>NC_088687.1:46592727-47842727 GCF_028017835.1 Emys orbicularis | reverse complement strand
AGCATGGTTTCAAAGCATAATTCAGCACTTGACAGTTTTTGTTAAGCTTGTTTTTGATAATTGGACACAAGGATTTGCTTATAGCCATTTGGATGGAGCTATTTTACTTTCATGGAGCTTTTGAAAACTATCAATCTTAAATATATCACTCAGTCTGCTGAGCCAGCTTGACAGTTTTGATAGCCCATTACAGTAGTTTAAATTTCATTTTTGGAAGATTTCAATAGACGTTTCAGAGTTATGCTACCTTGAAAACTCAA
Source organism: Emys orbicularis (assembly GCF_028017835.1). Classification (NCBI taxonomy): domain Eukaryota; kingdom Metazoa; phylum Chordata; order Testudines; family Emydidae; genus Emys; species Emys orbicularis. The sequence continues at coordinate 47,842,467 of NC_088687.1, read as the reverse complement.
GTTCCACTGAGCTCTGTCTTTGATGTCAGGTCATCATTAGTTAATGCAAATAACCCATGTCAAGTTCTTTCATATTAATATTAACCAAAGAACTTTTGAAGTGCTTCTTTCTTATGCTCTTCTATATTTATAGCTGTACTGGACAGTTCAAGAGACATCTCTGTAAATTATTGAGAACTGTTTCTCAATAATTCAATTCATAATTAAGTTAAAACAATAAGTAATGGGTATGGTATTTATTTGATTAAAAGCAAGTCAGCAATAGCCTGGTAGAAAATGAAGTTATTTGCATTTTATTAAAAAGTGAAAAAGAAATGCACATTGTAAATTATCTCTGTTCTTTTGTCTCTTGAAATGGTAATAGTAATGCAACATGGAGGAGAGCAGGAACAGAAGTGGACAAATTATTTGTGTGTAATTTCAGCAAATCAGAAACCAAGTTTTGACTTGTCATGTTTGCATTCCTGCTTTTGCTTCTCATAAATATTCATCTGAGTGAAGGTTTATTCATTTGGGATGATGCTGAAAATCTATTTTGAACCTGTCACTCAAACTAGTTTCATCACAAAATTGAAAGAGGCATATTTAGCTATCTAAAATATGGCCCATAAATGAAAATTATAGAGCTGTATGACAGAAGCAGTGTCAGCTTCCTAACCATATATACCGGGTGTCGCAGCTTCACAGAGCTGATTCATCCTTGGTGGCAGTATTAATATGACGTGTTAAGATCTGTGAAAAAAGGGCAGCATATTCACCTAAGAATCCAGGTGTTTAAGGGAATACTCACTGATCTCCACTCAAATATGAAGAAAGATTTTTTTTTTATGCACTGCAAATAAATCTAAACAGAATCCATGTAGGAACCTAATACAAAGTCCATTGAAGTCATGGAAAGACTTCCAATGACCTCAATAACCTTTGGATCAGGCCCAAAATGAACTTTTGCAGACATTCAGATTAGATATATTATGCAGTCAGGTTTTTTTAATCTGATCTTCTCTCTCTGTCCTTAATAAATCTTGGACCAGAATGTTGGGGTCCACTAGGCATAGTTACCAGGTAACTCGGGAGAGTGGAAGGCCAAAGTGCCGATGAAACTATCTGCTCTGGGCCTATCTGAACCCCCAAACTCCACCTTGTGAACTCTCACCTACTTCTGTGTTTACTGCTTACATGCTCTGAAGCAGGCTGAAGCAGAAATGTATTGGTCAGCGTTTCTAGCAGATGGCTGCAGTTTCACTCACACTAGCAGAAATAATAGAGATAAGGAGGAGAGAACAGAGGGGTAGTTAGTTTGCAGATGTCTAACTCAAGGTCGCAGAGACTGGGAAAGTTTTCTCACAAGCTTATGTAGAACTTATTGTAACAGTTGTCTGGAAGGGAGGGGTGGGGGAATAGCCAGACAAAGAGATGTATGGAAATAGTTTGGAGTATAAAAGGTAAAAGTTATTTGTATTTGTTGCACTGGATTTGAGACATGCTGGTCTCCTAGTGCCATTTCAGAGCTCTGAAATAAACTTGGCTTGCTTTCTCCCCTCGGTGTCTTCATTGGTGCCAAGCACACCGGGCCACGGACCATTGTTGTCCCCTCGAGCCCCTTGGGCGGGAACAAGAAGACTGTCAACTGCATAGCTTCATTGACTTTAATGAAGTTATACCACCAGTACCAACTAATGATCTAGCCCCCTGTTTTTAAGAATTAGACCACTTGAGTCTTAGACTGTTATTGGGGAATTACACTCTGGTCATTCCAGAGATGAAAAAAGAAGAAGTGAAGCAAGTCAATCTATCAGCTATCCTTGTTGGGATTCTCATTTTAAACAGGCTTGTACTAAGGCCTCCCATAAGGTATGTTGATCACATATTCATGGTCCAGCAGAAACACAGGAAATATCTACTGACCTAGTCAGAAGTTTGAATTGTGTATTATGTTCATTAAATCAATACTATTTACTACTATACTAAAGCTACTATTAGAACTATCATTGGATGTTACTGATTAACCATTGGCTAAAATCTTACTTTACTTTGGCATTGCAGAATGAGTTGATTATGATGTTTTCCCCACTCAACATAGGAATCCTTTATGTTCTATGAATTAAGCCTGACCATATTCTGAGATGCATGCTGTTATTACTATATGCATTTACTTTTACACATGAGAATACTGAGATACAGTAAGGACTAGTGATTTGTCCAATTCTCAATTAGAAGTTTGTGAGAGAGCCAGGAAAATAAATGTGTAAATAGCCAATTTTTTGGTTTGGCAAATTGAAAACAACATCACTTCAGTCAACCCAAAACAAACATTTCATTTCAGTTTTGAGGGTTTTCTAAAAGTTTTAATTGTTTTTTTTCCCCTAAATAAAATTGAGAGAAAGTCCAAAGTGAAAACATTCTTCTAAACCAAAAAGTTAACCATTTTGACATTTCCTATTTTTTTCTTTTCTTGGTGAGTTTTTTTTTTCCCCAAACCAAAACACTTCACCAAAACTGACCCAAATTTCAGAATTATTTTGGTCAAACCAAATCTGCATTTTTTTTGGCAAAAAAAAGGCATGAAGCCAGCAATAAAACCCAGATTCCCCATCTCCCAGGCCTGTGTTCTAACTAGAGTACTATCATTAACATATTTGCAAACACTCACAAGTAAGTTATCTGGGTATGTCTAAAATATTGAGATACCACACATTTACAGAATGTATGAATAATGAGATTGTGTGATCAAAAAGCTCGTGTTTTGCTAACAGAAATTGGAAAATGTTGCAAGTCAGAAGGATTTGCTATGAACAAAGATTCAGCCTAGCATGCAGGCTTCTTGGTGGTATCCACTAAACTGTTAAATAAAAGGGAGAGTAAATAGAATTACTGAACCCCAAAATAGCTAAACAATCTGTGTGCTTACAGCAGTGCTAAGGGAATATGTTTGTAGGTATGCCTGACAGCCTTTTAGTAGAGAACACTGCAGAGATTTTATCTTCCCAGGAAGAAGCAGTTTACAGTGGAGGTAACAAGGTATTTTCAGCTATGAAGTTTTTTTCTGTGACTTATTTTTACTATTTTTTGCAATTCTTCCGATTTAGTAGGCAAGCCCCTAGGTGTCAGTATTTTGTCAAAAACATGTCTGAAAGATATAACTAATGGATGTATGTAAGTACAGCTGTTCAAAATGTTCACAACCAAACTTAAGACTACACATATGTGGTTTGGTTGGTTTACAAAATTGAAAACTCGGGTTATATTTCTTAAAGGGTTTGATCAGGGTGGATTTCTCTGTGAATATAATTTTTACACTTTTTAATAATAGTATCATTAGTATTGTTGCTTACAAATTCATAACTGTCTCAGCTTCAGAACCAGAAGAACCATGCATATGTCAGTCTTTCCTTTATACAGCTAGGGCCTTTGATCTTGACCTTCTCTAACAGGTGATCAGCAGACAATGGCCCTTAACTGGAAAAGGGGAAAATCCAGTTGTGAAGTTTGAAGGACTGACATCTACCACAATCAGAGGTTTGAATTGTGGTGACCTCTGGTCAGCTTTTCAGCATTTGTGTTGGTCCTTTAATTGTTTTAATATGTTTCTTAATAATGCTTTCACCTTAAGAATCAATGTGCTTGCCTAGAAGGGGCTGTGTGGTAACTTGAAACTGCAAGCAATTATGCTGGTCAGAAATTCTGGAGAAAAAGCAAAGCACATACCCTGACCTTTTAGGCAGTCTGACCTGCTGGGGATATCACAGTGTAGGCAGGGAACTGTGCAGCCTGAGAACACCTTTGTCAGCAGAGCAAGAGATGTAGGTCTCCTCCCCAGAGAAGCGATGGCTGAGGACCCAGAAGCTAGAGTGGGTGTCCTTGAGGGACCATGGAGGGGGAATGTTGGTGCAGTTGTAATAATACCTATATCAGTGAGTCAGTCTCCCAACCCAGACCAGCACTTTGGAATAGTATGTGGATCACCTCCCATTCCTCTAGAGTACATTATTTTTACACTAGCAGCTCTGACAATAGCTTTGATATATATATAAAATCATTCATATATTCAGTAGAAATACAAGGAAGTGGTACATGTTTAGGTGGAAACCCAAAGAAAAATGTTGAAAAATATTAGGAGAAAGGACATTTAGGAAGAGTCATTTTAAAGGAAATAAAAATAGTAATTGAGGACTAAGATGTTGTCCTTTGTATCTATTCAAAACAGACTGTCTTGTAACCTACGCTCTGGACAGGGAGAACATTTCATTCTTTAGGGAAGGTAAAGAAATATGTCACTCCATTATGCAGCTCAAGACAGACCTGTTTAAGGACATATGTTGAACTCAGTTATAATGTATGATTGAGATTAGAACTGGTCCCTCGACTTAACGAGCTAAGGATCTGACTGCCTACAGAATGACCAGAAAGTCATCTCTCTTCCCCAAAGCTTTCCACCTAAGCTCTTCCTATTAGTAGTGACTCAGAGCATGTCTACACTACAAACGCAAGTCAACCTACGTTAGGTCGACTTGAACTACCACAGTAATTACTATGGTGGTTCATGTCCATACTACCCTCCTATCGGTGGTGCATATCCTCACCAGGAGCGCTTTCAGGGCCGGTGCAACCATTTAGGCGACCTAGGTGGTCGCCTAGGGCGCTAGGATTTGGGGGGCGCCATTTTCTTTGGCAGCGACCGGATCTTTGGCCGCCCCGGTCACCGCTGGCATTTAGGCGGAGGGAGCTGGGGCAGTGGAGCGCGGGGAGGGCCGCCTGCAGCAAGGGGGGCAGGGGGCGGCACGCAGGGGAACTCCCCGCCCCAGCTCACCCCTGCTCCGCCTCCTCCCCCAGCATGCTGTGGCTGCTTCACTTCTCCCGCCTCCCACGCTTGCGGCGCCTAAGCTGATTGGCGCCGCAAGCCTGGAAGGCAGGAGAAGTGAAGCAGCCACGGCGTGCTCGGGGAGGAGGTGGAGCAGGGGTGAGCTGCTTCACTTCTGATTGGCGCCTAAGCTGATTGGCGCCGCAAGCCTGGGAGGCGGGAGAAATGAAGCAGCCACGGCGTGCTCGGGGAGGAGGTGGGGCAGGGGTGAGCTGCCGCGGGGGGGGGTGCCTCAGGGTGGGGGCTCGGGGACAGGGACGGGGCGCAAGGTGGAAGTTTCGCCTAGGGCGTGAAACATCCTTCCACCGGCCCTGAGCGCTTTCACCAACTTAAGAGGGGCAGTGTGGGGGGCTGAGAGCCCAGGCTCTCAGCTCTGCATGCAGCTCCCTGCTGGGACACTGGCTACCCCCCCTCCCCCCGGCTCCCCACTTCCCCGGACTCTCAGCTCCCTGCCCCCTGCCAAGAACCCGGCTGCCCCCTGTCTCCCTGATGGGAGCACAGCTGCCCTGGTCTCTCGGCTCTCCACAGGGAGCCCAACTGTTCCCCAGACCATAGGTGCGGAGCTCCTCCCCAGGAGTCCAGGTGGGCTGCCAGGCTCCCTGTGTGGAGCCAAGAGCCTCTATGCAGCTGGGCTCCCCACAGGGAGCCGGGCGCCTCCAGGCAGCAGCACCCAGGAGCCAATTGGGAGCCGGGCAGATGCAGCCAGGCTCGGAGTGGGGAGTGCCTGGGCGGCAGCCGAGCTGTAGTTATAGCCCCCTGCCTGCCCAGGGGTGACAGCCCAACATTCTTGTCAATTTCACAGCTCAGCATGGAGCCATTCAATTGACAAGAATGACAGCCAACAGCCAGTGACTCTGCTTACATAAGTAACACACAGTGTCTACATGGACACTGTCACCCTAACTACACCAACATAAGTCCTATGCCTCTCTTGGAGGAGGAGTTATATCAGTGTAGTAGGGCACTACATCAGCGGAAGCAAGGCTGTAGTGTGTACATTGGCCTCTTGGGAATCTATGGGAACTATGGGGTTTGGAGTGGAATGACTGCTCGGACCTCAATATGACATACCCCATCACCCAAGAAAGCAATTTGGGGAAACTCTGAGAAGGTCCTCACAATGTGTTCTGCCCAAGACTCATTTCCATAAATGTGCTGGAGCTATGAAAGGGAATTGAGAGTAAAAGAGAGAAGAAGATGTATGTGAGGGGTAGCTGTATCTATCTTATTTTTTTCTAAGATGCTTATCACCATGGTAAATAAGCACTGCAAAAGACCCTGATATAAGGGCAGCATTTATCCCTCTCAGGTGAAATCCTTAGACACAGGAACTATGTTGGCAAAAGAGTCTATTTTTCTGCATTAGGCTCTTTCACTAATAAGACACACCATTTTTACCACTCCTCTCATTCCCACAGCTCCTTCATTTGTCAACAGAAAAGTCTGTTGATGACTGAAGTAGCAGGAATTGCGATCTGTTTGTCAATCCCTCCTCCCCATCAAATTCATAGATATAATACAGATTGGTAGTGTTCAGCATAATTATGGCAACAACCTAAGTTTTCCATGTTGGGCTATATTTAAAAAACTGTTAGATATGCTTTATTTATTCTGGCTTTTTTACCCTTTGATCACTAATTTGATATATAAATATGGAAAGAAAATATGAAAGTGATGCTAAATGGCCTTCACCAGCCCTTCTATATCACTGCTTTTGGTAGCATCTTCTGCATTCTGGCCCACAACATTTTGGCACCTGAGGAGGGGAGCTCAAATGACGCCCTCATGCTCCCTCGCTTGGGCCAAAACTTTGAAAGGTCTCAATTCTGCCTTCTTCCTGTTCTACTCCTCTCATGGTACTGTTCTGCTACATACCCCAATAAAGGAGAACTAACAATTTAAAATGCCTTGTTCAAAAAATTTTAAGTATCAGAGGGGATCCAGACTGAGTCCTGGGGCACCTTATAGACTAACAGACGTATTGGAGCATGAACTTTTGTGGGTGAATACGAAATTCGTATTCACCCACGAAAGAAATTCGTATTCACCCACGAAAGCTCATGCTCCAATACGTCTGTTAGTCTATAAGGTGCCACAGGACTCTTTGCTGCTTTTACCAAAATTTTAAGTAACACTTAACTTTCAAATGCCTGAACAGCAAATGTAACTTTTCTTGTCTGCATAGTAAACACTGGTATTTTTATCTGTTTGAATAAATCAAAGTGGTGTATTCCATGCCTTCTTGGCTGCAAAGATTCGAACTGCTTCCTGAAGGTCCACAGTCTGGGCCAGCTCATGCTCTACTGAGATGGTTGCAAGGCTGACCAGCCTCTCCTGTGTCATTGTGGAGCATGGATGTGTTATTAACTTCAGCTTGGAGAAGCTGCATTCTCCACTGGCAACTGTTACAGTAAATGTTAGAAGTATGCGCAGAGTAACAAAAGCATTTAGAAAGAGGGTGATCATCTTATTTGTGCACATATATTCCAGAACAGCCTTTGGGGTTGATCCTGCTGAAATGTATCTTGAAAGGGCTTTCAGTTCATCACCTAAATCACTTGCATCAATATCGTGCATATCATCATGTGTCAACACTGTCTCTAGTGCCCTGCATTGCTGGTGTAGGTCTTCTTCAGGTATAGTGAGGAGTTTTGGAATATCATACAACATCCCAAATATACTTCTGTGTTCTTTGAGCTGCATGAAATGTTCAACTGACTGAATTGCACAATCTAGCACCTGGTTAAAGATTTCAACTTTGAATTGTTGTTTGGGGTCTCTTATGGGATTATCTCGTGCCTTGTAATCAAAATGTTGTCTTCTTTGGTGACTCTTGTATTCCTGAATGGGTGGAAAAATAGCTTCAGTGGGAAGTTCCTCTGCCAACTTCTGTGCACTCTTCAGAACGTTTTGAAATCCCTCACCTGACCGGTAAGACTGTAGGTATGACTTTGCTTTGTCCAATTGTTCCATTGCTTCAGATATATCAAGGTCAACACCTTGGAGTCTCTTGCTTACAACATTTATTTCAAACAGTATGTCATGCCACAACACTAAGCCACACAGAAATTTGAAGTTATGTACATTTCTGGTGATACCATTTCCCTCTGCCACTGTTCTCCCACGAACAGTTCCCGTCATAGCATTATCCTCCATAATGGTAACTATGGCATCATCCATCTTCCCAATTTGTTGTTTGATAGGCTTTATCACCTCCACTCGACTTTCCCATCATGTGGCACTCCGTGGTTTCAGTATCAGAGAGGATGTTCCCAGATGTTGCTTCAAAATTTGCCATTGATGAGTTGATGCAGAGAAAAATACATAGATGCTTTGAATTACATTAAAAAATTCAGCAGCCTCAAAAGAAGCTGATGCTGCATCACTGACCACCAAGTTCAATGAATGAGAACTGCATGGGACAAAAAAAAGCTCGAGGGTTTAACTCTCGGATCCGTGTCTGCACTCCTCTTCTTTTCTCTCATGTTGACACCATTATTGTAGCTCTGACCTCTCATGTCAGCTATCGCAATTCCCGTATCTTCCAGCTTTTTAGGAAGCACATTTGTCATACCAGCTCCTGTAGTATCATCAATGTCAATAAATTCTAGAAAATGCTCTCTGGCAGTCACCATTGACCGGGACATTTTCACTAGATTCTGTTGTTGTTACAAAATGCACCATTAAAGTCATTTGTTCCGTATGGCTGGTGTCAGGTGTGCAGTCCAGTAACAGTAATATCTTGCTGACTTCAGATCTGCCACAATCTTCTGTGACTTTTGTTGCCAGTAACTGTATGATCTCATTTTGAATTGTTTTTCCAAGGTAGTGGTGTGTGTACACTTCTTGGGTGGTGACTCTTCTTAGATGCTCCTGGAGTACAGCATCAAACTCAGCCATCAGCTCCACAATTTTAAAGGAAGTTTCCATTGTTTGGCACCTACATCTGATCTGAAGTGCCACGCAGTGCTAGATTTTGGGTAGCAAGCATTCTCACTATGGCAATGAGCCTTTTCAGAACATTTTGCCAATAAAGAGACTCTGATGCAATCTTCTCTTGATGCTGATCATCTAAGGTGGCCTTTAACCTTATTCTCATCTCAAGCTCTTTCCACCTATGGAATGCTCTCTGGTGATTTGCTGCCTTCTCATGGCATGCCAGATTTTTCCAGTCCTTTGTTCCTGTAGAATCCAATGTGGCTGGAACATTAGACTGGAAGAGTTTGCAACAAAAACAGTATGGAGCATTCTGGGTTTTTGAGTACATAAGCCATGGCCTCTCCACTTTGTCACCATTGGGGATTTCACGCCAGTAATGTGTTGGATGGAAACTTCTATTTTCATGGTCTTTGGGGAACATGAAGTTTCACTTGCTGTGGCCCATGCAGTACAAGGAAGTCTCTCAGGCTACTGCTCAAGTGGGTCCAGAGTCCTGGATCATCTAGACTTAAGGAACTAAACTCAGCAGCAGCTGTTTCTTGCGCCTCCACCACACTCTGATCTACACTTTTCTTCAGGAATGTGCATGGTTACATCCATTTGAGATGGAGATATGGATGCTGCAGTAGCTGCCAGGTCACCTGCACTCTGACTAACTGGAAGATCAGGCATCTCCTCACCACTCACATCCTCACTGGGGCCGGAAGGCTCACAGTGAACATTTATGTCTATGTATCTCAGGAGAGCTCCTTCCAGCTTAGATAGAAAAGCTTCCTTTGCTTTCTCTCTTTTTTCTCTGAATGCTACCCCAGAGGGGTGTTTTCTTTCACTCATGACTGCTGTTCTGTGCCAGCTATAGTGGCTCTCAACACTCAATTGAAGGGGACAAATAAGCAGGGTGGTAGCAGGGCCTGAGTGAGGGAAGATATCAGCATCTTAAGGGCCTACCTGGCTCCTACAACTTCAGTTGACTGCCTGTTCTCCTCAAGTGGGTTCAGAGAAGCAGCAGGAAACAGGATGCTCCCTGAGAAGCTGGTGTTAATCAGTCCAGGCTCCTGGGGGTGCTAGAGAGGTACATAAGAGGCTGCTCCTCCTCTCTCTCCCTGCAGCTCCTGCTGCTTTCTGTTATTCCTTCTCACCTTTTCTCCTGCCTGCCATGTCTCTTGTGCCCTCCTTCCTCCATCACAGCACTCCATCTCTGTGTATCTAGAGCAGAGAGAATACATATGCACCAGCAGCAGACAATTTTCTACACTCTGGGTCCTAGTGGCACCTCCCCCCCACAGTCTGGCACCCTGATTCTGGGCCTTCCACTCTAGCAGTTAGAGGCAAAAGCATACATCTTTTCTCTGTCTCCATTGTACTGGTTCAGTGAATATGCCACCTAATCAATCCTAGCCATTTTTTAAAATTGAACTTTAAGGCCTTGATTCTCCACTATGACTGGACTGCACTTGGCTGTAGCAGAGAGGAAGGGGCACAGGGAGTGGGTTGCTGTTTCTTTATTCAGGCCTTGGCATAAGCTAGGGCTGCCACTGAATTACACTACTGGATAATCAGATGTAGCAGAGTTCCAATCCCTCCCATGCTCTCTCCAGCCCCTGTCCCTGACATACATAGTATTGCCAACCCCAATATTTAAAAACTATGAGTCAGTTCCTGCCCCCAAAATCACAAGATAAAATAATGCAAAATGTATTGTTTTGTTAATTTTGCCTTCTGGTAATAGAGTCTTTAGGATTCAGGTTTCCAAGCTCTCTCTGCATCTATGAGGGTTAGAAACTTTTAAAAATGAAAGCTGAAATTCTCAGGTAATCACAGGGTTCCAGAAGCTGGGGCTTTAAACACTACACAACAGTGATAACTGATAAAATCAGGAGAGTTGACAATATGCACACTTTCTTCTTCCCATTATGCCCAGGTGAGGCCTCCACATGATTTATACCAGTGAAGATTTCCTCTGCAAAGGGGGAATTCTCCACTGGCCATTCCTAACCACAGTGTACTCCTTACAATTGTAGGATGCAATGTGGACTTATACTAGTACATCTAGTCCTGTGTGTATAAGTCTGTTTCATCAACTGTAGCATTCCTAGACCCTATCATTTTACATAATTCTATTGATTTCAATTACAGTTTAAGCACTTGTGGACCTACACATGGCATACATCTAAAATGTCATTTGAATGCCAGTTTGGGATTTGTAATTCCAGAACACTACAGAGATGAAAAGTTCTCAACATACTAGCTCAGCAAAATACTACAGCTAACTGGTTTATGAAATTGCATCCACTTAAAATATGAATTGTGTCAGCCAATACTTTGAGATCACAGAATTAAAAAATACTGCTGCTGCAGTCACCAGTGAAAGTATAAATAGACTTTTAGATTATTTAGCTATCAATTCTTTTGGTAAATGCTTTAAAAGGCACTTTGAAAAGATTCATGTCTTTGATATGCCTACGCCTCAGAAAAGTTATATACATGAATAATTATGTGAAGTTCAGAATAATTATACTTGCCTATGCATAATCAAAATAAAAAATAGTTATTTTAAAAAGACAATTAAAGCAGAAATTAAATGATGAACTTTAAAATATGTTGCCCTAATTATTAGCATAATCCATTTTTAATTTATGGCACTTACAGCGCAATAGATTTTACTTATCAAGTCTTATTAACATAATAAAGTACTATACCCTCATACATGGTTAGAAAGCTAAATTACTGGCTTTATATTTAAGCTTTGCATTGACAGATAGGACTAAATTTGTATTATGTTAAACTTAAAGGTTAAAATATTTGCATTACTGCAGGTTATATTGTCTTGTCAGATCTAAACGTTATTCTGGAAGTTCTATTGAAGGGGACAGTAGACAGAAAGAATAGTCATAATTTTTTTATTAATTTTTAACTATAGGAGATAAGCTACATAGCAAAGCTTTCATAAATGCAAGAATATGTACATCTTCAGACAAAGTCGATCTTCCCATAGCTAGTTAGGAAAGTAATTGAAAAGGTGGTGGCTTTTCAGCTCCAGGGGCACTTGCACATCAATGACACCCTATGTAGTTAGACCTTTTGAGCTTTATTCTGTGCGGATCATGGGCATAAATGATCTCGTTGGTTTTAGATTAATGTATGCTAGCCATTTTGATCATGATGGACATCACAGTAGCTTTTCATACAACTGTCCATAGATTAGGGAACATTATGTGTCATTACCAAGAGATTTGAAACATAGTATCCCTCAAGGTTTTATCTTCTCTGATGTGTTGTTTACTATATGACTCCTTTGGGTTACATTTATTTCTTACCATGATTAGGATATGAGTGTACATGCTGATGAGTCATAGTTGTACATCTTTTACACTAGGCCCTGCTAGTTCAGTCTCAGCTTTGGAGGTTTGCTTGGATGAAATTGTCACCTCAGCAACTGAGACATTGAAGCTACTTTGATCTCATGCCTAGGAAGATAGAAATCTCATTTCTGGGTGTGTGTCAATATAAGGAGATCATCTCTCCTTTTCTGTTCCCACTTATTGGAGAGGCACATTCAGAAGTATTGAGCCAAGTAAAGAATCTTGGTTATTTTTGACCATGCTCTGATATGATACAAAAATGGTTTGTTTCAGCAGCACAATATGTGCTTAATTATCCCTCAACAACCTAACAATAACACAGGTCCTTCTGAATACAAGCATAAATTAGTCTATTATTAAAGTCCCTCTTCCTAGACTTTCAATGGGCTTTTCTTTTGCTTGCGGTAGTGCACAAAGTAGTAGTATGCCTGCTCTCTGAACTAAATATCTGCAATAATGTTGCACTCACCCTGCATTTTTCTTTAGATTGACTTCCTGTAAAGTGGCATACTGATTTTGCCTTTCCCTTGTTCATTTTTAAAGCCCAAATGGCATAAGTTGTGACTTATGTGAGACCTCCTCCTTTAGCCTCGACTTGACAGTTATCTGCACTCTGACACCATCTGCCATCTACATACATGTTACATCACTGTATCATGGGCTAGCACTTTTGCTGTGACAGCTTCTAAGGTGAGAAATATACTCCATGACAATCTGCCTCAGCTCCTCTATTCTGAGTTTTTAAAAAGGAGTTGCAAACAATATTTTAGACATTTTAAATTTTAATCTGGATAAGTTGTTTTATAGGACTCTCCCACTTTTTAATGATGATACTATTATATGGTTTATCGCCATTCTAACTAGAATATATGCTAAAATTTTACATAGAACTTTGAATGGCTTGGGGTGCAAGGAACACTTGATAAATCAAATAAATATGATTTTTGTTATTTACTATTTACAGAAACATATGGAACTCTACACCTGGAGGAAGACAATATCTGAATTTTACTCTATAAATGTCAAGCAAAAGTAGATGTCTTATCTTTTTCTATTGCAAAGACACACTTTGATAGAAAAAACCATCTGTTCAATCCCAAAACAACAAGATATAGACAATGAAAGTTGCTAAGAAGAGGTATAGTCAATGGGACTAGGAAGTAGGAACTAATCCCATCTCAGACTCCTCTATCCACAGACAATTCAGCCAATGTTGCTTAGTATCTCCATACCTGAAGTGTAGATAATATATTCACTCACTTTCCTCACCAGGGTATCATGAGGATTAATTAGTTAATGTTGGTAAAGCACTTTGAAGATAAGTGATTATTACTAAGAAGCAGGTTGCTGAGAAGGTGGCACAGGTACAGAGTCTAAGATTGAATTTCCTCTCCCATCTTTGACAACTATTAGTAATTTTGGTCTAATGGCACCACTGATAGTTCAAACACCCACAGACAAAGCACTTTTTAAGAGTACAAAATCTGAAGTATAGAAGCAGAAAAGAACCCCTGCTGCACCCAAACAATATTCCAAATCAGTATGAGTTTGGCATAGGATATTGATGCAGTCATCTGTAATAAATTTCAGTAATATCTTTTTCACATTTTTTAATCTTAAACTGTCAAATTAATCTTTTAAATCAGAATTTAAACAAACACTGTTGGGCAGATTACAACTGAAATTTAGATTATGTTTTAAAATAATGATTTTAAAAATAAAACAGTTTTTGTTTGGATTTAAATATCCTACAGTGCTTAAAACCTAGAAAATTCCAACAGAGCTGCAACATGAGAACTAGAAAGTGAGAAAAGAAAAAAATTAAACAATGTATTTTCATTGTACAGAGTGATATGTATAAATTAAACAAGTGTTATTATTCATGAAGTGAAAATCTGATTTTTATAAACTCTAAATTTTATTACTATTTACTACTTGTATTACTGTAGTTCAAAGTCTCAACCAAAATAGATGCCTCAGTACTATGTTAGGTTTAAATAACTAGAATCAGATTCTGATCCCCTTACTCACATGGAGTACCACTTTATTCCACGAGTAGCCCCAATGAAGTCAATGAAACTAATCTTGGAGTAAGGTAGTGTTGCCCCTTTCTGAGCTGCTAGTCAAATTTCAGGGCCCTGAGGATGTTCCTGTTGGAAGTAGAAATTGACTGAGACTGGTATTCTATTTCATGCAAATCTTGTTTATTTACAAGGAATGTACGAAGTCCTGCTTCTCTGAATGCGGGAGGAAAAAAAGAACAAAAGTGGCAGTTTCTTAGGTTACACCAAGCCTCGAGACCCAAAAAACTTTCCCCAGTGTCATACTGTGCTCCCAGGCAACTGCTGAAACTCCCTGCCCATGTGCTGCTAGTTTCTGGGCAGACTATTAAATCTTGTTTTACGTGTGGCCCCTTAACTGTCTTACAGCTATTTTAAGTAAAGGGTGCATTTGCACGTCAGTTTGAATGAGGTTTTAACCACCTATAACAAGATTTCACCCAGCTCATAACAGTACTATTCAACATGACTAAGGGGATCAGAACCTGGCCCATACAAAATAAAATAAATTTTTTTAGAGTCCCTGTCCCAAGGAGCATACAGTTTAAATAGACCAGACAGACAGAAAGTAGGAGATTGGAAGTATTATTTGAGTAATCTAACTTATTCTCAGATAGCTGAGATAAGCAAAGTTTGGTTCTTAAAAGAATAAGATTTTTAACCTGACAGCATCCCTATAATGAAGTCTATCAAATCCTTGAAATTTCTCCTCTGGTTACTTTAGCTAAATTAGCCTGATCTAAATAGCCTCTCAGAAACTCAGGAAATTTAAAGATTTGAGGCTTGATTCTCATTGCAGTTACACTAGTTTTACACTGAATTCAGTGGAGTTGATCCTGATTTACACCAAAGTGAAATCAGAATTAGGCCCATGGTTCTCATCAGAATTGTACCTTGGCCCTCTTGTGCACATGTAGCATTTTTTAAATTACTTTATATGCAATGCTTTATTTGCCTTAATATGTATGTTTAATGAAATGTTGCATGTGCTGTGGGACCATAACTGATTCAGTACATCTCTCATGCAGCCAAAGCAGTTATGGCTTCTATGGAGCCCTGAGGAGG
Source organism: Emys orbicularis (assembly GCF_028017835.1). Lineage (NCBI taxonomy): Eukaryota > Metazoa > Chordata > Testudines > Emydidae > Emys > Emys orbicularis. The sequence goes on along the minus strand of NC_088687.1, from coordinate 47,827,183 downwards.
ATCTGAGATTCCATCCTCAGATGGAAATTCTTTGGGGTGCAGCTGCCCTGATGGAAGTAACGGGTGCAGTTTGTGCAGAGTGAATCTGGCCCATAATTGTGCATATAAGTTCTTAATTAAAAAACAAACATGAGAAAACTGAACAAAGAATGAAATAAAAAGAAGTCATTTATTTCAATGTACAAGTCAGATGATCAGCATTGAAACAGACTCATTTTCACATGAGTTGTACATGGAAGCAAATTTTAGGTTAAAGCACTGTTAATACCACACCGTCTTGATTTACATGTGCTATCAGTGAAATAAATGCAAATGTGTTAACTCTAGCATGTTAATACCCAAGTAGTATGTGCAGTCTCATTCATTCCTGTTATCTGGCTAACTACATTTCTTTCATACCTAAGCCCTGATCCTGCAATTGGATCCATAGAGGCAGACTGTGTGCCTGTGGAGAGCACCAATGAGTTCACTGGGACCCTACATGGGCAGACCAATGTGCATCAGAATAAAATAGTATTTACATCCTTTTCCAAACAGAAACTATGTCTTTAGAGCTACACATTAAAATCTATTTTCAATTATCATGAATTATAACCCATGATTTCTAAGAGTGTTTTGTTTGCTATACCAATAGATCTAAACCCATTGAATAAAGCTTTCTTTTATTATTTTAGGCCTGAGGAAAATTGCAGAACACTTGCCTTTTTTAATTAGAGAAATCTATAACAATGTATTTTCACTACAATATTAATTGACAGACTTTTCCCCCCACATACACACTCTAGGATCAAGTAATTACCTCTTATAATGAATGCCAAGATGGTAATCACTCAGTTTGGTAAATTCCACGCTAGAAGCCAAGGCCCAATTCTGTAATGCAATGTATGAAGACAGACCCCTGCTCCCATATATAACCCCATGAAGTCAGTAAGGCTTCACACAGGTTTAGGAGTCAACTTGTGCACATCTCATTACAGGGGCTGGGCCCAAGTCCTTAGATGAGTATATATGGGAAGAGTGAAGCTGGCATGGTAAAGAATGGGGCAGCAAGGTTCTGGTCAAAGACATGGGGAGTGAGGTGGTGATGGTGAGAAATGGGGTAGCAGGGTTTTGATCCATTGCCTCCCCCTTCTGCAGCACTCTTCTGTCCCCACATCTGCCTCCTATCCTTCAATAAATCAGCTTTATTGATTTGTATTATACATCAGCTCCAGCTCTTCCTTCTCCACCAGCAAGCCAATAACAGAGACATTCACCCTCTCTTAGCTTCCCTGGCAAATATAAAGAGTGTTATGACCAATTTCTCCCAAATGGCAAATAATACCTCCTCAGCAGTGTGGAGCATTAACAGGCTCATCAATCCAGGATCCCCGACACCATTCAAAAGACCAATAAAAAGGTCTCCTGTCCAGCTGTTTAGATATTGGGGTGAATGGGAAGAGAAAGTTCTCCATACCTCACAGACCCAAAAATACACATGCAACATAGGGCAATATTGGGTTCTCGGTTTCTCACTATTCTAAAGCACTTTGAGACCTTAAGTGTCAAAGGCACTATATAAAGGCAGATCTCATATTATACTGTTACAATTGCATGCTCTGCCATGGGAGTAATGTGTTTGTAACCTTAAAATAGACAGCATTTTAGTTATGTTTAGTGTCACTGAAATGAAAAATAATTGCTCACTACGGGGCTATAAATTAAATAAGTTTATTGTGCCAAGGGCAACATTTACTAGAAATTGTAAATAGCAAGCAAGTTAGAAATCACGTAAATTGTGACCCCAGCTAATTAAATTCTGCATCTAATGGAGTGAAATTTATTGACAGCTCACTAAAATGAATTAAGAGAAGCAGTAACTGTATTTTGTTGAAAGTAATAAAGTGTTGGGGGGGGGTTTGCAAGCACTTAGAAGTTTATTATAAAATTGCTCTGGGCCATACTGTTAACATGTAACAGCCAATTACTATTCTTTAGTCAGCAAAGACATTCCTATTTACTGGAAAATAACTTACTTGGGTTATTGTTTCTCATTTTTATTCCTGCTTAAGAAATTGGATGCATTAAATATTAAAACTGGTGAAGGCAATAGATAGATGTGAAGTTAATGGTATCCATATACCAATTTGCATTGTATTAACTTTGTTTTCAATTGGGTTGGCATTCCCATCCTATAATTTAGACTGGTAGGAATAAATACATGCAAATGTGTATGTTACTGAAACAGCTGATACTCTTCTGGGAGAATACATGTCCTTAGATCTATATGGAGGATCTTTATTTCAGTGTTCTGCTCTCCAGGTCAGCAGTTTATCACAGTCAAGATCTGCCATAGGGATTTAAGATTATATTTTGCCCTCAATTGTAACACATTATTTAAATACTTACTGAGCTAAGCACTGAGTAGGTTGGAGGAACAGAGGGCAGCCACTGACTGAGGAAAGGTAGTATTAAGAAGGAGTGGAAGGAAGGTAGCTTGCTAGAGAGATGAAAGTAGGGTTCTCACTGCTGTCAGATATAGGATGATGCTAAAGGTTATTTAAAGGATGGTATTGTACAGCACAAAGAAATGATGGAACAGACAGTGTGTGCATACTGGAGAGCAGAGGAAAAGAATAAGTGGATGGCCATGTGGTGCCAATCAGAAAGTTGGGGAATTTTTGAACAGCAAGAACTTTTGGTTAAAAGTCAGCTACAGCCTCCATCTCAGCTGCAAGGGAGCAAACAGGTCAGCAGCTAGTATGGATAGATTTTTATATTAGTGATGAAAGCAAGCACATGAATTGGATATGGCAACGTTTTAATGGCCCTAAACAATTGTACCAAAACCTTCCATGCTGGACACAGATGCTGGTAGATAACCTAAGGTAGAAAGCCTGCATCTGTTCCTCTTCGGGTCAAGCTAGGATCGCCAATTTTGGTTGGACATATTCCTGGAGGTTTCATCACATGACAATCTTTAAAGATTAATCTTTAATTCCTGGAGACTCCAGGACAATCCTGGAGGGTTGGGAACCCTAGGTCAAGCACTGGCCCTCTTTCCTTAAGAGAGTCTGGAAGCACCTGACACCAAAACCCAATTACATACAGAAGAGTTCTGTAACCATTTATATATATATAAAAATAAATAAATTAAATAAAGTATTATTCAAGAGAATGGGTACAGACCAACAGACCAAAATGGAGATGGGAAACTTAAGGGAATTCATCAACAGTGAAACAGTCCCTTCCCTCACATCAAGAGATGCCTAAATGGTTTACACACACACACACACACACACACACACACACACACACACACACACACACACACACACACACACACACACACACCAGCCCAAGGCCTCTAATCCCACCAGTAGTCCACAAAGCTGAGATGAGCTAGCCTGGTGAAACATCACTCGTCTGGTGGCTGCCCAGTCTGAGTGTCCGGCCTGGTGAGGTGCATTCATGCTTGGCTACCCAGCCTTCACCTTCCTCTAGGTCACACGCAAGCCTATGTCCAAAGTGCTCACAATAAATCCCAGTCTAGCAGTGTCCATCACAAGTCTTTTCCCCAGGCTCATGCACACCCACAGCCAGAGCAGCACAGTCCTTCCTTCCAACAAGTCCCCCCATACACACACAGTACAGCCAAGATGCCCCACCCCACCCTGTTCCTGACCTGCAGCTCCTCCCCAGTCATGGACTCCTCTGGCTTCTTGCCCCTCTAGGCCATTGATGCTCCAGGACTTGGCTGTCCGCTCTTAGGCACCATTTGTCTGCTTATTACACAATGAACAACAACAACTACTCATCTCATCCCCATATACTTCCTAGGTATTGGGATAGTAAACTCACTAGAAATATTTTCTAGTGAGATGCAGGCACCTGTAGTACTAAGAATGATTTCTTCCATCAGCTGTATTGTTTGTTTATTTTAGAATGGTTCCATTTGCTTTGATTTTAGACTATACTTAAATAACTCTTGCACATTTCTGTAAAAGCAACCATCAAATACTTTAATACATGGATAAATTTTATATCTTCATCAATCAAAATTGAAGGTGTAAATCTAAAGTAACACATTATTAAAGTAAAGGTATGATATGACACCTGTCTTGTTGGTCTACCTACCAAATATTGAACTGCACTATAAAAACATTTTATATTTAGTTATTCTTTGTGATGTGCTCACAGCTTTTCCCTTCATTAAAATTACTTATTTAATGAATCAGAGGGGTAGCCGTGTTAGTCTGGATCTCTAAAAAGCAACAAAGAGTCCTGTGGCACCTTATAGACTAACAGATGTATTGGAGCATAAGCTTTCGAGGGTGAATACCCACTTCGCATGCATCTGACGAAGTGGGTATTCACCCACAAAAGCTTATGCTCCAATACATCTGTTAGTCTATAAGGTGCAACAGGACTCTTTGTTTAATGAAGATGCTCCTGGAATAATGTCTGAAATTAGTAGGACTTAACAGCTTGAAACGGGAGAGGCTTCACTTGTCCATGGGCTCTACTCTAGGTTGGGTGCTGCTAAGCATCAAGTTCAGATTCTTATCTGAAGTTAGACAAACTTCTTAAGTCTGCAAAATCTAATGAGAAAAGGCTCTCTTGTGACATTTCCAGAACCTTCAGCTCTGAATGTAAATACCACTATACAGCCTTTCTTGCCGTATTTAGATTAAAGTGGAATCTGAGCTTTAAAGTTCAAATCTGGAACTAAGCTAGGACCCGAGCTTTCTCCAAATTCATGAGTGTGCAGATCTAAAGTGAAATCCTCAAACTGCTCCAAAAACTCTTTACGCCATGTAAGAGCCAGAACAATGGAAAGGCACCCTGAAAACTGAGATTGTGACCAGGCAAAGAAGGATTCCTCTGGCATAAGCATTGCAAGAGATAATCCTGAGGCTTTTCTCAGCGGACCCCCCCCCCACAATACCTGGCCCCGAGCTTCAGTTAGGCTTCTGGGAATGAGTCCCCCTACCATGGTGATGGTTAGCATTCTAGGAGACTGGCCCCTTCAGGCAAAGGTTATTTTTCCAGGAGCTTAGCCCCTGCAGGCTAGGGATAGGTATCTAGAAGGTAGCCCTCCTCCCCTCCACACTAGGCTTAGGGGTCTGCTATGTATGCATCCTCAGGGAAGGGTTAGGGTTCTCAGAGGTAAGCTGTACTGGCCTAGGAGTACAGTTATGGGAGGTAGGAAGAGTTAGTGGGGTAAGAGGCTGTTCTAATATTTAGGCCCCCTTGGGCTAGGGTTAGGATTGTGGGATGCACACCTCTAAGGGCAATGGTTAGTGATCACCTAAGCATCCCCAGACTAGGGTTGGGTTGTGGAAGGTAGGTCTCCATAGGCTACAGTTACAGTTCAGGAAGTTTGGCCTCCCCAGGCTAGGGTTAGAGTTATGGGTTAGAGTTAGGGTTAGAATTATACTCCCCTAGGATAGGATTCTGGGAGATAGGCCACTCAAGGGTAGAGTTAGAGTTTTGGGAAGTAGGCCACTCTGGGCTAGGGTTAGAGTTGTGATAGGTTGACCTCCCCAGATAAGCTTCAGGTTCTGGGATACTGACCTTTCCTGGCTAAGATAGGATTCTGGGAAGTACGACCACCCCTCCCCCAAACTATGATTAGGGTTCTGTTAGAAACGGCCCAGTGAGCTTGGGTTAAGTTTATTGGAGGTAGGCGTGCTCCATTATGGTCCTGGAAAAGACACCCCCACCAGGGTAGGCATTCTGGAAGATTGGCCCCTGTGGGCTAAGGTTAAGTTTCCAGGAGCTTAACCACTCCCCCCAGGCTAGGTGTAGGTTTATAAGAGGTAGACTCCCCCAGCCTAGGTTTAGGGTTGTGCTAGGTACATCTCCTTGAGGTAAAGTAGGGTTGGTAGGCCTACTACATGGTAGAGTTTGTGGAGTAGGAGGTTGGTTCCTCCAGGGTTAGAGTTTTAGTGGGTTGGCCCCCTCTGGCTGGGGTTGGGGTTAGGGTCATGGGAGGGAGGCCACCCCAGCCTATGGTTAGTGTTCTCAGAGGTGAGAGTTTCTGGACTATGATTAGGGTTCTGGGTGGAAATCCCCCATAAGCTATGGCTAGAGTTTTGGGAGGAAGGCCTCCCTGAGCAAAGGTAGGGTTCTGGGCCTCCCCAGGCTATTAATAGGGTTTGGGGAAGTAGGAACCCATGAGATAAGATTAGGATTCTGGGAGGTGGGCCTCCCTTGAATTAGGTTCTGGGAAGTAGGCTTCCCCCAGGCTGTAGACCTTCCCCACTAGGATTAGGGTTTTACAAGAAAGACCTCCCCAGGCTAGGATTAGGGTTCTGGGAGGTAGCCCACCACACACACACCCCAGCTAGAGTGAGGGTTCTGGGAAACAGGCCCCTCTGGGCTATGGTTAGGGTTCTGGGAAGTAGCCTCTGCCCCCCTCAGGGCTAGGATTAAGGTCCTGGGAGGTAGATGCTCCTGAGCTTACTTTAGGGTTCTGGGAAGGATGACCTCTTCAGGCAAATATTAAGTTTCTGGGAGCTTAGCTCCCACCCTCAAGGCTAGGGGCAGAGTTGTGCTAGGCATGCCTACTCAGACTCAGGTTAGGGTTTTCAAAGACAGGCCACACTGGGCTAGGATTAGGTTTCTGGAATGCAGGCCAACACAGTGGTGACATTATTGGTATAGGAGGCTGGTCCCCCCAGGTAGGGTTAGTGTTCTAGTAGGTTGGCCCCCTTGGGCTAGGATTAGGGTTCTAGGAGGGTGGCCTCCCCAGGCTAGTGTTAGGGTTTAGTCTGAACATGCAGTTCCATCAAAATATTTTGCTAAATCAGGGTGATTTCACTGGTATTTTATTTTGGAAGAAAAACCAGAATGTCCCAAGAATTTCAAATCATCTCACTTTGACACTGTCAGAATGTAACATTTTGATTTTTAATTTAGAATGAATGGTGTTATAATACAATTCAAAATTTTGTAAAAGTTAAAATCAAAATGTTTTGATCAAAACAAATTTTTGGGAAAAATTGAGAATTTTGGAAATTTTCAGTTTTCTGCTTTGAAAATGTTGAAACAAAACTTTGACTTTTGCTGAATTTGTTTTCTCCATTTTTATTTGGATGAAACTATTTTCCAAATTCAACGCAAATTTGTGAACAGTTTCATCCATACAAAAAAAAAATGGATTTTTCGACAAATAAATGATTAGTCAAAACAGTTCACCCAGCTCTAGTTGTAATTCCTCTCTTTGAGCTATGCCATGTGGAAGCTGGTTGAGTCTTGTATCGACACAAGGAGAACCAAACTTTTCAGCTGCACAGAAAGAGGTTATAGAGCTAGCATTATTGTTATCAATGGGAATTGTGACCATATTTTCTCAGACAATTTATGCAAGGTGTCCAGGATTAGTGTTATCAGAGCAAATACATGATAATTTACATTGTTTTAATTCTGCTTGTGACACCTTCCAGTGCTAATTTTTATACTCGGGTATTTGAACTTTATAATTTTTTTACATTCAAATATAATTTTAAGAGCTGCTCAAAATTATTCCTAAAGCTAGTTATCTGATCATTTACATTATTCTTTTCAGCCACAGTAGCACATGAAAACTAAGGAGGCTGTTTAGCAAGTCAAGTTTGTCAAGGTATTTTAGGAAACCATTTCTTCTTTAGATGAATGTGCTGATTTGCTCTGTCCTGCTTCACCAAGCACAGAAAGTGGTACACTGGGAATATGCAAAGGTTCTTGTTTAAAAAAAAAGCTTACTCAAGTGCATTGCCCTGTTTGCTTTTCCTTTAGAAGAAAAACCACAGAACAAATAAAAAATGAAAGCCAGATGACTGAGCAGAACAGAAAACTTTAAAAAGTCCTTCCAGTCACTCCCAGTGAAACCAGCATGTAAGCCAAACAGAAATGACAAGAACAAACAGCTACCATTCATGGTGTTTGATAACTATTACAGAATGACTCAAAATTGTTATAGAAAGTTATTGGGAAGGACAATTGGTTTAGTCACTCTAAACCTTAAACAAGTTCATTTTACTTTTTTGTGTGATAAGCTATCACCAAAAATGTTTCATTTACACTTTATGAATGTTATTGGCCATCTATCTAGGCATATTTCCTACACAGACACATTAATCTCAGAACCAAGATTGTGAGATATTCCATATGCATACAGACCAGGAAACAGAAGTCAGAACCTTCAGGTATCTAAAATACAATCGTCTATTACATGAGCTAGCAGTGAATCTCTTTTTGCTGTTAATGTTATTAGACAATTCAATCATCCCCTTAGATACATGCATGAGGGTCCCTTCCTCACATAGTTTTCCTTCTTTTCTCATGGACATGGGTCAAGACACTTTTGCGGCACCATGCTCCCTTCTTCAGATCCTGAAGAGGGGCAAAGGGGTTGGCAAGCCAGGAGCGGGGAAGGGGTGGAAAGTGCAGGACAGAGGTAGCTGAGAGGTATCAAGATACTTTGTGGTACAGGCAGGGGGATGAAGAAGCCACTGTTGTTAGCAGAGAAGTAAGTGCTTTCCTCAAAATAACCTGGCAATGACACAGCTACCTGTAACTCCAAGTATAGCAAGACCTAAAATTCACCCTTAAAATGCCTTCCAGAACAGAGTAATGGGGTGTATTGCCCCTTCCTGACATTGGGAACTTTCTGTATGTGAGATCACAGCTTCCTGCATTATTGCAGGGCAGTGGGTCATTAGTAAATGCCCTATTATCCTAGAAAAAGGTAACAGGGTTAAAAGTTGAGAGTCAGAAGAGGAAAGTACTTCAGGGAGAGAGTTAGAGGAAAGCTGAAAGGGCTTTTTAACTTGCTCCTACTACACTTGGCTGTGGTCATTTAAGTGGTGCATCTGGCCAAATGGACAGCTTACCAAGTGGGGTAGTAAATTCCACGTCACTCAGAGTCCTCAAATCAAGACTGGATGTCTTTCTAAAAAGATATGCACTATATCAATCCCATATTTTTGGGCTAGAAGCATGATTTACAAGGTGAAGTCCTAGGACTTGTGCAGGAAGTCAGAATAGATATAGTCTGGCCTTAAAACCTATGAATTTCCTTTCACCCAGACATAATAAGATGCATTTTTTAAGTACTTCTGCTTCTCCTTAAAATACCAAATCTCATTTTTCCTCTTTCAGATTTTAAAAATAAAAAAACACTTACCATAGGGTTTTAATGTTATTCAGCCATAGGAATGCTTACTGAACTAGCCACTGCCTGCATTGTCATCTCCCAGACAGTGTAAATAGAAAATATTCCTAGTAAACAAATCATAAGCTAGAATTGTTTACTCAAACCATTCACGTAGGCTGAGATTTTCAAAGGATCCTAAGGAAGTTAAGGTGTCCAATTTCGATTGAGTTTAAATGGGGGTTGGGTGCCTAATTCCTGTAGGCTCCTTTGAAAGTCCCAGCCTGAACAATTACGAATAATGAACAAGTTAATAAAAATCACAACCTGTCTGAGAATAAATCAAATAGAAAGAGCTAAATTCAGATAAGCTGTCCTCAGCAAATAATTCAACAAGCTCCTTTCAGCTCTTCAAGCCTTACATACAAACTGTAGTATCAGATATTTCAGGTTGCTTAGCATATGGTAGATAGAGAGAAACCTTTCCATGTCAAATCAAAAAGGGCTATTAATTCTTCTAAGTCCTGCTATCCTCCACATCAGTATTCCCCTGTGCTACCCAAAGTTGTCTTTACATTTCCATTATTTATGTACTTCTGCAAGATACAAATTATCCTGAGTTAGATCATCACAGAGGTAAAACATGGTCACTGAAATTTACACTTGCAAACTATGAAAAATAATTAAAACAATACTTACAGAAGTTAGGTGCTTTTGGTTCTTTAATTTGTGAACTTTGTATCTGAAAGGAGATTTAAAATGTTCAGTCAAAGAGAATCACAGTAATTTCCATTCCCCATAGAAATAAGAACTCCTAGTGGAGTTTAATAGGTTTTTATGTAAAGCTATTTAATTTTTATCATCAAAATATAAAAATGAAAGACATTTGCAACATCTGATTAAAATAATGGTGTGGCATACTTGATTGCTTTGGCTTATTACCTGTCTGCTCTATTTTTGACTCAATGTTGCTGCATGAAAGCATTCTACAATTTTCATATTAAAGCTATAATTATAGGTCAAGTCTACCTAAAATCATTTTAGTAAACATTTCAATGCTGTGAGTTTTCCTTACATTGCTTTAGAATATCAAAAGGATGCTGGGGGGTTTTCCTCTCCTTTAGGAAAGGACTATGGTGATCACCTCCCTTACAGAAAGAAGGATTTGCTCATATGCCTATATGATTGCAAAATCACAATGAGAATTTTTTTTAAAATACCTTATGTTGAATTTTTCCATACTCCATTCTTGGAGTCTGAGCCTGAAAGCACTCTGCATATGTCTTGTGGATGCACTCGAAACAATGAGGCAAGAGCCAGGGATAAGAGACATCTCTTGCAAGAATAGCTTAGCAATAGTCAGAAAGAGAGGTGAACTCCATGAGAGGTCTCATCCCTTACTATTTTATCATCAACACCCTGTTTTCAAAGTGGGTAAATACTTTATGGAAGCATTAATGAACAACATTGTGGACCGTATTCCCCACAGCCTTGCCTTTCATATAGTTATTTACACCTGTCCAAGGTGAATGTAAAGTGGCTGTAAAATATTACCATTCTGACTTGGTAGTGCATTAAATCCATTTAGCACAGGTGTAAATGACAACGTGCAGTGCAAGGCAGTGGGGCATGAGACACTGGTGATCTAAACATCCCATTGTAAGTTTCACAGTAGTGTTAAGGAGAGTGCATGTTTCTGCTTTGACCATTCTGTCTGTGTCATGTTATTTCAGAAAATAAATTATTTTTGTCCATTCTAGTCTAACCACCCACTATGTTCAAAATACATAAACTGGAAGGTAAATAGGGCTCTGTGTAAGGAGTAATTCATTGCAATCCAGAGCAAAGCATTCATTCAACATTCTTCTGTCCACAGGATTATGGTGCTTACTCCATAGCTTCCTATGCCAAGAAATTAAAGGAAGAGAGAGACTGTAAATTATAAATCAGCTATTCCAGGAATTTATAATGGGTGAAATTCACCAAGTGTGGAGATGCTTAACAAGGCACTGGCTATCATTGGATTCCACGCTAACTTAAATGGGATTTAAGTAGCACATAGGGCATTGGATCAGTCCTCTGGCCTATAGAGAACTTCTTCCATGAAGAACAGAGCTATGCAAACCCTTTGTAACAAAACCAAAATCCCCCATGATCTTAGGTTTCATTAGAAGCTCAAAAATTGAGTCAAGTGGCATCTGTTTATACAATATTCCTTCATAAGAAGAATACCATGCTGTCAACAATTTAGTAGCTGGATACTTGTAGATAAGAGATATTTATTAACTACCTTTCTGATAATGGCATAGTTTAGAATAATTTGGGATTGTGCACGCGTGTCTCAGTGTGTGTGTGTGTGTGTGTGGCCTGGTCCACACTAACCCCCCACTTCGGACTAAGGTACGCAAATTCAGCTACGTTAATAACGTAGCTGAATTCGAAGTACCTTAGTCCGAACTTACCGCGGGTCCAGACGCGGCAGGCAGGCTCCCCCGTCGATGCCGCGTACTCCTCTCGCCGCGCTGGAGTACCGGCGTCGACGGCGAGCACTTCCGGGATCGATCCGGGATCGATTTATCGCGTCTAGACAAGACGCGATAAATCGATCCCAGAAGATCGATTGCCTGCCGCCGAACCAGGAAGTAAGTGTAGACGTACCCTAAGTGTGTGTGTGTGTGTGTCAATACAATCCATTGTGTCATTAAATCTTAATCATCAGGATGTTGCTATTCAGTACCTGGCCATCTTAATTCTTTGTTGTTCCACTTTCCCCTACCTCCTGTCTCCCTCTGTGTTTTTAGTAAACTCTTTGGAGCAAATATCACGTCTAGCACATCATGAACAGTGTCAAATCACTAGAAACGTCTTTAGTGTTTGTCATGTTATGATCAGCCTAAATTCACTTCTGCTAGAAAGTCAGTTTTCACTATCAGTTAGTGTTGTGGTTAAGTGTTAACACAACATTGGGTTGTACACAGTATCCAGTGTACAACTTCCAGATGAGAACAACTGGGTACAAATGGACCAGATATCACTTATGAATTTGTAAACTCTTGCCTCTAGTGACATATCCATTGGTGAAAAGGCTGCAATACCAGTCCATGAGAGATAATTTAGTACTGGAGCTGTAGTGCTTTTGTCCAAGTGATGTGTTTCAACACACAGGTTTGCAAATGAAAAATGAAACATATTAAAGCTCAACAAAAGAGAAATGTTGCATGATATTTTAAATGTTACTGAAAACCCTTAAAATGGATCTTGAAAATAATGGTGATTGTCATCTTACTATCATGTTGGGCATGAATTGTATCCTCCAAAACATAATAGATGGTTAGCATGGTCAGCTTCACTCTTTTCCTTAGCACACCACTTTCTTACTGGTTGTAGTCAATCTACACAGGTGATGTAAGCCTCTGATGGGAACTGCCAGGATTTTCACAAGTCAAGACTCTTCCCACACACCATTACACCCAGTGATTTCATAGTAGGCACCCTTTGAGTTCAGTGTCAGTCTTGAATTGTTTCAGTGTCAATTACCCCTAAACACATTCAAATATATCTTTATAAACATCTAAAGCATCCCTATTTTTCTGTGTTACACTCTGCTGTTACTACTCAATCATAGAATATCAGGGTTGGAAGGGACCACAGGAGGTCATCTAGTCTAACCCCCTGCTCAAAGCAGGACCAATCCCCAGACAGATTTTTGCCCCAGATCCCTAAATGGCCCCTCAAGGATTGAACTCACAACCCTGGGTTTAGCAGGCCAATGCTCAAACCACTGAGCTATCCCCCCCCTCAATGTTGCCAAGCCCACAACAGTCACATGGTACAGCAACTTATCCTCTTTTCCCCAAACCATTGGTTCTCTGCTTCATAACACAGTCTCCGTTTCCATATGGGCCCTGATTCAGTACCCACTGAAAATCAATGGCAAGACCTCCATGGATTTCACTGAACATTCAACTGAGCCCTATAAGGGCTAAGTATTAATATTTGTATGTTAGGGGATATTTGAAGTTTTACTATTAAAATCCCATCAAATAACTGCAGTAAGTGTCATTGCACTGGAAATTCTATTTTCAACCAGATCAGAACACTATATATAAAAGGCAAACTCGGTTTTAGATACAAAATTAGCAATTCAGACATCTTGCAAAAAAATGAAAAGACTGATTTAGAACTCATCAGTAATGTGTAGGGTCTTATATGCTGAGATTGCAGGATTAGGCCTACTGACATCTCCATTTTTGTAAAGACCCATGTACATCAGGGTTACCAATTCCATTTTCCAGTCTTCTGTTTTCAGAATTATAGAAGCATACATAAATACTAAGTCCTTTCTAAATGCAAACCAATATTTTTGAAATTCACAATAATATGGCATTAAAGAATTGATTTGTCTTCACTGATGGAGAATCTAATTTAAGTTAAATAGCTATGTTTATGAAATTGCTTCAGGATTTATTGGTTTTAGGATGATCACTCAACTACATTTGAGCTTGCAGGAATTTGAGCAGAAAAGTTAATTAACAATAATTTTAAAACTGCCAAAAGCAGCTATAGGTTCAGTCAGTATTCCGTATACATACCAAGATGCACTGAACTTAATAAAAAGAGAGAGATTTTTCCTGCATCACTAAACTCATTATTAAAATTAACTGAGCAATATTGATTTGGATCTTTTAATCATTCAAAATGGCTAAAGGCAACAATAACTCCAGACGAGTTTATTGTTTATTAAAACTTTAACCACATTGATGCAATTAGATACTACATGCATTACCAAAACTAGTTCAAATACATTTTTAAGTGAATAATATGTTGCACAGTAGCTTACATATTGAGCATGTTGAGATGTTTTTCAAAGTGATCAGTTTAATGTGGCTCTGTGGAAAAAACCCTATCAATGGATCACATCTTATGATTCTTACTTCGTTTTACTCATTGCTTATTCAGGCAAACTAGAATAGACTTCCAGTAAAAATGGAGCAAAACCTGACTAAGAACTTCAGGATCTGGCCTTGTGAATATTTCAGAAAAAAATATTTAGCTTTTAAAATGGAAGCAAAATATTGACATATCTTTTTTTAAATGCCATGAAATAATTTTTATGAAACCGAGTGATATCTGAAGGCTACCACTGTAGATGAAATTTGCATTATATATTTTAAACAAGGATTTTCTTTGCATCTCAAGCAAACAAAAGTCACTTTTCAGTGGCACTCATCAGTAATAACCTTAATTGGTCTTAAAATTATTGGATTGTCAGATATAGGACATTTCTGAATGCTCTCCAATTGTTAGACCGGCAAATCACTGATTCTTTAGTTATCTACATTACAAGCCTGATTCATTATGGGCCTTTTATACTGTTCTGGCCTTAAAGTGTGTACATGTGTAATTGAGAATCAAGTTGTTATGTTCATGGTATACAAACAGAGGAGTCAAATAAAAACAAATACTCTTTCAGGGAGCTTGCCATGTAACACCATATTTCTTAAAATCCAGAACCCTGATACCCAAGAACCAAAAACAGAGTGAGGGAGAGAGAATGCTCTTCCCTAAGGCAGAGTGGTACAACTCAAGCCCCCTTTCTCCAGGCTGGCTCTTTGCAGACTGACTGCTGAAAAATCCAATTGCATGCTTCCCTACTGAGTCCCCTAACCTGTGAGCAGGCCCAAAAAAAACCCCTTGGAAATGTAATGTGGTATCATTATAAAATTATATGGATTGTATAAAATAAAATTATAATTAATTGTCTTCAGTAACCTCACAAGTCTTATTGGGTTAATTTTAAATGAAAATGAGCAACATTACTAGATACCAAGCATACGGCCCAGCCTTACAATCCTCATAAAGTGAGAGTATTGGCATAAAGGTTGCAGGATTATGCCCACAATGCAGCTTCAGCCTCTTATCATTCTAGAAGCAGCAAGGACAGCATTATTTGCGGCAAAGACAATGGAAAAGATACATTAGGCCAATATGCTGGGGCTGGATCTAGACTACTGATTTAGTATGAAATTTTCCCAATGCACCTGTACCTATCAAACAGTATTTAAACTACAGTCACAGCTTTCTGTTTCTCATAGCCGCAGCTACTAATTTTTCTGAAATGTGCAAAACCCTAAAAAATGAAGACCTGTAATCATAGATGAGAACAATTTCCAGCTGCTCTTTTAGTAGTTCTAGTAGGTTTACTGAAGGGAAGTCAGTAATTGGTTGAGCCCGTAGGAACTGTGCTAAGCTGTTCTCAGTTGGAAATCATTCTTACATCCAGCCACAGGATGGGAAACTCCACTAGTTGGCTATGTCTGTTTGGAGAATCTGAGTGCTGGATGGTAGCCACCATGATTGTCAACAGAAATATTGTTGGCTTCAGCAAACATCCCTGAAAATGGGAAGAAAATTGTGCATACAAGAGCCATTGCTGGGGGAGTAAAACATATCTCCTACTCTCATGGCCAGAAGGAGGCTTTCATTACTTATTCTCACAGTTCCTGAGCTTGGTTCTGGTTCTATTGATACCAGATTTATACCAATGTACCTCCTTTGACATCAGTTAAGTGACTCCTGATTTACAATGGTGTAATTATATCACAATCAGGCCCCTGGTCTCATCTTCAGTGGTGTGGATTATGAACTATATAGGATGAACAATTCCACTGATTGGCCAAGTTTCCTGGCCACTGGGAGCTAAATGTCTGTCCATTGACTGGCATACACAAGAAATAAGACCACAAGTTATTAAGACACTTATTAAAATAAAAAAGAATGACTGAGTGGTTACAGAATGGGAGGTATTAGATCAGCGAGAGAGTGCATCATTGAGAAACAGTCTCAGCTGCGTCAGAGTTCCAGTTGAAACAGCTAGAGTAGGTAGAGGGTAAAAATGACAAAGTTCTTTTTGCTGCCCATTTCCCTGATGTTCTAGGAGATAATTTGGCCATTGGTGTAACTTAGAGCAGTCTCAGGATGTCTCTGAATTATGTCTGGGTGTAACAGGTCTCCAATATTCTAACCACATCCCCTCCAAACCCAATCACCACTCAGGGAGCTCCCTACACTAGGGGATTTTCCATGTAACTGCTTATGCCTTCTTTGCCACCATCAAGTGTCACAAAGCAGCTTATCAGCTGGAAGGATCCAGTCACAGAAGTTGCATCACCTTGATCTTGACATTTGACACACAAGTGGGAGTCAAATGTAAGCCTCAATTTAGACACAACATTAAACCAATAAATGTGTATGACTGTAGGTGTGATAATTGCATCAGATTAAACATAAGGAGGTAGAATACAGATAAAAATTACAGCTAAGAACTTCTGCTAGAATTATAAAAGTATGTGGGAAGGAACAACTGAGATTAGCACCAAAGAGGAGTGAGGTGAAAATAAATGTATGAGGAATGTAATATTGTATAACTTGAAGACTTGGCAGCTAATTTTCAAGATTAGATACATTGTCTCAGAGCACTGATTTTCCCCATCTTATTGTGAAGAGACACAGCAGCCATGGTGTCATAACTATAAAGGGAAGGGTGACAGCCATACTGTGTACAGTACTAAAGTCCCTCCTGGTCAGAGACTCTAAAATCCTTTTACCTGTAAAGGGTTAAGAAGCTCGGGTAACCTGGCTGACACCTGACCCAGAGGACCAATAAGGGGACAAGATACTTTCAAATCTTGGGGGGGGAAAGGCTTTTGTGTGTGTCCTTTGTTTAAGGGGTTGTTCGCTCTTGGGACTGAGAGGGACCAGACATCAATCCAGGTTCTCCCCATCTTTCTAAACAAGTCTCTCTTATTTCAAAATTGTAAGTAAAAGCCAGGCAAGGCGTCTTAGATTTACTTTGTTTTCTCAACTTGTAAATGTACCTTTTGCCAGAGTGCTTATCTTGTTTGCTATACTTTGAACCTAAGACAGAGGGGATTCCTCTGAGCTCTTTAAGTTTGATTACCCTGTAAAGTTATTTTCCATACTGATTTTGCAGAGATGATTTTTACCTTTTGCTTTAATTAAAAGCCTTCTTTTTAAGAACCTGATTGATTTCTCCTTGTTTTAAGATCCAAAGGGGGTTTGGATCTGTATTCACCAGGAGTTGGTGAAAGGAAGGAGGGGGGAAGGGTCAATCTCTCCTTGTTTAAGATCCAAGCAGTTTGGATCTGTATTCACCAGGGAATTGGTGAAAGGTTTCTCAAGGCTTCCCAGGGAGGGAATCCATTGAGAATGGTGGCAGCGGGACCAGAGCTAAGCTGGTAGATAAGCTTAGCAATTTTCATGCAGGCCCCTACATTTGTACCCTAAAGTTCAAAGTAGGGATACAGCCTTGACATGGTGGCACAGCGGTGGGATCGTTTTAAACCCAAAAGCCAGTAAGAGATTTTTTTTTCCTTCTAGCTGCTTGGAGAGCAGAGCTGAAGGTAGATGCATATCTTATCTCTCCTTGCCTGAAGGCAGAGGTGTTAAGTTTTTTTTAACAAGGTCCTTTGTTAAGAGAACGGTTCAATCAGTGAGCAAACTTTGATCTGGTAAAGGTAATTTACAATCTGAATTGTGTTTTTTTTCTTTTTACATCCTCGGGAGTAGCTTGTTAGAAAGTCTCTGTTAACTCAGCAGCACTCAGCAGGAGCCTGAGCTAAATACATCCCAGTTTCAGTCAACTGCAGAGGGGTGTGGCCCAGCACAGGAAAGCAGGAAAATGACTACCAGTGAAGCAGCTAGCAAACTAGAACTGGCCAGACTAGAAGCAGAAGAAAATGAGAAAAAACATCAGAGACTACTTCAAATTAAAAACCTCGAGAAAGAAGCCAAAGAGGAGGCCCACAAGAGAGAGATGGAGCTGGAAAAAGCCAAACATGACAGAGAAGAGAAAGCCAAACAGGAGGCCCATGAAAGAGAAGAGAAAGCCAAACAGGAGGCCCATGAAAGAGAAGAGAAAGCCAAACAGGAGGCCCATGAAAGAGAAGAAAAAGCCAAACAGGAGACCCATAAAAGAGAGATGGAACTGGAAGCAGCAAGGACTAGGCAGGGTGCATCAGACCATCCTAACAACTCCTCTCCAGGTACCACTTCCCATCCCAGGAAATTCCCCACCTACAAGGCAGGCGATGATACTGAGGCCTTCTTAGAAAATTTTGAAAGGGCTTGCCTTGGATACGACATCCCTCCAACCCAGTACATGGTAGAGCTGAGGCCGCAGCTCAGTGGACCCTTAGCAGAGGTGGCGGCTGAAATGCCTAAGGAACACATGAACAGTTATGAACTTTTTAAAAACAAGGCCAGAATCAGAATGGGGCTAACACCTGAGCATGCCCGTCGGCGGTTCAGAGCCCTAAGGTGGAAACCTGATGTGTCATTTACCCGACATGCCTACCACATTGGGAAAAATTGGGATGCCTGGATATCAGGAGCAAATGTTAAATCTACGGAAGAGTTGCCCTTCCTATTGCAAATGGAGCAGTTTTTAGAGGGTGTTCCTGAGGAAATAGAAAGGTACATCCTAGATGGGAAGCCCAAAACTGTAACCGAGGCGGGGGAGATTGGAGCCAAATGGGTGGAGGTGACAGAAAAGAAAAAAGCTAGTAGCAGTTGGAGCGAATATCAGAAGGGGCAAGCCGAAACAAAACCTTATCACCGGGGACAACCCAAGACCCCACCCACATCCCAAGGGAAACCCCAGACGCCTTCTCACCCCACCACACCAGTCTCCAGCAACCAACATCGCCCCGGTGATACCTTAGCAGGGCGATGTTTTAAATGTAATGAACTGGGGCACATAAAGGCTCACTGCCCCAAGAACCCCAACCGATTACAGTTCATTACACCCCAATCACACCAAAGAACCCCAGACCCAGATGCCTCTCTCATACCCTCGGAGCGAAGGGAAACCTTGAGAGTGGGCGGAAAGAAGGTTATCGCTTGGAGGGACACTGGGGCACAAGTGTCAACTATCCACCAATCCCTAGTGGACCCCAAACTCATCAACCCTGAGGCTACAGTGACAATTCAACCCTTCGTGTCACAGTCTGTAACCTTGCCTACAGCCCAGTTGCATGTCCAGTACAAGGGCTGGTCAGGAATGTGGACTTTTGCAGTCTATGACAATTATCCCATTCCCATGCTGCTGGGGGAAGACTTGGCCAACCATGTGAAGCTAGCCAAGAGGGTGGGAATAGTCACCCGCAGCCAGGCTAAGCAAGCTTTCACCCCCATCCCTGTTCCTGAGCCGTTCACCAGGGCCCCGTCTGTGTTACCGGAGACCCAAAACCAGGTGGTGGAACCGGATCCCCTGCCAACGACTGCAACAGCCGTAGTGGATCCAATCCCAGAGACCCAGCCAAAGCCAGTCCCAGAACCGGAACTGGCAACGCAACCAGCACCAGAACCATTGCCAGCACTGAGTCCAGCGCTTGCAACCCCGTCTACAACTCCAATGCCAGAGGGCACCAGCGAGCCTAAACTGACGGAAGCAGCAGATAACCCTACCCAAGAGGCTCAGCCAGAGCCTGAAATACCACATAGTGCACCAGCGGACAGCGGTTCACAGTCAATGGAAAAAGCCCCAGCACCTGCATCGCTTCCAGAGGGACCAAGCCCCAGTCCACAGTCCAAGGAGGAACTGATGTCTCCAGCATCAAGGGAACAGTTCCAGGCCGAGCAGGAAGCAGATGACAGCCTTCAAAAAGCTTGGGCAGCGGCACGGAGCACCCCACCGCCTCTCAGCTCTTCTAACCGATCCCGGTTTGTTGTAGAAAAAGGACTTTTATACAAGGAGACTCTTTCTGGTGGGCACCAAGAAGACTGGCATCCTCAAAGACAGCTGGTAGTTCCCACTAAGTATCGGATAAAACTCTTGAGCTTAGCCCATGATCATCCCAGTGGCCATTCTGGGGTGAACAGAACCAAAGACCGGTTGGGGAAGTCCTTCCACTGGGAGGGAATGGGCAAGGACGTTGCTAATTATGTCCGGTCTTGTGAGGTGTGCCAACGAGTGGGAAAGCCCCAAGACCAGGTTAAAGCCCCTCTCCAGCCACTACCCATAATTGAGGTCCCATTTCAGCGAGTAGCTGTGGATATTCTGGGTCCTTTCCCAAAGAAGACACCCAGAGGAAAGCAGTACGTACTGACTTTCATGGATTTTGCTACCCGATGGCCGGAAGCTGTACCCTTAAGCAACACCAAGACTAAAAGTGTGTGCCAGGCATTAGCAGACATTTTTGCCAGGGTAGGGTGGCCCTCCGACATACTTACAGATTCGGGAACTAATTTCCTGGCAGGGAACATGAAAAACCTGTGGAAAGCTCATGGGGTGAATCACTTGGTTGCCACCCCTCATCACCATCAAACCAATGGTCTGGTGGAGAGGTTTAATGGAACTTTGGGGGCCATGATACGTAAATTCGTAAATGAACACTCCAATGATTGGGACCTAGTGTTGCAGCAGTTGCTTTTTGCCTACAGGGCTGTACCACATCCCAGTTTAGGGTTTTCACCATTTGAACTTGTGTATGGCCGCGAGGTTAAGGGGCCATTACAGTTGGTGAAGCAGCAATGGGAGGGGTTTACGCCTTCTCCAGGAACTAACATTCTAGACTTTGTAAGCAACCTACAAAACACCCTCCGACACTCTTTAGCCCTTGCTAAAGAAAACCTAAAGGATGCTCAGGAAGAGCAAAAGGCCTGGTATGATAAACATTCCAGAGAACGGTCCTTCAAAGTAGGAGACCAAGTCATGGTCTTAAAGGCGCTCCAGGCCCATAAAATGGAAGCGTCGTGGGAAGGACCATTCACGGTCCAGGAGCGCCTAGGAGCTGTTAACTATCTCATAGCCTCCCCCACCTCCAACATAAAGCCTAAGGTATACCATGTTAATTCTCTTAAGCCCTTTTATTCTAGAGAATTAAACGTTTGCCAGTTTACAGCCCAGGAAACTGATGACGCGGAGTGGCCTGCAGGTGTCTACTATGAAGGAAAAAGGAATGGTGGCGTGGAAGAGGTGAACCTCTCCACGACCCTGGGACGTCTGCAGCGACAGCAGATAAAGGAGCTGTGCACAAGCTTTGCACCGATTTTCTCAGCCACTCCAGGGCGGACCGAACGGGCATACCACTCCATTGACACAGGTAATGCTCACCCAATTAGAACCCCACCCTACCGGGAGTCACCTCATGCCCAAGCGGCTATACAAAGGGAGATCCAGGACATGCTACAGATGGGTATAATCCGCCCCTCTACCAGTGCATGGGCATCTCCAGTGGTTCTAGTTCCCAAACCAGATGGGGAAATACGCTTTTGCGTGGACTACCGTAAGCTAAATGCTGTAACTCGTCCTGACAACTATCCAATGCCACGCACAGATGAGCTATTGGAAAAATTGGGACATGCCCAATTCATCTCTACTTTAGACTTAACCAAAGGGTACTGGCAAGTACCACTAGATGAACCCGCTAAGGAAAGGTCAGCCTTCGTCACCCAGGCAGGGGTGTATGAATTCAATGTACTCCCTTTCGGGTTGCGAAATGCACCCGCCACCTTCCAAAGACTTGTAGATGGTCTCCTAGCAGGATTGGGAGAATCTGCAGTTGCCTACCTCGATGATGTGGCCATTTTTTCTGATTCATGGACAGAACACCTGGAGCACCTGAAAAAAGTCTTCGAGCGCATCCGGCAGGCAGGACTAACTGTTAAGGCTAAAAAGTGTCAAATAGGCCAAAACAGAGTGACGTACCTGGGGCACCAGGTGGGTCAAGGAACTATAAATCCCCTACAGGCCAAAGTGGATGCTATCCAAAAGTGGCCGGTTCCAAAGTCAAAGAAACAGGTCCAATCCTTCTTAGGCTTGGCCGGATATTATAGGCGATTTGTACCACACTACAGCCAAATCGCCGCCCCGCTGACAGACCTAACCAGAAAGAAACAGCCAAATGCAGTTCAGTGGACTGATAAGTGTCAAAAGGCCTTTAACCAGCTTAAGGCAACACTCATGTCTGACCCTGTGCTAAGGGCCCCAGACTTTGACAAACCGTTCCTAGTAACCACAGATGCTTCCGAGCGAGGCGTGGGAGCAGTTTTAATGCAGGAAGGACCAGATCAAGAATTCCATCCTGTCGTGTTTCTCAGCAAGAAACTGTCTGAGAGGGAAAGCCACTGGTCAATCAGCGAAAAGGAATGCTACGCCATTGTGTACGCGCTGGAAAAGCTACGCCCATATGTTTGGGGACGGCGCTTCCAACTACAAACAGACCATGCTGCGCTACAGTGGCTTCATACCGCCAAGGGGAATAACAAAAAACTTCTTCGGTGGAGTTTAGCTCTCCAAGATTTTGATTTTGAAATACAACACATTTCGGGAGCTTCTAACAAAGTGGCTGATGCACTCTCCCGGGAAAGTTTCCCAGAGTTAACTGGTTAACAATTGTTCTGGTAATGAAACATATTGTTAGTTTTTATATAATCAGTAGTATGTCTAAAGGTACATGTGTCTTGTTAACTCTGTTTTCTCCTAGAACTCCAGGAAGAAATCACAGCCAGTGTGGAACCGAACGTCCAACACTATCTGTGATTTGGGGGGCGTGTCATAACTATAAAGGGAAGGGTGACAGCCATACTGTGTACAGTACTAAAGTCCCTCCTGGTCAGAGACTCTAAAATCCTTTTACCTGTAAAGGGTTAAGAAGCTCGGGTAACCTGGCTGACACCTGACCCAGAGGACCAATAAGGGGACAAGATACTTTCAAATCTTGGGGGGGGAAAGGCTTTTGTGTGTGTCCTTTGTTTAAGGGGTTGTTCGCTCTTGGGACTGAGAGGGACCAGACATCAATCCAGGTTCTCCCCATCTTTCTAAACAAGTCTCTCTTATTTCAAAATTGTAAGTAAAAGCCAGGCAAGGCGTCTTAGATTTACTTTGTTTTCTCAACTTGTAAATGTACCTTTTGCCAGAGTGCTTATCTTGTTTGCTATACTTTGAACCTAAGACAGAGGGGATTCCTCTGAGCTCTTTAAGTTTGATTACCCTGTAAAGTTATTTTCCATACTGATTTTGCAGAGATGATTTTTACCTTTTGCTTTAATTAAAAGCCTTCTTTTTAAGAACCTGATTGATTTCTCCTTGTTTTAAGATCCAAAGGGGGTTTGGATCTGTATTCACCAGGAGTTGGTGAAAGGAAGGAGGGGGGAAGGGTCAATCTCTCCTTGTTTAAGATCCAAGCAGTTTGGATCTGTATTCACCAGGGAATTGGTGAAAGGTTTCTCAAGGCTTCCCAGGGAGGGAATCCATCGAGAATGGTGGCAGCGGGACCAGAGCTAAGCTGGTAGATAAGCTTAGCAGTTTTCATGCAGGCCCCTACATTTGTACCCTAAAGTTCAAAGTAGGGATACAGCCTTGACACGTGGTTTTTAAATGACAAGAATATAATATTATACATTTACATGGAAGGTGCTCAGATACTACAGCAGTGGTGGGCAACCTGCAGCCTGTCAGGGTAATCTGCTGGCGGGCCGCCAGACAGTTTGTTTACATTTGCATGGCTGCCCACAGCTCCCAGTGGCCACTGTTCGCCATTCCCAGCCAATGGGAGCTGCGGGAAGCAGCGGCTAGCATGTCCGAGGCCCGCACCATTTCCCGCACCTCCCATTGGCCGGGAACGGTGAACTGCGGCCACTAGGAGCTGCGGGCGGCTGTGCAAATCTCTGGCGGCCTGCCAGCAGATTACCCTGACAGGCCGCTGGTTACCCACCACTGTACTACAGTGATGGGTGGCAGCATAAAACTCTAAGGGATTGACTACATGGAGTTTTAATGTGCAGTGAGCGGGGGTGTGAATCTATGGTGCACTAGCTTGCAATGTGCAAACTGGTCATATGGACACTGCTACTACACTCTAGACATTCCTTACTGAGCTTTGCTGTACTGCTGTACCGCCAGCAGATTACCCTGACGGGCTGCAGGTGGCCCACCACTGCTGTAGTATCTGAGCACCTTCCATGTAAATGTATAATATTATATTCTTGTCATTTACAAACCATGGCTGCTGTGTCTTTTAGTGCATTGTAGCAGGGTCCACACAGCCAGTTAGTATGCAGCAAACTAGTGCACTGGCTTGCTGTGCCCTAAGTCTCTGCATAGTCAAACCTTAAGACAGATATGTACAGTCATGTAAACAAGCCAGGGTCATCTGATTAGACTAGACAAGTCAGGCTATGCAATGGTTCTCAAACTTTTTTACTGGTGACCCCTTTCACATAGCAAGCCTCTGAGTGTGACCCCCCTTATAAATTAAAAACACTTTTTTATATATTTAACACCATTATAAATGCTGGAGGCAAAGCGGGGTTTGGGGTGGAGGCTGACAGCTCGGGACCCCCATGTAATAATCTCATGACCCCCTGAGGGGTCCCAACCCAGAGTTTGAGAACCCCTGGGCTATAGTATGCATAGGCTTGGGAAATGTCCATATACGGGCACTAAATATGTAATATTTAAACAGATTTGAAGGTTTTAAAGGAAATTCTTGCTGTAAAGGTGTAAAGATGCTTTTATACTATCATACATGTTTAGAAGACTGATGTACATATTTATATTTATCATATTATAGTTTATATAGATAGAATTATTACAGATGCAGACTTCAGATGGGAACAGGCTGCAGAATGGCCCATCTAGATAAGCAGATGCATAGCTCAATCTTCAAATCAGCATATGTCAACAGCCCTTAACCAGTCCTATTCTGCAATGGGGTCTAAAGTTTCTATACCCTCTTCAGAGTTTCTTCTTCAGCTCTGTCTGATTACATCAGGCTTCCCCAAACATTATCTATTAGATCATGAAAGAGATACATTTGGAGAAATGTTCATGTGTGTGTAAAATTACAAAAAGAGGATGAAAGAAAATGGAGTGGATAGAAAAACAGAAACTAGAATGGATACAAAAAGGAAAGGATTGCGAAGTTGTAAAGAAAACATGGAATTGGAAAAAACTGATAGTGGAAAAAACAGCTGGAATATAAAATATTTACATTAAATCTTAAAGAAATCAGAACTTAGTCTGGTTCAGTGATGAAGAATCCATCACAATCCTTTGTCTTTAGGATTGAAGAGTCCTTTGTTATCAAATTTCTGTTCCCCATGTAGGTATTTAGAGACTGTACTTACCTACCAAGAGACCAAAAAGTGGAAGAATACGTGAAAGTCTACCACCTCTCCTTTACTACTGTTATAGACACTGTATCACCAAAGCACTCTATTTGGACAGTTAGAAAGATCACCCTTTTCAAACAACCTGACACCAAAAAAGCAGGAAAGATGACAACTTAAGCACCGAGGGCAGACAATGTGATCAAACAGACTCAGACATTAAAAGAATTTCTACAAATCAATACCACTGTCATTGAGGAAGCAAAGAGACCCTACCTTTCTCCTTCCATAGAGGCAGCTAAATCACATACTGTTGATCCAGAGAAGATCATCAGTGGCTTTGTCAATCCAGACAAATCTCCAGTCTGCCGCACCTTCCATTAGAAGGAACTACCACCTTATTTCACAGAAAAGATTATCTGCATTCAGCATGGTTTCATAGGCTATCAAGATCATCAAAACACAACATCTTCCAAGAGTTTAACCCATGTAGTGGTGATAGACTCAGCAATGGCAATTAGTGCCAACATATGTGATTCTGATATCTGCTCTTCCTGGAAGGCAAAAGAACAGAGAATCCCAAGACTTGTAGTAACAGAGGGTGTCTGCATTGATAAGGGGAATCTACTACCCACCCTAAAACATGCAATAGTCCAACCAGTAATAAAGAAAGAATCACTTGATGCTAGAGAGCTCACAAACCTATCATCTGGTGACTAAGCTCCCTCTCCTACTTGAGAAGCTAGTAAAAAAAAAGTCTCCAATGCCAGCTGCCAGTATCCTGGACCTCTCATTTAGGCTTTAGACCAAGCCACAGTACTGAGACAGCACTTGATGCTCTGGTGGATGACCTCATTCTGTCCATAAACAGAGAAAGTATATCCATACTCCTCCCATTGGACTTCTCTGTATCATCTGATACTGTTGATCACCAAATACTCCTGTCTCAAGAAGCAAGTTTAAACAGAAAGACCCTAAAATAGCTCTGGTCCTTCTTCCTAGGCCAAATGCAGAGGTTCATATGGATGACTGTTCCTCCACCGCCAAAGTCCTATGAGGCTCCATCCTCTCCTCCATCTTGTACACAAACTTATATCAAACCCTAGGGAGAACTGGTGAGTTAACACAGCTGGGTGCCAGCAGTATGTAGTTGACAGCAAGCTCTACATCTCTTTTACATCAAAGCCAAGTAGCACCGCCACCCAGCTTTCTCAATGCCTAGCCAAAATCAGCACCTGGAAGAAGAGCAACTGAGTAAAGCTAGATGCAAAAAAAGATTGTGATGATGCTGGTAGGAAAAAGGTAAGAACTTGCTTCCTCTATATTCCTCTAACATTAAAAAATTTTGAGGGCAGGTGCCCTCAAAAATGAGGAAGTTGATCTGCAGCCTTGGAGGCCTTTTGGAACATGAACTGCTCTTAAGAATTTCTGCTTAATTGGTACTGTTCGGGAGCTACAGTAGATGTCACTTTCTGAAGACGCAGAGGCTATTGTAAACAGAAACATTAAAAGATAAAGGTTCCAGGGGAACTCCTTGAATAATCACACTGGAACCCTGGAGCAAGGAACAGACAAAATATTCCCAAGTGTCACAACATTTCAAGGCTGTTGGATTGTCTGAAGGAAACTCACTATTAATAAGACCTAATAAAACTAGATCTGTTAACCAGAGCTAATGAGTGATCAATATGCATTTTAAAGTGCTATTCCCCTATGTGATTCATAGGAAGCGTACAAGAACATACCCACATATAAACTGATTCCTTACAGCCATGCACCTTGTACAGTAATTTACGTATGCAAAGTGGATGTAAAAGCATTGGTAAAATGAAGCAGCAGAACTTGACATATGCTTTGCCCCAGTGTAAATTCCTACACAAGATGCAAAGCAGTGGAGAATCAGGCCCCTGCAATCTGATGGTCTAATACTATGAAGGGATGAGCACTGACTTCACTGGAAACAGTGGATATTCAGCACTTTGCAGGATCTAACCTTAGGAAAGTAACAAATAATTATAGGTTTCATATTTAAGATTTGAGGATGGCATTTATATTCCTTTTCATAATATGAGTTCCAAGGCTGCAATCACATAAACTTGTCCACATCCCTGCACCCATGTGGAGCCCACTGAATTAAATGGGTGTCTGCCATCCCATTCCTAAACGTTTCTTCTGGTGGGGAAAGAAGCATGGGTGAAAGGGTCTCTGCTAGCAGGTACGACTGAATGAGCAGGGCCTAGATTTCTACAGCAGTTTCACTAGATCTTTCAGAGAACTTGAGTGATGCAGTTAAATGTTTAAGATTTTTTATTTGTATGAATAATCCAGATGGTACCATGTATAATCCAGATGATGGTATGAGGCATTTTTCACCAGAATGATTCCATGCTTCACCTAATGACATCTTGGAAATAGACCTCAGTTTCTTCTCTTGCCCACCACGAGGTGCCAACTGGCCACTTGCACCAATGTTATGTGCCGGTAGCAAGAGAACAAGGGTACTGAATTCTTGGACAGCTCAGATAGCTTCTCCTTCCAAAACAAAGTGTAATGGTTACTTTTGGCTTTCTTAAACAAATTAAGATTTTAATAACCCAGAGCAGAACTGGTCAAACAATATTCAATGAACTGTGCATTTTTATATATACAAATTTGATCTTGTTATTATTCACCCAGTTTCTACAACATCACTATTTACAAATAAATGTGAATTTCAAGAAATGAAATAAAATAGAATAATCACAATTTCATTATTCACCCAGCTCTGCTCTGGATTATTAAAATCTTAATATGGAAATCATTCTAGTGAAAATGCCTTGGAAGTAACTGGTATCCTCTGGATTATAATGCACCACGGTCTGGATCCTTTATGAGTTCAGAATGAAATTGATAAGGCTCTATGCTGCTGCATGCAAAGCTAATTAGAGGATATGGGCCTCATGTAATAAACTGTTAGAAACAACCAACCAACAGAAACAAAATAATGTGATTTTTTGGGGATTATAATTAATCTACTCTGCAGCTGCATTTTGCAATACTTTTTTGTTCAATTTTAGTACATTGATTACATACTTTATAATCAATGTAAAGCAGTGGCAATTATAATTACAAGAGTATTGGATTTAATATATCTTGTCCTTCTATACAGATAGCTACTGTTGTAAACATGTTATCTGAATATTTGTAACCTTAATTGTAACAAGAATTCTATACATTGAGTAATTGATCTTTGGGTCGGTCCTTTCATTACCTCAGCCTGATTAAACATCCTTTTATTATTTTTTGTTGCAGCTCACATCTGACCATAATGCACAAAATATAAATTGCCACTTCAGATGGCCGCAGCTGCTGTTTTATATCTTGATAGCCCCAATCATTTTCCACAGGAATACTTGATAACTCTGAAAAACCACAGTAATACAATGCCACATCCTAGGTTTTTAGCTTTTTGTTTTGCTGTAACATAGATGCTTCATTTTCCATCTTTTAAACTACAGAAATAATTTCCTATTCTTTCAAAGCTTCCTTATTTAGTCTAATGCTACAAATACCTTGATGTATATAGATCTCCCATAATGCACAGTTGATTGAAAGACTATTTTTAAAAGAAAATATGAGATACCATGTAGTGACTATTACAATCTTACAGATCCTGACCATCAGGAGAAAATGGAAGGAGGAGGGTGCTGGAGTGAAGAAATGAGAGCCAGAAAGACAGGGCTGTTATCACAGGGAGGAGAAGTAAGAGGATGTTGTCCATGGAAATGAGAAGTAAGAGGGAGCTAGAAGGGGATGCTGGCACTGGGGAGGAGAAGAAGGATTCTGGTCAGGTGGGGGGAAAGTGAAGATGGGATTGGCACCAGCAGGAAAGATGGTGGCAAGTGAGGAGTGGGAAGGATGATGGTACTGGAGAAGGTGAGGTCAGGAGGACACATGTCCTGGAAGTCACCTATAACATACTGTACATAACAGCTGTCACATGGCAGCAGCCATAGTAGCCAAGATTAATGGGATTTGGTTGTTTATGTCATTAGGATTAAAAAGTTATCAAGAGGCTGATATTAATCAGGATCTGCATTTTGGATCTGCATTCAGCCTCTTGTTGCCCTGTCCCTTAAGGCCAGTAGTTAGAACTAAGTGTGGAATAAGTTAAAACATCTCAGGAACAACTCAGCTCTGAAATAAGCTGTCCACCATGCCCCATCTGAACTAGCCCTGGTCTTTTGACCTTCAGGGCATGCTGTAATGCACAGAGTTGGCATTTGATGGGGGTAAGATCAGCATAGTAAAAGGAAGTTGTGTGTTTGGGAGGTGGTTCAGTTCTGTTGGCTATTGGGCGGGGAAGAAGGGGTGGTAAGTTAATAATTACTTATTTTCCTTTTCCCCCTTAATTTGTATTAAGGAACTAAAGATTTGGAAAGGTGGCTCTTTAGATTTTTGTATATTTTCAAAAAAGTGTATCAATGAGTACAAAGACATGTACCCTGCTGAGAGCTCTTCCTGGCCCTAACTCCCATTAACATCAATGGATTTGGGGCCTGATCCAAAACCCATAAGAGTCAATAGGAGTTTTGCTATTTACCCCAATGAACTTTGGATCAGGACCTATATTAAGATATAGGATTATAAACAAAATAAAATAAAGTCTGGCTAGTTATCAAAAGACTGTTTTTAAAGAAGTGTTTTTTCCTTTAAATGAACTTAGACTTTAGTAAATGAATAGTAATCATACGTGTAAGATCATTCTTGAGAGGGCAAAATGACAGCTCAGCATAGCAAGACTATGAACTTTCCAGAGAATGTTTGGAATTAAAAAGAGTTGTGCATTCTATTAGCTGCACATGTTCTATTCTTAGTAAACTATCAGTACTCAGCAAAGCAAACCTTTACATTCAAAGGAACCTATTTGTGATGCTCAGAACAGCAGATGTTCATGTGCGATTACATTAACAATGAGATTTAAAAGTGGAGGGATAGTCATTTGTATCATATGCTGTGCACTGATCATCTACATCCACTTAGTTTGCCTAGAACTAAATGAAATTAGAAGAGCTTCCCGGGGAACAATTTGCCCTTGCACAGTGAAGAGAGGTAAAGCCATGATGTTGAGGCACTATCTAGAGTTTATACATGTAGTGTTCAGTTTGGACTTAGAGATGGAAGCCAACAGACATCAGTTACGGAGAGGACTTTAAATACACTACTACTTACAAGCAGAAATAATAATAATACTGTCATAGACCTGATGTTAAGAGTCATTTGATTTAGAAGTGTCCACTACTGCACAGGCTTAGGAATCTATTGATTATATATTTACATTTTGACAGACAATTAAAAAGGCTAGAAAAGGTGCTTTTTGTATATACTGTTATAAATATAAATAAATAAAATAAGTATTCATTTGGCAGGGCTAATTTCCTTCTAATATTTGTTTGTTACCTAGAACTAGTGCTTGCAAACTCATAAAACCTTCAAGAAAATAGAACGGATATATGCAAAATCCCCATTAAACTTCTTTTGCTCCACTTGCCTAGACCTTAATACCTAACAATCCATTCTCCTGAATTGTAGCAGAATTGATTTTATTTTCCCTGGTAAAGGAAATCAGATCTAGCCTTGAATATTTCCAGTGACAGTGAGATCACAACCATGCTTGGCAGTTTACTGTAGTTGCAAAGTATTCTTATATTTAACATGCCAAATTCCGCTCAGACACACTAATTTAAATCCAGAGTAACACCACTGAAGTCAGCAAAGTCATGCTGGATTTAAAGTAGTGGAAGAGAGCAAACTTGGTAAAGTGTTTTTCTCCTATTCAGCGAAATACTCCCCAAAGCATCTTAAACCTATTTTCATTCCAACTCCAATGCCTGCTGAGAAAATCTGCTAGAACACCTTCCTTTTGTGATACCTTATTCAGTACCAGACATGTTTTGAAAGTGTACACAATTTTTCACTCCTTCCTGTTAGTATATAATTAAACGCCTTACTTGTGTGCTAAGTGCTTATCTTACCCCCTGTACTTTAGTAACTGAGCCCCTCACAATCTAAAATGCATTTATCTTCATAATACCCATGTGAAATATATAAGCACTATTATATATTTGACACATGGGGAACTGAAGCACAAAGAGACTAAGCGACTTGCCCAACATTGCACAGGAAGTTGGTGGCAGAGCCAGGACTTGAACCCACATAATACTTAGTCCTGTCACGAGTGCCAGGGACTGGTCTAAATGACCTCTTGAGGTCTCTTCCAGTCCTACAATTCTATCTCCTGATAGGCAGGCTAGTACCCTAACAACTTCACCAGCCATTCTCTCTTTCTGGAAATATGTGCAGTATTAACAAAACTGATTATTCTTGACTGAGAAAACAAATCTCGTTATATATGGAAACTTTACCAAAAGTTTCATGAGCTCTTCCACTTTATATTTGCCTTTTGTTGATAAGAATGACTTAATCTCATGAAACAAGGTAGGTAAGATAATATCTTTTATTGGATCAACAGAAATTGGTCCAATAAAAGATATTATCTTGCCCACCTTGTCTCTAATATCCTGGGACCAACATGGCTACAACACAATGATCAAGCGAAGCAATTTATTGAGACAAATTAACAGCTAGGTTTCATGTATAAACTTACATTTATACAGAAAAATATATGTTGGTCCTTTATTTTATTAGTGAGAGGGAAGGAATTAAATTTCTGCTCATTCAGTTTTGAGCTTCCAATTGGAACCAGCCCTTGGGGGGGGGGGAAGAGGGGGGGCGGGATCTCTCTTCTGTGGGTAGAGGGGAATTAAGTCACTGTGCTGAATGGAAAGAAAATTCCACAGAGAAATGATGATTTCTTTAAGCTGAACTTCTATTTTGAGAAGGAACTATAAAAATATTGTGGGAGCCTTCATTTATTGTAACTAAAGGAACCCATATCAAGTTTAAGTTTAGTGTTATTTTCTTAAGTGCCCTCATTTGACCCACAAAGATGTGAAAGTCAAACTGTGAGCTAATCTTTCTGGCTTGTACTTCATCATCATCAGTAACAAGCATTATGTGGGCCACATTCTGCATTCAGTTATGACTATACAATCTTCATAGTCTTCACTTCTGACAGCAGCATAATTTGGCTCTGCAATAATTCAGTTGACAATACCTGAACCAGAATAGACTCCTGCTCTACTGAATTAGCTCTGCAGGTCTAATAGATGTAAAAAGTAGTTTTTAAAAAAGCCAACTTATTCTTGTCATCATAATAAACAGATGTAAGTTTGAATTTATACTGCTGAAGCAGATCTGTGAAGGAGCATTTGTACATAACCTTTTTTTCAGGATAGCTTCACTTCAAATAGTTCAAACATGAATGACTTCTCTATAAACCATTCTCCTCCTTGCACAAAGATCACTATAGAAAATACAATAGAGAGAAATTGAATACTGCTATCCTAAGCCCCTTTTGGCTGTTTAAAGGTTCAGTTCACAGTCCCAAATGTGTTTCTGGAAGGAGGAAGTCAACCTACAAATATTTCCTCTTTCTTGAAAAAAGTTTGTCAAGATGTTGGCATTGTTTATTAAGACTGAATGTCTCATTGCACAACCTAGTAGTATTTACCATAGAGTGCATGGAGAACTGAAAAAAGATTCCTAATACACATGTCAAAGTGTCAGATGGCCATATTATGGCTCTTAGGGGAATCCTGAGGCCTTGACAAATTTAATTATCATTCCCAAGTGTAGATTCATATGTTCCTCTCTGGAATAGAGAACATTTAAAGGTTATTTGTGAAATTAACATGCGGTGTAGATACCATCACCAATCTACAGCACAAGAAGTACAAAGTTATGCTTTCCTGGTAAACCTGAAAGAAAAAAAACATCTAAAAGAACAGTGAGGTAATAAAACCTGACAAATTGACAATAGGAGAAAATTTATCATAGAAAAATCTAATAATGGCTCCTAGCACTTTTTAATCACAGCTACTGAACTGTTGCATCCCAAGGAACAACGCTTGTTTTAATTATTTATTGGGAGTTGATGGTTTATTTGGAAGAAAATGCAATTACATCCTGACACTTTAATCATTATCAGTTTGTTTTGTTCCCTTGCTACTGCTAAGAGGAAGGTTACCTTCCTATGGAAATTCTGACATTTCTATAATAGGTTTTGTGAATCTTCCAAGAGACTATAAAGTATCCATATTATTAAATTTGTGCAAAAATTGGAGTTAAGATATTATTAAGATTGATAGCTAATAACACTAAAATACTGAACCTCAAGCTTAGATTAAATTTATTTTCTCCTTTAAAGGACTGTTGGATAAATAGAGTACGTTCTTTCAGTTTGCAACTCTCCTACTCTCCTCAACGCATTTTGTAGAGTTTTAATACTATCTCCCATAGGAGATGAAATAAAGCACCACTCCTTAACAAGTTAGGTCCCATCCAAATAGAACTCATATCTAATTCCAATGAGCAGAAAGGGTAAAAGAAAAACAGAAAAATCAGACTTCTAGAATGAACTTCTTCCCCTCCTGAAGTCCATGGGAGTTTTATCACTGACTTCAGTGGGACTAAGATTTCACCCTTAGAGTTCAAGGTTCATTCTTGGTAATTAACACTTGAAACTGGTTGGAAAATAGGAAAATTAAATTTCTGGAAATTTAGTGAAAAGGGTATCAACCAGCTCCACTATCAATAAGGTATTCATAAGAGCAGGGCCAATTAAGTCAACCCTACAGCTGCAGGGGCCTCTCCATCACGTAACTCCATTCCATCAGAGACAGGTCCCATCAGCTTCTTTAGCATGTTGGGTGGATGTCAAGGGATAGGCCACTGTGAATTTAAAGCACAGCAACTTTTTGCTTTCTGATCTGATTTCATGGCACATGACTCCCTCAGGTCACTAACTCAGCAGCTTGCTGTTGGGCAACATCAAAGAACTGGCTTCTATCACTGGCACAACACCTCCAGCTTCTTGCACTTATGCATAGGCCTAGATTTCTGTGAAGTCTCTGGCTTACCATCCCGAGCTTACTGAGATGATGCCTAAGCACAGGGCTTTGTAAAGTCACTGGCTCAAAAACACTAACTTGCTAGATTCTGTCAGGTTATTGGCTCAACCATAAAGCTGTGTAAAGTCCTTGCCTAGTTAATACAGCAAGTCTCACAAAAGGACAAACTCTGCTACTTCCCTCCATCAACACAGAAGGCCATAAATAAAGCAGAACTGCTGCAGTTCTACTGAGCAAGACATGCTGTGGAAAGCTCATGCAGAGGGCAGTCTTGAAATAGCAACAGAAAAAATGAGCTAAGTGATGCAGCAGAGGCTCAACGATGGGACAAGGTACTGGCCAGTTGATCAGCCACTACACAATCACATACTTAAACTCCCCATGGAGGAGATATAGTGGGTCCCAAGTTCTACTAGAGCTATAGCTAGCAGCAGCACCTGTGCAGTCACTCCATACTAGCTGACAGATAGCTCCCCAGCTATCCT
Organism: Emys orbicularis; assembly: GCF_028017835.1. Classification (NCBI taxonomy): domain Eukaryota; kingdom Metazoa; phylum Chordata; order Testudines; family Emydidae; genus Emys; species Emys orbicularis. Next base: position 47,792,435 of record NC_088687.1, on the reverse strand, counting down.
TACAAATTCAGTCTTTACACAGATAGATGAAGCAGCATTTGGCGACAGTTTACAGTAATCAACATCAAAGGAAAAAGACCATTAACAGACAATATCTTTCTAAAAAATGTCCAAAGCAAATCAGATTTACAAAGATACAGAATGAGGGACTGGCTTTTGTTATTGTCACAGATATGACTTAAACTTTCACTATAAACTCAAACTGCACCCAAACCAAACCTTTCTCAAGGTGCAAAAAAAGTCAGGTTAACATTATTTTCATATACCTGTACACTTCATGGCTCTAGGCAAGTACAAAAGCAGAAATACCAATATACCATTAGAGAGGCTGTTCTTTTGGAATTTCTAGCACAATGAGAAGCAGGAAGTGCACTCAAACACCACAGTGATATAAATGCATATATAACTATTAATGAGTGAGCCTGTTCTGAGATTTTGAACCCAGTTTTTCATATTCAACTGAATTGGAGAGTTCAAGTAAACATTCAAACATTTGAATGCTTATCCATACTAAACCCAACAATCTCCTTATTAAATCAGATCCAAACCCTGAGTCATTAAGCGTTCACCCTCACTACCAACAAGTTAGATAGTCAAGGTAAGTAAAATGTATCAGTGATCACCCAAACTCAGGTGGCCCAGATGTTCAGACAATGCCTAGTCTTACCAAAAGTGATCTTGCTTTGAACTGAAGACAAACAATAAATAGAGCCACTGTTCGCTCTGCTCCCTTTAAATCCAGTTCCTATAGTTCAGAGGAAATGCACAAATCTGAGTATTTCCAACTGTCTGATAAAAAACACAGATGCCCATGCATTGCCACCCAATATACACGGTTAAAAAAACTGACTTAAAATATGTTCTACTAATATTGAAGTGGCAATAGTAGTTTGAAGGGAAGAATGTACTTGACCAAATTATCCCCCACAGCTCATAAACACCTCACTATGTGCCCTTAGAGTTCATCTGTGCTGTGGGCAGGGCCGGCTCTAGGCACCAGCAAAACAAGCTGGTGCTTGGGGCGGCACATTTTTAGGGGCGGCATGGCCGGCGCCAGAATGCCGCCCCTAAAAATGTGCCGCGGCCGCCCTAGCTCACCTCCGCTGCTGCTGCCTGGGAGGGAGGGTGAGATCCCGAGCGGCCGCGGCGCGCGAAACAGCTGTTTCGCGCGCCGCTGCTCCCCCTCCCTCCCAGGCTCTCAAACCTGGGAGGGAGGGGGAGATCCCGAGCGGCCGTTTCGCACGCCGCTGCTCCCCCGCCCTCCCAGACTTGAGAGCCTGGGAGGGAGGGGGAGAAGCGGCGCCCACGCCGCGGCCACTCGGAGTCTCCCCCTCCCTCCCAGGCTCTCAAACCTGGGAGGGAGGGGGAGACTCCGAGTGGCTGCGGCGCGGGCGCCGCTTCTCCCCCTCCTTCCTAGGCTTGAGAGCCTGGGGGGAGGAGGCAGGGCTGGGGATTTGGGGAAGGGGCGGAGTTGAGGCGGGGCCAGGGGTGGGGTAATTAAAAAACGGGGGGGGGGGGGCGGGCGGCCAAAATTGTGTTTGCTTTGGGCGGCCAAAATCCTAGAGCCGGCCCTGGCTGTGGGAGACATTTATTGACTTCAATTTGCTCTTCTAGTGCCAAAACACACCAAGGTTAATGCAGTCATTCAACAACTTTGACGAAATCAGGAAAATGTTTGACTGAAAAATGTACAGTTCAACTAACCGAGCATCAAACTGCCTTAAGCAAGTTGGTCCAGAATGGTTTTCAAGTGTCACAGTTAGTAAACCCACTACAATGACAATTCCATTCTTCATACACCTTAAGAGCTTGATCCTGTAAGGTGCTAAGCGTCCACAAATACCCTTAAACATAAATGGATTTGAGGGGGCTCAGAACCACAAAGGAAATGTTCAGCACCCTGCTGGATCGGTAAAGTGATATATAGATTGATCCTTTATTCAGAGGCTCCTAACTATGTCATTATCTTGAATTTTATTTTTGCATTTTCTATCAATAGGCCTTAGATCACCTGTTCCCTTGGGTTTTGAAAGACTGCTTTGCTTCTTAGAACGAGAGACAAATATGCAGCATACAAAGTAAACAGTTCAATACCAGATTAGCAAGATGAATATATGGTTTTTCTAGAAATTTTATAAACACATCATTACTGAACACAAATATCTATGGGAGTTAGCGTTTGACCTCAAGTCCAAAATAAATTTGATTTCTTCATCATTTCAAGCAGAATAAAGGATTATTTTCTGTAGACAGTGGAGGTTTCTGCTCTTGGGTAGAGTGCCCTTTCTGATGTCCCTTAAGTACTTTTGACTACTCTCCAACCCTAGCTACTGTACTTCTTCAGCCATCTCATCTTTGCAGCCCTAATCCAAAGGAGGGATTCTAACCCCTGATCTGGCCCCTATATGCTATTCCAGCAGTGCAGAACATATGTAAAGAGTGTAAAGTTCCCCCCCCCCCCCCAAACAGATAGTGTGTGTGTCAGTGATGGAGCTGGAGGCAGAGGCGAGCTGGGCCATATTGTACTCACTAAGGCCATTCTGGCTTATGCCACAAGCCAGAGGCAGCACCAAGGCACTAGCTGTAACTCAGAATCACCTTCAGGGGTTCGCAACTTATGTCAGCACCTCTTTTTGGTCCCCAAAGAAGCCCAGTTGGCACATGTTGGCACCTTTGTTGGGGGGTTTAGCAAAGAATCAAAGGACTGCTTGGACTTGGTACATGAGTTGCTCTCTCCTCACCTCCTTTCTCCAGGTCAAGTTTGAGGTAATTAGTGTTAAAATGTGAGGAATCTTACACTTCATCTCTCTGTGCTCCATCAATTCTATGCATAAAGGGCACCTCTCACAATCATTACATTCACATGCACAAACACACACAGCTATATAGGGGGAATTAAGAGGGGCTCACATTTCAATGACTCATTTTCAAAGCTGTCAAGTTGTTTTAGCACAGCCTTTATAAACATGTACTGTTGATTAGCTCTCCATTCTTTAAAAAAAAAAAAGATAAAACTTTGTTATTGATTAAATTTGCCTTAAGGATAGATGACTTCCCAATGGCCTTTTCAAGGTTCTTTCTTCCAAAGAAAAGAATGTTCTTTAGCACAATCAAAACCTGCATTTGAAGACGTGAGTTGTAATGTACTGCAGGGTCTCAGTGGAAATCTCTTAAAAATCAAAATTGTCATTTTTGATCCCATTTATTTAGTCATATAAAGCTTGCCTTCAGAGTTCTGTAAATCCATTATCAGGGACTTATTTTATCTCTTACTTCCATTTTTCACACTGCTTCCATTTTAAAAGATGGCTTTATGATCTGCATTTCTATTACTGCTCTCATTAGACAAAACAATCTTGTCAGATGTAGGGAACTTACAACTGTCTGCTTTTTGTATTTCTAAGCCATCAGCTTCTGGAATGATGCAGCAGAGCTTGTGAAACAGACATACAGTATAATAAAAAAAATCCTGACTTTGCAAAGACAACCTATTTCTAAAATAAATATTAGTATTGTACAATGCATAATGTAAACCACTACATCTTATTCCAGCAAATATTGATACACATCTGTTTGCCTGATTTAGATGAAAGATTCTCATGTAAAGCTATTTTTCTCTATTTGCTAATGCACTAACATTAAAAATATTTAAGCTTATTCCAACTGAATAGTTTAAAATATCTAGGTCACACACCTGCATACTATTCCCCTTAATTACATAGCTTTAGTTGATTCAAGCTGTAAGAATACATTCTGTCATAATCGTAAAAGTAAACTGTTGGGAAAAAAGCATGCATTAATTAACACGAGTGAATAAAGCTTCACAATCAAATTTAAGATTAAATTTTAAACCCTTTAACTTGAAATCAGAATAACAGAACTTCATAGGAAAAAACAGGGGAATGCAAAATCCATTTCTTGTAATTTGTTATTGGCTTTCTATTAACAAATTATATAAGACTTATGGACTAAAAACCAGGCAGAGAAGTGCTTCCTGAACACCATAAAATAGAATACACTGAGGCGATCTGGTTTTCATCATCAATGAAGTTTTAAAATTTAATATCTTCCAATACCTATAATCATAGATACAAAACAATCCAATAATTAACATAAGCAACAATTAAAGAGTGAACTGAATACTAAGTGGTATATTAAAAAGTGAAGTTATAGAAAGCATTTACACAACTGCAATAAAATTGCAATTTAGAAAGATTGTCTCTCTTCAAAATATAGCATAGAAACCAACATAAGCCTAGATATTGAAAGGCAGGATCATGAGCTAATAGTGGTAAAATCCCACCCTAACCCTTATCTACAATTAAGGTTGATTTGACAAAAAATAATATTTTGAATATATTGGCCCGTCATCAAGAAATGGAGGTGAGGAATAAGAGATAAATATTGGAGCAGTAAAACTGCACACACTTTGGAAATGCCACCCTGTTCACTTGAGAGGTGGGGTAATAGTTGGACATTCATTATTGCCAGCTACTTTTAAAAACACAAGTTTAGGTGAAACAAGCAAAAATATTCCTACTATAAGAATTATTGGTTGTCAACTGAATAATCTTGCAGAGGAAATTCCTTGGCCACATGATCACAGCGTGCTGGTAGAGCAATTTTAGGTATGAGTCCTACAATGAAGCCTGGACAGTTGGACCCGTGTTCACGTAGAGTACTTTGCAGGTTTCAGAATGAAATGAATTACTGTAACTAATTTTCAACTAAAATAGCTACTGAGTGATCATATACTTCTATAGAGAATATTACTGGTCTTCTAAGCTGACCCACACAGACTCCATTAGTTTACTAAAAACATATACACATTTGAAGAGAAAAATCAAAAACTGTTCACAAGGCATGTAATCAGTCAATGCCATTGCTTTTCTTTGGTCTTCTTCTGCACACCCCATTTGGTGTATGCTGTCTGTTTGGCTTTTAAGATCTACACAGCAGGGAACTTGCCTTTTTTAATCTATCTGTACAACATATACACATGGTGAGTCTGCTGGATGTTGATAATATAATCAGCTAAAAATAACTAAACAGATGACTTAATATAATGATCATATTGTGTGTTAACAAGTTTAATGTATAAATGTCAATGATAATGGGCAAGATTCTTGACTGTAACAAGATGTGTGTTGCAGGAAAGAAGGAAGGGGCAGCTGGTTACATCTCCATGATTCTCAAGCCACTCTGTCCCTGTTGTAAAATAGAGTGGACCGAAGGCCACTAATTTATGACAGCTGGCCATGTTCCGTAAGGGGCCATTTGCCAGCTGAGAATTGGTATAGGGAAACAGCCATTCCCTGCCCCAATAAGCCTCCTTATGCCAGGAGTAGGAGCCAACTCCATTGTCTTCGTGGTAGCTGAGAATTCTCTCCTCTAGGGAATTTTTAACTGGCCAATTGAGTTCGGATCAATCCGTTTACAAGACTACCCCAGAAACCTGGTCACAAGACAAATTAATGGTACAGTATAGTAGAGAAGCCAAAAATATTGACCATCTCTTTAAACAAGAAGCAGAAATCTATGAAACTGAAAGGCAACATGAATAAAATGAATAAAATGAATAAAAGAAAGTTGTTATGCAGTGAATGGGGAATTACAAAAAATTATTGAAGCAAATAGTTTACCAGGATTCAAGAATCAATCTGACATATATAGCCACAAGAATAATATTTGAAACCACATTAACTAGAGCAGATTATAAAGAAAAATCAGTCCTCATATTTCAAGGATGTTGCCTGCTTGGATGAGAAAGGAGTTATTTCCTCCATTATATCAAATTGCATAAATGTTCAGGTGCTTTATTGGTGGGGCTTCTGTTCATTTGAAAAAAATCTTATTGGCCACTGCTGGAAAGAGGTACATTGTGTAACATGACGGATAATATAGTTCATATAATTGTCATACTAGGCTTTTCATAGTATCAAAGCAAAGAGAAAGTGCCACTAGGTCACCTCAGTTTTTCTGCCAATAACTGAGTGTCCATATGCTGCCTTTTGTTGGTCTGTGTGAGTGGACCCAAATTCCCTGTAAGCTGTGCAGCCGCACAGCAGCCTATTTAATGCCAGGCAGGTGCTCAGGGAACTCGCCAGGGGACCTGCCGCGGCTGGGGCGGCCGAGACCTGCTGTGGCCGACACCCCTCCGCTGGCCCCAATTCTGCTGCGACCCAGCCCTGCTGCAGCCAGGGTGCCGCGACACAGTCCAGACCATACCCATGAGTGGCCAGGGTGCCCCTCCCCCAGCCTGAACCCAGCTCCCCTCAGACCTGCTGGGGACAGGGAAGGGGCACCTATCCTGCAGCCCCAGATCTGTCACGGTGGGGAGAGGCACCTTTCCCCCCCAGCCCAGGTGCTGCTGCAGGGAGAGATAGCTGGGGGTAGTCCTCTCTCCCCACCGTAGCCCCAGAGCACCCTCCTGCATCCCAAACCCCTCATCCCCAGCCCCACCCCAGAGCTTGCAGCCCCAGCCAAAGCCCTCACACCCCTGCATTCCAACCCTCTGCCCCAGCCCTGAGCCTCTCATCCCTGGCCCCACCCCAGAACCTGCATCGCCAGCCAGAGCCCGCGCACCCCTGCACCCCAACCCTCTGCCCCAGCCCTGAGCCCACTCCCACACTCCGAACCCTTTGGCCCCATCCCCACCACATGAATTTTGTTATGTGCACCAATATGGAGGTGATGTGTCACACATCACCTCCATATTGGTGCACATAACAAAATTCATTCCACACATGGGTGGGAAAAATTAGAGGGAACACTGGTGGACACCTGCACCGATGGGGAACCTCACTGTCTTTAACTGGACAAGATCCAGATCATATTGCAGGATCAGGGCCATAGCATTCATTAATCAAGTCATGGCACTTGTGGGATGGTCATACAGGGCATGAGCCAATGCCCATGGAAATCTTTCTACCCACAAGTGAGTCCACAGCCAGCCAAACTTAAAGGAGCTGCAATGTCAGGCTTTGTTTCCTGAAGAGTAGGATAGTAGAAATCTCTCCCACACATTAAAGTTCAAACACACCAGAGCTAAACTGTCTCCCAAGTGTTCTTTTAGAGGAGGATCCTATTCTCCAACACTAATGTAGTTCTTTTGGCAGCCATTTGGTGAGGAAGGAGACTCTTCAAAACCTAGCGGAGACCTAGACAAATAAAGTAATTAGAGCTAGGCAAACAATGGATTTTTTTTATTTGATTTGCTGGCAATTCTGAAAAAATGGGAGGGAAATGGTTTTGGTTTGAACATAAAACTATTTTTTCCTGACATTTTCAGCAAATCAAAAAGTAAAAATAAAACATTGTTTCAAGTGAGCATATTTTAACATTTTAAAAAATGAAATAAAATTACAGGACATTTCAAAGCAAAGTTATTTCAGATTTTTAAAAAAATCAGAATTTTTGTTTTAAAAAAATTTGAAATAATCCCAAGGAGGACAGGACCTGTTTTCCAGAGGCACTTCAAATTTAGCCCAAACTGGCAGAAATCTCATGAGACCAGTCTACAATCCCTTATGCTTAACAGCTTCTTCTGCTGCAACTTTTATATATAGTTTGGATATGGGAGCTACCTCCATACAAGCCACAGAGCCTGAGTATCTGAAGTGTATAAACTTTTACCTTGAATTTACCTTCACATTAATGCATCTGTGTTTGCAGAATGAAACATCTGGAACAACCTCAGGCAGATTTTCGAAGTGTGATGGCCCATATGGAAGAACAAATGCCATCAGGGAAAAATACAGTCTCTTGTTATTGCTTTTTTTTTTGTTTTAAAAGTAGTTAAAGGAGAAGTTAGCCATTCTGAAAAGGTATTTCTAAGATTCTATCACTAGCAGTCTGCTTTTGCAGATATTCTATAGCTTGTGGCATGAAACACAGGAGTGCTTCTTCCCCAGCTTATTCGTCTGACCTGGGATAGGGGCTGCAAAGATTAAGAGCTCCTTGTCACAAGACAGGGCTCACTATCGACCTATTCCAGTGGTTACTATTATATTGTATATTCTCAAACTGAAGATGAAGTCAAAAATTTGAGAAAGAGGTAACTGAAAAATGGAAAGGAAAATGTCCATTAAGCCCATATTCCAAGCAGGTACAACATGTGTGCCCACAAAATGTGCAGTTGTACTAACCCAAAACCAAAAAAGCCCACTAAATTTCTACCTTTTTTCACACACACTGGTATCTCTTTGTGCACATCAGGTGTCTAACAGAGAAGGCTAAGATTTTTTAATGGGTAATTAAAAATAGACTAATTTATATCTAGGCACTGAAAAAATAAGTGGCTTGAATTTCAAAAGTGCTGAGGGCCCAGAAGCTTTCAAATTTGTATGGCTAAAGTCCAAGACCTTAAGTTCTCAGTATATATTTTAGGCTCCAAAATAGCCTGATTTTCAGTGTCTAAGGCTCTGATAGCTCCCACTGAAGCCAATGGCGGTTGGGAGTGTTCTTTCATCTTTCAAAATCAAGTCAGTTATTTAGGTGCATCAATATGGATTTAGATGCATCTGGGTTTGAATATTTTCCCATAGCTAATAAGATGGTTATGTATCTGATATAAACAAAAAGTCCAAGTTCACTTACACAGACAGAGGAGTTTTTGTACACCCTACAAATGTCAAGAGAGATTTTTAAAGACACAAAAGGCAGCTAAGTGACCAAATGTCATTTGAAGTCAAGAGGAGACAAGTGTCTTCCTCCCATTTGCACCTTTGAAAAGCTCTTCCTTTGACTCTATATATGCACACAGGCTGGGTATTTAAACATTTACTTGTGCAAATGCAGGTTGTTAAACACAAAAATTGTACATGAAAGCTGATAAAAAATGGAACCTTGTCCTGCTCTATTCCTGATGTTTGATGTCATTTATTGAGGCATGCTTATGGTTTTGTTTCTCTCTCATAGCCCAAAGGGCTAAGTAGGGGAAAGGTGTATGCAAGGAGGAAGACAATCTGTTGAAAATTGACCAGTTAGCTGTAAGGAATAGACAGGGAAAGAATAGAATGACAGCTAGAAAAGCAGTTGAAGATTTTTTATACATTAATAAATTCAGAAGTTGATAATGGTTAGGTAAAAGAACAACTGGGAATTATTTACATATGGTGAGATTATTTTTAAATGGCATTTACAAGATATCTATTGGCCTATCACCACCATGTTCATCTTTTAAAGAATTCACATATGTTTTATTTCTGGCTTAACACTTTAAACTCCCCCCCCCCCATTCACCTTCATAGTAAGGGTTGTAACACATGTTGAATTGTTAGAGAAATTAATGATCTTGCATCTCAGTCACAATGCTAAAAGTGTCCATAAATGAATTGTGAAAATCTTCAGTGTCAATCATAAAGTATGGAGCACTATGCAAGCAGAAAGACATTGCCCTGCTCCTAATAGTCCAAAGAGCTTAAACATTAGCTTCACCCAGTTCTAGTCTTACTGGATGAACTTGGTGCATTCCTAACCAGGTTCATTAAAATGTTTTGTTCATGCTGCTATACTAATGAATTTCACCTGGCAGAGTTTTACCCACACAACATTGGTTTCACTGATACTCTTACATTTCAATTAAAGTAAAATTGAATGGAAATTACACCTGTTAGGATACAATTGTAATAAAGATAAATGCAATATTACCTTATTAAAGTAGCTATATATAATTCACCATACATGACCATGATTGGGATGTTGACAGTTTGTTAATTTTTTTTATTGTGATGACTGTAGATTATTTAAATGGAATTGACACAGCGAAAAAGCTAAACGTACAGGGTAAGTGGAATCACTCTGAGCTCATATTGACAATTGTTTTCAATTTAGAAACATTGTATACTAATGCCTATTTACAAATTAGAGAATATCATCATTATTGTGATTCGGAACCCTGAAAAAGCAAGTTAGTAATTGTTGGGCCATTTGCAGAGACTAGTTTCTTCATAATTGCAATTTCTAAACTGTATCTACAGAAAATCTAGTTCAACTCTCTAGTGAAGTGGTACAGAGAGAATGGCTAAGGCCCAGCAAGAAATGCGGCAAAAGCTGCACCACCCCAGGAAGCATTATGCCTCGGAAACATCCCCATGAGTCTTCACTCCTCCACTGCTCCTCAATGCTTGGAGGCAAGGGTAGTAATTTGCTGCTGGCATATACCAGCAGCAAATTACTATCCTTTATCCACCAGGTCAGTTGTTCTGGCCAGAACACTATGGGGAGGTGGCAAAAATTTACCCATTCCTCATCCTCCCTTGCCCAGGAGTGATGAATAGTGGGAGTGCAGTACTCACTCCTGCATATCTGAAACTAAGTTCCAGGCAGGGACATAAATCAGACCTTTACACACACCACTTAAACCACAGTATGGTTATATGGCCTGTAATAGAGACAGCTACCTCCCCTACACAACCCCGTTTGGCCAGAAGTCACTCTGCAGCAGCCTTCCTCGGTTTACCCATTTCAGGGTTCCTTAAGTAAACTCCACAAGTCCAGAGTCCGTAAATCATACTCCTTCAGGGTCCAATTTATTTTTAGAATAAGAAACAAACTCAACCCCGTGGGTTTCTCACCTTCCTCCTGCTTTTGGCAAATGACTCAAGCCCTCCCTAGGTCGAGTCTTTTGGTCCCTAAAGTCTCAGACTCTCTTGTACCTTGCTGTAGCCTGCATGGGGCTTTCTAGCTAACTACCACAGCTTCCTCTAGCTCAGTGGTTCTCAAACTTTTGTAGTGGTGACTCCTTTCACATAGCAAGCCTCTGAGTTCAACCCCCCTTATAAATTAAAACCACTTGTTTATATATTTACTCCATTAAAAATGCTGAAGGCAAAACAGGGTTTGGGGTGGAGGCTGACAGCTTGTGACCCCCCACGTAATAACCTCATGACCCCGTGAGAGCTCCCAACCCCCAGTTTGAGAACCCCTGTGTGTAGGTGCTTCTTCTTCCCCCTTGGCTCTTCGTAGAGACAAGCTGCCCACTGTCAGGACCCATCAAGGCTCTTAGTGATGCACAGGTGGGCTGGACCAGCTCCCCCTTAATGGGCCCAGTCCACCCCGTGACTTAGCCCAAGTCACAATCTAGCCCTCAGATTCTAGCTTTTTATTCCATAACATGACTTGTATATTCTCATTTTCCACACTTGCTCATGCAGAAGTAATCTTGAGTGCCCAACACAGACTGAGAACTAGTGAGATAAGGTTAAAGCTGCTCAGCACCTATGCCACTCAGAATATGCATATAATCTTAATTAAAGTAATCCATTGTGCCATTGACATGGATATCTGTTGCTCACTAGTGCTAATGGGAGTTATACACATGACTTGGTGGAACAATAGACTCTAATGAAAGCATGAGTCACAGAGTTCTCGGTATGTTATACCAGAGATTTCAGAATCATAGCACATAATTGCAAAACTTTCCTCTATAAAAGTCTTTGTAAATACCTTAGAAGCTCCCCAGAATACTGCAGAGGCAGACCACAATGCTTTGGTACAGATGTACTAAGCAATGACTAATAGAGTTGGGGGAAAGCACTGAATAGCTTTATGCATGAGAACAATCTTACAACTGGTGTAAAACCTCGCTAGAAGTATTAGAATCTCAAGTCCAGGGTAATGAGTTATGTGGAACTTGAACAAGTTAGCACTCTAGATTAATTTTGAATACACTGGCCATACGGCACTGTGAACAAGCAAAATAAATCAAAGAAATCCAGCCAACATTTAATATGAGCAGATTGATGGCTCATGGTCACCTTGAGGAAGTACTGGTCAACCCTTGCTATGTTCTAGAAAAGACAAAACCAGTTTCTCTGACTGACTTAAAAAACAAAACAAAAAAAAGGATAATATAAAGCAAGTTCAAGACCACAGACAAACTAAAGTTCTGAACCTTAATAAAAGGCTGAACAATACTACCATCAGCAAGAACTGCAGAGGCTAATCTGTCATTCAGAAGGCAGCAGAGGCCAATTAAAACTCAACTCTGTTTCTTCAGAATTTAACTACAGGACATTTTCAAATATCTGAGTCTGAACATCAAGGTAGACACCTAACCAACCCAGAAATTGCTTCCCTGGAGTCAGCTAAGATGGAAAAATAAACCTGTATGTCATCACCCCAACTATCTAGTGCAGTTATACCTTCATCTGATGGCAACTAATGAAAACACATAAACAGAACAGCATGGGGCCAAAAATTTTGCCCTGTGGGATTTCTCAGACCATTTCTACTAGGCTAGAAGAAAATCCCACCCACAAAAATCAATTGTGTGTATGCTGCATGAAATAAAGTGAAATCATTTTAAGTTAGTACCAGAATATGCCTTGCACATCTCCAAGCATTGAATCAGTTTTGTGAGTAACTTTGTTGAATGAAGAAGAAAGGTCAGACAACTCATATATGTGAATCATTAACACCTTGAAAAGGACAGTTTTGACCCCTGAAAGGGTCTGGATCTGAAATGAAACTTTTCCTTGAAGGTTTTTAGAACTTTGCTCACTGTACAGCAGCAGTCAAAAAAGCTAACAAAATGCTACAATGCATAATGGATAGGATGGAAATAATGTTATGTAAATCAGAGGTAAGTCCTCATCTGGAATATTGTATTTAGTTCTGGTCTCCCAGTTTCAAAGAGGACAGAGGTTCAGAGACAACTGCTGGAAATTGTTTTCCCAGTATCTAATAGTCACAGGAAGAGGGATTGGAAAAAGAAATGAGATGAGCCAAATAAAAAAAGAGGCATTATAAAAAAGTGCAAAGAATGGAAGGTATAGTGAAGGTAGCTTGGGAATTTCTATTTGCCCTTTCTCATAAAGCAAGAACACTGGGACAAATTGAAAGGTGACAAATTAAAAACTGATTGAAAGAACCATTTTTTCACACAATGCACAATTAGCTTGTCAAACTTATTGCTATAAGATATCACTGAGACAAAGAACAGGATTTAAAAAAAAATACAAATTATGTGCTTACAATCATACAGATAACATTTCCATGAGCATAAGTAACAAAGTCTCTACCTTTGCCTGGTCATGGTAAATGTCCATGGTCCTTTTTCCCCCTTATGAGAAGAGGACAGTCTCAAATACCTAGGTCTCAGGTCAGAAGCCCAAGCATGATAACAGTCTTTTTTATTGTCCTCCCACATATCTGCTTTGCTGACATGTTCCGCTATTTATATTGGACTTTAAAATTACAGACTTAAGTCCATCATTTGCTGTGCTATTATTCAATTTGAATTTTACAAGTTTTTCTTCCCTTCTGGAGAAAATTTCACTTTTCACTCAGTTAGGTCTTTACAGTGAACACTGAACAGAAGAGAAGAAAGAGGCTCCTTCAATTACATACAAAGTTTTCTTTACTACAACATATTTTTCCTGAAGAGGAAAATATTTCTCCTCTTTGGGTTTTTTCCCCCCACAGACATCCTAGTTTCTTTAAGCATCTCGTTCAATAATAGATCGCTATCAATGCATTTATTTTGTTGTCCTTCCTCAACCCTACAGGTAACTAGAGGCTACCCCTTTGAAGAGGGGAAAGCAGAAAATAGATAGAGCAAAGGAAATAGAATTTTAAAAAACAAGTTTAGTTAGATTTCATTTCAAAGAGCATCTTTAGCTCTATTCACCTGTTTAATCTTGAACCCAGCTTGCTTTCTGTCTAATAAGAAGATTATGTACCACTTTGACATCTCACTACAATATATTATCAAATCATCCTTTATCACTTCAATTGTTCTTCAATGAAAAGTGATTAGCTACATTTCCCTTTGTTGGCCGCTCAAGGGGCTCGAGGGGACAACAATGGTCTGTGGCCCGGTGTGCTTGGCACCAATAAAGACACCGAGGGGAGAAAGCAAGCCAAGTTTATTTCAGAGCTCTGAAATGGCACTAGGAGACCAGCATGTCTCAAATCCAGTGCAACAAATACAAACAACTTTTACCTTTTATACCCCAAACTGTTTGCATGCATCTCTTTGTCTGGCTGTTCCCCCTCACCCCTCCCTTCCAGACAACTGTTACAATAAGCTCTACATAAGCTTGTGAGAAAACTTTCCCCGTCTTCGCGACCTTGAATTAGACGCCTGTAAACTAACTACCCCTCTTTTCCCCCGCTCCTTATCTCTAAGTTTAAGTGGGAGTGAGTCTCATTGGAGGAGAAGGTATCTGTACTTGCGTCTGTCTTTGTAGTGCTTGTATGTGTAGAGGCCTGTAGGGGCAGTGTGCTGAGCCCCGAGCCCTGAGTAGGGGCTCCGCCCTGATTAGGGGGCGGAGCTTGGCTGATTAGGGGGCCTATAAAAGAAGCCTCCCTGCCGAGCAGCGGCCCTAGCAGCGAGCAGCAGCCCCCAGGAGCCGGCCAACAGGGCTGCTAACAGGGGAGTTTAAGTGGGAGTTTACAGGGGGAGGTGGGCGGGGTGGTCGGTGTGCTTTGTTCCCTCAGAGACTGCAGGCAGAGACCACAGCAGCCATGAGCCAGGCAGCAGGGGACACAATGCAGATGAAAGCATGTAGCAGCTGCGGTATGTATATAGTCCTAGCAGGTGCACCTGATCAGAGGTATGTCTGTATGAAATGCCGCCTACTTGCCCTGTTAGAGGAAAAGGTTCGGGGGTTGGAGATGCAAGTAGAGACCCTGGTAGAGTTTAGAAGGGGGTTTGAGCAGCTAATGGAGCAAAGGCAAGGGGTGGCTGAAGGGGAATGCTCAGGGGTGCAGGTGGAAGCGGGGGCTATGGTCTGTGAGGGGGGAATGTCGGGGGGAGAACAAGAGCAGTGGAAGCATGTGACCGTGAGAAGCAGGCCAAGGAAAAGGAGGGCTAGTGAGGGGGAAATAGAACTCAGGAACAGGTTTGGGTGTTTGGCTAACGAGGAGGGGACGCAGCAGGTGGTACCTGATGGTGGGAGGCAGAGGAAGAAAAGAAGGGCAGCTAGTCCAATACACAGGGGGGAGGAGTTGATGGAAGTAGCATCAACACTTGTCCCCGGGAGGATACAGGATGGCAATAGGGGGACTATAAGGGAAAATAGAGACAGACAGGAGTTACGGCCGCAGGGAACAGGGGATAGATTGGTAGATTGCGCTGCCCCCAGGCAAAGGCAGGTTTATGTGATTGGGGACTCCTTACTGAGGAGGTTAGACAGGCCTGTGACCAGGGCGGACCCGGAAAACAGAAGGGTGTGCTGTCTGCCGGGCGCTAAGATACGGGATGTGGACCTGCGGTTGAAAAGGATCCTAAAAGGAGCGGGTAAGAACCCCTTGATCGTCCTTCATGTAGGAACGAATGACACGGCTAGGTTCTCGCTAGAGAGAATCAAGGGAGATTATGCCAGGCTGGGGAAGACGCTTAAGGAAGTCGAGGCTCAGATTATCTTCAGTGGGATTCTGCCTGTTCCTAGAGAAGGACAGCAAAGGGCAGACAGGATTGTGAGGATAAATAGCTGGCTAAGGGAGTGGTGCTATAAGGAGGGCTTTGGGATGTATGGCCACTGGGAGGCTTTCGGGGACAGACAGCTGTTCTCGCGGGATGGACTTCACCTGAGTAGGGAAGGAAATAGACTTCTGGGAGGGAGGCTGGCTCATCTCATCAAAAGGGCTTTAAACTAGGAACTTGGGGGAGACGGTTGGGAGATGTCCAGTTGATCTCCACGCCAGATTCCAACACTGAAAAAGAGGGCGAGGAGAAAAGCACAGATATAGGTAGGGGTAGGGAATTGGACATAAGAAGGAGGGGGCAGATGGACACTACTGGGTCCGTACCAAAGTGCATAACTAATGGGAGAAAGGATAGACAGCATATGGTAAGATGTTTATACACCAATGCGAGAAGCCTAGGTAACAAAATGGAGGAATTGGAGCTCCTGGTCCAAGAAATGAAACCTGATATCGTAGGAATAACCGAAACGTGGTGGAATGGTAGTCATGACTGGAGTACAGGTATGGAAGGGTATGTGCTGTTTAGGAATGACCGGAAAAAAGGTAAAGGTGGGGGTGTGGCATTGTATGTCAATAATGAGCTAAAATGTAAAGAAATAATAAGTGATGGAATGGATAAGACGGAGTCTGTCTGGGCAACAATTACACTGGGTAAAAGAACTACTAGAGCCTCCCCTGAGATACTGCTTGGGGTGTGCTATAGACCGCCGGGATCTAGCCTGGATGCGGACAGAGAACTATTTAATGTTTTTAAGGAAGTAAAAACTAATAAGAGCTGTGTGATCATGGGGGACTTTAACTTCCCAGACATAGATTGGGGAACAAATGCTAGTAACAATAATAGGGCTCAGATGTTTCTAGACGTGCTAGCAGATGAATTCCTTCATCAAGTAGTAGCTGAACCAACGAGGGGGGATGCCATTTTAGATTTGGTGCTGGTGAGTAGTGAGGACCTCGTTGAGGAAATGGTTGTAGGGGACAACCTTGGCTCGAGTGACCATGAGCTAATTTGGTTTAAACTAAATGGAAGGGTTAACAGAAATAAAACTATGACTGTGACTAAGGTTTACGATTTCAAAAAGGCCAACTTTAATAAATTAAGGCAACTACTTAGGGAAGTGGATTGGGCTAACATACTTAGAGAGCTAAAGGCAGATGAGGCCTGGGATTATTTCAAGCTGAAGTTGCACGAGCTGTCCGAGGCCTGTATCCCGAGAAAGGGGAAACGGTCAGTAGGCAGGGGAATTAGACCCAGCTGGATGAGCGGGCGTCTCAAAGGGGCGATTAAGAAAAAACAGAAAGCGTACAAAGAATGGAAGAGAGGAGAGATCGGCAAAGAAACCTACCTTATTGAGGTCAGAGCATGTAGGGATGCGGTGAGAAAGGCCAAAAGCCGTGTAGAGTTGGACCTCGCGAGGGGAATTAAATCCAATAGTAAGAGGTTTTATAGCCATATAAATAGGAAGAAAACAAAGAAAGAGGAAGTGGGGCCACTGAAGCTTGCAGATGGAGTGGAGATTAAAGACAATCTAAGCATGGCACAATATCTAAATGAATATTTTGCATCGGTGTTTAATAAGGCTAATGAAGGGCTTAGGAATAGAGGGAGCGGGACAGAGGGGAATAAAGGAGGGGCAATTGACATTAAAGTATCAGAGGTGGAAGCCAAACTTGACCAGCTAAATGGGACTAAATCGGGTGGACCGGATGATCTTCATCCTAGAGTATTGAAGGAGCTGGCGCGGGAAGTTGCAAGCCCCTTGGCTATAATTTTTAATGAATCTGTAAACTCGGGGGAGGTACCGATGGACTGGAAAATAGCTAATGTGGTTCCTATTTTCAAGAAGGGGATAAAAAGTGACCCGGGTAACTACAGGCCTGTTAGTTTAACTTCTGTAGTATGCAAGGTCTTGGAAAAAATTTTGAAGGAAAAAGTAGTTAAGGACCTTGAGGTGAATGGCAATTGGGACAAATTACAACATGGGTTTATGAAAGGAAGATCGTGCCAAACCAACTTGATCTCCTTTTTTGAGAAAGTAACAGACCTTCTAGATAAAGGAAATGCGGTGGATCTAATTTACCTGGATTTTAGTAAAGCGTTTGATACTGTGCCGCACGAGGAATTACTGGTTAAATTAGAAAAGATGGGGATCGATATGAAAATCCAGAGGTGGATAAAGAACTGGTTAAAGGGGAGACTGCAGCGGGTAGTACTGAAAGGGGAACTGTCGGGTTGGAGGGAGGTCACCAGTGGGGTTCCTCAAGGTTCGGTTTTGGGTCCGATTTTATTTAATCTATTCGTTACTGACCTCGGAACCGAATGTAGGAGTGGGCTGATAAAGTTTGCGGATGACACAAAGTTGGGAGGTATTGCCAATTCGGAGAAGGATCGGGATATTTTGCAGGGAGACTTGGATGACCTTGTAAATTGGAGTAACAATAATAGGATGAGATTTAATAGTGGGAAGTGTAAGGTGATGCATTTAGGGATGACTAACAAGAATTTTAGTTATAAGTTAGGGACGCATAGGTTGGAAGTGACGGAGGAGGAGAAGGACCTCGGAGTCCTGGTTGATCGCAGGATGACTATGAGTCGGCAATGTGACGTGGCTGTGAAAAAAGCTAATGCGATCTTGGGATGCGTTAGGCGAGGTATTTCTA
The DNA here is from genome assembly GCF_028017835.1 of Emys orbicularis. Classification (NCBI taxonomy): domain Eukaryota; kingdom Metazoa; phylum Chordata; order Testudines; family Emydidae; genus Emys; species Emys orbicularis. Next base: position 47,774,339 of record NC_088687.1, on the reverse strand, counting down.
GTAGGGACAGGGAGGTGCTGCTTCCGTTATACAAGGCGCTGGTGAGACCTCATTTGGAGTACTGTGTGCAGTTCTGGTCTCCTATGTTTAAAAAGGATGAACTCAAACTGGAACGGGTACAGAGAAGGGCCACTAGGATGATCCGAGGAATGGAAAACCTTTCCTATGAAAGGAGACTCGAGGAGCTCGGTTTGTTTAGCCTAACCAAAAGAAGGCTGAGGGGGGATATGATTGCTCTCTTTAAATATATCAAAGGGATTAATACCAAGGAGGGAGAGGAATTATTTCAGCTTAGTAGTAATGTGGATACGAGAACGAATGGATATAAACTGGCCGTGGGGAAGTTTAGGCTTGAAATTAGACGAAGGTTTCTAACCGTCAGAGGGGTAAAATTTTGGAACAGCCTTCCGAGGGAAACGGTGGGGGCAAAGGACCTCTCTGGCTTCAAGATTAGGCTTGATAAGTTTATGGAGGGAATGGTTTGATGGGATAATGTGATTTTAGTCAAATAGGCATTAACGGGCCATCACGGATAAAATGAGGGTCCGGCTGTAGAATCTTGCCTGTATGCTCGGGATTCTGCTGATCGCCATATTTGGGGTCGGGAAGGAATTTTCCTCCAGGGTAGATTGGCAGAGGCCCTGGAGGTTTTTCGCCTTCCTCCGCAGCATAGGGCAGGGGTCGCAGGCTGGAAGATTCTGTTGTGGGTGAGTCAGCTTTTGTGGCCTGCATCATGCGGGAGGTCAGACTAGATGACCATATTGGTCCCTTCTGACCTTAAAGTCTATGAGTCTATGAGTCTATTATTTCTGCTAGTGTGAGTGAAACTGCAGCCATCTGCTAGAAACGCTGACCAATACATTTCTGCTTCAGCCTACTTCAGAGCATGTAAGCAGTGAGCACAGAAGTAGGTGAGAGTTCACAAGATGGGGTTTGGGGGTTCAGATAGGCCCAGAGCAAAAGAGTTTCATCGACACTTTGGCCTTCCACTCTCCCGAGTTACCTGGTAGCTATGCCTAGTGGACCCCAACACCTTCGTTCTGATTTTCAGTACGCAGCTTTTAGTGAATCTTATAGAATAAGGAACACAATCTAGAGAATCTAGAGCATTAGTTTGCTTTTTTTTTTTTTTTAATTTCTTCCCTTGCTGCTTCATTTATTGTCAAAACCTCTAAAATATAATAGGACAAATATTTTAACAAATAGTGGGTCGATCAAAAAATTTCTGCTGAACAATTTTCCATTAAAAATGCTGATTGGCCAGAATAGAAATCTTCTGCAAAAATGTTAATTCCATCAAAACTTTTGACAAAAACCAGCCAGGCACCAGGCTCGCTGTTGCACTGGGTGCCTGCCTGGTTTTCTGCCAGTCTGGTCATTCAGCCACTCACCAGCCAGCCTATATGGCATGTAGGAGGCAGGCTGCCCGGCTTTTCAGCTGCCCAGCTCCTTGGGTTGCTTGCCTGACAGATGGACAGATGGGCTGCCCAGCTCCTTCACTACTTTCCAAGCTGGCCAAACAATGAGGAAGCTCACCAGGCAGCCAAGGTGCTGATTTACCAGCCAAGAAATGTTAAAAAAAAAAAATGTCAGTTCTTCCAAAATAGAATTGTTCTAAAATGTTCATCCCATGTGTGAAACAAGGTGGGTAAGATAATATCTTTTATTGGACCATGTAACAGTGCGGGACTCACCCCTGCAGTACCTCCTGCTGGTGTCTTGGGAATAAGCTCATTTCCAGCCTTGGAGCGCCCTCTGCAGACTCGTGTCCCACTGCCGTTAGGCCCCCATGTCCCTCCCTGGACTCCAGTACCCTATCTGGGGTGCTGCCCCCTGGTAGTAACCCCTCATTCTGAGGGGTCTCCCCTCTCCAGGGAACCCCCACCCCCACCGCACCTCAGTCGTAGGCTACTGCCAGTCACCAACTAGCCCCCACTCCCTGGGGCAGTCTGCATTATAAGCCACTCATCACAGGCACGGTTGGGTTTGGACCTGCTGCCTCAGCCTAGCCTGGGGCTGTCCCCAGCAACCCCAGTACCTGTTTGGCCTTCTACTAGGCTGCAGCCTGGGGGGGTTTCCAGGCTGGAGCTCCCCCACTCCCTTGGCCTTCCCCCAGCCCTACTCCACTCCAGGTACCTTCTTTAGCTCCCTGCAGCCGGGCCTATCTCCCTCTACAGCTAGAGGAGACTGTATGTCTGCCCCTGGCTTTTATAGGCCAGCTGAGTCTGTTTGGGGCATGGCCACAAGTGAGGCTGCCTCCCAATCAGCCCAGCCTAAGGCTCCCAGCCCCAGCCCTCTCCAAGGGCTGGCTTTTAACCCCTTTCAGGCCAGGAACAGGTGACCACCCCACTACAAACCAACTTCTGTTGATGAGAGAGACAAGCCTACAAACTTGCACAGAGCTTTTCTTCAGGTGAAAGCTCGAAACTGAAGACTCTGTCAGTAATTATTTTATGTTTTCTTCCGGATCATTGATAAAAATATTTAAAATAGCGTAGGTGGATATTTTAATATATGAAAAATGTTAAAATAGCATAGGGCCAAGAACTGATCCCTGAAGGACCCCACTAGAAACCCACCCAGTTGATGATGATTCCCCACTTAAATTAAATCTGGAGACCGGTCATTTAACCAGTTTTTAATCCATTTAATCTCTGTCATATTGATTTTATATTGTTCTAGTTTCTTAATCAAAATGTTCTGAGATACTAAGCCTTGAAAAATCTATTACATCAACATTATTACTTTTATCAATCAAACTTGTAATCTCATAAAAAAGTTATCAAGTTAGTTTGACAGGATCTATTATCTATAAATCCATATTTGATTAGCATTAATTATATTACCCAGCTTTCATTCTTTATTAATTGAGTCCCATATCATTTGTTTCATTATTTTGCCCAGGATCAATATCAGGCTGACAGGCCTATAATTGCCCAGGTCATTCCATTTACCCTTTTTAAATATCAGCACAACATGAGCTTTCTTCCAGTCCTCTGGAACTTCCCCAGTGTTCCACAACTTATTGAAAATCAAGAATTCTATTAATTCCATTCCTGCTGTACACTTCATTACGTGATAAGTTTGCATGCTTCAGCTTGTAGGTCATTTTCTTAATATATAGGTTTGGGTTTTTTTTAATGATTTCTTAATTCTGATTGTATCTCTTTATGAAAAGTTATTTTCACATTTCTGTCAGAATATTCAAAATAATAATCTATTGGTCTCATCGTTTACTATTTGCCAAACATCATGGAACAGAAGACTGTCTTCCTCTTTATCTATTATGGCCCCAATTCAACAACGCACTTAAGCACATGTTCAGTTTTAAGCATATGATTTAGTCCATCCCTGTTCAGCAAAGCATTTAAGCACATACTTACCTGAAAGCACAAATGTTACCCTCTTAACTTCCATGGGACTTAAGCATGTGTTTAAGGTTCAGAACCTTGTTAACTTCTTTGCTGAGCGGTGTTGAGGATTTTCGGGGACCCCCATATGCCTTACTCTGAATTATAACCTATTGCTAAAGCTAGCAACAGTAGGCCGTGGCAGGCCTGCTTAATATTAAAGGTATAAGCAAGATTTGTAATACGCTTGTGTGGCACAATGCAAAACCTGTATGGCTCAATCAAAAGGCCAACAGGAGAAAAAGGGGAACCAACGCCTACTGGTAGTTGGGTAACCTAACCTAAGATAGCAGTAGTTTAGCTATGGAAAAATTAATAAGGCAAAAGAGTCTTGTACAGTAAAATCGCAAGAGGGGGGCCGTGCCAGGGCCTCTAGCAATAACAGGAAAGACCCTAAATGGAATTGGGTCCAAGTCGCGGCCCCAGGAGGGCTCTGATTGGTTTGCTGATAAATATACCAAATAAGGCTAATAAGATTTGTAATGCTTCATTACGCGTTGCGGTTTTTACCTTTATAAGCTTGAAACTGTGTGATTTATGCAAGGCGGCTGACCCCCTTGCATGGGGATACGCCGACCTTCCCTTTATGCATAATTGTATTGTGTAACCTAATAAAGGTGCATCAGTGTGTCTGACCCAAAATCAACGGTGTGGTCAATTTTTCCACGACAATTTGGGGGCTCGTCCGGGATCCACAGATGACATCCCTGGATCGGAGGACCGCGGGCAGTTCTCTTCCAACCCCGGGGCCCATCTGAGAGGTAAGAGACCTTTTGAAATCTCTACTGCTAGGGGCCTGGGAGAGGACTGGTCCGTAGGCTCTGACTGGGGTAAGTCACAAGCTGGATCCAACCTTGGGACAAAGTCAGACACGCTCGACGCCTTTATTTGGGTTTGTGTCAGGAGGCTGAGTTAGGGTCTCAGCCTCCGAGAGGTTTGTGTCAGGAGGCTGAGTTAGGGTCTCAGCCTCCGAGAGGTTTATGTCAGGAGGCTGAGTTAGGGTCTCAGCCTCCGAGAGGTTCAGGAGGCTGAGTTACGGTCTCAGTCTCCGAGAGGTAAGGTGCCGGCCGCCCCCTCGGACCACGCTCCTTTGGTCCGCAGTAGCCTGATCGCCTATTAGAGCTGGGCGTTCGGGGTCCCGGAGCCGACCAGGTTGGGAGGGACAAGGGGCAGTTTCGCCCTGGCGGCTGTGCCAGGAAATGTGCCTGTGTGTGTGAGGCCGAGCGGCCTGTGTGTGTGTGTATAAGGCCAGGCGGCCGGAGTGCATTGGTCGTGGAAAGACGCCCCAGACCCCCTGCGAAGCAAGTGATTGCTCGTGACCGGGGGTGTTCTGAAAGCAAGCTCCACGACCCGCTTGAAAAAAGATTGAAAAGCTTCCCCGACTGGCAGGCCTTAGTAAGTGGCTAACCAGTCAGGGTGCTTGTGTGTTCCCCATCCCGTTACCCTTACCCCTCCACTTCCCCATGGCCCAGTGACCGCTCTTGGAGCACCGCCTTGTAAAAGGCCACGGGGTCCCTTTTGTTCCTCCCGGAGCAATAAGCTCCCTTCCCTACCTCGGAGAGGAGGGAAGCCCCAGGAAACCGTACCGTCGGCTCAAAAGCTACTGCAGCACCGTTGGCTTGAAGGCTGGTGCCCAGGGCTGGAGAGGGACGTACGGGGACCACGGGTTGTCCAGTCAGCCCGCCCCCCTTGTCCGCTTTCCTGTAGGTTCACCAGAGGAAAAATGCCTGGGAACCTGCTCCCTTGTGTTCCTGCCATGAAACAAGGGCAGGCCTGAAGATGGGCCATTAGTGTAGAACTGTGGTAACCCCCGAGTTAGCATCCTGGTGTGATTGGCTTGAGTAAAAGTGAGCTGTGAAAAAAATGGGGGCCAAAGGATCAAAAATCCTGCCGGTCCCACCCAAAGGCACGCCTGCTGCTTATATGTACGTACATTATAAATCGTCGACGTGTAAATATTTAGATAAGTGAAACTGGTACACTAGAAATAATCCGCAGCTGCAGTTTCCCCTGAAGGGTAGCTTTGATCTTAACAGGATGGTGCACCTTAAAGAAGCCCTTCTTGCCAACACGGTGCCCCAGGGTCAGTTTGATGCGTATTTTATGTGGTACAATAAGATGGGAAAGAATTTGCTGTGTAAACTGAATTGTACAATTTTTTGCTCCCCAGACGGGGTGTTTTTGGAGGTGCCCGATCCTGCACAGAATACAGTTTTAGCCCTGCTGCAGAAAGAGCAGGCTCCGATGGGGGACACCCAGTCCAGCCCTTCCTTGTTGCAACAGGAATTGCTGGCAAAGGTCTCACCCACGTTATGGGCAAAACATGCCAACCAGGTTGGGCGCATTGGTTCTGCCCAACCGGTTAAAATCCGTGTAAACCCAGCGAAGCCCCTCCCCAGGATCCGCCAATATCCATTATCCAGACAGGCGGAGGAGGGTATTCGCCCGGTAATGCCCAGGGTTTATAATTGGTCCCCAATTTCTTAACTCATGACGTATTGTTTGTACCCTGTTTGTGGTTTAATGGAATAAAAAAAGCTGGTGAGCTGTTGCTGGTGTGTTGGTCTCCGGACCACACCCCAGTGCGTACTGGTTTGTATGTCAATAAACTGGCCTCAGGCTATGAGTCTGTGAACTAAAATGACTGCGTGGGGTCCCACCGGACCGGAGGACCGTGGACCGCTTCCACACCGATCCCAGGCGCCAGGTAAAAGACCCTTGTCTCTATTTGGGCTTCGGTGGGGAGCTGCCCATAGGCTCTGGGTTCAGGTAAGGGCGCGCTGTAATCCGAACCTTTTGAGGTAAAACTCATTTGCCTGACGCCTGTTCGTTTTGTGTGTGTCTGTTCTGTAACTTGTCTGTTTAAATTCTTGCATCATGCTGCGCTCTCTTAGGCTATAAGCTAGGGGGGAGGGCGTAGGGATTGTCTGTTTTGTGGTGTGTACACGAGGTCTTAGACCCAACGGTTTCTTTGGAACAGCCTCGGTGAAATTACTGGGACATCCGTCTGGCAGTTAAACACTTTTAGAGTGCCAGCCCAGAATAAAAACAAGTTTCGGATGGCAGGAGATTATTCAGGCAGAAACAGAGGCTGAATAGGCTGGGTGATCTCTCTGGGACATAAAGGAAACCACCACTGACTCAAGAACTAAGTGGCCCAAGGACTAAAGGTAAACAACTGAAAGGGTTTCTAATCTTAATAAAAACAAGAAGTACGCCAAACTCCTATGCTTTGCCTTTTTAAGCTTTCTATATTGTTGCTTGCTTAGCTTTGTGGCCATATCCCTCTGGGCAGTGGTTATCTCAGAGGGAGGTGAGGGACCGGCTGCAGGAGCACCCCGGGAAAGTGGACCCCATAGTGAGTAGGGGCGGAATCCACTGCCTGGACTTCAACAGGAGTAGGGGCGTAATCCAGGAAGACCCGGTGCAGCCGAAGGGGCCGGAGTAGCTCCCACTAGCAATAGGCTGGTGGACCACACTAGCAATAGGCTGTGTAAACTAATAAGACCTGCGGCCCGGGGATTAACAGGACTCCCACTAGCAATAGGCTGGGGGCTGGAAAGGACTGTTATAGCAAAGATCCCAGTTTAAGTGTGGTGTAATTGTAGGTCGTAAGGTGGTTCCGGGACCTGCTACGGGCGGGGTAAGGGACCGTGAAGTGAAGTAGCGGAGACCCCCGTTTTATGTAAAGTAAAGTAGTAGGTCCCCACCCTTTTCTACCCATTTAAGTGACAATTGTGTCCCTTCTCGCTCGGAGAGCGGGAAGGCCCCGGGAAACCGTCCAAGTACTCCTAGGCAGTGGTGCAACCCATCCCGTTCTCTTGAAGACGGGCCGGTGCTCCCTGCTGGGGGAGGAGTGTACGGAGACCACCTCCTTGCTCGAAGAGCGGGGGGGGCCCCTAAGGAATCCGTCCTAGTACTCCTAGGTAGTAGAGTATCCCATCCCGTTCTCTTGAAGGCGGGCCGGTGCTCTCTACTGGGGGAGGAGAGTACGGTGACCGAAGCTTTCCAAATTTTTCGTGTGATTGACCTACGACCGAAAACCCTTCCCCGAATCTTATCTTCCTCTGGAGCAAGAACTCGCGTGTGGGTTGGATCACTGTGAAGTGAGCTCCCTCCCCTTGCTGTGTGTGAAGGGGAGCCCCTGGAAATCGTTTGCCAAAACCTGGGGCAATTGGGCATCCTACCCCGTTCCTCTCAAGGGCGGATTGGTAACTCATTGCCGGACAGGGTGCATGCGAGAACCTTCCTTATAAATCCTCCCCAGTGGTGTGAATGTTGAAAGGGGTGAAGCTACACCCAGGTTTAAAAAGGAGCATAGGGGAAGGATTGCTCTCCCCCCGAAAAAAAGAGCAAAGCTTATTGCAGTGTTTTAATTTGTGTAATATAAATTTTAGTGTTGTTTAATTATTTTTTAAGCATAATAGCAAGTGTTTTAGTGTAATTGTGTTGTTTAACCACTCTTTAAGTATAATAATAATTGTTTTGTTAAATAATTGGTCCTCTTCTACAAAAAAAGTTAGTAAAAACAGCCCACCCTCCTTGCTGAATTAATAGTAAAACAGTGCCTGTGCCCATAAAAAAAAAAAGGATTGGGCCCAAGCGGGCAGACAACCGCAGTTTAAGGAAGTCAGGAGAGGGGGGGTTGAGGGGTTAACTCTGTAGTTGCTGGTAAAAATTAAGTAATTGCAGAGTTGGCTTCTTGCTTTCTTTCTTTTATAATAGTAATTGCTTAAATAATAATGTAACGTAAAGTCTATATAATTTTGTAAAAACATAATAAGTCAAAATAATGTAACTAAAATAGTTTTAAAAAAAAATATAGTAATAAGTAAATATAACGTAACTAAAATATGCTTTATGCAAAAGGTCTCTTGTAAGGTATCATTACAAAGCTTATAATCTACTAAGTATAATCATCTGATTTGTACCACTCTTGTATCTAAAACTAGAAATATAAAATGTATCTCTCTATCAGTGTTATAGAGGGCAAACAATTTATAAGTTTGCCCTGCATGGGCTTGTGCAGGGTAAAACGGATTTATTTGGGTTTAAACCCCATTGGGATTTGGGCATCTAAGTGCTAGAGACAAGCACACTATTGTAAGCTATTTTCAGGTAGACTTGCAGCTTTGGGACAAGTGATTCAGCGGGGTCTGTGTTAAAACAAACTGGAGTGTCTGGCTCAGCAAGACAGGGTGCTGAAGTCCTAAGCTGGCAGGGAAAGCAGAAGCAGAAGTAGTCTTGGTACATTGGGTGGCAGCTCCCAAGTGAGTTTCTGTAATCCAACCCGTCACAAATGGCATAAGCGGTAAAACTATGAATAAATGTTAAAAAGGAAATTCTTGGTTTCTTTGCAGCCATTCCTTTGGGAGTGTCTGTAAGTAATCCAGGCAAAAGGTTATTAAGGTAAAATCATTTAACTATAAAAAAAAATTAGTTAAATTTGTTAAAAAACACTCCTGGTGTATATAATTATTGTTTATAAGTTTAAAATAAATTAATGTTGTTTTGGGGTTATAAAACCAAGGAAAATATTTTTGCCAAACAAAATAAACTAATGTTGTTTAGTTTTGGTATTTAGCATTTAATCCTTAAAGTAATTTAGTGCTTTGCAAAGTTTAAATTGTTTTAAAATAAAAAAAATTTTAAATCTGTTTTAAATATTTAAATTAATTTGTTCAAATGTTTAAAAGTTATAATTATAAGTGTGTGTTAGTTTTGGTGGTGTATTTTTTTGTGAAGGGGGGCAGATGCAGGATCTTAAATAAAGGTTTTACAATAGTTTTGCATTGGTAAAATATGTCATGCGGGGGCTGTTGTGGAGCTTTTGCTTAAGAATTTTGTATCACAATCTGGCATATCTAAACTAATTATAAAAGAGCTATGTGCAGCTTCACAGATCCAGTATGTATGCAGCTTCACAGATCCAATATGGCCAAATACCCTTTAAAGGCCACTCCCAATCAAGGGACCAAATTCAGCCCTCATGAAAATTTTTACCAGGGCACCCAATGCAACTACCAACAGTGCCCTGCTGGCTTAGCTCAAATAAACAGTCATTTAATAAATTACACAATAATCAGGCACTAACGAAATGTGAGGTTTTTTTATATACAGCAGTCCTGCCACTCACGGAAACCAGAGACTGGGTCTGCATAGGGGTCCATCAGCAAAGAACTGCCCTGGCCCCATGCTAAGGAACTCTTGTCCGCTGACAAATCCATTAAGCCTTCGGACCTTGCTAAGAAAACAGCTTCTCCACCTGAGGCCATAATAAAGCCTCCAACCAAGCAAGGTGATTGTGCTGGTAACCCCTCCCTTGCAGCCTCATTGCCGGACAGCTAAGTGAACTAAAACTACGAAATCTTAAAAAATAGCTTGCGAAAGCTAGCCAAAACTACCTAAAAATAAAACTTTTAATATTTTTCAGCCTCTCCTCCTCAACGAACTTGGGGTGGGGAGGGGAAAAAAAAGTAATTTTTTGTGTTGTTTTTGTGTTTTTCTAAATCTTGGCCAATCAGTAGCCTTCGGTTTGGCCTGTGTCGTATTGCAGTGTATTCTGGCTCTATATGGTTGCCCATTGTTGTAGTCCCCGCTCCCCAGCTACTCCCCCTTGTATCTTCTCCAATTCCCATACAAATCTGTCTGGCCATAGCCTCAGGAAAAATTCAAGCCTCGGAACAACGAAAGTGGTATAGCACATCCTACCGATAAAATTGTTGTTTACAGTGGTAAATTGTGCTAAATGCTATTATAAAAACCACCACTTTCTCATTTCCCCCTCTGCTTTCCAAATAACTACCTAGTACCCTGATTGTTTTCAAAGAGCGGCCATTCAACTGGCCCAGCTTGTGCAGTGGGAAAGTTTTTATCAAGAAAGAAGAGGTTTGGTGGAAGGAGCTTTGCATGGCCTAACTAAAGTAGCCGCTATTTGGACAATAAATAAAACATCTGTTGTATGTACCTTCCAAGCTTCGGAACCGGTAAATGGCACCTGGGCTCCAGTGCACTTACTTGTGCCAAAACCCTGGGCGAATTGTCTATGGGACTGGGTTATCCACCGGCAGGTATGGGAAGTTAAACCACCCCATGAACCTAGCCATTTCATCACCACTCCCTATGATTTCGCTGCTCATCATATCTGGGTGGGTATCGGAACCTTGTGGTCATTATGGCCCTTGGAACCCCCACAGCTATTTTGCCTCCGCAAATTGCATCCTGGAAAAATAATCAATGTATTAAATATGGCCTGTTAAAAAAAAAAAGCAATTAAAAAGAACCCAAAAAAAAATTATTGTTTAGCAAAAAAAATGGGTGTGCCCTGCCATCTCAGCCCCAAATCCCCATTCCATACAGTCTTAACTTAACCACTGCACAAGGCAGCCGTTTATTACCTGGCCTGGTATGCCCCAAATCTATGTGTCCCTCAACCCAGCCATCCCTCTTACTAAAAAATTGGCTCAGCTTGTACCCAGCCTTTCCACTTCTATAGTTGTAAAAATTTTGCTTGGTATTATTTTAGCTGCTTATTGTAAATTGTTAATTGCCTTATTGTGCTGCTTATGTAAAGTTTGTCTCATATCCCAGCCTCAGCCACAACCACCCCTCAGGGCCCTGTTCTTTTCCACTGATGTTAATAATCTTTCAGACCCAACTGTTAACCACCTTAGTATAAACTTGTGTGCTAAGTATTGCCCAATGACCTCCATTCTAAATAAAAATAGTAATGCCTACCTAAAGACCCTGAAACATCTTCCCTAAAAATCTGCCATACTGAGGACTTTCGTGGGTAATGGGGTAGGCCTAAAAGCCTGAACCAAAAATCAGTTTGTAAGGCTATGCAAAAGTACCAACAAAAAAAAAAATGACCCCCCAGCAGTACTGGTAAAATATGTTCATGGCTAATAAAATATAATAATCGCTTATGTAAAGCAATAGGTAATTTTAGCTAAATGCAAACAGACTCATGCAATTTCTCCTTTGCATAATCTATGACCTATTTCGTAACTCCAGCTATCTGCAAACTAGCCCCCCCCTTAAGCCTTTGTTAAAATCCCCCGGAAAATGACATAGTCCAAGTCTTAAGAAATGTACCAAAACTAGGGCCGAGTACCACCCCTGCGGAAACCACCAAGCGCCCTTCTACCCAAACAAACACCCACTCCTCGAAAATTAGGTCAGAGGGTAGGGAGGGGGGTGAGAGGACTGACCCCAACCCCAACACCCTAGCTCGTAATATACATGGGTTTCTGTTCTGGGGGCTCATCGGTGGTGGGCTGTTGTTGGGCACCTGTGTATGCTATTGTTGCTGCACACGTTGCCATCCCCGACCTGCAGTATTGTCCTTCCTTCCACCACGCCCTCACCCCTTGCCCCTCGCCCCTTTGCGGACTTCTGTGTTGGAACCAAAAGATCCAGTATATAACTCACTGGAAATACCCTACTGTAACAAATATAAAACGCCCCTGGAAAAAAAAAACCCTAAGGTCCAAGCTTTAATAAACATTTATATTAAGGGAATTAATGCTGTTAAATTAGCATCAAAAGGAGGGAGTTGTTAAGGATTTTCGGGGACCCCCATATGCCTTACTCTAAATTATAACCTATTGCTAAAGCTAGCAACAGTAGGCCGTGGCAGGCCTGCTTAATATTAAAGGTATAAGCAAAATTTGTAATACGCTTGTGTGGCACAATGCAAAACCTGTATGGCTCAATCAAAAGGCCAACAGGAAAAAAAGGGGAACCAACGCCTACTGGTAGTTGGGTAACCTAACCTAAAATAGCAGTAGTTTAGCTATAAAAAAATTAATAAGGCAAAAGAATCTTGTACAGTAAAATCGCAAGAGGGGGGCCGTGCCAGGGCCTCTAGCAATAACAGGAAAGACCCTAAATAAAATTGGGTCCAAGTCGCGGCCCCAGGAGGGCTCTGATTGGTTTGCTAATAAATATACCAAATAAGGCTAATAAGATTTGTAATGCTTCATTACGCGTTGCGGTTTTTACCTTTATAAGCTTAAAACTGTGTGATTTATGCAAGGCGGCTGACCCCCTTGCATGGGGATACGCCGACCTTCCCTTTATGCATAATTGTATTGTGTAACCTAATAAAGGTGCATCAGTGTGTCTGACCCAAAATCAACGGTGTGGTCAATTTTTCCACGACAGCGGGGGTTGACTTACTCACATGCTTGAAGTTAAGCATATGCTTAGATTCTTTGCTTAACTGAGGGATGTTAGCAGTACATTTTGAGATACTGATTAGGTAATTTTAATTATGCTTTCCCTGCCAACAGTATGAGTCTTCCACGGAAGAGCACAAAATACCATATGTCTTACATAAAAGTTCCTGTTGCATTTTGTTTTAAATTACAGTAATGATTTAAAATAAATAGATATTTAAAATAAAGAGGACTTTTCTCCACCAGATTATGGCTGTATGCAATATTTCAAATTTCAAAAATTTGTTGGAAGATTTTGTTGAGATGTAAGAAGGGTCTGAATGAATGCTTCCCTGACAGCTTTAGCTGGGAGGGGAGGCATTCATTCAGACCCTGCTTACAGAAATTTTGGTGGAAAAATAGGTGGGGAGTTTAAACTACTTTTTAAAACCATTTTTGACCAAATATAAGTTCAAAATGTTTTGAATGTCAACATTTTTAACAAAACTTCAAATTTTAATTAAGGATAAAAAGGGAGAAAATATTGGGGAAATCTTATGGGGATGGTTCACTCTCCTTTTTAACCATATCTAATTATAACAGCTTAAAAGCATGGTCAGTTTAAGGCCTGTTCCTACCTTACGCTTCTCTAACCTATTAATGTAGGTATTTACATAGGCACTCATTTGGTTCATATCTGAGCACCTCACAATGAAGTTGTACATTACATAAAAAGAGTTCTTTTAATAATGCTTGGGGGTTTCTCTCATTTAAAATCATAGTAACTTTTTGCTATCTGATACGTCTGTTTCATAAATTTGAGTCCCGTAGTGAATAGACATTTGTATACATACATTTGCCTGCCTAGTTTGAACGGACAATTGTATGCAGATATTGAGGCTCAACCTTATGAAAACTAGGCTCATAAGATTTCGTCTTACCAATTTTACTCTTTTCTACTTAATAATGATTGACTTTATTATTTGGGGTCATTTCACCTATCCTTATTTGCTTCAACCCCTTTACAGTAATTGGCTTGAATATTTTCTAAAACTTATTTTGCTCGATCTCCTAGGAGTTCATGCTTTCTGCCCCAAAGTATTGCTCACAAAATATTGTTGGCAAATTTTATTGTTGAAAGAATTTTAAGTTATAATTTATTTTGCAAAACAGAAGCCACAAGCAGCAATAGAAGTTTTTGTTTGGGGAGGAACTTCCAAATGCCATCATAAATTTCAGTCACAGGCTGCTGGAACATCTATTTTGGTAAGTGTGACTGTCTTCTGGCAAACAGAGAACATCTTTTGGGTAAATCACATGTTCCTGTTTTCATGTCTGGCACTTCCAATAGGAAGCCACACTTTATTTTCTCTTACTTTCTTGATCCCTTTCAGTTAAATCTGCCACTTGTTCTGATGCAGCCTCTCACTAGGATTCAGTTCACTCTACTCAATCCTCTCACCCCCACCCACCCTAAGGGGCATAGAGGGGAACAAAGGATGGACAGAATTCTGTGAAGACTTTAGGTCACCCCTTTTCTCATAGGCCCAAGGTTCACCAATGAAATCCCAGGTTTCTTACTTATTGGCATGGGTCCTTTTGGCCTTTTATCTGCATTGGATACCAGCTGCAAGTTGCACTGAATTAAACATTTATATAAATAAATAGTATTAATTTGTAAGTCCTACTCCTATTTAATCTAGATGTGCCTTCATAATGCTGAGAGGAAGGTGAAAACATTCACCAGGGAACTGCCAATTTGGCCGCCCAATAGGAAAATATTCTTTCCCTACCCCAAAACAGGCAATTGTCCAGACGCACAGCATCCTAAAATCACTGCTTCTAACCTATAGTTACAGGAAGGCAGGGTGGGGCAGCTAAACTGGAGAAAGAGGATCCAAAAAACAATTATTTTGTGGGTGGGAGGAACATGGAGTCAATCAACTCCCCTCTCCCTCTAGCTGACTAATTGAAGGCAGAGAGTCCATAGAGGAGAGACCATCCCTACATTCCTCCAGTGTGCACACCCTCCACCTTTTTTCTCCAAGTCTGTCCTCCTCCTTCCTGGTCCTATCAAATTTCCCACGCATTGATTTGGGTGAAGAGGAAAAGCCAGTCAATGTATCATGGTGGGCCAGCTAGTGGATGTGTCCAAATTTCAAACCACTAGTACACATACAGTAATGGGAAGTATTAGCTGAGGATACATATTGCTCCTATAGACCTCAATTCAGTAAAGCACTTAAGCATGTGCTTAAGTTCATCCATATTCAGGAAAGCACTTAAGCAGGTATTTAGCTATAAGCATGGGCCTAAGTCTCATTGACTTCAAAGAGCGTTAGGCTTAGTCGACACTTAAAACTTAGGTTGACCTAGCAACGTCACTGAGGGATATGAAAAATCCATACCCGTGTGCCATAGTTATGCTGACCTAACCCTGGGGTAGATGCAGCTAGTTTGATGAAAGAATGCTTCTGTCAGGAAGCATCTTTAGTGTGGGAGTGTTCCTGAAAGAGTTTGATAGATGGGTGTGGTTGTTGAAGTTGTGAGGGAAACCTATGAAGGAGTTCAGGTCATCTGTCCAGAGGATGAAAATATCATCAATGTATCTCAGATACATCATTGGTCTTGTGGTACATTTGGTGTTTTCTTAAAGACTCATCTCCCGCAATCATGTGATTATGTGAGACACTCAGCTTTCATTTTTAAAGTTTCTTACCCTCATGTTTCAGAGAAAAGCTTTAAAACCTGAGCCAACTGCAACCTAAAGGCTCAAATATCAGAAGGGGGGGAAATAAACAATCAAATTATGTTATGTAAGCCAATCTCATGATTTGGCTTGATTCCTGATTTGTGAGTGCTCCAGTTGGCCAGGGTAAGTGTTGGAGAACAACAAGGTGAATAGCAGGTTCTTCCCCTCTCATGTGGACAAAAGCGCAGTAGATATGCTCATTACATTATGATTGGAGAGGGGCTAAAACTTAAATCTCTTATACAACTCCACCCCTTCCACTCCAAACTTTGTGTGGTGACAATAGAACTCTAATCCATAATACCCCCACTTTTAGATTTGGTTTTACAGAACTGAAACAGAATCTCCTTAGCTCATCTCTGCTGTAGACTGGGAACCATTATGCATCCCTTTATGAGCACTGCAACGTGAAATAAAATGAATTCCTTTTTTGCATTATTTTCCCCTTGTTAACATCTCTGAACAAACAGAAAGGGAGAAGGTTTTCTTCTCCCTTCAGGAATAATAATACATTAAAACTGAATAAGCAATTGTAGAAAAATCTTCCTCAAACAATAACATACATTCTAATTCTGTAAGCCTTAATTTAGATTGATATATATTGTGGCTATTCCCCTCTTACAATAATACATATATTACACTGAGCCACTGCAGACCTCTTTCTCTGCATAAATTGCTTTTTTCTTGTGGTTGAACTGAGATCCACTGCAGTTAATTTTGTTACATATTCCAATGATTAAAGCTGGAGTCACTGTGGTACTTCTTCAGTTTAGTTAATGCTCAAGTGCCTCAGGCTCCTATTCAGCACCAGTAATATTAGATTTGCCAGGAGCTTAATAGTCAAAAACATTTTCCAGAGGAGTTCAGGGACCTAATACTAAGAACAGTTTGAGAGGTGAAACTTCCTCGGTCCTCATTTCTATTCAGTAGTAATTATAAAACCATAAAGATAAAATAACCTTTTTAGATCTGTCTTCATCATAAAAGAAAAACAAAATCAATGTTTGTTTTTTATTTATCCGCTTAGCTATGGAGCTGATTCCCTCAGCATATGTCTCCAAGAGACTTTTCCTTCAGCCTCAAAATATAAAACTCTGTTAAACAGTTTATTTTTTTGTTAATTCTTGTGTTTATTCTTCTTCAGTATATATAGTCAGCACAGCAAGCATTCCACCTTTTAAAAAAAACAAAACACACTCTATGACTTAATGTGCTGATTCTGGTTGCCTGAGTAATGGTGAGGAACCTCATTATTAAAAACAGAAAGCAAGATGCATAATTCAGAAAGAATACACAAAAATTAATTCTGAGTTAAGTGGAATTGCAAATATATGTGATGAAAACAGATTTCAAAGCTTTTATCAGGGTGAGCGGTAGCTCTTCTATCTTCACTGAAATTTGGACTTGCAAAATTATGAGGAAATTATTCAAGTGCCAGGTCAAATCTATTTGAAACAAACGTATGTAGAATCACAAAGCTGCATGCTAAAACGGCATTTTAAAATTTCAAATGTTAATTTTGTATTCTATGCAACATGGCACACATTAAGTGGATTAAAGCATGGTTAGCTCATGTGTCTCAGAATGACAAGGTGGGTGAGGTAATAATTTTTATTGGACAAACAGCTGTTGGTGAGAGAGAAACTTTTGAGTTTACAGAGCTTTTTTTCCAGGTCTGAGAAATGAATCATAAGTAGTTAAAACATATTTCAGGGGACAATTTTAGGTGAAGTGGTTTATTAACACATCTCCAGTCATGGGCGGGGCGGGGGGAGAGAAAACAAAGCTGGACAGAGGGGAGGTTAGTGGGTTATAGATTGCTACAATAAGCCATAAATTTGGTGTCGCTATTCAGACCATGATTTTAAGTGTTTAGCAAAGTTATGAATTTTTGAAAGTGTTGTGCAGATTTCCTTTAAGATTGAGAACCAAGAGGTCAGATAGAGAGTGATCACTTTGTGAAAAATGTTCATGTAGAGGTGTTTTTGTCTTTTATCATTTTTCTGTGTGAGTTCATTCAAGAGCCTACTGATTGTCTGATTTCAGTCACATAGTTGTTACTGGGGCATTCAGTGCACTGGATGAGTTACATCACATGCTGTGATAAGCATGTTTAGGAACCATGGATCTTGAAAGGTGTGTTGAGGGGAGATATTGATCATTGTAGCAGTGGAGATATGTCTACAGGTGTTGCATCTGTTGTTCTGGAAGGGTCTGGTGCCACCTTGAGCTGGTGTGTCCTGGTGTGTAGGGAGCTTCGTTTTGAAGATGAAGAACTTAGAAAGGCTGGGGGCGGGGAGGTTGTATGGAAGCCAGATGAAAGGGTTCAGGGAAGATTTCTTTCAGGGTGTGGTCCCCATTGAGTATGAGTTGTATTTATTTGATGATACCCCATATGGATTCCAGTGTGGGGTGGTAGGTGACGACTCGGGATGTGCGGTCAGAAGGGGTTTTATGTCTGTATTGAACCAGGTTCTTTTGGGGTATGTGGATGACCCATTCCATGATGTGATCTACTCTGCTGGAGCATCTTCATTTGGTGAAGGTGATTTGAAGTGTTCACATTTCACCAAACAAGGACTTGCTTCAGCAAAGCAATTATGCATGTTAATTTAAGATGTTAAATTGAAGTCAATGTGTCTTTCATAAAGTTAAGCACTTGGTTAAGTTATTTGTGGAATAAGGGCCACCTGCATATAGGGGGCACAATTCGGTGCAATGCAATATAGTTCCCATAGCCTGATTCTCAGCTGGTGTAACACTGATTTACACCAGCTGAGAACTGGGTCACAAATCTGCATAATCTGCCACAGGCCAGATCATGGCAAACTGCAGCCTTTATTTCTGTAGGCAATAATGACAATTGATAACATCAAATCCCAGTTTCACCAAGATTATCCAGGTCTGCTACCCTGCTGAATTTGCCAAATAGAAACTGAAATGGGTTAAAAAAAAATCTGACTAGTTAGGAACTAAACACAGTTTTGAACAACACCATAAAGGAATTATGGGAAGGAAAAGTGATTAACACCAGTTAAACTTTGTGGCACAAATGCTCCTTGTGGGAGTCTCAAGAAAAAAAAAAATTACAAAAATGGATAGGACACAATGGTGTAGTTCATCAAATTGAACAGAAGAGCAAAAAAAAGACTTTCAGAGATATATGTAAATCCAATCCAAGCAGTCTGTAGCACACACTATGAATACAAGATTAATTTGCAAATTTTTCCTTGAACAAAATGAGTAAATGTGGACAATATTCTAAGTATAAAACTACAGCTATCACCAACTTTGCATATTAGCTTGATGACATTTCAGTAATACTGGATATTTCTGGTGCTCAAAAAATTTGGTTAATATAGCCTAGATGTATGCAAAAGAGAAAAGTGACAGACAGCCTTCAGCATCATTATGGGTACAATTTCTGTCAAATTCAGCTGCATACGAAAAGGTAATGTAGAGACATCTGAGTCTTTTCATAACATCTGGTTACTTTTTACAGACTATTTTCTTGGTTCTTCTGCAACTAATTTGATGCAGAGAGATGGATGCACAAATGTCTAAGCACATGAAGGAAATTGTATCTTTTCTGTCTTCCCTCTTTTCTGTTCTTTTCTCTTTTTCTTGAGGCAGAGAAAGAACGACTTCTTCATGTTAGGTTAGACTGTTGTGCTGTAAGTCTTATTAAAATAAGCAATTTCACATATGTTTGATGCTGGTCCAGCCAATCCTTACTCACATTAAAATCAGTGAGTCTACTCATGTAAGTAAAGACTACAGCTAGACAAACTATTCAAAGTGAACAATTAATTGATCAGATTTAGCCCTTTTATCGACAAGAACTGTCTGAATATACATCATTTTCAAACAGTTCTTTATTCAAAATTATTCAAGGAATGGCTTATGTGAACATAGTTTAGTCCAGGGGTTCTCAGAAAAAAGATTGTGGAGGCATCAGAGTGCTTTAGGAAAAACAAATAAATAAGCAAATATACATGTCCAAATCATTGTACTTTATTTATTGCTAACTAGTAAGTCTGTTGTGAAAAGTGATATTAACAAACATACAAGTATCACTTTTCACAGCAGACTTACTCAGCCCTGCCAAGCCTGGGGACAAATTAAGCCCTGGATGGGGGGGTCGTGGGAGACAAAAGGGGGCTTGAGCCCAAAGCTGGAGCCTGGGCCCTGTCGCTGGGCAGCTACAGCCCGGGGCTGGAGCCCGAAGCCCCCAGCCAGAGCCTGTTGCCCCATCACCCCAGGGTTGAAGCCCAAAGCCTGAGCCCCACTGCCCCTGGAAAGGTGGGGAATTCACTGGCTGCCTTCTCCTTCAGCATTGTACCCCAGGTGTCTCCAAAGGGGGGCAGAGCCCAACCGCTACTGGCAGCCCCAGCAATCAACACCAAGGCAGTGAATCAGGGAGCAACAGGGAGTCAGAGGGGCTGCTATATTGCCCCCTTCTCCCCCACCCCCCCCCCAAGAAAAGCCCCTGGTGGCCGCATTTGAGAAACACTGGTTTAGTCTATGGATTGTTCCCAAACTATTTTCCACAATGATTGCTTTGAGAATTCAGGCTTTGTGCTACGTGATTGGTCACCTGATGCACATGGTAGATGACTTATAAACCTCTCAAACAGCTTTTAATATGCATGTGTTAACACTACTGGAGTGGATGTTCACTGAGATGATTATTTACTTGACTATTTCTGAGACACTTTGTGTGAATATTTTTGTAAACAAAAATGAACTCTGATGAAAAATTAATGGAAAGTGAATAAGAAGGGAACACAAAAAACATTGAAGTGACTTGTTTATTTTGAAGTGTTCACAAATGCTTTTTTAAATATTTGGCTTTCCTTAGTGAGGACTATTCAGTTGAGTCACTTGATTCATACCTGTATTATGTCACATTTCTAACTATCTCTGTACTTATCTGCCCTCATCGCTATAGTGTTTGAGCACCTCGTAATCATTCCGTTTTCTCCTCACAACATCCCCGCAATGGAGGGAAGTATTTTACGGAAGGGGAACTGAAGCACAGAGTAGACTAAGTGATTTAAAGGTCACACAGGAGAAAATCTGTGGCTGAGCCAGATACTGAACCCAGGTTTTCCATGTCCCAGTCCAATGCCCTATCCATTAGACAATTCTGCCTACCTCACTAGTAAAACTCAGGTCACACAACCACTGGAGGCAGAATATACATTAGAGGGGATGGGGCATGGGGAGTTTGTGGCTAACGGGACATGCAATCCTCATTTTGTTAGGTCAACCAGCACAGCCTCAAATGTGGTTAGCACTGTCCAGGGAGGGAAATTTGCTGGAACAGCTTGAGGATCAAGCACCTCCCTGTAAAGATCCCACCTGATGGGCTTTTATAATCCCTTAGTCAACAGTAAAGCTGCCAACCCCTGACTGAACTTCCCAAGAACACAGTAATAGAAACCTGCCCTCCTTTATGCTTTAATACCTTATCTGTTGCCCCCTAGTGAATTCAGTGAAGCACCTACTGAGTTTCCTCAAAGTCAGATCTCTCCAGGATGGTTTATTTGAATTTGCTCCATCACACTGACCCTGTTTTGTGCCACTGGAGAGTTAACCACTTCTGAAATTGCCTTTTTTCAGGTGATTTAGAAGCAAAGTAAACAAGAAGAGGGCATAATATTGATCCTTATGGCTCAACACTTGTCACTTATCCCCACCATGAATCAATATCTTTTATCCCTTTGCCTTCCATCCTTAAACTAGTTAATCCATTACAGCAGTTTTCTGCTAGACTAGAATGGGCAAATCTGAAAGATGCTGAGATTCAGTTCAAGTGCTTTCTCCAAACTTTTTAAGATGCCACTTCTTCCTTGTGACTCTTCAATTCTCTTTCCTTCTCAACATATGCTGTAAAGTATCAAAAAACCTCCACAATACAGATAAATTAGATCCAGTGTTTCCCTTGTAGCATGCCAAATCCTCTCTCTCTCTCTCTATCTATATATATATATATAGTTTTTCCAACACTCACTCAAGTGCTATCTCTGAATCTAGAGCCTGCTTTCCATTTCCTACATATATTATAACTACATTTTCTAAGTTCAGGTGCTCTGGAATTTCCCCCATCTTTTAAATGAACCATTTACATTTCCATCATTGGCTTAGAGTTTCCTCAAGTCTCTCACTTTGTGTGTGGGTATATATTAGAATCTGGCACTAGGTGTAGTCTCCATTTGTAAATTATTTCCTAGCAATGGAATAACACATAATGGTAAGGTATGAGTGATTTTCATTCTTCTTCCTTCCCCCCTCCCCAGAAAATGTATCTTAGAATCCCACAAAACTACAGTCTTTGCCTTCAATGCTCAATCAGCAAACGTATTAACAATCTGCAGCAGTATTTGCCTTATCTGTCATTACCTTCCTACTCTTCTTTAATAACTCCACTATTGTGGTTGTTTAGTTCATTTATACATTTCTGTTAAAACTATAAAACATTTCTGTTAAAACTATAGAATGATTGGTAGATTAACTATTTCAGTTAAATACCACATGAATAATCCTCATGTGGAACGAGGGTGTTATTCATGAGGACATCATATTGTTTTGCTGGAGGATGGGTGGCTCCCATCAAGCCTGTCTTTCATTTATGGGCAGACCCAGACTTCCTTGAAGCCCATGTGTGATATAGCTACCCTTCATTCAGGCTAAATGAGGGAGCAGTTAAATGTCCCTTTGTTTAGTGATAGCCAAAACAAAAGGAAAACATTGTAGGATTTGATAATGAATGCCACCACCCAACGGCTTGATTGAGGGTATGTCTTCACTAGAAACACTACAGCAGCAAGCTACAGGGACAGGCACCTCTCTGAGAGGCAGTAGCTAGGATACCTAGCAGTGTCAATTCTGGGGTTTAGGTTGGCTTAACTGTGTCTCTCAGGGGAGTGAATTTCACACACTTCTGAATGACATAGCTAGGTTGTCCTGACTTTGTAGTGTAGGTCTGTGGTTCTCATCCTGTGACTAGTGGGTGTGCCTATATCTAAAGGGTCTGCAAAAGACAGACTGAAAACTGATTGAACAGAATTCAATTATATAGAGAGACAGTAGATTTCCAAAGGGGTCCACACCTCCATTCAAATTTTCAAAAGGGGTCCGCAAATGAAAAAAGCTTGAGAATGGCTGGTGTAGACCAGCCCTGAATGCGAACATGGGCTGGAGATAATTGGGTGGAGCTGTGTGTGTTCACTTGCAAGTAGCAATCAGAAGCAGTGAGAAAGCAAACAGAGAGGACATGAAAAAATAAGGAGACAGCAGGAGAAGCATTAGTGCTGTGGCTCTGAGAGAAAGCCAAGAGAAAGTGAACTATTTGGGACACTGCTGACAGCTTGTGGACAAGGAAACTGACTCATGTCTGTTCCCACTGCGTTCAGAGAAGCAAGATTGTTTACATTCTCTGTAAATCAACAGAATTATATCAAAAATACATGACTGTCATAAATTTCCTCTAGCAGAAACAACCCACAAGGCCCTGACTATTGGCTATCCACTCAGGCCAATATTGTTCCCTAGAAATTGCATTCTAATTAAGTTTCATGTTGTAATATATTAAAATTATCTAAAGTCACATTGTTTCTTTTTCCCTTTTATAGCTATTCTTATTTCATTTGCAACTTTAGTTTCCCTAAATATTATATATATTCTTTTATTCGGTGTATGGCAATTTCTATTCTTATTTTTCCATAATATTGTATATAATATTTCTACTGTGTTGGCTTATTTTCCCTTTAACACACCACCAATCATTGCTTGCCTTTTATTTCATTTACCATCATACACTTAATATTCATCTGTTGGCCTCATCTTCATCAAGCTTTTTTGCCCCAAGTTTCCTAATTTACTTGCTCTCAGTTCATCTTCACTGTTAGGACTAATAATCTGAAGTAAATCAGCAACCACTAGCAATTTAAGCAACTTTTCTATGCAGGATTAGACAGTATGATAGTTAAAAACACCAGAGGTTGCCAAGAACCTGCATACATTGATGCTCCCACTTTTATATCAGTGGAGATGAATCAATGGTAGCTTTGATGGGAAATGCAGGGCTAAAAGCAACCCATTTTGATAATCCTCTGTTTTCTTCTTCTAATGCCTCCTGTGAGCCCATCTGATGTCACTCACTACAATCCTCAACCCATCAAAGCCGCAGAATACAAAGTCCCATTGTGGCATCATCCCATGCCAAATAGGACTGCATGGAGAATGTTACAGACTATGCCTAGCCCAAGGCCTTTTAACACTTAATCTGTTTCCACCCATCCACTGGCACCAGAGTAGAGTTAAAGGGTACATGGTTGAGTAGTGCAGCTGACTGCCTGGATGTGGATGTGTGTGGGGTTAGGATAGATGATGATGGGTGGCCAGCCTTCACCCATTAACATGTAATGGGTTAGGGAAGGAATCAATTTACTGCAACACTAGAGTTCCATGTACTGCTGCTGTGTGATTCTAACTAAGAGCCACCAGAATAGGGCCTTCATACTCTCTCCCTGATCCTGATCAGGGGTTCTCTAACACCAGGTCCCCTCTAACCACTGCCAAGAAAACCTGAGAGCAACTTTCAGGTATCAGACACCTGACATCCTTGGTCTCAATGTTACAGCCCAAGATAAACAAAGTCCTGGAAGAAAAAAGAAGGAATAGATTTTGGAGTCTGAGTGGAGAAAAGAAAAAAGGAATCGATTTTGGTGGGGAAGAGGAGAGAAGAAACACGACATCCTGGGGATTTGTTGCAGTCTCTGGTAAGCCAGGCAGGCAATTTATCAATCAAATCTGTTTATTTTGCATCTGATTTGTTGGAAAGAATTCAGACTGATTAAACCACCTAGTGAAATTCACTGATGTTATGTCCTATAGGAGATTGTAATAACCCCCTTTAATTTTTAAATCCATTCTTCTTGTTTTCACATGTATGTAATGAAGCCAAATTAATGCAGCTAATATGAGTTTCATGGAAACTCTGCATTACAACAGACTTTAGACACTAAACCTGAACAATTAACCATTGCAATCATGCTAAGAACTGATTGCAGGTGGAAGAACAAATCAACACAAACTAAATTCATGCCATTCACTTGTATTTGTATGAATCACACACTTGCACATGTGCAATGAAATGTTTGTGTGTATGTTTTATATTGAAATGAAAAGCTAATTTAAATGAGATGGGCTAAGGATTTTGTATATACAAAAGGAATTAAATACAAATGGAAAACCTAATGTAAGAAAACTATGTTATTTGCTGCTTTTCAGGGTAAAGATTGATGTTACAAAGACTTATATTTTGCAAGGCCTGGTGACTAATTGAAAATAAATCCTAGCCACCTTAGCAAGCATGCACAGTAGGAGAGAACAGAACCTTCCCACTTTTTTTTCCTCCTTAAAGATAAGAGGGGTGGGGAGGAAGAACCTTGGAGTTGTCTTTAGGCCTTTGAGGTTCTCACATGCTGAAGCAACTATCTGTGAGAAAGAGATTTATCACACTGGGAAGGAATGAGACATTATTTTAATGGCATTTTTGTAGGAATAACATTATAACATAAAACAGTTACTGAAAAATAAAATACAGATTTGGGGCCAGATCTTTGGCCCAGGTTAAATCTCCTTTGCTACAACTAAAGCCAAACTAATGGGGCAGCTGGGGATTCCCAAACCAGGAAATCCCCTGCTGGAATAAAGGTGACATAGCCAGCTCAATGCCACCTGATCTCCCACCTGTCAACTTAGGGGCCTTCAGGAGTAGGTTGGGTACATAGCCTGGACCAAGAGAGGATTGGCAAGAGAGTGATGGAGAACGCTGGCTGGTGGAACAATCTCTGTGATTGCTCTAATTTGCACTGGAGGCTGATTCAGCCTCCTGCCATCATCCCTATGCCTGTCTCAGGCACAGCTGAGAATCAAAGCCTTTGTATTTACCAAAATAGAAGAATTGGTTATTAATGCAATATATCCATTTCAAACCAATATAGTGCACACAGAAGTCACAAGTTTTACGTGCTCAAGTTTTAAATGAAAATTAAATTATGAAATAAATTATGTTGAAAAATTAGTGCAAATTCAAAATAGAAAACAGAATATATTAGAAATATTTAACTGTAAGAAGAGAGAGCTTCCAGGATTATTTATTATGGTCTTTGAATAAAAATTTGGAAGGTTACGCTTTTAACTAAGGAATATATACAACTTGAAAAAGGATATTATTGGATAACATAAAAATGAATTTAGGACAAAAAGGTTCTTGAAATTATACCAGCATTTTTAGTAAACCCAGCTGCAATTTGCAGACTAAAGTTAACAAACATCTTTATCTTAAATCAAAATGTTAATATAAAAATTTTATCAAACCATATTTATATTTAAGATATTGCAAGCAAGCGGGGGAATCAGTGAACTCACACATTCCTCAGTCAAAGAGAGGCTGAATTATAGTTTGCAGGGAAATACCTGTAATTTTGATGAAAAACAAGTCAACTAACAAATTTTCTCAAAAATGTTCTCATTGTGTGTGTTTGTTTCATTAACCTACAGATACCATTTAAAGAAAGAGACAATAAGACGCCTGTGTATTTGTCAGCAGGTGGCCAGATTCTCCATTGCCCTTTGTGCAATCGTTTGTACTACTCAATGCTACTAAATCTGAATGGTACCAGTTTACAGCCACTTTATACTCCGTTTGTAATGGTATAAGTGACAACCCATGGTGCAGGGCAACTGAGCCCCAAGTCTCCAGTTACTCCCTACTGGAATTCCAGAATTCAGATTTGTTTAAGTGTTTCACCGTGGAATGTGGTGCTCCTGAGATATGTGGACAAAATGTATTGATAATGAATACAGAAGTGCTGAGTACTGAACATTCCCATGAAATACACTGAGCTAGTAAGCCTAGCATAGTAGTAATTAATAGAAATAAGTTATTTTGAAAGTTTCTCTTGTTGTCTAATAGTTAAGGTAGCCGTTAAGGTCCAAGAATTCACATCAGCCAGTATCACCAACATGAAGAACTGACTTTGAGCAATGAAGTGAAATTAACTAATACCATGCTGGATTAGTTCTTATTGGTGGTTATTACTTATTCATTTTTCTGGGTAATTAACACTCTCGGTCATAAGTTAAGTCAGAAAAATCTAGTGGGTATTTTGGTAAACTATCAATAAAGGTACTTTTTGAATTGAACCAGTCAAACATGACACCTAGTTTTCTCTCCAGGGTCTAAAGTGAGAGACTACAGGTAAAAAAAGGAAGGAATAAAATTAAGCATGTACTGTAAAACAGGCAAAAACCATTATGTAAATATTCTAAATTTATGAGGAGAAAAAAGGTTTTGTTCTATACCTGAAAATCCCATTGGCACCATATAGTTTTGCACAAACATCAAGGAGAGAATATGGAGCAGTTATAACCATCTCAGTATGACAATAACTACACTTCTATAGTCCCAGAAAAAAAATAGAATAGACTTTAAGGCTGAGCTTTTCAAAGAAATTCCATTAAAATCAGGCATTCAAACCCTTTAGGCAGCTTTAAAAAGTGCAGCCTAAAATCCTTTTCATCTTAATCTTCCTTTAAAATATCAGCCAGAGTTAAAAATACAAGGTTACCTTTTCTATGGAATAATGCCTCCAGCTGATATTCAAAGTGGTACTTAATGTGGAAAGTTATCATTTGAAGATATGGGATGAAATCCTGGCACCATTGAAGTAGATGGCAAAACTTGCTTCGTGTTTCACTGATGGTCCATATTTTCAGACACTATATATAGTAAAATTGCAAGTAACAAGGAAATCACACTATACTAAAATCTAGTCTCTACATCTGTATTAAAAAAGCCCAAAAACTAGAACTGTGTGGATATTTTTTTATGCATACCAATGAGCAAGGTCCTGAAAGGAATTAAAGTGTTTCATTTTGGCAGTGGTTGGTTAGTGATGGGGATGCTGGTCTTTATCGCACATTTTCTTTTTGTTTTACTAAAACTGTAGCTGATTCCATTTTGATGAAATAGTGGGAAGTCATCTGCTGGAGGAAAAAAGCATCAGAGCACCATTATATTTCCTCACTCATTCCCAAAAGAGATTTTTATTCTGTGTTTTTCTTCTCTGTTTATACATATTTAATATTAGGTTAAAAACAGCTATTTTGGGAGTAAGTTGGATGAACTGATTAATAACAGATCATTGCTATAATATCAGTATTTAATGTAACAATTTCTGTTGTGCCAACTCTGCTGTATTTTCCTATGATGTATATATCCTGTTTCAAACAGCGCTACATAAATGTGCATTAGGGAACTTTTAGTGCATGCCAGCAGGGTCTGCACAGGTACAACATGCTGGTACAGACTAAAATTTACAACCCCCTCGTGAGGTCTACTCTAAAGCATCATGTAGACAAGCCCTTATATTGACAGAAAATGCTTCCTCTCAGATTTTGCATCTGGTTGTTAATTTTGAACCTAATTCTGCAAACACTTATTCACATGTTTAAGGTAAGCATGTGCATAAATATTCGCAGGATTGAGGCCTTAAATTACATACATATCAAATTACCCTCTGTCAAAAAATTGGGATATGTTAAATCTGAAGAAAATGCTTATTATTACTACAGGTTGGGCTGATATCATCATCTATTAAGCTTGTCCAAAACTTCTTGTTATAAGACCCTCTTTTCAGTTGCTTATAACTTTATCAAATTTTAACCATTTGGACTGAAAATTTTCATAATGGTTATCTTCCTCAGGCTATTGTTTTGGGGTGTTTTTGTTTTGTTTCATTTCATTTTTGAAAATGTCAGTCAAACAGTTCAGCCATTTCTGAGAAAGTAACTAGGAAAAAATAAATTGTTTTGTCCACGTTAAAAGAACTCTGGTGACCTTTTCTTTTAAAAACTTTAACACCCCTATCCTTTGGAGCAGGGACTTGAAATCTGGTAGTGGATGGCCTTTGTGTCATGAATGTGCCTTTTACCATCCCCATGAAAGTCTGCCCAAATTTGGCCAAGTTATAAGCTTTTAAAAAATTACATTTGCACATGCTCAGCAGAGACTGCTTAATTTTTAAGTCACTAAATTCCTTGGAGATTCTGTCAGCATTGTGCATACTCCAGCCCAGGGCTGAGCAGGATACTGCAGACCATGCTAGATGTGGATCCAGGCACCAGAACTAAGAACAGGGAGACTGTCTCTTCTGTACTCTCAGTGACCCCCCTGCTGGGCTCAGGCAGCAATAAAAAGGAAGATGCCTGTTTCGAATGCAGGGGGGACAAGACATCTGTGGGGATGCTGTGGAATGTGGTGGGAGTAGATAGGACAAGGAGCCTGGGTGTGAGGAGACTGGGAAGGGAGAGGGGACAACTGGAAGTGGGAGTTAGGATGTGGGGGGGAGACTGGGACTGAGAACGAGGAGGCAACCTGGGGAGGGTACACAGATCTGCCTGTGAGGCAGGTGCTTGGGGAGCACACAGACTGGTTGATCAAAGAATGGGGAAACACGCTGGGGAGGGGAGACAATGACACTGGATAAGGAGGTCAGGGAGGGAAATTATGACTGGGATCCAGTGGGGAAGGAACAGAGACTGGAAGCCAAGGATGCAGACAGATCAGCAGAGGAGCTGTAAGGGGGAATTGTGACTGGCTGAGTAAGGAGATTGGGGATGGGAGTGGGGATGGGGGAGACTGGGTGTGATGGGGCACTCACCTCTCATCAGTGCCTCCTGTCGGCT
Source organism: Emys orbicularis (assembly GCF_028017835.1). Taxonomy (NCBI): domain Eukaryota; kingdom Metazoa; phylum Chordata; order Testudines; family Emydidae; genus Emys; species Emys orbicularis. The sequence goes on along the minus strand of NC_088687.1, from coordinate 47,745,255 downwards.
GGGTGTGGTGCTGCAATCTTTCTCGATTCTGGTGCCCCCTGTAGATTGTTACCCTCACCATGTGTGTCTTCAGTGGCTCAGCCCTCCGGCCAACTCACACAGTCTAAAATTGACAGACTCCTTAGGGCTAGAGTTCTCAGCTCCCAGGTTTAGCTAATGTAGCCCATCGAGCTCTCTTCGGCCAGAGCAGAGCATGCTACTTTGCCCCTCTGGCCCCAGCTAGGGACTGACCTGCTCAGGCCCTGCAGCTCCTTTTATCTGGGCTTGCTGGGCTCTGGTTAGCTCAGTGGTTCTCAAAGTTTTGTACTGGTGACCCCTTTCACACAGTAAGCCTCTGAGTGCGACCCTCTCCTCCCCATTATAAATTAAAAACCACTTGTTTATATATTTAACACCATTATAAATACTGGAGGCAAAGCAGGGTTTGGAGTGGAGGCTGACACCTCATGACCCCCCATGTAATAACCTTGTGACCCACTGAGGGGTCCCGACCCCCAGTTTGAGAACCCCTGGGTTAGCTGCTTCCCTGCAGCCTTTCTAGGCAGGCCTGGAGGACCCACCTTCACTGATCCTTTCCTGGGGCAGGGTGTGGTAGGACCATGAGGCCTCCAGCAGGAGGACTCAAGGGGCCAGGTACACCCCTTCACAGTGGGATAGGAAGTCTGGAAGGGGAAATTAGGATTTGCTGGGCTATGAAACTGGTACTGGGATCAGAAGCCCGAGGAGTGGAGACTGGGACTGTCTAGATAAGGAGAATGTGAATGGAATGACGAGCCAGAGGTGGGGAAGAGAGAAGAAAGGAGTAGGTTGGAGGAGATGTGGCAGAAGGGGCTAAACTTGGGGGAAAACAGGCAGAAGAGTCTGTTCCCACTAAAGCCCACTCCCCTCTAGAGCCTGAAATGGAACCCAGAATTCTTGAGTTTCACCATTCCACTGCTGTGAGCAGATATATTTGTAACCCCCTGGCAAAGTGCCCTAACCCCTATTGTAGTTGTAGGATTACAATCTACTATTGCTATCTGTTGCACCATTAGTTCAAGTGACAAAGGTCTGTGTGGTGGATATAAAGATTCCAATCCAGCTGATGGCCCATGTGAGTGTCAATATGATGCCACATGATGGAATTTCTCATTTCAGTTTGCTTTTTTTTAAAAATCTAGGAAATTGCACACAAAAAACTACATTAAAAGAAGATTGAGATTGCAAAGTCAACCACTCAAACATTGGGAAATGTCAGAATTAAGGTTATCTGTGAAACCTTAATTCACCCCCTATGTGCATATGCATTATGATACTGTCTTTAATTACATGATCATGTACTATTTTTTCCACAGGACCCCTGCCTCATTCAGTGCACTGGATGGAGGGTGCTCACTGAACTGTAGTAATGGGGATCATATAAGTACCTAAGATAAATAGGAAAGGGAACAAAAATTGGCAATTTATATACAAGTAAACTCAATGTACTGTAAGCAAGCCTTCAGAAGTGGGTCTTAAGGAGGAACTTCAATTTGAAGAGGTAGTAGCCTTGCAGGTGAGACATATATAAATAATATTTTATTATTATTAGATATTATGGTGATGAGTATTTCTAGAAACAACTGAAAGAGATGGGTAGTTTAGTAATTATTAACTAGCCTAGAAACATAAAACCAAACTTTAATGCTGAATTGGTAGTTATATTTTGAGGAATTCCTGGAGAAAATGTATTATTAGAATTGAAAGCCATACTATGAATAAAAAATTGCATTTCATTAGAAGAAAGGAAATGAACATGCCAAGTATAGGTAAGACCATGTGACACTCTGCAACACATTTTCAGTTCAGCTCACCTTTGAGACAGTGATTATGATCAGCTGAAGTTTGAGCTCAAAGCTTTGCAAGGAATGCTGCAAAATGCTAGTTGAAAATAATAAAAAACCCTTTCCCTTCTCACTCTTCTCTTTAGCTGTATGATGTGTATGAAAACTAGCATTTGCTGCATTGGGATTCGTTATTATGTATATAATGCGTTCCACACAATGATATTGCCATTTGCCACCTCAAAGAAAGCTAATAGCATTTTCAAAATGCAATTAGAACCTTTCAGAAGAAAGCTCAAGCTGTGTTTGGATAATATGAAGTAACTCGCTTCTGCATTTCACAGACAGGCACACCAAAGCTAATAAATTCTTCTCATGTCTTTAGATTATTAACACACCTACCGGCAATGTCAAGATGTTAGTTTAAAGAATTTCAAATATGAAACAGTTCAATAATCTGGTTTACGACAGCTGACTGACAAAGCTAATTAACTGCCTGGAGAAGATTCTTTATAAATGAAGCAGCTTCTGTCTGAATGCATTTCCAAGAAGAACAAAATGTTCTTTTGTCTCTCTCTTTTTCTCCCTCGGATTCTCTCTCTCCCTCTTCTTTCCTGTCCCATCTAATCTCTGATAAAAGGGATTCTGCCTGGTATTCACAAGCTTGTGTTCCTGTGGTTCTGGTGGTTTCTTATCTTCTGGGCTCTCTACAACTTCCTGCTGAATAGTTCAACTCCTTTCCTCCAACCCATCTTAGCTTTAGCCATTGAGCTTCAGTACATCTTTTAGCTTTCAGGATAGTCTACACAACCTTTGCACATTTGGTCTTCTCTCCTGGGGGAACTTATTATCTGAGCAACTGCAAGCCTTCCTCAACTTTGAGTACATCTACACTGAGAAAAAAAAAAAGGAAAAAGAAAAAAAAACCCACAGCAGCAAGTTTAAGAGCCCAGGTCAACAGATTCGGACTTGCATGGCTCACGCTACGTGGCTAAAAATAGCAATGTAGACATTCCCACCAGGTTTCAAAGTCCAAGCAGGAATGTTTACACAGCTATTTTTAGCCCCCTAGCATGAGCCCCACAAGTCTGAGTCAGTTGACCAGGACTCGGACACTTGCTCCCGTGGTTTGTTTGTTTTTTTCCCCAATGTCAACATACCCTTTCTGTCTGCATTTTACTCCACCTGCCTGCTTTGGGCAGATCTCTTCTTATAGGCCTTTCACCTCAAATCCTCACTTCACAAGAGAAGTCCTTTTGCACCAAATCCACAGTACACAGAAAGAAAAAAAATTTTTGATTTATTTTCAACTTGACTCATAGGATGGCCAATGTTATAATTTTTTTTTTAGTTATGGAAGGAATTTTCATGCAGATGAAGTTGACACAGATGGCACTAGTTATTACCGGCCATATTGTGAGCTGGTTATATTGTGGGCTGGCCATATTGTGGGTTATGCAAGCTCCCCACATAGCTCTGCCATTGCATCTCAATCCTGTCCTGAAAGACCTTGAGGAGTACTTGTGGCACTTTATAGACTAACAAATTTATTTGGGCATAAGCTTTTGTGGGCTAATACCCACTTCATCAGATGCATGGAGTGGAAAATACAGTAGGAAGAAATATAGAGCAGTACATGAAAAGATGGGAGTTGCCTTACCCAGTGGGGGGTCGAGACAAATCAATCAAAGTGGGCTATTATCAACAGAATGAAAAATCACTTTTGTAATGGTAATCAGGGTGGCTCATTTCAAACAGTTAACAAGAAGGTGTGAGTAACAGTAGGGGCAAATTAGCATGGGGAAATGAGGGTTTTTTTTGTTCTTGTAGTGACCCATCCACTCGCAGTCTTTATTCAGGCCTAATTTGATGGTGTCCAGTTTTAAAATTAATTCCAGTTCTGCAGTTTCTCGTTGAAGTCTGTTTTTGAATTTTTTTTGTTAAAGAATTGCCACTTTTAAGTCTGTTATTTAGTGTCCAGGGAGGCTGAAGTGTTCTCAGACTAGTTTTTGAATGTTATAATTCTTGACGTCTGATTTGTGTCCATTTATTCTTTTGCGTAGAAACTGTCCAGTATGGCCAATGTACATGGCCAAAAGAATAAAGACTGTGAGTGGATGGGTCACTACAAGAACTAAAAAAACATAATTTCCCCATGCTAATTTGCCTCTACTGTTACTCACACCTTCTTGTTAACTGTTTGAAATGAGCCACCCTGATTACCATTACAAAAGTGATTTTTCATCCCACTTTAATTGATTTGTCTCGACCCCTCACTGGGTAAGGCAACTCCCATCTTTTCATGTACTGCTATATAAATCTTCCTACTGTATTTTCCACACTATGCATCTGATGAAGTGGGTTTAGCCCACGAAAGCTTATGCCCAAATAAATTGGCTAGTCTATAAGGTGCCACAAGTACTCCTCATTGTTTTTGCTGATACAGACTAACACGGCTACCCCTCTGAAACCTGAAAGACCTTGATTATACCCGCTATAGGGTCTCTTCTAAATGGCAATGGCCAATCATGTGAAATAATGTGCCAGTTTTATGAAGTGAATGCACATTATAGCTGGTGAAATTACTTGTTGCAAATAATAATTACTGTGAATTAAAGCTTTTTCCTTCAGTTCATGAATCATTCTGAAACCAATATGATTTTTGTATGCATTTGCAAAAAGCATGGATGAAAAAGGTTTAGCCTGTGGAATGTTCATGAAATGTACACTTGGACAATTCACTATTCAATTTCAATGGGAATTTTACATGCTTAAAGTTAAGCACTTGTTTAAGTGCTTTGCTGAATCAGGGCCTTTAAACACAAAATTATTCCCACTGTTTGAAACCATGGACCCAGCAGAGACTGAATAGTTGGTCAACCACTTCTCCCATGACTCCTTTCAGCTGTGCAACAGATCATACACATTTAATGATTTCCCATTGAATTTGTATGCTGCAGAACTGATCTCTCTTCCCACACCATGGACACTGCATGCAGATCTAGACACAAAATCTCAAAAAAGATATATTAGAATTGCAAAAGGGTGGGGGGGGGACAAAAATTATTAGGGGGATGGAACAGGTTCCATATGAGAAGAGATTAAAAAGAGTGGGACTGTTCAGCTTAGAAAAGAGATGACTAAGGGGGGATATGGTAGACGTCTATAAAATCATGAATGGTGTGGAGAAAATTAATAGGGAAGTGTTATTTCCCCTTTATATAACACAAGAATTAGGGATCACTCAGAAACCTGTCAAAGAAACTAAGAGGTAGCAAGTTTAAAACAAACATAAGGAGGTACTTCACATAATGCATAGTTAACCTCTGGAATTCATTGCCGGGGATGTTGTGAAGGCCAAAAATATATCTAGGTTCACAAAAGAATTAGCTAAATTCATGAAGGTTAGGTCCATCAATGGCTATTAGCCAAGATGGTCAGGGATGCAACCCCATGCTCTGGGTGTCCCTAAACCTCTGACTGGCAGAAGCTGGGACTGGACAACGGGGGATGGATTGCTCGATGATTGCCCTATTCTGTTCATTCTCTCTGAAGCATCTTGCACTTGCCACTGGCAGAAGACAGGATACTGGGCTAGAAGGACCATTGGTCTGTTTCAGTATGGCCATTCTTATGTTCCCTGGGCCCAACTTTCCACCCCTGAAGCTTATGTCCTGATTCATAGTTACGTATTTTAAAAGGTATTCAATTAAGTCTAATTTTGTACCACTGAGCCATTCTCGTGCTAAGGATAGCATTTAGATGTTTAGCTACATGATTTGCAGGTGCTATCAAAGATGCAGATGCCTACATTCTACCACGCTGCCCTGAAGCTTTGAAAGTATGGCATTAAATAAGAGGTCTATTGGGTGGATATGATGGAATTTTGGTCAAAAGGTAGGCAGGACACAGAATGGCAGGCACCAGGATGGAAAGAGCAGGCAACAATTAGACACGAAAATACCTGCATAGTTGCACACACAACACCTGCATCAGCAGCAGAAGAGTTAGCACTCTGCCTCTTCCTTCAATGAGAATCTCACTGTTAATGTAAGCATTACTGAATCTGACCTGAGATTTACATACACACCATCACAGGAATGGAGAAAGCATGCCTCCCCTCCAGATGGTGCTGCTAACTGGTGTCATTGACTCAGGACTTCAGCCATTATGATTTATTTCAACATATAAAACATGCCTATCGGAAACCAAGTTGTCTTCTTACAAATATTAAAATTTACAATCAAAGTCTGTTTGTATAAGGGATATTTATCTTCATTGCCCAGAGCTGCTTCATAATCCATCAGTAACAAAAACAGTCTAATCATAGGTTTCAGAGTAGCAGCCGTGTTAGTCTGTATCCGCAATAGTCTAATCATACTAGAGGACCTCATCACAAATTCTAAAATAATAACCCATTAGAAAACCAATAAAGAACAAGAAAAGCATCAGCTGCAACAGCTATAGTTGGTGCCTATGATCCTGCTGCAGGTGCTGCTCCACCTTCCTACAGTGCATTGAGATAAGGGACTCTCCCTTCCAGCTGAAGTCGCCTCCTGGCCACTTCACTGGATTACCACTCCTTATTACCACACTCCCGTTTCCCCTCCCTTGTGTCATAGTGAAAATACGCTCCTGATTTCCAGATTAACTGACACATCAGGGAACCCTTCTCTCCAAATGTGGCATGAGTATCATCCTTTGAGAACAGCCTGAACTCCAAAAACCAATAAGTTTCTTGCTGATCATGTTTAGTAAATTAAACAAACTTCTGGAAAACCGGCTCCCTGAAATCTGTATGCAGAAATGCCTAAAGTGGAGAGTACTTTGCTGATGAAGCTAAACTGCAGCCTGTTGCCCATGTTCGATATGGCTCCTTGATCATGGTGTCTAGTTTAGAGGAATGCCTGTTGTTTTGCTGTTGCTGACCTTGTCACTTCTGCTGCTCTTGACTATTTTTATTTTACAAGAAATGCCCTTGATATATCACCACCAAACTCAATAAAATTATGATCCTTCTCTTAGACAAAAGAGAAGGGAGCAATACTAATAAAACATAAGAGACTTATTTAGAACTAGAGATGGATCTGAATTACTGCAAACATGAGATCTAGGTTAGAGTCTGGATTTTAACAGCCCTCCTCCCAAAAAAATTCAGGGATGTTCATATTTGAAGCTCTACTCAGCCCATCATTGAAATAGGTCCTAACTACACAATTCAAATTTATGGACTGTTTCAAGTTTGGAGTCAAATATTTTGCACAGCACTACCCAAGAATTAGACTGGAATCACCATAGTCATTTCACTTGTCATCTGAACCAGATTGGAATCCATTTCTCCAAAGAAGAAGCTGGTATTTGTTTTTGGAGAATTCAAAATATGTGTGCATGCATGCTATTGTGATACGCTAGTGTATTATTTAAAGAATAGCTGGATAGATTACCAGTATTATCTAAAATGTCATGGTTGAGTCATATAAAGTCCAGCCTCAATTAAGTCATTTTTCATGTCACCCTTTAAAACAGAGTGACTGTACTTAGCTTTTACGGTCTGTGCTAGCTAATTAGGGAATTTTAGTAATCTATTTTTAATATGTACCATCTTCTGTTCTTTCTAGTTCTGCCTTAAGATAGACTTTTATCTTTACTGCTATGCACAGATCATCAGAAAATATAAGCTCTCCATTACATGACAACTCGTAATGAGCCTTAATGAAGCTTGGGAACAGCTGTTAAAAACTCCAGTTGAATAGGTTTTCCCAAGCAGCAGTAGCTTAGGATGGTCTCTCCGTTACAACACTGTTGAGTCATCTGCTCACCATACATATAATGAGAAAAATGAAAATGAAACACTAAAGCAGCTTAATCCTTTTTCATTAGCTATTTTATTTTAATCAGAATTTTAATATACTGTTATTGAATAAGTACATTACGAACCATCATTTCTAAGCCTTTCACCTTTTTAATTATACTTCTGCTCTGAACACAGAAGAAAGCAAATGTTACTATGCAAATTTTGCTCTGAATTCATGTCCTTAGTGAGAGCATAAAAAAAACAGAGTTCAAATTCCATTTTTAATTATACCAGAGATGCGTGAGCTGCAAATTGTCAGAAATTAAAGTAAGCTCAGATGATTTTAGATAAGATGTGTAAGTTAGAAGTCAAAGAGATGTATATTTAGGGTGGGGGATGGAGCTTGAAAGGAATTGGGTAGGTTAGCCACCATAGAAATATCGAAATTCCTGTCAATTCATAGGATTTCAGCCTTTCTTCTTATACTTTCTTCCTTCAGTGCACACATGTACAATCATGGGTGTGTCATATTGTTTTTCCTTTTTCTTTTCCTGGATAAAGTGTTAGTTGGTCAGTCAAAACACATGGGAGCAGCATGCTTCCAAATATCAGCCCACAAAGCACTGCCTCACCAAAATTGGCTGCTTCCCACTCTCCTATGATGTTATTATTCATTTGTTTTTCAGGAGCACCTAGAGGTCTCAGCCCCACTGTGCTAGGCACGATACACAACTAACAGAGAGCCAGTCCCTACCGCAAAGATCATACAATCTAAGACTAGAGACAACAGATGGATACAGCAAACACATGAGGGGAGCACAAGGTAAGAGGGGATGAGTATGCTCAGCAAGAAAAGCAGTGATCACAGGACCCCCAATGGCCTACCCCATTACTGCTCCTTTATTTTTCCTTTAAACACTCATTTATATATCCGATCATTTAAGTTTTCAAAATAAAAAACATAGAGAAAGACAATCACTGCTTGCCATTGTCAGAATGGAATATGTCAAATTCTTAACACAGTGGTATAATGCAGGGAATACAAATAGCTTTGTTTGACATCAGCCTGCTAAATTCAGTGACTAACCAATGAGCAGGGCTCTTTAATCCCTGATTTACTTGGGTTTCAGATCTTCAACCAATTTAGCACTTTTCAGCAGGTAACTTTTCAAGCTGTTAAAAATTGAGGAGGGTTCTGTCAAGCAGTGGAAAAGCCCTAATAGGTTTAGCCTTACTGAACAGCATTGTGTCTTTGGTGAAATCCTGGTCTCAGTCTCTCACACTGGCTTCCTTCCCACTATCTGATCTCACTGCCATCATGTTGCTAAACACACTGCAAACATAATTAATGCAGTACACAATGCAGTGTCTAATATTTGTGTTACTATGGGAATAAAGACTAATGGCCTGATTCTCACCACATTAACAGTGTAAAGTGCCTTAGCATAACTGAGAATCAGGGCCCAGTTGAAGGCCTTGGAGTCTGCAAGTCTATGCAGTACACAGCTGAGAATGCAAGATTGTTGCATTCCCACAGAAGTGTGTTCAGAGACTACATATGGGTGAAAATAAGGCTAAACTCTAGGCATAGTCTTCTGGATTAAGCCAAAGTCTCAAGCTCTTTACACATTGGCTCCCTTCCTCTTAGGAGTGCAGAGTATAAACAAGTAGAGTGTAGGCAGGATAGTGTCTCTGAGAAGACAGGCTTTGATGGGAGTGGTTCCTGAGGTGGCCACTACAGATTACATAGCTACTCCAAGGTCAGAGATCTCAAGGGAGATAGAGTATCATCCATTATGTCACTCAGGCACACCTCAAACCTTCTGTTTGTTACGTATTCTGATACATAAATGTCCAAAGTCACCTAAGGTACACATAGCAGAAAATATTATAAACATGGGAAACCGTAAATATCAACCACACTACAACAATGTGAAGCTTTGGAACAGAATATAAAGGGACAATATGCCTCTCCCAGTATCACTCAGCCAGGCTTTTCCAACAGCAACAGAGCAAAATATGAAATATATTCTGTAGGTTTGGGATTATAAGAAGAGATGAATGGAACTCTCTGGAAAATCTGCCTGTACAGTAACAGGAAATAGAGGAATCCAGAATACAGCCACAGAGGAATTAGAAAGCAAGAGGTTGGCTTACAGAGCAAAATTTCCTGATTCCACAAGGTCCCTGAGTGCTATAAAAGTGAAGAGTGTAAGTGCTCTCCCCCTCCACCCCCTGCATAGCAGTCTCAGAGATGGGGAAGTTTTGTCTGGGCCAGCAGGTAAAGAAACCCTTTGGCCCTTTAAGGATTGCACCACCTCTCCATGTGAGTATTCAGCCTTCTTGTGGGCTTAAGGGGGAGAAGAGGGCTCTGTGCTGGATTGGTTAGACAGAAGGGTGAGGCACCAACCTACACATACAAGGAGAGGTCTTATAAACTCTTCCCCCTACCCAGAGGTGCCATTCTGCACTGGGAAGATAAGGTCTCTCTTCCTTTGGCATTAGAGAAGGATTGAGATTTTTAGCCTTGTTGGGGGCATCTTTTTGGGGTTGGGAAAAAATGTTCCCTCACAAACAAATTGGCCTGAGCACATGGAATTTTTCCACCTTCTTCTCAGCAACCCAGGGTCCCAGTGGGAAGGTTAGGTTATAATAATTATTTTATCATAATTGGCAGGTGTCCAGTACAGGTACTAGTTCAATAATGGTCCATTTCCCTGATAAAAACTGGAATTGGAAGTAGAAGTGAGATTGCGGCTCCTAATGTTTAGTTCAATGAGGAGACAACTTCTCTTCCCCACCCCCTTAAACCTGATAGGAGGGAAGGGCTGTGGTGTCTCAGCAACAGTGCTGGAACTAAGTAAATGGAGTGGGGGACTAAGGGCAACCCTTCCACAGGTGGTTCAGCATATAGAAGGGAATGATGACCTGCCCATGATGAGTTATTGCCATATAGTTCCCAGATGTGTCACTTAATAAAGTAGCAGTCTAGTTAAAGCACATGTCTGGTGTGTTTTTGTCCCTGTGGTGTCTGGGATAATAGATGCTGCTAAGGAACTGAAGAATTAAATAACTGCAAGTAGGTGGGATTTTTTTCTCCCACAGCTCTTCGACTTTTCTCTTAAGGTGTTTGATTCCTAAGCTATTTGAAGCACAAAATGCTATGAAATGTAATGCCATCAGGCAAGGAAGATGGAAACATATCTTCTTATAATAATTGAGTTTCCTTGATGCAGTGATTGCATAAAACTGTTAGGGATGCACGCTCACTATTCATGCTCCTAACTGTGAAAAATCAAGTTCACTTAGGATCACTTGTAACATGGTTTCCTCTAGCCTTTAATAGGATCAAATTATTCCTGCAAAGAAAATACCTAATTAGGACTAGTGTTAGACAAATTATTTGCCCAAATGATTTATTTGCCATATTTGCTCTTCTCTTTCTGTTGGCAAATGTTCATTAAACACGTTTTTCCTCATTTTTCTCATTCATAAATTGTTCCATGAATAGTTCGTACAAACATATTTAGGTTTATGGGCTTTCACAGACTGCTTATACAGGTAGTAAGTAGTGATTTATTTTCTAAGTTACACGGCATGATACATGATAGGATGAACTAACCTTGACAAAAAGAAACAGTGCCTGAAGAAATCATGGAGACATGAAATTGCTCAGGAAAGGCCTTTTTTGCCATTTTCCCCAGATCATGGTTACTGGACTGATGGTTGTCCTTCCTGACAGCACATTGCACATCGTTGGATGACCACCTGGCCACATGTAAGATCATTTATATTCCAGGACTGCCACTTTGTGTGTCACTCTGAAGCATATAATGTCTGCTGAGTCAATGGAAACAGCTGGACGCATGGTTGAGAGTTCTTTTTACTTAGAATATGACCAGGTTCAATCATTGCTGTGTTCTATGGTCTACCACTATCCAGTTTTTACATTCTCAGCCATTTTGACTTTAGAAATTACACCCATGCAATGTAACAGTAAGGCATGTATCTAGAGTGTTAGGCCATTGTGATATCAGAGGTAACTCAATCAATCATCACCCTTATTCTACAGCTAATTTGTATGAGGTAGTCTTTAGATTGTGGATTACTTGGCCCAACTGCTTTCAGCTATTCCTATATACACATATATACCCCTGTGTCATGTGCAGAGATGGCCCAAAGTGACAGCTATCCCTGGGCACTGATATATATATAAAATATATCATACACAGAAACAGGGGTTATAATTCAGACAATTATACAGTTTAATTTTTAGGTCTATGGAAACAAATTTTTGAAAGATGTGATGCACTCTTAGGGTGCACTGCAGTCAATGGGGGTTTTGACATTAACTCAACTGGGGCCAGGATTTCACTCTCAGTGTCTGAGTGACAAAGAAACAGAGAATATCACTAACCTTGCTTCTAGAGAAGTTTTTTCAGGGGAAATATTGACAGAAATTTCAGAGAAAATTACTTATTTGGCCTTCTAGTCCTTGATAGGGGAGTGAATGATAAAGCAGACATTAAAACTGGCCATTGCAAGAATGTGGGAGAAGGAGGAGGACAGGGATGGTGTCCCTAGCCTCTGTTTGCCAGAAGGGGGTAATGGACAACAGGGATTGTTCATTTGATGATTACCTCTTCTGTTCATTCCCTCTGGGGCACCTGGCATTGACCTCTATCAGAAGACAGGATACTGGGCTAGATGGACCTTTGGTCTGACTCAGTATGGCCGTTCTTATGAGAAGGAAGTGTAAAGTGTGAAGATGGGGGGGAAAGCCCCATAATATTAATATAAAGGTAATACAAAATAGTAGACTTAATGGACCAATCATCTGATCCGGCATGACAAATATTTTGTTCCTATGAAACTTGTCAGCCCTACCTAAAGAAGCCTAAGATCTCAAACTACTGCACTGAGGAGAAGAGAAGCTTCTTCCTATATAATATATCTCTGAACAGAATGATGGAGAAGATAGAACCCAAACTTTGGTTTAAATTTTCTGGACCTATATCCAATGAAAACTGTAACCAGAACAAAGATCTAGCACAGCCATTTTCCAGCAGTTTGAAAAAATATGTAGGCAATTATAGGACCTCTGGTAATCAAATAGAAATGGAAGTTATTAGAATCACAAGGAAGGTCTGAGTAATTACAAAAAGGAATGGAATTTTGTGTTTAAAATGACAAAAATCAGCTAAATAAATCTTATAAATGAGACCATGAGTTCAAGTATTAAGTTATGTAATTATATTTCTGACGCTTCGAAGACCAACATCATCATATTGAAGCAATGTTAATTTTGTACCCATAGTTTGCATGACAACCATATGATCTAACAAGAAACAAACATGCATTCACAAATATTCTGATAAGTTTCCTTTTTTCTCTTCACCTTTCTATTTTTCCCTCTTTAGCTGAACACTTCTGTGACATACCAGGGCACAATCCAGATTAATGAGGGGCTGTATCACCTCTTCCCTGTAACCTGGGGTGCCCTTTACAATGCCTTGCAGCTGTATCCTCCAAACTGGGCTGCTCACAAACAGCCTCCAGCATGTAAGTCACTCCCAGCTATGTCTGAGTGTGCTGCAGACAAACAGCCACATCTTGGCTCACACCAGCCTTGGTTATAGTGCAAGGTGACCCCAACATAAACACCCAGTCCTGGATCTTCCCCCCAGAAATTTATGTCCTGTACCGCTCAGCCCTCTCCTGGACAGTACAAATATACTAAATCTGTTATTCCCTTAACGGAATAATATGCCAGTTTATTATCTTAAAGAGTTATCCAGACACTTCATCTTAAACATACTGGATTAGATAAAATGGTAAAACAAGTTTAACTACTACAAAAAGATAGTTTTTAAGTGAGTACAAGTAATGAGGCATAAAAATTCAGAAATGGTTACCAGAAAAATAAAGATAAAACACTTATTAATATCTACTTAAGAAACTAACTTAGTTGCAAAGCAAACTTTCTCACCACGTTTCCAGCAATAATACTGATCAAACTCTTCAGTTCAGGACCCCACTCCCAAAGTCCAACAGCTGTTTATTTTTGTCTTCTTGGGTGCAGAGAATGCTATAGTCAGGGGGAGAGAGAGGAGTGCCTTGGGATGTTTGTCCATCCTTTTTATAGTTTCACTCCCCCTCTTGAAAAATATTTCCAGCTGAGAACCAGGAGACAGTTTTTATGGAAGGATATTCCCTGCTGGGTTTTTTTCACCTATTTGAACTTCCTTTGTTTTCCCTTCCTGCTTGATGACCCTGTTTACTGTTTAAATGCAAATTAAGGCAAGTACACATTCCTTCCTTTGTTTAGGACATACTGACTTCTGCTGGGGCAGGGCTGTGGGGTTTGGAACATGTGTTAACAACATCATATGTGTAATCTTGTAACTTCAAGTACAATGTTACCACACATATTTTATTAGGACAATACAGACCAGCAGATTCTGAGTTTTCAAATACTTAACAAGGTATACTTTGAAGATTATTACAATAGTGTGCAGGGAGTGAACACAGGGGTATATTCCATCGCAACATCTTATTTTTATCTAATTATACTTAAGGCTTCATTTTTTCTCTATTATTAAAGAACTTTGCTTTTGCTTATCTCTTATTTTATTTTTGAACTCCTTCTTTTCTATGTTTTTCCCCCTCTCATTTTTAATGGTTTGGTTACATGACAATTCATACTCTTGTGGAGTCTACTGGCTTATAATGGTCCTCAGTATCAGTTTTGTGCCCTGAGCATTACCTACCCAACAACAAGTAGGACTGTAAGCTGTTAGTTGGCTTTTAAAAAGTGACTTACTAAAACTTTCTAGTATTGCTAACTACTAAAATTTTAATTTCGGCATTGTCAGTGTGTTCATGAGAGCAGAACAGTGTACTTAAATAAAAGAATGACAACATTGGAAATTCTGGAAGGTTCAGCACAGATGTTAGGCCTCAGTGGAAACTGACTGTCACTAAGTTTTACAGCAGAGGTTCTAATCTGGCTATGTCAAGTCTGATTCCCCACTCTGGCACTTTGAGTACAGAAGGTGGAGGCCCGCAAGGATTTTAAAAATTAATACTTGCCACTCCAGGCTTGTATTACACTCCCAAAGTTACAGCTTTTCTCTGACCTTGGCTTGGTAAACACCACCACCCAAATGCAAAAAAACCCCTTTGAACCTAGGAAGGAGCACTTGGGAATTCCTCGCTGTGGCGTACCCTCAAGTCATTTCACCCCCCTCCGGGGAAGAGCTAACAAAGAAAACAAAGGAAATTAGCTGTTCCTACCAGCAAATCAAACATTCACAAACCTCTTAGGATACCAGAAATCCAATCCTGTTCTTAAAAAAGGTAAATTTTATTAGAAACAAAAAGGAAGAAAATACATTTGGAACTTAGGCTTTTGCTAGATTTTAAAAGAGCAATTCCAAAAACTAAGTATCAAGAATAGCTTTTTTGGGGTCCAGCTTAAAAGTTACAAACAAACAAAAGCACCTGGGGTTTAGCACAGAGGAGATCCACAAGCCAAAATAAAGAAATAAACCTGATCACGTCTATTTAAATATTCCCTGTTCAATTATTTCTTCTAGGCATGGAAGATGAATTTTTATATTTGGTTTAAGCCTTACACAGCATTCCTGCTTATAGCATTGCTGCTCCTTGTCTCCTTCTCCGGAGAATACCAGACACAAAGGGAAGATTTCTTTCCCAATTTTAAAAAGTTCTACCTTCCTATTGGCTCTTTTGGTCAGGTGCCCTTTGTGATGTTGCACCCCATAATTCTTTATAGAAGTATGCTTATGAATGTAAATATCACATAACTGAAATATGTTTTATGCTAGATATGCCATGTAAGATCTCTGTGCAAAGGTTATCTTCTTCTGCATGTATTCATCCTATTTGTAAGAATGTATCATGCTTGTATCTGAAACTAGATATATGAAAATATAACTCTGAGGTCCTATTGTAATTATGCAAAGTGTGGGCCATTGATGGTGGTTTGGAATCTTGATGGCTCCCATTATCCAGGACAATTGACTGTAAATGGCTCTGTTTGCTTGCAAGCCTTCCTGTGAGTCAGGCCTGGAAGAATGAAGGCTTGGGGTCTCACAGGACATGTGACCATGTCACCTGGTACTGGAATCCGTCTTAAACCTGGGGCTTTTCCATTTAGAAGGAGGGGAGGGGACCCAAAGAGACAAAAGATTCCCACCTTCTGCCAAAGCTATATAAGGGGGTGGAACAGAACAAAGAGGGTTGCAGTCATGAGAAATCCCTTAGCTACAGTCCTTGTTTCAGTCTGAGCTGAAACAAGGACTGTACCAAGAGAAAGGATTGGGCCCAGACTAGAAGGAGGCTACTCTGTCAAAGAAGCTTATTGGAACATCTCTGAGGGTGGGATTTACCTGCATTTAGTTTCCTACTGTTTTGGGGTAGACTTCAATGTTTTATTTTATTTTGTTTGGTAATTTATTTTGTTCTGTCTGTTATAACTTGGAACCACTTAAATCCTACTTTTTGTATTTAATAAAATCACTTTTTACTAATTAATTAACCCAGAGTATGTATTAATACCTGGGGGGAGGGGGGCAAACAGCTGTGCATACCTCTCTATCCGTGTTATAGAGGGCTAACAATTTATGAGTTTACCCTGTATAAGCTTTATACAGGGTAAAACGGATTTATTTAGGGTTTGGACCCCACTGGGAGCTGGATATCTGAGTGCTGGAGACAGGAGCACTTCTTAAGCTGTTTTCAGTTAAGCCTGCAGCTTGTGGGGGACGTGGTTCAGACTTGGATCTGTGTTTGCAGCAGGCAAGTGTGTCTGGCTCAAACAAGGCCAGGTACTGAAGTCCCAAGCTGGCAGGGAAAATGGGCTCAGAGGTCGTCTAAGCACATCAGGTGGCAGTCCCAGAAGGGTTTCTGTGACTCAACCCGTCACAACCTTTTCTTTACCTGGGGGACTTTTTTAACCCTTTACAGGTAAAGCAAGCAGAGAACAGCTACCAAGAGGGATTTTACAGCTAACCGGCTGGGTGGGTGTCCATAAAAGAGAGCTAGCCCCCAACACACACATTTCATTTATCACAGGCTATTTAGGGTTTTTCACCCTTCTGATCTTATATGTATTTATATACATACATTCTCCTGTAGAAGACAGAAACCACTACTCTGAGAATTTAGATTGAAAGTTTCTATGATGACACCAGCTACTGGACAATCCCACAGATAAGATCACTCTAGCAAAATAATGACTACATACATAGAGAGAGAGTAAAACAGACTTGAGACAAACATGATGTACATTTATTGGTTGCCTCAGATGTCCTGCCTATGACATTGATGATATCAGCCAAGTGTGAGACATAATTCCAACACAGAACAAGTATTGGACAGTGAGATAAAAGATGACAGCCCAGTCTATCATGAGAAAAATCAAGCACAACTCAAGGTTCTGGCATGTACTGAAGCAATTACAGCAACTGTCTGCAATATAGATGTGCACATCTGTATTTGAAATTTCTGCTACTACCACCCATCATCTACCCAGAGATGGCTGGAAAATACATATGTTTTTTAATTGCTCATGAAAATTCACTGCTTTGCCAAACCTGAATTTTCAATAGACTGTCAAACATGTAGTAGGAAGAACACAAAGATATTTTCAAGATCTCTTAAAGCTCCTACTAGTAGTAAAATGATATAACTTAAATGTACTCTTACCTGAATTTGAAAGTGCTTATCCTTAGTAGACAGCATAGGGAACTCTTGTACCTGCACTTCATACAGGGTAATATATAACGCAGCATTCTGCAGTGCTCTTTAGCATCTACACTACATATTTCTCTGAGTCTCCTCAGCATACATACAGTTATTTTATGTGTAGCTATATACAATATACTCCTTCTTCCAGATAGGAATACACAGTAGATATAGGAATTATTACTATTATTGTTACCATTCTGGACTAAAGCATTGATCTATCTAGTCCAGTATCTTGCCCCCAACAATGGCTAGTACTGGAGGCTTCACAAGAAAGTGCATGAATAATCTGCCCAGGGGGGACTTTTCCTGAGTGTTTACAGTTTAGAACACAGCAATGTATATGGGCATCCCTTCCAATGTGCATTATCTGGCATTTTTCAGCACTGAATTTTAACTGTCATCTTTCTCCCTCTTCCCTCCCTCCTTCACCTAGCTTTGTTAGGTCCTTCTGAAATTCTTCCCAGTCTTCTCTAAGATAATCAGTTTTGTATCATCAACCTATTTTGCCACTTTACTATTAACTCTTTCCCTGGAGCCTTAATACATACCATTAATCCGCACCGCTAACGTGGATCCCCAATGTTAACATTTTTCACATTGAAAATATACTATATACCGTACTCCTGCTCCTTGTTTTCTGCTTAGCCAGTTTCTAATCTAGGATAGAAATTTACTCATCACATGACTGCTTAGTTCTCTTAATAGCCTCTTAAGATGGAAAATCTTTTGGAAAATACAAATAAATTATAAATCACCAGTTTCTCCTTTATTTGCTACTTATTCACACACTCAGAATTAGAAATAGACCAAAGAGGCAAGAGTTTCCTTTACAGAAGCCAGGCTACTTTGGATTATTTTCAGCTAGGCATTTTATAATTCTCTTTGTACTTACTGTTTCAGTCAGTTTTCCTGGTATTGAAGTCAGGCTCACTAGTCTGTATTTTGGATAATCTCTTGTACCATTTTTTATAGATGGTTACAACATTCGCTGCCCTCCAGTCTGGCAGCTGATCTTAATCAGAGATTGTATATTTAACAAGTTGGCCACTTGATTCCTGAATTCCTTCAGAAATCTTGGATGTATTCCATTGCTGTAAGGGACTTGGTTGTTCCTTAAGGCCCTGATACTGCAAAGATATATGTACCTGCTAAATTTTATACAGCTGAGAAATCCCATTGACTTCAAGGGGATTACTCATGTGCATGTGTAACCCACACACCTTCTGGGTGTGGTGTTCTGTCCCATCTAGTGGCACCGAGACCACTTAGAGAGAGAGATAAAATGAGTCTGCTCTACAGCCTTAGCTAATAGCCAGTTGGCTTTTAGCTCATGCAGTAGAGACTCGTGCACTAAGCTCCAGAGGTCCCAGGTTCAATCCTGCACGCCGATGAGCGGGGTCTGTCAGCTTTACACATGGAAGTACATGAGTAACTAAATGCAAGATCAGAGCCTAATTTATCATTACACATCTAATTATGTATGCAACTAAGTGAAAAAAAAGGTAAGATTTTTTCTTATAAAGAACAAAAGTATATTTTCCATATTTCTTTCACAGCGAGATACAATATGTTCCTAAAAAATTTGTTTCTCAGTTCATTAAATTCTTGAACCTGCAGATATCCCAGTACTACATTCTCATTTATTTGCTTGAATCACTAATGACTCAGAGTTTCCAAGAAACCCTTATTTTCAATGGCAACATTTTAGTTATTTTGTACCTGTTCATTTCTGTTGTTCTAATATTCCAAAGAAAGGCTGCATAGAGAGGACTGAGGTGACTTCAAAATTAGAGACGGGCCTAAAACAAGCCACCAGATCCAAATCCTCCCCATCCCAAATTTAGGAATGTTCAGATATGGATGCAATTCAGACTTTGAATTTCCTGACATGGACCCATCTTTATTCAGAAGCATTTCTAAATCTCAGATATTCTCTTTTTCTCCAGGTTTCAGTAAATCGGACTTTTCAGCCTTCGCATTATTTTACAGTGCCTTCCGTCATTCACATTTTCTTCTTATTGGCACAATTTCAGGATTACAAGTAACTGAAGACATTTATGAAAAAGTTTTATTGCTCTCTCTTCCCATATGTAATGGCTCTGGGGTCATATTGCTATTGTTTCTCAACTAGAAGTGAAGTTTATCTTTCTGATCTTGTTTAGTTTCAGTGTAACTTATCTTTAAATTATGGACTATAATGTGTAGTGTATGTTTTGAAGATTTATATATGAAATGAGGGAAACTTCAGTATTTGCAGCGAACAATCTACTATGCTTTATACTTCTGCTTGTTTTTAACATAAATTTGCCCATGTTGTATTATATTAATCTAGCAAAATTCTACTTGCACTCATCTGAACAAATATTTCTTATGGTAGAGAAATAACATCAGTGTTTTCTTTATTGTTAGCATTACAGTAAAGGTCAGGCAAACAGATTTCGGGCCTGGGCTGATGCTGCTTTGAGTTGGTGTTCCCTGGTCAGTGGGCAGTTTGCTTCTGAAGATGAGCTTGGAGAGCTTGAGTAGTTGTTTGAAGGCCAGAAGTGGTGGTTCAGAAAAGATTTCTTTCAGAATTGGGTCCCCAATCGATTATGTGTTGCAGCTGTTTGATGATACCCCTTATGGGTTCCATTGTAGAGTGGTAGGTGACAACTAGGGGTATGCAGTCAGAGTGGGGTTTATTTCTGTACTGAAGCAGGTTCTCTTGGGGTATTTGCGTAGCCTGTTCCATGATGTGATCTACTTCCCTGGTGGAGTGTCCTTGTTTGGTGAAGGTGTTTTTAATGTGTTAAGGTGTATATCCCAGACAGTCTTCTCTGACCCTGCCAGAACAACGGACACAAAAGCTGCAGACATATCTCCACTGCTACAATGATCAACACCCCCCCCCCCACAACACACCTTTCAAGATCCATAGGTCCTACACATGCCCATCACAACATGTGTTGTACCTCACATAATGCACTAAATGTCCCAATGACAATTATGTGGGTTAAACCAGACAATAACTTCACTCTCAAATTAACTCACACAGGAAAATGATAAAAGATGAAAACACCCGAACACCTGTGGGTGAACACTTTTCACAAAGAGATCACTCTATATCTGACCTATCAGTCCTCAAAGGAAACCTGCACAACATTTTCAAAAGATAAGCCTGGGAGCTTAAATTCATAACTTAAATTCATAGACACTGAAAATCATGGACTTAATAAAGATACTGGATTTATGGCTTATTACAACAATCTGCAGAGCAACAACCCCCACCCCCTTTTTTGTTCTATGACTACAGGGATGTTAATGGGCCACTTCACCTTGACTGGCCCCTTAGAATATGTGCTTAGCTGCTTATGCTAAACTATCCATTTGATCTTGTATTTAGCTATGATACTGTTAATACCTTTCTCAAATCAGAAGAGGAGCTCTGTGTAGTTGGAAAGCTTGTCTCTCTCGCCAGCAGAAGTTGGTCCAATAAAAGATATTACCGCACCCATCTTGTCTCTCTGATATCCTAGGACCAACACATCTACAACAACACTGCATATAAACATTACTGTTAGAATACCACGGTCATTGAAAACACTTTGTGCAAATATTCCTCCATTATAGAACAGATTATGTGAATGCAGAAGGGCTCATTTTTCCATCTCTTAACTAAGAGGGTATATTTGCAACGAGATAAAAATATTCAAACACATATTCCTTTTCAAGTTTCCTTTATTAACATATTGAAGGGTGTTATCAGAGATGTTCTGCTTTATCATGTTTTATAAAATATGGTTGCATGTTTCCAATCTATGCGTAGTTCTTAGAAATTTGTAGCTCAGATTTCAGGAGAATTTGATTAAGAATCCTTCTTTTTTTTAAAGTACTTTTCCCCCTTCCAAGCCCTCAGTTCTCCATATTTATGTGCACCTGCTTCCTATAAGCACCTATTAAGGTATACACCTGCAGTGGTTTTTCTTCAGCACACTGCAGTGCCATTAAGCGCCATTACTTCATTATTGTTTCTTTATTTTTCAGTTCTGTTCACATAAGACAAGGGCAGGACACATTTCCACCGGTAGTGGCAAGACATGAAATACCCTCACAGAAAAGAGCAGAATATTTGCAGGTTCCTCTGCGGTTGTTTGTCTTAACAGCCAGCACTGTGGCTGTGACATTATACTTATTGAACTTTTTAAATCATCATTTGCTCAATTCTTGGAGGAGTTCTACCTAATTTCAAAATGCTTATAAATCTATGCTTGTAAATCTATAAATCTTGTGGGTTGTAAATGCACTGATTAAAGTAATTGCTATATTTTAAGTTAAGGTTCCCTCCCCAAAAAATTCATTTAGATTTAATAAGACAGCTATATTATAATGTATTTAATACAAAATATTTGATTATTAAAACAAATTTATTGCATATTAGCAGCAATGTGAAGATATAGTACTACATCTATTTCCATAACCCTAATCCTCAAATTTTTTGTAATGTAACTGTCCTGTCTAAATTAAATGCATAGCTGAGAAGTAGACTTTAAGTGGGGTTTATTACAGTCATACAGTGACCAGGTATTCTTTGCCTGAACTTTATTTCCTTTCAGTTTGAAAGCAACTGTGAAACACAGGCTGCAGATTGTTGCCCTCAACATGTGTCCCTGCCCTTGTGATACACCTTCTATTGACAACATAGCCTCAAACATACAAAGGGTACAAAGGATTGTACAAAGGATAGAGAAATCCCACAAAAACTAAGAGTAATATCAAAAACACCTTGCAGCTCACCAGACTACACATGCATCCCTGTAGGGCATAGCTGATCTTCAAACCCCCTACATATTTAGAGAACTTTCCCTGGAAAAAATATTAAATGTTGGCAGCTAAGCACAATGCGGTGGCATTTTGTAACTTCAGTATCTCTGTTATGCTTCAAAAAATACTAATGATGCCCTCAGTGTAGTAAATGCAATACAATCTTCTCTTAAAATAATTTGCCAAGTTCATTCTAAGTGTAATGCCATTGACTCTATTAGAGTTAAATCAAGTCTGAATTTAACTCACTATTTACTGTTAGTTGAAAACAGGCTTGTGTTCATACAGTAGTTTCTAATTCTTCCCAATGGCTTATTTAGTACCAAACTGAGCAAAAAAAGGAAATGCTATATTGAGGCATTTTCACAAGCTTTTTGTTAAATCATGTTCTCTGGCAGAAACAGCAACCAGAGTGAGAAACATTAGGCTGAAATATACAAATGCAGCATGGGGTAGAGTGGAAAACAAATAGCCTTGGCCAGCAAGGATATCTGCAAATGCAGAGGCTTGGCCCAAAAATCTGCAAAAGCTCATCTATGGGCTAATTTATATAAGGGAGTGTGGACTAACAAGGTAAAGTAAATAAATAAGTGAATAACCTTTTCCCAAATCAAGGTGCCTTTCCAACAGATGCAGATATGTATTTTGTATACAGATACATTGGCACCAGCTACAAAAGATTCACAACCAACCAGCACATGATGAACTGTGAAGAAGAACAGGGATAGGCAGATGGTCTACAGTGATACAAATATCAATCCATGTATTTATGTTAAAAAGAAAAAAAGACTAAAGAAAACACCACAAAAAGAGTAGAGACACTTTTAGGTTTCCGTCCAGCAAAGTGCATAAGCACGATTACTGTTAAACACATGAGTAGTAAAATCAACGTCAACGGGATCAGCCAAGTGCTTAAAGTTAAGCAATTGCTTAGTGCTCTGCTAATTCTGGACATTACTGAGCAAATCCAGGTCTTTTTTGTATCAATCTTTTTTATAATTTAAGATTTGTTTCTTTGTATCACTGCAAATATGTATGTACATATATACATGTGGGTATATATAGATTTAAATGTACTATTACAAGGGTCATATACAATATCATAGTTTCTATATCAGTTTTCTCAGACATCTCACATTAAATCCTAAATGGGACTGCAAAACCTCTGTCTAGTGCACCTTCTATCTCAAGGATGCACTGCCTCTAAGAGGGGATTAAAACTACACTTCTGTGGCTAACAAACACTCTGATAATGATCAAGCCAATGCTATTCAAAGGATCAAGGATCAGCAGCACAGAATGTCAACCTTGTTTAGGAAAAGTTCCTTCTTCCAATTAGATAATTTTTCTTTTTAGTTCTCATTTCCCATATTACATTTGCCAAGGGTCCTCCTGTTTAAGGCACTATGGGGTAAATTGTCAGAATAGTGCACATGGAATAATTCTCACAAATCCTGTTACCAGAAATGGGACTGATGTGGGGCACTCACCATGGGCTACCATGAAACTACACAGCAGTAAATTGTTCCATGCCATTATTAGAGGTTTCTTAATAAATGTCATTATTGGAGACGTGAAAATGGTAAATTATTTGATTTCAAATTCCATTCCAGACAAATGATTTCATTTGTTATTGACTTTACATATAATTATGACAGAGCAAAACAGTAGGTTATCTCGTTTAGATATCTATCACCTTAGCTTTACATTCCATATGCTGCAAGAAAAGGCAGAGAGTCATATGCAGTGGTGACAATTTATATTGAGCGGAGTTACTGAGCAGTGTTACATCCCTTGTGATATAACCTACGGTTACCACTGCAGACCACTTAAAAATTATCCGTGCTTTCTTACATAAATGTCATGTGGGTTCTTTTTCTTTATACAAATGTTATGTCTTCACACTTTGCAGCCCACTGCTGAGTAGAAATACCTGCCAATCTCAGGATTTCATTGCTATCTAATTTTCAACAGATTGATTTCAACAGAGACATAAATTGATTGATGTCTTCTAGCTACCTTCTCATACTTGAGTGGGGAATGCAAACACAATAGCAAAATTATATACTTTCAAGTTACTATCACTGTATATAGATATATATAGATATAGATAGATAGATAGATATATCTTTGAACTGCTCCACTTCTGTTTTCTTTATATTAACAAAAGAAGTTTTTATTTATTTTTGGTATAGTTTTCATAAGCCAGATCCTCTTCTGGTGTAAATCAGTGTAGATCCATTGAAGTGATGCAGATTTACACCAGCTGAGGATTTGGCCTTATGTCTTCTAGAAATTGCCCAAGGGTTTAGAAGACTTTTTTCCAGATATAATAATTTGTCTTTGTATTTTTTTAAGTTTATGCACACGGGGAAAATCCTCTACATTTGTCAATTTAATCAGTAATAGCATTATTGATGCATGAATTTGAGAATTATAAATGAAATATTTTAAAGACTAGTTTACCACCTAATTAATGGTGAATTATTTTATTCTACTGTTAGGAGACTTTTAGGACTATCAAGATTTCTTATTCACATGGAAGTGTTGTCATCAATGCCAAAGGGTACTGGACGTAACACTGAACTGACTTCATGAGAGAGGAGATTGTTTTACAGATATAAGACTGTCTTTGTTGCTATACATTTCCATGTGTATTTTCATGATGCGGAATGAAAATACAGCCAATTGGCAGGTGAAACATACACTGCACCTAATCTTCTGTTTGGCTCTGTAAACATGAAGAAAGTCAGGATTAAAAAGTAAATCATATTCTTTCCATCTGGCCCAAAGCCATCACATTAAGAGAATTTGGATTAATCTGAATATATTTGCTTAAACCATACCTATCAAGAATACTATTAAATCATAATGCTGAAAGGGTGCCGCCTATTGATATCAAACTAA
This sequence comes from Emys orbicularis, assembly GCF_028017835.1. NCBI lineage: Eukaryota > Metazoa > Chordata > Testudines > Emydidae > Emys > Emys orbicularis. The sequence continues at coordinate 47,720,178 of NC_088687.1, read as the reverse complement.
TTACTACAATATGAAAAAAGAAAATCTTTGGCTCACTTTAGGAGCACCAATAAAATTTCACTTAAATAGCAGTTTAAATCATGGCTTTTCTTGAATGGAACTGTTAATGATGCATTTTTCTAACGTAAAATATGTGTCCACAACTTTATTTATGTCTGAGGGACACAATTAGTTCCATTTAAAAAAAATTAATATGGATCTCATGCGTTTCATAGGATCCCCAGATTCATCAGGTAGAAAAGCTCTACCTTGCTTATAAAGCAAGAATTCATTCTCCCATATTGTAAGTAACCCCCTTGTGGTGGTGGTGTTGTTATTGCTGCCAGTTTGGAAGAGTACTACAAATTACCTTAAGTGAGCAAAAACTGGCAGTAACAATCTACAACCCTAAGTACAGGATATGCTCACACCCTTCTTCAGACATATCTAGAGTGACAGCTCAGGAGCTAAATGCACCTGTGATCTCTCCTCCAGTCTCTTCAGTGGACACTCTTCCCAACTGGAAGGTCCCTACCTGCACTCTTTCCAGAGTGGAAGCCCATGGTTCACCAGGCTATAACAGCCCCTATTCCCACCGTCCTGGCACAGTTACAGAATGTGTGATGCCCTATATCCACTGCAGTCCCTCACAAGTGCACCACTACTTTCATCTCTCTCCAGATGGAACCCTGAAGTTTCTACTACTCAGGTTGGATCCTGGAATGGGAACACCCCACCTCTAATTGTGTTAACAGGGCCGGCCCAACTGTGATTGGTACCTGCAAGGCACTCCTCTCAACATGCCTGTGACCAATAATTGATTAAAGTGACTCAAAACAGCTCCTTCCAAACTGATGTATTGTCCATTCACCCCAAGGCCTGCACTCCTGGGTCTTGCCTTCAATTCATCACCTCTCTTAGGTGAGCCCAGATACTTCAGACACATCCCACAGGCCCCCGCCTTAGTTTCAAGGTCCCACTACAGACTGCCTATATTTGGACAGGGAGACAGATTCTCTTCCTGAAGTTTCCCTTTCTCTGTCTCTCTCATAACATCTCTCTCCAAGGAGCTTCTGCCAACTTACCTCTGTTTGCCTTTCCTTTTAATGGCTTGGTGTTCTTTTGATCTTAGGCTCCAGCCTTGGGAAAATAGGCCTGTTAAACTAACTAGTGACAGGCAAGTAGGTATTTCCTAGCTCACACATTTTTTTCTTGTAAGGATCTATAATATTCATCCTGGAGATACCTTGTCTGTCATTGTTTTGTTTCCTGCTTGTTCTCCCCCTTAACAGTCTCCTTTGATTTAACTACAGGCAGCCAGAATAATATAAAGCAACTAAACTGAGGCACATATCATACCAAAAATAATACAGTTATCTTCCTCATTCTCCAGAATGATATTGACTTCAAAGACAACCACCCAAAAATCTGCCTTGCTCCAGGCTCAGGAGCAGTTAGGACCAATGGAGAGGCAGCATGTGGCTGTGCCTCTGAGTAAACTAATAACTGATATTACTAGACAGGGGTATCTAGATATTCCAAAGCTGTTTAGACTACATCCCATTCTTACCATACTCAAGACTGAAAATAAGACTCTCTGCAACATGTGATTGTCTAAGCTGAAATTCAGATGGTATCATATAAAACAAATCAAAATAAGTATTTTACTTTTTAGTGTTGAGATCCCATGAACAAATGACAAAGAAAAGGTCAGAAATATGAGGGGGCAGTATTCAGTTGTATACCACCATTCAGTTTCTCTTAGTAAACCTTTTGCAGTTCAGGAGAGATCAAGTCAAATGGCACTGTAGAAAACAGAAAAAACAAACATCCAGTGTAATGAATTCCCAACAGAAATCTTGGCTGGCTAATTTAGGAAACCCTGATGCATCATATTAGATCAATGCATTCTCTTATTCTTTCAACGGCTAAGTAACCACACTAATGCCCATGTCACAGGAATCATAATGTTTGGTTTTGTTGGTACGGTTTATTGCAAGTGGTGTTATCCTCTCTCTGCTTTCCAGCTTAGCTTGCAAAAGTTACATTTTCAAAAGTGATATTAACATCCCAAGATGAAAAAGAGAGTTGATAAAAGAAGACATGAGCATGCGTGACAACCACATTCTCGGTATTTGAGGCTTGGCTGGTTCCCAGCATATCTATAGGATTACTACAAGGCATTGAGGGCCTCAGTACTACTTAAACAGTCAAGCAGTCAACAGCTGTCAGGCTGCCAACTAACTGTCTTTTTAGGCAACAGCTGTGCATGCTGTCACCAGCTACTTTCACACAATTGTAGTAAACCAATCACAAGCATGCTTTTTTACTTGGTTATTAACAGCTCACTGCAGGGGACATATGAATGGGAGCTACTCTTCTCTATTTGACAACTGGAGGAAACAGAGTAAAAAATAAGAGGTCTGTGATCTACTTCCTGGATTAGAAAATTATCACTGTACTCCCTATGTCAACTACTCTACATGGTTACCCTGCAAAATAGGTGTCTAAAACCTGGTCTTTGTTTCACATTATGCCTCCCCAGGTGAAAATAAGTGTCAAATGCGTAGTTCTTGAGTGAGATTTATTGGCTGTTTTATACTTGTTATTCAGAGATCACTACATTCACTATGCATAGCAAGTTGGCTTAGGCTCCAGTCATAATACAATCCATCTACCACTCACTTTTATGTTTTTAGGCCCAATGTTACTGTACTCAGCATTGCAAGACCTAGCAGATTTAGGATTCAAAATCCCAATGTCAATCAATGGGATTTTGACTCCTAAGTGCCTGAATCACTTTGAAAATGAGTTTTAGACTCCTAAATCATTTAGGTGGTGCAATGCTGAGCACTGCAACACCTAAATACCTTTAAAAATCTGGGCCCTAGTCACTAAAGGTATTTTTTAGATCAATAAACCCCTGGTTGTATTAAATCAAATTGTATAATTCAAACAAAGAACATAATTCAAAGTAAATCCACACCAATGTGACAAGACGATGGATGTATGTGCCAATAACCCATTGGTAACTCATTAGGTACTAACTGCCTTTGTTCAGTCAATGTGTGAATTCTGGCTTACGTAAATTATTGTAAAGACTCTCTTGGCTAATGATTATTATCTCTGATTTCAAGAAAATAACTTAGGGGTGTCTAAAAATGAGATTCATACAGATGCCTGTCTTCTTGGTGAAGATATGAATCTGCTGATTAGACTGTACATTAAAATTAAAAGTGAAAGTAGTGCTAACATTTCAACAAAATTGATCCAACCTAGTAAGAAGTATCTATATTCAGAAAAATATGGTGCTGAAAGGAAATTTCAGTCGATGTATTTACATCATGCTGTACGCATTCATTTGAGCATATGGCACCATGAATTATTCTCCATGACAAATCTCCATTGAGACAGCTTGCTACTCACTTAGGCCCTGAACCTTCTGAATGTGGTAACTCTCCCCTGCTAAGCTGTGTCATTCAAGGTATAAAAAAATATGCAGTATTAGTTGGTGAAGCTATGCCACCTGTATTGAGTGGGGCAGGAAGAATCTGCTAACTCACTAAACTTCACTAGATGCACTCACGAATCTCCCAAGCTGTGATTGTGTGTCAGGATTTAGAATTGACTGGACTTCATCAAGGACTTTATGGCCTAATGGGGCCATTCTAGTGGACAAGATTTTCTGAAATCTAATCTTTCTTACCAGTATGTTTAAGGTGCCTCTAAATAGATGGGTTCAAGTAGCTGCATATAGAGACAGGGGTTTTACAGCACTGAGTCACTCATCAGCACAAAATGGGAATGACATTGATGCATACGCTTGAAATAAGGGGCAGAGTCAAGTACTGGAAAGTGGAAGGTCCATAGACTCCAAGACAGGCTCAGAGGACAATTTCTTAATGGAATTACAGAGCAGTATTATCTGAATAGACGTGTTTTCAAATAGGTCAGAATCCTGGTCAGTGGACGTATGACAACTTTAGTGCCGCTTGTGAAGGTGATTGGTATCTCAGTTATGTCATGTGCAGCCATATAGCCTTCCCAGGAGAAATATAAAATGCTAACATCTTTTGGGGGGAATAAGGAGATATAGGAAAGAAGGGCAAAAAATATAGTCAAAGTTGGTCCAGAGATGGATGTGAGAATAGTCGTCATACTAACTGATGTCAAACAATTTATTAGCCAGAACTATCTACAATACCAAAAATTATTGGTGAAAGGAAAGGTTGGAAGCCTAGAGAATCTTGGGTTCCAATCCCTGTGTCCCTGTGCAAGACACTTGCTCTCATTGGACCTGATTCTGTTCCTATTGAAGACAATGCCCAAAGTCCTACTTACTTCAATATAAGCAGTGCCCCAGACAGTCCACCCAGAAAATTCTCTCATTTTCCTTTCATAGCATTAAGGCAAGCTTTGCTGGATAAATAAACTGTTTTTAAATGACTGTAACAGTATGGCTGTCTTCACTAGCAATCCTCAGCTGTGTCTCATGACCCAATGGGAGAACTACAGCATAGAATAATTATAGTCATTGCAAGAAATCTAGTTTTCTAGCGTTAGGCAATTTGTTAGCTATGCGGATTTTTATCTGACAGTGTAATGTGCAATATCTTTTCAGTTCTTCTCATGGTGATGTAACTCTGCCTTGAAATATAACTGGTTAAGTTACATTAAAATGAGTACCTTGTCTTGTTTTTCTAGTTTAAGAGATTAGAATATGCACAGCCTAAATGAGAAGTTTAAAATGTATCTGTTGGACTAATTTCCAGGAATACTGTTTTAAAACCCCTATATGGACCTCCACCATTTTAGAAAAGTTAAGCCTTCAGTATTACCTGAAGTCCCAAAATTGTATCAGTAATACTTTTAGTAATTCATACAGAGGGTGTGAATTTGAAAGATATAAGAATTATGTAGCATTCTAAAAAGTATGTGAAGATGAAAATTGCTGCAACACAGTAGCATTTTCATCAAAAAAAGTTGTATTTAACGGCCTCTAGTCTGATATATTGAAATCATATGAGATATCCTACTTTCACATTATTTCATGGCATCAGACATAATCACTTCCCTTGACTTGATGAATCTTATAGAATTACTGTCAAGCTATATACGGCTGAAAGATCTGTTTATATGAAGCTGATTCGTGGTTTTGTAGCTAAGTAAAAAGATAAATCCATCTGCTTTCATCTCACCTTTTTTATAAAGCCTGTAGGATGATGCCTGTAGAATTTTTTTTTTAAATCTTTCTTTGGCTGCTCCATTTTCAAACATCAAACCAGAATTTCTCAGCACAGCAGACTGAAGCTTCTCTCCACTGTGGTTATAAAACATCATTAATTCTCAGCTCTAAAACCTATACACTCAAGATGGTCACATATTCAAATATTCATCAGCCTTCCTAGCTTCAGACAAAGATTGTGGTGCAAGATACGTCATAAGCAGATTCTTGCTGTACTGAATTACTTACTGCAACTTGATTCCAAAGAGCCTATTACCGAGAGCCAGAGAAGAAAGACAGAGATATTTCACTTTAAAACTTAATATTTTGAGCATGTTTAATATTTGGGGGTTTGGCTTCCTGAATTGACACAATTCATAATTCTGAAATGTTGAAGCTTTCAAGGTAAGGTTAGTGTTAAAAACACCCCACAGTAAATGATCCATATGTTTTAGGAAAGCACAGCTAACTACCATCAAAAACTGAGAGGAATTAAAAGAAACTTCTAATGAGATGCCTAAAGCTGCACTCATCTGCCATATGCAGAGACCTGTAGCTTTTTAAAACAGGCTTCAAACTAACAGACTGCACTAGAAAAAAAGAGAAAATAGAATGGCTGACTAGAAATAGAAGGTTAGGCCTCTATATAGCCAAATTCTGCTCAGCACAGAACCAGGAGCTCCCTGACCAGGGGCAGACAAGTGCTAATTCATCCCCAGAGCAATTTAAAGCAGCTTCAGGACTGTGCTAAGTTCTGACAGGTTGCCCACAACCTCAAGGAGCCAATTTAGCAGCTGGGGGATCATTGGATAACAATGGTGCTCTGACTACATCGCCTTCCCATGGCCAAGCCTTTAGTGCCAGGGATTGTGGAGGTAGTTCCAACTGGAAATTCCTCCTGTGCTGGGAGAATACCCAGCTATACCTCTAAGGGTCCCTCATTTCAAAGGGTGTCATCCATTTTAGTGAGATTTGGTGTCTCCTCATTCTTTGTGTTGAATGTTCTTTATATAAAAAATAAAGGCTCATGAATGTAAGGTTAAAGGCAAAACTATTTACACTAAAGGAAGGCATCTTGCAGCATTTTGTTTCTTATAAGAATAATCATTCCGTGCCCTTCATTTTGGGCCTTTGGGAAGATCAAGAGGCATGTCCCCAAAGGTCTAGTTAAGCTAGCTTTGCAGCCTCCTTGTATTCTCCAGAGTGGTGCAAACAGTCCAGAGTGGGGCCAAAGATCTGCCGTAGACAGTGATAGAATGAGAGAGAGTGTGTGTTTGTGTGTTCATGCACAGGCTTTAACATATCTATCTCGGGCAGCACAGTCTCTCTCAAGGTGCACAAAAATGAGTGACTGCAGTCTGCAGAGCTCTCAACTAGTCTAAAAATGCTAGATTTATCTTCCCCTTTTGAATTAAAACAAGTTTACCTGGAGTTTTCCCTATCGGGAACATTTTTACTCTTAACCAGGATTTCCTGTAATGGTTTGAGATCCATTCTGGTGATAAATTAAATACATTTCATCTAGCAAGGGAATAACCACCATCAATCCTGCCAATAATATGGAGCTGTCTAAAATTTATAACATCTGTCAATTCTGGCAGTGTTGTCCACTTAAGTCATTAAAGCAGGGGATTGAGACTTATCCCCTAGCAAATATCTTGCACCTATAGTCCAGAGTGTAGCAGTAAATGTGCCCTTTTTTGTGTGAGGAAGGGCTCACCTTTGTTAAAACAAAATAGATATGAGCATTTGGGTCACAGAAGCAGGAATTTGGCCTCCTATTTCCAAAGATCCAACTGCTGATACTATGTTCATATAAAAACTCACTCTATTAGTTCCTCAAAGAGATACACAAGGTACAAAACGGATAGGACATAAACTATGGGGAGTACAGTTTCCCCACCCTATGCTAAAAGCAAAGAGAGAGCACTCTGCCTCCTCTCCTGCCATGGGAGAACATTGCTCCCTTCCATGCCAGCCTTCTCACTGGCTGGTGAAATGTTTGGGGAATCTCACGTGGAAGCAGACCAATGCGTGGAGGCCTGATTAAGGAATTTCTGGGGCTTCCATACTCATTCCAGTATATGGAGCAGTGAGTAGCACTAGACAGGAGAAGAGGAGAAGATGCAGTTGGCTTCTCTTTATCACTGTTCCACCAATAGCTTTTGATCCTGTTTAGGGCTAGAAGAGGAGACACTTTACTGCCACAGGAGAAGACACACAAAATACACATTTCTGGCTCCCTCTCCCCTCTACGTCCTATCAGACACAAATCACCTGACCATGGTGACTCATGCCTTCAGGGCCGCCAGGCTCAGTAATTACAATGTACGTTCCTTGGTAACAAGACACTATAGATACTCCAAGTGGTGCAAAATGTTAACATGATGAATACACATCACTTTACTGCTCCAACCATAGCACTGGCTACCAGCTGAAAATCAAATAATGTTTAATATCCGGGCTTGAGCTTCACAAATACCTCTCTCTCTGTATGTATGTATATAAACTCCTCTCCCTCCAAAACCAATTCACCTGACACCTCTGTGATTTGTGGGTACAATGGAACACTCAGCAGATAGAGTAAGTATTGTCAGAGACAGTAGTTTTAGTGCAAAGACCCTCAGCTGAGGAACTAACTCTCTTCATCTGGAATACTGTATACAATTCTGGTCACCCATGTTCAAGAAAGATAAATTCAAACTGGAACAGATGCAGAGAAGGGCTACTAGGATAGTCAGGGGAATGGACAGCTTATTTTATGCGAGGAGACTAAAAGAGCTTGGCTTGTTTAGCTTAGGAAACAATGGCTGAAAGGAGTTATAATTGCTCTATATACCTACATCAGAGGGGGTAAATATCAGGGAGGGAGAAAAGCTATTTAAGCTAAAGCAGAATGTTGGGGCAAGGACAAATGGATATAAACTGAACATGAATAAACATAGGATGAAAATTAGAAGAAAGTTTCTAACCATCAGAGTGAGATTTTGGAACAGCTTCCAATAGGAGTAGTGAGGGCAAACCACTTAACTAGTTTTAAGATGGATCTTAATAAATTCATGAAGAGGATTATACAATGGGGCTACCTGTAATAACAGGGGACTGGACTCAATGATCCAGGAGATCTCTTCCAGTCCTATTTTACCCAGAAGAAAAGGGTTAATAAAAATCTTTCTGCCTTCCGGGAGGAAAAAAACAATGCATTCCTTTTTGCCACAGTTTTCTAGTAACATAAAAATTATTTTAGAAATTAAAAAAATACTTCTGCTTGTTCTTCAAGGACAAGGGTCTCTGTGTGTACCACCTATGAGGTTCTATGTAATTTTGTAAGATGCATTGCACAGATACATTATTAGCTAGATCAGGAGTGGGCAAACTACAGCCCGCGGGCCAGATTCGGCCCACGAGCTCTCGCTGGGAACGGGGTCTGTGGCTTACCCCGCTCTGGCACTCCAGCCAGGGCCACGTAGCTCAGCCCCGCTCCGGTGCTCCAGCCGGGGCGCCAGGTCGGGGGCCGCATCACGTGGCTCCCGAAGCAGCCGCATGGCCCCGCTCCGGCACTAGCAGGGTCAGGGGCTGATCCATGCGTAGGAGCTGGAGAAGGGACATGCCACTGCTTCCTGGAGCCACTTGAGGTAAGCGCCGCTCAGAGCCTGTACCCCTGAGCCTGCACCCCTGAGCCTGTCCCCACGCCCCACCCCTTGCCCCAGCCCTGATCCCCCTCCTGCTCTCCAAACCCCTTGATCCCAGCCCGGAGCACCCTCCTGCACCCCAAACCTCTCATCCCCAGCCCCATCCCATAGCCTGCACCCCCAACCAGAGCCCTCACCCTCTCCAGCACCCTAACCCCAATTTTGTGAGCATTCATGGCCTGCCATACAATTTCTATTCCCCTATGTGGCCCTCAGGCAAAAAAGTTTGCCCACCCCTGAGCTAGATAGAGCTGACTGAAGCCCTTATAGGAAAACTGTGCAGAAGTTAAGGGACCAGGGGCTTTTACTTGGCTCCTCCACAGATATAACGTTTCTGTGCTGAAGCCATTAAATGTATAAAGACTTCAGGTGAATGCTGTTGTATTGATTTCAAGGGCGAAACGGTGTTATAGACTCTTTCACTGTCTAACACTGAAACAATATTACAAAGATTTGGTGGGATTTTGTTGTTGTTTTTAAACAGAGACCGCGGTTTACTTGATTTCTTGGCAAACACTCAAAAGCATTAATTTAAAAGTTGAAAATTTATTGATCACACACAAGAAATCCAAACAAGCATTTACATTGAAACTGAAGCTGCAAAACAAACTTAATTAAAACCAATTCAAGTCTTTCTCCTTTTAGAAGCAAAATATTAGAGTCTCTTATTTTCGTCATCAACCTCTCTTTGGGCTGGTCCACACTAAGCCCCCAGTTCGAACTAAGATACGGAACTTCAGCTATGTGACGTAGCTGAAGTCGAAGTATCTTAGTTCGAACGTAAAGGTACTTACCGCGGGTCCACACGCGGCAGGCAGGCTCCCCCGTCGACTCCGCCTACTCCTCTCGCGGAGCAGGATTACTGGCGTCGACGGTGAGCACTTCCGGGATCGATTTATCGCGTCTAGACAAGACGCGATAAATCGATCCCAGAAGATCGATTGCTTGCCACCGAACCAGCGGGTAAGTATAGACGTACCCTTTGATTAAAAGGAAAGGGTTAATTTTACACTCAGTCCTCATACCTGAAGGGTATTCACTTCTCCTGTTTCTAACAGAGAGACAGACACCAGCTGGCGGACAAACTAGAAAAAGGTGGAGAAAACAGCTTTTGCTGAGGTTCTTGGAACACTGGTCAGCCATGAACAAGGCTTTGGGTTTGCAGATTGGCCACAAAACCTGTTTCTCTGGATCCAGGCTCACACTTTGTTCAGGGACGTAATCTGGGTTGGGTCCTTTCTCCTTACAGCAGTCTCCTTAGGGCAGTGCTGGACAGGCAGTCTCATCTCACTGTTATGAGTGTGTAGTACAGCTGATTTCAGGATTCAGTGAAAAGCCAAAAAAGCAAGAGATAGGATAGGAGGAAGAATAATGGGGCAGAAAGTAACACAAAATGGGAAGGGAGAGAAAATAGGATTTTATGTGCCTCAGAGTGGAGCCTCCGCAATGATGACAATTAGGTATTCCGACTGATGGGTTTAGTCATGATGATATGATGACTTTCAGGACTCACAGATGAAAAACAAAGTTCTTAAACAATAGCAATAGCCTGAAGGACTTCCTCTTGGGAAGAAAGTCCTTCGGGCTGGTATGCCTTCTGTTCTGGTATTGGGGAAGATGAGATGAGATGAGTTGAGCTCAGATGCCATGATGATTTTTTAAAGTCTCCTTTTCATAACCTCCAAAATGTGGGTGGCATAGTTCATCCCTTCATTATTTTGTCTGCCAGTTAGGCCTAATATTCACCACACCAGTTTTGGTCCATTCATTTTTGGACCCACGACTTCTTGTTTAGCAAGTGTGAGCTTTGAGTCCTTGAGTAGGCCTTTTTGTTTGGACTATTTCAGTCTCTTTGTCTGGTTTTCTTGCACTTATTTATAACATTCTGTATTGAAAATAACTTCACTTACATTTTATGGTTAATTCCCACACAGGCAGAAAGTTATGGGTCCAGTTGATAAAACAGTGCATCCACGTTTCATGCCTCTACTGTTCCCCTGCTCCATTCTGCTTCCCCAAAAGCTCAGCTGACCAATTCTGTAGGTAGTTGGAGAAGTGGACTTCGCAGACCAAAAAGGCAGCAGAGCCCACACCCCCCATACTATGAATCCTGAATTATCTGAAGAGCGATCTAAGGCTTTGTCTACACTAGCACTTTTGTCAGTCAAACTTTTGTCAGGCATAGATGACTGGTGCCCCCCTTACTGGGGGGGCACAAGCTAAAGGGGAGGACACATGACTGCCCCAAGTGTCTCTCCTGCCCAGTGACCTCTCCCACCCTGCACCCAGCCTGAGGCAGCAGAGCTCTTCCTGCCTCATGTTACCTGCGGGTGTGGGAGGGGGGGACTCTCTGTCCTTCTCTCCCTGCGCCTCCACCTGGCATGTTCGGCCTCTCTCCCTGTCAACCAGGTGGCGAGCTGCACGGAGACGATTCTGCCTGAGAGAATTCAGCAGCTCTCCCTGGCAGGTAGGCAGGGAATGGGATAGAGTCACTTCTGCCTGAGAGAGCCTGGCTCTTTCAGGCAGAAGTGGCACTGTCCCGCTCCCCGCCCAGCTGCCGGGGAGAGCAGCCAAACATGCCGAGGGAGGGGGGAGGCACAGGGAGAGAAGGACAGAGAGCCCCTCTCCTTCCCACCCCCATCAGGCCAATCTGGGGGGCACCTGACCCCCTATCCCTCCCCATGTGTCGCCTCTGGTCAGGGGTGTGAAAAAAGCACCCCCCGACCAACATAATTTCACCAACAAGTGTTGGTGTGGACACCACAATGTTGGCAGGAGACGCTCTCCTGCCGATATAGCTACCGCTGCTCATTGGGGTGGTTTAATTTTACCAGCAGGAGAGCTCTCTCCTGCCAACATAGACCAGCTACACAGGACACCTTACAGAGGCACAGCTGCAGTGGTACAGCTGTGTCGCGGTAAGGTCTGTAGTGTAGACATAGCCATTTATAAATGGCTATCACCTTGGTATGAGTGTGATGGCAGCCATCTTTATGAGCATCACAGGGATCAAACCAGGAACCCCCAGAGCTAAAAAGGATGAGCCACTACAACTTGGGCTCAAGAGACAAGCCACTCTAGGTATGTCAGTAACAGACACATATCCTTTCTGAATGGAGTACAAAAGGAAACTCACCAGTTGGTTATATGAGCAGCAATTAACCTTTGATTAGAGACCATTGGATACTGAAGATTGCACTGTATAGATCACTGTTTCTCTAGAAACAAATCTACACATTTCACACTCATTTATACAACTGAATTAAGTTTCCTTGTTCAGTAGCTTGTTCCATATATTATTCCGTACATGCAATAGCTCTTCTTGAGTTCCTTATTTATTCCCAATGCTCCCAGAGCTGTCTGCATGTGATGTTTCATAAGGAATGCAAATAGAGAAATCACATCCACTTCCTGCTTTTTGTTGGTGTTCTGCTAGTGACAGGTTTATTGATCATGTCAGTGATGTCATAGAGTTGCTTTGTATTTCAGTCATCTGGAGCGACATTTGGGATGGGTTTTTTCTGCCAGCAAACAATAGCTTTTATATTTGGTGTAATATTTCTTCTAGCTTAGAAATATTACACCAAATGTAAAAGCTATTGATTGTAGGCAGAAAATATACTGACCAATTACTGCTGGAGAGGAGATGAATATAAAGTACTCTCTAGCTGAAGCGGTTGCAGCTGGCGATACACAGAAGACCACACCAGTACTTGTTAGCACAAAAATCTGAGAGGTTACAGATTCATCATGAGCAAACGCCTGGTTTTTCTTACAGGTTAAAACCTGAAGCACACTTTATTCCAAAAACCATGATATCCTGCAGTTTTCAAGGTAGATTTCTGTGATTACATTCTGTGACAGAATATACCCATGTTCACATCCTACACACTATTGCAATAATGTTTGTACAAGGAATGCCTTTTGAACTGTCATTAAAAACTTATAATTTGCTGATCAATAATATGATCAGCTGATCAAAATGCACATAGCAGAGTTATATGTGAAGTTATAAACATAAACCGAGATCATGACTAAAAGTAGATTTTCCAGAGAAGCCTGGGGAGTGGCCAAACCAGTTCCTCAGAGACAAAGGGCAAGCTGATGCCTCAGACAGGTGTAAGAACACACCCTATCACAAACCCCTACAAGGAAAATCTTCACCACATTTTTTAAATTTGAATATTACTGTATTAAATATTAGGGCTAGTTTAACAGGTGCCAGATTCCAAACTCAGGAAATTATTTATTTGCATTATATTAGTATCAAGAGGCCCCAACCTCTTGTGTTAACCCCCATTGTACTAAACACTGTACAAACACATAGTAAGAAACAGTCCCTGCCATGAACAGCTTACAGGCTGACCAGACAAAACAAAGAGTGGGTGGGAAAACAAAGACACAGCAAATTAAAGTGACTTGCCCAGGGTCACAGTAGATCAGTGGCAGAGCGGCAAATAGAACCCAAATCTGCTGATTCCAAGTCCAGTGTCATAACCACACTGCCACAAAAAAAGGAAAGGGCATAGATGTGTGTATTATTCAGGATTTCCGAATTCCACTTAACATTTGCTAATTCTCCATCAGACAAATTCAGCCACAGTAACTGACTCACTTACTTCCTGCTCACACCAACTACCTCTTCAGCCACCAGATCTGCACTTCTTCTCCAAATAGTTAGCTGCACACAGGGCTCCTAGTATCTCTGGTCAAATTGCATGTTCTCTGGGGGCTTCCCATTAGTATATAGTGTGCATGCCAGAAGGTACAGTAGAGCATGCAGAAAAGGAGAGGTTTGAGGCATGGAGTCAAGAAGTCTGAGAAAGTTCTAGATAAATAGTCAAACTTCTAATACTTAGTCAAACCAAGGTCCCTTTGTGGTTTGACAGACAGCAGTTTTTACATTGAAATGCTGTTAAACAATGTATTATGCACATATTTAAGCCTCGTCTTAACGTCTGTTTTTAAAGGTGGTATTTTCAAAACACCTAAGAGAACTTAGGAGCACAAGTCCCAGTGACCTTCAATAGGATTTGTGCACTTTACTCAAGTACTTTTGAAAAACTCTCCCTAAATGAACAGAAATTAGTCTTTGCAACTACCACACCAAAGCAGCTCTGCGGGTAGTTCATGATGCAGCTTTCACAGATTCATAGGTTAAGACCAGAAGAGACCATTAGATCATCTAGTCTGACCTCCTGAATAAGACAGCTTTGCGAGCAGGCAACATGCCCCAGAAGCTTGATAGGCAAGTACCCCGTTGCAGAAGCAATGCTTTCCTCTTGTTTCAGCAGTGATATTTTAAACACATTTCTTCAAGGTGTGGAATTAGGTGTCAGCATTCTGTACAAACTCACCTATACAGAGACTAAAGTAAGGGTATGCCTCTTCATATGTATGTCAAATAAACCTCTTCGTCAGAAAGATGCCCTTACTTATCATGGGTACTCTGACAGTCTCTGTATGTTAAATCAGCTGTAGAAAGTAAGGATCTCCAATAAATGAAATAATTGATTTGAACATGTTCTGCCTGATGCATATTGAGATCTATAAACCATCTCCAAACCTTTTCTGCGTGGGCAATCCTTATGAATTCTTCTCCTTTATACGCTTCACAGACGTTTACTCAAATTGGTTCTCAAGAAGTACTTATGTACGTTTTTAGTACCAGCAAAAGAGTTTTGCAGAAAAATGATACCACTAAGAAGAATAGAGTAAGTTGGAGAGAAAAATTGCAAATGAGGTTAAAGCCAAAAAATATTTTGGCCTGCTTCCCTTTATGCTGCCAGAGCAGTGTAAAAGGGGCCTTATTATAAATGGGAATCAGACTCTTCATGTTTTGGAAGATGCTTAATTCTCTGCAAGCATTAAACAATTTTAAAATTTTATAATGTAGGCAATATAAAAATCCATCTGACATTGTGTTATCAAAGAACATAATGATCCTTATGGATCATTATATAGTTTAAATGATTTGTGGACTAATGGAAAATTTTCAAACCCTTATGCCAGTTGTCAAAATAGTACAGGCACATTAAGACCTAGAGTTGGGCCTGAGACACAAAGTTGTGGTCAAGATCTATCCAAAGAGAAGGATAGGCACATCCAGATGCTATAGTGATAGGCACAATATTAAAAGACAGTAAAATAGACTATGGATATTCATACCAAGAGGTTTGATTTGGGCTGATTTCTAATAAGAATCAACTTGAATTTTTGTCCATAATTCAAATTAAAACTTTGGGTTTGTCTTCACTAGGAAATTTAATCATCTTGGAACAGTCAAGATAGGCAATACAGTGCTGACCATTTCTGATTGGTCAGTGCAGACTAGGCCCACTTCTGCTCAGCATCATGTCAGCTAGTCATGGGTAAGCCATGGTCCTTATAGGGGTTTGCTATGGTTAGATGAGACTATGCTGGACACAACTGGTCCTTGTTTATACTAACCAGTCCGCATCATGTCAACTAACTCAATTATACAAAAAGAGTTTTAAAATTATTACATTTCATAATAGAGAAGGAAAGGGAGGGTTGGAGCAATATACAGAAATATTGCCTTGGGGAGCTGAACAGAACTTTATTGTATTAAGACTGAATCAGTAAGTTTGCCTGGTACCTCATTAATTTCCCTGAGCAGGGCATTCCTGGGTGTCCAGAGTCCCTCCAAATCTTGATATGCCCTGAATTCTCTTTACACTGGGTTTGTCTGACTGCCCAGCAAATTACCTAATAAACCTAGTCAAACTGAAGGGCCTCCTTGGTTCCCCACATTCCCTTTTTTTCTTCCCTTGACCTGTTTTTGCTTGCATCCACTTATCACTTCCCAGTACAGCACTCCTCTACCATGAGATGGAAGCCATGATCAATAGCTTTGCCAGTGGCCCAATTTGGATCTATATTTCCCTTTTAAGTTTTATCTTTGCAATAATATTCATGTTATCTTTGTTTTAAACATATGTTTAGGACATGAATATAAAGAAAGTGCCATTCTACATAAACAAACACCAAAACTCATTCTTCCTTGGCCCTACATATATATTTGCACATTTGATCTTCTTGGTTCCAGCTGGGACCTGAAATGGAAGCAGGGAGGCTATTTGATGAAGTATTTCTGAACTGTCCGGAAGCAGAAAGTCCCAGAAATCTTGTAAGAACTTATCCTTGGGAAGTTTCCAGCCCAGTTTTGCAGAATCAAGTGGTTTGAGATTTTGAATTACTCATCCAGACCAGACTGATTTTTGTACCAGCTCATTAGACACAAATGGTGAGGAGCATTCTGAAGAACTGCAGTTGTATTGCTAGTTAGGATTTCATCCGACGTATCACTTATTCAAAAGAATTTTCCATGCTGTCATTACCCTAAAGATTCTTTTCACAGTTTCTGTAACAGTGGCATCTGCAGAGGGGGGCTCCAGCCACTTGAAACTCATTAAAACATGCTTGAGATTGACAATGAGTTGAGAACATCTGTCAGACTTGGGCAAGATTTCAATCAAGTGTGATGTTGCTGTATTACTTTGCTACACTGGCTTAATAAATGAGTTGGCTGCTGTCGACTCAAGGAAAGTTGGGTTCTAATTACTAGCCTGTCCTTTTTTTCTGTATCTGAAATGTACTTTCACTTAAATGTTCATGGTCTATTGGAAATGTATTAAAATGAATCTGCTGTTGTTACAAGCTAAGGTGAAAGACTATAGGCTCACATTTCAGCTTGCTGTATTGGGTCAGATCAACCAATTTATAATAGGATACAGAATCCCCTCCCAAAAGTATAAAACCACATATTATTTCCATAAAACCAAAAGTTGTAAACAAACTACTATCCAGCACTGTAGCACATTCAGCATAGCCTTCTGCTGAGGCAGATACAAAGAGTCCCATACAACTCGAGGAAGAAAGCATCATCTAGTGACCAAATAACTTCCAGAATAGTATGTGGGTCCAATAGTTCTCTTCTAAGGAAACTGAAGAAGAGTCTAGCTAAATGCAGTGCACACCAGCCAAAGCTGAAGGACTGTAAAGCTATTTCAAAAGGAGCAGGAAAGGGGTTGCCCAAACTATTTCTCACCCGCAGAGAGGTTTAGTCCTGCAGACAATTTCCTCTCTCAGATAAAGTTGGAAGGAGTTCTGTCTGGGACAGAAGGGCTCCAAACAGCCTTTTTATTCTGCAATTAAGGGCTTTTTTGTTTATAGTGTGTGTTTCACTCAAAACTTTTGCCCAGTGATTCTCTGCTCTGTCTCCCAGCACTCCTGTGACCTTGTATATAGACATAAGATACAGTAGCAGCAATGCAGTTCAAAAGGAAAGAGAGGGGCACCATGCAGGAACCCCTAAAAAATCAGCACTTCGGGTTGTGGAAAGCTTGTGAGCTATTATTGATTTAGTATGAAACCCTTGCTTGAGATTAGTGAATCCATAGGACTAGAGAAACCTAGGTGAATGGAATACTGATACGTCACCAGAGTATTATTTTAATTATTTGTATCTGAGATACAAAATGTTTTGGCAAATATTTTACTAATGATGCACGCAAAGAAACGTTATGGTTAGTCCTCGGTCTCAGACTATCTTCCTAGGCAATTAGGGGCTTGGAGTGTCTCAGACTGCACAACTGTGAAACCTCATCCGTTAAGGAGTGGTATTCATGGGTTCTGAAGGGAGCAGAAAAATGACAACTGCAATATGGGGCTTTAAAGGTAGAGGTACAAAGCAGGATAAATGATCTGTGCACTACCAGGGCTCTAACAGAAATGCAGAGCAGCAGCTCCTGAAAAGAATAAAGTAAAAACAATCCAAATACATACATCTGGAGTCATTGTAAAATATAAATATGTTACCAAACAATTTCAAAATATTTACATGGTGGAGTATAAGTTACATGACATAGATGCCTATGCTTTGATTACATATCAAGAATAAGGTAGATTGGTAGGATGGTTACCCCTTTGTTTTAACTTTCCCCATCAGGAATCAATTTTTAATTGGGCCTATTTGTTATGTTAACTGGTGGCTGCTTGCTGACCTACTGCATATTTTCAATGGTATTGGAAGTCAGCACCCATGAAGAACTTGCTGTAGCCATATAGAGGGAAGGGAGGAAATGACACAGACATGATCACATGAATATGTTACAGGCCTGTAGAAGGGATTACCTTGTTTTCCTCCTAAAATAGCACTCTCTCCTTGCAAAACAATAACCTGTATTCTTCATGGAGAGGCTTGGACTATGGATCTGAGGACAGGACCAAAAACTAGAAGCTTCTGAATTCTAATCCCAGCTCTCACACAAACTCACTCCAGACTCCTGGGCAAGTCACTTAACCTCTAGCCTCTGTTTCTTCCTCTTTGGTTGGCTATCTCATAAGGGTGTTGTGATGATTAATTACTTAGTGTTTGTCAAGAGCTTTGCAGATATTTGTGCAGGAGAATGCTTGTAATATGTACTGAGTTTGATTCAAAAACCTTCTGAGTAAGAGATCATAAATTTATGCTCATTAAGTTCAAAACTCAGTAGCCAGTTGTCTAGTCATGAGCATGCTCCCAAGTGATCTATTTCTTTTTTTACTTCATGGTTCATTCTACTTTATATACAGATGCATTAGAAACTAACCCCCTGATCTGAACACTATGAAGTATAGGGCTTGGGGAGGACTGAAATCTGAACTTCAAATTTTACAAATGATTCCTGTCTTTATAATGGGCTAAACCAGAATCCTAGATATCAATATCCCCAAACTTTGGATCTGGATTTTGTGACTTGAATTTTGTGAGTTACAATGGGTCAGGACCCCAGGACAGTGATGCTTTCCTCTAAATCATTTTTCTGAACCAAAAATATTCAGTACAGTGCAAGTTTCCCTGCTTGTAATGTACATCTCTGTATTTTATAGAATTGGTTCTATCCCTTTAAAAAGTTCACTGAGAACAATGCATATCCATGTGTTTAGGAATATGCCCACATTTCCCCTTTAAAATTTCCTCATTGATTACATTTAAATTAATGAACCTTAAAGGTTTCAAAGCTTGGTCAGGGTCAAATAAGCCCTGGAAAGTTTAGATACCTATTAGAAACCTTATTATAAAATGTAAATAAACCATATGAGATCTCCCTCTTAAAAACTCCTTTTTTCTGTCTCCAGATCCTTCTTTTCAGGAAGATTTTTTTCCTTTTCCTTGAATTCCATTCTTTCCCTGTGCCCCCTTCCCCCTGCTCCCCCCATGGCTCAAGACCTTTATTGATGCCATTTTGGGGGCCCACCAAATTGTTTTATTTGAATTGGTCAGATTCCAAAGCTTCCCTGATCAAAAGCACACAAGAATGTAGGATGGGATTTTCAAAAGTGCTCTGCTTCCAGTGAAGTCAATCATAAAACTTGCAGTGACATCAATAGGAGCCAAGTTAGGCCACCCTGAGTGCTTTTGTAAATGCCAGCCAAGCTGTACATCTCTGGGAGACTTAACTAAAGATTGACTAGGAGATTGGAATGAGAGAAAGGCTGAAGTTCAGTTGTTTTTTTGTTTGCTTCTTTGTTTTGAGAACCTGTTTGTCTCTCCCTATTTTAAGTACTGGCATGTATATTGTACAGAAACCTCATTTTTAATGGATACTTTCTGAAAGTTTATAGAGGATACTAGTCCCATTCTATGGCAGGGTGGACAAGAGCTGACAACTGTTGTTCCTCTAGCTCAGAGATTCTCAACCGGGGGTCCGCAGCCCCATGGGGGCCCATGAGCTGGTTTCAGGGGGTCTGCAGCCCAAGCACCCTGTGGGGCAGAAGCCCCATATCCATGAGCAGAGTTGGAGGGGGGCATAGGGAGTATTCCTCCCCTCCCCAAACCGCAGTGCCTTAACCAGAACTGGACAGTCCCGTGGGCAGCTCCACATCCCCCCACACCTTCTCATCTCGCCTGCAAGACCCCGCCACTGGCCAGGTCAGAGGCTGGAAGCTGGAGCCGGGCAGTGCAGGGTGGCTGCTGCTCTGGCTGGTGCCATTGAGCGGTTGGTCACAGCGCTCCCCTGTCTGCCGCTCATGCTCAGGGCCTTGGGGCTGCAACTGCTCCTCAGCTCCCAGCCCCCTTTGATTGCTTGTGCAGCCGATAAAAGCTGCCTGGGTGGGGGGACCCGGCTCTGGAGCCGGCAGAGCCCACAGGGAGCAGCGACTGCAATGGGGAGCGCTCCTCTGGCACACAGCCATAGCTCTCCCTGCACTCTGAGCTACCCCCCTGCCTGCACACAGCTCTGAGCTACCTCCTCCCTGCACTCTGAGCTACCCCCTGCCTACACACAGCCCCTCGCTACCCCCTGCCTGCACCCTGAAATACCCACACACAGCCCCAGCTACTCCTCTCCCTGCACCCTGAGCTACCCCCTGCCTACACACAGCCCCTAGCTACCCCCTCCCTGCACCCTGAGCTGTTTTCAAACTTTTTTAGCTGAGCTCCCCCACCACCACCACCACCTTTGAGATATAATTTTTGATTGTGCCCTCCCCCCCAACCCAGACAGGCTGGGTGGCCTGCTGAGGTGAGTCAGGCGCCCAAAAATAGAAATCAAACTATGCCTATGGAGGGCCTCCCACCCGGTGCCCTGTGACTGAAGTGCAGCATCTGGAGCCCAGAGTCCCTGCTGGGCCCTGGAGTTTTCCTAGCATGTTGGAGAGGGGGCTCAGAAAGAAAAAGGTTGAGAACCCCTGCTCTAGCTCATGTCCACAAAGGGTTATTTTCCTATTACCTCTAAATATTAATTCCCCCAATGTTGTATAAACATTGTTCAGTTAAATACAGTGGAAAACAAAAAATGTTGCTACAGTGAGTGTTTCAAAGGAAATCTGTGTTCTTGCTGTCCAGGAATCTCAGGATACAGCCAAAGAATTTGCATTTTCCCTATCAACTGTAACAAAAACAAGGTTTCCAGTTCCCTAACTACACTTTGAAATTAAATACAAATGCAAAAAAAGAAACAGAATTGATGGTAAGGGATTTGAATAATCTGATTTTTCTCACACACACACAAAACAGATGGTCCTCTCACCTGTGCTGTCCCCCTCACTGGGGAGAATGGGAGAAGGGCTGGGAGCAGGGGTAAGTAAGTTTTGTGCTGAATTATTATTTAATCAAAACATTAATAACTTTTATGCCATCAACAAAAGCACAGACAATTTTTCATTTCACAGAGAAGAAACACCACCCCCCACTAATAAGATAAAATATTAAATCAGTGTGATTCACTGATGTACTGAATCTACATTTGAAACATTATATATGATCGTTAGAAAAGCATAGTATTCTTGTAATTATGGCTCTTGCTGGAACTCTAATCCTTTCAGCTACTATTCGTTTTTGGCTTTTTGCATAGGCTTAATGACCAAACCAAGACAGATATGTCCATGCTAATCTGCCATGATAGCAGAAAAGTACCCTGCCCCAGTAACTTTCTTCCTATAGTCTGAGGCCAGATGGAAAATTGTGCTATGTTCTTTATTTTTTTAGGAAAGATCAGACCACACTAGTGAATAGTAGCAGTTGGTCTAAGCTAAGAACTACAGGCCAGATTTTCACACTGAGTAGTACCTTACTCTGTGAGAAGTCTAACTGAAATCAGTGAGGCTACTCACAAAGTACATTATTACTCAGTGTAAGAGTAATAAAATCTGAGCTTAATAAAACTAAAGCAAGAGTATTCCAGATTCTAAGGCCAAAAGCTTTCATCATTATCCATTGGTGGCTTAGTCAACTGGCAAAGCCTTCCATCCAGAGGCTGGATTCAGCTGAGAAGTATTTTAGCATTACATTAATTGGTGAACTTTAACAATGACTTTTTGTCAAGTAAAAACCATTGCAAAATAGAATCTTATTTTGTTTGGCCTTTGGATAGTTGTGCTTATCAACCTATTTGTTATTTGTGAATGATCATCATACATCCAGGCTCAGATGCCTCACTCAGCAGAGACAGAGGATGAAATCCTGGCACCACAAGTCAATGGGAGTTGCACCATTGACTTCAGTAGGACCAGGATTTCACCAAGAGATTGTGTCCATCTCTGACTAAATTCTGGCACAGTAATTTAAAAAGATATAAGACCACGCACGCGATTGTGCAGCTACCCTCTGGTACAGATACGTTTTACACCTCATTAGCTTCTGCAGCTGGTCAAATGGATTGTATTTCTTGGGTTGACAAGCAATGTTTATTTGTTACAGACATATACTATAACATATGCTGGAGATTCATTTAGAGTAGTATGCCATTTTCACAGAAGGAAAGAAAAATAAAACAGATATTGCAGGTACTAGACTTACAGTCATGAAATACATGTTTGTTATTGCAGTTACACAATAGATCCAAAAACATAAGAACATAAGAATGGCCATACTGGGTCAGACCAAAGGTCCATCCAGCTCAGTATCCTGTCTACCAACAGTGGCCAATGCCAGGTGCCCCAGAGGGAGTGAACCTAACAGGTAATGATCAAGTGATCTCTCTCCTGCCACCCATCGCCACCCTCTGACAAACAGAGGCTAGGGACACCATTCCTTACCCATCCTGGCTAATAGCCATTAATGGACTTAACCTCCATGAATTTATCTAGTTCTCTTCTAAAAACTTCTATAAACCAATATTGTCTATTATCATCTAATAACATGTCCTCCATTTCACTTCTTAAATATCACCACTTGAATATCAAGTTAGGTTGTTATTTCTAGATAAGTCCCCATCTCTCCAAAGTGGGAGAAGGCAACTTAGTGGGTCAAACAGAACAGAAAGTTATGCTGGCACCTTTATCCATCTGCAGAATAGCAGAGGACATTACTAATGGTAACCCTCTAGTGATGAGCAACCACTAAGCCATTTTTGAAGCCATATAACTTGCTATTTTTAACATTGGAGACATATAATGAAGTACTGTACTTTGCACTGTGTCTTTATAAGCATAACTTTATAACTGTACCAGATCTTCCAAATGCATTTGATACCTATGTCACATACTGTTGAATGCTACTCTCCTGAAAATGCTGTTACTCTCAAAACAGTAATTGCACCGTATTCTAATGGTTGTGTTCCAACTATACTTTCAGCATAATTTCTGTTAATAAAAAAATGTATAACTACATATTTATGTTAAGTTTCAAAGGCTAAAGGCAAAAGGGGAAGTTATACCTAATGTGAAATATTTCATATGTAGAAAACATGGAAGGATGGGATTCTGTGAGCTTGCTTCATTCAGCAGGTGCAGAGTGATGCTGGCATGAAATCGGTCCAGAGGACAGTTGCAGCAGAGTAAGGTGACCAAAGCCGACATTATACTGGGACCCTGGAGTGAACCAGCACAACTCCAGAAATAGGAAGCACTGACCACAGACAGGGTGTGTCTCCTGAGTATTTTCCACTGGCTGTTTATCAGTTAGCAAAGCCTTCCATCCAGAGTCTAGCCTCAATGAGCATGTGTGTCTTGAACTTTACTGCATCTGATGCTCAAACCAGGACATTCACAGTCCATAAGAAGCATCACTTCCAGGTGAGTAAAAAGGAAACCTTTCTCTAGCTGAACCAGCAGTAGCTCTGCTAAGACAGTCTCAGGGCAACATTTTCAAAGGTATCTGTGATGGGTTTGGGCCATTTGGGGTGTCACCTGATGTACTGGGGTTTAACTGAGCCTCCCCTGCTCAATCAGCCTGGGTTCCCTTTTACTGCTTTGCTGGATTAGGCTCTCCGGCCTCTTGCAGCCCACACACACAGGTAGGGCCACACCCCACTGCAGACACAGACTGAAGTCAGCTCTATGTGAGAGGGATCCCTCAGCATTCACGTGCCCACTCCCTTTAAGGGGTACAAACCCAAAGGTTTTATGAAATTCGCTCCCTCCCTCAATGTGGAGTGAGATATGCACAACTTCTTCCCTCCCCCAGTTAGAAATTACATAAACTGTGTTATATTATAAACAAGCAATAAGTTTATTAACTACAAAAGGTGAATTTTAAGTGAATATAAGAGATAACAGACAGAACAAAGCAGATTACTGAGCAAATAAAACAAAGTGTGCAAGCTAAGCTCAATATACTTAAGAAACAGGTTACAAAATGTAATTTCTTACCCTAAATGTTATTTTAGGCAGGTTGCAAAGTTTCTGTGGTTCAAAGTTCCAGTTATAATTCTTTTCAGACTGGATCCCTGTCTCAGTCTAGACTCCCCCCCCACCCCACCCCCCGCCTTCTCTTCAGGTGGCTTTATCAGTCTTTCTTCTTGGGCAGACAGGCCATGGAGAGGAGGAGCCCCATTTGCCTTCCTCCCCACCCTTAAATAGGATTTACATAAGGCGGGAATCCTTTGTTTCCCAAACTTGACCCCCCCCCCTTCTCTTCCATTGGAAAGTTACAAGAAGTCCCAGGTAATGTTTAGTAGTAGTATCATAGCGTCCATGAGTCAGGGTATGTCTTCACTACCAACGTTAAAGCGCTGCCTCAGCTGTGTAGTCATGGCACCAGCACTGGGAGAGAGGCTATTGTGGCATAAGGTCTAATAGTACACTGGCACTTTACAGCGCTGAAACTTGCAGCACTCAGGGGGGTGTTTTTTCACGCCCCTGAGTGAGAAAGTTTCAGTGCTGTAAAGTGGCAGTGTAGCCAAGGCCTCAATGGCAGTATGGCGTGTCCACAGGAAGGCCAAGCCTTTTCACAGTCCATTGTCCTCGCAGATGGGCAATCCGCACTGTCTGGTTTTTCCATTGTTGTACCTGAAGTGTTAGCAGTGGGCAGCACCCAAAGTAGCATAGTTGAAATAGAGATACATGGTCAATACTCTTAACTTCAGATACAGAAATGATACAGGTATACAAATTGGATAATCACATTCAGTAAATTATAACATTTCCAATGATACCTTACAAGACCTATCTTGCATAAAGTACATCTCAGTTATGTCATATTCATATCATAAGCATATTTTCATAAAGAATATGGAGTGAAACATCATAGTATCTAATGCCAAGATTTTTAAAGGTATTTAGGTGTTACTGTGCTCAACTTTGCAATGCCTAACTGATTAAGGAGTCTAAGTAATTTTCAAAAGGGATTTAAACACTTAGGAGTCAAAATCCCATTGTCCATTGAAGGTATTTAGACTCAAGTGCCAAAATTACTTTTGAAAATCAGACTTAGGTGTTGCAATGCAGAGCACAGTAACACCTAAATACCTTTAAAAATCTGGGCCTAAGTGTTTTAGCATATTAATATTGGGTGAAACTTCCCATCAATGCAGATAGCCCTCATAGCCCAACTATTATCAGGTCTTAAATGCTTAACTGAAATAAAGGCCCTTTTGCAGTCTCCACTGCTGTGAATTTTACCCATTAGGAAGAAAACTATGGATAACAGCACATTTTTAAAAAAGCACAAAGGAAGATTTTAATCTCAAAATGAAAAAAAAAAGTCTCATTGACTGCATGGGCTCTTTGTGCTATAGCACCTCTGTCCACTGCAGTGTAACTAGCATCTCTAGTCTCACCAAAGAGTAAATTTAGCATCCTACAGCATCCCTAGGAATAAAGAAAACATCACAGTATGATACAGCTAATCACTTACAAGGCAAACACCAACCCATTTTTCCACTTCTTTGTATTCTGTTCTATTTTGTCAATGTCAAGTCACCCTTTTCTAAAAACAATAGAGCTGCAATTAGAGATGTAAAACCCAGTTTGCATGTGATTTAAAAAGGCTGAAAACTGGCAATCTTCGTATGAAAAGCACAAACAATTATTTCCATTTCCATGCACCAGTGCATCTGGTTGACCATTATTTTTCAGCTCGGATTGTATAGGAATTGATAGTTAATTTCCAAGATAGAGAAAAAGACTGCTTTTTTGACAGGGGTTAGTGATTTGCCATTTAGTCACGGCATACTGTGAAGCTGATATTGTTAACAATTTAAACTACTTAACCAAATAATACAACAGTGTTCTCTGCTAAATATTTAATGTGCTACATGGGTTTCTTTTCTCCCCCATCCACAAACTAAAATAGCCAGTTAGCCTTTTCTGGCTTTCCCACATTGAAAATTATACTGAGCTAGCATAGAAGTATTTGGAACTCACAAGCTATCTTTCACTGATCAAAGATGAAGCGTAATATTGTGTAAGCATTGCAACATTTAACACACATACATATCTGAAACCCTTGAAATGTAGGTTAAGGTGCTAATTTTTCGCACATGCACACATACAAAGCCAGATCCTCAGCTGATCTAAACCAGTGTAACTTGGTTGAGCTCAGTGGAGCTATGGTGATTTAGGCCCAAATTCAGGACAGCATTTAAGCTGTGCATCCCACCAAAGTCAATGGAATATAAACTACATGCCTAGAATTCCACACATGCTTAAGTGAGCAAGGCTGGACTTCTAAACCTGGGTCTTACTCCACGGTGCTGTTTGGATTATTAATACAATACACAGAGATATGCAGCAAATTCTGAGCAAAGAGGGAATTCTTATAAAAAATTTCACATTTATAGTTTCACTTTAAATTTCATTAGGTGTTTTTTGCTAAACAGAACCAGTTTATTTAATAACCATTCATTTGAATATAGGACTATTTTCACTCAAAATAGGCTCAGAAATGGATCAGGAACAGGAATTTCTGTTCTGCAGGAAATTGTGAAGATTTAAAAAAAAAATCATTCAAATCAAAACAAAAACAGCTGATCCAAACAGTTCAGTGATCATTCTCTGTAAATATAGCATGTCCTATCCCCCTTTACACAAATACTACTATAAGCTACCGTTAATTTGACTTTGAAAGCCAATATTTATGTCATGTACTATAATGTGTATTATTCAGGCTGGACTTTTCAAAGGAACCCAAGGTCACCTCATTATCTTAGGGTCCTTTTGTTGGCAGAACCATGAACCCAGGAGGTATCCCATTGATTTCAACAGGGTTCCATGAGGGTGGACCTTTGTACACATAGGAGCCCCACATAAGTCAATGAGGCTCCACCTGGATGCAGGTGTCCACCTGCCCCAAGGCAACTGCAGAATTTGTGCCATTATTTGCTTAACCCAAACTTGGTGTGTCTGTCAAAAGTATATGAACCAAAACAAGACACCCTCCCAACAATTATTCTCCACTATTTAGTTCTATGGTCATCAAAATACCAAACATCAGCTAAAGAAAAAAAATATGTTGCAAATATAGCCTGGGCTCTCTTAATTTCATGCATTGTGACTTCAACAATTTCTTCATTTTATTTCTCTAAATGTGGCTTCATTTAAAAACAGGGAAACCACATTTCATGCTCTTCAGTTTCATTAAAGTTTATACAAAAAGTCCTACCAAAAGAAGACTTCTTTAATTAAACTATTGGAGCAGATTAAAATATTGAAATGAGGAGTCTGAAAGGAATCTGACACACAATATATTCTCTTGCATCTCTTCTCATTTGGGTATTTAGAAAAAATGAAAATAAAGATCTGAAATCACATGCTGAAATTGTAACAGTTGCCATATAGGAACAGGTATGGAAGAACTTACTGATTTTAAAAAAATGTGTCAGGAAAGAAAGGGGACTGTTGTTGATCACTTCTTCAGTACTGAGAGGAAAGCCACTGTGCCTTATGAAAATCTACCTTGTATGTCATTGGCCAGGCTAAAGTATGATTAGAGCCCTTGTTCAGAATACATTCCAGAGGAAATGTGACATAAATGCTATACGAGTTAAATATGAGAGATTCATCACAATTCAACATGAGCTACAGTATGCACTAGTTAATGGGCACTTGAAATAAAATGTACCAAAAATAAGAGGGAATAAAACTTAATGTAATTCCTTCCCTCAGGACCTGGAAAATAAGTTCCTTTGATTGACATCTTTCAAGAAGTGAAAAGAATGACAATGACTGCTCAGGGACTAACACTGAGGAAAGTGAATGAGACTGTATTCTAGTCACTGTTACTTTGACTTCAAAGCATGTGGAGCCAGATTTGTACAAGAAAGCTGGTCTATACTAATTCCCAACCTTTTAAACTAATATTCATTTAAAAACATTTCAAGATATAAATTTTTTCCTAAATGTCAATAGTAGTTTAGGAATCTTTTGGTAATGGACCAAAATTGATAGCAATTATATCATTACTATGTCAGCTATCAGTCATTTCTGATGGTTGGTTCTCCAGTATGGATTCTCATACATAGCCCCTTTAACCTTGACCACAGGAAATAGTTTGCTTATATTTAATCGTTTAAACTAATGTTTTATAGGTAAATGGAAAAGGAGCTTTTTAGCCTTTACTGCCCTTTAAATCAGGTGCAAGTCACTATTATCTGATGACTACATGGAGGTCAAGGTGAAATTAACTGACTATCTCTGTTCAGTTCCCAGGGGACCAATGCCCACATCACAAAACGCCCACTGCACTTTTGTACATTTGTTGGCAGTCTCACTGAAGAAGCCAAGTATGGAATGGAAATAGACAACCCAGCCTTCAGCTTCTCTCTTGTACGTGTGGCCAAGGGGAAGGGAAATTCCATGAACATTTCTTCATAGAGTTTCCCACACACATGCTGTTCTATCAGGGTTGGAGTCCCCTCTCCTCCTCCCCCCACCCTGTTATGGAATGAGCCACAGATATTGTCTTTAAATCCCACTTTTGGATCCCAAGTACCTTCCCATCTGCTCTTTTAGAGCTGTGCTGTCACATACTCCTCTGGACACAGCTTCTCCAGGGACCACCCTTGAAGGGGCTCACTCCATACTGAGGAAATCAACAGAAAAGGAAATAAAGCCTGAGGCTTTCCTTTGTCTTGCCAACCAAAACTGACCAGCCCACTACCCATCTAATCCCTGCATGGATCTCGAACCCTTGGGGAGCCTTCCTTGAGGGTCCAAGAACACAAAATAGTGCCATGGAGGTTAATGACCACTTTTCCACACAGAAGGGTGTGAGTTGGAGGACCCCCTTCACAGTCAGGAGGTACAGTTGGCCCTAAATTACCTTCTTACTTAGGAGAGGGATGAGTCACGCTGGCAGAACAGTATGAGGAAACTCCCATTGTTACTACTTGTGCTATACGTTTTTCTGGTGATAAATCAGGAATTCACTCTCCATGTGTTAATCCAGTGCCTTTTGAAAGCACTAGAAAATCCATTTAAATAAGCCAAACTTTATTTTAAATGGGTAGGTGGCAAACAGACAAAGATTCCAGTTATACTGAGTTATTAAAGTAATTCAAACTCTATTACAGAAATATGTCTCCAACAGTGCCTGAATAAAAGTGAAAGACTTGTCCTCACAGCGGGCAGAACAGATGGTTTAGTGGGCCTTGTGAATCTTACCACAAAGAGGCACAGAAATAGTAAGTCTATTGTTTTTAAATCAATTCTTCTATTCCCCTGGTTATCTATTGGAGACATTTTAAAACTTTAGCAATACTAGTAGATTTGTGTAGCCAGTGTTCATAAATATGTCCCCTAATATCAACAGTGGCCAAAGCAGTGAAGATTGCAGCTGCAGTTACTGACCAGCTATTATAGCTGTGCTTGTGTAACACTACACCGGCAGCTAGGTCATTGGCAGTGGAGAATTAAACCTGGGACCTCTTGTTCTAAACATATAAGCCTTAGCCAAAGTTGTAGCATGCTCAACAACCTATACAGATGGCCCTGCCATTCCTGAGAGCAGGGGTGGGGAGGGGAGAACAAAGCACCACATTGAGTGGCTGTGGGTTTCAGTTAAAGAAATAAAATAAAATAAGCTTTAAAAATGAAACAGACAAGGCTCAAGAGGCCGTTTGTATTTGTTAGCACAAATTTGTCTGAGTTGCATACCTTAATAATTACATATTTGTCTTTACAGTTTGATTTTGCCTTGTTAGAAAACATGGACCATAATTTGACTACACAAGTCCTGAAAATAGAAGTACACAATTCTGAATTTGAAGGTAAAAAAAGAGAGACTGGCTCATTAAATAAAAAGTCATTTTAAAATAACGTCCTTGCCCATTTTATTAACTATGGCCTGGATCCTTATTAATTGTCTTCAGTAGAATTATTCACCCTGCATAAAGTTAAGCACATGTGAGTCTTTCCAGGATTGAGGCCTAAATCTGTACTTCTGAGTTGTAATGCTGTGTTAAACATATATTAACTTTTATGCAATTTCTGAACAAATGCTTTGCACTGCTGAGGTTAATACAGCTACATTACAAAGCAGAGCAGGGTGAATAATTTTAAAAAGTATGCCAATATTTTGTTCATAAATGGTCACAAAATTTGTGTTTATTCAAATATTCTCTGAACTCTTTAAATAAGCTGAATTTAAAATGATGACTATTTTAAAAATATTGCTAAATATAATGAATTATTTGACAAATATTATTCAAGCAGCTCAGTAATATAGATTATTGCCTAGTTAACCCACATCTCTGAAAATGGATTTAGTATTGTTAGCAACAACAACAACAAAATTCCAAAGGGCTATTGGAGTGATAATAGATTAATGGCTGTGGATAGCAGGCCAGCAATAGAAAATACATCTGGAAAGAAAAATGAGTCCCCTTGCAAACTGATATGGACTGGGTCAGGGAGGGAGCTTTAAATAGTAGGTGTAAAGATGTGTTTGACTAGATCAAGAGGACACCGATGTTTATGTTTTCTTACTTTTTATTTTAAGATAGATATTTCCCCAAGCTAATGTGTTTTTCGTTTAAAGTAACCTGAATTCAGACTGTACGATTAGTTAGTCAGGGACCAGAATGGATGGAGATTCCTGAAGGAAGGAAACTCACTCCTGAACATAAGGGAGGTAGATGCTGTTCAGAAATGACAATGTACCCTTACTTTTGACCCCATGCTCACAGGAGTTCATTCCAAAAAAGGGTGCTATATAGAAGCTGATACTGGGTATGGAAAAAGCTCAAAGCCCATGGGAGTACTAAGCCAGAGCTATAGATACCAATGACGATCTAATAAGACCATGGGAGAGCATGGTTCAAAATGATTTGTTTTCTTATGGGGAACTCCTTTTAAATGACAGTGACCCAAAGACAGTCCCTGGATATGAATGAGAGATAAGAACCCTGATTGTACTGGTAGTACAAATTATTGCTCGCAGAGCATGCTGAGTATAGCCTATCCAGTGACTGGAGTACCCAAAGATCATTTTGTGTTGAATTAGTCAGTCAGTCATTTAAATACAGCAATGCCTTTTTAATGTTAGAACAGGTGACATTCCAGATGAGATCAGAGAAGTGTGCATCCCTATGAAAGCCTCAGAGTTCCTTGGTTGTGTTTGATATTGGCTTCTGCTTGCTGTGATTCATATGTTCCCCGTCACTGCATGGTGTGGAAGAAGACTATGCCATCACCAGTGCTACATTTTATGCCAACTCTGTAAGTGTATAATATTCCAGGACCATATAGTCCCTGATAATGCAGGGTTAGTGCTTTATAGTACATTTTCTAGTATTTTATGCAGTCTGATTTTAAAATGACCAAGAAATGGAGCTTTTACCACTTCTCCCTTGACAGATTATTTCAGAGTTGAATTCATCTTACCCAATAAAGATCTTACTTGATATTCAACTTAAATTTCCTCCATCTCAATTTCATCCCTTAGGCCCTGAGCCAGCCAGCAAGATGGGTGCATATAGCACAAAGTTGTGTCAGTTGAAATCAGCTGGGTTTTGCCCACATTGGGCCTTATCCAAACCCTATTGAACTCAGTTAAAGGAAAGACTCCCATTGCCCCTTCAGAGGGAATTGGGTCAGGCCAATGGAACAGTTTGCAGGGTCAGGGCCTTAGCTGCTAGTTAATATCCTCATGAACCACCCATCATTCCTTTCCCACCATGGTGCTTATACCCTTCAACTACTGGTAGACTGTTCTCATGTCTGTCCCTTTGGCATTACTTAGCCAAAGAATGTTCATCTCTTAACCCTTTCTCTTAATTTAACTCCCTCCAGCTCCAATTGTTGTTTTGGAACTAAATGTACGTTTGTCTTAACTTTCTGACTGGTCTTAGATGCTCAAATTTAGAACTAAGAGCAGGCTTAAGTAGCACAGGGTTCCTACAGCTCTGTTTTGTATGTACACATCCAGGAATATCAAGCTGTTTGAAATGAACCATGACACCAACTCATGGAGGAAGGGTTTTATTGTTTGGGTTTTTTTAATTGTCTTACCCTGCAGGGCAGAAAGGTTGTGCTTCTTCCTATAGCTAATCAATTTTTTTCATCTGTAGGGTTTAAATGAAGTGTTCAAAAAAGATTTAAACAACAATGACTAAATCTACGCACATAAAACTAATAGTTGAGGAACTTGCACTTTGTAATTGATTTGCAGCTGCCCCCACAAAAATCTTTCCAAACCATTTCTCACTTGCTTATTCCAGGTAAAAATTCTGAGTTCATAGCATGTGTACTGATAAAAGCATGGGCTTCCCAAAACATAACATACACACAGATTGATGCTCTGAGGTTGTAGTTTAACTTTCCATTCCAATTTTGCCTGAAGCTGTTTCCATTAAAGTCAATGGCAAAATGTCCATGGACTTCAATGGAGGCTGGATCAGATATGAGGCTCAAAAGAACGCCCTTAGGGAATGGTCTAAGCCACCTAACTTTTTTTCCTGCTGCAAATTTTCACTCACCTCTGCAGTTCCTGGTTCTGCTAAAATACCAAGCAAACAGCAGTTCTCACAAGTTTTCCAGTTAATTTTGTTTTACACATTTTTTGTGCTTTGTGATTTCCAAACTGAATCTCTGAACTTCTCTATTATGTTTCCATACACAATGAGCAAAATCTGCTTTCAGTCTAAAATAACATTTTCAATTAAGAAAAAACAACTAATGGAAAGAACAAAAGTAAATTCTCTGCAAAAAACAATGCGTCTCCTCTCTGGAGCAAGAAGCAACAATTCAGAGAATAAATTATATCCTGTTTCTGCAGACTGGTACAGTATTTAGAAACATAAAGGTGCAGTGGATGGAAACCAAAGCCAGAACAATTCCATTTACGGTATGTACACCACACTATGAAATTTGATAATCAAGGCTCCAATCCTGCAAAGACTTGCACATGCTTAACATTATACTACATCCATAAAGTTAAGTACATGCATAAGTCATTGCAAAACTGAGGCTGAATAGAGGACAATTAAAACACAGCGTCAGAAAAGTTCCAAAATTAGTAATATGAATCAAGCTCATAAAAATAAATCAGTATATCATTTTTAAACCAGAGAAACTAGATGGTACCACCATAAGGGCACACACATAGCGACGTACCCTGCTGGATGGAATCAGGCTTGCTCCAGTATGTGTGTTCTTCTTGCTCTCTCCTGGGTGGCCTACCAGAGAGGCTATTGTGGCATAAGGTCTAATAGTCTACTGGCAGTTACCAAAGAGTCCCTTTGAGAGAGTTGTAGCCTATTGCTTTGAATGTAAGTCTGGGGATCAGGAACTCCTGAGTTCTAATTCCATCTTTGACCCTGACTCCCTCTTGGTCAATCACTTAACCACTGTGCCTCAGTTACTTTATCTATAAAATGGGGGTAATACATAGAGAGGCATTGTGAGGATTAATATTAGAGCTTTGAAGATGTTAAGCACTGTTCACACTAAATATAATTATCATAATATTTTAGGTCAAAAGCTACACTGCTGTGCTTTTCAAAGCAAAAAGATCACGATTCCTGGTTCCATGTGCATGTGGTGTAGCTGATAATGTAGTACATGCATATTTATGTGGCCAGAGATTTGATTTTGTGACATGAAGGCAAGTGAGGTAGCATGTCTGATAGACTGGTCCAATACCTTCTACTTCATTTGCCGGCAGTGTCACAGGCTGAGAGGCAGGGCAGGGATAACAAGCCATCCAGAAAAGTCACTACTTCCAGAAAAGTCAAATGCTGCACACAATCATTTTGCAGAATTTTTCCCCCTCAGATGTAAAGAACCAATTCAAAAACCCAAACAATAATTTACCACACAAGAGTTTGCTCATTATGCACTTTGTCCCTTGTGCTATTTGAAAACCTTATTTTAGTAGGTAGGCATGAAATAATCTCCTGCTGCCTGTAGCTCTGGCCTTTTTTCTTTCATGTAACTGCAAACAGAAACTCCTTATTCAAAAAGGAAAAGATTATTAAACTCAGAGTATTTTTTTTAAGCGAGAGAGAGAAATGAACTGTCCTGCAATCTTAAGTGTGAAGCATGACTGGAAAGCTGTTTAAGATACAATACGTGTGTGGAAAGCACAAACTCAACTCAAGCCTGTACAGTCTAATGTACAGTCAGCATTAAACTTAGAAGTTAATGAGTTGCTAATTTAGTTTGTAATGAGTGGGTTTTTAATTTCAGATTAAAAAAAGAATCCACAAATGGATTTTCCCTTGACAGAAAACTCAAATGTGGCCTTTCCAATTAAGGCCCCAATCCCACAAACACTTACACACAAATTTAGCTTTACATATGTGAGTAGTCCCATTGACTTCAAAAGCGGTTACTTACATAAGCAATTAATTAAGTCTTTGCAGGATGGAGGTCCAGTTTACTAAAATCTTTACATTCATAACAATAAGTTAGAAATACATCACAGTCATGAGGTCAGAAGTTTAGCTAATGACTCATTGCCTTTTCTCTGCAAATGGAAAGTTTTAGCTTATTAGCAATGAGTTTCTTTGAAACTGGACCCTGAGCTATAAGAGAACGTTACTGGACCACTCTCTCACTCATTCCCTTATTTATTTTATAACTAGGATGACCCAGGGTATTTTTCTTACATAAAACATATTAACAACATTCCAATCCTGAAATTTTAATGAGAGTCTCTCTGCCAACCTTTGCCTGATGTATAAATTGTCACAACAGTCTCCCATCTGCTTTGGTGACTGCCTGACATCTTGAAGGCTTGGGCTAGTTGAAACAGTTATTAGCACCAATCATGTTTGTTTGAAAATAAAACAGATAAACTTATTAAACCATCCTATTGGTAGTCATCAAGAAGTGAAATGAGCTAATTACTATATCCTTTCTTTTTCCAATGATCTGCAATCCCTGGATGAATGCTGTGTAAACCAGAAAGATTTTTGTGGCCACCCTTTAGTAATTGACCTTTCACTCTCCCCATTTCATTTGCCCTAAGTGTTAATTGACTTTGAAAAAGCAGTATATTATCCTTTTAGAAAAAAAAATCTGATTAGTGCACGTCAACATCCTGCAGCCTCAAAGCTCTGTTAAATCATAGTGCAGTAGAATTGGAAATGAGTCTCTGAGAGAAGGAGAGGGGGTAGGGAAAGAAAGCAGACTTGAAAATGAAAGAACTCCACTGCCATCTAGAGAGAATCTGCACTGGCCAGTTTTCTGAAGGGAAACTATATTTCAATTCTTAATACATTTTGGGGAGAATTTTGCATTCTGGTTTACTGAATCTAAACATTTCCAAAGTCAGCTTTGCTGCAATTTGCACTAAAATAACAATCCTGAAATATAATCTACCACAAGTTCTGGGGGAATCAGGAAAGATCTTGGCATCTTTGCACAAAAGGTCACTTTTAGGTTGTTGCACAATGAGATGTGATATTTGTACAATTTTGTTTTTAAGTAGCTTCTCTCACCAAGTAGATTTTTTTCCTCTTCAGAAGGCTGACTCAGCTACAGATATTTTAGATCCTGACAGCTATGCTATGCTATGCTCCTAGCACCTGCCTTTGTGATGTTGCTTGTCAGTTAGAAAAGGAGAATTGCTATTCAGGGTACAAATTCTTTCTTTCAAACATATAACAACTGTCCTGTGGAAGAGGAGTGTTTGATATGCAGCAGGCTCCCAGGGACCAAACCAGCCAGCAAATAGGAGGCACCTACTGGAATGAGGTGCCAGCAGTAGCCTACTTTAATCTCACTACATTCGTTTACTCAGCTTCTATCCATACTGTGACTGAACTCAGTGAAGAGTATGTCAGGGGAGTTATGCTATGAAAATCAGAAGATGCTGTTCACCACTGATACCCAGATCCTGGACAGCATGATGGCTAATTGCACTTATAGCACAATATATAGAGAGTGTGTAGAGTCTGCATGTAGCTGAACAGCATTTCTAATGCACCTCTGAAGAGAGCACATTACTGTTGCATTAAGTAGTCTTACGAGAGTATTTGCTGTGAATTGTAGCAGTCCTCTAGCTTTTAACATCAACTAAATAACAAAGTGTAATTTGAGATTCAAAACAGCTAGTAGCATTAGGCCTTCCCTTCCCCACCCTCTCTGTAATTATAAGAGAGAGAGAGACACAGACAGACAGACAGACAGACTTACTTTATTTAAAGTTTGGGGGTTGCCAACATGAATCCAACAGGGACTGTTTAAATTCCACTGTGATCTTTTTCCTGTTATAGTGAAATCTATAGTAGGTTG
Source organism: Emys orbicularis (assembly GCF_028017835.1). Classification (NCBI taxonomy): domain Eukaryota; kingdom Metazoa; phylum Chordata; order Testudines; family Emydidae; genus Emys; species Emys orbicularis. The sequence continues at coordinate 47,683,878 of NC_088687.1, read as the reverse complement.
TTTTTTTCAGGTTTCATCAGCTCAGCTACTATGGGATCAACAACGACAATGAATACGTTCATGGCTAGCTAGCTACTCATCAAGGTGATCTATAATAGACAGAGAAGAAAGTGAACTCATGATGATATTTGGCCCAGTGAGACATGAGTAAGTACTGCACAGTAAGAGATAGAGAAGTATATAACAAGTGAGAATACATACATGTTGCACAGTACTGGCTTATGACATGCAATATCTGACAGTTATTTTACAGCTTAATTTCTGAAAGAACTATAGGGTTTGTTTGTTATTTTTTCTTAAAGGAGTAAGGATGTTGGGGAAATGGGTGCATCAAAACACACATAGTTAGCCTGGATAAGCAAAACAAACAGTGATTTTTTATTTTTTTTTGCACTCTGTCTCTCTCCTGGCTCACCCTCACTGGCAATGCACTGCAGCCCGATGCTCCTTTGCCTTTGCATATCATTGACACCTGTGCAGAGTGGGTGCTAAATAATACCATTCTGATCAGGTAGTATTTCATACTCACTTTGCACAGGTGTAAGTGATTACACTAGGTACAAGGCAGTGGAGAATCAAGGTCTCTGTATCTATTATTAAAACTGAAACCTCGTTTATTGGGCCCAATACTGGTCCCAGTGAGGTCAATGAGAATTTTGTTATGTCTATTAGTGGAACGAGGCCTTGGCACTTGTAATTAATGTAGATGAAAGGTCAAATTAATGCAGAGTGATGGATTTATGATCCTGTTGGAGGGACAATTTTGATTGAATATTAGAAAACTGTATCAGAAGGGAGAGACAACTGAACATGTTCCCAAGACAGATTATGGAATTGCTAACGTGGCTGGAGATATTCAAGGTTAGATTAGATATTCCTTTGCCAAGGAAGCTTTTATAACCATGAATGCAAGAGGGTGGACAAAATAAAACACCAGAGATGTCTTCCAACCCAAATTTTTCCATAAAATGTAGTAGGAATTGCTTCTGTTTATTCCAAAAAAGTGAGAGTTGTTGGGAGGGAAAAAAGCCCCAATGAATCTATAAAACCCAATTTGTCCCTTATCCTGACTAACATAATTGAACTGTTCAATTTAGAAAGAACAGTGTGCATAAGAATCAGTTACCAGAAGAGGACAAGGGATTTAAACAGTGGTTGTACTATATAAGGTTATCTTCTCTGTTGTCCTACTTCCTCCCCCAACCCAAAGTCCTTGAAGACTTTGTCATCATTTAATCACTGTGGGAGAGCTCACATCTTAACATTTAAGTATTAAATCTGATTGGTCCTGTGCCAAGCTGTGTGAGGCCAGCCACACACATGACTTTGATGAAGCAAGATCATAGACGCTTATTTAAAAAAATAGGTAATAAAATAGATCATGTTGCTTAAACAGGCAGATCAATACTCCTAATTTTGTTTGCTATACATTACGTCTGATGTTGCTTTAAGTGTTAATGTTAGAACACTGTTCTGTAACTAGTGTAAAAGATCATGAACAAGAAACAGAAAGAGAAGATAACATTCATATTGTGAAAATCAGGGGATAGTGATTCTTGTGTTTGGAATGAGAGGGGTAGCCGTGTTAGTCTGAATCTGTAAAAAGCAACAGAGGGTCCTGTGGCACCTTTAAGACTAACAGAAGTATTGGAGCATAAGCGTTCGTGGGTGAATGCCCACTTCATCAGACGCCAGGGAGGTTGAAGTGTTCTCCTACAGGTTTTGTATATTGCCATTCCTGATATCTGACTTGTGTCCATTTATCCTCTTGCGTAGTGACTGTCCAGTTTGGCCAATGTACATAGCAGAGGGGCATTGCTGGCACATGATGGCATATATAACATTGGTGGACGTGCAGGTGAATGAGCCGGTGATGCTATAGCTGATCTGGTTGGGTCCTGTGATGGTGTTGCTGATGTAGATATGTGGGCAGAGTTGGCATCGAGGTTTGTTGCATGGGTTGGTTCCTGAGTTAGAGTTGTTATGGTGCGGTGCATGGTTGCTGGTGAGAATATGCTTAAGGTTGGCGGGTTGTCTGTGGGCGAGGACTGGCCTGCCTCCCAAGGTCTGTGAAAGCGAGGGATCATTGTCCAGGATGGGTTGTAGATCACTGATGATGCGTTGGAGAGGTTTAAGCTGAGGACTGTAGGTGATGGCCAGTGGAGTTCTGTTGGTTTCTTTTTTGGGCCTGTCTTGTAGCAGGAGGCTTCTGGGTACACGTCTGGCTCTGTTGATTTGTTTCTTTATTTCCTTGTGTGGGTATCATAGTTTTGAGAATGCTTGGTGAAGACCTTGTAGGTGTTGGTCTCTGTCTGAGGGGTTGGAGCAGATGCGTCTGATGAAGTGGGCATTCACCCACGAAAGCTTATGCTCCAATACTTCTGTTAGTCTTAAAGGTGCCACAGGACCCTCTTTTTGTGTTTGGAATTTACTGTCAAGTCAAAGGGCACAGACGAATGTCTCTTTCATTTGTACATACCCTGGATATACAATGGGCTTCACAAGGAAATGAATCTATTGTCTTTTTTTAAGGCTCTCTTAAAATGTATTATTTTTCATAGGAGATAACTGTCTTAAAGCCACTGACTTGCTGTATGACAGTAGGCAAGTTACTTCACTTCTTGATTTCTCTATTTCCCCTCCAACCTTTTGTCTTCTCTATTTTGATTGTAAACTTTCATGGGCTGGGACTGTCTCACAATGCAGTTGTACAATGAGGCCACAATCCCAGTAGGGCCCTGGTGGCATTATTATAGTACAAATAATAATTGCTGGCTTTGTAATACATGTTTGTAGTATGTATTTTGAAAGGTTTCAATATTTTGAGGTACGCTCTATGAAGTATGTTAGGTCTGCTGCCCTAAGGAAAGTGAAGGTAGCTGATCTGACACTTTGTTAGTCTCTAAGGTGCCACAAGTACTCCTGTTCTTTTTGATCTGACACTGTTAATCTACTTTGTGTTGAATCTACTGATAAGAGTATCATTTGGGGAAGGCAAGATTGCCACCCGTCCTGTCCGCTCTGGAATTTTCCTCATTTAATGTGAAATCCTGTTTGCTTAGTCCCTCTCCGCCAGTCCCTTTAGTGTGAGTAAGGCAAGCAGAATTTCCCCCAAATTCTAGACAATCTGAAGGTTCTTGTGTAATACTGTCTTCCATGTGGAGATGATGACTCTTTCTAGTGTCTGATCCCAAAGGCTATAGCACTCTATTACTTATGACTGTTAGTTACAGTTGTTCCCTTAGCTCAATTGTTAGGGCCTTGTCCTCTTGGCATAGAATATCCTGGGTTTGATCACAGTTGATGACTCCAATATGTGTACACAGTCATGATTTCAAAGAGTCCCACACTAATTTTTAAGGATTGCAAAACTTCATCGCAGCACAGTGTCAATGTCATTCATCACTTAAACATCCTGAGACAGATCCTCAGCTGATGTAAGTCATCATAGCTCAGTGGGGGTCAATGGAGTGCCATCAATTTTCATCAGCTAAAGATCTGGCCCCTGGTAATACAATACACATCAGATTCTCACAGTATGTAGGAGACAGTGAACAGAGAGGCAGTAGATATATGGCTGTTACAAAGAGCAGGACACACTCTGAAAGTGCCCTCTAGATAAAATTTTGTCCCTGCCCTTGTTCATCTTCCTTAAGAGCTTAAATAACTTAAGTTAGCTTGCTTCAGGACTGGTTGGAAATGGTGTTGTCCCACTTCTAGTAAAGTGCCCTGTAAGGTGCTTTTCAAAATGTACTACATTTGTTTCAAACATATGTTGTAGGTGGTGAGTTACTTTAGTGGATAAAAACCTAGCTAGAATATTGAAGCCAGAAGGTGCTTGTGAGTGAAAGCAGTTCCAACTGGAAGGAGTTGACTTGTGGAGTGCCGTAACATTAGTATTGATTTTATTTACTTTACAGACCAGAAAGAAGGAAAATGTACTGAGGCAATGAAATGTGCTAACAATACAAAATGGGGGAATCCAGCAAATACAGAGTAGGAAAGCAATAAAATTCACAATGACTTGGGTAGACTAGAAGCATGGGCAGATAGGTGGCTTATCCAGTTCAATTTAGAGAAAGGTAAGATAATGAATCTAAGGACAAAATAACAAGAAAGAGAGCTATATCTTCAATGGATAGAGGCGACAGCTGAAAAGGTTTGCATTGCAGCATTCTGTTGCAAGAAACTGCACCATAAATTCTGATTTATAAAAAAAAAAATTGCTCAGGACAGAACAGATTTTTTCAATTGTGGTTACTATGGCTAGAAAGCACTAAGCAGGGAAGAGATCTGGACTAAGCAGTGGGTGAAATGCTAAAACTTTTGACATAGTGCTTGACAGTGCCAAAAACTAAGAAAAGAGGAATGTAGGATATTTGAACAGAGGCTTCAAATGTAAATTAAAGGAGATTATTTTACCATTGTGTTGGAGACTAGTAAAGTGACATGTTGGAAAACATGTGTGATATACACATTCTGACTATAAACTGAATACACTGTGGGAGAGGAGAAAGTGTAATTGCAGAGGGCAAGCAGGAAGGTAGAAAGAGTCAGGATAATTTAGTTATTTAGAAAGTTTTGAGAAACTAGCAGCGTATTTCTAAGAAATGTGGAGGGTTTAACCATGTAACTCCTATTGGCTTTCTCCGAGCCATGAAACTAAAACCCAGCAGGCTGTTTTGAATATACTCTCCTAAATCTATACCATTTGGGAAAAAATAGATACTTAAGATGGAACTCACTGAGCAATACAAAATTCCAGGATTGTCATCCTTATCTCAGTTGATCGATGCCATTTGGGCAACAAAACTCAATCTATTGTGCCATCCATGTAACTCAGCAGCAGAGTGGTCCTAGTATTCATAGTGGAATGAGGCACCTGCATGTTACTTTTTAAATCACTATCTAGGAGAAGGGGAGGAACCCTATTCCGAGGAAAAAAGGAAAAGGATCAGTTCAGATCTTAATGTGTTTCAGGAAAGAGGCTGTTGAGGGAGGAGAGGAGAGGTACGTCCATCCGTCCCCTTCCCCGTGACATTTCTGAAACAGTTTGGAGAACACAATATAGAGCATGTGTTTAACATCTATTAGATCTAGAGTCAAACGCAAGAACCAGGAGTGAAGAACTAAGGAATTGAAACTGTACTGGGTAGTGAAAGAATTTAGGTAGCATTTCTGTAAAGAAAATATTTCATTCTGCATAACAAAAACAACAAACAATAATATATCCCTTTGTAGATTGCTTTTCATTCAGAAGGATCCCAAAACAATTTGAAAACTATCCTGCAAGCATCTATGTTAGGTACATACTCTCTGCACGGCACAGAATTCCTCTGACTCTACTGGGGCTCTGCGCAGGCTTTGGGGCCCTCACACAAGTGCATATACTTGCAGAATTGGGACTTTCTGGGAAGGTTATTTCATCCACCCTTGAAGAGCAGCTGTGACTGGGGTGAAGCATGACAACTTTAACAGTAAATAGAAACGCTGCACAACAGTTTAGGAATTAGGGCAGATACAAGAGAACATTGTGTCCAACTGCAACTGGAGTGGGAATTTAAGTAGACAGAATATAGTAGCCCAAGCTGGAATTTGGCTGGGACACCAGGGTTAACAAAAACACTTCAGTTCTTATAAAAAAGTACCATGGGATCTTCAACAACCAAAAATATCCAAGACCTTAGTTTAATATTGCATCTAAACAGACAAATGTGTGCTATTACCATTGTCTTCTAACACCACAGAAGACATTCATTCAGTATGGCCTCAAAAGGAAAAGTGCCAATTTACTGAGTCACTAGCACAAACTGCAGAAACTAAGCTGAAGTTAGTAACATCAGTACAATTGTGGTGTGAGACAAGAATCAGACACCAGCTGTTCTTTGGAGGGTCTCCATACTGCTTAGCTTGTGAGATGTCAGGATCACAGCACAAGGCATTATGGGTGCATAAATTACCAAATGTGAAAATTAGATAAATAAGTAAGAATGCTTTTTTAAAGGGAAAAAAAAGAGCTATAAATGATCATTGAGAGGTGTTAGAATTAGTTGAACTTCAATATCAATGCTAAATCTAAAGGAATTAAATGAGAAATTATATTAAGGGGGTACTGTAAAATTAAGATTGGAAGGATTAGATTTTTATTGGTAAATGTCCATTTCACCATACACCCAAATTAACAAAAAAAAAGTATTTCCATCGATCAATCAAAATTTACACATAGGCAGAATTAGAAAAATGCTTGATTTAAGGATATTTACTTTGCATATGTTGACATGTGATGTTGACAATTTGTGCTACAGCGGTTATAAAGCTTTAACTTTTTGACTCTCAATGTCTATTGTCATTAAAAAATTACTGTCTGCCATGGCCCTATAATTTCCTGCAACTGTGAACATTTAAATCTATAAAAACTTTGAAAAATACTTAAAACCCTTAATTTCCCACTATTCTGAAAATTTAAAATTGATAAAAATCTTTTTAAATGCTTAAAAATAAATGCTGATATAAAAAGTCCTAACTCTGCCAAGCATCTAAAATATATAGAATATGGTTTTAAAAAATGTCTAGACAATTTTCTGATATCTAGACAATCCAGAAAACAAAAACTGACTAGACAGAGGGGACAAGCCTTTTTGTTTGAGTTCTGAATGATATAGCAAATGTTTACAGTAACTTCTAACACCATTGTTTTTTCATCTGCATGTCATTCTTATAGTTGATGTCTCACACCTACCTGCACTGGATTATTTCCAGAGAAAGAATATGTCCCCTCCACTGGCTGGATTGTAGAAGATAAATAGGCCTAAACATGGTGCATGAATGCAATATTTGCTAGAAGGATATTTAGATTCTAGCTACTGCTCCAGCCCCATACATCTGGCAGCATATAGGAGCCAAAACAGAGTCCCAATAGCCCCAGTAGAAATTCCCCAGCTCCAATGCAGTGTAGAGCCAGCATATACATAGGAAACATGCAAGGGGCATGGTCTCGGATAGGTTTATGTTTGGGGCAGCTAGACCCTCTGCTGCTCACACTGCCACAGCTACACTCTAATTTTAGCACACTAGCTCAATTAAAACTAGCACAGGTATGTCTCCTCGAGCTGGAATTTATACCTTCAGCTCAGAGTGTAAACATACCCTTAGTGCTATGTATGTTCTGAGCTATGGAGTGACCCATATCAGTTGTGGAGAGGCTGCCTTAAGTTACAGATTCCTCTAACTTTTGACAGGGACCAGAACAGACATAATCAAGGAAATTCCAACAGTGGCTTACCTAACCTCTTGAGAGCAAGCGTTTAAACACATGAGCACTAAAAATTCCCTTTAAACAATGAATAAATCAGACTGTTTGGGAAATAGTACAGAAAAAGAAAAAGGTGATGAAAGTGCAGTTCTGCTCTGCAGAGTTACTTTGGAGAAAAGTATATTATCATGGGATTTCATGTTTATCTCACAATGATTGCTAGGCCAAATATGCCCAGTTTGCAAACAAAAAGATGGGCTTTCTAACTGCAAACCCTGATAACTCCATCTGGGACCCAAGAATCAGCCTGAGTTCTTTCCTCCTTAAGCAGTACCTGCAATTATGGCTCTTTCAAGCAATTATAGGCCCTCCTTGATACCTATGCCACCCCAATGTCTTCAGATTAGACCTTCAATAACATCTGTGTGACACACTTGCCTGTAATATGGGGCAACAAGTGCAACTGATTGTCCTGGTAATTGGAATTTAGACAATAGTTCTGTTGATTTATTAGGAGGAATGAAATCCAGGTCGCTGGCAAATAGCAAATTTATTTTGCTGATTTTAGTGTCCAGATCTTACTACACATAGGGAGCAGACAAAATGAGAAAGGAGGTTGCATTTTCACATAGCCACTTTTCCGACAAGAAGTACACTTTAAGATCTGATGGTTTTGCATTTGCCCTAACAGGAGTCCCATAGTGGTCATTTGTGACTTAGCAAAACACTGGTTAAGCCCCTAAATTGCAGGTGTCACCTGTTTGATATGGGAAAGTTTGCCAGGCTACAATACACAACAATTCATGATAGAAGTAGACCAACCAACCTATCCAGGTCCAATTCCCTTTATGGATAGTGGTTTTAATATGCACACTTTCTCACTATGTGCTAATCTAACTCTTGTTTTTAATGTGTTCATGAAGTATATAGGACATACAAATCCTCTTATCTAATTCACTATGACACTGTTAGAAATAGTAATATGTCATACGTACCTACAATTAGAAAGACCAAAAGCGAGAGACACCCCCAGGCATATCCTTCAGGTAGTATATGCATGTACCAGACGTTTTAGAAATGTTTCTAAGTGTTACTCAGATAATTCACTTCTGGTTTGCATTCAGCCTACTGGTATAACATAAAGGTAGGCACTGTGCATAGAGCAAAAGGACTCAGTTGATGGCTGCTCTTTCTGGTAGTTCTGGGATAAGCACAGTCCTGCCATTGGTGAACTGTCCCATTCAGAAAAAAATGATTAAATGAAAATCAAAGTAAAATGAAAGGTACAGCCATCCCAATTCTATGCAACACTCATAGCTGTTAATTTGACAGACTATCACGTCCACTGACCTGATAAAGAGTCCATGGGAAGAGGCATCTGTTCGGGGCTGCATAAGACATATTCCAATATGAGACAACATAGAGCAGGACTTCAGGGAGAGAGCCTGATCTTTAGTTAACAGATTGGCAGCTATGGATAAAACTCAAGTATACTCTCAAATATGCCCCTAGCTAATGAGTGCATATGCAGTTCAGGAAGGTTACAGGTCTCCACATAAAATTCTGACCTGAAGCCACCACTCAATTTAAAATCAAATTTAAGGGGGAAAATGTGTAAATAATTCATAACAATTTTAATTGTGGTTTCTTTTAAGCGACAACAAGCCTATAACTGTTATGGGTGATTACCGATACATATTTTAAATCACTTCTTTATAGTTGTACATTATATCTAAACTGCCCATTCCTGACACTCTAGGGCAAATTAATGACTCATTCACAATAGTCCAATTGGCTTCAATGGGATTATTCACATAAGTAAAGGCAACTTCATACCAGCAAGGATTTGTTGTACCAAGCCCTAATTTTGAGCAAAATTCTAACAGTACGTCATTCCATATGAAGTCCCATTGGCTTCAATGGGATTAATTGCAGCATTAGACACTATTTAATGTGACTATGGGCAGCAGACTACAGCCTTCTGCAAATAACAATCAGTGTAACAGCTAGAATAAAGGAACAGCACAGCATAGTACATTCTCACCTGTTCCAAGACTTCTTATAGTAATACTGTTTTGGTAGGCATCAGTAGTGACACTAGTGCACATAGTCTTCCAAGTTTTTAGCATGAGAGTAAATTTGGACTCTTGGCAAGACACGCTGTGTTGTGAACTTTGGGTTATTCAAGGACTGGTATCAAGACAGCTTGGGGAAAGAAAGGAAGCTCTGTGAGCAGCAGGAGAGTTTGTTCTCTTCTTTGGGCTCTAATTAGAGTCAATTATTGAGGCTGAATATCTCCCTTGGAATCGGGCATTGGTGTTTAGCTGAAATTTTTGGAAGAAGAGATTACACTGCATGCTGTTTGACCATTACATTTCCAGGCTGGGGTATGTGCATAAATAAAGCAAGTTATACTAGATTCAGGCTCAAGCTATATTGAGGTTATTTGCCACTGATTTCTTCTTCACTGGGAAGCTGACCTACAAGGCCTTAGACACATCTGCTGCTTCTCAGCAGAGAGGTGACACTGCTGTCAGAACAGGACATTGGTGTCAGAAGAAGGGGCAATAATACTAGTTTTCAAATACATGTAATAGATTTGTGATGTTTCCCAAGTTATATAATGGCTAGAAGTTTATGTCCATAGTCCATCTCCCACCATCCAACTGCACTTCAAATAAGTGTGCAGAGGGAGGGATACTGTGTTACATAATTCAGGCTTCCTAGCTGAAGGCTGAATAACAGGCTTTGTGCCAGAAAGAATCCGTCTCCTAAAGAGAGAAGGTCCCTGACTTTGCAATGTTGTTATAGTGAAGTAATTATGCACCTATATAAACAATATGAGAAACACTTATGGCAATTAATAATCAACCAACAACTAAATAAATATTGTAAGCCCAGCGGACCTATATGTCTTTCCTTTTTGAGCACACTAAATCTGGTGGGTGAAATTAGTCAAGTTGAATTGCAGAAGGACATTTCTCAAGCAAATAATAATAACGACTGACATTGATGTAGTGCTTTGTGTGCAAAGATACAAAAGCACTCTAGTAAGCTTAACATATTGATTTACAAACAATGACTTGATCCAGATTTATGCCCATGAGTAACTATGCACCTGAATAGTCCCATTGAGCTCAATAAGTCAACTCATGTATTTAAAGTTGCTTAGATGTAAGATTGGGGGCTAAATTACAAGTTACTTTAATCCAATCCTTTGGGATAGAAAGTGACAGCTGCTTTAGCTTCATGCAGTGACATGCCACAGTAGCTGAGCCAACTAAGTATCCAACTTCACACTGCAGGGAGAATTGTAGGTAGGCTGATTATGATTACTTAAATGGAATGAGTTGTTAAAATAATATAGTTCTATCATTGCGTCAATGTGTGACCTTATGAACATCCACAAAGAAAAACACAACACAGCAATTTCATGTACGCTTACTCACAACTTCACATGATCATTTTGGGGGGGAGGGTTGTAAGTTTGAACTAGGTTCGAGCAGAAGAGAGAAAAGAGGGGCATATATAATTCCACAGCCTTGGCTGGGATGAGGATGAGACACATGAACCTATGACTACTTCTCGTTAATTGGATTAAAATTGTAGTCATGATTTTAAAATTAGATTCCTGGTAGACTAGAAGCAAAGTCCTGTACTCCCATCTGCTGGCAGTATCATATAATGTCAGTAACTCAACAAAACTGTACTCGTTTCCTTTCTGCAGTTCCTAATGGATTTGGCTCTCTGCATAGTCATCACTGGTATCACACCAAACAAGCACAAATGTTTGCATTGCTAAGAGTGTTTGTTGCCTACAGCAATAGTATTAAATGTGTTCATGTTGAAAAATAAATACAAAGTAATGCATTTTGACACCTACTACAAAATGTAATGAGAGCCAACAAGAGTTAAGATTAAAAATTGTAGACAGTAAATTTAAACAATACAAAATATAACAAAAGGCCTGCTCCTGCTCCATTGAAGTCAGCAGCAGAATTCCCACTGATTTCAATCACAGTAGGCCAAAACAGTGTGAAACATTTTTTAAAAAATATTTTGTTAAACTAGGTTGCAGCAAAACATAAAGTAGTTTTTGCTTTGGTGAACAACTTGTGGGATGATTAGAAGACATTTATATTTGAGGCCAAGAAGTATCATTTTACAAATGCATTTGCTAACATCTTTTTTACTATACCTGCAACTATATATAAAGCAGTTGGCTTGAGTCTTCCCCATAGTACATGGTAGCAGTCTTTTGTTGAAACTAAGTACAGCATCTAACATATGCTGGCACAATGGCATCTGAAGTCTCATCATGCTTTTCTTGATTCAGAAATAGTTTTATATTAAAAAAAAATCAATACCACATATGTTTTCTTCCAATGTTCTCTGAGGTCTTCCCTTAACAATAAAACCATTTATGGCTAAAATTCAGCTGGCCAATTGTTCCATTATGTCCTAGTTTTCATTATGTACTGAAACATCCATTCAGCACTTTTTCCCTCTCCTAATGCAACAGAAACTCATCTGCTCCATGAGATTTATTACTTTTTTCCTAGTGTTCACAAGAGATTGTTTTTCGTTTTGCAGTAGGTCTTTATTATATAATAATGATGGCTTGCAAATTAAATTAGTTTTTAATGGCATAGTTAAATTCTAATTTATGTTTTGGAGCTTTGTTTAATTCATTTAGTTGTAATGTAATTGCTTTCTTGCTATTATCTTACTTACATAGAAAGAACAAAAGAACAACTCCTCCTCTCATCACATTCAGTTGTGTTGGCTACATTAAATCTCATTACTAATTGCATTTCCTTGAAAAACTTTCAAAACAATTGCAGGCTTACCTTTTGGGCCAAACTCTGTGGTTGTTCAGGATTCTGTGCCTGAAAGGAAACAAATAGAATAGTTACTGTAACTCATTGTGCTTGCTCATGTTCACTGGGGCATGTCTCCAACATAGCCCTTGCAAAGTGGTTGCGGTGCCATAGAGGGGGCCATAAAGAGGGATAACACACTCCTTACCCCCACTGTCCCACCAGTGCAGATCTAGCACAAAATTTATGCCTTCCTAAGCCCTATTTCAGAGGATTTAAGTGGGATTTAAGCAATGCATATGCCTTCTTCAGACATTGTGCATAGGATGGCTTTTCCCCCCCATACTCCAACCATATTATGTTCTGTGCTGGAATAGAGCTGTGCAAATAACTGATTTGAGGGTTCATTTGCTAAATATTCAGTGGAGCCGAGATGAGAACTCAGAAGTCCCCCAGGCAAGTCCCCTAGCCACTATATTAGAGAGTCTTTTTCATATTCTCTCTCTCTCTCTCTCCCCTCCCCAGACCCAATAATTTATACAAAATGGAACAGTTTCAACAGGAAAGACTGAGAGCACAGCACTCCCAAATACCCTACAGCCCAGTGGTTAGAGCATTCAACTTCAATCTGGAGATTCAAGTTCAAATCCCTGCTTCAAATCAGGCAGAGTGGGGATTTGAACCCAGGTCTCCTACATCCTGGGCAATCACTCTACCATGTATCAATAGAACATGAGAATGACCATACAAGGTCAAACCAATGTTTCACCTAGTCCAACAGCCTGTCTTCCGACAGTGGCCAGTGCCAGATGCTTCAGAGGGAATTAACAGAACATGGCAATTAGTGAGTAATCCACCCCCCGTCGTCTAGTCCCAGCTTCTGGCAGTCAGAGATTTAGGGACACCCAGAGCCTGGCGATGTGTCCCTGACCATCTTGGCTAATAGTCAATTTATGGACCTATCCTAAATGAGCTTATCTAATTCTTTTTTTAACCCAGTTATACTTTTGTCCTTCATAACATCCCCAGGCAATGAGTTCCACAGGTTGACTGTGTTACGTGAAATACTTTTTTGTTGTTGTTGTTGTAAACCTGCTGCCTATTAATTTCATTGGGTGATCCCTGGTTCTTGTGTTGTGTGAAGGGGCAAATAACACTTCCCTATTCACTTTCTCCACACCAATCATGATTTTATAGACTTCTACCATATCCCCACTTAGTCATCTCTTTTCTAAACTCTTTTTAATCTCTCCTCATATGGAGACTGTTCCATACCCATAATAGCTTTTGTTCTCTCTCTGTGTACTTTTTTCAATTCTAATATATCTTTTTTGAGATGGGGCAACAAGAACTGTGCACAGTGTTCAAGGTGTGGATGTACCATGGATTTATGTAATGGGATTATGATATTTTCTGTTTTATTAGTTATCCTTTTCCTAATGGTTCCTAACATTCTTTAAGTTATAAAGGGAAGAAGCCGGCATCACCAGAGTTTTATGAATACCTACAAATAGCTATCTCCCAAAAAAATTGGCCAAAACTATTCAGCAAATTAGTGTAGAATTCGTTAATTGTTTCAGTTGACAAAAACTGCAGTTGAGGGCGAATAAACTATTTATCAAAAAAATTGCCTCGCTCTACACTAAACAATCATGTGTGTCCCAGAAAGACCTCACATTTGTTCAGTGTGAGGTAAAATTAAAATAACCATTCAGTACATCAATTAAGATGTAATAACTATACACATATTCCATCTCAAAGCAGAGAACAGCATGGGACAAAGCACAAGAGTTTACATTAATATTTGGTGTCTCGTGGATGCATTAATGCAGTGGTGACATGTCATTGCCCATAAGTGATGTCGTTACTGAAACCACAATTTTGGATTATATTTGTAACTAATGTACAGTCATCTTGTGGTCATTCACGAGACTTCCAGAAAAATACAGAAGCCAAAAGTATAAAGCAAAAGACTTGCATGTTTGCATTCTTTTTTGCCTAAGCTGTTAATAACGTGTTGTGCTAATTCAAGTGTTTGCTTGGTGTGTTGTTTTTTATATTTTTCTTGGGGAAAAAATCAAAGGAAATAATGTTAATAAAGCCTACAGAACCTACAAACTAAGCACAAACTCATGCTCTCACACCCACGCTATGCTCCCTTTACCTGAACCACAGAGCTCAATTAAATTTCTGTTCTAGTTCTCTATGCAGAATTCCCATTGAGGTCAACATGGGAACTGAATGCAAAATACTAGTAGAGCACCTCAGAATGTTAACTTAGAAGTTTAATAGTTAACATAGGAGTTTAACTCCGAAGCAAACTTGAAATCAAAGGACATTCATAATTAAAGAAAAAAGTAATTTACTCTATCAACAATTTTCTGCTTTTTTACAAATAAATTTAGATATTTCTTTGTATAACAACCTTCTTTTTCTGCTTGATTCTAACATGAAGTCAACACATCCTGTATTTCTAATAGGTAGCTAATTGCCATGGGAACTTATATTACAAATTCAGCATTCTGTCTTCACTGTGAGGTCCAGTGGTTGAAGAAACTGGGAAGTTGGGGACAAAACCCTAAGTTTTGTGTAAGCATCTGTGTTTATTACCAAAGGGAGCAAGGATAATTGTGAAAAAATATGTAGAAATGCAATGGATTAATGTCTCCCAATAGGAGAAATCCTGTTCCCCCACTTTAAACTACTGTACAGTAAATATATTTATTGTCTAACTCCTAATTCATGGGGGTGGGTATAACTAGGATTTTTATGTTTGCTGTAGTATTAATCATGTAACATTATGGTTCTCCGACCTAATCATGTAAAGTAAAGTAATCTATGCTGATGGATCATTACCTCCTTGTGACTTGAAGGGTATGTTAGGTTCTGCCCACAAAGATCCCTTTGCAAGGCCGGGCTCTTATTTCTGAGTGTTTGTTCATTCATGTATGCAATTTGTTTGTCTGCATAATGTAAAACTGCTCTAAGTATTTTAATAGTGGAAAAGTAAAATCAGTGGAAGAGTATAATTAAGCAGGCAAAAAAAGAATTTAAAGAACAACTACCAAAAGATACAAAATTTAACAGCAATGTTTTTAAGTACATCAGAAGCAAGAAGCCAGCCAAACAGTGGGTCCACTTGACAATCAAAATACTAAAAGAACACTCAAGGAAGACAAGGTCGTTGTGAAGAAAATAAATGAGTTCTTTGCGTCAGTTTCCACTGCAGAGGATATGGGAGAGATTCCCACAGCTGAGCCATTCCTTTTAAGTGACAAATCTGAGGAACTGCCCCAGATTGAAGTGTCAAGAGAGGAGCTTTTGAAACAAATTGATAAACTAAACAGATGGTATTCACCCAAGAGTTCTGAAGGAATTCAAATATGAAATTACAAAACTGCTAACTGTGATATGTAACCTGTCTATTAAATCAGCCTCTGTACCAGATGACTGGAGGAGAGCTAATAGTTAACATAACTTTTGGAGGGAGTTAAAAAGCATGTAGACAGGCGTGATCTAGTTGATACAGTGTACCTGGATTCTCAGAAGACCTTTGACAAGTTCCCACACCAAAGACTCTTAACCAAAGTAAGCAGTCATGGGATAAGAGGGAACTAGTTAAAAGATAAGAAACAAATGGTAGGAATAAATTGTCAGTTTTCACAGTGGAGAGAAATAAATAGAGTCCTCCAAGGATCTGTACTGGGACATGTACTATTCAACATATTCATAAATGATCTGGAAAAGGGGGTAAACAGTGAGGTAGAAAAGTTTGTAGACAATTCTAAATTATTCAAGATAATTAAGTCCAAAGCTGACTGCAAAGAGTTACAAAGGGACCTCCTAAAACTGGATGACTGGGCAACAAAATGGCAGATGAAGTTTAATGTTGATAAATGCACATCACAACTATACAAACAAAATGATGGGGTCTAAATTAGTGGTTACTACTCAAGAAAAAGATCTTGGTGTCACTGTGGATAGTTCTCTGTAAACATTCATGCAGTGGCAGTGAAAAAAAGCAATCAGAATGTTAGGAACCTCTAAAAAAGGAATCTATAATAAAACAGAAAATATCTTAAAGCCTCTATATAAATCTGTGGTATGCCCACACCTTGAATACTATGTGCAGTTCTTGTCACCCTATCTCAAAAAAGATATATTAGATTTGGAAAAGGTAGAGTGACAAAAATGATTAGGGATATGGAGTAGCTTCCATATGAGAAGAAATTAAAAAGACTGGGACTGGTCATCTTAGAAAAGAGAAGATTAATGTGGGCATATGGTAGAGGTCTATAAAATCATGAATGGTGTGGAGTAAGTGAATCAGGAAGTGTTATTTACCCCTTCACATAACACAAGAAACAGGGTTCACTCAATGAAATTAATAGGCCGCAGGCTTAGAACAAACAAAAGGAAGTACTTCTCACAAGACAGTCAACCTGTGGAACTCATTGCCAGGCAATGTTGTGAAGGCCAAAAGTATAACTGGGTTCAAAAAAGAATTACATAAGTTCATGGAGGTTAGGTCAATCAGTGGCTATTAGCCAAGATGTTCAGGGATGCAATCCCATCTGATTTCCAGAAGCTGGGACTGGACAACAGGGATGGATCACTTGCTGATTGCCCTGTTCTGTTCATTACCTCTGAAACATCTGGCACTAGCCACTGTTGGAAAACAGAATACTGGGCTAGATGGACCATTGGTCTGACCGAGGATCAGGGGCGGCTCTAGCTTTTTTGCTGCCCCAAGCACGGCAGGCAGGCTGCCTTCGGCGGCATGCCTGCAGGAGGTCCCAGGTCCCGTGGATTTGGCGGCATGCCTGCGGGTGGTCCACTAGTCTCACGGCTTCGGTGTACCCGCCGCCGAATTGCCGCCGAATCCGTGGACCTCCCGCACGCAAGCCACCGAAAGCAGTCTGACTGCCGCCCCAGGCACGCCCTTGGAGCGCTGGTGGCTGGAGCTGCCGCTTCCCAGGATAGCTATTCTTATGTTTTTATGTCCTAAAAAAAGGGTGGAGGCCAAGAGATCTTTAGCTTTTGTAAATCAGTCTAGTTCCATTTACTTCACCTATGCTAAATTTACACCAATTGAGGATCTGTCTGTCAGGCCTAATTCCTCTCTCATTTAATACTGTATATATTAGGAGAAACTCTACTGAAGTCAATGGAATTACAATTAGGTAAAAATGATCTAGGTCAGGGGAGAATTAGACCAATCTTATTCTGTTTTGGAACATGCACATGCACATGCATAGCAACTACTTTCCATAAAAAAGTGTAAATATGTACAGTATTTTAAAGAGACACCCAATTTTCATATTGTACCCCACCCCTATAACTGCAATCCTCACCAACCTAAGCTCAGCACAACATGAATGAGACTCCTTCCACAGCATGAATGGACATAGAAGCCTCCCTGCACAGTCATTCAACCAGTGGACACCCACTGCAGAGTACCAATGAAGGGCCTAGGTGGTTTGAAGTGTTCTTTTCTTCACGAGAGAATTCTACTTACTATCAAATTTAGCCCCTCAACACCACTTGAGGCAAATAGGTAGTGTTATCAGCAGGGGAAACTGAAGCACTGATTCTAAGTAAATTATCCAAGTTGATTCAGCATGTCTGTGGCAATGTTACAAACAGAACTCAGGTCCTCGGATTTCCATTACTGTGCCTGAACCACGTATACATTTTTTCTCCATACATTTTAGATTTTCTTTTAATTGAACTTTTAATTGATACACTAGTTTTGAGTCAATACATGTGATCAAAGCTATTTGACAAACTTTTTTATCCAAAGGACTGCAGCAACGGCAATGCAGTCAATCATATATGTTTTTTAAAGTTCTTTAGCTATGCCTTTCCATAGTCATTGTTTTCAAGTGTCCATTAATACATACTATGTGCCGCAGACTGTAACAGCTCAGAGGGATGATTGCAGTCTATTGTGCAAATAATCATCCACTTATTATAGTGAATTTATTGCTTAAAGAAAACCCCTAATGTTAAAAGAAATGAATATACAACTCTGTTATTGTTCTGAGCTAAAATAACAGAGACAATTAAGCTGAAAGCTAGAAATGATATAAAGTCTTTCCCATCCCTATGTACCAATGCACTCACCACAATCTTCCATACAGGGCGTCTTTGTCCAGGTAGCTGGAAGAAAAGGAGTGCTGCCCCTTAAATGGCTCATCTACATGAGTGGGAAGGAGGGGGAAATTTACAGGGATAAACAAGAAGGGCAGGAATCAAGTGGGGCTTGGAGATTATGTGGAAAATATTAAGAAAAGAATGATGACCTACCTGCACCATATAATTTGTTACCAGGTATTCCCAAATATTTTAAGTGAATAAAGTTGCAGCCTACTGAAACCATATCCACTGTCTCCTGACTTTCTTCCAAGGTGTCTGGACAATGTGTAGATTGCCATTCAGACCTGGGGAACAAATGTGGTCTAGAACATAGGCGCCAACTTTCCCCGGAGCCGGTGGGTGCTCATTCCTCCCCCCACCCAACTCCACCCTCTCCCCGCCCTACCCCACCCCCCTTCCAACCCATTCCCCAAAGTCCCTGCCCCCTCCCTGCCACTATTGGATCCCTTCCCCAAATCCCCACCCTGGCCCCACCTCTTCCCCGAGCGCGCCACGTTCCACCTCCTCCCCCCTCCCTCCCAGCACTTGCCGCGCAAAACAGCTGTTTCACGGCGGCAAGTGCTGGAAGCTAGGAGGGGAAAAGCGGGCATACAGCGCGCTCAGGGGAGGAGGTGGAGGTGGAGCCGAGGCGGAGGTGAGCTGAGGGCGGCGGGGAGCTGCCTTGACTATTGGAGACCTGGCTGATTGTTTATAAAGCACTTTGTGATAGAAAATTGAAAAGAGTTATAAAAATGCAAATTGCTGGTACTGTAAAATCAATACCTGTTGCATATGTGATACTGCTTAATTACAAAAGAAAAAATAAAGATAGGGAGTTAAGAACATAAGAACGGACATATTGGATCAGACCAATGGATCATCTCACCCATTTACATCAGAGGGAATGAACAGAACAGGGCAAGTGATTTATTCCTTGTCATCCAGTCCCAGCTTCTGGCAGTTGGAAGTTTTGGGGACACCCAGAGCATGGGGTTGCATCCCTGACCATCTTGGCTAATAGCCATGGATGGACCTATCCTCCATGAATGTATCTAATTCTTTTTTTGAACCCAGTTATACTTTTGGCTTTCACAACATCCCCTGGCAATGAGTTCCACAGATTAACTGAGCATTATGTGAAGAAATACTTCCTTATGTTTATATTAAATCTGATGCCTATTTATTAGGTAACCCCTAGTTCTTGTGTTATGTGAAGGGGTAAATAGCACTTCTTGATACACCATTCATGATTTTATAAACTTCTATCATATCCCCCTATAATCATCTCTTTTCTAAGTTAAAAACAGTCCCAGCTTTTTTAATCTCTCCTTGTATGGAAGTTGTTCCATACCCCTAATCATTTTCATTGCCCTGTTCTGTACTTTTTTCAATTCTAATATATCTTTTTTTAAATGGGGTGACCAGAATTGTATGCAGTATTCAAGATGTGGGTGTACAACGGATTTACATAGTGATATTATATAAGATATTTTCTATTTTATTAACTATCCCTTTTCTAATGGTTCCTAACATTGTGTTTGCTTTTTTGACTGCCGCTGCACATTGAGTGAATGTTTTCAGAAAACTATCCACTACTAACACCAACCTCTCTTTGTTGAGTGGTAACCGCTTATATAGACCCCATCATTTTGTATAGTTGGGATTATTGTTTTCCAATGTGCATTTATCAACATTGAATTTCATCTGCCATTTTGTTGCCCAGTCACCCAGTTTTAGGAGGTCCCTCTGTAACTCTGTGCAGTCAGCTTTGGACTGAACTATCTTAAGCTATTTTCTATCATCTGCAAGTTTTGCCACTTCACTGTTACCCTTTATCCAGATCATTTAGGAATATGTTAAACAGTTCAGGTCCCAGACTCCAGTATAGATCCTTGGGGGTCCCTGCTATTTACCTCTCTCCACTGTGAAAACTGGCCATTTACTCCTACCCTTTTTTCTTATCTTTTAACCAGTTACCAATCCATGAGAGGACCTTCCCTCTTATCCCATGACTGCTTACTTTGCTTAAGAGCCTTTGGAATGAGCCACTATATCAACTGGATCACTCTTCTTCATGGTTTTGACTCCCTCGAAGAATTCTAATAGATTGGTGAGGCATGATTTCCCTTTACAAAAGCTGTGTTGACTTTCCTGACATATCATGTTCATCTGAGTGTCTGATAATTTTGTTCTTTACTGTAGTTTCAGCCAATTTGCCTAGTACTGAAATTAGGCTTACCTGCCTGTAACTGTCAGGATCACTTCTGTGGCCTTTTTTAAAAATTGACATTACATTAGCTACCCTCCAGTCATCTGGTATAGAGGCTGATTTAAGCAATACAATTAGTAATTCCACAATTCCATATCTGAGTCCCTTCAGAAGTCTTGGGTGAATACCATCTGGTCCTGGTGACTTATTGCTGTTTATTAATTTGTTCTAAAATTGCCTCTATTGACACTTCAATCTGGGACAGTTCCTCAAATTGTCACCTAAAAAGAATGGCTCAACTGTAGGAATCTCCCTCGCATCCTCTGCAGTGAAGACTGATGCAAAGAATTCATTTAGCTTCTCTGCAACAGCCTTGTCTTGCTTGAGTGCTCCTTTAGCACTTTGATTATCCAGGGGCTCCACTGACTGTTTGGCAGGCTTCCTGCTTCTGATGTACTTAAAAAAAAAATTCTGTTAGAATTTGAAGAGTAACTAGCAAAAAAAACACAAAAACTTTCTTGGCCTTCCTTATTATACTTAGACATTTGACTTGCCAGAGTTTATGCTCCTTTCTATTTTCCTCACTAGGAATTGACTTCCAGTTTTTAAAGGATGCCTTTTTGGCTCCAACTGCCTCTTTTACTGTGCTGTTTAGCTATGGTGGCTTTTTATTTTTTTGGTCTTCTTACAGTTTGTTTGTTTGTTTGTTTGGGCAAGTGGTATACATTTAGTTTGAGCTTCTATTACAGTGTTTTAAAATAGTTTCCATGCATTTTGCAGGAATTTCACCCTTGAGACTGTTCCTTTTAATTTCCATTTAACAAGCTCTCTTATTTTTGTGTAGTTCCCTTTTTTGAAGTTGAAACCCACCAAAGTATCATTTTTTGGCATTTTTCCCTCTACAAGGATGTTAAATTTGATTAAATTATGGATGCTATTACTGAGCAATTCAGCTATATTGACCTCTTGGATCAGTTCCTGTGCTCCACTTAGGACTAAATCAAGAATTGCCTTTTCTTTTGTGGGTTCCAGGACAAGCTGATCCAAGAAACAGTTATTTATGGTCTCTAGAAATTTTCTCTGCATCTCTTTCTGAGGTGACATCTACCCAGTCAACATGAGGATAGTTGAAATCCCCCATTGTAATGGCATTGAGAGTACATTTACAAAGTTTGTGGACAATACCAAGCTCAGAGGAGATGCAAGCTCTTTGGAGGACTGGATTAGAATTCAAAATGAACTTGAAAAACTGGAGAGGTGGTCTAAAATATTTAGGATAAAATTCAATAAGGGCAAATGCAAAGTATCCACTTAGGAAGGAATAATCAATTGCACACATTCAAAATGGGAAATGACTGCCTAGGAAGGAGTTCTGCAGAAAGGGCTCTTAGGGTTCACAAACTAAATATCAGTCAATAATGTAATACCATTGAAGGAGTGTTGTAAGCAAGACTCAAGAAGTAACTCTTCCACTCCAGTCAGCACTGATAAGGCCTTAACTGCAGTATTGTGTCCAGTTCTGGGAACCACACTTCAGGAAAGATGTGGACAAATTGGACAAAGTCCAGAAGAGAGCAACAAAAATAATTAAAGGTCTAGAAAACACAACCTATCAGGAAAGATTTAAAAAATGGGTTTGTTTAGTCTGGAGAAGAGAAGACTGAGAATGGACATGATAATGGTCTTCAAGGTTGTTATAAAGATAAGGGCAATAAATTGTTCTCCTTACCCACAGAGGACAGAACAAGAATTAATGGGCTTAAATTGCAACAAGGGAGATTTATGTTAGACATTATAAAAACTTCCTAACTATAAGGGTAGTTAAGCACTGGAACAAATTACCTAGGGAGGTTGTAGAAGCTCTGTCCTGGGAGCTTTTTATGAACAACTTAGACAAACACCTGTTGGATGGTCTAGATAATACTTAGTCCTGCCTCAGTGCAGGGGACTGGAGGAGATGACCTATCAAGGTCCCTTCCAGTCCTACATTTCTATGGTTCTATGGTTATTATTGTGTTTTCCACCTTTGTAGTTTCTCTAATCTCCCTGAGCAATTCACAGTCACCATCACCATCCTGGTCAGGTGGTTGATAATATTTCTACTGCTATACTCTTATTATTCAAGCATGGAATTTCTATCCATAGAGATTTTACGGTACAGTTTGATTCATTTCAGATTTTTGCTTTATTTGGGTTGATGTTTTCTTCCACATACAGTGCCACTCTCTCATCAACCTACTCTGTCATTTGTATATATTGTGTACCCCGGTATTACTATGGCTCATTGATTATCCTCATTCCACCAAATTTCCATGATGTCTATTATATCAATATCCTCATTTAATACCAAGCACTCTCATTCACCCATCTTAGTATTTAGACTTCTAACATTTTTATATAAGCACTTGTACATTTTGTCAATATTTATTTGCTTGTCTTCATGAGTTTTATATTTAAATGGGACACTTACATTTGACTGTTCCTCACTAGTTCCTATCTGTACTTTACCAATTTCTTCACTATCCTCTTTGCTAGGACATAGAATTCCCCCTCCAATAAGTTCATCCCTAAAGGATGTTTCCACCTGAACTGTGCACCCCTCCACACCTGTTGGCTTTCCCCCAGCCCTTAGTTTAAAAAATTCTCTACAACCTTTTAAATTTTATATGCCAGCAGTCTGGTTCCATTTTAGTTTATGTGGAACCCATCCTTCTTGTGTTGGCTCCTCCTCTCCCAAAAAGTTCCCTAGTGCCTAATAAATGTAAAACCCTCCTCCCTACACCATCATCTGATCCGCACATTGAGACACTGCAGTTCTGCGTGTATTTCTGGCCCCACATGTGGAACTAGAAGCATTTCAGAGAATGCAATCATAGAGGAGCTGTATTTTAATCTCTTACCTAGCAACGTATTTGGCCTCCAGGACCTCTCTTCTACCTTTCCTTACGTCATTGGTACTCACATGTACCATGACCACCGACTCGTCCCCAGCACTACATATAGGTCTGGTCACATATCTTGTGAGATCAGCAACCTTTGCATTTTTATATATATATATTATATATAGATTTCTAATAATTGAATCCCCTGTTACTATTATCTGGATCTTCCTGGATACCCAGGAGGGGTATCCTCAGTACAAGAGAATACCATGACATCATCTGGTTGGAAGGTCCCAACTATGGGATTGTTTCCTTCCTCTCTAGTTTGATATTCTGCTTCCCCAAGATTTTCATCCTCCTTAACAAAACAGACGTTGTCAGACTGAGGGTTGGCCTGCTCTATTGTGTCTCTGAAAAAGTGTTGTCTATGTACCTCTGTCTCCCTTAGTTCCTCCAGTTCAGCCAATCTGGCATCAAGAGCCCACACTGTATATGAGGGGCATGAGCTGATGGCATATGTGTGCACACATATGCCATCTGCCCACAAAATGGGTAGCTGTACATGCTGCATTCAGTGCACTAAAGTGGATAGCCCCCACTCTGATGCCAGACTTCTGCCTACATTATTTTTACTCTTGCAGGGGTTTTGTTTCTTGTGTTTATTTGTTTGCTTGGGTTTCTTTGGGGGGGGAGGGAGGTGTTGGCCTACATTTAGAGGTTGTTTATTACATGCATCTGCCTCTCACGACTCTCTTGCAAAACTCCCATTTGCTACTCCTGTTCGCTAGCTCCTCTGATCACTTAGGAGCTGGCTTTTTAAACTCCTCTTTTTCCCTGGAGTTAGCCACACACCCCTTGTCAAGGGATCCTAAAGGGGTTAGGGCTCAAAGGATAGTGTGGCAAACTTTTTGAATTGCCTTCCTTTTGTTGGGTTTTGTTCAGTGCTTAATTTGTCCCAGGGCTTGCTAGCGCTGAGCCCCGGTACCTCTAGGCTTAGCAGTGCATAGCCCCAGCACCTCTAGGTTTGCTGCATCCATTATGAATGTAAAATAATTACTTGAGCCCTGGCATGTCTTTTATTACAAATTAAGTTCTGGTTTTGTTTCAATGTTGTTACACTGGTCTACAATTTTTGAGAAGTCGTCTGCTTCAGAGATAAAATGTGCTATTTATTATGTATTTTGATGTGCTGAATTCAAATATGACAATTAAAACAACTGATTGGCTACTGTTTCTAAGATATTTAAGTTTTTACATTTTATGTCTATGTATATTGTGTAGATCGTAGAGTTTTAATCATAAATTGTAAACCTAGGTCTTTTCATGTGTTTATGGTTGCTTTACATGATAATATTTCACCTGTCCTGTTTATGTAACACTTTAAAAATCAGCAAAAGGGTTATATAAATAAAATTTATTATGAAACAAAAGGCAAAAAACTATTCTGTACATAGTTTAGTCCTATTCAATGTCTACTCGGCGCTTCTTGGCTTGTCTCTTGTATTCATTAAATGGAGCATCTCTTGTCACTGTCCAGCAATAGTCTGCAAGCATTGATGGGCTCCATTTGCCCTGATAGCGTTTCTCCATTGTTGCAATGTCCTGGTGAAATCGCTCGCCGTGCTCGTCGCTCACTGCTCCACAGTTCGGTGGAAAAAAATCTAGATGAGAGTGCAAAAAATGTATCTTTAGTGACATGTTGCAACCAAGGCTTTTGTATGCCTTGAGGAGGTTTTCCACCAACAACCTGTAGTTGTCTGCCTTGTTGTTTCCAAGAAAATTTATTGCCACTAACTGGAAGGCTTTCCATGCCATCTTTTCCTTGCCACGCAGTGCATGGTCAAATGCATCATCTCGAAGAAGTTCACGAATCTGAGGACCAACAAAGACACTTTCCTTTATCTTAGCTTCACTTAACCTTGGAAATTTTCCACGGAGGTACTTGAAAGCTGCTTGTGTTTTGTCAATGGCCTTGACAAAGTTCTTCATCAGACCCAGCTTGATGTGTAAGGGTGGTAACAAAATCTTCCTTGATTCAACAAGTGGTGGATGCTGAACACTTTTCCTCCCAGGCTCCAATGACTGTCGGAGTGGCCAGTCTTTCTTGATGTAGTGGGAATCTCTTGCACGACTATCCCATTCGCAGAGAAAACAGCAGTACTTTGTGTATCCAGTCTGCAGACCAAGCAAGAGAGCAACAACCTTCAAATCGCCACAAAGCTGCCACTGATGTTGGTCATAGTTTATGCACCTCAAAAGTTGTTTCATGTTGTCATAGGTTTCCTTCATATGGACCAACTGGGATTGATGGCAAAACATTGCCATTATGCAGTAAAACAGCTTTAAGACCCGTCTTCGATGAATCAATGAACAGTCTCCACTCATCTGGATCGTGAACGATGTTGAGGGCTGCCATCACACCATCGATGTTGTTGCAGGCTACAAGATCACCTTCCATGAAGAAGAATGGGACAAGATCCTTTTGACGGTCACGGAACATGGAAACCCTAACATCACCTGCCAGGAGATTCCACTGCTGTAGTCTGGAGCCCAACAGCTCTGCCTTACTCTTGGGTAGTTCCAAATCCCTGACAAGGTCATTCAGTTCACCTTGTGTTATGAGGTGTGCTTCAGAGGAGGAGGATGGGAGAAAATGTGGGTCCTGTGACATTGATGGTTCAGGACCAGAAGTTTCATCCTCTTCCTCTTCCTCGTCTGACTCAAGTGAGAATGATTCTTGTGCATCAGGAACCGGCAGTCCTTCTCCGTGGGGTACTGGGCGTATAGCTGATGGAATGTTTGGATAATGAACAGTCCACTTTTTCTTCTTTGACACACCTTTCCCAACTGGAGGCACCATGCAGAAGTAACAATTGCTGGTATGATCTGTTGGCTCTCTCCAAATCACTGGCACTGCAAAAGGCATAGATTTCCTTTTCCTGTTCAACCACTGGCGAAGATTTGTTGCACAAGTGTTGCAGCATATGTGTGGGGCCCACCTCTTGTCCTGATCTCCAATTTTGCAGCCAAAATAAAGGTGATAGGCTTTCTTAACCATAGTGGTTATACTGCGCTTTTGTGATGCAAAAGTCACTTCACCACAAACATAGCAGAAGTTATCTGCACTGTTCACACAAGTACGAGGCATCTCTGCTCACTTTGACTAAACAGAAATGTGTCCCTTTGCAAAATCAAACACTGACAAATAAGAGAGCACGACACTGTATGATTTCTAGAGCTGATATAGGGCAATTTGTTCAGCAGAGTGATGTAAGCTTCGTTACGATTGCATCATCCATGACTTCTAGGAATAACATGATGCAATTCATATCATGTATGACGCAATACCAGCTTCAGATTGCATCATTCATTGTTTTGCCTAAAAAGCAAGTACTGTCCAAACCCAGTCATAGATTTATTCATAGATCCAGTCAAAGATGTATTTTAGTCATTTCTGGTTTAAATTGAGATCCCTTCCCTTTATAACTCACTTATCCTCCGCCATTCCCAAGTCAAGGGTCGTATATACTGACCCAATAGCATATCTTGAAAACTAGAGCCAATCAGCAATTTTAAGCATCATTTTCGTTCTCAGTGACCCAGAATTAGTAAAGTTTGACTACATTTATTTCAGAAGCATTTTGGCTGTAGAGCAGTGTTATCTAACAACTTTTTATAGGTGACCCAGGAGTACATACAAGACTGAGTTCACCCTCAGTAATCTGCTGCTATTCCTAAACAACCACAATTGTTCTCCCACAGTTTGTGACATCAGCAGAGGCCCTGAAAAGAATTATAGACCTAGATGCATGCTGGGGACATCTATTGTGTTGTATGAAGAAAAACTACAAATGTTGGCAGTGGTATGCAGTAGATCATTGAAGTACAGCACAATGGTAGTGAAAACTAAAAATCTTGGGGGAAAGGGTTATCCTTCAAAACATGCCCCAAAATTGTTAACCTGGAAAGAATGTGCAAAATTGCACAATATAATGGCAGTGAACTACGTCATCACTAAAGATACATACATTTCCATTTCCTTGGAGTTTTTAAATTAAGTTATCCATTGCTGCAAAGTTTTAGTTCTCCGAGAAATTTGTGAGCTCCATCAGTGATGCGGGAGACCCTATTACTGGGATAAAGTTCCATAAGGGTTTAAAAATCCTTTGCTCAACACATTCCTAACATTTGACAATTTTTTGAAACCTAAAACACATACACAATATTTTTTCTGTCACGTATACATAAATCTTTTTTTAATATCTAAAATATTCCTAAAAGGAATATATTGTTGTGCAAAAATCACAACTCACATATTCAACCCCAAATGTTTCTAAGTGTTAGCTGCAGACACAACATACAGAGATTACTTGTAAGAGAAAGTTGTGTAACTAGCATGACAAACAGCTTCAGATTTCAATTACTGTATGATCATCAGTGTAGAGAATAAAGAGGCAATTTTTGCAGAAGGAAACCATGGGGAATACACTGGACTGACAACTGACTGGAATTCAATTTACTGAAGTGATATTGAAATATGGGGGAGAAGTAGCAGTACACTGATTAAGTTTCAAACTACTGTATTACTAATACTGTCTCATGAACCTGTATGCTCTGTTATCACCATGGCAACATGATCATCAGAGCAATCCTGAGAGCAGGCAACACTATAGACTGTTCATTTACATTTGTGATAGATACTGAAAAGACATGGACTTGAATAAGCCTAAATTTCTCACAGTGCATGTAAATAAAATTAAGTGTGCCTGTTCCTTCAGAAATTTGGGATACAGGAGAGAGAGAAAAAAGAAGAAATCTGCTTTGTCAAGTAACATTCTTTAAAGAAAAACTATTTCTTCTGGATTTATAATAATAATAATAATAATAATAATATTACTGGAAGCAGCTGATATTAAAAGTGTGCTGATAATATCTGATGCTCACATTTTTATTGTACTGTTGACTGAATATATCCAAGAAAGATGGGCCAAATCCATAACATTTCAGTCCATTCTTCATGCACCCTAAAGTTTCAGTGGTTTTTTTTATTCTGGGCTTTATTAACCAGATTTCAAAGGTAAGAAGGCTTGGCAGAATTTGTTTTTATTTTTTATCGTTTCAACAGTCAATATCCATATTTATTTTTAAGCATTTTTTTCTATATCTATTTAAATTTTCATGGCTGTGCAAAATTATGAGTTTTAAGCATTTGTGATAAATTAAAATTTTCCACAGTTGTGGGAATTTATGATGGGGTCAGACAATGAAGGATGGGGTGTCAGGCAATAATTATTTAATGGCAGTGGTCATTGAGATTCAATAAGTTAAAGATTTATAACCATTAAAAACACACAATTGTCAACATTGCATGTCAAAATATACAAAGTAAATATCCTTAAATCAAATTTATAAATTCTCAAGTAGCATTTTTCTCACTTTACCTATCTGTAAATTTGGCTTATCAATGGAAATATTTTTCTGTCGATTTGTATGTGTACAGTGAAAGCAACATTTACTTGATTAAAAATCTAATCCTTCCTACCCTAAAGATAAGGGTCATTTGCAAAATTCAGATTTGGATTTCGTATAATCCCAGACTTGTGTGTGTTGGGTTCTGAGATTTTGAGGTATGCTCCTCTCATGTAAGCATTTTCTTACTAAAATTTAAGAGTAGTAGAGCTAGTGAACTTTGATTTGCTACTCTTTGCATGAGGAAACTAAGTTTTTTGAGTATAAGGACCAGATTAAAGAATTGTGGGCCCCCATGCAGTATGGAACTGCCCCACACACCTTCCCTGTCATATAGGGGGCAGGGACAGTTTCTGCCCCTGTAGCGGGAAGCTGGAGAGCAAGCTTAGCCTTCACCAGTTCCTGTCCAATTAGCCTGGCCCAGCTCCCTCCTCCAGCCCATTGGATCTCAGACAGCGTGCAAGCAAGGACCTCCCTATGCATCACCCCACCCCCTTCCTGGTCCAGGGTTGGCAGGGAGGAGGGGTTGTGTGTGTTTCCCCATCCCCACCCCATGACTGGGGGCCTCCTCAACGATGAGGACCCTGTGCAAGGGCACTGAGTGCACATTGGTTAATCCAGACCTGTTGAGTAATCTTAAGAATTTGTGGAAAAGGACAAAACAAATCCATTATTTCCATTGGTTTGTTTGTGATGAGAGAAATTAGAACATGTTATGTTGGTACAAACTGAACTTTTTCCATTAATTTGTCCCAGGTTGCCACATTCCATTTATATAACGCCTTTCATCCAAAAGACAATAAAGATACACATGCCCTTTGTATGTGGTTGTAATAGCCTTGGGAAAGTTACAGAACCATATGTTCAATTACATTTCTCAGGCACCTCTGACTACCTCACCTGCACTCCATGCCTGATCCATCTCCCCTGAGACTACAACTAACACCACTAAATCTGTCCAGATGTATGCAAAGAAAAATATCCAGGAAAAGATGTCCTCCCCCCACCCATATGTAATTACATTCCAAAATGGCACTGACTGGATGATAATATCCAGTTCTGGACCCATGGCTTGTTTAAGGGTGAATATGTTGAGACTCAGTATGACTAGAAGAAAATAAATTTAGATCTTTGAAAAGCCAGAAATCTCCCCCTTTCCAGTGGCATAAAGCTTGAGATTCTAAGTCAGAAAGATCATAAGATAGACCTTAAAACTGAAACATTATGATGTACAGAGAAGCTACTGTATTTTAGGTAACTTGTAAAGTTAACTCCTTCTTCCCCAGAGTGCTCTACCGTTGTACTCATGGTATTGAGGCACCTGGCTTTATAGAACCATCTCTAAAAGTACTTTTTCAGTATCATATGCAGAATATGTGATGGTGTGGAGTGACATAATGATTTTACAGGCATTGCATTTGTCCCAGCCATGCAGGAAGAACTAAAAGATTCTATAGATGTGGTTTAATTAGGCAACAACTTTATTCACTTAACATATCTGGGAATATCCAGCAATAAATGGTATAGTGCAGATAATCATTCTTTCCTTCATTGTTTCCATTTACTTTGAAGGGCTGCTATCAGCCCTTTCTCTTCCCAGCCTGGACCCAGCCCATTGCTGGCATCTTCAAATCTGGACCCAAATCTGTACCTCTGATTTGGTCCTTAAAAAATGAACAAGAACCATGAACCTTAGCTGAACCTGATCAATGTCCAGGTCTGAACACTGCCTCTTTGTCTCATCTCTCCCTAAACCTCCATATTTCCACAATTACTACACCAGGGGGAGAAATCCCATCTGATTAAAGACCCTCATTAAAGACCTCTAAACACTGAACATTACACTAGTTACAGTGTTTTGGAATATTGTTGTAGTGTACTGTGATGTGTGTGTATATAGATATAGATATAGTGACACTGACATTGCCATTTATGCATTCACATATCCTGCTACAATATCCAAGGGAATAAAACAAAAACAAAAACAAAAACTTCCATTTACAGGAAAGGCACGCGCGCACACACACACAACTTGTTTGCAGATGCTCAAGGTTTTTTCCAACTATTTGGCTCATTGCTACTGAAAATAATATTTAAAATCACACTGCAGAATTATGCCTGTAGTCTTCTGTAATAATGTTAACATACAAGTGTCAAGGGCCTGCTGTAATTTAGTTGCCATTGACTAAACACTTTACACTGAAGAATAACCTTTAATTCTATTCTGAAAGCTGATCTACATATAGTAATTTGCCATTAATTATACGTATTAGGAATTATCACTAAAATGTGTAAAGTTATGCTGGAAAAAAACATCCTTGCCCATGTAAATGTAACCAAGTTAATACATCAGAACTAAAATGGTGAAATTTAGGAATTAACCTTCACCTACATAACCTGTGAAATTCAATATCAAAGGATGACAAATTTTTTAAAGAACTGGATTATCTTTGACAACTAACAACATTTGTAGCTAGGCAAGACAAGATACTGATAAGGGTATGTCAATCCCCCCCCACTATATGATCTGACTGTGTATGGCAAATCCTTTGTTCCTGTGTCCAATATTCCCTCCCCATGCTGCCACCCCATCCCCTGCTACTCAGCAGCTTTTCTTGGAAGTCTTATAAACAAGTCTCTTGCAAGTGTGTGAACTTTAGATTGGTTTTATGGGGATAAAAAACCCATGGCTGGCCCAGGTCAGCGGACTTGGGCTCGTGAATGTGTGTGTATATATATATAGGGAAACTTGGGCTGCGGGCCTGAAAAATTGCTGTGAGGATGGAAGGTCCCAGAGCAAGACAAGATACTGAGCCTGAACAATTACACACCAATTTTTAGCCCTGCAGCCCGAAGCCTGTGAGCCCAAGTCAGCTGATCCAGCCCAGCAGTGCCACTTTTATCCCCATGTAGATGTACCCACTGCCTTTTGCCAAGTAAGATTGCTCTTCATCATGATACCAAGTGTAGCCACTAGGCTTGTAAAGAAGAGCTAATCTAAAAAACAACCCTGAAAAGTGGGTCACTAAATGGATTCAATATTCCAGCTGTGCCAAACACAGTCCAAGTCAGCTGCTAAAAGGAAAGGTAAGGTTTGGATGAGATGTTTACTATTCCAAATATGATTTTTATTAATTATTATTATACCTATCTCATAGAACTGGAAGGGACCCTGAAAGGTCATTGAGTCCAGCCCCCTGCCTTCACTAGCAGGACCAAGTACTGATTTTGCCCCCGATCCCTAAGTGGCCCCCTCAAGGATTGAACTCACAACCCTGGGTTTAACAGGCCAATGCTCAAACCACTGAGCTATCCCTCCCCCCAATTATAATTTCTTAAGTGTGGGAGGGGGTGAAGGAGGAGTGGAATAGGGTGAGTCTGGCCCACTAGCTAAGAGAGAGCAAAACTAAAATCATCCCTGGTTTTGCCCACCTGTAATCATGGCATTGTCCCTTTATACTACATTAAACTCTGATTTAGGAAAGCTTCATTATTTTATAGCAATAGGGTAAAATTTTCAAAAGCACCTTAGGTGCCTAAGAGCCATTGACATTCAATGAGGCTTAGGAGTGAGCCTTACATCTAAGACCTGGTCTACACTATGAGTTTAGGTCGACTTTAGCAGCGTTAAATCGAATTAAGCCTGGACACGTCCACACGACAAAGCCCTTTCTTTCAACTTAAAGGGCCCTTTAAACCGGTTTCTTTACTCCACCTCCGACGAGGGGATTAGCGCTAAAATCGGCCTTTGCGGGTCGGATTTGGGGTAGTGTGGACGGAATTCGACGTTAATGGCCTCCGGGAGCTATCCCACAGTGCTTCATTGTGACCGCTCTGGACAGCACTCTCAACTCAGATGCACTGACCAGGTAGACAGGAAAAGCCCCGTGAACGTTTGAATTTCATTTCCTGTTTGCCCAGCGTGGAGAGCACAGGTGACCACGAAGAGCTCATCAGCACGGGTAACCATGATGGAGTCCCAGGATCGCAAAAGAGCTCCAGCATGGACAGAACGGGAGGTACGGGATCTGCTCGCCATATGGGGAGACAAATCAGTGCTAGCTGAACTCCGTAGCAGTAAACGAAATGGCAAAATATTAGAAAAGGTCTCAAAGGCCATGAAGGACAGAGGCCATAACAGGAACGCACAGCAGTGCCACGTGAAAATTAAGGAGCTAAGGCAAGCCTACCACAAAGCCAGAGAGGCAAACGGAAGGTCTGGAGCAGAGCCGCAAACATGCCACTTCTACGCGGAGTTGTATGCCATTCTAGGGGGTGCAGCCACCACTACCCCAACCGTGTGCTTTGACTCCGTCAATGGAGAAACACACAACAGGGAAGCGGGTTCAGGGTACGCGGAAGATGATGATGATGATGATGATGAAGACAATGAAGATAGCTCACAGCAAGGAAGCGGAGAAACCGGTTTCCCCAACAGCCAGGATATGTTTATCACCCTGGACCTGGAACCAGTAACCCCCGAACTCACCCAAGGCATGCTCCCAGACCCTGAGGGCACACAAGGGACCTCTGGTGAGTGTAACTTTGTAAATATTACATATGGTTTAAAAGCAAGCGTGTTTAATGATTAATTTGCCCTGGCAATCGCGGCCAGTACAGTTACTGGAAAAGTCTCTTAACGTGTATGGGGATGGAGTGGAAATCCTCCAGGGACATCTCCAGAAAGCTCTCCTTCATGTACTCCCAAAGCCTTTGCAAAAGGTTTCTGGGGAGGGCTGCCTTATCCCGTCCGCCATGGTAGGACACTTTACCACGCCAGGCCAGTAGCACGTAGTCTGGAATCATTGCATAACAAAGCATGGCAGCGTATGGTCCTGGTGTTTGCTGGCATGCAGACAACATCCATTCCTTATCGCTCTTTGTTATCCTCAGGAGAGTGATATCATTCATGGTCACCTGATTGAAATGGGGTGATTTTATTAAGGGGACATTCAGAGGTGCCCGTTCCTGCTCGACTGAACAGAAATGTTCCCCGTTGTTAGCCACGCGGTGGGGGGGAGGGGTGAAGTGATCATCCCAGAGAATTGGGTGTGTGGGGGGGAGGGGGTAGTTGGGTTTGTGCTGCATGTTAACCCGGAAACCCCAGCCCCTCCTTTTACATTGCAAACCCATTTTAAATGGTCAACCCAATGGGTCCTTGGTATGGGAAATGAGGGCGCTGCTGTTTGAAACCATTCCCACATGTTATGAAGGTTAAAAAAGCCCAAAGACTGTGGCTTACCATGGCTGCCTGCAAGCCGAATTCTGTTGCCTGGCACTGCATGAGTGATCTCTCACACCAAATCGGCAGGCCCTCAATATAAGAGGAAAAATGCGACCTTGTAACGAAAGCACATGTGCTGTGTAATGTGAACAGCAAAATTTAACGTGAAAGAGTATACCCATTGTTCTCTAAAATGTGTCTTTTTTAACCACCTCTCCCTTCTCCTCCACCAGCTGCAAATGTTTCTCCTTCGCAGAGGCTAGCGAAGATTAGAAGGAGAAAACGGCGGACTCGGGATGATATGTTCACGGAGCTCCAGATGTCCTCCCACGCTGAAAGAGCACAGCAGAATGTGTGGAGGCAGTCAACGTCAGAGTGCAAAAAAGCACAATTTGAACGAGAGGAGAGGTGGTGGGATGAATCGCAGGCTGAACAGAGCAAGTGGCGGGCTGAAGATGATAGGTGGCGTCAGCTTGCAGACAGAAGGTAAGAGTCGATGCTCCAGCTGCTGGAGCATCAAACTGATATGCTCCAGCATATGGTTGAGCTGCAGGAAAGGCAGCAGGAGCAGAGACCGCCGCTACAGCCCCTGTGTAACCAACAGCCCTCCTCCCCAAGTCCCATTGTCTCCTCATCCAGACGCCCAAGAACACGGTGGGGGGGGCCTCCGGCCACCCAGTCACTCCACCCCAGATGATTGCGCGAGCATCAGAAGGCTGGCCTTCAATAAGTGTTAAAGTTTTAAACTGCAGTGTGTCCTTTTCCTTCCCTCCTCCCCCACCCATCCCGGGCTACCTTGGCAATTATCCCCCTAGTTGTGTGATGAATTAATAAAGAATGCATGAATATGAAGTAACAATGACTTTATTGCCTCTGCAAGCGGTGCTCGAAGGGGGAAGGGGAGGGTGGGGTGGTTGGTTCATCAAGGAGAAACAAACAGAAGTTTCACACCATAGCCTGGCCAGTCACAAAACTGGTTTTCAAAGCTTCTCTGATGCGCACCGCGCCCTGCTGTACTCTTCTAATCACCCTGGTGTCTGGCTGCATGTAATCAGCGGCCAGGCGATTTGCCTCAACCTCCCACCCCGCCATAAACGTCTCCCCCTTACTCTCACATATATTGTGGAGCGCACAGCAAGCAGCAATAACAATGGGGATATTGGTTTCGCTGAGGTCTATCCGAGTCAGTAAGCTGCGCCAGCGCGCTTTTAAACGTCCAAATGCACATTCCACCACCATTCTGCACTTGCTCAGCCTATAGTTGAACAGGTCCTGACTACTGTCCAGGCTGCCTGTGTACGGCTTCATGAGCCATGGCATTAAGGGGTAGGCTGGGTCCCCAAGGATAACGATAGGCATTTCAACATCCCCAAAGGTTATTTTCTGGTCCGGGAAGAAAGTCCCTTCCTCCAGCTTTTGAAACAGACCAGAGTGCCTGAAGACGCGAGCATCATGTACCTTTCCCGGCCATCCCACATTGATGTTGGTGAAACGTCCCTTGTGATCCACCAGGGCTTGCAGCAGCATTGAAAAGTACCCCTTGCAGTTTATGTATTCGGTGGCTTGGTGCTCCGGTGCCAAGATAGGGATATGGGTTCCGTCTATGGCCCCACCACAGTTTGGGAATCCCATTGCAGCAAAGCCATCCACTATGACCTTCACGTTTCCCAGAGTCACTACCCTTGATATCACCAGGTCTTTGATTGCCCTGGCAACTTGGATCACAGCAGCCCCCACAGTAGATTTGCCCACTCCAAATTGATTCCCGACTGACCGGTAGCTGTCTGGCATTGCAAGCTTCCACAGGGCTATCGCCACTCGCTTCTCAACTGTGAGGGCTGTTCTCATCCTGGTATTCTGGCACTTCAGGGCAGGGGAAAGCAAGTCACAAAGTTCCATGAAAGTGCCCTTACGCATGCGAAAGTTTCGCAGCCACTGGGAATCGTCCCACACCTGCAACACGATGCGGTCCCACCAGTCTGTTCTTGTTTCCCGTGCCCAGAATCAGCATTCCACGCCATGAACCTGCCCCAGTAACACCATGATTTGCACATTGCTGGGGCCCGTACTTTGTGAGAGGTCTATGTCCATGTCAATTTCCTCATCACTCTCGTCGCCGCGCTGCAATCGCCTCCTCGGCTGGTCCTGGTTTTGCTTTGGCATGTCCTGGCTCTGCATATACTCCAGGACAATGCGCGTGGTGTTCATAGTGCTCATAATTGCCGCGGTGATCTGAGCGGGCTCCATGATCCCAGTGCTATGGCGTCTGGTCTGAAAAAAGGCACGAAACAGACGGAGGGAGGGGCGACTGACGACATGGCGTACAGGTACAGGGTATTAAAATCAACAAAGGTGGCTGTGCATCAGGGAGAAACACAAACAACTGTCACACAGAATGGCCCCCCCAAAGATTGAACTCAAAACCCTGGGTTTAGCAGGCCGTTGATTTCACGGAGGGAGGGGGAAGCAAATGAATACATCTATTTTTTACATCTTAAGCTGGCAGCAGACGGTGCAGCATGACTGATAGCCCTCGGCATCTTCTGGGTGCTTGGCAGAAGATACTGTACTACGACTGCTAGCCATCATCGTCAAGATGGTTCAATAGGACTGCCGGCAGGACTGAGTCTCCAGGAGACAAAGCATGTCTGCCCAGGTGCCTCTGATTGAACTGGAGTACGACGACGATGGATACCAGTCGTAATACACCATCTACTGCCAAAAGGCAAGGGGCTGCTGCTGTGTAGCAATGCAGCCCCACGTCTGCCAGCACCCAGATAGCCGATGAAGGCTACCAGCCATACTGCACCATCTACTGCCAAAAGGCAATTAGCTGCTGCTGTGTAGAAATGCAGTACCACGTCTGCCGGCACCCAGATGACATATGGTGATGGTGAGCTGAGCTGAGCTGAGCGGGCTCCATGCATGCCGTGGTATGTTGTCTGCACAGGTAACCCAGGTAAAAAGGCGTGAATCGATTGTCTGCCGTTGCTCTGACAGAGGGGGAGGGGCCTGACAACGTACCCAGAACCCCCCGTGACACTGTTTTGCATCATCAGGCATTGGGATCTCAACCCAGAATTTCAATGGGCGGCGAAGACTGCGGGAACTGTGGGATAGGTACCCACAGTGCAACGCTCCAGAAGTCAACGCTAGCCTCGGTACTGTGGACGTGGTCCGCCAACTTCATGCACTTAGAGCATTTTATGTGGGGACACACACAATCGACTGTATAAAACCGATATCTATAAAACCGGCTTCTATAAATTCGACCTAATTTCGTAGTGTAGACATACCCTAAGTGACTTAGGCACTTTTGAAAATTTTATCCAATTTTTTTTAAGCTGGAGATTCAATTTGTGTCGTCTTCCCACATACACTAAATCAGGCCTCATTATGATCACTTTCATTGCATGATATGGCAGCAGAAAACTAAAACAAAACTCACTCTGTGGATGCATCCCAAAATTACTCTGGCATCACATCACAGATGAGGGAGGCAATAGCCTCTCTTTACATGTCACTAGAGCGTGTGACCAAAGGCAAATTATGATGAATATCATTGAATATTTCTTAGCAGTGGAGTTTATTAGATGAGAAATAATCTACCACAGGATTGGTAGAACCCCTATTGCTTAATTCACTTAAAACTGGGATGATACATTCAGAATTATACAAGAGGGAACAATTCTGCATTGACAAGAAGATGTAATACGTTTATTTCTTAAAGGCCAAAATTCTGCTCTTAC
Source organism: Emys orbicularis (assembly GCF_028017835.1). Lineage (NCBI taxonomy): Eukaryota > Metazoa > Chordata > Testudines > Emydidae > Emys > Emys orbicularis. Next base: position 47,646,135 of record NC_088687.1, on the reverse strand, counting down.
TTGTATACATGCAACTCCACTCAAGTAGAGCTACACCCCTGTAAGAGCAGAATTTGATCCCATGGTTTTATGATGTATAACATCAGCTCATGCAAGCTCTCTGAGAGATGTAGCTCCTTTATTTGATGTTAAGAAAGTAATCTGCATGTCAGCTTACTCCAGAAAAATAATGCAAAGTACAATGAAAACCTATAATTAAGAACCAGAGTTTGTGTTAAATGGCAACTACTCAAATTATTCCACATAGGAAGGTGTAATGGTCCACACTTGGGGTCTGGTTGGGGAGCGTGGCCTAGTGGTCACAGCCACAACCCTTGACTGCCAAGGGGGTTGTGGGGAGGGGAGCCCAGGCCCTCCCACTCCACCAGGCTCCAACCCAGAACCCTTTGGATTACAAGTAGTTTGGCAACGAAGGCTGCTTAAGGCTATCCTCCCTGGGCCTCTTCCTCTCATACCCTCCCCCAGGGGTCAACTTAGTCCAAGTCTTTCCCCTGGTGGGGAAATCCAAACCAAAATAAATAAGAGGGGGTTACCAATGTCCAAAGGATACTTCCGTCTCTGGGGTGGGTCCTCCCTTCCCTCAGGGAGGGCCCCTTTGAGCAGCTGCATCATAGCCTTTAGGCTTCCCCCTGTGCTGCTAAAGCTGTGGGCTGCTGGTCTGCTCACCTACAACTCTGCCACCCAAATGTGCTAATTCCCTGGTCTGTTAATTCCTCCAGCAGATGAAGCATTTGCTGCAGGTGTAGTGGGGCGGGGCTGGCTGAGCCCAAAATAATCCCTTAACACCTTGTTGCCCAGTGTGGGGTTTGTACACCCCATCATAGAAGGATGCCTGTAAACATCTATGTTCTATTATATTTTCACTACTCTGAAATGCGGGTAGTTGAATGATTTTACTAATGGACAAGCTAAGGACATCATTTTTCATATATGAATCGCCAAAGAATCATGCCATCTCTCACAGCGATACAATTACTATAAGGTAGTGTAGAAATGGAAGACAGAATAGTCAGGGTATTCTTTCCTTCTTTTCCTAAACTGTCATACACCCTGGCTATGCACAAATTCAGCACAGAGGTAGGTGCATTTCCATGGTGGGTCAAAAGATTCCTGCATACATGGTATTGCATCCTCACTGCCAAACTTTTGGGAACGAGGCCGAGTTAAAAATTGACAATCAGCTGATATTTAAAGAAATCAACTATTAAGAATACATTTGTGGAAATATAGAGTCTAAGAATTTATTTCTATAACAAATCAATGCCCTGCCCCTTGTCTGCCCCGGCCCACTGACCTGTTCTAAGGAAGGAGTAAGGAGGCAGGCTTATCCTCTGTGCCCAGGCCCAAGGGATGTAAGGGGGATCTAACTCCCTTTCATTCCCTTGCACAGGAAGGAAAACAAGTAACAATCTATCCTTAAGGATTCGCAAATCAGGATAAACACATTGAGCTCCTAAAAGATATATTTCATCAGGAGAATCCAAAACTTTTTAAAGACAATTTGTTGGCAGCTCCACACTAAGCCCCTGTGGAGGCAAAAATCGGATACATAGGAATGCTGTTCAGGTTACTTTTATGGGAAGCAACTAATCACTAACAAAGATTTCTTTTAATACCACTTCATGTTAACATGGTGTAATGAAAGGAATTACTCTTAAGCTTCTTTAATATTGAAGTACACAGCTGAATCCCAAAACAGCACATCTTCCAAGCCATGAGAGGACAAAGGAACAAAATATTCCTGTGATTCTGTTCTCTATTGCCCATCACTTTGCCAATGACCAGGTGTTTGAAAAACATGCAAAGGGGGCAGAGAATACGTTGTAGTGGCATTGGCTGTGGTACTGGGAGTTTTCAGAATGGTACAATAAAATGGACTTGCTTGAAATCTATGTAGGGTCTGGATCAGAGTGTAGATACCATAATAGGTGTATTTACTTAGTAAGTGTTATCTGATCTGACAGTATACACAGCTAAAAGTGCAGACTAGCTTCTTATTTGTTCTAAATACAGCAGGTGTTAATTGCACATTTAAGTCATTTCTTCAGCATCCTGTAATATCAGAATGCTAAAACATTTTCTTTCACAGCCATGCTATACATTCCTTATGCTATGAATGTAAGGTATAGAAGTAAGGGGGAAAGAAAATGCAGGGGAAAAGCCAAATATGCATTTTTGAAGATGGGTTTCAAACAACCAAGTCAGTGAAGTGAACCTCCTTAATTCTGAAATTACTAGACTGGTGCATTTTTTACTCAATTCCATATGTGTTAGACCATTCCCTAAAAGTACATGAGGGCTTGCAGAATCAGGCCCTCCGTATGTGCAAATCCCAGTAACTTCCAATGGAAGCGCCAAACATGAAGGAGCTGCAGGATCAGGCCGATAGATAGTGAAGCTATTTGTTTGTAACTATCTGTTCCAAGTCGTCAGTTATTGGTATTCTGCAGAAGATTTATTCAAACGCAGTGCAGGGGAAAAGCTGAAGGTAAAAATGTAGAACTTGTGTATAGGTCTTTGAAATGAATTCCAGTAAAACTACAGAAAATAACTTTTCAAGGTTGAATTATGTGCATACTAGATGCATTTTCTATTTCAAAAATAAAATCACTGCAAAATAATCAGAATGCTTCAATGGTAAAAAAGTGCTTTCCCCATATCGTTGGTTTAAAGAAATCCATCCTCTTTCCAACTATTGAGCTACATGTTACCCTCCTCCATGCAACATAGATATTAACCAACTATGATCATTTACAGGCAAAACATGAGGGGTGAGAGCAGCCATTCCACATCATTCTCCCTCCTTTAAACTCGATACTACTGAAGCCCTTCAGTACAGTAGAGGCCCTCTAGATCGGGAGGGTGAGAGACAATGGAAGCAGGGAACAGCCATTCTGCATATCATTTTCTTCACACCATTCATGATTTCATAGACCTCTATCTAGGGTGACCATATTTCCCTATGCTGAATATGGGACACCTGGTAAAATTGCTCGAATTCAAGCGAGTTCAATCACAATCAATCAGAACAATGCAGTACCTGCACACACACACACCCAAAAAAATGTTATAAAAACTCCAGGGCCCAGTGGGAGAAGGGAGATTCGGGGGGTCCAGGCCAGGGTGGGGCCTCAGGCATAGGCCTAGTATGACTTCTATTTTGGGGGCAGAGGTCAGTGGGGCTCAAGCCAGCTCGATGTGGCAGCTCCATGGAGGGAGTGCCACCTCTATCCCCTGATTCATCTCAGCAGGCCACCCAGCCTGTTTTGGTTCTGGCGGGGGGGAGGCACAACCAAAAATTATAACTCAAAGGTGGGGGGCTCAGCTCAAAAAGTCTGAAAACAGCTCAGGGTGCAGGAAAGGTGTAGCTAGGGGCTGTGTGTGAGCAGGGGGGGTAGCTCAGGGTGCAGGTAAAGGATAACTAGGGGCTGTGTGTGGGCAGGGGGGTAGCTCAGGGGGCAGGGAAGCAGTAGCTAGGGGCTGTGTGTGGGCAGGAGGCTAGCTCAGAGGGCAGGGCGGCAGTCCTGGGTTTACAATGGCACCAGTGGCACCGTGGAGCCAGGCCCATGCTCAGAAGGGACCATGACCTGCTCTGCTTGCACTGCGCCCCGAGACCCCACCCACCCTTGCTCCTCTTGGCCTGCCCACCAGCCAGCCGAGGGCTCCTCTCCCCCCCGGGCCAAACCCTCCAGCTCCTCTCTGCCCCCTGGCTGGACCCCACTGCACCTCCGGTTCAGGGCAGTCTCTGCTTCCCACCACCTGTGGGGCCCCGGCTTGTCTCCCTGGAGCTGAGCCACCTGGGACTGGTGCAGAAGCCTGGCCAGTCTCGGTCAGTTTGGGGGGGGAGGATAGTGTGGGGGGCTTGGCTGGGCCCCTCCAGGAAAGTTCCAGCTTCCCACCTCCAAACTGGCCAGGGGGCGGGGAGAGAAGGAGGCATGGGGGGGCGTGGAGCTGTCCCCTGGACTGCCCTGCACTTGCACTGCACTTTGGGGGGGGCAACATCCTCAGTACCCCCCCAGATCTGCCCATGGGCTCAGGGAGCTTCTGCCCCACAGGGAGCACCAGGGATCCGGGATTCAGCCCTGCCACTCCTGATTTCAGCAGGGGGAGAGAGAAAGAACGCCAGGGATCGGGGCTTCAGCCCAGTGTGGGGGAGGGGTGCCGGTAGGGTGACCAGACAGCAAATGTGAAAAAATCAGAATGGGGGGAGTGGGGAAATAGGAGCATATATAAGAAAAAGACCCCAAAATCGGCGGGACTGTCCCTATAAAATCGGGACATCTGGTCACTCTAGGTGTCGGGGATCATGGCTTCAGCCTGGATGGGCGCTGGGGATTGGGGCTTCAGCCCCAGGGGGGCACCAGGGATGGGGGCTTCAGCCTCCTGGGGGTCGCCAGGGCTTGGGTATTCAGCCCCGCAGCTCTCAGCTTCAGCGAGGGGGATGCCAGGTATCGGGGTTTCAGCCCAGTGGGAGGGGAAGGGGGACTGTGGATCAGGGATTCAACTCTACCTCACCCTGCCATTTGGGGCCTGTTAGGAAGTGTGTGTTGCTTGGTGTACATCTATGAATATAACACTGTCAATGCACCACCCTGATTTTGTGATGCTTTCTATACATTATTATACTGTGTTTGTTATTGATCCTATGAGTTGTGTCTCACTGTACAATAATGAGTAAGTGGGTGCTTTCACTACCACCAGGCATTCTACAGCATATGTTGGGAACTAATAACAATGAATTATTTTCCAAACAATAGAGTTTTAGAGTAACAAATGCTGCAAAAAAATTCTGTGCAAGTTAAAATATATTAAAACCATAATAAATTTATGGAACAGTGCTTAAGACGGGGAAGGATCATTCATGTCCATTTTAGCTACACACACACACACACACACACACACACACACACACACACACACACACACACAGAGGAACCATGGCTCTTACTGATCAGTGTATGTGAAGCTTTGGTTGTGCTTAATGTCCCTTGGGATGGAGTAGTAGGGGCAGGGATGCAGACCAATGCCACGTGAAATGTTGACAAGGGGCATAGGGAGGTGCTGTAATGGAGCTCTCTAGGAACTGCTAAGGGAGGCGAGCCCAGGATTGTTGCATCTGTAGGTCCACAAGAGCCTGTAGCATCTGTGTTTGCTGCCAAAGAAGCCCCATTATGTCCTAATGCATTTCCCTCACCTTTTCCTGCTGAGATTTCTGGGCCTTTCTCCTGTCCACTCTCCTTCTCCAGGCTGTCTGCAAAGTTCACCCTCCAGGCCCTGTGTTCAGCATCTCATTGAACATGTCATTCTGAGTCCTCTTCCTTTTCCTCCTCATCTGGCTCAGGCATTCCACGGGTGTGGAGGGGGAACCCCTCAAGACTGTGATGGAATTTCAAATGGATCCTGGCTCATAACATAGCTAGACACCCTTGGGTCACTTGTACCCCAACCACCTCATCAAAGGTAGCCACAGTGGTCTGCAGGGCGGTAGTAGGGTGTCCACCAACTATGGCATGCAGCTATTTATAAAAAGCTGCAGGTCTGTGGCTCGGCACCAGATCGACTGTTGGCCTCCCTGGCTTTTTGGTATGCCTGCCATAGTTCCTTTGCTGTCACCCAGCACTGCTAATGATCCCTGTCGTAATCCTTCTCCTGCATACCCCATGAAATCTGCTCATAGATGTCCACATTTCAATGGCTGGTCTGCAGCTGTGCTTACACAGCCTATTCGCCCCAGAGGCTCAGGAGATCCAATATCTCCTGTCTGTTCTAGGCGAGAGCACATCTGGAGCATGTAGCCAGCATGGTCAGCTGGGCAGTTGCACACAACCATGGAGAGCTGCTAGGTGCGCTTGCGAAGACAGACAACCAGGAAAAGGCTTTCAAACATTTGCAGGGTTTTAACATAGGGGGAGGCTTCCAGACTCCATGATCCCTGGACAGAGGAGTTCACAATTGTGATCAGAGTGGTCAGTGCCGGGCACTGTGGGACTATTGCTGCTGGAGGATTGTTAGGGTTGACATAAGCAATGCAGTATCCACATTAGCACTGCGTTGACCTCAGCACATCTATCATGGCTCAGTGCCACTCGGGGAGGCGGTGTTACTAGGTCAGTGTAATGGATAGCTTACATTGGTGGGAAACAAATTTCAGTGTAGACATATGCACAACTAGGTAAATGCAAAGTTACATCAACCTAACTTTGTAATGTAGACCAGGCCTCAGAGTTCCCAACCAATAGGCAGGACAACCCACACAGGGGTAACTGGCTCTTTGACAGTAATGCAGATATGCCAAAGGACAGCATTACAACCTGAAAGAGCTACTAATGGATGAGCCTTACAGGTTCAGAGATTGGATTAATTATAAGTACCCAAAATGTCCATTAATCTTTTACATGGTCAGCAGTGGGCTATAAAACTTGCAAGAAGGAGCTCCTTCGTGTAGTTTCTAGTACTCAAGTGAGTGAGTACTAGATAATGAGCTTTACATGGACTGGGTTTTTTTCATTCAGGTCATGACCAAAAGAGGCCAGTGAAGTCAATGGAAAGATTCCCTTTTATTTCTTTGAATCAGGCTTAGAGCAAATGCAAACTTGATTAGCATGGTTTAGAACCTGAGTCTTAAGTATAGCACTGTGTACAAGAGGCTATCAATCACTTGCAAGATGTAATTCTTGAAAATTACTTGATATCAAATCAATTAATGCCATTTGTGCTACCCCACATGTGAAAGATCAGCTACTTGGCAGTCTAAGAGTATATCTATATTACAGTCACGGGATGCGGTTGCAGCTTGTGTAGACATATATGAACTGGCTTTAATCTAGCTGGCACAAGTACCAGATCACAAAAGTTGTAGCAGCATGGGCTGAGTAATTACCCAGGGTTCCAGATGGGCTTGTACAGCCCCCACTGAAGCCCCTGCTGACAGTACCCAAACTAGCTAGATGAAAGCAAACCCAGGTGTGTCTCAACCAGCTGCAATCACACCCCATGACTGCAGTGTAGACATATCCTTAAAATGTCATATTAGTCTGGCACTGGTTAGGCAGCTGATGTGCTCTGACACAGCTTCTCCCAATGATTAGTATAGACTCATTGTTTCCTTGTATTCACCCTATCTGTTGTATCCACCTGTTGTCTCATCTTATACTTACAATCTAAGTGTTTAGGAGCAGAGACCACCGCTTTGTTATACATTTCTGCATTGCGTAGCACAATGAGCCCCTGGCCTCTAGGCTTTGCCACAATAAAAATAATTTTAAACACTGATTGGTCAAAGCACACACTAATGTTGTGTACAGCACATTCTACACATCAGACCAGATCATCCCCTGGATCTCTATATTCACTATTTGGACACTACATTGATCAGTGTTATAGAACACTGTAAAATAGATTCTCTTGAAACATCCGCATTGTCGTGCGTCTTTAGGCCTGACTCACCACTGCATTACTCCAGTTTTATACTGATGTAATGCCATTGATTTCACTAAGTCCATCTCAATAGTGTCATGCTGGCATAAAACTGTTACAATTGAATCAAGGCCTTTGTCTTCATAGCTGCCTCAGATAATTTTGAATTAATTTATTATGACTGCTGTTGAGCATTAGCCAAGACAGCTCTTGAGAAATGAGAGGGGTAAGCAGGGGATCTTCTGGGTTTGCATCAAAAGATTTCACAGGATTTCTAGAAAAAAAAAAGTCACTTTAAAATGAGATACATTCTCAGGCCTGGTCCACACTATGAGGTTAGGTCGAATTTAGCCACTTTAGGTTGAGTTCCTAAGCAATGCGGCTACACAACCAACCCTGTTCCGCCAACCTAAAGGGAGCTTTAAATGGATTGCTGTACTCCTCCCCGACGAGGGGAGCAGCGCTAAAATTGACCTTCCTGGGTCGAATTTGGGGTAGTGCAGACACAGCACTGTGAAATTTGATGGTATTGGCCTCCAGGAGCTAGCCCAGAGTGCTCCAACGTGACCGCTCTGGACAGCACTTTCAACTCTGATGCACTAGCCAGGTACACAGGAAAAGCCCTGGGAACTTTTGAATTTCATTTCCTGTTTGGTCAGAGTGGCAAGCTCAGCAGAACAGGTGACCATGCAGTCCCAGAATCACAAACGAGCTCCAGCATGGAGCTAACAGGACACACTGGATCGGATTGCTGTATGGGGAGAAGAATCTGTGCAGGCAGAACTCTGATCCAGCAGAAGAAATGCTGATATATATGCCCCCCCCCCAAAAAAAAATCATCACACAGAGAATGGTGGACAGAGGCTACACCAGGGACACACAGCAGGGCCGTGTGAAAATTAAGGACCTCAGGCAAGCCTACCAAAAGACAAAGGAGGCAAATGGTTGCTCTGGGTCAGAGCCCCAGACATGATGCTTCTATGATCAGCTGCGTGGCATTCTAGGGGGGGAACCCTACCACTACCTCACCACTGTCCTTGGACACCTGCAAGGGGGGAGCCTCACGCAACACGGATGATGATTTTGTGGATGAGGAAGAGGAGGAGAATGCACAGCAGGCAAGTGGAGAATCCATTTTCCCCAGCAGCCAGGACCTTTTCATCATCCTGGAGCCAACACCCTAGCAGGGCGAATTGTTCCTGGACCCTGAAGGTGGAAAAGGCACCTCTGGTGAGTGCACATTTGTAACTACACTACAGGGGTTAAAAGCAATTGTGTTTAATGTTTTATTTGCCCTGAACAATTGGGATGCATTCATGGCCAGTACAGCTACTGGAAAAGTCTGTTAACGTGTCTGGGGAATGGAGCGAGAATCCTCCAGAGACATCTCTATGAAGCTCTCCTAGAGGTACTCTGAAAGCCTTTGCAGAAGGTTTCTGGGGAGGGCTGCCTTATTTCGTCCTCGATGGTAGGACACTTTACCTCGCCAAGCCAGTAGCAAGTGGTCTGGAATCATTGCAGCACAAAGCATGGCAGCGAATGGTCCTGGGTTTTGGTCGCATTCATGCAACATTTGGTCTTTATCTTTCTGTGTCAGCCTCAGGAGAGTGATATCATTCATGGCCACCTGGTTGAAATAGGGGAATTTTTGTAAGGGAACAGTAATCCCCTCTGTTTGGTGATCCCCAGCACATTAGACCCCGATCATGCTGGGCTGTTTGCGCTTGGCTAAAAGGCATCCTCCCAGAGAATAGCCATGCGGCGGGGGAGAGGTGTGCTGCACATCCATCCCAAAACCACAGCCCCTCCTTTTAACCAGCATTGGTTGCTATGGGAAAGGAGGGTGCTGTAGTTTGAAACCATTCTCACATGTTACGAACGCAGAAGAAGCCAATCCCGCATACCCTTTGGCTTACCATGGCTCCCTGGAAACCAAATTCTGTTGCCCAGCCATGTGTGATGTGTCACCATATTGGCAGGCACACAATATAAAAGGCAAAATGCAAACTTGTACCTAAAACACATGTGCTGTCTGCTGTGAATTGCTTGATTCACTGTGAAAGAGTCTCCCTTTTGTTCTCAGAAATGTATCTTCTTAAATTCTACTCTCCCTTTTTTCCCCCTGCAGCTGCAAATGTTTCTATGCTCCTCATATCAACTCTGTCCCCGAGGTTATCGCAGATTAGAAGGCGGAAAAAAACGCACTTGTGATGACATGTTTTCAGAGCTCATGCAGTCCTCCCACACTGATAGGGCACAGCTGAATGCGTGGAGGCATTCAGTGGCAGAGGCCAGGAAAGTGTACAGTGAGCATGACCGGAACACGTAGGAGGAGATGCTGAGGCTAATGGGGGAGCAAACGGACATGATGAGGCATCTGGTGGAGCTGCAGGAAAGGCAACTAGAGTTCAGAACCCCACTGCTTCTATTGTGTAACTGCCTGTCCTCCTCGCCAAGTTCCAGATCCTATTTACCAGACACCCAAGAACTCGGGGGGGGAGGCTCCGGGCACCCAGCCACTCAACTCCAGGGGATGGCCCAAGTAACAGAAGGCTGTCATTCAAACAGCTTTGATTTGTAGTGTGGCTACAATAAGCAATGTGGCCTTGTCCTTCCCTCCTCCCGCACCCCACCCCGGCTACCTTTTACTAATCAGCGTTGTCAGTGATCTCACATTTTTAATAAATAAAGAATGAATGGATTCAGAACAATAGTGACTGAATTTCCTGTGCCAGCTGTGGTCGAAGAGGGGGCAGGGGATTGGCTTACAGAGAAGTACATTCACCAAAGGGGGCGGCTTTGCATCAAGGACAAACACACACAACTGTCACACGTAGCCTGGTCAGTCATTAAACTGTTTTTTCAAAGCCTCTCTGAAGTGCAATGCGCCTTGGTGTGCTCTTCTAATTGCCCTGGTGTCTGGCTGTTCAAAATTGGCCACCAGGCAATTTGCCTCAACCTCTCCCTGCGCCCCCCCGCCCACCCCCCGCCATAAACATCTCCCCATAACTCTCACAGATATTATGGAGCATACAGCAAGCAGCAATAACAATGGGAATTTTGGTTTCGCTGAGGTCTAACCTACTCAGCAAACAGCGCCAGCGCCCTTTTAAATGTCCAAATGCACATTCTACCACCATTCTGCACTTGCTCAGCCTATAGTTGAACTGCTCCTTACTGCTGTCCAGGCTGCCTGTGTACAGCTTCATGAGCCATTGGAGCAAGGGGTAGGCTGGGTCCCCAAGGATAACTATTGGCATTTCAACATACCCAACGGTAATTTTCTGGTCTGTGAAGAAAGTCCCTTCTTGCAGCTTTTCGAACAGCCCGGAGTTCTGAAAGATGCGAGCATCATGCACCTTTCCCGGCCATCCCACGTTGATGTCAGTGAAGTGTCCCTTGTGATCCACCAGTGCTTGCAACATCATTGAGAAGTACCCCTTGCGGTTTATGTACTGTTTGGCAAGGTGGTCCATGCCAAGATAGGGATATGTGTTCCGTCTATTGCCCCACCACAATTAGGGAACCCCAGTGCAGCAAAGCCATCCATTATGACATGCACATTTCCCAGAGTCACTACCCTTGTTAGCAGAAGGGTATTGATTGCCTTGGCTATTGGATCACAGCAGCCCCCACAGTAGATTTGCCCACTCCGAATTGATTCCCGACTGACTGGTAGCAGTCAGGCATTGTAAGCTTCCACAGGGCTGTCGCCACTCGCTTCTCAACTGTCAGGGCAGGTCTCATCTTGGTATTCCTGTGCTTCAGGGCAGGGGAAAGCAACTCACAAAGTTGCATGAAAGTGGCCTTACACATGCGAAAGTTTCACAGCCACTGGGAATCATCCCATACCTGCAACACTATGCGGTCCCACCAGTCTGTGCTTGTTTGCTGGGCCCAGAATCGGTGTTCCGCTGTATCAACATGCCCCAATGCTGCCATGATATCCCAATTGCCACATCCTGTGCTTTCAGGAACGTCTGTGTCCATGTCCTCCTCACAATCGTCTTCATGCTGCCAGCTCCTAGCTAGGCTCTGCACAAACTGCAGGATAAATGTGCGAGGTGTTTACAATGCTCACAAAAGCAGTGTGAAGCTGAGCGGGCTTCATGCTTGCCATGCTATGGCGTCTGCACAGATAACCCAGGAAAAAAGGCACGATTGTTTGCTGTTGCTTTCAAGGAGGGAGGGAGGGAAGGAGGGGAGACTGACGACATGTACTCAATACCACCCGCGACAATGTTTTTGCCCCATCAGGCACTGGGAGCTTAACCCAGAATTCCAGTGGGCAGTAGGGACTGTGGGATAGCTACCAAGAGTGCATCACTCCGTGAGTCGATGCTAGCCACAGTATTGAGGACAGACTCCGCCGACGTAATGCGCTTAGTTGGGACACGCACAATCGACTGTATGAAATCTGTTGCTAAAGATCGACTTCTATAAAATCGACCTAATTTCGTAGTGTAGCCATGCCCTCAGGCTCTGTTTATTAGTGCACAATGACCAAAGTAATGAGACAGGAGACATTTTTCCCTGGCCAGAATCCTATGTACACTCAGCTCAGCTGCTGCACTACTTCAACAAGGAAAAGGCTGTATAGAAGTAGGATACACATGCCCTCAGCAACTCAAAACAATTACCATCATTTGTAATAAGGACAACTTAACCACAGACACTGGTGCCAAGTGCAAACATTCCAGCGTAAACACACAATTACAATTGCATGTCCTTCTTCAGCCTGACACTAAGGGCTTACACATGGAAGCTTTTCATGGACAAGAGAGGAAGTGATATAAATATGAAGGCCTGTCAGAGCTCAGTGGTTAGTTTTTTGCAATGTAGATACTGTTGGAACAGATGAATCTTTATTACCTCATCCCCCATTTCAGAGAAGTTTCTTTTTGTCAACTTTTCTACAACTTCATTCTTATCATTAATCAATTTAAATTGCAAACTCCTTACCTTATATTTTCCCTGTATATAAATGGCAATACACTCCCTGGTACTATCAAAAAAAAAACCTATCCCTCTGACTGTCCTCAACTGTGACACCTGTCTTGGCTGATTTAGTCATTTTGTAACTTTTCTTTTGATGAATGAATTTTTTTAAGTGTATTTGACATTGAAATACATCCCAATAGTGGATCAGAGGACACTGAATTTGGTTCATGCTAGGAGAGTAATTGCTCAGTATCCTTAAAGTTATATTTTCCCCTTCATGATTCCAGGTTCTTGCTTTTTATCTTTCCAAAGTTTATGGTCTCTTCTGTCCACAAACAGAGCAATCATGGTTCTCTACATCTCCCTTCCTTCCCTTCAGGGCCGGCTCCAGGAACCAGCTTGGCAAGCAGGTGCTTGGGGCGGCCATTCCGGAGAGGGGCGGCACGTCCAGCTATTAGGCGGCAATTGGGCGGACGGTCCCTCACTCCCCCTTGGAACGAAGGACCTCCCGCCGAATTGCCGCCACAGATTGCGATCGTGGCTTTTTTTTTTTTTTTTGGCTGCTTGGGGCGGCAAAAACCCTGGAGCCAGCCTTGCTTCCCTTACTGCAATTCTTTCCTACATTAAGCACATTGTCTTTTAAAACTTCACCCCAACCACTATCCTGGAAAACATAGTATAAATATCTAAGGTGTGTCTATACCTACTGAGGTCCCCATTGTTCTAATATTGAATGATCTAACTGTTGTTCTGTGAAGAGCTCCACCTGTCTTTCCAGAATGTTATAGGTCTTAACCAACATTTCCAAATGAAATATGAACGGTCACTTCTTGTTCACATAAGGATTTCTGTCACTCTTTTTATACTGCTTCAATATTTTGCAAGGCTCCATCAGTTCTCTCAGCAAGATTAATTTTTACAGAGGTTTCCTCAATAGGAAATTCAAGGCAAGTAACCCAGCCTTGTACACTGTCACTCTTAGTAAGAACCTCTTTAAATGTATAGATCAGTGATTGATGGCTCATTTCATCAGATCCAGATAAGAACCCACAACATAAGAAGTGCACCGGATAATGATAGTTGATCTCTCTGTAATGTAGAAGGCCATTGTATTTTTCCAGTTTTATAACAGTGAAACTCCATTGATTTCAATGCAATTACACCTGTATCACTGGAACAATACAGCAATTAGGCCCAATGTTTTTTTTTTTTTAAACCAGGTTTTGAATTTGCTTTCTCCTGCTCAGATAATTTTGGATGACAGCATTTCCCAATGGATCTGGAACAGGATTGGGAATCACGAGATGTAATTTCTATTCCTAGATCTGCCACTGACCTGTTGTGTGATTTTGGACAAGTTACTTTGCCTCTCTGTGCCTCAGTTTCATCTTTTAATATTTTTACCCTTCTGTGTAAAGCAGTTTGAGATCTAAGGATGAAAAGTATTATTAACCCAGGCATGGACAGCAGAACAGCACTGCAATCCCTGATTTTAAAAGAGGTAAAGTTTCAAAGTCCAAATCAGTGAGATCATCTTAGTGTGTAGGAAAATACTAATATTATTCAAGCCCCAATAGGCTTACTAGGGTTAAATTTCAGAAAGCTTGTGCTGATCCATGCCTTAATCTGGCCTAGACACTTGGAAGAAATACTCAGCCACATCCTCCAGGCTGGGATGACATGGAAATTTAAAATTAGACATCATCAGCACTCTAAAAACACTTCAGCCCATGTAACTTAACAGCCTCACATACACATTGCATGAAAAAGGTAACAACAAAGAGTCATGAGAGAAAGCCTTTGGAGAAGAGCAGTCACCTAATAATACCCTTTAAAATGTCTCCAGAATAAAAGTACAATGCCACCACATTTAGGCCATGTCTACACTAGAGACCTTACCGCGGCACAGCTCTACCGATGCAGCTGCACCACTGTAAGTCTCTCGTCGGCATAGAGTGGCTACATGAGAGAGGAGTTCTCCAGTCAACATAATTAAACCACCCCCAACAAGCGATGGTAGCTATGTCAGTGGGAGAAGCTCTCCCACCGACATACCACTGTGCGCACTACCACTTATGCCAGCAAAACTTATGTCACTGAGTGACATCCCTGAGCGACATAAGTTTTCCCAACATAAGCGGTAGCGTAGACATGGCCTTAAAACTTCAAGAGACCAGGAGGCAGCAACCTTAGTCATAGTGGGCATTTACACATACTGATAGACCATGTTAGACCTACTACTGAGTGTGTTAATGAAGCTACTACATTAGCTCACCCCATAAGAACCTGTGCTTTTGAAGCAAAGCACCATGTACTCATAACCGCATACATTCATGTGATTGGCTGAGCATAGAGGTTATGAGTACAAGATCATGGATTGCATGGCACTGTGCATGAGTTAATGTGAGGATTTCACAGAATGAATAGTGGAATTGGATTTTTAACCTTTTACTAACATACTTCATTGTGAATCTACTGTTTCAATGGCAATTAAATTCTCAAGTACAGAAACACTCATTCAGGGATTCAAGTGAGCAGCTCATTGTAATCTCAGTCACGGATGTAAAACATATGCGACAAAGTTAAAACAACGTATTGTTTCTGTCTGAAGAGTGTTTCCATTTGCTAATGGCTCTCATACATAAGCAGGTGCCGCTGTAAAGAGATGGAGAAGCACTGAGTTGGCCATATGACTACAGTGGCAATGCAAAATCATCCACAAGAGAGGAAGGTTTCAAATTAAAACACGTGTAATTCATTTCCTTCTCATAATATCCTCTGGTGACATTTGTGCTAAAGTCTAGCTGTTTGCAATATGTGTGTGAAGTTTCATAAATTGATTCTAAGGTAGTTTTTGCTCTGGAGAGTGACAGCTGAAGCAGGGATTAAAAGAAGACGGAATGCAAGTTCCTGCTGTGCTCTCTCTGCCTGGGAGCAGCCAAGCCACGGTGTAAGGACACTTCAGGGAGCAACTGTGGTTTGTTTTTGTTTTTCTTGCCAACTCAGGATTTTTTCTGTTTGACTTAGTTCCTCTTTCCTTATGTCTGTCATTGTGTGTGACAGGCTAATTATGATATTCATTTTTGAATATTTTTAGAGATAGCCTACAATGCAGAATAATGTTTTAATAGAAATGTGCAGAAAACAGCAGGCGTTTGACATCCAGTTTAGTTAGAACTGCCACCCTTAAATAAAAGGAAGAGGAAGAGCACATGTGGCCTATAAATTTATTACATTTCAACATACATGCTTAAGGAATAGAGACCCTGAATTGACCTGATCAAACGATTTCATGATTGCTCCATACAAGTATCTTTTATCTTGTCATAAGTAAGAAAGAGGGAAATTGAGGTTACTTATCTGTAACTGGAGGTTCTTCAAGATATGTGGTTCCTGATGTGTATTCCATACATGGGTACTCATGCTCACCATGCACCTGAGTTTCCAGATTTATAGTACAGTGTCTGTTTGTCTGCACATACGCAGTTCTCCTCAGGCTCCGAACCAAGTGAATAATGCTGCTCCAGTTCCTTCCCCTACCATGAATTGGTCATGATCTGCAGCGGAGGGCAGTGGAATACAGATAGAGACAACACATCTCAACGTAACCTCCATTTCTTTGAGGGATGGTCCCTATGTGTATTCCACCTGTGGGAGATTAGTAAGCAGTAGTTAATCAGGAGGTGGATGCAAGGATGCAGCTGGTATGAATATCTGTAATACTGCTGTCCCTATCTGTAGAAGTCTGGACCAGTGCTTAATATTTTGTAATGGTATATACAGAGATCCACCTACCTGCCCTACATATATGTAGTAAAGGTTAGTCTCGCACAGATGCTGCAGCTGTTCCTTGTGCTCTGGTGCAATGGACTCACACCTCTCCCCCATGGTTTTTTATTTGGATAAAAATCCACTTACAGAGTCTCAGTGCTTGACCCATTGATTGGATGTTGATAAGATGGATTGAAATCCTCAGGAGGTCCAAGAACCAGAAGTATCTCAGCCAGTTGGTTGTGATGAGGATGACCTGAACCTTGTTGTGATGAATCTTTTGCATGACTTGTGGTGTTAGTGGGATGGGAAGGAAGGCATATCTGAAGTGGTCCATCCAGGATAGTAGAAGGGCATCATCCTTCAAGCCACAGCCCTGAGCTGCTCTGGAGAAATACAGGGGGGATTTTTTGATCTTCTGCAAGGTGTAAAGGTCCAAAGACCGTATTCTGTCCTAAACAAGATCTTCACGCAGTGGAGAATCATGGATCTTCCATTCATTGTTTGTGGGAAAATGTCTGCTGAGACTATCTGCTAAGGAGTTATTACCAACTCCCTATTGTGGATGGGTACTTATGTTCTCAGCTGAAAGAGGAGAGCAGTCCCATATCCTCAATGCGATATCTTCCTCCAGCATAACGATGTCTCTATATCAGTTCAGACACGAGAGGAGACTGAGGATAAGGAGACATACATCTCAGAAACCACTGATTCAACCTACACCCTGTGACCAGATCCAACATTTCCCTGGTCACAGTGGAGGTCTGATCTCTCTGAAGCCGTACTGGTAACGGTATAGAGTCTGATCAGAATATTGAAGGTCACAGCAGGAGATGCCTGTCTTTTGGTTTATATGTCAGAACCAAGATCAGAACTGACGGCTCCATACTCCTGCATGCCACACTATCCTGTAGTGGGGAGGTGGGAAGGGGTGTTACTCAGCAGGCATAAGTTCTTAGGACCTGTGCGCAAAGATTCCCTCAACTTGGAAGGAGTCAAAAAGAAATCTTTTCTCTTTGAAACAGATTTAGAAGAGGATCGTTTTCTGTGCTTGTGAACGGGCCCTCTCATGAGAAGTCTTTGACTCTTTAGGCTTGGAATTTGTAGCTTGAGCTTGTGCTCAGAGGTGCGCTGCCTGTGGATTGAGACTAATGTATGGGGATTGGGGTCCTTCCCTGCCTGGATCTGACTTGGGGTCTCATGGCTTTCTCCATTACCTGTTCTCTGAGTCTGAGCTCTTGGCCATCACTAGATCAGGGAAAGAAGGAGCAGTGAATACTGCACTTAGAAGAGATGTGAGCCTCACTAAGGCAGTAAAGGCAGCCTTGCTGTTTGTCACTCACTGCAGGGCCAGGAAATGCAATTCTTAAACAAGGACATAGTCCTTGTCCTCAGGGGAGAATTTCCCCAAGGCAGAGAGAGAACTAACAAAACTCCACTATACTAAGTGCTATAAGCTAGACATCTAAAAGTGAAATACTGATAACTATTTACAATATATACATCTTTACAGATTGAAGCAACGATGGAAGAAACTGTGGCCACAGGATTCTGATTCAGGCCATGCGGTGGTAAGAAGGGACTGGAGAGGTAACAGTCTAACACTGCCCCTTACACTCTTAGTCTGGAGCCCAAGGAGAACTGTGCAAGTGCAGACCAATGGACACAGCTTACTAAAAATCACCAAACTCAGGCACATGGTGCACATGTATACCCACATATGTAATGCACACATGGACTACCACTCTAAGAAGAAAGAAGAGTTTGGGGCATCCATCCCCTCTTGAGCTTTTAAACTGCAAAGATTTCCCACAAAGTCCTGATCATACCAGGTTCTCATCACTGTAAATTTCTATTGCAACCAATGGTAGATGAGTTGCTCAGAATAACTCAGCAGATGCTCAGCACCTTGCAGGAAGAGCATGTACGAGAGCATCTGACACAGGGAACACCTGCAAACACCAGTGCCAGCAAAAAGCTGGTGGGGGGCATGACCTTTAATCCATATAGAACTTATGGAGCAAAAAAGAAAGCAGTACCCAACCCCACAGACTAAGGCAACGACATGCAGGGGAAGCCTCTCAAAGCTTCTGTCTATCCCCCTCCACCCTGCATCTCACTGGCAGTGCAGCAAGTTTGATGGCAGCAATGACAGATGACATTGATCCCCCTTCAATTCCATCATTCTGTAACCTATCCAATTGGGAGCAGAATCACACTGCATGAAGCTCTGAGCAGCATCAATTTCCATGACACTTGCTCGCTGAAAATTTGTTTCAGAGTGAAGAATACGACATAAAGCAGCTGTGCCCCAGCTCCCCTCCCTCTCCATCTTGACACAAACATCTCCAAACAGCACCAGCCATGCTGCATTTCTGCAGAGGAGCTTTGGCAGGCTCAGGGGGTGGGGGGGAGAGCACACCCAGTGGTTAGGGACTCGTCTGGGATGGGGGAGACTTAAATTCAAGTCCCTACTCCAGAGCAGGGATTCAAATCTGGGTTTCCCACATCACAGGTGAGTGCCCTAACCATGGGCCTAAAGGTAATGGGAGGGCACCACCACCTCCTCCCCACCTTTTGTGAATGGTGCTTAAGTCTCCTTGTGAATCCATCCGAAAATATTTTGGAACGCAACTATTCAGCAAATTCATGTCAAATTCGCAAATAATTTTGCATTGACTTCATTTTTCAGCTAATGAACTGTCTGAAAATTTTTGCCCAGCTCTAGATACTGGGAATGCTTCTAAAGATATGGCCCGCGAGATGCAATGCAATCACTTATGACAATGACATTAATTAGCATATCTTCTGGAATGAAGCCGCAGAAAGAAATAAAATGTGATGCATTAATGAAGGAATTATTAGATTTGGAATTAAGGCATAAAAATATTAGCAATGATACTGATGTTATATATTAACACTATAATCAGAAGAAAAAATAATTCAAGTAAGAATGATAAAGTAGAGTAATCTATGTGCTGGGTAAAATAGATGATGAGGCAAATTGATTGTTGATTTTATTTAAGGGCAAAAGAACAAGAGAGAATTTATAGCTATTATAAATGTGAGTGAGAAATTACATGATCTCAGGGACAGAATACTATCTTTCCTGGGTGTTTCTCCCTCAAGTGAAAGTGAAGAACAGAAGATAAGCGGCCTACTTTAAAAGGGAAAAAAGAAAGATCATAATGATAAATGAATAAAAAGGAGTAGAGGTGAAAAATCTATTAAAAAAAAAACCCCTATAAACAAAACTCCAGTCTAAATTATCCCTGATCTTTTGAACAGTTCAACCACAGATCCAGACTTTATGGTCTAGGCATCCATTCGAAACAGAGGAAATGTTTTCCCTTACCTTAGCAGAGCTTTTAACATATTTTACTAGATGGTACCTCTCTTGGCAAAAAACTGTGTTTCATGGACGGACTGATACAGAGGACAAGGACCCTAACAACTGCATCTCTTAATGATCCTTGTCACTTGTAATATAAAAATTCTGGTCAACTTGGGTTTTTAAGGGTCTCATCTGAAATAAACAAAGGTACTACTATGCAGTATGCACATTAAAAAGAGTACATTTTTTGAAGTACTGAGGGTCAGCCTCACTTTTTTCAGGTGCAGCCGGCAACTACAAAATTTACACCTGCATTTCTGTAACAAACAGTTTCCATTTTAAGATGCAATTTTAACCCAAAAAAAAAACAACCCACAAGACAGCCATTGTCACCTCAAGACTAGATTACTGCTATAAGGTGCAGCTCCATGTAGAGTTCAAGTCAAGCTAAAAACTTCAGCTGGTACACTACTTGGTAGCCCTCTGATTAATCAGTGTTTCTTGACAGCATCATGTGACACCTGTGCTCAATGATCTATCCTGGCTGCCTATTTTTCCAGGTAGAGTTTAAGTTATTGATTTTGACCTAGGAAGCCCCAAATGGCTTGACACCTTCATAGCAAGAGATGCACTATGCCCTACTGCCACAGCTGTAATCAGCAAAAGCACTCAGGTTGGTTCCTTACCCACCCCACCCCCCAGTTTAAGAGAGGGGATTACAGTAAAGCATTTGCCAGGGAGAATCCTCATACTTAGTGATCTACTTTCCCACCCTGGTCTGAAAAAAAACAAACAAAAATACAGATCTAATTACCTGCAGGGCATGGTGCAAGGTTTAACTATTTACTCAGTGAGATTTTCAAAAGCTCATAGTGATGACCTAACTCTGTTCCCACTGAAGTTAACAGAAGTTTTACCAATGACTTCAGTGGGAGCAGAGTTAAGTCATCACTGAGCACTTTGGAAAATACTACCCTAAGTGTTTTGGGAAGCAGTTTGATGGTAGCTGTGTTTTGTGTGGATATGGGGACTTCTGTTTAGTTGGGCGGGTGGTGCTATTGTTGGAGTTAGCTGCTAGTTTTAGTTTAAAATTTGGTTTTGTTACTTGTGTCAAAAGAACAAATAAGCAAATAGGAATCTTTTAAAACATTCTTATAAAGTCAAATGATATTATGAAGGTGCTGATCACAATTCCATAGTTCATGGCGAGTTGAGTGGTGCACTTAAAACAGGGATTGAACCACATGGCTGTGTATGAAAAGCATAGAATATCCTCCCCAAAATTACAATATAGAATGAATTTTCTGATAACTTTCTAGTAAATCCATTAATTGAGGAGTTAAATTAATTAAAACTGTGTCCTTTAAGTAATCTAGAACCCTGTGCCAGACATTGTCCTGAATGATCTCAGTAACCAATTCACACAGATTCTTCAAACTTCCCCTATAATTAGGGCCCTACCAAATTCACGGTCCATTTTTGTCAATTTCACAGTTAGGGGATTTTTAAACTCACAAGTTTCACAATTTCAGCTATTTAAATCTGAAATTTCACAGTGTTGTAATTGATGGGGTCCAAAAAGGAGTTGTGGGGGGGGTTGGTTGCAGTATTGCTACCGGAACTTCTGCATTGCTGCCAGTGACGGCGCTGCCTTCAGAGCTGGGCAGCTGGAGAGCGGTGGCTGCTGGCCAGGAGCCCAGCTCTGAAGGCAGAGCCGCCGCCACCAGCAGCAATGCAGAAGTAAGGATAGCATGGTAAGGATAGCATGGTATGGTATTGTCACCCTTATTTCTGCACTGCTGCCTGCAGAGCTGAGCCCTCAGTCAGCAACCGCCACTATTCGGCCATCCAACTCTGAAGGCAGCAGTGCAGAAGTAAAGAGTGGCAATACCATACCATACTTATTGTAAATCAGAGCTGGGTGCCTGGCCAACATCTGCCGTTCTCCAGGTACCTAATGATTCAAGACTTTAACAATAGTACGTATGTGTTTATTTCATTATACATTTTTATTCATATTTAGGAATATGGTAGTAAGTAAAAGATCTGTTTCCAAAATCTAGTTTTATACACTATTGAACTCAGTTCACTTTTAAGAGCAGACTGTTTTAGCTTCGTGTTTAGATTTTGAATGCAATCTATTTACATGCTCCTGATAGTAGAACTAATTCTGTCTCTGTTCCTTAAAAAAAAAAAAAAAAAATCCTCCATAAATCATACTCAAGCCTGAGATTACCCTTAGGGCCTTAAAGCATCGTTTACTGAATCTTCTGCTATGACACAGCAGATACAGATTTCCTTTGTCTCATTCTGGAAGGCTTTGCTTAGTTTACTAGTTTCCATGCAGTACAGTGCCAACACTGATTTTGTATATCAAATCCCCAAGATTATTGTTTTGTAAAGAGACATTTTGTTAATCCTCTTTTGCATATTTACACCAAACACTCTCTCAATCACTTATTTATTCACAACAGGGTTAGGGGAGGAGGAGACCAGCTTTCACAGTCCGTCACGCATTTCTCATGGCCATGAATTTGGTAGGGCCCTAGCTATAATTTAAAAACGCACTGAAATCTTGTACATAGGTTCTATATCGTGATTTGGAAGGTGGATTAACCATATTTTCCCCCCATTATTCTTCATAACTGAAAGTTTCTCTTTCATCAGGGAAAGAGAAAAGTTCTTCTACAGAGAATCTCACAAAACTGCCTTCTTTCAAAATTCTCTTATTGTTATCAGAGAGACTAAGGCCATAGATTGCCTTTAAGACGCCATTTCAAAATATCCAATACTTTCTATTGTTCCCCAACCAAGTTGCCCTCAGGGAAGATGGTAGCCCTGCACAGTACTTTCACAATGGAAAAAAAAGGAGAAAAAACCCTAAAAATAATTTTTCTAATTAGATATAAACCTAGTGTTTTTGTAACTATTGTAAAGGGTTCTAGGTGCTCTGACAATTAAGCAATCTTACAACAATATAATGAACATAGAAGGGTATTAAAAAAAAATCATAGAACAACACTCTCAGTCCACCAGCAGTATTAACCGAATAGCAACACATTAACTCAGCCAGTAAATCAAAGCACCTTTCCATCCCCACCCTCCTATCCATCACCCACCCTCAACCGTTCACTCAAACCCAATAAAATAAATGCTTTTTGCAATATGGCTGGTAGATCAGATTCAGGCTATTGCAGTCCAAGGATGGAGCAAGTTCCAGAGGACAGTCTGCCAGCAGCTCCCTTTTGTTTCTAATGTGCTCTAGAGCCTGCATTGAGCACAGCTGTGGCAGTATGTCCTGGGGGCAGAGGTGATCTCTCAGGTAGGCAGGTAAAATAAATTTGAGAATTTTCATAGAGTTATAGGATCCTGTATGTATTCATGGGAGGCTCTTAAACCGCAGGATCATGATTTTCTCCTATCCCTGATGTTAAGGCAGGTGTTTTAGAAGTTTTTCCTGTGTGTATTTCAGTGAGATATTTGCAATCTCCCTCATGCTGATTGTCCCAGCAGCAGCCTCAGAGCAACAGTCCTTATGCCAGCCAGAAAGAACCTGCATTGATTTCACAAATGGGATTTTACACTCTGCTAAAAAGCTCTCACAGCTGCTTCTGACCATGCCCAAAAGTGATTTTTAAATAGCTTAGAACTTTCTTTTCAATCCCCAAACCAAGTAAAGGTATGAGACTTCAGGGATGACTATTAGCCTGCTCCAAAGTTCACTGGAAGTCAGTGGAAAGATTCCCTTTGACATCAGTAGGCTTTGGCTCCAGGCCAAATTTCAAACTTCAGCCATTTTGTTAAAGCCCTCATTGAAAAAACTATGGGTTTAAAAAAAAAAAAAAAAAAAAAGGAATGCTCCCATTCAAACAGCTGAAAAGATTTTACTCAATTTTTACAACAAAATCAATTTAACCTGTAGTCAAAATAAACATGGACAAGTTCAGTCCCCCTCCTCCCTTCTCAAAAGGTTAATATTTCATAAAAGTATGTGCTTGGATAAATAGGATTATAATGAA
Source organism: Emys orbicularis (assembly GCF_028017835.1). Taxonomy (NCBI): domain Eukaryota; kingdom Metazoa; phylum Chordata; order Testudines; family Emydidae; genus Emys; species Emys orbicularis. The sequence goes on along the minus strand of NC_088687.1, from coordinate 47,622,654 downwards.
AGTATTTTGCAATTTTTATAGTGGCTGCTATTAGGCAACCACTATAGTTTTATCCCTCTTTGTTTTATATTTTAGCCCTCTTAATACAACCTAGTGTCTAATTTGCAATGGGAATGATAGTTTCAAATATTTTGCACAACAATCTCTCAACCCTTTTCCTGATCATTGTGCTGGAGGATTGTTACATTTAGCATATATTTCCTAGATTGGTTCCTTACTTCAACTTTAATTATCTTACATTTCTCAACATTGAACTATATTTTCCATCTCCTGGCCTAGTCTCCTAAATGATACAAATCCTTCTGAATCTGATTGCATTGTTCTGCATTATTTGCTCTGCATATGATACTAAGTTTGGAGGCAGACTTGTAGATTTTGTTTTCAATACTATAAACTGATTTGAAGAAGGGCAGAAAGAGCAATGGTGTAGTAGTTTAAAAAAGTGAGTAAACTAACCTAAACTAAAATTCCATATTTCCCCAAATGAGAAGTAAGTAGTTTACCGTCAACTACACTGCTGATTAAAGGGAATGGGATGAGGCTGTTGAGAAAGGGTAAGAGTTACAGGACAAATCTTCACCTCAAACTGAGCTAAATTCAAATCTTTTAGGAAAGTCAAAAGAGCTTAAAGAAGTTTTTGTTTCGTATACCACAGGAAAAGGAAATAACATATTTCTAGGAGAAAGGCTGGTCATTATTTCCTCTTTCTCCAGAAAGACGAAGTATTGGAAAATCTGTTTAAATATTTGGATACATATCTGAACTAAAAATCGAAAGCCTTAGGAAATCCATTCAAGAATAGTTATGAAAAGATATTCCTAAACTGACCCATGAATCACTAACCTATTTTAAGCTCACATTCTAAACTCTGTTTTCTCTTGTGGCAAAAATACATCAGGGAAAATATTTTGCCCCTTCTAAGAACACACAGAGGAACAGACAAAAGTCTCCATTGTCACTGAACAATATTTTCCATTTCTAGGGACTAATCCAACTCATTGACTCCACTGAAAGTCTTTACATTGACTTTTATGGGCTTTGGATCAGGCTCATATAGTACTTTTCATCTGAGAATCTCCAAGGGCCTAATAACAATGACAGAGAATGAAAGTAAGATAATTCTGATAATAATGTTCTCACTTCACCTGTGGAGACACTGAGGCACAGAAATTAAAGTCAATATTTCCAGAATTGGCCAGAGATTTTTTTTGTAGTCACCATTTTTGAAAATTTGTCTGTTAGTGATTTGCCTGAGGGGACGCAGCAAATTAGTGAGAAAGTAGGAATAGAATCCAGGCTTTTTGAATCACAGTCCTCAGCAACAAGCATTAGATTACCCCACCTCTCCATTAATATTTTTAATTCAACACATTTTTCATAGATCTCCTTGTGAGTAGGATTTATCTGCAATAATTACAGCTAAATAGAGCCAAAGCTAGTTCCCACTTGCTCGAATTAAAAAGCACTGACAGTTTCTGTGGCAAAGAATTAATGAATGTATTTTTTTCTATCCACCCAAAATTGAGACAATTTTTTTTAACAATAGCCAAAAATGAACACAAAATGTTTTACCTGCCAAATTTAAAGTTCCGTTTTTCCCTTCAACAGCCGATGGCATCTCTAATCCTTAAAACACAGCAGGGAACTCCATTTCTGGTATGTCTTTAGAAGTTATAGTGTCAGCAACTGATTCTGGGGTAACAATTTAAATTCAGGTTTCAATAAGAAATTAAAGAAATATATACAGAAAGAATACTTTAAAATGTGTTTGTTTGAAACCTATGGGTCAAACCCTGATCCACTTACTCACTCAAGTAGTCCCATTAAAATCACTGATACTATTCAGGTGATTGGCCCTATATATATATACACACACACACACACTTCCTGATCCTGTTTACCATATCCTGTCAGGTGTGGAGGTTCCTCATCTCTCACTAATCTCAGTACCTCAAAATACTCACTTCCTTAAAGGACCAGGCACCTAATGATTCAGGATTTTAACAATAGTACGTATGTGTTTATTTCATTATACATTTTTATTCATATTTAGGAATATGGTAGTAATTAAAAGATCTGTTTCCAAAATCTAGTTTTATACACTATTGAACTCAGTTCACTTTTAAGAGCAGACTGTTTTAGTTTCATGTTTAGATTTTGAATGCAATCTATTTAAATGCTCCTGATGGTACAACTAATTCTGTCTCTGTTCCTTTAAAAAGAAAAAAACCCCGCCATAAATCATACTCAAGCCTGAGATTACCCTTAGGGCCTGAGTATCGTTTACTGAATCTTCTGCTATGACACAGCAGATACAGATTTCCTTTGTCTCATTCTGGAAGGCTTTGCTTAGTTTACTAGTTTCCATGCAGTACAGTGACAACACTGATTTTGTATATCAAATCCCCAAGATTATTGTTTTGTAAAGAGACATTTTGTTAATCCTCTTTTGCATATTTACACCAAACACTCTCTCAATCGCTTATTTATTCACAACAGAAAGAGTGCCTATATTATAGCCATAATCTTTTGGAAAATAACATTTGAAAAATCTGTAATACACAAGTACATTACGCTGGAACTTAAAGAAGGCACGGAGGGTGAACATCCTTTAGAAATTCTTAATATTGATTTAAGCCATGCTTTAAGCCAGAGCACCAGCACTGCAGGGGCAAGGGGGTCTGCATGGAAGGATGATCCTACTGTGCCTCCTCTACCTCATGACTAGTGGCTGAGTCCTCCCATGAAGATGATCAAGGGGGAGAGCTAATGCTTTTTAAGCAGTATTAATTCCTGATCAGCTTTCCGCCTGGAAAGCTACAGACTCAGCAGGGAATGATGTTGCAGAGTCATACTTTTTGTTGATTGTGTGTTAACCTTTATTTCAACTCATGCTCCATTGTTGAACACTTTTTAGTATCTTAAGACATATGACAATAACACTGACAAAGGGCACTTGCTTGATCCCCTGCATTTATACTGTACAGAATTATCCTGTCATTCCACTAACAATGGACTCAGCCACTCTTTTAAACAAGTGTAGCCCTGGGCATGCTAAGAGGTGTGGGTTCATCATTGGTTCATGAGAATCTGTGTATTTTATGTTTGCTCTTTAACACTTTTTTGCCCTCTAGTTCCATTTGTGGGGTATCTTTCTCTCATGAAACTTCACTCTTGTAATTTCTCTCCTCTAGCAGCCTGAAAGCCAACATTGCACCCTGATTTTTATCTGGTAAACTAGAGTAATGCCTTTGATGTCAATGGAGTTGAGCGTGGGAAGGCTAGAACTTTTTTAAATGGGGAAAGAAACTTTCCCTTTGCCTGTTCTCTCTGGGCTGGAGGGACAGAGCAGCCATGCTATAAGCAGCTTTAAGCCAGGTATGATCATAAATCATCAGATCATACCTAGAACTACTTATCTGAACTCCAAATGTGTAACTAGATCAGAATGTTTAGCTAGATGCGATCAGGTTTATTTCTGTATATTTTTTAAGACTTGTGGATCTCCTCTGTGCAAACCCCTGATGCTTTTGTTTGCTTGTAACCTTTAAGCTGAACCCCCAAGAAAGCTGTTTTGGGTGCTTAAATTTTGCAATTGTTTCTTTTAAGATCTAGCAAAAAGCCTAAGTTCCAGATGTATTTTTTCCCTTTTTAAAAAAAATAAAATTTACCCTTTTTATGAACAGAATTGGATTTTTGGTGTCCTAGGAGGTTTGTGAATGTTGTTTGATTAGCTGATAGAAAACAAAGGAAATTAGCTGTGGCTTTCTCAGCTATTCCCCAGAGCCGGGGGTGAAAGGGCTTGAGGGTACCCCACAGGGAGGAATTCCCAAGTGCTCCTTCCTGGGTTCAAAGGGTTTGGGGGTTTTTTGCATTTGAGTGGTGGCAGCGTTTACCAAGCCAAGGTCAGAGAAAAGCTGTAACTTTGGGAGTGTAATACAAGCCTGGAGTGGCAAGTATTAATTTTTCAAATCCTTGCAGGCCCCCACTTCTGCACTCAGAGTGAAAGAGTTGGGATTAGCTCTGACAACATCTCTTGCATGCCACAGTCTGCGTGAAGCAGCCAATCTATGTCCATACCCATAGATATCTGTGACGCACATATCCCCCTTCTTGGTGTCTCTCTAATAGTATCCTTATTGCACTCTCATTCACAACTCCTTTATGCTCCCTACTTCTGGATTCCAAAACAACCTAGTAGAATCGCTCCTTCCTTTCTCTTTATGAACTGCACATACAGGACGTAGATGTAACCCATTTGGCATTTTTCTTAAGAATACGGAATAGCCCTATAAATCTTTGTAATCACTGAGCAAGTTCAAATATAGCTAATTGTTTTATCACAGTTATAGGATAATAATTCCACTTGATATTTACCATAAAAATAAACACACCAAGAAAAACAAATAGTGGTGTGCCTGCATCGTCATAAGGATATAGAATCCATTTCTATTAGCCTTCAACTGTTATTTTCAACTGTACAATATTTAAATTCCTTACCTTAACACAAAAGCAACTTCCTCGGTGTATAATTTAAATCATTCAGTACAAGAGATGTTCCAGCAAGCAATGAAAAACAGTTTACTATATCATAGTAAATATTTGACTGGTTCTTCAAATGAAAATTGCAACATCTCAATATTTACTTTTACTCAGAAGTGTTGATGATTTTTCCTACTGAGCAATAAAATGGAAATTAAATGAGCATTCATAATCATATGATGGGCCTTTAACATAATTAATATTTGCCAAAATGCTGTGTATTCTGATTATTTGTGAATCAGAAAATGTAAAACTTACAAACACATTTGAAACTGTTATTGTGCAAATATGGCATCCAAAACATTGATTTTCATAGCTGTTCTCTGCCCTAAAGGGAACAGCAATTTCTCACTTTGTTAGTATGACAAGATGGAACTGTCATCTTCAAGCTATATCAGCGTGAAAGATCAGCACTTGCTGAGTATCCATCTCACACTATATACAGTTCCTAAAATGTTTATGCTACAATGGCAATTATAAAATTAACAGTGACTGCCTGCAGATGGTTATCTGATCCATACCAAAAATAACATATTTATTATTAATTATGGCTGGTGTAATATCTCCAGAAACATTTGTAACCACTTGAATTGGTGAAAGAAAACTGAGATCTTATTTTATCTCCTTATCTACACAATCATTTTGTGAATGAATCTTTACTTATATGTTTATAAGGTACCCTCAAAATGTCACTTAACTTATGTTCACCAAAAAAATTCCAAGCCAATCCTATCCTCTCTTCAGAATAAAACGTATACATAACATATCTAAGTATAATCAATACATCTAAAAGTAGTCTCCCTTTGGTCCTTCTCTCAAAAGGTACATAATTACTAGTGTTTAAGGGGTCTAGACTCCTCATTTCCATCAGGAAAAACAAAGACAGAGGTTGTCTTCTGGGATTTCTAATGTGATATAGTGCTTTCTTCTTATGAAGCTGGACTTGGTATTTGTTTTAAAGTACTCATTTTCTAAATAATGTGCTGAATCCCTAGATGTGACTTTAAGCCCTTCATAGCTTCATTGAGTATAAGGCCAGAAGGGACCATTAGAATATTCTTAAACATTAATTGACTTAGCCTCACCACACCCTAAATTTTACCAAAAGGGAAATGGAGGCACAGTGACTTGTCCAAGATCATATAAACCAACTAAGTGACAGACCTGGGACAAGAGCCAAAGTTTTCTAGCTTTCAATTGCATGGTTCCACCACAAGAACACTCTGCCCCCAAATTGTTCCTGAAGCATAGAGTGGGCAGCACACATGCTGCGGTCCTCTGGCACGCAGATAATTTTGAAAAGTCTATGACACTATTTCAGAGCAGCCTATTGCTCCTATGCCCGATTGAGCTTTGCTTGATTGAGTTTATCTTGGTCTATATTGGTTGTGTCTTGTTATTATTTCTCAGATAAAATTCATAGCAGTTGTTGAAGCTGATGGAATCATTCCAAGCTGTAGTAACAAGAACAAATGTTTGTATTCTGACAAACTATGCATTTGCTTAATTTCTACTATAGATAAGAGACTACGTAATTGTGAAGTAGGCTCTACAATTGCTTCCTGTGTTGTTCACAAGAAATTTTTTAGAAAGTCCTAGGATTTTTTTAAAAGTTGTTTTGCAAATGAACAAATGCGAAGTTCAAAGTCACACAGTTGACATTCTAACCTCAGTTCCCGTGATGGAACAGCGTTTTGTAGATAACTCCATAAAATGAGGATGGCATTGTCAGCATTAACTTTAAATTTCCTGGCTTTTGTCAGCTTGCGTGAGTAACTTCCCCTTCTTTTTTTCATAGTTTTATAATGTATTAAATATAATGAATAAAGGAGACTCAGACAGCAAAGAAACTCAAATATGACAATATAATTAAATTACTCAGCATCCAGAAATCTCCTGGTTTTCAGCTCTGTGATTTAAATACAATGCCAATTCAATTTCCTTAAACACTTGACAGGACCTATTTTCAGAGAGATTTCTTGCTAACAGGCTTTCAGTCACATTAAGTGCTCACAAAGTGCACAGAAGTTGTATTTTATCGCATAGCCCTAATTGAGCTGTCTGGGCTTAAGTAGCTGAATGTTACAGAAATGTTTATTATACAAGCCTGCTTAATCTGAACCTAGAAAAGAACGTTTCTGTAGCTTTGGGTGTAATTTATCCCTGCAAAAGGCAAGCAAAAGGCCTTTTATCACCCTCTCATTTCAGTGAATTATGTTTATGGAGTTCTTCTTCAGCGATGAATCTGGTTTCACTCCAACCTGAAGAGGAGTAAAGTCTCAAATACCTCTCTCACTTGGCTCTCATTATGTTTGATGTAGCATGTTTCTGATAAAAAAAATGCCTTTATTCCATTTAGTATACAATAGCAATCATTTATACCTCCTCATATCTATAGCTAGTATCTATTCATATCGTATCAGCCACAGTATGAATCTAGAGATAACGAAACATATTTTATTTTCATTTTTATTTTTAAATTACATCAGTTTGCCTTTTGCTCCATATTCTTATCTGGTATTCATTTTGTTTACCTTTGTTTCAAGCATCTCTTCAAGTGGCTTTAACAGCACTTACAAATACAAAGATTTAAAAAAAAATCCAGAGGTACAAATAACTGCACATGGAAATGGACTTTGCCTTAAAGTAACTCACCCAAGCCAAAAAAATAAGGTACCCTACCTCCCCCTCCATTTGTCCATCCCATATTCCTCATTTTGCCACTTCATCAGGAGTATAACAAAACAGATGAGTCTAACAGCACATGCCCTAAAGTTCAAGAGATCCGGGATCTGTCAGACCAAGAAGGAGAATGAGCTCCAGAGCTGAGGGACCCCAACAGACAATACCTTGCCAGATGCCTGTTCTCCTCATTTCTACCTGAGGGAAACAACAGATGGGACGAATTGAAATGAAGAGCAAAAGTAGAGAGTGGGGTTAATTTTTTTTCTCCAAAAAGAACAAAACACATATCACACTATAAACATACATAAATATTCTTCTAATGTTACTCTTCCCAATAAGCAATTGCTGTAGTTATCACAGAGACAGTAGATCACAAATGGAAGAGGACATGGCTCCTGTGATCACAAATGAGAATTCCCTGGTCCCTGATCAAATCCTCTCTTCTTTTTACCTCCTTTTAAAACCTCTACATGTCTTTATCCCCCCTTTGAATGTCTTCTGCTTTACCAATTTATGCATTTTGTTACATTTCATTTACTTTTCTGAAGTGTTGTCTCATTATAATTCAGAATCTACACTAGATCTGCACCTTGATTGACTGACTGATTTTTTCCCCCCTATGTCCATGCTTGGCAGGCATTTAATAGTAATTAAAGATTTCTCTAATCTGTTCAAAGAGTATTCAGATAATCAACAGGCAGTGACTTTGATTGATAGTCACTGTCATGAAAACTGGAAGGTGAGACCTTTGAATTAATTTCCTCAAAGAAAAATGCTGTAGAGAGTAAGTTCCAGACTAACACAGAGACATATTTTTACCATATGCCAGTGTTGCTTAAAAGGATGGTGCAGACTACCAGAGTCTGGCACAATAAGAGAGATTTGCTGCAGCTGTCTGAATTTCTCTGTGATCTCATTTGCCCTGGAGGTCTCTCTCCTTCTCTTTGTTAGACTAGACTCCTCGTAGTATGACATATCAACTAGAAATCCATAGCAATAAAACTAGCACTGAAACAATCTTGGCTGCTGAGAAATTAAGACAGAAAGTGAATCCCATGGGTTTTAAAATAATGAGAAGAGATGGCAAAACCAACACTAGTGGTAAAAGGGCAAGAACAGCTAAAGAGTCGCCACGGGTCATCATTGGAAAACATATTATTTCAGTATACATTCTTTTGATTTAGTGCCTGCTACATTAGGTCTATAGTATCACAAAAGCTAATAAATCATTGCTCTGGATGACAGCTTCAGCACCTGTGCTTTATCATACAGCAGGGAGCCTTGTAAATTACCTAGAGAAGCAACTGGTGACCATACAGCATGTGTGAGAGAATAATTCAAGGCCTATTTCAGCACACTGATTAGGCTTGTTTCATTATATTTTCAATAGTATTAAAAACACATCCATAGTAAGATTTACCCTTATTCCTTGATTAGTTTGAGTTACCATCATTTTAACATCTTGGGCTTACAAAGATGCATTATATATTATCTCTGAAGTGGTTCCTGTGTATCTTTCACAATATACTGGGAATCCTAATAATTTAAAAGTGACAGTAGTGGCAGAAGACTGATCCTATGAGTGCAAAGGGACTTAGCTATGTGAGGATCATTTAATTGTTTATATTTTTAGGTAAATATATTTATGTATTGACAGTAAAGCTGTACAAAATGTTTGCCTCAGTACTGAAAATACTTGACATTTGCCTTTTCTCAGGTTCAAGTTGTATGCAGGAACATACATTTGTTCAAATATTTTTCATGTTAATGAAATATTAGAACTGGACACAGAGGGCCAGATTACCTGGTGGTGTAAATCAGTGCAGCTCCATTGACTTAAATGGAATTTCACCCGTTTACACCAAAAGAGAAATTTGGACCAATTTTTTCACTAGCTAGACATCTGTAAAATTTTAGGACACCTTTGGATGCTGTATTTCAAATTTCACGTTGGGAATTGTAACATAGTAGAGGTCACATGGTGTGCCTTCTGGTTCTCTGTTGGGCTGATTCCATGCAGTGAATGAAATAATTTTGCTCAAATTAAAAAACAAAGCACTCTTTTGGGGGGAAAAAGCTAGGCCTAGGAAAGTCAGTCCCAAAGGAGAAGAAGGAGGTTATTTAATAATTTTGGAAGTTAAAAAGGTTGCATATGTTTTCCATATCTATTCCAGCCATTAATGGTGCCTACTATTATAAGGAGCAAATCAAAATAGAAAATCCCTATTGAACATGTAAATGAGACAGCCCACAGATAATGTGGAGAAATGCTGGACCAGACTGTGTGGTGTTCTGAGATTCCACCCTCTGCAGCAGTGCTGGGGTATTACCATGGCGCTAGTTATGGTTCATTAGTTCTCAGGGCAGATCTGTTCCACTCACAACCTTGGTGCAGGTTACAGCAGCCTCAGGGCAGCTCTAAATTTTTCCAGCTGACTATAATTCCTGAAGGACCCTACATTAGGTGAGCCTAGCCAGAGTGCAACTCACTAAGCATGCCTCCATATGCCAACACCCCGCCCCCCAGTTGGGTCAAATGGTGGGGGCGGGGGGGTGCAGTTCTGCAAAGGTGACAGCCATGTTCGCAATACTCCAGCTGAGGGCCTTCCTACAACGGTGGAATTTTCAGCTGTCTAGATCCAGCTGCTTTCTAGCCCCTTTGTGCTGTTCAAATGCTGCAAAAGTGTAAACAAGAATGTAGCTCACTGAGTAGCAAAGCATTAGAAGTTTCTTGTAAAATAAGCAGTGACTTACAGATGCGGTCCTATGATATCATGCATAAAGCAATATTTTGGCAAAAAGCTGCCATGGTAAAAGCATCAGCTCTAGATAAAAGCATTCCTTCAATTGGACACTGTAAGCCTGGTGATGGTGATATACCAATGCTCTGACTTAATAAACATACCAATCTGGGATGAAATTCTGGCATTAATTTCATGGGGGCTAGCACTTCAACCCTGGTGTCCATCATTTATTCCCTGCCACTACAAATGAGCTCAGACCCACCACAACCAACGGAACCACACAGTCAGCCTTAGGTACCGAAACCAGCAATTTGTGCAAAAACAATTTGAATATTAAGCTGCAGAAGTAAGTTTCAGGACTTAGTTTGGTGTATGATAGGTTGCCACTTTTTTGTACTTAACAGAGATTTAATGGCAATATAGAAAATTTGAATGAATGCCATGCAACTCTGAAAAACACCCATAAATGGGTTTCATTAGAGGGCACACAACAGCAGGGGGTCATTATCCAAGGAGAATCACAAAGACATTATAGTCTTGAGACTGTAATGAGAACACACTTGTAAAAAGATTTCATACTGTTGTCCATTCTTATTTTGGTCTTGGTCGCTAAAAATGGTTTCAGTACGTTTTTTCTTTTTTTTCCTCATTGTTTCATTTTTTTGTCTTGTTACAATCTGTCACAGGAACGAAGCTCAGAAGATTAGTGCTTCAAGAACTTTCTAAAAATTACAAGTAATTCAAAAGAAATCTGAATTTCTTCATTTCAGCCTATTTTAATGTCCTGCAGTATAATTGGCAGATCGTTCTGCTTGCTTTCACACTTGTCTCTAGCCTCACTAAATTGTTGGTCAGAATTGAAATAGATATCCAATCAAAACACAGACTGTTGAGAACACTATAACGAATATTGCATAACAGTATCTTGGCTTGATTGTATTAGCCCTAAAAATCCTGCTAAATCATTCTCACAAAAAAGTGTCTGGTTCTAGTGGGGCATTACATGAACAGGATATGAATGTCCTATGAACATGTACAAGATATCCTAATGCAGGAAAGGTCCAAAGGTTGAAATAAATAAACAATTATTATTTACTGTTTATATTCTGATAATGCCAGAGGCCCCAGTCATAATAAAGGACCCATTTTACTGGGCAGTGTACAAATTCATATATGACAGTCCCTGCTCCAAAGAGTTAATAGTCTAAATGAGGACAAGCTGCAACAAGTAAGTGTAGAAAACACAAGGAACATGTATCCTACAGGAAACAGAAACATGGAGTTGCATGGTTAACCATGTACATAATTTGTAGGCTACAAAATGTTTTGTTTATTATACGCAAATAAACAAACCAGATGTTGATGGGTCTTTAACAAGCTACCTGGTTAGTTATAATTAATTTGTCGTCATTTATAATCGGAGTTGGAAAACTTGGCTTAATATCACTACTTTTTTAAGGATGTATGCATTTGCCCACTTTTCATTTCTAAGATTGAGGGTCTGTCCCACGTGTGCACTCTTTGATTCAGTTGAAGCTGCACAAACCCCTTGAAAGCAGACAAATTAAAATCTTACAGAAAACTACGATTAAGGTCCAGAACATTCAGTTATTATGAAAGTCTAAATTTTACCAATCACATTTTTAACACATTGTTTGTTGTACCTCTTGCATTCTTTGCTTAGATGCTAGTAGTTCACAGATCTCCACATTTTTTCACGGTTAAAGCACTGCAGGAATATCCAATAAGAGTCCGAGCAAGCCACATTTAGGTGAGAGAAATAGTTAGGATAAATGATCAGCGGGTTGGTTTATCATTGGGAATCATCTCAGGTTAGATGATGATATCAATAAGGGAGATAAGGAAGTCACACAAAGCAACTGGCACGTAAGTGTTTATTCATTTGCTAGGATAATGAACATTGCACTGAATACGCAAGATTTTTTAAATACTTGACCTATCCCTAAATCCATCAAAATACTCCAGTTTACCTGGCAGCTAAAGTATGCAGTTTGGATGCTCAGTAACGAAATAAATTACATCCAAAGAACTGACTCACTATTGGCCAGATTATGATATCTGTATTCATGTCAAATACCTTGTACCATAAGTAGTCCCAATGAAGTCAACAGAAGTATTTGTGAAATGTGGTACTACTTAACTGATCTAGCAGACAAGGGCACAATAAGATCCCAGGTCTGGAGACTGGAAGTTGAAACCAGACAATTCAGTCCAGAAATAAAGCATGCATTTTGAACAGCAAGGGTAATTAACCCCTGGAACAACTTGCCCATGGATATAGCAGAGTCGCCATCACTTGAAATTTTTACATCAAGATACAAACGATACTCTCTAACTCAGCCAGAAATTATACACTTGATGCAGGAATTACTGGGTAAAATTCTATGGTCTGTGTCCTTGTCTACATAGCAAAGTTGCCCCAGTTTAATTCAAATACTGTTTTTAAGATGATTTCCGTTAAACTGGTGCAAACCCAGTTATTGACTCTCTTATTTCAGTTTAAGAGTGACTTACTGCAGTTTAGTTTAAACCTGATTTAAGCTAAACCTAAAAAATGTTGAAGTAAGCCAAAAAAAAAAAGAGTATTCAAAAAAACAAGTTTAACTAAATTGGTTTAAATTCAGACTTTAGACTAAACCAGAGAAACTTTCTAATGTAAATAAACCCTGTGTTATGCAGGAGTCCAGATTAGACAATCATAATGGTCCAGTCTGGTCTTAAAATCTATGAATTAATGTGAGTAAGCATATCACTATCTGCCCCTATCTTTGGACCAAGTCTATAGTGGATTCAGGTAAGCTGAGCATGGTGGTTCTCAACAGTTCATTTAAACAATACAAAATCAAAATCTTTCTTCCTAAAGCTAAATAGTGTAGCATGGCTAAACCATGTGTTTTAAAATATCTAGGTCCTATTTGCTCATGCAAATGAGCTATAAACAATATTTGCATTAGTCTACACATGTATACAGGATACATCTCTATGAGTGTACATGATTTATTTTTCTATAAATTGGCATGGATAAAAGACAGACTCTTTAGTGGAAGATCCCAAATTGTGTGGCTATTAGTTGCAACTAGATAGCCACCAATATGCATATTTACAACATATAAAACATGCATTCAGAGTGTGACGGTATGCACATAAGGGTGACTGTCAAATCTGGCTGGAGAATAAACATTGTGTGTTCATATATATTGTATATTAGCACCCTGGGGAGAGATTTTCATAGGAACAAATGAACTAGGCACCCAATTTCCACTGACTTTCAGCTGGAGCTGGGTGCCAAGCTACCCTTTGTACATTTGAAAAAAAAACCTCCCCCATCATTTTTGTTAGGGTGAGGTATGTGAAATGGGCTTGTGGCCTCACTCCAGTTGTTGGTGGACATAAAGTCCACATCACAAAAAGGTCTATTGCAATTAGTACTAATCTGTCTCAACAGAAAGGCCAAATACTGGGTATTTATGAAAAATAAATTGCCCTGTGGGTCCCTAAAAGTGGTGCCTCCATGCTGGGATTTAAGCACTTTGGTCTGGCAGTGCAGGGGAAGCTGCTCTACTGCTGCCTGTGCTGTATGTAATCTGTGGATAAATCACTTCACTCTCCAGGGCTGTCAAACTGGTACCTTTCACCAGTACTAAACCACTACAAAACAGTTACAATGTAATATAGGTAGAATGTGTATCTTTTACAAAGGTTCCTATTTAACCTGCACTAAACCAAACTTTCCTGCATTAGGCAGATCTACACTTAAAACACTGCAGCAGCGCAGCTCTTCAGTGAAGACGTTACTATGCCAACAGGAGAGCTTCTCCAATTGGCATAGTTAATCCAACTCCACGAGAGGCAGTAGCTATGTCAAAGGGAGAAGCCCTCCCATCAACATAGCGCTGTCTACACTGGGGGTTAGGTTGGTACATTTGCATCACTCAGTGGTGTGGATTTTTCACACCCCTGAACAATGTAATTATACTGATGTAAGTTGGTAGTGGAGACCTGGCTTTAGTCTGCTAACTTGTGCAGTGTCCTGACTGTGGCTTTTATTGATTCCACCCAACAGCATTTTGACTAACAAGTTTAACATTGAAACCAACAGCTGCAATGTGGCAGCAACACATTCTCTCTTTTTTCATTTTGATAATGTTTCTCCCAGCACTCACAAGTGATACAGTTCCTGTTATTCAAGGTACGATGAGCATAACTCATGTCTGCCAAGGCATTATTGTATGTATACTTTGGCATAAAGAGGACTCTTAGGATGTCTAATGTGATGTCCTTTGCAATCTGTTATTAGAGTATGCATCACCTTGCCAATTAATCATACCATTATGGATACTGAAGACATGACAACTGAGAAGGATTGAAATGCAGTGTGTGGCCAAGATTAGGAAAAGTTATTTAAAAATAAAGTACGGTAAGAATAATAAAGATAGGTTGTGAACCGCTGCAGATTGGTGCATAAAACTGAGAAATTTTAATCAGAAAGCTTCTTTTAAGTATCTGTTTATAGTAAAACAAAGACAGGAAAAGAAAAGAATAAAGCAATGTGAACTCTCTTCTGTTGAAAATGGAGTGGAAAAAAGAAGAGATTCTGAGGGTTTGGGGATGCAAACCAATATAATTAAAAACTAAATTGATAAATACGTCAGCTCTCTATTTACCTACACTGTCATTTTAAGCCAGAAAAGGCTGATGCATTTAGTCAGTCATCGTCAGTACTGCGCAGCATCATTAATCTCTTTGCCTGTTTATGTGCTATGGCTGGTTTTACTTTGCTTGTGTGTACTTTGCTGCCACCTCCAGGAAATTGTGGTTATAAAAAAAACCAACCCCAAAGGTGGGGTTAGCTCCAAGGCACAATATTTCAGACATTTGAAGCATGGGTTTGATTTAGTTTTTTGAGACTATTTTCACTAGAAATCTGTTGGCAAACAGAACATTGGCAGACATGGAATTGATGATAGCTTACAGATGCAGAAGCTGCAGGCTGCTTGTTAGGCAAGCAAAATAGCACTTTAAAATAATACTCTATTTAACAATGCTGAATTGCAGAAGAACTATTAAAAGATATTTACAACATACATTCATACGAAATGAGTCCATCATGAGTAATGTTTCTGCAACAAAAGTCACGAAAATGAATAGTGATTTGATAGTTATTATTGAGAACTATAAAATACTTATTTTTGTTTTTAACTGTCTAAAGCATACAAGACACATTGCTAAACCGTTAAAAACTAGGCAAAGATTGCAGGTAAAACAAAGCTCCACAATCCTCTAAATAGCTAAATGATAATTGAACAGGCACATTTTTTTCTTTATGAATGGACTATTTAAATCTTAATAGCTGGTAATATGAGATACCATTAAGGAAATATTTTTTCCAGAAATGTTGCACTGAAATTATATTCTTCATATTGTACTACTGCATATGAATGAAATTTGCTATGCTACAATAAATCTATTAAATGGTAAAACATACTTTATACATGCTATAAATCACTGTACAACCGAGTCTTTTTAATCTCTTCTCACATGGAAATCTTTTTATGCCTCTAATCATTTTTGTTACCCTTCTCTGGACATTCTCTGATGTTATGGCACTATAATATTTTCTGTACTGTACACTATCCCCTTCTGAATTCAGCTTAATATCTTTTTTGTTTTCTTGACCACCACTGCACACTAATCAGATATCTTCAACCATCCACAAGCACAACTCTGTCTTTTTCTTGAGTTACTACATGTATGATTATCAGTGTGCATGAGTAGTTTACTCGTCTGCATGTGAATAGTTCAAGTTGCTCCTTCCAACATGTTACTTTGCACTGTCTGCACTGAATTCCATCTCTCTTTGTTTTGCCCAAATGCCTAGCTTTGTTGTGTTCTTGTGAAGAGCCTCATACATTTCTTGACTTCACCAACCTAAATAATTGTGTCATTTACAAATTTTGCTACCCCACTGTTCAAACTCCATCTACCAAACCAATAATAAATATAGTACATAACACTGATCCCAGTGCAGATCCTTGGGGCATCTCATTATTAACCTTTTAAAAGCACCGTACACTTGCTCAGAAAAATGGCTGCAGCTCATGTTCTGTTTGTGGACTTACTATAAAAATAATTTTACTTCTAACTTTAATTTAAAATAACATCCCATTCCAACTTAAACCTTTTCTGAAAAATATTCAGACTTACAAGTAATAATCTGAGATGGGCAGAGAAAGCTCACTGAAGAAACCACCACTAGAACCTACCTTCATTAAAAAAAATGTGTTTTGAAATTATTCTTCTACTACCACACCAACCTTCTCTAATATAATTCTCCTAAAGATGTAAGCACATTGTGCATCTCAGATCCATTGTCTAGAGTAAATGGGCCAAATGTGCAGTCACTGAGCCAATGGATTTATGACAATTTACACCAGCTGAAGATCTGGCATCAAGACCATATCACTCCCAATGGCAGAAAAGTTTCTTCCACCCTGTCAGCACTGGAGCAGAAATCTTTCACTATGGGGAGAAATGACCTCATGTTGAGAGTCAGCAAAAGGATCATGTCCCACTTAAGTCCCCCAAATAGGTCTTTAGTGGAAGTTAAGTGATGCATGGGCTTTGTGTTGGTCCTTTGCACAGGGTGAATTTACCCTGCAAATGGATCTGTATGATATTTCCCTTGGTTTTTGAGGCACACACTCATGGACTGTGAACCAAGAGTTCAACCAACACAAATGGCTTTAGGGCTTGTCATAAAATTCAATAAGAAAAAAGGCAAAATACTCCACTTAGGAAGGATCAATTGCACACACAACATGGGAAATGACTGCCTAGGAAGGAGTACCGCAGAAAGGGATCTGGGGGTTGTAGTGGATCATAAGCTAAATATGAGTCAACAGTGTAACACTGTTGCAAAAAAAGCAAATATCATTCTGGGATGTATCACAGCAGGAGTGTTTTAAGCAAGACATGATAAATAATTCTTCCACTCTACTCCATGCTGATAATGTCTCAACTGGAGTATTGTGTCCAGTCCTGGACACCACATTTCAGGAAAGATGTGGACAAATTGGAGAAAGTCCAGAGGAGAACAACAAAAATTAATTAAGTTCTGGAAGACATGACCTATGAAGAAACACTGAAAAAAATGGGCTTGCTTAGTCTGGAGAAGAGAACACCTGAAGGGAGAACATTATAACAGCTTTCAAGTATGTAAAATGTTGTTCTTCTTAACCTCTGAAGATAGAAGCAATGGGCTTATATTATAGCAAGGAAGATTTAGGTTGAACATTAGCAAAAACTTCCAAAATGTCAGGGTAGTTAAGCACAGGAACAAATTGCCTAGGAAGGTTGCAGAATCTCAGTCATTGGAGATTTTTATGAACAGGTTAGACAAGTACCTGTCAGGAATGGTCTAGTTATTACTTAGTCCTGCTTGGGTGCAGGGGACTGGACTAGATAATCTATTGAGGTCCCTTCCAGTCTACACTTCTATGATTCTTCTATGATTCAATGATTATTATGGCAATGGGGACATATAAGTAGACAGAGTCAAATTCTCTTCTAAGTTATACCAGTGCAACTACACTGACTTCAATGGACATGTGCTGGTGTAACTGGGAACAACAGTTGGCCCATTGCTCCGAGAATAGTGTTGAAAATGTTCTGAAATATGAACAAGTATCTGAACTATTACTCCAATAGTAAAAGCAGTGAGATTAGAATAAAGGTCCAGATGTCAGGAAAATCCCACATTCTAACTGGATAGAAACAGTCATCTATACCAAGACACTGGTCAAATCACATGATTTCCTAGAAACCTAAAGCAGTAAGCCACGCTGTAAACCAATTCCTATTTTTGAAATGAGTTTTTCCTGAAGAAACAAAATTACAAAGAATTCACACTAGGAGAAAGCTGTGATAATACAAAGTATATCAGCACTCCATCACAATGGGATGCATCTGTGTGGACATTATTGAGACAAAGAAATGTCTGAAAGGAGGAAGCTAAGTATGCAGATAGTAGATGACAATGGCAGAACGTAGTGGATATGTTACAGAAATTCTAGTGCAGTACAGGCAGGAGTACTCACACAACAAATAACAAAATTGTGTATGATCCCAAGTAAGAGCAGGAACTTGAAATAAAGGAAAAAGAATAAAGGCCCAGATCCTCAAATGTATTTAGGCACCTAAGTCCCATTGAAATCAATGAGAGAGTTAGGCACCTAAATATTTTGGGGATCTGAGCCAAAGACAATAGGGGGTTGGTTAAACAGACGAGCCATAGAATGTAAGTAGGATACAAAAGAAAATTATTATAGATATATTTAATACATTTCTTGATACACATTCTTTTCTTGATCAGATTTTGCATAATACTTCTAGAAGGTTATTCAGACTTATAGATTTCTTCTTAAACAATATTTGTAGCAAAGATGCTGATACAATATATTTGAAATCAAGCCCTAAAACACATTTATATGACCATATTTCCAAATGATAACTGCGATTCTGTAAGCATTGGAAGTATGCAGTAATAGAAAGCTATATTGCATATTTTTCTCACTATCATTCACTTGCTACAACAGTTCCTTGTAAACATAATTCCAATTAGATATTCATCTCATATAGACTTCTGCAGTCAACATTCAGTATGGCTAGTCACAAGAAACATCTATATGCCCTACCCAATGTATTTTCTTAACTGAAAAGGCATGCATGAGTCACATGCTGTTTATTGTTGGCTTTATTGATTTAAATGCCTTCTTGCACTTTTACTTGTATATTCAGGAGGAGGAAGCCATTAGCGAAGACTCCATGACAAAGATGATATGAACTGCCCAAAGTGAACACACCATGAAGTGAACATTTCATACCTTTAAGGGCAATAGAAAATTAAAGGTTATAAGTATGTCAAGCTGTTTTGGCCACTCTGTGCTTAATTAGGGGGTAACAAAGCTCCTTGAAGCTTCACGCATATGTATTTCCAGCACAGTCTCTGCACCTCACATAGTATTAATGAAATTACAGTGTTTATTCAGCTACAGTCTTGTGTAGGGTTCTTTAAAAACAACAACTACAACAAAAACCAACTTTTAATTTGAGACAATATTTTTGCATCAGTTAAAGTACAGGAGGAGCTCAAAACTCCATGTTTTATATTACTTCACAATTTTAACACCTAACATACTAATTTTAAACAATTAGAAATAGTAACAAGAAAAGAATGAAATGAGGTAATTTGTAACTCAGAGGGCCAAATCCTGCATTCTTTCTGGTCTATGGCAAAAATGCCACTGACTTATGAAATCAGGATAAGGCCCAGAATCAAAAAAGATCAAAATGAAAAAAGACCTGTAGTATTAAGTTATCTAGTCCAATATTGTCATTGTAGGGTGGGTGCTATTCAGGGCTAAGTGACATTAAGTAGTCCCATCAAAATCAAATTGCCCTAAGGTACCATTTAATGGTGGCAGAAACTGTTCCTTTGTGTCTCGTCCATTTCAGTTTTAATATATAATGTACTGCAACATCTGTGCAATTTTATTATAGGAAGATAATACTTATAAATGTTATTGTAAAAAGAGTGTTTCTAGTTACAGGCCATTATCTGTAAAGACATCAAAATTTCCCAGTGTTTCTCTTTCAAATGTAAATATTTGTGATTTTTAACATCACAGTATTCAAAGCTAGACAAGCTACCCCTTTATACTACTATTTTTATTCAGAATGCTTTGAATAATATTTGCAGTCAACATTTTGTTTGCTGGGAAAATCATATTCTTCCCTCTTTCAATTGCCATTGTCTCTCCAAAGCCTCTGTGGAGGCTTTACTATCATTATTAAATACAATGACATCCTTTAGAGTCTTCAGAAATTATTACAACCAATTACAGAAAAGTATGTAAAGTGTTTCCATTATTAAACACACAAGGGTAGATTATGCCTTTAGCCACTGCTTTGTCTATGGGGCAGTACATTGCTGCTTTACCTCAGGAGGAATCCAAGTCACAATTCCACCCCTTCCAGACACTTATCAGTAATAGATTAATTCCTCCTCCTACCCAAATCTCTGGTGCCAGCTGTATTGGCCAATGAATTATGGGGGCAGAGCCAAAGTGCTGCCCATTTCCCAGTCTACTCTACCAACCTAGGCTGGGGCGAAGTAACAGATGTGAAGCTCCTACTCTCTCCTCCAGCCCCACCAACTGCACCTGCAGCTGAGAGGAATGAAGACCCTACAGGGGGATTTATTTGGGGTCTTATACCCCTTTATGTCCCTGTACAGCCACATAGTGTAGAGCTACAATCTGGCCCACAGTCACAATGGAAGCTAATATTAAATATGGCAGCAAGATCATACTGTTTGGGAAGTAAGAAACTGTGTATAACCTTTATTCTAGCTGATAGAAAATGATGCAGTATTCTATTATCTACACTGACAGATGATTTATTGGGATACTTTCTTTTCCTTCAATCTGTTTTAAACCATTATTTCCCTCCCAATTGTACTGATTTTCTAACTTGCTCTACGTACAGGCCTGTATATGTCTGAACAGTCTTTTTTTTTTTAAAGTAATAATTCTTAGCTCTAGAGATTATTAATTTTTAATGGCATGTTACAATGGTTCATTTTCCCCAGTGCATTGTTGTTTAGGAATATTTTTATAGCCAGTTTTCTTACAAAGTGTAAAGGATATTTCCAAGCTCTAGAGTTTGATCTTCTGGCACAAGGTCATTACACATTACGCAACCAACCCAGACATTGTCAAGATAGGAATGCTTCTTTCTTGTATTTACTATTTTGTTTCATTCCCACCTGACCTAGCTCATTCTATATCTGATCATTTCAAATGAGCTTCAGGTTGCTAACTAGTTGAATAATAATAATTCTAGTTTACTATTTCTTCAGACTCAATTCAGTTGTATGGAGAAACTGGGCTTACACATTATTCAATCATTTCTGAAACAAGTTTGGGCTGGGATTTTCAAAAGTGGCCTCTCTCTTAGGCCACTCCAGTAAAATATTGATTCCAATGACAGATAGGCCAGTAATGAGCCTTTTTGAAAATCCCACCTTTGACGTGTAAATCAAGCTTTGCCCCTTACTTTCTATCAGACCTTTGTAGGCATCCAAGCCCAGATTTTTAAAGGTATTTAGGTGTGACTCACTCAGTGTTGCAATGCCAAACTGGTTCATTTTCAAAAGGGATTTAGACTGTCAATGGGATTTTGGCTCACAAGTGCCTAAAGCCCTTTGAAAATGAGATTGAGGCTCCTGAGTGCAGCAATGCCTATACCTTTAAAAATCTCTGCCTTCAAAAATCTGCCTTTTAAAAGACATTTTTTCTCTCTGACTATATTAAATACAGTTCTGTTATTCTTAAAATTGAACAGCTTCATGCTCTTTGACAGCTAAGATTTACATTCAGTAACAATACATCATCTCTAGTAATTAATTTTTGCACAACAAAATTGAAAAAAGGGGTTCCATTTCTCTGTTTTACACAATGTTATAAATTTTAAAACAAGAAAAGCAATCAGAAAGTATAAGAGGATTCTGCAAGTAACTATTTTTCTCCAAAGATTGTACATTATACAGCAAGTAGGATGCTATCAACAGGCTTTCTCAAGGCTGCTATAGCTTTAAAAAGTTCACATGGCAAACTTGTTGGAGTTTCCATCCATCTGGTTGCCAGATCTCATAATTCACAGGTCCTTCTCGTTGCACCACTTCATAAGGCCTCTGTCAGTGAGTCAGGAGCTTTGATTCTACACTGGGAAGTAATAAGAGAACCCAATCCCTAGGCTGAAATACCCGAAGGTGGGCCCCTTTATTACAGGCTGCTCTCTGGGAGCTCTCTCCCTGGTGAACGAGCCTAAAGCTTCAAGCTTCTCCCAAAGGTTAAGAATGTGCTGTATCACATAATCAGTTCAAGGTGACTGTTCTTCGAACATCTCCTGAATAAGGTCCAAAATCCCTCATGCTTGTCTTCCGTATAATAGCTCAAGTAGCGAGAGGCCAGTGGAGGATTGTGTCACCTCTTATATGGCGAACAGGAGGCAAGGGAGTAATTGGTCCCAGTGTCAGATATCCATAGTGATGAACCTTCTTAGCATATTCTTTAGGGTCCTGTTGAACCGTTCCCCCAGCCCATCTGTATGGGGATGGTGGACTGACATTCAGAGGGTTTTTATTTTCAAAATCTCACATAGTTGCTCCATTGTCTGGGACATGGAGTTTGTTCCCTGGTCCGGTATAATTTCCTGTGATACACTAATGAGGGCAAAAATCATCATAAAGTGACTGCCTTGGCATTCATAGAGTGCAGAGTGTGGCCTCAGGATACTCGGGGGACATAGTCCACAACTACCAAAATGTATTGGTAACTATAATGCTCTTTTTGAGGGGCCAGCTATGTCCATCCCAGTGCATTGGAATGATATGTTCACCAGCAGGAGGGGAATCAGGGAAGCTTTCTCCGTTGGCCCAAGGCCTATGAGCTGGGTCTGGATTTCTTCTGCCTTCTTGTCTTTCTCAAGGTGATATTAGGTGGTTACCCTGAATCTCAAAATGAGGAAAGACTTCAGCTTGTTAAGGTTCCACTATTTCCCCATTGACAAATGCCACTTGGGTATAGACCCGTCTCAGCTCTCTGCTCTTCAATGAAGTTGGAGAATTTTGTTAGGATCTCTAACTCGGGTAAAGGACAGGTCTTCAAGTCAGGATAGGACTGGACATCACCCTGTTCTGCCATGTCCAGTTGACTGGAGGGCCCCTTTCAGCTTCATTGGTTCATGTGGAACTGAGGGCGGAGGTGCACAAAGGAAGCCTTGAGGCTCAGGAGAGGTCCCAAGAACTCCTTTAATAGAACCCCACTAACCGGTAGCAATCCGGTGTTGCAAGTTTCCAAGGCATGATTGATACTCGTTTCTCCATGGTCAATGCAGCTTTCATTTTGGTATCCTTGGAGGGCTGGGGCGCACTCAGTACACAGATCCAGGAAAGGGACCTTTCACATCCAAAAGTTCTGCAGCCACTGATCACCATCCAAATCTGCATTGCAAACCAATCAGTGCTCCTTGCTCTGCCCCAGAAGTGGCAATCCACGATGTGTAGCTACTCCATGCATGCCAGCAGCAAATTGGCATTTTTTTTCCACAGTGTCCATCAGCAATCCAGTTCTTGTACTTGAACATCTCCACATCTTCTCCATCGCACAGCCAGTTGTAGTAGTACTCATTCAAGTTCTGCAAATATAGAAGAATTGTGCATCCTGTGTCAGCAACGTTCATAAGAATTATGCTGAGCTGTGCAGAGTCTGTGCTTCTGCCAGAGAGATGGTGAAGACCGACAAGCAGCATGCAGGACTGTGGGAGCTTTAAACAATGGCATGAAAATTATGGGATGGAACAAGCATTTTGGGAAGGAGAAAGTGGCATGGTGGGATCTTAACCTCTGGCTCCCAGAAATCCCTGGGTGAAATGGCAGCATCCCACAGAGCACTGCAAAAATGTCCTACAGGGCATTGCGCTGGACAGCAGTGCAGGGCACACTAAAATACCTATGTATGGTGCACCATGTTTTACACTGACACAAGCACTCGCAGTGAGGACACACAGCACTTATACAAGCACCCAAGTATGCATGTACATGAGTGACATACTACAGTCAGTGGCTATACACCAATCTAACTTGCATCAAACAAACTTTGTAGTGTAGACATGGCCTCTTTTTGCTCAGAATGTGAACATGCAGAGCTTAATTCTCTGCTATCATGTGTAGCCATTTACACCTGTGCAAAGAGGGTGTAAACTGCTACCAAATTAGAATGGTAGCATTTAAATCCACATTGCATTGGTTTATATGACTGCACAGGTACAAAGCAGTGGAGATGAAGGTTGTAACTTTTATATTTTCATATTTTGGGTGGGATTTTCAAAAGCTCCTAAATGTCTTAGGATCATAAGTCCCACTGATTTTGGGCTAAGTCATTTAGGCACTTTTAAAAATCCCACTCTACAATCATACCCCAAAATGTACCTTCAACTTTATGTACATTAAAAACTTTTTTTCATGCTAGCTGAATAATTACTAACATGGTTATGTCTACAACAGGGAAACTCTGAAGTAATGTTATTGAGTATCATCCATTTATTTAAGAATGGGGATTACTTAATACAATTAATAGATGAATACACGGTCTCTTCCTCCAGGCTTAATTTATGTTCGCTCCTTTGTGCTCTGATTTGTCTGCATTCCCTGTTCAATCTGGTCACTTCTCATCTGGTCCCACAAAATCATTTGCACCTGCATCAAATTCCTCTCCAGTTTTCATTATCATTCTCTGATCCACCATACAGTTTCTCGCCAGTCCACCGCTGTGGCTCCATGCCTGCCTAAATACTGGAAAAAATCTTCAATGTATATAAAGGGCATAGAGGCGAAAGGGGCAGTAATGCCACTGAAGAATAAATATAAAATTAGAGAATTAAAGTTAGCTTACATTTGGTTAAAGAAATATGCGTTTTAAAGAAAGGCCCCACCTAGCAAGTAAAAGAAAGGCTTTGAAAGTAATGAGTTCTAAGGCCAGAAGGAATACAGTAGGCGGGATGTCTAGTTCAAAGAACAGCTAATGAAAGAAGAGGAAGTTTCTAACAAGGCCTCTGACCTATAGCAGTGATTGCAGAAGGTTTTAAATAAGACAAACGGAATCTGTCTTTAAAAGAGCCAACATGGTCCTTTCCACCCCACACACCAGTGGAATCTCAAAAATTAGGATCGATGTGAGCCCAGGTGCAAATGAAAAACTGTTGGCCAGCATGAAGGAAGGGAAGATATAGGGAGGAAAAACCTTGTGGATAAAGGAGGTTATAAATCTTATCTGGATTAAGACTGGAAATAAGGGTGAACTGTCTCAGATTGTTTTTTAGCTGAAGTCAGCAATTGGCAATGACATCACTTGTTAAAGGGTGTAAAAGTAGACTCTTAAAGGGGTCCTTGCTAATACCTGCCTGAACATGCTGGAGCCGACCAGTATGGGTCTAAGCACCCCTGGATTCTGTCAATTTGTAAGTATCTTGATCAAATACTTATAAATGTTTTGTTACTGTTTGGATGTAGTAAATTGCTTATTATTTAGGTTTTTAGACATGATTATAGCAATTGTATAAATATGATTTGGCCTTTGGATTTAATAAAGGAATTTATGGTTAAATTAGTGTCTTGATAATAGCCTGCATAAATAATCATTTCAACACTGCCTCCGCCTCTCCTGCATGGACCTCTGCTCTAGACACAGGGGGAAGAGCAGGATGTATGAAGCCACTGCAAAGGGCAGACAGGATTGTGAGGATAAATAGCTGGCTAAGGGAGTGGTGCTATAAGGAGGGCTTTGGGATGTATGGCCACTGGGAGGCTTTCGGGGACAGACAGCTGTTCTCACGGGATGGACTTCACCTGAGTAGGGAAGGAAATAGACTTCTGGGAGGGAGGCTGGCTCATCTCATCAAAAGGGCTTTAAACTAGGAACTTGGGGGAGATGGTTGGGAGATGTCCAGTTGATCTCCACGCCAGATTCCAACTCTGAAAAAGAGGGCGAAGAGATAAGCACAGATATAGGTAGGGGTAGGGAATTGGACATAAGAAGGAGGGGGCGGATGGACACTACGGGGTCCGTACCAAAGTGCATAACTAATGGGAGAAAGGATAGACAGCATACGGTAAGATGTTTATACACAAATGCGAGAAGCCTAGGTAACAAAATGGAGGAATTGGAGCTCCTGGTCCAAGAAATGAAACCGGATATCGTAGGAATAACAGAAACGTGGTGGAATGGTAGTCATGACTGGAGTACAGGTATGGAAGGGTATGTGCTGTTTAGGAATGACCGAAAAAAAGGTAAAGGTGGGGGTGTGGCATTGTATGTCAATAATGAGCTAAAATGTAAAGAAATAATAAGTGATGGAATGGATAAGATGGAGTCTGTCTGGGCAATAATTACACTGGGTAAAAGAACTACTAGAGCCTCCCCTGAGATACTGCTTGGGGTGTGCTATAGACCACCGGGATCTAGCCTGGATGCGGACAGAGAACTATTTAATGTTTTTAAGGAAGTAAAAACTAATAAGAGCTGTGTGATCATGGGGGACTTTAACTTCCCAGACATAGATTGGGGAACAAATGCTAGTAACAATAATAGGGCTCAGATGTTTCTAGACGTGCTAGCAGATGAATTCCTTCATCAAGTAGTAGCTGAACCGACGAGGGGGGATGCCATTTTAGATTTGGTGCTGGTGAGTAGTGAGGACCTCATTGAGGAAATGGTTGTAGGGGACAACCTTGGCTCGAGTGACCATGAGCTAATTCGGTTTAAACTAAATGGAAGGATTAACAGAAATAAAACTGTGACTAAGGTTTACGATTTCAAAAAGGCCAACTTTAATAAATTAAGGCAACTACTTAGGGAAGTGGATTGGGCTAACATACTTAGAGAGCTAAAGGCAGATGAGGCCTGGGATTATTTCAAGCTGAAGTTGCACAAACTGTCCGAGGCCTGTATCCCGAGAAAGGGGAAACGGTCAGTAGGCAGGAGAATTAGACCCAGCTGGATGAGCGGGCGTCTCAAAGGGGCGATTAAGAAAAAACAGAAAGCGTACAAAGAATGGAAGAGAGGAGAGATCGGCAAGGAAACCTACCTTATTGAGGTCAGAGCATGTAGGGATGCGGTGAGAAAGGCCAAAAGCCGTGTAGAGTTGGACCTCGCGAGGGGAATTAAATCCAATAGTAAGAGATTTTATAGCCATATAAATAGGAAGAAAACAAAGAAAGAGGAAGTGGGGCCACTGAAGCTTGCAGATGGAGTGGAGATTAAGGACAATCTAAGCATGGCACAATATCTAAATGAA
This sequence comes from Emys orbicularis, assembly GCF_028017835.1. Classification (NCBI taxonomy): domain Eukaryota; kingdom Metazoa; phylum Chordata; order Testudines; family Emydidae; genus Emys; species Emys orbicularis. Next base: position 47,595,748 of record NC_088687.1, on the reverse strand, counting down.
TATTTTGCATCGGTCTTTAATAAGGCTACTGAAGGGCTTAGGAATAGAGGGAGCGGGACAGAGGGGAATAAAGGAGGGGCAATTGACATTAAAGTATCAGAGGTGGAAGCCAAACTTGACCAGCTAAATGGGACTAAATCGGGCGGACCGGATGATCTTCATCCTAGAATATTGAAGGAGCTGGCGCGAGAAATTGCAAGCCCCTTGGCGATAATTTTTAATAAATCTGTAAACTCGGGGGTGGTACCGATGGACTGGAAAATAGCTAATGTGGTTCCTATTTTCAAGAAGGGGATAAAAAGTGACCCGGGTAACTACAGGCCTGTTAGTTTAACTTCTGTAGTATGCAAGGTCTTGGAAAAAATTTTGAAGGAAAAAGTAGTTAAGGACCTTGAGGTGAATGGCAATTGGGACAAATTACAACATGGGTTTACGAAAGGAAGATCGTGCCAAACCAACTTGATCTCCTTCTTTGAGAAAGTAACAGACCTTCTAGATAAAGGAAATGCGGTGGATCTAATTTACCTAGATTTTAGTAAAGCGTTTGATACTGTGCCGCACGAGGAATTATTGGTTAAATTAGAAAAGATGGGGATCGATATGAAAATCCAGAGGTGGATAAAGAACTGGTTAAAGGGGAGACTGCAGCGGGTAGTACTGAAAGGTGAACTGTCGGGTTGGAGGGAGGTCACCAGTGGGGTTCCTCAAGGTTCGGTTTTGGGTCCGATTTTATTTAATCTATTCGTTACTGACCTCGGAACCGAATGTAGGAGTGGGCTGATAAAGTTTGCGGATGACACAAAGTTGGGAGGTATTGCCAATTCGGAGAAGGATCGGGATATTCTGCAGGGAGACTTGGATGACCTTGTAAATTGGAGTAACAATAATAGGATGAGATTTAATAGTGAGAAGTGTAAGGTGATGCATTTAGGGATGACTAACAAGAATTTTAGTTATAAGTTAGGGACGCATAGGTTGGAAGTGACGGAGGAGGAGAAGGACCTCGGAGTCCTGGTTGATCGCAGGATGACTATGAGTCGGCAATGTGACGTGGCTGTGAAAAAAGCTAATGCGATCTTGGGATGCGTTAGGCGAGGTATTTCTAGTAGGGACAGGGAGGTGCTGCTTCCGTTATACAAGGCGCTGGTGAGACCTCATTTGGAGTACTGTGTGCAGTTCTGGTCTCCTATGTTTAAAAAGGATGAACTCAAACTGGAACAGGTACAGAGAAGGGCCACTAGGATGATCCGAGGAATGGAAAACCTTTCCTATGAAAGGAGACTCGAGGAGCTCGGTTTGTTTAGCCTAACCAAAAGAAGGCTGAGGGGGGATATGATTGCTCTCTTTAAATATATCAAAGGGATTAATACCAAGGAGGGAGAGGAATTATTTCAGCTTAGTAGTAATGTGGACACGAGAACGAATGGATATAAACTGGCCGTGGGGAAGTTTAGGCTTGAAATTAGACGAAGGTTTCTAACCGTCAGAGGGGTGAAATTTTGGAACAGCCTTCCGTGGGAAACGGTGGGGGCGAAAGACCTCTCTGGCTTCAAGATTAGGCTTGATAAGTTTATGGAGGGAATGGTTTGATGGGATAACGTGATTTTAGTCAATTAGGCATTAACGTGCCATCACGGGTAAAATGAGGGTCCGGCTGTAGAATCTTGCCTGTATGCTCGGGGTTCTGCTGATCGCCATATTTGGGGTCGGGAAGGAATTTTCCTCCAGGGTAGATTGGCAGAGGCCCTGGAGGTTTTTCGCCTTCCTCCGCAGCATAGGGCAGGGGTCGCAGGCTGGAAGATTCTGTTGTGGGTGGGTCAGCTTTTGTGGCCTGCATCATGCGGGAGGTCAGACTAGATGACCATATTGGTCCCTTCTGACCTTAAAGTCTATGAGTCTATGAGTCTACTTCCCTTGAGGGAGAGGGCAGGAAGAAGGCAAAAGAGCCAATCTCTGCCCCAACACACCAGCCAGCAGAGTTGAGCTGCTGTGAGAGGGAAGATGTTGCATCTGGTAAGGGATTGGAGCAAATTATTTCTATCTTGGAGCAAGGAGGCAATTGTGACTCTGAGTCACAATTCCTCCTTGGGCCTTTTCCTAGACTGGTCCAGCTACACATTGCCCCTTATACATGGCAGTGCTTAAACGTCACAATCTAAACCCAAAGGAGGGACTGACTGTTGATTTTAATAGTTGTTCTCTACTATCTTTTCCTATCCAGGTGTCAAATCATAGGTGGTGGCCCTTCTACAACTATTTCTTGAGTGAATGGGCTAAAATCTTGGAAGGAGTGCATTGTGCTTCTGGTCCTCTGTTTGGCTTGTTCTTAGCGGATCCTAGTTGTGGCTTCTCTCTGTGAAATAAAATGGTAATTCCCCATGCCGGGGTAACAGATTCTGGGATTGTGCAAAAGCAACTGGGTTTACAAAACAGTTTATTGTTATCTTCACCTTTCCATGCCTGCCTGGGAACACTTTCTTCCACTTTCTGCAGAAAGGTTGAAGCTCATGTCACCAACTCCTGGTAGGTGTGATCATAACTCTGCTGTATCTCAGAAAAGGACCAATAAAGTGGCAGTGTTCATCATTATGCTAACTTAGCATAAACTGACAATGCAACAGTATACATTGTTTAGCTATTGGGACATATGAGTTGGGATTCTGGAAGATCCGTGTAGTCAGCACTACTATACTCTGCCTGTCCAAATAATTGTCACAGAATTTAAGGCATTACACAACAGCATTATAAATCACAGCCATCTTCAAATATGATATTTTCATGAACCAAAAACAGCTCTAAAATAAACATTTCCTGAAGACAAGAGCTCAAATGTAAGAAATCATATTTTATCAAGAGCTGATCAAATTTTTTTGGAACTTCTAAATTAGAAATTTTTCAGCAAAAAAGGGACATTGGCATTTCCCCCCTCATTTTCCAACCAGTTCCATTTTGATTTGGTTGCACAAGGATTGTTAAGCATGTGCCATTTTTCAGCTCTAGAAATGTGGTTCAAGAGTATTTAGACTTCAGTGGAATGTTGTTTGGCAGTTGCAGTGTAATCACAAAACCGTCAAACAAGCAGTTGCACATGGGTTCCAAAATTAGTGTGAAACTTTTGAGATCTGGACATTTTCATATTATAGTCTAATGGAAGAGGGATGAAAAAAACAAAGAGAAAGACTGATAATATTCAAAGTCCCTCTAGGAGATGCACATTATTTTGTTGCTGGGGAGAAACTGTGTTTATCAATTTGGATACTCTCCTTAAACACTGCAGACCTTTTGCAGTTAATGATTCATTGTTATATTTACTTCAAAGCTGCACAAAATTAAAGGTCAGAGGGAGACTGCTTACCTAATAAATTTTCCATTAGCAGTTCCCCACTGTATCATTGTTTACATAAAAATCATAGGAAAATTAAGAATGGGGAAGGGGATTATACTGATCAAGTAATAGGCATTTATTTCTTCACCCGGCCAACCCCTTCACTGAAATAGACCACCAAATAATGAGCAGTTGCTCATCTCTGCATTTTTTGGCTCATCTATTTTTGGAATGATCACAGTGCAAGAAATCAATGAAATACCGCTTTCACAGAAAAGTTAAGATATATATAGAGAAATGTGATTTGCCAAGGGATGGGTAGTTCAGGTGATTGCTAATGGTATATGACACATTTTGTCGCTTGGTTTCTATTTCAAATCCAGGTTAGTACCAATTAGAAGTTACTATCATCTGATGACTGTTCAGTGGCCTAAATGTAAAGGGTTTGGTGGTCCTAGTTGATTTCCCTGTAGTCAGATGTACAGATCACAAACATCATTAATGATAGCTGGCACCTTTGTTGGCAGTCTCAGCAAAAAAAAGCCAATGACTCAGATCCTGCCATTTAAGCACATGAGCAGTCCCACTGATTTCAGCAAGCAGTCCCATTCTACAGTGATCCCATTGATTTCAACGGAACTACTCACATGCTTAAAGCTGAGCATGTACTTAAGTCATTTGCTTATTGGGGCCTGAATGGGCCTGTAAATAGAACTGCCATTTCATCCCTTGAGGTCAGAAGTAAAGCATATAGGCAGGAAAATACAGGGAAACTAGCGCTGATCCTTGCTTTTTCCATATCTGGTATGTGTAAGTACTGAATTTCAATTGCCAGAAGATCACCAGGGATACCAACCCAACATTTTGCATGAGCACTAAATTCAACAAGAAAAAATATGAGTTGCTTAAAGTCAAATAACAAATCATTGGCTGATGTGAAAATAGAACCCAGGAGTCTTGACTCCATGACTCTGCTTTAGCTGCAATTTGAGGTTTATCTAATTGATGATCAAAGCTAGTCTGGGTTTGAAAATAACTTTATTACCAGATATACAAATGGGTCCAAGAAAGAGCTGCTTCATTTTGACATAAATGTACTTTTCAGGACTTTCTCACTGAGGCTGGGCAGCTTTGAGATATATATGTCACATTATGTACATTGAAAATCAGCACCTGATAGAGTAGCTGTTTTTACAATATAGTTTATATCACTACTCCATATTGATCCTATACTTTGGCAAATAAGAAGCAATTCAATGGACCAGAATTGCTGCTTGCTGCTGCCCCAAAATATGAGAGATATTAAAAAAAAACCTATAGGTATAGGAGGAGGTGTGGAAATGTACAAATATGCTAGGCAGCATTCAGAGATGGAAGAAAAAATGCACAGTGAAACCTGGATAAAAGGCACTACTTCCAAAGAACAATCTTCTGTCTTAACTACTTCAAACTATCCCCACAGTTTCCAGTACTACCACATGGTCCTTTATAAAGACTAACTTCTATTCTATTAGGCAACTGATTTTTATTGGCTCCTTAGGTATTTAAGACATATTATGCAGTGTTTTCTTTTTTGACTCAACAACTCATCCTTGATTCACCACTTACCAATTTTTGGTCATCCTAAATTCATGATTATTAAGTTGTTAAACCCCCAGGATTATTTTGGTTATAGCATTAAAAACTATGATATTTTCTTCCCACCCACCTGTAGAGGAGCATGCATGCCAGTCACATAGGAGATCTAAAGATAGATGTCTATATCGAGTTAACATTTCACAGCTCTGCATGTAAAAAGGGCAAACTAGAATTCAGAATGAGCTGTGGGAACAGACATGATGTATCTGACTTTTATTTCAGTGCCTTGTATTTGTTAGTTCATTTTATACTGATTTAATAAATGCAACAGCTTAAAGCTTAAATTATTAAAAATGGATATGCAGTTAAGAATGGACATATTAAAAGTAAAAGTCCTACTCACATTTAACCATGTTAAAAAATAGAAAAATTGTAATGAGGCTTATGCTTAGGAGAGAGCATTGTGCAAGTTAATGTAAGTAATGAACCTTTCATGTGAAATGATATAGTGTCACAACTCATTTGCATCCTACTTAAAGTGTAATTAAGTTTCCCTGACAGCATGGCTTATGGCTGAAAGAACAGACCTGGCTGTTGAATTAATCCAGAATCCCTCTAGTTAATAACACTCTGCAAAGAGAACTTTACACACTTTAAATGAAAGTTCCTAAACTCACATTTAAGGTGACATTATAAGGAATGCAGGAGAAGGGTTTAAAGATATTGGGCCAAATTCAGCTCTGGAGCTGATTTCACTAGGAGTTGTGCCTACTTAATCCAAGATCATATTTTGTCCAGCTTCTAGAAATGCACATAACTGGACAATATACTTAACTACACTGTGTTTCCATTTTGTCTCATTGTTGGACTACTGGTATATGAACTCCAAAATCCACTTTACTAGAGTCTGAAAAGTTCTAAACTCAGAAAAGTTCTAAGATCAGCAAATGGTGTGGAATGCCTGTAGGCAGGAAAATAGACTGATTATCACCTGCTTCATGGATTGCAGTATTTTATCAATGCCTGACAACTGGATAAGATAGCACAGGACACCTTGTATGGTCGGTAATATCCCAGTGAAAATTACCCTGAAAAACAGCATTTGTAAAGGAAAAAGACCCTACAATCAACTCTAGTAATTCCAGGCATCTATAAAAATCTAAATTCAAAACAGAGTAGTTATTAATAGACCACTTACAGCAATTCTGCTTATGTACTTTAAGCAATCATGATTGGTTTTGATGTTACTGGATGTTGATGTTACTGGAACTAACAGCTTATCTTCTATTAACTAGATCACCTCCGACAACAGTGAAAGATTTCCATTCTGTAGTTTAATCTGATTTCTTTCAATGGGGTAGAGTGGAATTCGTCTTTTGTAGAAGCAGCAAAGCTTTCAGCCTCTAGAACCTACAGATCTTTTGAGATCCATGTGGCTCCAGGGGAAAGGCTGGCTTGCCACATACGTTTCCCAGCTCCAAAGTGAAGAGCTCCACGGTGGCAAGTTACGGAGCTGTCTGAGGAGAGAGAACTCATGCATATGAGCTCCACTTCTTTTATTATGTTTTTATTATTTGTATTACAGTAGCACCCAGAAGCCCTAGCCAGTGTCCCCTATCGTGCAGGGCACTGTGCAAAACACATAATAAAAGGCAGCATCTGCCCTAAAATTTTACAGTCTAAATCCTGTACTTTCTTTTTTGTAAGATTTCCTCTAAGAGTTGAGTAACTGTGCTGCCCCCTTATTTTGTTTTACTCCAAAAAGAGTAATCTGTGTGGTATGGGAACCTGAAAAGAATAGAATCTTTTTTTGTAGAGGTGAAAGTAAATATTGTACAATATAGTGCCTTAGTTTATGTCTTTATGCTGATCTCCAGCTTCATCCTCTGAGAGCACCATTAGTCTGCATCATGGTCCCTTTAAAAAAAAATCTTTCCAGACAGACTGATATTCCTCTATCAAAGACAATACCTGGTTTTAGTAACTCCCCCAATAGTATTCCCCAAAAGTCACACTGAAATATATTACATGGTAATCTGCAAAGTCAGACTTCAAACCAGAGAAGGGGAAAAATTCCATAATGGCTATAATTAGACAGCCTTCAGCTGTTAGACAGGGATACTTCTCTCCCACACCCACACTAGGAAGTGGCTTTTGTGACTACAGAGCTTACCTGGGCCAGACACTCTTTTCTTGTCTGCACCACTAGTGTCTAGCTTACAAATATTAGTATCATTTGTATTTTGTAGACAGATCAAAATAATTTAATTGGTTTCTATTAACTTTATAAGAGGTGTTTTAGGAAGATAAAACATGCCATTATCCCCTTTTTATCATTTAATTGTTAAAAAGAATCAATATAAAACAAAACATTATCAAAATAAATAGCCTCTTAAATTATTTATTTTAATTGCCACATCAATTTGAAGCCATGACAGAATACAACTTAGTTCCAGCAATTTGAAAATAGACTTTTAAGTAGTTGAAGGGGGGGTTGTTTTTTGTTAGAGTTTGTTTTGTTTTGTTTTTTAATAACTGTGTTTGTGATTTAGAGAGTTACTTGATTGTAGACACTGATTAAGCTATTTCCACAGGTCTGATGCAGGTTGCTCCCAGTTCTCTCCCATAATCCACTTTAGACTGAACCTTTTGAAATACTCCAGACGATGGCTATAGGTGAGAAACAAGCATAAAAAAAGCAACTTGTAAGTAAAAAATAAAAGTTTCAACATTCATTTTAATAATACACTTCAAAATGAATGGTTTGCTGCAAAGGTGAGCTGGAACATTGCCCCCCGGCTACAATGTAAAAACACCATAAGAAACCCTTTTGGCAGGCAAAGATTGCTGAAGTTTAGGGACAGCATAGCTGTGTCCTGCTCTCGGGTCAGGAGAGAGGGTGGAGTAGGAGCTTGTATAGTAGTTTTATTCCACCTGCATATTCCCCTGCATAGGGGGAATCCTCATAGGCTGGAGCAAATGACTTTATGTCTGCTTTGCATCCAGAACAGCGCTGCGAATCCAGCCCACAATTTAAAAAAAATCATGACCCATCTGGGACAAAAACGCCAATGGAGACTTCGAAGGGACTTCTTGTGCTTAAAATCAAGCACGTGCTTAAGTGCTTTGCTCAACCAGGGCTTTGTAAATTAGTACTGGAACCCTGAATTGGATCCATTAATGAATGGGGGAAAACTAGTGGAATATGTTCTTGTAGCGAAGCGATGACTCACCGGTGCGGCAGCTCCTGCTGGTTGTCCTGGGAATTAGCTCGATTCCAGCTCGGAGCGCCCTCTGCTGACCGGTGTCTCGCCTGCCTCAGGCTCTGTGTCCCTCCTGGACCCCAGTGCCCCTTTACCTTGGGGTTCTGCCCCTGCAGTACGCCGACACTCTGGGTCTCCCCTCCCAGGGGAATCCCCCAATCCTCTAAACCAACCTTGCCTCAATGGCTACTGCCAGTCATCATCCAGCCCCCTTTCCCTGGGGCAGACTGCAGTCTGTAATGGCCACTCATCATTGGCAAGGGGGTAGGACCAGCTGCCTCTGCCTATTCCCAGGCTGCACCTCTGTGGCTCCAGTACCTTTGTAGGCCTTCACCAAGGCCTGCAGCCTGGGGGGTTATCAGGCTGGAGCTCCCTTGCCCTATTCCCCAGCACTGCTCCAGTTCAGGTACCTTGTTCTCCAGCAGCTAGGCCCTCTCCCGCAGGGCTGGAGAGAGACTCCTCTCAGCTCCTGGTCCATAGCTCTCTTATCAGGGCCAGCTGGGCCCTAATTGAGCTGGCCACACCAATCAGCCTAGCTTGGCTGCTTTTAACCCCTGCCTATCAGCAGCCGCCCCACTATAGCTCTCTACAGCTTGTTTGCATGTCACAGTAGTACATTTCCTCTAGTATATACATTTCTCATAATTGTGAATGAAAAATACTTTTAAATAGGAAGTTCTGCATTCTCATTAGCTGAAATGTATTATTTCAGACTACAGTCTGCCTCTGCTCTAGGAGTTTCATTTAACCCTATTAAAGTAAATGAAAGGACTTCCATTTCCAGACTTCAATGGACTTTGGATCAAGACTCAAAAGGCAGTTTCATAATTTCTATCAGTGTCATGCTGAAAGTATTTCACCACATTACACTGCAGTAGGAAGGATTTCCCAAATTCGCTGTATTAGTAGTCACAGACAAAAGAGAAAACAAGCATAAATAAGATACTGGTTTGTACTCACAAATTAGGCCCCTGCCCCAGTTCAATATCCTCTCTAGGTATTGGATAAAGTGCCTCATATGTTCTTCCAATCCCAGACCCATGGATGGCATATGAATTCATCTTGTCAACACCAGGTGGGAAATACCTCCAAGGAATAAGTGCTGTGCCATTCCATTTGTTCCAGTTTATGTCTGCTTTAAATATCAAGTCAAGTCCTTTCTTTACACAGGATTTAAAAAAAAAATCAAAATGTCATCCGTGTTATTTAAATATACAATTAATATCACTAAATATGTTGAGCTAAGGCACCTTCAGACAAACATGAGTGTGTTTTTTAATGATCTAGATAATAAGGAATATTTATACATGACATTAGAATTAAGAATCTGTTAGCCACACTATCAGAGGCTCGTTCACCTGCACATCTACCAATGTGATATATGCCATCATGTGCCAGCAATGCACCTCTGCCATGTACATTGGCCAAACTGGACAGTCTCTACGCAAAAGAATAAATGGACACAAATCAGACATCAAGAATTATAACATTCAAAAACCAATCGGTGAACACTTCAACCTCCCTGGTCACTCAATTACGGACCTCAAATACTCCAATAAAAATACTTCAAAAGCAGATTCCAACGAGAAACTGCAGAATTGGAATTAATTTGCAAACTGGACACCATTAAATTACGCTTGAATAAAGACTGGGAGTGGATGGGTCATTACACAAAGTAAAACCTATTTCCCCATGCTAATTTCCCCCCCCCTACTGTTACTCACACCTTCTTGTCAACTGTTGGAAATGGGCCATCCTGATTATCACTACAAAAGTTTTTTTCTCCTGCTGATAATAGCCCACCTTAACTGATTACTCTCGTTATAGTTAGTATGGCAACACCCATTGTTTCATGTCCTCTGTGTATATGTATCTTCCTACTGTATTTTCCACTGCATGCATCTGATGAAGTGGGTTTTAGCCCATGAAAGCTTATGCTCAAATAAATTTTTTAGTCTCTAAGGTGCCACTAGTACTCCTCGTTCTTTGAGTTTGTTAGTGTTTCTATTAAAATATCAATTACTATTTCATAATTGTTTATCCATAATATACGGATTGTTTATCGCCTTCTAGTAATGAATTTGACATGTACATTTAGAATAATGAAAACAAAAACAACTGAAGATATGTTCATGCAGCAAACAATGTAATTGCATATGGAACAGAATTCTTGGGTATTACTTTTACAAGTAAATACAAGTGCAGGTATTGTAATACAAAACACAACTGAATTTCTGTCACAGAAATTGACATTGATTAGTTGGTGTCCTTTTATTTGACTACCTATTTTCTTTCTCCAGGCTGTAATGTTAATAATGCACTTCAGAAGGAATGTAATGCTTTTGATAAGGGGATCAGATTCTGCTAATCTAATCCTCAATAATCAATCCCTGCAGGACCGTACAACTTCATTTCTTGAAGGATGCAGACAGATGAAAAAGTGTATTCATATTTTAATATTGAGGCAGAATCCCTTGGTGAGTGAAGCTGTCCATGTGCTATCAAAATATTTCCAGGGTCCCAGCTGTACTGCCTCACCTGGGTTACATGGCTGCATAGTTCTAATGGAATAGTGCTGCCATGGTCTCTTCCACTATGTTTTCCCCAGGACCCCAGGGTCTCCCTTCACTCCACCATGCAAAGGAGGTATATATAAAAACTGATACAGAACTTCTATAGGGTTCTATATAATATTCTAAGGTAGGGGTTAGCAAACATTTTTAGAGGGAGGGTGAACTACATTCTAACACACAAATTGTACCATTTCACCTCCAAATCCCAATTGCTCAGGCCAATTCCCCTGCTAGTCTCATTCCCACGGACCACTTCCCTCCTATTTAAGATGGAAACAAAAAGCTTCCCTCACATTTTGAGAAACATAGGTCTCTGACAACTACAGCAATTGTTTACATGGAAAAGTAACATTAGGAAATAAAGTAATGTATTTTTAGCTATATTTTAATACTATTTGGAAGATGAAAATGAAAAGAAGCCAGCACAATACATCTAGCAAGCGTTCCACAGACTACCAGCAAGTGCTCTAGGGACCCAAGTTTGGGGACATCTGTTCTAAAGTGACAACTATTGCGAAACGGGTTCACAAACCCCTTTTCGGTGGGAAACAGATACTGTATTATCTTTTAATTGTTTTTAATGATACTGTAGGTTTTAAACCTTTTCACTACTTCCCATGGCTGTGTCATTGCTAGGTCTTTCAGGTATTACATAGCAAGTTTATATACCCTCCAAAGAGTGCAGCCATTCTCTTCAGAGCATTCAACACTCTTTCTGGAACAACACTACTCTCAACTTTTCTACTCATCATCTGTACAATGATCTAATAAAGAGGTAACACATTTGTGCGTGCGTGCATGTATTCTTGGATTTACACATTATGCAAGGCACAGACTGTCACCATTCAAAAGAGACAGTAGCTAGCTGCTTGCTAAAGCAGGGTTATACTCACTCTTATTATGGAAAGGTACAGAGTGAGGTTAAAGCTAGCTCCCATTCAAATTTGAGCTAAAATCTTTAAAAGCTAAGGAGAACAGTGACTGTAGTTGCAGTTGGATGAAATTTAAGAAAAAACAGTTTGTGGAACATGGTATATCTATTGTCTTCCTGATTATTGCTTAAAGATTACAAGTAAGTCTATTAATTACAACTAAAGTAAATTCTCCTTCAACTTGACAGGCAGCCTATTTCTTTTAGATGTTGAAGTCTTCAGTTCAGTTTCTAAAACAACTAGATTTTTTAAAAAAATCAGGAGACTCCTTGACTTGAGGATTAATCACTTGAATGGCTTTCAATATTCAACACTGTATGCATCAGAGTTTTACTTATTCTTTTTGAAAGGTTCAATAATTTCTACAGAAAGCTACAATTTTTTGACCACTTTACAGAATACAATAGAAAATTATGTTCTCTTGTAAACTTATATGGGATATTTCAAAAGCCTATAGTAAGGATGTCATTCTCTATTGAATTCTGTAGGTTTTTAGTGTAATTTCTATATATTCCTATTAACCCTATCAGTGGCTGCCCTGATTTTTTCTGGTGACAGTAGCAGCAATCAGAGGTACTGATGAAAAATCACTCTAACCTCCATGTACAATTTGAAGACCCATAGCCATGCAGCCATAAGAACATAAGAAAGGCTGTACGGGGTCAGACCAAAGGTCTATCTAGCCCAGTATCCTGTCTTCCGATGGTAGCCAATGCCCGGTGCCCCAGAGGGACTGAACAGAGGAGGTAAGCATCAAGTGATTCATCCCCTGTCGCCCATTCCCAGCTTCTGGCAAACCTTTTCACTACTTCCCATGGCTGTGTCATTGCTAGGTCTTTCGGGTATTACACCTTCCCCTATACCTTGCCTCTTGAGCCATGTCCACAACACATGAATAATAGAATTTGGTGGACAGAAAGCCTACAAATTGGCAGTCATAGTGTAGAATCTGGTTTAGCTACTAAAGGAGTAGAGAACTATCACATCTTGGCAAAATAAAGACCCATTGGGAAGTAATTGCAGGAAAAACCTTGAAGCGCATACAGAGGGGTGGGTGGCAAAGAGGGCTGCTGAGAAATTAAATAAGCCATACCCTTAACTATAAATTGTGTGACCATGTAATAAAAGATGCTAATATAATGTACATATGTGAAAAATGTTACTCTGAAAAATACTCCCAACAAACCTATTTTAAGGCAGTGTTAAGCAGAGAATATTACACATACAAAGGACAGGAAATTTCATTTACACTGAAGTACACTAGGCTCTATGAGAATTTGTTTTCTTTCTTTTGTGCGAATCTTACCATTTGTGGGTATTACTCATTGGCAATTGAGAAATCTATTGTTATGACTGATATAGTGGAACTAGCTATGCTCATTCATGTGGTCACTGACTCTGATGCAGAGAGAATGAATTCCTGCATTGATTCCTTAAAAGAACACAATAACAAAAGGTCAAGATATTTTGATGCTCTGAAGTAATTTATGTCAGTAAAGCAGATTTTTCAGAATACATTATCCTCAATTACAACCGACTGAGCCGAGTCAATGAAAAGAAAATATACTGAATAGTGTTGAAAAATAATCATAACTCTTTATATTTCCATTGCATCATTTCCTGGTATGCCTGCACTGCACAGAAATTGAACTATGATTCCATGATTATAGTGGATTTTAAATCAACCTGACATTGGTATTTGAAAAAGAAATATGTTTCAAGTTTGCTGCTATGCAGTCCAGATTTCTATACATGCCGTTGTATATTGCAAACTAATGGACAGTAGAGAATGCAATACTATTCTTTTGTTTATTGGACTAGTCTTTACAGATCAGAAAATTAAGTCAAATTATGTTCTGTCTTTGGGTGTTCATCTTGTACTTTAAGATGAAGTGACGTGAGGAAGAATAAATAGGCCATAATCTGATTACTCTTGCACTGATGTAACTCCCTTGACTTCAGTGGAGTTACTTCTGATATATGCCATTGTATCTAAGAGGAATCTCAAGCCCAGTGTCTTTTCCTCTTCAAACAAACAGAATCACCTGTTCCTAAAATCAAAAGTAATTTGTTTCTCACTGCTGGGAAAAGACCAGTATTGTAAACAGGAGACTATAAGCATAGCAATATGCTGTTAAATTTAATTTTTCAAAACATGAAAAAGTAATTTCTTTATCCCCCGCCCCCCCCCCCCCCCACACACACACTTTTAAATGTTCATAAGTAAAGGAACACTATCAAAGTGAACATTAGTTAAATGTAGTTTCACATACAACATCCATCTGAGGCCTACAGTCAGTGTTTATGGTTTTAAAATTCACACCCTTGGTTTTGAAAATTTCTCTCTCCCCTGTTACCCTGTGAAAGACCCAAACATAACTGGATGAACTGACTCTATGGGGGAAACAATGAAACTGATTATACAGGTCAATTATGTACTAAATAAACAATCCGACAGAACAAAAAGAAAACAGTCTCTCTCCCTCTCTTTAGCCTCAGTTATAGTAATTTTAGGTGTTACAATACCTGTAACAGGTCTGTAACAACATAAGTGTGATTTTTATGTTGATAGAGTCCCTTTTTACAATAGCAATCTCTGGGTTGGCCATTTCCTGGAAGTGAAACACCAGTTGCAGGAGACAAGGGGCTACATGAACATTAAGGCCCCTCACTCAGCTGGTCAATACTCCATCAGCCATCATTGCTTAAATATTAGCAATATTTCATCCCCTGGGGCAAGTTCTGGGAGTTTTGCCACTTATTTCAACAAGAGCAAGACTGGGACTTTAACTACAAGAACGCTTTTTAAAATTGCACTTTACTCACCTTAAAAATCCTTTGTCAATACAGGAGGTGAACATTTTCTGATGAATTCTCACAAAGGTACAGAGCTTCGTGCTAAATCAAACATCATTACTACAGTGTACGGACCTTACAAAATCCATCTGCCAAAGATTTCATGCAAGACAGAAATCCTGTTCAACTCAACAGAAGCCTCAAGTGCAGTGTTCAGTTAACTGACACTGTGAGCCAACAGTAAAAGTGTATGTGCAATCTATACAAGGATTTCAAGGGATATTGGACTGCGCAGTGTTTAAGTATTAATAAAAATAAATAAAAGGTCTAAAGTGGCCTCAGTCGCTTACATGGTGTAACCGAAATTTTGTGTAAGAATGTGTCTAGTGGTGAATTTTTTTTATTATTAATTTGATGGTTACATCCATGGTACCAATTTACAACTGATTAGCAGGCATACAGGTATTACTCAAATAAACTGTACTATTCCTACGATTTATGTTACAGGAATAACACAAATGATAAAATGAAATTTATTGTCCCTGATTACAACCAAGAAAAAAAACAACGGAAGGGGAAGAGGATAAAGAGAGCAGTGATTGCAATTTGCAAACCTGTCAGTAAAAAAAAAAAGTGGAAATCCATTATTTTTTAAAAGATATTACAGAAATTGTTTTACCATGATTATTCTCAATCTATTTTTTCAAATCATTTTTAAAAACAAATGACCTGTATTTAATCTTGAAGCTAATATTCCTCAGACAGAGACCTACCATGAAGTAAAATAGTTGGCAAAGTGAACAACAGAGTAAAATGAACACCATTTTGCTTCTTCCTAGGACTCATATTGAGAAATAAAGTTATTTTATTCTCATTGTAAAAAAAATCCTGTACAGTGAGAAAACATATTTTATAGTCATTTTTTAAATGTTTTCATTTTCAGAAAAGGGATTTTAGGGATTTTTCCTTTTTTAAACATATTTTAAAAATTGTTTTATTGTATTTCTTTTTAATCTTCTACAAAGTAGTAAAAAACAAATTAAAATATAATGTAGAATATGAACATCAGGTCCCTATACAATATGCACTTCCTGAGCTTACGGAAGTCTGGGAATGTTACAGTGGTCCTTTCTGAAATGAACCAGTCAAAACTAGTCTATGAGAGACAGATTTTCAAAAGTGCTCAACTCCCATATAAGCACCTAAATAAGTGTCCAAATCTCCTTTAAAGATTATCTGCAATGGAAAGATATGGCTTTGTATCATTTTCTTTATATTTCATAAAGAAGCTGAAAGTCTTCAGACATTGGAGCATGTATCTTATCCATCTATTTGTCTAATCTCTCTTTTGTACTGGACCCATTATTGTGATATCTCAGTAAACCTGATTAACTGGGATGGGAAGAGGTCTTTATTCAGGTTGTTAAAAACAATTTGTATTTTGTTCCTATTCATTAACTCAATCACCCTATATTAACTCTGAAAAAAGTCTCTGTAAAAAGATTCAGCACACCTGTCAATTCATCTAACGGCTAAGGGAGCTCCTAATATACTTTGCGTTACCCCACAAGTTTACCAACAACACTTCTTCGAAATTAAGACAACAGAAAGAGATGAAATTTAATAGTGCAAAGTGCAAGGTCATGCACTTAGGAACTAACAACAAGAATTTTTGCTATAAGATGGGGATTTATCAGTTGGACGAGACAGAGGAGGGGAAAGATTGGGGTGTACTGGTTGATCATAGAATGACTATGAGCCGCCAATGTGATGTGTCTGTGAAAAAGGCTAATGCATCAGGAGAGGTATTTCCAGTAGAGATAGGGAAGTGTTAGTACCATTATACAAGACACTGTTGAGACTTCTTCTGGAATATTGTGTGCAATTCTGGTCTCCCATGTTTAGGGAAAATGACTTCAAACTGGAACAGGTGCAGAGAAGGGCTACTAGGATGATCAGAGGAATGGAAAACCTACCTTATGAGAGGAGACTCAAAGAGCTTGGCTTGTTTATCCTAACCAAAAGAAGGCTGCGGGGAGCTGATTGATCTCTATAAATACATCACAGTGGACATGAACAAATGGATATAAACTGCCCATCAACAAGTTTAGGCTTGAAATTAGGTGAAGGTTTCTAACCATCCAGAGGAGTGAAGTTCTGTAACAGCCTTCCATGGGGAACAGTGGGGGCAAAAAACCTAACTGGCTTAAAGACTGAGCTTGATAAGTTTATGGAGGGAATACTACGATGAGATTGCCTACATTGGCATGTAGCTGATCTGTGACTGCTAGCAGCAAATATCTCCAACGGATGATGATGGACGCTAGATGAGGAGGCCTCTGAGTTACTACAGAGAATTCTTTTCCCGGTGTCTGGCTGGTGGGTCTTGCCCACATGCTCAGGGTTTAGCTGATCACCGTATCTGGAGTTGAGAAGGAATTTTCCCCTAGGTCAGATTGGCAGAAACCTTCCTCCGCAGCATGGAGCATGGCCCACTTGCCAATTTAAACCAGTGTAAATGGTGGTTTCTCTGTAACTTGAAGTGTTTAAATCATGATTTGATGATTTCAATAACTCAGCCAAAGGTTATTGGTGTATTCCAGGAGTGGATGGGTGAGGTTCTGTGGTTTGAAATGTGCAAGAGGTCAGACTAGATGATCATGATCATCCCTTCTGGCCTTAAAGTCTGAGATTGGACATTTATATGGATAAGAAGAAAATCCAGTTATAATAGTCAACGCTAACAAAGCATATTGGAAGAAAGATAAAACTTCAGGGGTCGGGGTGTAAGACAATCTTGAACTGTTAGGGGTTAAGAGTAGGCCTTTATGGAGAGCAGATTACTCAATATCTGCATACTGCGCAGTTCATATGCCTTCCTCTGAAACATTTGGTACTGGCCACTGTCACGGACAGGATACTAAACTAGATGGACTATTGGTCAGAACAAGTATAGCAGCTCCTGTTTTCCTACTTTCTTAACACTAGAGAAGGTTAGACTTTAATATTTCTAACGTTAAAAACAGCAGGAAAATATTAAAAATAAAGCAACGCTTCTAGGTCTTCTCTATACACCATAAAGATTTTTTAAAAGGAACAAACTCAATTTCTCTTTTCTTTTCGGGATCACCTTTACAGACTTTTCCACTGCAAACATTTAGAGGAAAACCATCAATATTCAGGGGTAGACAGTAATCTTACAATCTGCCCTTAATAATCTGCCCCAGGAATATTTCAGTTCTTTTCCTTGCTTCCCTCTTGCTCTAGCAGAGAAGTAAGCTGCACCATATGCCTTTTTCTGGAGCAGCTCACTTTCCCCTGTGTGCCATCTCAGCTGTGCCAGCCAACACATTGAGGGGGCAGAACCAAGACTATGCCCATTCCCAGACCCTGCTAACCAATTCTCCACTCCCCTGCGCAGGAAGAGGAATAGCATCTTGGTGGTAGTTGCTCTCTCCTTCACACTATGAGCAGCAAGCACAGGTGAATCAAGGGTTTTCGTGGGCTCATTTGTTCCCTTGTGTGAGTGCACAGCTAGGGTCATGATCTGGACCTCACATTTTCACATAGTTGCAAACAGGTAAATTATGTAAATCTTCACTATCTTCACTCATGTGTGCCTATTTCTGCAAGAACAACCTAGGCACCTAGTTTTGAGCATTTAGTTCATAATATTTTATGTTCTGTGCCAGAGGTTTCCAATCTGTAGGCTACAGAACACTTACTGGTAGTCTGTGGAAAGCTGGCTGGTCATTTGCTGTTGGATCTCCTACTTCTTTCCAAATACTATAATGCATTGGAGACAACTAAAAAGGCATTAAATACTTCTCTAACAATACACCTCTACCCCGATATAACGTGACCCGATATAAAATGAATTCGGATATAACGCGGTAAAGCAGCGCTCCGGGAGGGCGGGGCTGCGCACTCCGGCGGATCAAAGCAAGTTTGATATAACGCGGTTTCACCTATAACACAGTAAGATTTTTTGGCTCCCGAGGACAGGGTTATATCAGGGTAGAGGTGTACTTGCTATGTAGATAATAGCTGTAGTTTAAAGATTATGAATTGGAAAGATAGGGAGTGAAGGATAGTCCACAAAACACATTCACTAATAATTAAGGCTATGATTTAGTCACAGAGGTCACGCCAGTCATGGATTCCGTGCAGGGCCGGCTCCAGGCACCAGCATTCCAAGCAGGTGCTTGGGGTGGCAATCTGCAAGGGGCGGCAGTCCGTGTGTTTTTGCCCCCCCAAGCAGTGCGCTGAATTGCCGCCCCGCACGGCAGGGGCAGTCCGTGTGCCTTTAGGGCGGCACGCGCGTTTCCGCGGCGGCGGCAATTCGGCGGCAGCTTCTATGTTCAGCTGCCCGCAGCGGCGGCAATTCAGCTGCTTCTGTCTTCCGGCTGAAGACAGAAGCTGCCGCCGAATTGCCGCCGCAGCGGAAATGCGCGTGCCGCCCAAACGGCACACGGACTGCCCCCGCCGTCCGCGGCTAGGGTGACCAGACAGCAAATGTGAAAAATCGGGACAGGGGGTCGGGGGTAATAGGAGCCTGTATAAGAAAAAGACCCAAAAATCGGGACTGTCCCTATAAAATCGGGACATCTGGTCACCCTATCTGCGGCGGCAATTCGGCGCGCTGCTTGGGGCGGCAAAAACAGTAGAGCAAAATGATCAATTGAACCTGCAAAAAAAAAAAAAATCCCCAAACCCCACAAACACATAGGAACACATGGTCCTTAACCTACTCTTGTTGCTGAAAGTTAACTAGGTCTGTAAGCAGTGGAGTGGTTAATTTTCTACCAAGAATCTCCATATGTTACAAATAAAGCCAATAAAAATAAATAGATCACCATGATACACAGCATCTTCAGGGTCTAGATGCAATTATGAGCTGCCTAAGTATCTATCTGGTAACTTCTGATAACATCTGAGTCTCTTGCCTGACTTCTAATGTGGCAATCTCTCCATTCCCTATTCATTATTTTAATTTGTAATATGGCATGTGCTAAGATACATCACAACCATAATCAGCACCCCCCAAGAAACAGGTAGTACTAGATGACTACCATTATTTTTTCTAGTTACAAACAATTAAATATTGCACATAATCCCTGAATTTTTTTAATAAACAATCCCACATTTATGACCAGAATTAATTAGTCAGATTTACTGCTTGTGGCGTTGCAGCCAGCTGTAGAGTTCTAAATAAACCCGTCAATAAGTAGTGTATATAAATGCCTAATTTCAAGAGCAGTACGTTTAATAGTTTATATGAATCTTCACATTTTTTAAATTTAAAAAATAAGTGATTATACATTTGCTGCAACTCAGAAGCAGTTTTCCATACATGGGAAGGAATGCAGGATATGTTCTGTTAAGTGCAAATGGAGCAGACAATTTTTCTAATTAATAAACATAAACTTTGAGTGACAAGCCAAGAGCTTTCATGGATGAACTAACATTCTGAGTCTTTAGTCTCTCGGGTTTATAGGTTATGGGGGCAAGAGAATCCAAAGATCTCTGGGGCCATGGATGAGAAAAAATTGATAAAATAGCTGTCACTAGAACTGGCTGGAAAACAAGGATTCCATTTTGTGAAAAATTTTGAGGTTTTGACATTTGGTTCCATTCTGATGCAGAGCAAAACCAAGGCTTATTTTTTGCTGAGATAGAGAGGCCCTAGATTCTCCAAGTGGTTAATGGCTAGATATGTTCCCTCACCATTGGGCTGTTTTGGGATCTCTCTCTTTCTCTTTCTCCCCTCCCCCCATCCTGGACCTGAGAAACCCTCAACATACCCAATATGGTCTGAAAAAAGTTCTTGTTTCAATGAATTGCCATTTTCTAATAAAAAAAATTCTCAAAGAGTTCCAGACCAGCATTAGCTACCAAACTCTGGAAAACATTAAGATATTTAAACTCCTTTTTATATCACTGCATTTCTGCATTTCCTTTTCAATAATTTCTCATTACCTATGGACTGGAGCTTTTCCTGTGTAATTAGCATTCTTTGTATGCCTAATTTAAGGCAAAAAGCTGCTGGAATCCTCCGCAGCATAAAACAGTGGAGTAGGGAGGAAAATCCTTCCAGGTTTATTCATACTATGGCCAAACTGCTGCCTGTGTAAAGTTTTCTCTGTTCTTTATCCGTGTTACTAAGAGCAGAAGTGATGTTGGGAGTGCAGCTGGGGAGTCCTTTTACAAGATCCAAGGTTGCAAACAAATTACAACCTAGAATGTTGTTGAGGTCCACAAGATAAGCACAGTAAGATATGTGTAAGAGCCGGGACAGCAATGTACTTCAAACAGAGTTGTCAAGGAGGGTATAAAACTGGAATAAAGTTTTAACTGCTCAAGGTAGCTTTCCCTACCCACCCCGCAAGCCCTGACTGCAGCACCAGGCCTGACTTGTCATCTTATGTTCATCCAGCCGCGGACTGTTCCTCTCCAAGTGCAGCACCTCCATATTCCCCTCACTCACACTCAGGCCTCCAGTTCTCCCTGTCATAAGTTACACCCGTCTATAAACTGCTTCATTAAAAAATAGTTAATGCCTGAAACTAATGCCCCCAGGTTCAATGTACAATATGCAACTTACAAAAAAAAAATATATCAGCAATACCTCTGAACATAAAGGTTACAAAGTACAAGGATTTAGAGGAGAAACATCAACAATGCATCATCAGTATTACAAATCAAAACTTACGGGCAAAGTTCCACTTCTAGATAGTCTTTAGTCTCACTATTCAGAAAAAAGGATTCAACAACTGTAAAAAAAACAAACACACAAAGAATTAAGAAAGTTTGTACTTGGGAAAAGAAGAAAAAAAACCCTCTGCATAAATCCGGAATATGCCCCTGCAAGCAGAATGCTAAGTATTGACTAGGAGGGCTTAAGTGACCAATAAGGAAATAAGGGGAAGCTGTCAGCAAGACAACACCAAGGTGAATACCATAAGGCTACTGCCTGTGATTATATCTGTGGGATAGTCTCAGTCTTCACAGGTAAACCACATGTCCTCTAAATTATTCTTTTATTCGTCTTTAAGATGTTTCAGGCATTGCAGAGTTGTGAGGATGGAAAGACTGCCTCAATAATGTGATAATCATATTATGAATATATGAGTGTATTTTTCCGACAGGACTTGTGTGGTGTCTGTCTGTGGTGGGATGTCTAGGCATGCATACTGTGTAGTTAAACACTGATATATTTGGAAGGGGACAGATTTGGTATTGAAGGAATAGGGTAGATTGGTCTGCTTTGGCCTTACCCCTGAAGTGATCTGCCACCAAAAGAAGCCTTTAAATAAAGGTTTACCAGGATTCTAAAAGGTTTGGTTTGACTTTTTAGTGAAAATTCTGATTGTTCTGACCCAGACTTCCCCTGATTGATAAACACTCTTTTGTTTCTGCATTGCAGCATTGCACTTTGTAATGGGTAAACAATCCAAAATATGAAAAAATGCTACTGTTAGAGCTGGGCAACATTTTTTACAAAAAAGTTTTCTTGAGGAAAAATTGCCTTATTTAAAAATGAAGTTTTATTTACAAATTGTTGACATCTTCAAAATGTTCCGTTTTTTCAAAACTTTTTGTAATATTTTTAATCAACTTTATTATCAAAAATCAACTTTTTTTCTTAACTAAAAATGTAATTTATGTTAAACAGAAATGTTTGTAAGATGCAGTTTTCAGTAAATGAAAGTGTTCAATTTCAAATGCAATTTTGATTTAAAAAAAAAAACCTGACAGAAACATTCACAAAAAAACCAAAAAAGCCCCTTTAAAACCCTGCAAAATAGCAGATTTTAAAGTTTCTCAAGAAATTGTTTCTTTTTCAATCAGCTTCAGCCAGCATGTGTATATATGAGTAATTTTAACTGCAAACCTTCTTAGACTTCTAGAAAATTAATATTCCAAAACATGTTTTATGTTCATCTGTCGTCAAGTTGCTCCTAAATATAACTGTTTATTTTATATGATTAATTTTAGCAATTCTTCTCATACATTCAGAGCATGATATTTTAACTCTGAGACTCTTAATTTATCAAACTAAATATTTTTCATATCTTGACACAACTGATCATTTTGAGGCACACCCTACAGTGCACCAGAAAAAGGAGGAGATTGAGATAGTTCTGTTCCCTTCCAACCTCGGGTGCAAAAGACATTCCATCTACCAAACAAAAACATTTGAATGCATCCCTATGATCTGTGAGGCAAAGACAAAAGAAAACTAGGACTCCTAGTGATTTACAGAACTCCAGATTGAAAGCCTGTCAACCTTCTGGAGGAACTTCTGGAGCTACTGTCCAGCATGGTATTGGAATCCCTCAGATTCCTGGTCCTCAGTGACCTTAACCTCCATATAGACAATGAACATGATACAGTAGAACTTGATCTCATGGCCTACATGGAAACCATGGGATTCTCCCAGATGGGCTCTAGATCCACACATGCAAATGGACATATGTTGGATCCTATCTTCAGCCTAGGAGTGTATATTGGAGACATCAACAATACGATCATAACCTCGTCTAGGCAAGATCATAGCCTTCCCTCCTTCCCACCACGATAGTGAGCATCTAAATGCTGGTCCACCCCTGAAGATTCCTGAACTCTCTAGGTTTGCAACTCAGCCCAGGAAGCCAAGGTGCTGATGAGATTGTACAACAGAACCATCACTTGATGTTAAGTACCACTGATGCCTTTGTCTCAAGCCACGCGTTCACCCAACTTGACCAAGAAGATCACCTTGATTCACAGATTAACCACTATAGAAGACACGCATAGGCAGAAAGTTAGAATGCCCATGGTACAAAAAGACACTTTGAAGCCACCCACCAGCAGCACAAACAACTCTTACAGGACTACACCACTGCAATAAGGAGGCAAAATAAGCCTTCTATCCCGTGCAATCAATGCAACAGACTGATGCCCAGCAGAACTAGTTCATATAGTAAACCAGCTAGTCAATCTCGACTGCCTAGCCCAGATATCAGACTCATGCATCAAAATTTTTTGAAGAGCTGTCAGTGTACTTCACTGATAAGATCAATACAAATACATATGGACTACATATTGGGAAAAACCGGAAAAGAAAATTTCACTTCTGAACAAATTGTAACATCCACCCTGCCACTCCTGACTGAGTTTGGCCCCATCACACATGCTAAAGCTCAATAAGCCCTGAAATATATTAAAGCCACAACCTGTGAAAGGGATCGGTGTCCCCCTTGGCTGGTAAAAGCCAGCAAAAAGCAACTATGCACACTACTAATGGAAATAGTCATTGCCTCCTTCAGAGACGCATACCTACCAAACTTCCTGAAAAAAATCTAATAGTTTATTTGATACTTAAGCCATCACTTGACCCTGAAAACCTCTCAGCTAACAACCCATTTTCAACCTCCCATTCCTAGACAAAATAACTGAGAAAGTAGTAATCAAGCTCCAACAATGCTACATAAGCCAACACCTTGGATGACTCACAAGCCAGTTTCAGACAATGGCACAGAACATAGACAGCTGTGGTGACACTAAGAGATGGCATTCCTATGGCCATGATCATGGGCAAGATTTCTAGGCTAGTACTGCTGTACCTCTTTGCAGCTTTAGACAAACTGGACCACAAGGTACTGCTAACACTCTTACATGACACAGCAGGTGTAGATAGCCCAGCAGTACAGTGGTTCCAATTGTACCTCTCCAGAAGAGCTCAGAGTGTGGTGATGGTTCACCCTCTCTGAAGGCCCTCACCTGTGAGGTCTTACAGGGATCCAGACTATCCCTGCTTCTTTTTAATACCTACCTGAGAGATAGTGAGAGGCCATGGGTTCAGCTGTCAACAGTATGCTGATGACACTCAATAATATACCTCATCCTCAACTGATGCAGCCACCACCACTACTAAAATGTAGAACACCTACAAGAAATCAGCTCTTGGAATAAGAGCAGCTGTGCAAGCTGAACCCATGTGAGACCGAAGTGGTGCTCAATGGAAAGGCAAAATGCTATATAGCAGCAGATCTCAAACTTTAGCAACCTGATGACTCCCATTTTGATTTAAAATTGTTCGGGGACCCCCAGATCAGCCCCAGGCCCCTCTCCCACTCCACCCCTTCCTCCAAGCCCCCACCCTACCCTTGCCCCTCCTCTTCCCCACCTCTTTCCGCCCCCTCCCCCGAGCACCCTGTCCCTGCTCCTGCCCCTCCCTCCCAGCGCCTCCTGCATGCCACTGAACAGCTATTCCCTGGTGTGCAGAGGCACTGGGAGGGAGGGGGAGGAGTTTATCAGCAGGGCCGGTGGCCCTGGACATGATTCCTCCCCCTTGCACTCTCTGTCCCTGCTCCTGCCCCCCTCCCAGCGCCTCCTTCATGCCACTGAACAACTGTTCCCCAGCGTGCAGGAGGCGTTGGGAGGGAAGGGGAGGAGTTGAGGGAAGGAGAGGGAGGAGTTGATCACCAGGACCCAGGGACCCCCTGGAGTACCCTCGCAGACCCCAGTTTGAGAAACGCTGCTATATAGAACTATCAGACACACTGGTCCAGTCTTCCACTGAAAGTATAAAGTCCCCATTCGTCAAAGTGGTGCACAGCCTCACTGACTTTTCATTAAGTTTGGATGACCAGGCAGCATCAGTATTTAAAAATGACTTTTTTTTTTAAACCTCCAGCTTCATTCTTTCCCCACACATGAACACCTGCCCAAAGTGATCCATACATTCATCACCTGGGAGATGGATTTCTGAAATTCACTGTATCTGAAACCAAACTTTAAGACCATGTACAGTCTTCAGCTGGTACAAAATACAGTTGGCTGCTTCTCCAGAATACAGTGCACCATAAATAAGCACAGCAGGCCTGTTCTCAAATCCCTCTACTGTATCCCAGTCAGCTTCAGTTGCTAGTTTAAAACTTTAGTCCTAATCTTCAAAGCAATTAATGCACCAAGTCCCACCTTCCCAAATTTCCGTTTATGATCCATCATGACAACTGTGATCTTCTGGGACAATGCAGATCACAAAGCTCAAGACAAAATAAGTGAGAGCTGGGGACAAAGCATTCTCAGTTGAACAGATCCAACTATGGAACAAGCTTCCAGAGGTCTAAAGTTACCCAATACATTTCTTTGAAAATTGTACTTGCGAGGGGGTCAAATCCTGGGAGTGGGGGTGGAATAGGAATGTATAAATACTCTTCAAGCGCCACTCAAGGTAAACTTTTTGTTCACTTGAGACAACAAAATAAGACATTAAATTTTGCAGAACTTCATCATATTATCATCCCTCTCCTTTCTTGCATGATTTGATCACCGGTGAGCTAATAAGAATGTTGACATTTAAATTACCATTAGAGTCAATACTACTTTGAGTTAATGGGAGAAATTCTCTCAGAGCTATTTCAGGCTGTTTGTAGTCAGAGGCAGACATACATAGGTGTTAGTGTTTTTCCACATTCTGAAATCTATCTCCATAACCGTGTGTGTGTGCATATATATATTTCTCACCTTCGTAATCCCAGAGTCCATCAAAAGGCTTTCCTGGCTCACCAGATGGGGCAGAAGGGTCATCAAAGAACAGGGAATTCACTTCCATTATTAATCCTTGGTCACCTGCCTTAAATCTGATGATCACTGGCTCATGCATCACCTTTATGCTGTCCCAGGTATTTGTAATCTTGTATTCCAACTACAGAAGATTACAGAAGAGGAAAAAGAAATAATGTAAAATGGGTAAATGCTGGGTACCATCCTGTGGTATTGGGGACTGTGCCTTAATGTCTTATTAGCAAAAGCAGTGTAAAGTTACCATTTATTTTGATGGATTCTGAATGTATGGGATCCTTTAAAGAGGGGAAAAAAAGACTAAGGAGTCATCATGTCTGCCCAGGATATAGCAGCAATTAAAAAGTCAAATGAGATGATTGGATGCATTAAAAAGGCATAAAAATGATGATGATGCTAGGCTGAACAATGATCTCTCTTTTGGAGTATTATGTATCATTTGGCTGTCTGAGCTGATGTGCCAATGCAACAGCACCTCTTTGGCCAGAAAGAGCATTGCACCAGAGGTTACTCGATTTGGCAGGGCAGTCAGTCAGCTCCTCCTGCCTGCGTCTCTGTGGTAGCCCCATACTGGGCTATGGAGGTTGTTAGCCTCAGTCACATTGGGATGTGTAGGTTTTCTCCTTATACTTGGCATGGTCAGCTGATCCGAGTGCTCAAGGGTCTGGAAATTCTTTGCATTCTCTAGTCTCTCAGAGAACCCAGACCTGCCCACTCCACTGGGTTCCAGCACAGAACCCTAAAACCAGACAGACAGAATCAGGCCTCAACAACTCCTCCTGCTGTGCCCTGAACTACTTCCTACCTCGCATCATTTCTATAGGCTTTTCCAGCCTGTAGATCCAGTCATCCCTTGTACGGGTGCTGTCTCTGCACAGCTTCTCAGCACCTTGCTGGAACGAGTTTCCTTCTCCAGCTTGCTTGCTCCCCTGGTAGCCACTCCACCCCTCTACTTCCCAGCTCTTTTATTTTCCCAGCCGCTGTGAGGCTACCAATCACCATTGACTAGCAGTACAGTACAGACCTGTTGACGCGCGGATATCGGGAGTCAAGCCGTCACGACCACGTGTTAATGGACTGCGGGTTAAGAGGGCCATGCTGAAAAAAAGGGTCTATGATTCACTTAGAAAAAAACGCCATTATTTTCTGTTCTTTCTGGCTCGCATTTTTTTTTCTTTCTTATGAAGTCTATCATTCGCCGCAGATGAATGATTTCAATATTTTCCGCATTTTGCTCCTCCACAATGACTAAGCGTGCATGATACGTCTTTACCAATATCGGTAAAGACATACAACACGTTTCCGCTCTGCACTTCCTGTCGATTTCTATGTCAGTGAGTTCTGACACTTGCGAGTTAAAGCGCAATAAAGGAGCCCCGGGCGCATTAGCTCACTACCCGTCCACGCTGGCAAGGCACGCAGAGCGCTCTGACTCCGCGGCTACAGTGCTGCTGGTACTCCACCTCGGCAAGTGGAATAATGTTTGCTGCACCCCCGCCGCGGCGCCAATGTGAACGAGGTTTTGCATTACTGTGCTCTGATTGACCTCTGGAAACATCCCATAATCCCCTTAAGTCAAGTGGCCACTCTTATCATTGTTTTGAACTCGCTGTAGGAATGCAGATATGTCCTTTCAAAGCTCCGTTTCTGACAGCTGGCTGCTTATCTGCTCCGGGACAAAGGAACCATTACTGAGGAATCCTGCTTGCTTTGAATGAGAGAGAGAGGTGGGGGGGAGGGAAGTCTGCTGCTGTCTGAACTTACAAGACAGCATGCTGACACGCTCTCAGCCCCCCAAAAACCCACTCTCTCTCCCTCCACATATAACACACTCCCTGTCACAATCCACCCCACCCCCCACATTTGAAAAGCATGTTGCAGCCACTTGCATGCTGGGATAGCTATCACAATGCACTGCTCTTTGTGGCGTTGCAAGAGCTGCTAATGTGGCCATGCCAGTGCGCTTCCAGCTGAGAGTGTAAACACTCGGCAGCGTTTTCCCTGCTGCAGTCTCCGAAGGCTGGTTTAACTCCCAGCGCTCTACAACTGCAAGTGTAGCCATGCCCTTAGTGAGCAAATCTGTAGTGCTACATATCAAGTTCCTGTACAGCATGTCAACGAGTCTCGCGTGTTAAATAGGTAGCACTGGGAGGCATGGCGCTACCGCATGTTAAGCGGATTCGCGCGTAAACGGGTCTATACTGTACCTGCATTAACCTCTTGGTTGCCAGGTCACCATGTGATATATATACCCCACAACAGGCCTCCTCAGGCAAGAACATATATAGTAGAGAGTGAAATGATCCACAAGGGGCAAAAAAAGGAGGTACAGGTCAAATATGATTTATAGATTATTACATTTTAAAAAAACTATATTAAAAGAATGTTACGGTTGCAAAGTCAAGCACTCAAAATTTGGGAAATGCCTGAATTAAGGTTGCCCGTGCAATCTTAATTTGACAACTTGTGAATATGCATTATGATAGTCTTTAATAAAATAACCACGTACAGTACACCCTCGCTATAATGAACCCCTCAGGATCCACGCTCTTTGTTCATTATAGCCAGGAGTTCGTTATACCAAAAGAGACCCATGGGGGGGACAACAGGTCCTCCAGCTCCGGGGCTGCTAGCTCCTCCAGCTTTCAGCCCCTGCTGCAGCCCCAGGGCTGGAGGAGCTGTCAACTCCCACTGCAGCAGCTGAGCTCAAGGTGGGATCCAGGGACTGGGTTTGTTATAGCCCAAGGTTCATTATTGTGAAGGGCATTATAGTGAGGGTGAACTGTACTATTTTTTCCACAGGGCCCCTACCTTATTAAGAGCAGAGGATGGACAGGGTTTGGTGACTGAATCAGGGCTGTGAAATGAATGAGGCTGTTGTCTGTAGGCACCATGCCTCACTTGTTGCAGAAGTTGGAAGGTGTGTACTGAACAAAGTGAGAAATTGCAGGAGAAGAAACATTGGTTTCATGGTTAAGACAGCTGAATGCTGCCCTGGGGACCTGAATTCTCTCCCTGCCTCTGCCACAGAGTTCCTACATAATGCTGGGCAAGTCACTTAAACCAAGCTCAGTACAAGTGGAATCTTCAGAAAATTCATTTGCCGAACTCTAAAGTCTCTACTGATCATGTGCAAACTGAAATTTTCAGAGGCAAAAGGTACAGCCCTGAAAACAAGGTGACCCCCTACCAAATCTCAAGCCCCTGCTCCAAAGCATGGAACCATCATAGCTTCTCAACTAAACAGTTGCAAGAATATTTTTAATATGAGCAAAGAAATGCATTTGTCCTTAACCTTATTCTGAGAAACATATTAACTATTTTTACTAAAAATTTTCAAAAATTCATTTGGAAGCAGACACCTGACATGGAATATTTCAGCCCAATCTATTAAAGTTTGGGAAAGTTATAAATAATTAAAAACAGGGTCTGATATTAAAAGTATTTGGCAACCTTGACATTAGGTGTCACTACCTAAAATGCCTATAATAAAATATTATAGAACAAGAAAATATTACTTAGCACAGCATATAGTCAACCTATGGAATTCACAGCTGCAGGATACTGTAGCTAAAATTAAAAAGAATGAATAATTTTATGACAGCTATTACTCATGTCAAAGTGCAAGCTAATTGCCTGCAGCAGGGATCAGAAAGAAATCCTTCCATGCACAATTGGTGAGGTGAACCAGCAGTTTTGGGAAATGTTAGTGGCAGGATATTAGACTATATGGAATAATGATATAATCCACAAGGACAAATACTATATTCCTATGAAAATTCAGCCTAAAATACCTTAAAATTGTTTGTCTCTTGTGGAATACACAACATACTCAAATGTACTGTATGTGTATTGCTATAGCTACTAAAAATCCTGAATATATCATTTGAAATGATCATGCCTAATGCAACCATACATATTGCCTCCTGGAGCTTCATATATCACCGTCCTGTTCACTACATCAGCTGCAGTTAGACTTGCTTTTAACCAGAGGAAAAACAAGTCATGAAATGCACAGAAGTTTACTAGTACAAGCCTGGGTTTCTAGAACCGTGAATTCTCCTGATGATATTATTAAAGATGCCATGATGCCAGCATACAAGCAAGTGAACACAAAGGGTCTGGCTGTGGTATAAGTAAGTGCTAACCAACATAATTAAGGGTAAAATCAGGAGTAAAGCAGCTTCCAGTACTTTTGGTGAAGCATCTCTCAAGTACACAGCAAAATAAAATTGCTTACTGAAAAGGAAAGGAGAAATACAGTGCAATTATCAAGCTTCAATAATGTTATCACAAATATATTGTAATTAAGCACAGTGTGGTACACTTTAGAAATGGAGTTGACATGAGGAAGATTAAATTACTATTTTTAAAGTTGTACATAAAGCATATTGAAAATTGTGTTGTGCATACTTCAAAAACATTTAACTTGTCTCGAACTGAAAATATACCAAGGGTGAGATTCTGTGCAGTGTCTTTCAGAGACACAAAACAGAACTTCTAACAATATTAAATAACAGAGGAAAATAAATAATAAAAAGCTCTACACTTTATTGCTTCTTTGAAGTTGCCAAAAGATGTCATCATTATTTGAAAAAGACTTTTTACGATGCTTGGTTTTGTAAATATTAAGTCCTGATTTTCCATTCCACTGGATAAAAATCTGATTAAGGCCATGATTCTATACCACAAAGGAGCAGCAAAAGGCATAAACAAAATGTTAGAGTTTGCCTTTTAGGTTATGTCTACACTATGGACCTTACAGTGGCACAGCTGTACTGCTGCAGCTACACCACTAGAAGGTCTCCCGTGTAGCCGCTCTATGCCAGTGGGAGAGAGCTCTCCCGCTGGCATAATTAAACCACCCCCAATGAGCAGCAGTAGCTATGTCCACACTTTTGTCAGTGAAACTTATGTTGGTCCGGGTATATTTTTTACACTTCTGGCTGACAAAAGTTTTGCTGACAAAAGCGCTAATGCAGGCAAAGCCTAAGAAAACTACCTCTATTCATCAAACGTATTTAAGGCATTATAGGCTTTTTGGAAGGCGTGCATGAGCTCATATTAAACTTTTGGAGAATAAGATATTCTTCAAACCATTCTTATGTCACAAACATTTGTATGTTATAACTTTTACAAACTTACACTTACCTCACTCGTTTTACCCTCCAGTGATTTTGTCTGATGATTATTAGTGAAAACATTTCTACTTTAGGGAACACAAAAAAAGATAGAAACTGTGAATAGATAATGGTATGGTGTAATTTAGTAATTCTGTTGATATAACATACAATTCCACAACTTAGAAATATAGCAGTCAAAAACAGTTCTGTACAAATACAATTTTTGAGGGATTCCTTATTTTAGAAATAATATAGGGAGTGGAATTGGATGAAGATAGCTGGGTTGGTAAAGCATCATTTTGATAACCTTCTTCTTCCATCTAGTGGCAAGAAGGAGTAAAAAAAACTAGGTATCTGGGAACACTGTCATAAAACATTTCCAAATGCCAACTCCAAAGACTCATTGATGTGACAAAGAGTGGGTGAGTAATGCAGAAAGCCTAAAGTTTATATATGAGTTCATAAGGGTGATAAAAAATAAAGTCAGAAAGAATTAGAAATACACGAGCTAAGACAAGCCAAAGTTCTGTTTTTGCAGGTATATTATTCATTCAGCTTAATATTTGAATTTTCCAGACTAGTCAGTCTAGATAATTTGACTATATGAGAACTTGTCACTGTCTGATGCTGGATTCTGATTCAGTTGCTGAGATTTCCAGTGTACGGTTCTGCAAAAGTAAAGATTCTCGATTAAATTTTAATGTAACTGCTTAAGAATCTATTCAGTCCTCAGATGCCACAATGATCAGAGTCATCTAAGGACCAAGACAGATAGTTTGAGGCATCTAATGCCCTGTAACTGGGGGTTTTAGGGAAATGTAAAAAAGAAAGTGTTATTAAAATCAATTATTTCCTCTGAATTACCATTCACAGGAGTTTTGCCATGGTGGGAAAACCATGCATATTAAGATTTGGGTGCTATGCAAGGGGAGGAAGTGGGTAAGTAACAGGAACTGTTATATTGAATAAGACCAATGCTACATCTAGTCCCAAACCGTGCTCTTTGTTGGCCTGATGCTTCAGAGGAAGACAAAATTTAAATACTTAAGTGTTAAAGATGGGCCCAAATCAGAAGTGGAAGTGCACTCAGGGCATATACCTTCCCTTCCCATTTCCAAGTCTGATTCTACCTTATTTCCTAAGCCTTAGAGGCAGTGATAGGGAGCTGCTTAGTCCTCATCAAACTTTGTATAGTGAGGCTGCCATTTCTTTACAGATATTTCCTCCTCCCTGATGCAATAACTCCTCTGAAGCTGAGAGTATATTATTGACTCTCCAGAAGCCACATACTTGTCCCCCTGTGTGTGGGGAACAGCTTCTGCATTACACAATATGCATCCATTAGTTCCATTTAAATCCATTTAATTTTTAGATTTATTTTATAATAAAAACAGTAACAGCAATTAAAACCACCTCGTAGATAAAAATTAAATGAGCCATTTTTCCAATTGTAATTAGAAACAGTAGGAAGGTGTCTGATACCTGCTTAGGAGGAAGCGATGGGCAGGACCAGCTACGCATGCCGCAATAACAGCTAAAATACACAAAGCCTTCATTTTTTAAAAGATTAAACCAGAACAAAATGTACCACATTTATACTCTAGCTCCTGCTATCACCGCTAAGTAACTGCTGGATATTTCTGATTTCTGCTATTTAAATGGTGATTAATAACGTTTACCGTCCTTGGCAATGTTTTAATAATTGACTACGATTACAGATTAGCATTCCGTACTGGTATGTTACAAGCAGCAATTCATTTTGATACTTTGAACAATTTCCTTAATCATAGTGGTAATAGCATAAAATATGCAGTCCAACATTATTAATTTAACTCCACTCATAAGTTACAGTGGCACAGCAGCACCACTACAGTTAAGGTTACATCACGACTTCTGTTTAAAGGTCAACCTTTCTAAATCCTCTAAAATCGACATCCATTGTCAGATTTCTTTGAAATTTGGTGTCCTTTAGGAGAGTGCGGGGTAGGGTTAGTGAGCCAAATTTGAGGTCATTTGGGCTATGGATTGCAAAGATAAAAGCACTCCTCAAAAATAGCTATTTTTCAAAAAGTTTCTACTTTTTTTTTCTGCACAGAGCTAGAGATCAAACTATTGATGTAATTGAGATCATCCTGACCCACATGTATTGAGTTTTACCCAAGGTAGTGCACAGCACCTACTAAATCTTTGGGGGATCCACATTCAAAGCAGTATTTAAGAAAATGCACATTTGTATAATGTGCATGTTCCAATACAGTAAAAAGTTTAAAGGGTTTCCATTCCTGCTATTTTATATGCTTTAAAACTTTATTTTTGTAAGTGCTCTAAAATCCAAATGGTACTTGGATTGCTTTGAAATTTGGTGTGCTGCGTGGGGTGACATTAGGGATCTAAATTTGGGGGTCCTTTGACCAAAGAGTTCCCAAGTTACAGGCCCCTGAAAAACCCAGTTTCCTTTGACTGCTTGTACTGTTAAAGTGAGAGGTACTAATGATTGGATGAGTCACAGACTTCATTGAGATTTGATGGCTGTGAACTCACCATTCAATTAACACAACTAAGGATAAATTAATAACAACCCCCCCACGTAAGACAAACGGAGTTTTGGACTGAGTGGCTGGAGGTTACCACAATTTGTAACTGACAGGTGGCAATTTTATTTTGTGGGTAATGAATTCAAAGTATTTGGGGGGGAAATTAGACATGTATATACTTCCTTGGATGGGAGAAGTATTAGGAGGGCAGAGCAGTGGGGGAGTAGGGGGACAGGAGTTTGGGGTTGCAGCAAGGGGATGGGTGTAGGGGAGAGGACAGAGGCTGGGGGCTCAGGTGAGGGAACACAGGGGTTAGGGGAGTGGAGGGTGGAACATTGGGAAAAGAGACGTAGGGGCAGAGGCACTGGTTAGTTCCAAATTCTCCCTTCCCAGGTGTATGCCCAGACCTGGGGAGCTCTTGCTCCTCTAGGGAGTTCTGAACCCCTCTCCTTGCTCCCCCTCATATGAGCTGGATCAGGCCCTCTCAGAGTCCAGAGAGGCCTGGGCCACTTCCAGCTTTTGAGGCCCCCAGTCATAATAAAAATAAAAAATGACGACTCATGAAAACAAAATAAGGCACCAAAAAAAGAGACATAATTTGAATATTTTTTATTTAACAAATGCTTTTCTAGCCGTTTTCTGTGCAAATGTACTAATTATTGAGGAAAAATCTAGCTTTAGTGCAACGTCACAGTTGATATTAAGCATGGCAAGCCCATTCAAATGCTCTTGTCCCATAGTTGAACGGCGATAGTTCTTTACCTGCTTCAACATGTTGAAGGTGCATTCACCTGAAGCCACTGAGGCAGGTAAACTGACAAAAATATGCAATGCAATTGTGATATTAAGAAACACCCCAGAGAGTCCAAGTTCGAGTATTTCTTGAAGCAATTCCTTTGGTTTGCGATCCAATTTAAAGTTCGTGGAATATATTCGTTTGAGGAAGATGACCTCGTCACTGAGATCTTTTGAGATTTCTTTGTTGTACTGTTGCTGAAATTGTTCAGTTGCAGAAAGTAGAGCTTCATTACTCAGTCTGTTGAACTGCCAAAGAAACCCCAAAAGGGTAGAAATTAGTCGCAGTGACTCAAATCGACATGTAAGACCTGACTGAATAGAGTCAATGAGGACAAGGAAGACACTGACCCTATAACGCTGCTCGGCATTGGATTCAGTAGGTAAGTTGCGATTGGTGGAGAACTCAGATGAAATGCTAATATTCTGTGCTAGTAATTTGGACTCAGTCAGGATCGCATCCCATTGTTCACGAATCTGTTGAATGTCATTGATAAGACTTTCAATGTTATCCCTCTCAACATCAAGTGTAGCATTCCATGCTTCAATTACCAGATTAATTTGGTGGATCACTGTAAGTAGCTTCATCAACAAAGATGACATCAGTCTATTCAGAAGCACATGTCCAAATTTGAATGCATTCTGAAGTTCAGTTCAAGCCTGTGCAGTGAGATTGAGAGATTCAAGCTCATTTAAAGCCTCTCTCACTGAATTCAAATGCTGCGCAACTGGTTGAACACCATCAATCCATGCAGACCATCTAGTTTTGGACATCCCATGCAGTAAAACAGCAAGATATTGCTTCAGAATTTCCCACCTTTGTGGACTGCTACTGAAGAGATTGTACATTTGCTGAACAGTTCCAAAGTAAGTAATTGCCTCTTTGCAGGATTTAGCATAGTAAACACCTACAAGGTTTAGTGTGTGGTTTCCACAGCTGGAGAAAATACAGTTTCGATTATGCTCAAGCAGAACTGCTTGTACACCTTTGTACTTCCCAGCCATACATATTAGATCCATTGTCATAGACTTGACTAATGCAGACTTGAAAATCTAACTTAAAACCTGCTAGTACTCGAGCAGCAATTTCTTTTCCAGTTTTTCTCATGAAATTATCAAACAAAATAAACCTTTCTTCAACTGAAAATTTTGAGCTGTCTACAACCTTAACATATCGAATAACCATAGTAGTCTGTTCCTTGTGAGAACAATCTAGAGTAGCATCAACCATGATTAAAAAATACTTGCCATTTTGAATTTCATCAAGAATTGTTGTTTGTACGAATGACCCACATAGCTCAATAAACTCGTTTTGTATGCGTGTGGAGAGATAATGGACTTGCATTCGCTTTTGACTCTCTTGCAATTCTCGAACATGTTTAACATGCTCTGATAAAAGTGGGTCATATTTGCTGAGGAGCTCAACTATGCCTAGAAATTTTCCATTTGCACGATCACCAATACATTGACTGGAACCAAAGAAAGCCAATCCCCACTCAGAAAGAGAAAGGATGACATTCAGGATGTGCTCAAGAAGTTTTTTCCAGTTATTAGTTTCTGTAGAGAGTTCAGTCAAGAGTAAATTCTCAACTGAACTTTCAGCTGATGCTGCCCTACTGGCTGATTTCCATGCAACATAGTTTTCTTTGTGTGACATTGAACTCTCATGTGATGAGATTTGGTCTTTCAACTTCCTCCAACGTCTGTTGATGCCCCATCCTATCCACACTTGAAATATCCTGATGTAAATAAGTAGCTTATCTACACTTGAAATCTTCTACTGTAAACATGTACACAAATGCTGAAAAGACTTACAACGAAGGAATACTAATTAAGAACACAAAATGAAACAGACAGGTTATTATCTTTATCACTGAATCAAAACTCAAGCACACAAGGTACAATATAACTGGCTGAGCTGAAGACAAAGGGATGACTTACATATAGTAAACACAGACACGGATACAGACAGAGGGATAATGTCCAAACATTTCAAACATTTCCCCTCACGAAACTCACTCTACAAGATTGTCCTCACAAATGTTCACCTTGAATCTGGGCCTATAGACTACGAAAGCCTATGATGATGGCCAAGCTACCAAGCGAGGGCTCAACCAACCAACCAGTCACCTCTTTTAGCTACCATATGAAGATAATAATGAGGAATTCTCACACACAAATAATTCCTTAGTCAACTAGACGTAAAACTATAAAGACACTAAAATGTAACAATTCTCTACCTTTCAACATGCACTTGATCCAGCACCAGCCACTAGTAGTGGTTTGTTTATATAATCAGCTGATCTGAGAGGACACGTTCATCATGGTCTAATCTTGTGCCATCAGAACCGATATATTTTTATTAATATTTATGAACATTTTTAACTCTTTAATATGACAAAATCTATATCAGTTAACAAAAAAAATATGTCTTTTACCAAATCACATCTCATTTGCTTAAATTTGAAGCTCTAAGCTGAGAGTGTGTGTCACATTTTGGTCCGATAGGGATGCGCATAAAAACAAGTTGCAAAACTTATCAAATGCCAAAAAATTAACAAGTGTCTAAATTTGAGGCCCCCTTTGAGCTTGAGGCCCAGGCCAAATGGCCCTTCTGGGTCCCCCCTCTGATTGGCCCTGGCTGGGATATGGGGGGGACCTTGCCCTGAGGGGCTGTCTGAATCACTCTCAATGCTCTAATATGTGTGCCACTATTGGGGGGCCTGTGCCTATCTACACAGGCTGGACCCTGCTCACATGAGTCAGACTCGGGGGGAGCTTGCCCTTTTGTGAGTGTCTGAGTTGCCCTCCCTGTCCCCAGTGTAAGCCAGAGATCTTGGGAAGTCCTGTCCCTTTGCGTGAGGAGCTGAGAACGGGCATACTTCATGCATATTACAGGCTCTAAAGCACTCGAGAGGAGGGTGGGAACATCTGTGATAAATGGAATGGTTCACAAATCTCTGAGCTATGGATTGAGGTATTAATCTCCACTGGGTGTCCTCAGTCAATTGAGAACATCACATTGAGATGAATAGGCACCTTTCAGAGCCTCTTCTGTCACAGATGAACGTGGAGGTGGGGCTCATCCTGTAATCAGGGTTAGTTTAGCCCCAATCTCTCTAGCAACACAGGGGACAAGTCACCCTGTTACACAGGAACAGAGAAAGGTGGCATTGACAACCTTCCCCAAACCTTTTGTCCTTTAACAGTGGTAGATGGAATCTGTGGATGAGAGTGAATGGATTGTAAAAGGATCATAGTGACCAGGGCGTAAATGACATTTTGCCTAATGGTCAGGGCGGAAGGGAGGCTTAAGGGTTGAAACAGAGCCAGGCCTAATGGCCAAGGTAGGAGCCAACTTATCAAGTCCAGGAAGCAAGCTGGAGCTGAGAACCAGAAACCAGGAGTCAGGTATTGGAGCCAGAGTATCAGCCGGAGTATGGGCAGGAACCAGAAGCAGGGACGAACAACCAGGAGCAGGAAACCAGGAGCGGAAGCAGGGACAAGGAGCAGGCATGGGGAGGGGAGGGTCCAGACTGTGGGCTAGGAGCAAGAAGGAAGCAGGACCAGAAACACAGCTGTAAACTTGGAACACTATTGAGTAGCCAGAGTCCCAGGCCTGCTACAGGTGCCTGTTGGAGTCTTCAGCTAATCAGGTGGCAGCTTCATTAGCTGAGGGCAATGAGCCAAGTCTGGGTTCAGCTGAGAGTCCCTGACAAGGAGATGAAAAGCTTATACATTTCAGCAACTGTGATAATCGCAGAGTAAAGGTGTGTTAATGATGCATATTGGGGCATTACTGAAAGAGGGCAGAGTTAAGGTTGCGTGGGCAACCTGAATAGTGTATTTCCTTGTTTTCGGAAGTTTGAGTTTTACTCAGCTCAGCGTTCTGCAAGGGGTCAACATACCACCAAGCAACCTTAAGTCTGTTAAAAAACATTTTTTTGCCACTGAAAACTGCGTTACATAACCATCCAAGCAAACAAAAAAAATTGGCTGGCTAAGATATGCTGCTCATTAATGAAAGATTGAATAAAATTGTACTGGAAACCTTTGGAGTACTCAGCGTGTTCAGGGAAGCACATAGTTTTATATTGGAGATGATCCTTAATGTATAGGTTTTAGTATATATTAGCGATAGATACAGATGCCCTGATTTCTGTTCTCCCAGGGATTACAGCACAGTAATACTGGCGTATACGAGACCTTGAAATACTGTAGATGTACTTTTCTATAAATCTCAATCTATTTAATGAAATATACATATATTTTAAAGAACTCTTACTTGCTATTTGAAAAATAAACGGTGTGTGTTGTTACTAAAACAATACACCAAACTAGTAATTTAACATAATTGGTGACATAAAAAAAGAACAACATTGTTCTTAATTATTCACGTTAGTTATCAATTCAATCTCACAGGAGAATACGGATCATTAGGAAAGGAAAGGAAACCATACCCAGCACTGTAATGTAAAATACACAGCACTAATTACCTTATTTTAAACAAAGAACTAGGTTTTACTTTGGTTTTTGAACAAAATCAAGCATGATTAAAACTATCAGACTCTAGAACCGATTCACTAGTATATCCAGTTACTTTGAGCCACAAAAACCCAGTTTAACTGGCCCTCTGGGGAGTCTCCTTGGGAGGTATAGAGAGGTGATACAGGCTACTATACCATCCTCTTAGTTGAACTACACACATGTATCAATTTAAGCCTGTACATAAATCTCAGCAGGCTCATGGCCCCAGTGTAGTAACTGGATCCTTGAGCAGAGGTTAGTGGCCCTTTCCACATCGCTCTGTAGAGGTGGATACAAACCCTCACCCTATCACATGAATTTTTATAACCCTGGCCCATATCAAGTGACTGGGATCATGAAAAAACAAGTCTTTCCTGAAATCTTGTGCAAAGAGCTGGCCTGAGAATTGTGCAGAGGCTTAATAAAATAAGTCTTTGGCAAGCACTCCCTGGTTGGATGGCTCACTTTGAAAGAAAGAGAGAGAGTACATGAGTTGGGGATGGAAATGTGTAGGTGCCTCCTCTCTTAGGATCTTGCTGCAGAAGTGGAGAGTGGGTACTTGTGCTGGGGAGTCCAGGCTAGCACTTAGAAAAGTTTGCAAGAGATAATTGTCTGGAAGCTGAGGTTCTGAGGGTTTCTAGATTCCCAGCAGCTGGAGGGCTTTGTGTACATTCTAATAAGTTTTCAGGACTTACATGCCCCAACATTAACTACTTAATTATCACGAGACCCCTTTGAAGTAGGTATTATCCCAGTTTCACAGATGCAGAAACTAAGGCTAAGAACAAAATTATCAAACCTGATTGTATAAAGTTAGAGGGTGTTCTTGTTTACAGTTTCAGCCAAGAATGTCTGAACAGGCTTGGAGATTAAATTACCTTCTCATCCCAAAAGGTGG
This sequence comes from Emys orbicularis, assembly GCF_028017835.1. Taxonomy (NCBI): domain Eukaryota; kingdom Metazoa; phylum Chordata; order Testudines; family Emydidae; genus Emys; species Emys orbicularis. The sequence goes on along the minus strand of NC_088687.1, from coordinate 47,555,833 downwards.
TCCCTCCGGAGCACAGACACATTGACCAAATCCTTGAATTGCCCAGTTATTCTGTGGCTACTTCAGTCTCTAGGGTTGTTAAACCAGAACATTTCCTGAGTATGTGCGCGTGCACACACACAAACTTTTCTGAAATTTGGAAAGAAAAATGTTTTAAGAAAAGGTGCAGCTGTGGGACCCTCCGCTGAAGACAGACACACACTTAGGCGATATTTTAAAGTGGCTGATAGCTCATTTAGAATCAGCAGAACTTCAAAAAAATAAAAGTATCAAAGAAAGAAAAATACAGAACTTTGCAGTTGCCAACAACTAAGAATGATTTTGTATGAATGAGACAAAGTGGGTGAGGTAATATCTTTTATTGGACCAATTTCTGTTGGTGAGAGACACAAGTCTTTGAGCTTCACAGAGCTCCTCCTCAGACTGAATGAGGCTTTGAACAGATTACAGGGAAGGATTATTTACAAAAAGTCTCCTCCCAGATTTACATTAGACAGATTTTAGGCTTTATGAATCAATCTTTTGACTGACTGAAGAGAACGGGATTGTGATGTTTTTAGATTCATAGATTCTAGGACTGGAAGGGACCTCGAGAGGTCATCGAGTCCAGTCCCCTGCCCGCATGGCAGGACCAAATACTGTCTAGACCATCCCTGATAGACATTTATCTAACCTACTCTTAAATATCTCCAGAGATGGAGATTCCACAACCTCCCTAGGCAATTTATTCCAGTGTTTAACCACCCTGACAGTTAGGAACTTTTTCCTAATGTCCAACCTAGACCTCCCTTGCTGCAGTTTAAGCCCATTGCTTCTTGTTCTATCCTCAGAGGCTAAGGTGAACAAGTTTTCTCCCTCCTCCTTATGACACCCTTTTAGATACCTGAAAACTGCTATCATGTCCCCTCTCAGTCTTCTCTTTTCCAAACTAAACAAACCCAATTCTTTCAGCCTTCCTTCATAGGTCATGTTCTCAAGACCTTTAATCATTCTTGTTGCTCTTCTCTGGACTCTTTCCAATTTCTCCACATCTTTCTTGAAATGCGGTGCCCAGAACTGGACACAATACTCCAGCTGAGGCCTAACCAGAGCAGAGTAGAGCGGAAGAATGACTTCTCGTGTCTTGCTCACAACACACCTGTTAATACATCCCAGAATCATGTTTGCTTTTTTGGCAACAGCATCACACTGTTGACTCATATTTAGCTTGTGGTCCACTATAACCCCTAGATCCCTTTCTGCCATACTCCTTCCTAGACAGTCTCTTCCCATTCTGTATGTGTGAAACTGATTTTTTCTTCCTAAGTGGAGCACTTTGCATTTGTCTTTGTTAAACTTCATCCTGTTTAACTCAGACCATTTCTCCAATTTGTCCAGATCATTTTGAATTATGACCCTGTCCTCCAAAGCAGTTGCAATCCCTCCCAGTTTGGTATCATCCGCAAACTTAATAAGCGTACTTTCTATGCCAATATCTAAGTCGTTAATGAAGATATTGAACAGAGCCGGTCCCAAAACAGACCCCTGCGGAACCCCACTCGTTATGCCTTTCCAGCAGGATTGGGAACCATTAATAACAACTCTCTGAGTACGGTTATCCAGCCAGTTATGCACCCACCTTATAGTAGCCCCATCTAAATTGTATTTGCCTAGTTTATCGATAAGAATATCATGCGAGACCGTATCAAATGCCTTACTAAAGTCTAGGTATACCACATCCACAGCTTCTCCCTTATCCACAAGACTTGTTATCCTATCAAAGAAAGCTATCAGATTGGTTTGACATTATTTGTTCTTTACAAATCCATGCTGGCTGTTCCCTATCACCTTACCACCTTCCAAGTGTTTGCAGATGATTTCCTTAATTACTTGCTCCATTATCTTCCCTGGCACAGAAGTTAAACTAACTGGTCTGTAGTTTCCTGGGTTGTTTTTATTTCCCTTTTTATAGATGGGCACTACATTTGCCCTTTTCCAGTCTTCTGGAATCTCTCCCGTCTCCCATGATTTTCCAAAGATAATAGCTAGAGGCTCAGATACCTCCTCTATTAGCTCCTTGAGTATTCTAGGATGCATTTCATCAGGCTCTGGTGACTTGCAGGCATCTAACTTTTCTAAGTGATTTTTAACTTGTTCTTTTTTTATTTTATCTGCTAAACCTACCCCCTTCCCATTAGCATTCACTATATTAGGCATTCCTTCAGACTTCTCGGTGAAGACCGAAACAAAGAAGTCATTAAGCATCTCTGCCATTTCCAAGTTTCCTGTTACTGTTTCTCCCTCTTCACTAAGCAGTGGGCCTACCCTGTCTTTGGTCTTCCTCTTGCTTCTAATGTATTGATAAAAAGTCTTCTTGTTTCCCTTTATTCCCGTAGCTAGTTTGAGCTCATTTTGTGCCTTTGCCTTTCTCATCTTGCCCCTGCATTCCTGTGTTGTTTGCCTATATTCATCCTTTGTAATCTGTCCTAGTTTCCATTTTTTATATGACTCCTTTTTATTTTTTAGATCATGCAAGATCTCGTGGTTAAGCCAAGGTGGTCTTTTGCCACATTTTCTATCTTTCCTAACCAGCGGAATAGCTTGCTTTTGGGCCCTTAATAGTGTCCCTTTGAAAAACTGCCAACTCTCCTCAGTTGTTTTTCCCCTCAGTCTTGATTCCCATGGGACCTTACCTATCAGCTCTCTGAGCTTACCAAAATCCGCCTTCCTGAAATCCATTGTCTCTATTTTGTCCATTGTCTCTATGTTCTGCAACTACAACAGCATGAAACCTTTTGTGATGACTAGAAATCAGACTTTTTCTCATTCCAGTCATATCTTGTTACATTTCATAAGGAAATGGTGAAGAGAGACTGGCTGGAGGTATTAGCAAATAGAAATTTGGATTGATATTTCCCACTCATATACTATCATAGGGTTCCATTCTGCAGCTACTCCATACATCAGAGGCCCAACAAGAGAGAAAAGAGAAAATGTATAATTGGGCACTTTCACAGCCATGCATTTTTGATAGCTGTATTACTCACAAGTTATGAGATCACAAATGACTTATGCAGGTCAAATTAAACAAGTGTTGTTAAAACCTTTATTAGCCTTCTCCCTCCCCATACATACCCTCCATGTGCCACATGTTACAGAAGAACTAGATTAAAATGCTCTTGAATATTCCTAAACACTTACTGGGACTTTCTCCGGCTCCTTTAGTTACCCAGTCATATGCCCATTGGAGGCAGAGTTTTGGCGTGGCCTTCAATGGCAGCAGGCCTATACCTTGATTTACCAGGAGTCCTAGGATACAGAGGGAAATGAAAGTTATGGCTTAAAAAAAAAAAAAAAAACCTTTAAATATTACCTAAAGTACTTTTTCCTTATAAAAAATGTCAGACTATAAAATCAGTTATTTTGAGTCCCTGCAGGGCTAGCATCAAATGCTATCCATCCTACTGAGAATATCCTTTCCAGAAGAATAAAACTCCTATAACTCAGTCTCCTGTGCCATGAGATATCAGACATCTGTAACTGATGTAGGACTGAATATTGCCCATTGGAAATATTGATCAGGCAGGCTGATTTTTAAGACAGTAACAATTTAAAAATGCTCACAAGTTTAAAATGTTAAAATAAATCCACAAGAGATGGATTAGTAGAGTGCAGGAAAAGTTGTCAAAGGTATATGATGAAGTCTGTATCACCTACCTCTGCAATTTATCATGCAAATATTCTCCATACAGTATACATGGTGTATATGATCTATATAATAATCTGTATTTTAAGAAACAGCTAATGAAATAACTTATTGCAACGAAAGCATAATTTTATTTAGGGTGAAAATAGCTCATCTACTTCTCTCAGAAATAGTCAATGAGAGTCCCACAGATGCATCCAAGGACAGAATTTGAAGTGTGATGGGGAAAATGGGCTGAAAACCACCTGAGTAAATGTCACTAGACTTATTGTTCCTTTACATATAGGATAATCAGCTGAGCATGAGAAAAGAAAATCTGTTTGATACAAGCAGTAAACACGGCATTCTGTTTACACTCAAAATGCTTAACTTTAAATGGCAAAATTAAATGTTTCACAAACATCAAACAGTGCATATATGAAATACTGAAATGTTAAACTATTCTTTTTGCCCATGACTATATTTCATTAAATAAGACAGCTTTGAGGGACATCAGAACTCTTACATTTTTTTTTAAAACCAGTATTTATTGGATTGATCAATATTCCCAGACTACAGGGTAATTTTCAGGAGGATGTGTATGTACTGCAGGCGTAAAAAGAAGTCTAGAAACTATACATACAATACTTACTATTTTCAACAAATGGCACTTTATAGCAAGAAATCTATAAGTCTAATTAAGAGAGCAGAAAGAATTGGTGACACTAAGAATGCAGTGGTCTATTTGCATAAGACTGGGGTTTGGAAAAGGCAAAGTGCCCTTACCGGTTAGAGAGCACACAATTGAATTGAGAATGGGTACTCCAGCACAGCAACTCATTACAGTCTATAATCTTGATTACAGTCTAATAGGGAACAAATATTTAATAGTGGGCTCTTCAATGTAGCAGAGAAAAGTATGAAATGATCCAATGGCTGGAAGTTGAATCTAGACAAATTGAAACTGGAAATAAGGCATAACTTTTTAACTAATTAACCACTGGAACAATTTACCAAGTGTTGTGGTAGATTCTCTCCATCACTGACATTTTTGAAATTAACATTGGATGCTTTCCTAAAAGATATGCTCGAGGAATTATTTTGGGGAAGAAGTTCTATGGCCTGTGTTATACAAGAGGTCAGACTAGATGATCACAATGGTCCCTTCTGGCTTTGGAAGATATAAATCTACTAATGGAGAGGGAGCCTAAAGTCAATCAGAAAATCCTGAAGTTCCAGTATTGCTCTATTGTATACACATCAAAATACTGAGGAATAAAACTAACCTTATATCACTTTGAAAACATTTTCTTCATATGGTTAGGAAGAAATGAGAAGTATTTCCCCCCTCATAACAAAGCAGAGTTAGCCACTAAAAAAATATTAAGAGGAATGCATATGAGAGTCAAATCATGCCTTCTGCAGCGTGGGATAGGGATACTCATATTCCTGTAGCATTCTTGCAGAAGCAGCAAGTACCTCCTAGGAGGCACTGAGGGCCATATTATTAAAGATCCCTCAGGTGCCTAAAATGCAGATAGGAGCCTAAATACCTTTAAAAATCTGGCCCTCGGATACTAAGGTGACGGAGGCTGGGTAGAACCTTGACAGTGAGACAGAACAGCCAGAATGAGGCCTTTTATGCAAGTGGAAGCTTGACTGAAATAACACAAGAGAGGATAGATTTAGGAATGGGCGCATGGCCATACTCCTTCCCCTGCATACACAATGGGCTGCAGCTGGAGGACTATGCTGAACAGTGTGGTCCTTCCCACATGCATCTCAAAGAAATATGCATGCTCCTACCCTCCACAAGGCTGTAAGCCCCTAGACAAAGCACGCACCTCTTCCTACCCCAAAAGCAGGTATGGTTTTAATAATCTGAGTGGAGTCCACAGGGTTTGCCAAACTAGAGTATCTGAATTTTAAACACATGGTGAGAAAATGATGATATTTTAACATGTACCATTTCCTTGGTATCAGCAAAACTCAGCTTTCACTTTTCACAATTTTTTAATAGATGCAGAAGGTGTGGCATGAATGTAAGGAAAAATGAATTGTTAAGACACTATTTAGGCAAATAAATGGATTTATGCCTGTTAATAAGCAAAAGACAGTGAACAGCAGTGTATGAAAAACTTCCCTCTTCTTCTTAAAAACATGATACATGCAGTAGAGCCAGTTTTAAAGGCACATTGCACAGTTAAACACAACTGTGAACACAAAAATTTTCCAACCCTTCCACAGACAGCAATAGGAAATGTATTTCTACACTATAGCTGGGAATGATCCTCCCAGCCCAGGTAGCCAGACTTGAGCTAGCATGCTAGGAACAACAGAGTGGATGTTGCAGCTCTGGCAGAGGCTCAGGCTAGCAACCTGAGCTTGACCCCCGGGGATGGGTGGGCTGGAGAGCCAGAGTTGCTGCCTGAGCAGCAATATCCATGCTGCTATTTTTAGGACGCCAGCAAAAGCCTCACTAGCATCAGTCTGTCTGCCTGCACTGGGAAGCTTGCTCCCAGCTGCAGTGTCGACATATCCATATAGCGTTCAGGTACCACAGGCACAGTGCAAGAATATGAATATGTTGGAGAATAACAGAGTTCTCACTTTTTGTTTGGGTACAGCAAATCAGATACTTTATTTTTTCTCTATCAATTGCATAGAGGGAGAGAGCTAAACAGGTCTCTCAACAGGTAAACAATTACAGCAAGCATTTATACCTTTTGTTACAGACAATAATGAGCAACAGCTGCATTTTGTTTATACATAGGTCATTCTGATATCTTGTTTTGCTCACTAATGTAGACTCTTAGTCTACATTCCATATTATCTACACAAGGTCGCAACAACTTCTCACACAGTTCTTTCCCACTCGCCTCACACATTCCTCGCTTCTACAAATCTCGCGTTATTAGGGTTACAGTTAGCCTGACTCTTGCTAACGAACTGTCATGCATTGCATCCCCTTCCTGTCAGTTCTTTCTCTGCTTCCACAACCCCCCCTTTTGTACTACTAGTACAACAAACTTTTTCAAATCTCTATTTGCATTAAATCTCGGAATTCAGATTCTACATCAGATGCTTCAACCTTAGGGGTTCTGATTGGATGTAATGACAATGCATGATGAGCATGGACATGAAAGGTATTACTATTATTACGTCCTTTACAACAACAATAACATACTCCTACACTAGCTAACAACAACACAAGCAATAACATTCCCATAGAGATAATATGATGGGGTTGTTGTACAATCTTAGTCATATAACACAATACATCATACTTAGTACATAAGGTGGATAATCTGTAAGCTGTCTGAAAGGCATACTTTTCAACTTGATATATATTTTGAAACATGTGAATTTGCCCTTGTACTTCAGAGATTTTCTGAACCTCTGGTAACAGTGAAAGCAAATTTTGAAATCGATCAGGTACTAAACTAGTCCAATTAAAGGGTATCTGGAACCTAAGGAATACTTGCAAAATTCTATCTGCAGGCCAGTAGATAATATGATTGCCTGCAGTGGTAGTGAGATTAAAATGTATGTCTTGCGATGTGGTGGCATTAACATACACACAGCTATCATTAGCTTGAAAAAGTAAGTGTCCTGTCAGGGTAGTTCCTTGTCCCCTACCCTCCCAGCAAACGTAGTCATGAAGAGTAACAACTGCTCCTGGCTTCAGTTTACGGATACACTGAAGCTGCGGGGGTTCTAACGGCCAAAATGTCCATTGACTCCCTAACCCCATCCAAATGTCAGATGTAATCCCAGGAGCACTGACTAAAAATCGATTGGGCATACCAGGAGGTCTAATTTCCCAGATGTCTTGGTGAATTACCCAATCCCACATGCATCCTCCCCATGGACCCGGCAGGATTCGGTATGTGGGAGCCCACACCTTCCCAACCGGTCCATATGCTTGGAAGGAGCACTGAGAACGTCTGCACTTCCACCCCGAAAGTCTCCAAGTATGTCTCCATGGCCACAGATCAGATGGTACTCCTGATGTGTCTGTAAGGGCAGTGGGCCAAGCCTGATGCTCTAGATCATTCCGAATGGCCATTAGCTGGTCATTCAGGAAATCCTGAATTTCTGAACATGCTAGATCCCACTGCAATGCCTTCCCAGCCTCAGTGATATTCAATACCATCTCTGTCAGCAACTTCTGGGTCTTAGAACTAAGGGCGGAAATAACATGTAACTCACCAACTCCAGCCTGTACCTGGGTTAGTTGTACTCCAGAAACAAGGCCAATGGTCTTCTCTAGTTGCCCCAATTTCTCATCATGTTCTTGGTTCTTAAAAATATTCCAAACTGCTGCTGCATTATTGGCCCCATCCAACAGGGATCCGGTCAAGTCTCTCTTCTTTCTAGAAGAAATAACCCAAGCCCTCTGTTGTGCTAATCTAATGGCAGCCCCCTGTGAGCAATTTGGGTATGTACAGGTAATCTGGAAACTGGATAAGGGCAATGAAAATTTAACAGTCCCTAGTGTAGTGTTAATCACAGTCCATTGATATCCTAATACATCTCTCTTTGGTGTAGTACTATACCACATCTGTTGGTTGAACACCTTTATGTACTTCCGGGAGGCATTGATATTAATGGCATAAAGAAGGGGTGTATTGCAATAAGGTACAAGTCACATTATTAGTCACTGGAATAATTTCTATGCAGGTAAAATTTCCAGTGGCAGAACAAACTCTTTGGGTATTCGTTTAATTGTTCACTAATTAGGTGACCAAATTGTGACGTTGTGCAGTCTACATGGTTTTATAAAAACATGATCATAAGTGAATATAATGTAACTGGGATAGTTTTATAAAAAAATTGATAATAAGTGACTATAATGCAAATGGGATATGCTTTGTGCAAAAGGTCTCTTGTAAGGTATCATTATAAAGCTCATAAGCTACTGAGTGTGATCATCCAATTTGTAGAAATGCACCACTCTTGTATCTAAAACTAGAAATATAAAATGTAACTCTGAGGGCCTATTGTAATTATGTAAAGTGTGGGCCATTAATGATGGTTTGGAATCTTGATGACTCCCATTGTCTGCAGATGGCTGTTTACCTGTGAGTCTCCCTGTATATGTGTGTGCTGGCAAGTGAGTAATGAAGTCTTGCAGTGACATGTGATCATGTCACCTGAACTGGAATCCATCTTTAACCTGGTGCTTTTCCAGTGGGGGTGGGTAAAAACCCAGAGGGACAAAGGGTTCACGCCTTATGCAAAAGATATATAAAGGGGTGGAAGAGAACAGAGGGAGAGAGGAGCCATCATGGAGAATCCCCTAGATAACACCTAAGCTGGAACAAAAGCTGTACCAGGGGAAAGAATTGTGTCCAGGCCTGGAAGGTGTCCAGTCTGAGAAAAACTTACTGAAGCATCTCTGAGGGTGAGATTATCTGTATTTAGTTTGATTAGGCATAGATTTGCGCATTTTATTTTATTTTGCTTGTAACTTACTTTGTTCTGTCTGTTACTACTTTGAACCACTTAAATCCTACTGTCTGTATTTAATAAAATCACTTTTTATTTAGTAATTTACTCAGAGTATGTATTAATACCTGGGGGAGCAAACAACTGTGCATATCTCTCTATCAGTGTTATAGAGGGCGAACAATTTATGAGTTTGCCCTGCATAAACTCTATGCAGGGTAAAACGGATTTGTCTGGGTTTAGACCCCATTGGGAGTTGGGCATCTGAGTGCTAAAGACAAGCACACTCCTGTGAGCTGGTTTTCAGGTAAACTTGCAGCTTTGGGACAAGTGATTTAGACCCTGAGTCTTTGTTAGAGCAGACTGGAGTGTCTGGCTCAGCAAGACAGGGTGCTGGAATCCTGAGCTGGCAGGGAAAACAGAAGCAGGGGTAGTCTTTGCACATTGGGTGGCAGCTCCCAAGGGGGTTTCTGTGATCCAACCCGTCACACAAATAACAATAAGGGCCTCTCTCATTTAACACAGTGCAAATTCCAGGAACATTCGCTATAGAACCCATCAATTGCAATTACAGATTCTTGGGGTTCACTGGTAGTGATATCATATACTTTTATCTCCACTGATCCATTCTTTTCCATTCAATTGTTCGCTTATATGGGATATCCTGAACCTTAAAAATATTTTTTTTCAAACAATATTTAAATAAATCACTGAAGTGTGAAGGCCTTGGCCATTGGTTTTATCAAATATATGGCATTGTCTGTATTTGGATGTGTTACAGGGGTAATAGTGTAATGGAGGAGATGGCAGGGGCAATGGCAACAAGGTGCCTTTGGTACTTATTTAAAATCCAATTAGGGAGGGCAATACATGCTGAAGGACTTATCCAAAACACAGGGCACAGCCTGTAGAATAAACCCCAAAATCCAATCAATACCACGTTCCCAAGCATGGGTCCCACAAGTTTCTTCCTGCCAGTGTATAATTCTTTGTTTCTTCACCAGGGTCAGTTCTTAATGTCTCTTGTAGTCAGGAATCCCTGGACTTTGTGGTTTCAATGAAGCAAGTGTTCCTTCTTCTCTTTTCCTGAAACAGTGTGGTTTAGCATCATACAACGGAGAGGTTACTAGCACATCACCCTGTAACGGTTTTGCTTCTTCTAGAAAAATCCAAAGGCACAGTAGGTCTGTCAGTGGACAAGGGAGAGGTTACTAGCACTTCACCTTGTCTTTTTTTTTTCTTTTTCCTGCTGTCCAGAAGGCACAGCAGAGCTAGAAGGAGAAATAGGCTTATCATCAGTCGGAGAGTCCTCCCGAGGTGGAGGGGTCTTTTTACAGTGAGAAGCATGGGTCCAGGCAGGTAGTCCTTGGCACTTCACAGCGGTGTTGGTGGTTAACAGGACTTGGAAAGGGCCTTTCCAGTGTGGAACCAAAGCAGTCTTTCGTTGATGGACTTTATGTAGACTCAGTCTCCTTGTTTCAATGAATGGCAGGGCTGCTAGGGTCTTTGGGTAGCACTTCTTTTATCTGTGAGAAAAGAAACCTAACACATTTCATTAATGCCTGGCAGTGTTTTGCAGATCTCATAGTTGCTTGGGCACATTCAGGCCCCCCTTTTCTTGGCTGTCAGCCAAGTCTTAGCTGTGGGCAGTGTCCTTGGATGGGGCCAGCGTCTTATCTTTGGACTGAGCTTGCTAGCTATTTTTTCCAGTTAACTCGTTCTGTTCTTTTTCCTTCTCCCCTTCTTGGCTTCTTTTAACCTACAAAGGAAACTTCCACTCTTCACTCATACACCTTTTCCCAACAATGAACACATACACATTGCCATTATACAGTACATTAGTCTTATTATTCAATGTATGCCATGTACACCCTTCCAGTAAAATAACTTTATTACAGAGCTTTGGAGCAACAAACCAGGACAAGCACACCCACTTTTGAGGAGTCCACTCGGTACAACCTCTGGTGTCCAATAGCTTTCCTCCCTCCCCAGCCCTCTGTGTAGAAATCTGAGGTAGCCAGAAGGATCCCATGGGCAATATGGGGAGTGGGTTAACCTTCCATATCCTTGCTTCCAAAGACTGTTGGTATGCAAATTTTAACAACAATTTTTCAATTAAAAAAAATCTGGCCAATGAAATTTCTTTTTCTTACTTAAGCAAATGTATTAGACTTTAGTATATCACATTTTCCTGATTTATCCAAACACTTTTTGTATTCCAAGTTGAATAAAACAAGTATCTGCTTTTTGATTTAACCCTTCTATTTAATTTTGAACTAGACTGTCTTATGAAAATATTAAACCCAACAATTCTGGCCACAAGACAAACACCACAAGACAGGACATAGAACACAAAAATAATTCCTATTGTACCAGTAAATGCATGGTACATTGAATGCTGTTCAGCTGGCATCCGTTTTCTCTGATGATCTGAAAGACAAAGGAACAGAGGTCTACCCCTTCTGGGTAGTCAGTCATTGCTTAAAATATTTCCTTTATATACAAATACTCTTATTGATTTTAGGCAAAACAGAGGAATTACCCCATATTTCCTTGTATTTGTTTCATAGGCAGCCCAGGTTTCAGTGGCTTCTACCTTATTAGTTAGAAAATTGCATTAATACAGATGCTTTCTGGCTTGCTTCCAGATCCAAAGCTATCCGCAGCTTAAAAATTCTTACGTAAAAAAGGGACACAATTAACTTTCCCAGACTTTTGATTGCCTTTTACTTCTAACTCCTGCTTTCAAACACCCAGTGACCTGAAAGAGACAATACAACCTATATTGGTAGGTTTGCATTTCTTTTACCTCTGCTACAATATACACTGCACATGTTCTGGGGAAAATGCACATCCTATCCACAATTCAATTTCCACAACACTAGCCACATCAATTTCTACACAAGGTGTAACTGTTTCTTTTGTGCTTACAAAATCTCCATGCACCCCTAGTAAAGTGACAGCTCGACCACACAGAGCCAGGGGCACTGTCCTTCTCTCTCTTTTTACCAGATCTTTTATCTGCTATTTTGTTACCCAAAACCAAATTCAAATCTTTTATTCTCCTGGCTTTGACTACCCTGCTGCAGCCACAACCTTTGGTCTTTAGTTAAAACATTTTAAATCTTGTAAAGCATTAAGTCACCTTAAGGATTAAATGCTAAATACCATATTAAACAACACTAGTTTCCTGTGTCTGGCAAAAGTATTCTCGGTTTTTGCAACTTTAAACAATACCAATTCATCTCAAATTTATAAAACACAGATCCCACAAAAACCAATAATCTATTTGTCCCGGTGTCTGGTTTTCCAGTACCAGGCGCAAGGGAATTAAGTAAGTCGGAATGTCAAAAGATCCGGATTCGGGCCAATCAGTGCCCAGGGCTGGCCAATCCTGGGTGCAAAGCTGCAACAAGCGTCTCTTCGACATTCTTTTCTGAACACCGGGTAAAGGCCATTTACTTAACATATAATTCAAAGGGTTATCCTTAGAGGGTTTTACCAGAGACCCACCCATCTGCCTGCTGACACTCTAACAGAGAATTACACAGAGAACAGAGGGAATTATGGCCTAATAGGATCCTATTACAGGAATTTCTACTAATACTGACCGCTACAGGGGACGGAACAGAAGGATCCCAGTTCGACCTCAGAGCTTCATCGCACGCAATGGCTTCCACTCTGAGGAATTACGAATGAGAGGCTCAGTTCCGTTCACACACCTAACGCCCAAATGTATAAGACAGAAATTCATTAACCGGAGTCGCCAGTAACTGTCACCGAAATATCGGGTCCACCTAGCTGAGAGCCAATAACAGCCAGACAGGGATAAGGAAGAGTTGCTTTATTCTGCAGAAGAAAGGAGAGCCTTGCACCTTGGTACAAAGACTCTGTCTTACACACATTTTACCATTCCAATTATTATTCTGGGGATTTGAAATCCCCATGCTTATAATTACTTACTCCTTTCCTTCTACTATGCCCTCAAAGTTCCAACCTGTTTTCCAATCTCTCTATCTATTGCCTGCCCACTTGGGCCTGATCCTGCTTTTCTCGCTGAACCGTCCCTTCCATGGGCACCGGCTTTTTCACTACCAATTTAGTTAGGAGGGTGGGCTTCTCAACTAGCCCCCACCCTTCCTGGTCTCTTCCCTTAAACATTCTTACTCACAAGGCTACCCGAGTCCTCCCTCATGAGGCTTGCCACCTGGGCAAAACGCATGGCCCATTTGCGTTTAACTATTCAATTTTCTCTTGTAGCAAACACACTGCTCTTACAGCATATGCAAACACAAATGGTTAAATTCTGACAAGTCCCTGAAGGACCGGTACTTGCTTAGCCAGTGCTTCCTTTTCTGCCTGGAAGTCCTGTCTCAAGGCTTGCAACTTGCCCTGGGCGTAGGTTTGAGTTGCTGCCTGGCTCATGATCTATGCTCTTAATTGCTCAATTCTAGTTATCAAGTACACAACTCTTCCCTTTTCTCCAACTTCTCTATTGCCCAGTCCTGCTACGACTGGGGTAGATCCACCTGATACCCTTCCCGGTCAACTGGGGTGGAGAGAGGAATGCTAAATCCCTCTCCGGTTCTCAGACTCACTGCGGCTGAGAGTAGGCACACTTTCATACTCACACACGTACATCCAGACTGACCACGTCTGTGTATAACGTTCAGAGAAGGTGCTGTGCAATCTCCAACTTGCTTCCTCTCTTGGGAGGGCAGTTCTTTTACACCCTGAGGTCTCCTGGGGCGTCTTTTCAGTGATTCCAGTCCAGGCCGGCTGCCTGTGGCTTCTTCAGCGTCCCCAAACCACGCCGGCTCCAGGGTCGCAAAGGCAGACTGTTGGATCTCACTGGACAGTTAAACTTTGCAAATGTAATCTCAGCACTGTAACTTGTATTGCCTTTGGTTTGACTATGTCTATATTTTTTTCACAGCCAGCTGGGGCTGAAAGCAGTTTTTCTTTGTACTTAGCCTGGTCTGCATTGATTCTTGACCTTGAACGCAGATTAACTTTCTCTTTATCTCTGGACCAAGCTGAATTTCAAATTAACCTGTTCCTTTCCTCAATAGACAAATTGCTCCCATTGTGTGTCAGAGGCTTTTTGGTGATTAAAAGCTCCTCTGAGATGTATGATCTTATCTAGATTGAAGGTACCTTCTAGTGGGCATTGTTTAGATGAATTTTCACGCGTGTAATGATTCCAATTCTCTAAATACCTGCAGGTTTTAGGACCATAATGTACGTACATGAAATAAGCTGGGGTACCCTTAGGGGGTGAGAGGGAATCCTTAGACTGTCCCCCACCCATTTTCCAATCACACACACAGGGAGGATGCCCTGTCCGCTCTAGCGGCACATAAACTAAGGACCTCTCCCTACAGGGTACTCACACAGGAGAGGCTAACGAGGATGGCCACGACCCTCCTACACCTCCCTTCAGCAAAGAGCGTCAGCTAGTCTCAGAGAGATGGCGCCGCTTACTCTCGTTGCATCCAGTGAGATGATCAGACTGTCAGTGGCTCACACAGAGAGGAAAAGGGGAGGGAAGATGGGTTCACACACTCCTAGACCCAGGTAGCCTCCTCGCCGGACGATGCCAGGCCGAGTTAGCCCACCGTGGGTCGGATCTCCTAAAAGATCCTCTAGTTACCGGGCTTGCGTTAGAGTAGTTCTGGTCACGAGCCAAAAGACTTCGCAGAGTACTCTGGGCATCGTCCGGTAACTCTCAATTCACACTGGTGTACACACACACACCCCCAAGGCCTCTATTTCCAGGTACTATTCCCAAGTACCACGATGCATCTACACTATGAGGCGGTAACAACCCCTCTTGAGGCGGTAAAATTCCCCAGAACCGCTCTGCATCTGACCTTGCTGCACAGTCAATAAGTTCGGATGGCGTGAGCCCAACAGGGACAGACGGCCCCACGGACAGTCCTCCTCCGACACCCCAATAGAGATTTCAAAAGGTCTCCTACCTCTATTGTGGCGCCATGGGGTTCGAAGGGGAACGATCCGTAGCAGTTGCCGGTACCTCTGCGGGCGTTGCCATCCCGGACGAGCCCCCACATTGTTGGAGAATAACAGAGTTCTCACTTTTTGTTTGGGTACAGCAAATCAGATACTTTATTTTTTCTCTATCAATTGCATAGAGGGAGAGAGCTAAACAGGTCTCTCAACAGGTAAACAATTACAGCAAGCATTTATACCTTTTGTTACAGACAATAATGAGCAACAGCTGCATTTTGTTTATACATAGGTCATTCTGATATCTTGTTTTGCTCACTAATGTAGACTCTTAGTCTACATTCCATATTATCTACACAAGGTCGCAACAACTTCTCACACAGTTCTTTCCCACTCGCCTCACACATTCCTCGCTTCTACAAATCTCGCGTTATTAGGGTTACAGTTAGCCTGACTCTTGCTAACGAACTGTCATGCATTGCATCCCCTTCCTGTCAGTTCTTTCTCTGCTTCCACAAATAAAAAGGAATGTTCATCCATATATCAGTAAGCACTTTAGAAAGATGAATAAACATTGTTAACCCTATTTTATAGATGGGGAAAATGTGGCAGAGGCACATTAAGTGACTTGCCCAAGGTCATGTAAGTCACTGGTATAGCTGGTGTCGTACGGTCAGCAGGCTGTTTAAGAAGAGGTCAGCCCTCACTGTCACCAGTCTAATTTCCTCCCTGGTCATAGGACTGGGAATCCACAGAACATGTGACTGAAAGACAGGAAGAGATTTCCTTTAATAGATGGCTCTTTAATCTAGCAGAAAAAGCCATAACAAGATCCAATGGCTGGAAATTGAAGCTAGACCAATTTAGATTGGAAATATTTTTTAAGTGAGAGTAACTAACCCTTGGAAGAACTTACTTTGGGACATGATGGATTCTCCAACATTTTAAGTTTTATTTAAAGACTCATATTAGAAAAAGATATGCTAGAAGTTAAACAGAAGTTATGGCCTTGGTGCAAAAATTACTGAATGAGGATCTATGGCCATGATACAGAATAGGTCAGAGTAGATAATCATAATGTCCCTTTCTGTCCTTAAAATCTATGAAGTTCTGCCAAGGGCCAGCTTCACAGTCATGGGCTAGGATAATGGCAGAGTCAGAGAGGGAGCAGGAATGGAACCCTGCAAGGAGCTCAGCTGAAGAGGCCTGAGAATTGGCTAGGAAGCTGTGTTGAAAGAAGACGGGGAAAAAGTGAAGTAGAACAATCACTTCACAGGTTTGGAGCCCAGATTGGGAACGGAGTTCTCAGGCTTCCCCCTCCCCCCGTTCCTCAATCACCACAACTTGATGATCACAACATCACAACTTGATGATCACCTGTTCTGTTCATTCCCTCTGGGGCACCTGGTATTGGCCACTGTCGGAAGACAGAATACCGGGCTAGATGGATAAAACTGGGTAAGCACTGGAATAAATTGCCTAGGGAGGTGATGGAATCTCCATCATTGGAGATTTTTAAGAGCAGGTTAGATAAACACCAGTCAGGAATGGTCTAGATAATACTTCGTCCTGCCATGAATGCAGGGGGGGACTGGACTAAATGACCTCTCAAGGTCCCTTCCAGTCCTATGATTCTATGGACCTTTGGTCTGACCCAGTATGGCCGGTCTTATGTACAGGGGGCAAATTGACTTCCCTGCCAGAAGAAGAAAAGGACTGAGTCAGAGAATTGAGAGAGAGCTGGAAAAGAATTACTGAGGCCAGAAGGGGGCTAGCACACTGTATTGTTTACTGGAGCTTTTGGTTTGCCTCAGAAGACTTTTGGTTTGGCTGGAGGGCCAATGCTCCCAACTCACCCAGCATTGTGATCACCTAGTCTGACCCCAATCTGCTAAAAGGAAACCGAGGCCACATTTACACTAGCGTGGATACTGTGGTACAGTTACGATGCTGCAGTTTTGCCGCTGTGGCATTGTAAATGCTTGCTATGTTGATAGAGGCGGGGTTTCCATTGATAATAGGTGATGATAGGTAATCCACCTCTCAGAGATAGAAGAATTCTTGTGTCGACTTAGGTCAACCTAACTACATTGCACAGAGTGTGAAATTTTTCACAGCCCTGAGCAATGTAGTTATGTCGATCTAATTTTTAAGTGTAGACCTGGCCTGAGGCTAGCAGCACTGGATGTCAGGGAAGTAGGCTGCATGTCACAGGGGATATTAAAACCCAAGTTTCCTGACTCCAGTCTGGTGCCCTATCCACTGGACCATACTGCCTCCATATGTATAGTACATGTTCAGTTAGTTATTACTGTACTTGTTACTGGTGGAACTCCACCATGTGCTAGGCACTATACAAACACAAGAAAGCATGGGTCATATCCCAAAGAACCTACACTCTACAATTTTATTTTTATTTTTTAATACATAAGGGAATTCTATACATCCCCCAGAACAAGACACTGAGGAAAGAATAATTATTCTATTTTGGTTACCTTATTAATTGTGCAACTCTGTTATGTCATAATCGTTGTTAAATACAATATAACAAACCCCATCGTAGAATCAGCATTCCATAACATACAAGTCAGGTAATGTTACATAAATACTATGAAAAAGCTCAAGATTCAGTTAATAGGACAGATTTACCACTTAATTACCAGTGGTAACAGGAATCACAATGGCAACAGTTATGAAAAACCATGTAGCAGTGAAAAATCTCTCTAAATATTTGGAGATCTCTCAATGTAAGGGAGAAATGCGGAGATTATACTGTATAACCTGAGATATTCCAGCTCAAACATTGGATTTTTCCAAGAACTCTAACCTGAATAAATATAACCTAGATGTACAACCCTAGTTAGAGTATCTTTTTCTCTGCACTAGCAGGCCCAAGGGCATAGACTGAATGACTTAAATGGACTCACCTCCATCTTACATGAACATGCGAGTTCCACATTTGTATCTTGATGAGGTAATACAAAAGAAGCCTCTACCATTGACCCATGATTTTTAGATGTAACTGCTGCAGATAATAGACTTTTTAAAAAGATTGACTTTTTTTGGTGCTTAAAAAGGCTTTCAAACCCTCATTTTTTATGACATTTATAAAGGCATACTAAAGCTCTTATCACAGTTTAGCTGAAGAGGTTGGTTCCTATAGCTTCAACCACCTGGAATCATATCAAATATCTAATTTTTTTATACATTTATCTAATCAGTTGACATCCACAGATCTGATTCAGGCTGTTTCCAATCTTCTCCCATTAACACCTTCAGGTTAAGTTGTTTGAAAAATTCCAAGCGATGGCTGTAAATAAAATGGGGAGGCGGGAAATTACTCCGGGTATGAGATTTGTTTCTTTACACTGAGAAGTTACGAATAACTTTGAGCTGTTGTGCACTGGGCCAGTTTCCAAACTTAAGTAAAAGCAGCCTGATGGCTGATCTAATGGACATTGGCTGCTAATGGAGGCTGAAACTGCAGTTGGTGAATCAGTCCAGTAAAAAGGGATACCCACTTCACCCTTGCCTCCAACCACATCTTCCAGGTTAGCAGTAGAGAGGGAATCTGGTGTAGGACCCTGACTATTAGAGGATCACCGCTGTCACTGGAATGACCCTCTCCTTGCCTGTTATACTGGCTCTATGTCCAGAATTCACCAGTGATGTGACTTAAAGCTCAAGATCTAGTCCAAAGACAGTACTTAGCCAAGTTTCTCCCTCCTTCCCCCTCCCCAAATAGGCAAGAATGAGAATGATGGGAACACGGCTTATTTCCATTAATTATTATTATTAATTTACTTTTAGAGCAATGGTGGGGTGGGGGAAACGGTTGGAGAACGTTAGTAAACATGAACAGGGGATTTGGAGGAAAAGGAAAAGAGGAAAACGACATCAAAGGCAGAAAAAAACAGAGGGGAGTAAAATGAAGCTGGTATAAGAGGGATGGGTACACAGGGCTTGAAATCTCTCTTTCCCATTTACACAAGAATGAAATTAAAGCTATGCATAAAATCCTGATTAAAACCCTGTAAAAATCCTTGCTTGGTATATCCCTTTGGGCCACTCTACTGGAGCATTAGAATACTAGATGTCTTCTTTCCATTACATATGCTGTAGTCATAAGTACCAGCCAGTAAATCATGTAATACAGCTCACACTATGCTAGTATCACATAACTGTTAAAGGGAAAGATTTCCCCCCCCCCCTTTTCAAATAACCTTTGATCTTTCTTCACTTGATTTAACTCTGAAGAGTCAAAAATCAATAGTAAAGATGAATTACAAAACAAAACTGAAATTGCAATAAATAATCTATTTATATGCGGGATGCTCCCCCATACCAAGGTTTGGGGATAATTCACACAAATATTGTTAGATATTCCATAAATTCTTTCCTTCCCCCATAAAATCCTTCTAGCACTCCCTTGTTTGCTGCAAAAGATGATAAGGCATTCTTCTTAAACAACACAAATATCAGAAGGCTTACTGCACAGAAGTAGCAATTAGTATTATAACCCAGTTCATCGTTGTCTGAGTTCACTTCATGGTCAGGGCAATAAATAGGCCCAAAATGGAATCCGGGTGAGGTCATGCTTGTCTCTTTTTCTGTTGATGTTGTCTGTTCTTTTAATATTACAATCTCTTTCAACTGATTTAGTCAGTCCCCCTTTACTGCAATCAATTCCAAAATGAGAAACTAGGCCAGGGCTGTCATGAATAGTAGAGAAGAAACAAAGCAGGTCCACTGGAGATGCAGATAGTAAGATTATTACTGGTTGGCATTTCAAAGGGTGTTCTAGGCAGGGAACCGTGGGACAATCAAATTATTGATCTTGTTGAGAAAGGTGATGAAACAGATGCCATTGGTGTTGAAAGCATCATTTGCTATGCACTTAAGGGATAGCAGTAAAAATCAATCTCTAATTACAGCTATCTGCCACAAAGCTCTTTACACACAGCAGAGTGCTTGTGAAACTGGTGCTTAGCAGCATAATTAAAGCACTAGGATGGTAGTCTTAAATTTATAACTAAATGAACTCCATTTTACAAAAATTTCCCCAAGACTCCTATTATATATTGTGATGCAGATGAGGTAATTTTCTACTTACAAATCCGGTTTCTGTCCTTTCTGTATTTCATGCTGAGGCACAGGGTAAAGTGCTTCATATGTTCTCTTTGCTTCTGATCCATGAATTGCAAATGCATTAAACTTGTCAGTGCATGGTGGAAAATAACTCCAAGGGAGATGAGCTCTGCCTTCCCATTTGGTTTCTGTTCTGGACACTTCAAATGTTAAAGCAAGTTCTTGCTATGTTAGAGCAATAAAAAAAGCAAAAGAAAGGCAGTTTCTTATTTGAAAGATAAAGATCAACTAGATACTAAGAAAGGATGTTAATTTTCCATACTTTTATGGAAAGCATTTTATCACTTACTTTCCATACTCTTCTTCTGCCAGAAAGCAACAGCAATAAATGTTGTCCATGGCTGACCATATTAAAATAGAGCAACAACGTTATTCAACTGAAGTAAACTATTAGTATACTCCTATATTCACATATGTAATGGGAACTCATACATATCTCAGGGCTGAAGTAGCTTCCACAACTGTTGTATTCCCTACCACACCTCCACACTTATGTGTGTCTGAGTGAATATTAGAAATGCTAATATAATGGCATTGAAAATATAAGGTGACATTTTAAAAACAATAGAAAAGCACTGTACTTACGGACAGAGTTCAACTTCTAAGTACCGCTTAGTTGTCTCACTCAAGAAAAATGCTTCTACAACTGAAAACAAAAACAAAAACCCCATGCATACCATCAATATAATATGGTAATTACTTATTCTGTTCCGCCTCTGAACTTCTCACTAAATAAAATAATTTTATTCTCTTTTTATGCAGAAATTTAGCCTACAATGTTCCACTAATTGTACATATGCCATCAGCAGTTTCTAAGATATTCTGAGTAATATGCCACAATCATAATTTAGAATGGCAACGGCAACTGTCACCATAAGGAGCTTTATAAAAAAAGCAGCAATAAAGGGGTTATTTTGATTTTGCTTTGTTCTATCTAACCACTAGGTCTCAAGCTGGAGTCAACCGGAAAAAGATAGTTCTGCTAACTGATGTTAGCTGTCAACAGGACAAAAGTAGCAACAGCTCAGAAGCACTTCACTTGTGATGCCTGCTGTGAGTGAAATTGGTTAAGACTTAGTGATTGTAGTCAATTGCACTCACAGTGGACATCATAGGTAAAGCACTTAAGTGCAGGAACCTGGTGCTATGAATTTCCAATCTCCTGGCTTGAACATGAAATACAAAACAAAAAAAAAGAAAGAAAAAGCAAAACAGAGGCATACATGTGTATGCACACAAAGATTAAGCTGCACGCACAGGCCTGTCATTAAGACCAGCTGAAGCAGGAATCCTTGGAGGAGCATACAAACAGCCAAAGAATAAAATGTTTGGACTAAAAGCCACTGGCTTTTCCGGAGGATGACTGACTCTGGAGAGAGAAGTAGTGTTCTAAGGCAGCAGGCATACTTGGAAGCAAGCTGTCCTTGTTGTATCACCCTTCAGGAGAAGTTGATGGGAAAGTGTATAATAAGGGAGAGGTATAATAAGGTATTCATGGCCTGAATACCGCACCACTTTCAGATTAGTAAAGAATTTTAAATATGAATCTTGAGGTCATTTATTGCAGTGTCAGAACAAAGTACAGTACTCACTCACCATGTACTTTTTCAGAGCAAGAAATAGAGGTTATTGATTTCGGCTATAGAAAGGAATAAATACAATTTACTATCTATTTATTAAATTATTTTGGTTGTATTTTGCATTAATCTTGACTTTTTAGATACAATGAATTTTGTGGGTAATAGGTGTTAACAACTTATTGGTATATCGCTAGTATTAGTGCTTTGATAATCACAACAGAAGATGGAGCATTGCTGGAAACAACAGACTGACCCATTCACAACAGCACAACTGAAAAAGGAAAAAAAAAAAAAAAGAATGACATACAGAAAAAAAAGAAACAACAGCGCTGTTGTAAAAATAAATTTTAGGATAGTCATAATTTTGCACTGAAGATTACATGAACTAATAAAATTTCCCTGTTTTTATATACTGTGTTTGTGATCAATTTTGTTTGACAGTAGCCTCCTGCAAATTTATTATCTCTCAAATAGATTCCCATCGGAAGAAGTTCAATAACTGCTGATCTAAGTTACCAAAATTTGCCAGTTACTGGTTTAGAGTTTAAGCTATTACTGGTTTAAATTGAGTTGTCTGTTTCTTTAAGGAAGAGTACAATCATGATTCATTAGGATTAACACAATTGCCACTCTATCTGTACATTTCTAAATATACACTCCCCCCTCTCATCTTTAGGATGAGACATAAAAACTAAGCTCCTTACCATTACTTGTCATGACTCTATCCCTCTATACTTTTCCCTCTAAACTACACTCCATCCCTCTACACTTTTTAATAACAAAAATCAAATATTTTTTAATTAAACAAACCACATGTCTACACTTTTAACAAGAAAAAATCTTATTTAGGTATTTACACTCTGTTTGCCTCATATATTCATGCTGTTTCAATTAGATAACATATTCACTTCCTTTCCCAAACTAATGTGACTTGTATGTGCTATTAAACAACTAACCACGACTCTTTGTTCCAAGGTTGACTGTATTTCTATAATGGGAGAATTGATTTACATATATACATACAATGTAAAGTTTGTAAGTTGTTTAAGGAACTTTCTGAATGCAAGGTGTCATCATAAATAAGTAGTCATTATTAGTAGCGAAGTGTTTTCTTGAACACTCAGCATATTAAGGGAAGAAAGAATGTTAACTTTACAGTCTTACCAGACTTCATCTTTAAGGGAACTGTATTGTGATCAAAGAATCACAATTTGTAACAAATATATTTAATGTATCTATCAGTTCAAGCTATATTGGCCTGGTGAAATAACTTGCCACAGGATTTAAAACAAAAAATAGATACGTCAACTACACAGGAACACTAATATCTACACTGGTACACAAATTAAGTATACTGCTCGAGGTATTACACAAGATTTTTGTTTGCAATAAAACATTTCCACTTACCCTCATAGTCCCACAGTCCACTGAAAGGCTTTCCTGGCTCTCCGAGTGGTGCTGGAGGATCATTAAAGAAGGGAGCACTTACTTCCATCAGCAATCCTGCACTGCCTGACTTCAGCCTGACAGTTACTGGCTCATGACTCACTGGTAAACTGTCCCATGTGTGTTCAATTTTAAATTCCATCTAACTATTTTATAAACAAACTGGAAATGGAAGTATGTCAACAATTCCAGATTAGCCGAAAAGACTGTCCTGTTGGTATAGTCTAAAGGAAGAAAAAAAAATACAAAATTGTATGCAATGTTATTTTGTTATCCTAAGTATGAAACGCAAAGAAAGTTAGCACATGGGATAATTGATCTATTTGTACCTGATCTTTCAGTTCTTTCTGATGAGGAAAATGCAAATGAATGTCAGTGGGACTTCTCCCATGAATAAGAGCTGCAGGATGATGCCCTTTAAATGGAAGGACTAGCTTAAAGAAAATTGAGCAAAATTAAAATGAAAGACTGCACAGAGGCCATAAAATAGATTAATATTCTTGTCACAGCTTAATACGGTTAATTGCAAATTCTGCTTTTCACATACAAGGATTGATAAAATAAGCTTGGTCATAGTACCTTAAAAACAGAGGTCAGATTCAGTCATCGCATACAAATGCAGCTCTGCTGAAGTCAAAGGAGTTGCACTAGTTTGCTGCAAAAAAAGAATTTAGCCAAATGAGTTTTATAATAAAAGCAAATTCTGCACACTGTTTAAAATTTTAGAAAAAGCAGCCAAGCTCGAATATTAAGATGGTCACAACATGCACTTATTCCTGGGCTATACACATAGTCCTGGAACCCTAAAATTCATCCTTTTCTGAAGGGAAAAAAGCAAGGAGATCTTGTTTTTTCAAAACAGGACCTCAGGGTTATTCAATGAAATTCACCCTGTAATACAGGAACATACGATGTAACCCTGATCCCACATTCAAAACATCAATAAAACGACTGTGTGTGTGGAGGGCCCAATAGAAGGATTTGGAAACATGTGGGGCTAAGATATGTTTCTCTACCCCTCATCACACACCCAGTCCATGGCTGCTTCTGGTACTGTAGTCTATCGGAGTGTCCATGGCCAACTATGTTCCCATATGCAGGGATTGTAGGCAAAAGATAGGTAATGTCCTGCCCCTCTGACCCATCACAACCATCTCCCCCCCTCCCGGTCATAGAGTGGATTGTCACAAAGCTGGCTCTTCAGTGCTCAGGTGGTTGCAAAATACTCTGCATGACAGCTGGGCCCCACCTCCAGGCCATGAATCGGGTGGTTCCACATAGGCCTTTCTGTATAATATCTTAACATGAGAATTTTTTTTTTAAATAAATGTCAGAAAATTTGAAAAACAACATTTTAAAACAAATGCAAAACAAAATGTATGTACTTGTTGCTAGTTAATGCTTTCAGGAATCTTATACTTGCATAATTAAAATAAATAAAATTGCCAAGCGATTCATTTAGAATAAGATCCAATTACTTTTGTTATTTTGAAAATACCATCTCCCAAGTTAAGATTAAGAAATGGCAACTGTGCACGTGCACATAAACATTATCTTCCACAAATTGTCAAAGATTTTTACCAAAACAATCAACATCTATTCTACATTAGACCAAACTATAAATTTCCACTGCAAAATGTATCTTCTCTGATTTGTGAATGTAAAAATCAATTTATTTCATGGCAAAGTAACATGTAATACCTGTTTTGTAAACATCAAAATATAAGAAATTAAAATTATTAGAGAACAGTTGGCACTAAGGATTGCTCTGCTGTAAACCAATAAAATGCAGGGATTTAAGAACCAAACCAACATTTCAACTCATTAAACCCATTGCTGAGTCTTTATTTTCATAGCAGCATGAATTAAGGACCATGCACTCAAGTAACTTTTCAGCTAAAAGGTAAACTGTAAAGCTGATACTTTTAAAGGTTATCTGCAAATAAACCACCATATTCTGCTACTGACTATTTACACACATCTTCAATGAAATTAATGCAGAGTGTGGTGGTTTAAAACAAAGAACCTTCTGTGAAGGAAGTGGAGATGTAATAATTTATGAATAATGTATGTTGACCTGGTTATTGGAATGTTTACTGTATGGATATATTGGTTAGTTTAGTAGTTGGGCTGTAATGAAAATAAGCAGCAAGGAAGAATAGCTCAATGTAAGCCACCTCTCAGCAAACACTTGAGGGTTTACTCCTGGGGGAATTCTGCACCACCGCGCATGCACAGAATTTACGTCCCCTCACAGATTTCTTTGCTTCCCCACAGAAAACTTACTTTCTGATGGGGAAGCAATGGGAAGCCACAGGAGCAGTCACGCAAGCCTCCCCAGCAGTATATTTCAGGTACCCAGGGCAGTCAGCAGAGAGGTAAATCACTGTGATGCAGAGGGGCGGGACTGGGGAAAACCCGGCTGGTGGCTTCTACCCTGTGCCAGGCTCAGCTGCTAGTCCCGACTGGGCTGGGGAGGGGACTTCCTCTTCCCTTACACAGCATCTGGGGCTGGATCAGACCCACCCCCAGATTTCTCCCCCAGCTGCAGAAAGCTCTGCAAACTCCCCCCTCTCCCCAGCTTCCTGAACCCATTGCTCCTCAGCTTCAGGGGGAGGGATCCCTGTATAGGGAGCTGCTCCCTCATCTGCCCAACCCCCGTGCATCCAGACCCTCTCATACCAAAACCCTCCTGCCGAGCCTCACCTTCCCACACCCAGAACCCCCCCGATGAGCCCCACTCCCCATGCACCTGGACCCCCGACTGAGCCCCCCACACCCAGACCTCCCTGCCAAGCTCTATACCCCCACGCCTAGACCCCTCCTGCTGAGCCCCAAGCACCGTCACCTGGACCCCCCTGCAGAATCCCATTACCGTTCCACCCAGAACTCCCCAACAAGCCCCTGTGCATCCGGATCCCACACTGAGCTGCCCGTACCCAAATTGCCCCACACAGAACCCCCTCCCCCTCCACCCCTGGATCCCTTCATACTAAGCCCCTCCACACTTGGATCCTACATTGCTGAGCCTGCCTGCCCACACCTGGTGCACCTGGCACAGAGGGAAAGGCACAAGTGATGTGTTTCTGGGACAGGCCCGGTCCTTGCGCTGTCAGGGTTGGGTGCAGCCTCACTGCTGAGTCCTTATCCCAGGGGGCAGCTGCACAGTGATCTCCCATCTCTGTGCAGCCAGCGACCTGTGCTCCTCAATGCCATGCTGGAGCCTCCACATTTATTTGACAAATAAAATTTGCAGAATTTTAAAATATTGTGCACCGCATTTTTATTTTTTTGGCGCAGAATGCCTTCAGGAGTAAGGGTTGTTATGGGGTAATGGCTCTGAGGAATCTGTCTTGACTTCCTGCGGAGCCTACTGAACTGTTTTTTGACGACAAAGGCAAAAGTCTGGGAACTGACAAGAACAAAAGAACTCTGGTTGGATAAAAAGAGACTGGGGAGCTGTTAGAGACTGGAAAGTAGCTGGAGAGCTGTTAGGGGAAAGCAGACACCCCAAACCAGCTGGGGTGTCAGAAGAAATTCAGCCTGTCAAGGCCAATATGAAGGGATTGTAAGTCATTAGATATGCATGTACACTGTGTTGGTTTATAATCCTTTTTCTCTAAATTCTTTGCTCTGACTATTAAAATAAACAATGATTTGGCTTTCTGGTCACCATATTTGCCTCTGTCACAGATTCCCAAAGGGAAGAACTCCACGTGTTGAACTCTGTTGGATCTGCTGGGAAAGCACAGTTGATAGACCAGGTCCTGGACTGTAATACCTTGGGTAAGAGTGGGAAAACTGTGGAATTCCAACCCAGGAGAGGTAAGGGCACAAGGCCTAACACCTGAGGGGACGCACTCAGAGAAACCAGAAAGAGAGGAAAGACATAGCTAGCCCTGCACTCACGACACCTTCCAACTACTTGGACACAGTGGTAGTATAGGATATAATCTGAAATTCTGAAAACTTCATCCACTTCAACAATGTGTGCTGAATGCTCCATTAAGCAGCCTACTGCTGGAGGAATATTCTGCATGCTCTCTTTTATTCTTAAATACTAAAGGTCTATCCTTGTTGTGATGGATAGCACCTGGTCAGCTGTGGCACTGCACTAAACACTATTCTAAAGAGCCACCAGACTCATCTGAACCCCTACAGACTAGTTTCTGTGAAGAAGCTTTCTATTTCTTATAATGTATAGTTATCAAGTTATAACATCTTGATCAAGTAGGCAGACAGCAAAGAATGTCCTCTGCCATTCTTTGTCATGGGGAACAGTACACTTCACCTGGTGTGGAGGGGGCAGAAAGGGTGTTTACCATGTAAGGGCATGTCATTGTCGGGCCCAAAATTAGAAAATTTCAAAAACTGTATCAGATTTTAACATTATAAACAGGAGAAAAACATTCATACTTGTGTAGAAGCATTAGGTCTTATATCCTTTTTAGGCTGCAGCCACTGGAGGGCAACATGCTCACACAAACAGGTGATGGGACAGTAACTTTTGTAACAGTAGTTAGCTTTTAGAGGACAACGTGATCATATACTCTAACCAGGTGTGAATTACATCCAGCAGACAGTTGAGGCATGTACATACTGGATAAGGATAGCCACACATAATTAGCAAATTATCTAGATAGAGCAGAGCTGTTTTGCTGTGTACTGCACTGTGCAGTAATTCCACAAACCATTCCAAGCTCTCTGTGAAAAGTTCATGCATCTGAACAGTGATCCAGTTTTTAGAAGTAAAATCACTGGCTGCAACTAAGCCAGGGGAAAGCCAGTCAGCCTTAATATTATGGTCTTCCGATTGTGACTATTTAGAACATAAACTGACAACTGTTAGCTACAGTCATGCTTTTAGCAGGTTTCCATTAAATAACATTTACATTGAAATATTAATACAATAAATATATATTAATGCAGTATCACCTTTTCCTTTAAAAGAATAGAGCCTAGCTCAATAAAATAACTAGAGTGAGGATAACTAGGTAAAGATACTCATGAATGTGGAGACGCTAAAATGTATTGTTCTTCTCTGCATGGGAGAAAGATTTAAAACATGTTTGAAAATAATACTTATTTTTAAAAGCTCCCTTGGTCTTTGCAAACAAATAAGCAAATAAAGGGAACTCAAATATTGGGCCAATCACCTTAACAATGTCTCTTTAAATAATGTTTAAAAAAACCAAAACAAATAAACAATTAATGTTCAGTTCAATAGGATTTCATTGACATGAAAAGGTAGACTAATTTAGGATAGGGCCACAAACTGTGGGGAGCTTTATGGCTTGTTTCCTTTACTGTCAATTTCCGCTGTGGTGGCAGTTTATGTAGCATGATAACTCAAGCTGAAAAAAATAAAACTTAGTCAGCAAGGGCTAGAAAATGAGACCCAGGCACCAATTCTGCTAATACTTATGTATGTGAAATATGTGGCACTGTTCACATGCTTATGGTTAAGCACATACGTAAGTGTTTGCAGCACTGGGGCCTAAAGGAGAAGTAATAAGTAAAATGGTTCAGACCATAGAAAAAGCAGAATTTAAAAGATTGCAGAAAAGTACTAGGCCAATGATTTCTTGGAAGGACAGAGGGAAGAAGAATAAATTCTAAAACAAAGCTAATGGAAGAACTTCTGTGGATAAATAAAACATACATTACCAAATGAACAAAACGGGGCAGGAATTAATGTCTAGTACATGAGATGATGCACCTTTCCATCTATACAGAACCGCAAAAGGGTTATATATTGTGGATAATCTTTTAGATGATTACTTTAATATTGAAAAAATTGTGTCTGAAAGATCTCTCAGAAAAGGTCACTAATTGCATACATGAATCTTGAGACCTTGATCCTATAACTTCTTGTGCACTGAGCAGCAGGAGTATAAGGTGACTGTGCTTTGGAGACGTGTACACAGAGGATATGTGTGGACATAACTAAGGTTGAGCAACTAGGGTTCTGATTCAGCTTCCACGGAAGTGAACAGAAAGATTCCCATTAACTTAAATGGGAGCTGGATGGGGCCCTATGTGTAATTCTCCACATTTAGTGAAAGTAAGCCCCAAGCCCACTGTGGGCTTGTTCCCTTACTCTGAAGAGCTCAGGGTAAAAAAGGGCACAGAATGAGTGTGCCTGAGGATGTAAACAAAGCTTCATGCTCCCCTCCTGTATTAGACAGCAGAAATTTGGTGGTTATGCAGATCAGGATCTGATGCTTCCTTTGTCCTGCTCATCATTTTTACCTTGTGCCTACATGTACAACACACTGCACCTGTACAATACAGGATCAAAACCCGTGTGTGTGCACATAACATATATACTCATTCATAAACACTAGTAATAGTTTCTAAAAATAAAAATAGAATGTTGGTGCTATTATGGAGCTTTAGTGATGAGGCACTTTGGGTTTTCAGTCATTTATGTTCCATTATGTTTCTCCTCTCTCTCATTAGAAAAAATCTGGGGAAATCCAGAGATTATCCTTGCAGAAGACATAAAAACAACCATTTATCAGAAGAAAAACAATAATGAAAAGATTTTCTCACCTCTTTGGTAGGTGGTTACAATTCCTGACAGCAGCAGGCACTGCTTCCCCTTAAGCATAAAACTTGAAGGTAGCCTCACAGGTTAGAATTATAGGAGACCAAGTACTAGAAGTGACAAGAAGAAATAATGCATCTTATTAAGATACTAATAGCTGAAAGCCCATGCTCTTGCACAGGTGTAATTCATGTGTATAAAAAAGCTGAAAATGGCTGATAACTTAAAAATTGGATGGCAACGGTCCGTGAATCCCAGTTAAGATTGAACCTGCTGACATTCTAAACAAGAAGAGCTCTCAACCATGCACATAACTGTTTCTATTGCTTCACTCAGGCATTCCAGCCTTCAGAGTGATGTTTGGGGCTATTGTGTGTGCTAGTTGCATTCTGTGTGAGTGGCTACGTTGACTTGTGTATGGACTGTGTTGTGCTGAGACAGTTATGTTAGTTTGTACGAATGGCAAATGAGGGGTGCATGCTGCATGAGAAGCTGTGTGTGTTTGGAGTTACCGTGTATGCTGGTTGTGTTGTTGTGTGGGTGCTTGCGTTGATTTGGGTCTAGGGGCATGTGATAGGGTATACAAACCCCACACTAATAAGGAAGGGATTAAGCAGCTGCACTGGGCCCAGGCACCCCCCCCCTCCCCATTCCCCCAACACCACACCACACATGCAAAGCATACATGACTTGGAGGAGGAACTCAGAAGAACAGGCCAGCAGACAGTAGAGGTAAACTGTCTTACATTTCAAGCTCCTGGGAAGGAATACTGCAGGAACTCCTGCTGCCTGAGGCCAGGCTGTAGGGACTTTGCCACGCCCAGAGAAAACCTGTGATGCTGTGAAGGTCTGAGACTTTACTTTTGATTTCAGTTCTCTTTTATATGGGCAACTTAAAAATCAACATTAAAGGTCACATCCAAGTTTGTCATGCACTCTACAGATTCCAGTTATGTAATGTCTTTACTTAATTTGTTGGGGGAGAAAGGGGACTGGTAGGAAGTGATCAAGGGAAACAACACTTTTGGGGGCAGGACTTACATCCTACCACCAGACCCCAAAGCAGAACCTGAGGGAACCAAGGGGGCAGACCACCACAGGGCTGGAGAGAGCATCAACACCAGGAAAAGAAGAGATTGCTATGCCCATCTTGGCCACAAAGACATCCATGGTGAGTGAGCTCCCTTGGGGGTGGGGCGCGGCAGGAGGAGGTGGGTTGTGCTGGGGTGAGTGTGCCATATTAAGGGGCTGTGTGTGTTTGGAGTTGCTGGTTGTGTTGATTAGTGTCTGGGGGCGGGTTGTACTAGGAGATGTATTGATTTGTGTGGGTAGCAGTTGGGTGCATGAGTGTGGCAGCTAGGCCAAATAATCCACTATCTGTACAGTCTCCCTCATTTAACTGTTTCTTACAAATTAGCTGTAGGGTAAGGGTGGCGATTGGACGAGTCATCTCTGATATCACAATGATCTAGGACTCCACGCATAGCACAGATACATGCCTTCCTGCAGTGATTCTCAAACAGGGGTACATGGGGGCACACAGAGGTCTTCTGGGGGTACTCAACTCATCTAGGAATTTGCATAGTTGTACAACAGACTACATGAAAAGGACTAGCGAAGTCAGTACAAACTAAAATTTCACACAACTTGTTTATACTGCTTTATGTACCATTCACTGAAATGTAAGTACAATATTAATATTTCAATTGATTTATTTTATAATTACGTGGTAAAAATGAGAAAGTAAGCTATTTTTTAGTAATAATGTGCTGACACTTTTGTATTTTTAGGTTTGATTTTGTAAGCAAGTAGTTTTTAAGTGAGGTGAAACTTGGGGGTACACAAGGCAAATTAGACTCCTGAATGGGGTACAGTAGTCTGGAAAGGTTGAGAGCCACTGCCTTACTGTAGCTGTACACCACATGGGTGTAACTCAAAGTCAAAATGGCTGAAAACCTGAAAGATTGACATTAAGAGACTGTGAAACACAGTGACAATTGAACCTGGCGATTTTCTGAACAAAAGCTCTCAACCACGCTTGTAGCTGCTTTCATTGCTTCACACTGAGTCAACAAACATCCTAGGCTTAAGAGTAAAGGGTGACATTCCTGGAATCTTACACCATGTCTACACTTCAAAATTACGTCGACCTAACTTCTATCGGCATACAGCCTCCACAATTATTAAATCGCTTGTGTGTGTGCACACGTGGCTCTTTGTGTCAGTGGTGTGTGTCCTCACCAGGAGCACTTGAATTGATTGTATTGTCAGCGTGGGGCATTGTGTGACAGCCAGTAACTGTCAACATAAGCAACCTAATTACATTGACCGTGACTCAACACCACTCTGGGAGGTG
Organism: Emys orbicularis; assembly: GCF_028017835.1. Lineage (NCBI taxonomy): Eukaryota > Metazoa > Chordata > Testudines > Emydidae > Emys > Emys orbicularis. Next base: position 47,523,668 of record NC_088687.1, on the reverse strand, counting down.
GTGTTACTAAATAGGCATATGACACTTCCACAACTAGGTCAATGCAAGGCAAGTTACGTCGACCTAAGCATATAGTTTAGACCAGGCCTTACTCCACAGATTCACTATTACTATAGGGAAAAAATGCATATAAAAGATGGCTGAAAAGACAGCTGCTAGTATGAGAGGTATGCAAAACACATACTCTTCTCAGATATGTGGATACAACTCCCATAGGGCCAAATTCAGATGTTATATAAGCAGGTACAACTTCACTGATAATTTGGCCTATTGACTTAAGTGAGGTCTGCTCTTCTGTACAGGAATGCAGAATTTTGCCTTCATGCCATTTTCAGAACTCCATGCTCCACATTTGAATAATCTGGTAAAGGTCTTTGTAATATTAAAACATTAACTGCCTGACCTGAAGCCCTGATAGGCACATTTTTTCTTGAAGTCCACAGATTTCTCTGCATAAGGATTGCATGGTCAAGCCTTAATGTGTGAGACAGCATATACTGCACATTGAGAGGAGCTGGTCACCATTCTATTCTTCAAGTGGAAAACAACATTAACACCTAAATCTACATAGGTTGTTGCTTAAGAAATGGGTTAAAATAGTGACAGTACAAAGATATGTACTCCCCCAATAACTCTATGCTTGAGCATTTACTATAAGAAAACTCCAAAATGCTCACCAGTCAATTAAGATATGCAAATTCTGATTAAACAGGCTCTACAACAAAGGAACTTTCATAACCATGTGAAAAAACTTGTATAGCATAGCCTCAAGCTAACAATGTAAAACAATTAGCAGTGTTTGATTTATATACTCACGGCTCTTTGGATGCATTAAATTACTTATTAAATATATAACTAAGCGTGGAGCCAAAATTTACTGGTATTGGATTGTTTCTGCTATTGGCATCTCTACACACATCCCTTATAGTGCTAAAGAGAAATGGAGTTTGGTGCCCACTATACCACATACTTTTTATAGTCAGAATAGATGCTCTAACAGTGACCAATACACATTTCTGGCTTATTTCAGGAATTCCCAACAAGGATAAAAATAAATTCCAGGAAAAAATAGTATATGACCACATAATTCAAAACTATAATAATGTATACACACAAAGGGACCAAATTAAGGTTAAACACGGAACTGTAATTCTGGTGTTTGACTTCTGAGTTCTTTTCTTTGCAATCCTAATAATGTTCTTTTTACTACCTTTTTGTATGTAGTTTTCTAGGTTTAAAAAAAAAAAACACAACAAAACAAATTCCATCATATGGATACCCACACCGGTCATCAGCAGGGTTAGCTCCACTGCACAGAGGCAGCGCTGTTTCATTACTGTGTAGACTTCCCGGTCCAGCTGGAGCCCGATCTCTAGGACCCTCTCACTTTGCAGAGTCCCAGAGCTCAGGCTTCAGTCATAGCCCAAACATCTACAGGGCAATTAACCAGCCTGCAAACTGGAGTAATCTGGCATGGGCCAGCCACGGGGGCCTAGTTGCAGTGACTTAGGGTGACCAGATGTCCCGATTTTTGGGTCTTTTTCTTATATAGGCTCCTATTACCCCCCGCCCCCTGTCCCGATTTTTCACATTTGCCGTCTGGTCACCCTACGGACCAGCACTGGAGGGGCGCGGGATGGATGAGACACGTGCTTTCCTGGTGGGTTTCAGAGATACTTCCTGACGCTCAGGCCTGCTGGGGTCCATTCCAGCCCCCAAAGGGGAACGGGTTCTACTGGGGAGCGACTCTCCTGCTGGTCTCCTCCTCCCTAGCCCACAGGCCCCGCCCACCCAAGTCTGCCCAGCTCCCAGCACAAGCTACAGCGGCATTTGTTGTTGTTGTTGTTGTTGCTGCTGCTGCTCCCCTAAATGGATTTCACCTACCGCACACCTCCGCACGCTGGACAGGCGTGTTCGCCTACTTGTCTAGCCCTTCCTTACCCCACGTGGGAGAAAGGGGCGGACCGGCATGGTCATGCGGAAATGACACCAATAAGAAACCGCTTTACACTTACCTGGGATTCTGATTGGTGGATTGATTTCTGTCACGTGAGCGACACAGTTCCTCGCGGGGTCGGTCGCTAAGGCAGTTGGTGGAAGTATCGCTGGTTTACAGCGGGGCTCGCAGTGCACGTTGGGCAGGTAGGAGCTGGCAGCTGTACCTCGCTGGCCGGGAAAGGGGGTGGGTCACAGGGCGAGTCGCTGCGCGGGCTCGCTAAGCCTCGTTTGCGTAACGGTAATTCTGTCCCCAGGGTCGTCGTCGTCTCCCGCCGCCGAACTGCCCCGGGGTTTGTACACCTGTGAGCGGCGGTGCCCCGCGCAGGAGCCGCTTGCTGCGGCTCGCTGCCTTCCCGGGGGCGGCCCGGGGTTCGCTAGGGGCAGGGCGTGCGGAGCCCTAGGGGCTGTCCCCCTCCCGCTTAGTGCCTGGTGGGTTTTGCCGGACGGAGAGGCGCAGCTCGAGCCTGCACCGCCCCTGATCGCAGCACGGGGCACTTCCGGGGGGGCGGGGCGGAGTAACAGACTGGGGCGGGGCGTGAGCAGCTGGGAGACACCTGGGCAGAGCGCGAGCTGTTTGGGGTTGGAGCCTGTGATTTTCCTCTAGCAGCTAACTAAGGGGGGCAATTGATTGGCTTAACCGACAAAACATTGTTCCCTGTGCTCTTCCCCCCGCAGTGCGGAGGCTGTGGCGCTTTGCCAGACCCGGACAAAATGAAACTAACGCGCCGAAATAGGTTGTTATTTAAAGTTAAAATGATTGGTTATTCTTTTTCTCTTGCAGGTTCTGCAGCATCGCTGGAAAAAACAGTAATTTACTGAAGCTCTTTATTACCAACATTGGACTGCACGTGCAGATTAAAGTATGGCAATGGAGATCAACTTTCTAAGAGATCAAAGTAAGCTCCATCTAGACTTAAAATAGATTTTTGTGCACTTAAACACAGTCTTGCAATTACATTTCTCCATAACCTGAAACTGTGTTTCACTCCCTGATTATTGTTTGAAAGATGGATGCTGAACAGGAAACCTGCTACTCCTAGTCCCAGAGTAAACAAACAGAACCCCCGCACTGTTCTGTTATACAGTAGTTTTAGGAGTTACTTTCTGTAAAACTCTCTCCCAATACTTAGTTAAGAAAATAACTGTGTCAACAAATCTGGTTTGTCTTCAATAACAATAGTAAACAAAAATTCAGTCTCACTGTTGACTATGGTTCATTGATACTTTTAGCTTTCATTTCCCATCCCCACCTACCTACAATGTTGAGAGGTGGTTGGCATGTGCACTGTAGGCTTAGACATGTTGGAAGGGACCTACTTGGACTTCTGCTTCCTTCTGCTGTGTCTAAGATGGTGCAGAAGAGCACTCCCAGTGTGTTGCTTCTACTCTGTCAGTATTCAGTAATGCCTTTCTCTAAGGCTACGTCTACACTGGGAAGTTCACAGCGCTGCTGTGGGAGCGCTTCTGTGGCAGCGCTTTGATGTGTGAGTGTGGCCGCGTGCGAGCGCTGGGAGAGAGCTCTCCCAGTGCTCCTGGAAATCCATCTGCACGAGAGGAATAGCTCGGAGCCTGTCCATGCTAGCGCTTTGCAGCGCTCAAACTTGCTGCGCTTGGGGGGGGGGGGGGGGGAAGAGATGTGCGTGATTTTTCACACCCCTGAGCCAGCAAGTTGGAACGCTGTAAAATATAAGTGTAGACAAGCCCTAATTTTGTCATATGTAGGGAATTTTCTTAGTTATCTTTTGAGACTTATTTGTAGAGTGGAAGTACTGGAGATGAGATCTTGGTATTTCTGTTTTTATGCAACTGGATGGTATAAAACTTGATTCTTGTGTAGCCATAGAAGCCCCATAGTAATGTTCTTTTTGGGACTATGAAATTAGAATATGTATGTTTTGTCCTTTTACTGGTGAGAATAGGCATCATTTTTTAGTTATTGTTCATGAAATAGGCTTCACTACAAACTGGTATCAGCATTATTCTTTTGTAAGGGATGCACTGCGTTGATAGAATCGATAAATAAAATTACTAAGGTTCTGAGGAAGCTAAACTTAAAATATACAATAAGAACTTCCAGCTCTACAGCTTTTTTCTGGTATGTCCATAGGGCTACATTCTGTAAACAGGAAGTGACCTGCTGTACTGTACAGATCAGTGATCCCCAAACTTTTCAGGGTTGTGCGCACCTTCCCTCCCCCCCCCCCCCAGCTGGTGCCGAGAGCAGGGCAGCACCTGGGGGTGAGTCTGGGGCCGGCAGCTGGGCCCACAGCCAGGTGCGGAGCCACCCCGAGGCTGGGCGGTGCTTCACGCCCCCCATAGGGGCTGGCCCAGGCCCTCTGCACCCCCTTAGGGGGGCACACCCCACAGTTTGGGGACCTCTGGTATAGATGAATGCAATCCCAGCTGCTATTACTAGTATGCGGGGGAAACTGCTAGCAGGGTAGGAAACGATAGCTTGCATCAAGGATGCCTGCTAACATTTTAACATTCTGTTTAACAGAATAAGCGGAGTAATATATAATGGTTAGAATTGCCACTGATGGCACAACTTTTTTATTTTTTTAAAATAAAGAAATATATTGAACAGCTGATTTGGATGACCTCAGGTGAAAAGTCACCTTTCGAATTCTAAAAAGGCACCTCTGTAATAGAGAAGAAGAGCTTCTGTATCAGATCCTCTTTCCATTATTGGCGGGGGGAGGTTGTATTTTTGAATAGTAACTTGTATGGTTCGTGCACCTAGCCCAATGCTTTTATTTGCCTTTTTTTTTTTTTTTTTTTTTTTTAAGTGCCTGGTATTTATGACATTGTTGCTTTTTTTGCACTTGCATACTTCCATTATTTTCCCCATCAAAACTGAGTTCACACTGTCTCGCCAAGCACAAACTGACGGAACTTGCTTAATCTGTCTGGGGATTTCAGGCTTGCTTTTGACTTTCCAAAAGACTTATTGTTAAGAAGTACCAGGACAGTACCTAGTGACAAAGGTAGAGTTTAACCTGTATTCTCACACTACATGAATGTAGGTTACAATTGTGAGATATTGGTTAGAGGCTTACTGTAGATCTGGTATGATTCAATGTTTTTTGATTCATGGCTGAGAAGTCAAGGTTTTAAAATAATGAATGTTTATTATATTCATAAGGAGAATGCTTTAAGAATGTGCAATGTTAGATATTATTAAAAGGACCTCATCTGTACCTATAGTGGTGCTTTGTTTAATAGCATTGATTTGTAGTAGGTGAGACTCACCCCAACATGCACTCATGTGGTGATCAGGAGTTGCTCTGATCCTGCAAATACTAATGTGTGCTTAACTCTCTGCACTTCAGTAGTCCTATTGAAGTTAAGCATATAAATAAGTGTTTGCAGGATCAGGGCCTACATAAGATATGGATTTCACAGATGTGCAAAAGTAAGGGAATAATTAAAAAAACAAAACCCACTCTCCAGATATATGCTGAAGTACCATCTTAAGCTGTTTCTTCTTCAGATGAGGCATGTGACTAAAATTATAGAAATATGTAGTATTATTTACATATCCTCTTTAGGAAGTAGATACTGTATTTAAGCAAATATCCTTAGTAATAAAGAATGATGCGGGGGAAGGCTGTGACAAAATGTGTACAGAATGGTTTCTAAATATTTTTCTGGAGAACACCATAATGTATTTCAAGTATATACATAAATAACTACTGAAGTGAGAGCTCTAAAAAAACAACAACAACAACAACAACAAAAACTGAAGTTAGGTTGCTTTTAAATGTGACTCTTTTTTCAAAGTTCATAATAGTGCTTATTTCTGAACTACCTCAAGTTTGTTTTCTGAATCCTTTACTGCTTTGTGCAGAAAGATTACTTTGCAAAATTTGCAGCAAATAATCTGTGATTTTGGACTTCAAAACAAAGTGAAAAGTTAACTCCAGTATGTTCATTATCTGCAGAAAGCATGCATGCATGACCCTTATTTAAATAAATTGGAAATTTTGAAGCAGCAATCAAGGAGTTTAAGACAATCATCAATATCTCTTATAATTTTCTTTGAATAGCTGCATTACCACGAACATTTCCTTAGCAAGAAGCTGTATAGCTGTTTTGCTGGTTCATATTTTCATGTTTTGGGTGGGAAACATCAAGAAAAAATGAAGTATACTTTTGTTTAATTTTGGAATAATTGCCTTGTGTTAATGGATTTTTCTCCTTAATTTCCCTTTGCTTTACTCTTCCTCATTCTCCATGCAAAGCTGTTGTCACCCACAGCTTTGTGTTTGCCAAATGCTAGAGAGCTCTGACACAAGGAAGAAAACAAAACTCTTGCTTTTTGTTCACATACACATGCACACACAGCTGTACCAGTACTCTAATAATTAAGCCAATCTGGAATTCCCCATTTTCTTTATGGCCCCAAAGTGCTGCTGTGAGTTCCTGTTATATTTGGCCTTCCCCAATAAGCAATGTGACCTCTTTTTTTGGGGCGGGGGGATGTCCCTGGTGCTCTCATTCAGCTTCTTCTAAGAAGCTGACTCTGACATGCTCCCTCCAGCTTGTCACGTATGACATGGTATTTACCAGGGGTGTTTTTTACCATTCTGGGAAAAGCTAGTTAAGATATTTTTTATCTTAAAAAGTGGTTCATGAATGCATACCATATTACTTCGTTTTAGTTGCGTGTGGTAGTAGATTGATAATTTAATTTAGAGTTGTACCAATAAAGAGAAACTGCAGGAGGAATAATACTAATATAACAACTATAATATTGAACATCTGAATGTGTATATTTAAGTATTTTCTCAAGGAAGTTATACATATCACTCATGTTTCAGTTTAATATTATATAAACAAAAGTCAAACTTTTATGAAAATGCCTACAACTCTCAAGCATTAAGCAATTGTGAGCATGCTGAGTTCCAGACAACCAGTCTGGGTCCATTTGGCCATGCAGCATTCTGTAGCAGAATACCAGAATCTGTACATTTCAAAAAATGAATACTTTCCTTAAAATGTAGGGAGACATATGCCTGCAATCCACTACATCAATGAAACTACTTCTAACTGCCCATTTAAGCAATCGTATAATCTAGGTAAAGATTTATACAGTATCTGACTGTTTGGCTTTTTTTTTTTTTCTTCCAGATCAGAGACTAAATGCAGCACTCAGACAGCATCAAGCAGAGAACCTTTTGAGGACTACCTCTGTGCAAGTATGTTAATTAGGGCTTGTCAACACTGAGGATATTTACATTGGTGTAAGACCTCAGTATAGGTGCACTGCACAAATGTAAAATAGGTCTTTCACCAGTACACCTTAGGCTGGTTTGAAATGTGCTTGAGTCATTCACCTCTGTGAATAAGTCCATTGCAGGCCTCTGCTGTTGCTCATAGGTTTCCCAAACAGCATTTCAGTGAAAGTGATGTGATTGTCTTGTCAGTTTCAGTGTTAAGCAATAGGTTCTGAATGGCAGCAGTGAAAACTGACAAACAGTGATTGATTGGTGGGGTTGTTTTGCTCTGAGTAGCAGCAGCAGAGACATTGGAGCTGTCTGCAGATTTAGGGAGATCACAGTACATCAGTTTAACCATGCAAATGTGAAAGGAGTATATTTGCAACCATAAGGGCTAAAAAGTTTTGTTTATATTTTGTGAAAGCTTAATTTCTGCAGAAGTTGATGGTACACCTCTACCCCGATATAATGCGACCCGATATAACACGAATTCAGATATAATGCGGTAAAGCAGTGCTCCAGGGGGGCGGGGCTGCGCACTCCGGCAGGTCAAAGCAAGTTCAATGTAACGTGGTTTCACCTATAATGCGGTAAGATTTTTTGGCCCCCGAGGACAGCGTTATATTGGGATAGAGGTGTTCCCCAGTTCTTTTCAAGCTTTGCCTTTATAAGAAAAAATAGTTAGCCCAACTCCTAGATTTGTTTATACCAGGGGTAGGCAACCTATGGCACGCGCGCCGAAGGCGGCACATGAGCTGATTTTCAGTGGCACTCACACTGCCCGGGTCCTGGCCACCGGTCCGGGGGGCTCTGCATTTTAATTTAATTTTAAATGAAGCTTCTTAAACATTTTAAAAACTTTATTTACTTTATATACAACAATAGTTTAGTTATATATTATAGACTTAGAGAAAGAGACCTTCTAAAAACGATAAAATGTATTACTGGCACGTGAAACGTTAAATTAGAGTGAATAAATGAAGACTCGGCATACCACTTCTGAAAGGTTGCCGACCCCTGGTTTATACGTAGCATGCACACTTCTGACATTATATACAAAGAGCTAAGTTGTTAGATTAGCTATTGTTTTTTGCCATTTTTCTGTGAATGACCTTTGTGTCTACCTCTATCCAGAAGTGAATATAGAAATCATATGTAATCTCATTAGCGTAGTTGATTCCTTGCTCTGTGATGTGATATTTCTGCATATGTATGCATCCCAAGACACATCTAGAATTCCAATGGCAATTTTCTTTCAGATTGCACGGGAATTCTAAAAATTAGTTCATTGTGCATACATATCCAAAACTGAACATGTGAGATATGATTTTAAGTTTTGAATACAAATGGAGTAGAATCAAGTTCTTTATAGATTTGAGCTCTGAAATCAAGTTTAAGAACTTCCAGTTTTGTGCATTAATGTGCAAACTACTCTATTACAGAAAAATGTCGTAAGGGGTGATGACCCACTGGAACCGTGGCTGACTGACCAAAGGTAATCCTATTTTAAAATTGTCATGTACTCGAATAGTAGGGCATGGCCATTTTCAGCAGGTAACTTAATTGTTTTATAAATGTCTAATCACGGAAGTGTAAATAAAGTGAATTTAGGAGGTATGATTATCCCTTTCCTTTTAAAAAAAAAAAAAAAAAAAACCTCCAAAGAATCCGATTAACTAGCCTTGGGAGGAAGGAAATTGGAAGCTGGACATGGGTGAGAGACTACTTCCTCTGTGTCAGAAGCATAGAAATGTAGGGCTGGAAGAGACTTCAGTAGGTCATCTAGTCCAGTCCCCTACACTTGAGGCATGACTACTTTATTTAGATCAGCCCTGTCAGGTGTTTGTCTCGCATGTTCTTAAAAAATCTCCAATGATTGAGATTCCACAACCTCCCATGTAGTTTGTTCTAGTGCTGGACTACAATTACAGTTAGGTTAGACACTAAGAAAAACTTCTTAAGTCTCCTGTGATTTGCTGAACAGTTTTGACTATGAAAGTGTTGCATGGTTTTTGTTCATTTCATGCTCATTATACTCCTTATGATGTTAATCACAATGTTCTATGCACTTTCAGCTGTTTATTACATTTACTGTTATTAGTACATGTTAGACAGGTTACTCCATTTTCCAAAATTGAGTTCAGGCAAAGGATAACTCAGACTCCATATTGGGGAAGCTTCTTTACAGTACTTTGGCAGGAAAGAAGCCAGACATTTGGAATTAGTTCCAACTAGCTCCTGTAGAGCTACTTGCACACGCCAAAGTTCTGAGGTGTCTTTAAAAATTAAATTAGTCTGAGTACCCGTTGCTTGGGGAGTGTCAATTTATAGAGACAGTCAAGGTGCAATCTTTTTGCGCAGCGTCGGATCAAGACTGCCCGACCAGGCAATCAAATCAAGATCACCAGCAGCTGTAAAGAAATTAAAGACTGTTAACATCTAGTCACTTACCTTAAGCATCATGGTGTTCCTGAGTTCCAACATCTTACCTTTGGAACCAGTCGCCAGGATCCTGAGGGCTCTCACCTTCGGGTCCCACTATTTTAGCTTCTAGATCCTGGCAGCCCGTGGATCACCTGTGATGATAAATGTATCTTAACATCTTTCCTGCCCGTTGAGAAAACCTAGAGCAGTGGTTTTCAAACATTTTTTCTGGCGACCCAGTTGAAGAAAATTGTTGATGCCCACAACCCAACGGAGCTGGGGATGAAGGGTTTGGGGTTTGGGAGGGGCTCAAGGCTGGGGCAGAGGGTTGGGGTGCAGGCTGTGGGCTCTGGGATGGGGATGAGGGGTTTAGGGTGTAGGAGGGGGCTCTGGGATGGGGGGCTCAGGGCTGAGGATTGGGCTTACCTCAGGCAGCTCCTGGTCAGCAGCGGAGCGGGGGTGCTAAGGCAGGCTTCTTGCCTGTCCTGGCACCGCTGATCGCGCTGCACCCTGAAAGCGGACAGCAGCAGATCCAGCTCCTAGGCGGAGGAGCGCAAGCAGCTCTGCGCAGCTCTTACCCGCTGGTACTGCCTTCCCCCCCTCCCCCAGCTTCCATTGGCTAGTTTCTGGCCAATGGGAGTGCGGAGCTGGTGCTCAGGGCCGGGGCAGTGCGCAGCGCCCCATGGCCCCCCCGTCCTAGGAGCTGGACCTGCTGCTGGCTGCTTCCGGGGCACAGCGTCAGCACAGGTAGGGACTAGCCTGCCTTAGCTGGGCAGCACCAGCAACAGGACTTTTAATGGCCTGGTTGGTGCTGCTGACCAGAGCTGCTGTGACCCAGTACTGGGTCACGACCTACAGTTTGAAAACCACAGACCTAGAGACAGTAAAGTATCTTGGGGTATTCTTTTGTTCTCTTTTGTTTAGTTGTTGCCAAGGTTTGGGTCAGTTGGAGCCTGAGTTTTATACTCACCTCCATTAAACCACAACTCACTTGTTACTTGGTCATCGTTCATGATGATTCCCTGTTCTCATTGTTACTGCTCTTAAATAAATTTTTTTTTGTTTTGGAAAAATACTCTCTTTTGTCCACTACACCACACAAGGGAGGTGGGAGGCACACCAACTTCTATCTAACCCCAGGTGATGGATCTTTTCACCCCTCAGGATCTTGCTGCTGAAACCAGAATTGTTGCTGGCCTATTTACTCTGACTTTCAGGTTAACAAAAGTATGTGTAAAAACTCCAGCCAAAGTTTGATCTTATATTTAAGGCAGTTGACTGGAACTTGGGAGTTACAACTTCACTAACTAGCTCTTCCACTGACATCCTTTGTCACTTTGGGCAAATTGCTTAATAGTTCATGTCTCATTTCCTGTCTGTAATACAGAGATAAGAAAGGATGGGTTGTCTATTTAGTTTATAAAGTTTGAGGCAGGTATTTGTACAGTGAATAGCACCAGAGGGCTTCAGTCTCTGTTGGGGTCTCTAGGAACTGCTTTATCTGAATAGAAGAAAAAGTTAAATAGGTTATTTAGGAGAATTAGTATCAATTAGAATTGTAGGACTGGAAGGGACCTTGAGAAGTCTTCTAGTCCAGTCCCCTGAACTCAAGGGAGGATTAAGTATTATCTAGACCAGGGGTCGGCAACCTACGGCACGCATGCCAAACACGGCATGCGAGCCGATTTTGAATGGCACACGGCTGCCTGCCGCGGTTCCGACCCCCAGCCGCACTCAGCCCCCCCGCCCACCGCTCTCCCCTGCTGGGGCAGGAGGCAGAAGCTTCGTCCTGCAGCAGCCAAGCTCCCCCGCTTCTTCCCCCAGCCGTGGTGCAGCCTGCTTTCCTGCCCCTCCTCCTCTCCTTCCCTGCGCCAGCCCTTGCAAAGGGAGGGGGGAGGAGTGGCAGCATGGCTGCTCTGCAAAAGCCCCGCGGCCCCACTCTCCCGGCCGGAGCTCCAGCCGGCGCGCGGCAGCCCCGCGGCCCGTTGCTAAAGCTGGCCCTGGGTAAAGGAGGCAGAGAAGCGGTAGGGACGGGGCCTTGGGGCAGGGGATGGAACAAGACATATCCCTTCCAGCCCCCTGCCATGAGCCGCTCAGGGCAGGGGGCTGGGAGCACCCCCACGAGCCGAGCACCCCAGCCCTCTGCCCTGAACCCCCCCACACCCAGCCTTCTGCCCTGCACCTCCACACACACCCCAGCCTTCTGCCCTGCACCACCCCACCCCCAGCCTTCTGCTGTGACCTCTGAAGCCCCCCCAGCCTTCTGCCCTGCACCCCCCACATCCCTCCAGCCCTCTGCCCTGACCTCTGAAGCCCCCCACACCCCCAGCCTTCTGCCCTGCACCTCCACACACCCCCAGCCCTCTGCCCTGACTTCTGAAGCCCTCCACACCCACCCTTCTGGGGGCGTGGGGGGCTTCAGAGGTCAGGCCCCACTCAGCCCGCTGCCGGCCTAGGTGAACAGAATGCCAGGCTGGCAGCGAGCTGAGCAGGCTGGTGGCGTAAGATCAGCATTTTAATTTAATTTTAAATGAAGCTTCTTAAATATTTTGAAAACCTTGTTTACTTTACATACAACAATAGTTTAGTTATATAATATATAGACTTATAGAGAGAGACCTTCTAAAAAACGTTAATGTATTACCGGCACGCGAAACCTTAAAGTAAATAAATGAAGACTCGGCACACTGCTTCTGAAAGGTTGCCTACCCCTGATCTAGACCATGCCTGACAGGTGTTTAACCTGCTCTTAAAAATCTCCAATTTATAGAAGGATCTCTCTCTCTGACTTCATATAGACAGTGGGGCAAACTGAGTAGTGATTTTTAAACAGTAGTGCAAATTGCTTGTGGTTGCAAATTGGTCAGTAAGGAAATATGAAAAACTTGAACTGTTGACTGATTAGAAAGAACTGTAGTAGGAAAAAAAACTATGAGGAAGAAAAATAAAGTGTGTGAATTAAGGTGCATTATTTTACACCTGCCTTATAGTTGATGTTCCTGCTTTGTTTCTTGCACATACAAAAGTACAATTTATGGTCTATGTTAAATCTTAATTTTTTCCCCTTTCTAGTGTTTCACTATATAATGTTGCATTAACATCACTTTCACAGTTAAAGTAGCTTAATTCTGAATTCTGAAAACTAAGTTTTGCAAATGCACTTGAACTTTGAATGACATTTTTCTTTAAGTTGATGTGCATACTTTAAGAGTAATAACCATAGGTTGTTCATTTGACTATTATTATAGTTCCATCAGGAAGTAGAGAAAAACATTTTTATTTTAATATGTTTGGCTCAGGTTGAATAGTAGTTTGATAAGGGCATTTCTGTAAAACCTGGTAACTACCAGAACACTGCAGCAACTATAATTACGTATCTTATACATTTTTCACTTTTAGCTTACTGTCCCCTCTAATTGCTGAGTATGATAAACATCTGGAGGAAATGAGTGAACAGCTGCAGTACTATCAGGTATGAATCATACCACTGGAAAGGTTTGATTGTATTTATTAAAAGAAAAAAACATGCAATTAAATGTAAATTTGTCATCTCTCTATATTCATTTAAAAAACTAGGAAATAAAATTTTAAGTACCAATATTAAGAGGAACTAAGTCAATACAAGGTGGGACTGTAAAGCTTGAAAATGAAGTGTTTGCTTCAATATTAAACACCAACGTTCTTATAATCTAAAAAGAAATTAGACCAGAAACTAGTTTATAGCTTTGTACATATTGTGCCCAAATTACAACCTTCTAGAATTACATTAATTTTAAGAGCACAGTGGCTGCCATCAGTAGTAATATTTCAGTCCTCTAGTATTAATAGCTTACCGCACTATTTTCCGGCGAAGGAAATTGTTTTGTACTACCTTTTGAAGTTTTATTAGGATACTCCCCTTTTTGAAGGGAGAGGTGGATCTTTTATGAAAAGAAATTGAATATGCCCAACCTGCCCAATATGTTGTCTATGATCTTGGAAATAGCATTGAGAGACTAAATATGCCCATCGACATATTCCTAACGTGGCAGCAGGGACGAGTGGCAAGAATCCTATTTTGTGAAATATTTAATATTAGCTTGTGTTCTTTAACTGAGGTCATTACCCAGGAACACCTAAACTCTTAAAAACCAAATTTAGTGATGACTTTGCTACTACTGTGTGTAACTATTCACTTGTAACGCTATAAAATGTTTGTGTAACATTTATGCAAGATTTTTATTGCATTATAAAACTTATACACCTACCTCGATATAACGCTGTCCTCGGGAGCCAAAAAAATCTTACTGCGTTATAGGTGAAACCGTGTTATATTGAACTTGCTTTGATCCTCCAGAGTGCGCAGCCCCCCTCCCCCCCCCCCCAGAGCACTGCTTTACTGCGTTATATCCAAATTGGCGTTATATCGAGGTAGCGGTGTATATGATCTACCAGTTAATTCTCTTGCAAAAATAAAAATCACTTTACACAATTGTCCATCTTTAAACATAGCTAGTCAGAAATAAAAATTAAATTTTTGAAAGTTAAAGGAATGGTATTTCAGTGTGTGACTTTACTGCTTAAAGGCCCTGTGATTTAAATGTGAAATTTCACTGTCAAATTTTACTTTCTCAGACACAGATGGGTGAGATGAGACTAAAACTTCAACAAGTCACCAAGGAAAATGAAAGGTAAATTAATTGATTGACATGTTAAACACTTTACATTTCTAAAAATTAAAAGTATTTCTAGGGACCTGGAGATAAACCTCTGAATCTGTGTACTGTGGCCAAAATTTTCATACTTGCGCGTTTAAACTTAACCTCTTAGGTGTTGAAATATGTGTTGAGGCACCCAGGTTTGGAAATTTGAGCTATGTATATACATAACAAACAAGGAATAATACAAATTTTATTGTTTAGAAGTCAGTGTATACATTTCTTTTGTGTATTGTGCAAGGTGTGTATTTTCAACTGTGCATTTTTTTAATATGTATATGTTAAAGGACTTGTGATGTTCGTAATTAAGGAGAATGGACTCCAGACTTGCTTGTCTTTCTCCTGCTTCGTTTAATAGCAGGTTGTCTCTTCCTGGATTCTGCTTCCAATGTACGCTGGCTTGTGGGATTCTACATTTGTTCCTATCTTCACCTTTTGATACTAATTTTTACACTATTAATGTTCCCAAAAATACAGATTACAGGTGCAGTCTTGCAAATATAACAGTGTAGTATTTGCTATCCATTAAAGTCAATGAGCGTACTCATGAAACTAAGAGCTATACACAGCATTATGTACCTTAATTTTCACTGTTTATCCTCTTATTTTTGACTTTGTGCTCCAACACTAGGTTAATTCGGACCCACAAATCTGCCATCTGCTAGTATCTCTAACATCACCCACATTCTTGTGGTGTCTCACCATGTGAATGAGGGGGAAATCTACCGTGGGCACAGATTCTGAGTCATGACCAGGTCCAGGTTGAACCTTCAGTCTCACTGTATATGGTGCCTTCCCTGCCCCCAGCTCTGTTACCAAACCTATCTTTTGCTGCTGAGAGGTTGAAATAGAGCAGGGGTCGGCAACCTCTGGCACGTGGCTCGCCAGGGTAAGCACCCTGGCGGGCCGGGCCAGTTTGTTTACCTGCCTCGTCGGCAGGTTCGGCCAATCGCGGCTTCCACGGGCCGCGGTTCGCCATCCCAGGCCAATGGGGGCGGCGGGCAGCAGCGCGGGCAAGGGATGTGCTGGCGGCGGCTTCCCGCCACCCCCATTGGCCTGGGATGGCGAACCGCAGCCCGTGGGAGCCGCAATCGTCCGAACCTTCCGACACGGCAGGTAAACAAACTGGCCCGGCCCGCCAGGGTGCTTACCCTGGCGAGCCGCGTGCCAGAGGTTGCCGACCCCTCAAATGGAGTGAGTTCACTTCAGAGCTCTATTAAAGCCTTTCTTGATTAGTCAGCAGTTGTAGTCAGTGAGCCATATTAACTAAATTTAAGTGGGTGACATCAAATTCAACCAAGATGCTTAAATCAGAAAATTAATAAATTCAGTGCTCATATTAAGAGTAATATTGGTGTTGAGAAAAATGCTTAGCTGGCATCCTAACTGGACCCTGTCATGTCCATTTTATTAATACCTTTGTAATTACAGTAAATGTAGGATGTACTTTTCAAGAGTGATATGCTTTACATAAAAATACATGTTCAGTTCATTTCGTTTGGAGGACATAACATACACGGATGTATTCAGCTTTCAACTTTCTTATGTTAGTGTGCAAGTATCTTCTGATAGCTGGTAATTGCTAATAAACTAATAAGACTGAAAATCAGAGATGATAGACCAGCAGAAACTGTTCGTGGTGATATAAGAAAATCACTGTGGTGTATGCTCTCTCAATGATCATTGCGGTGCTGTAAAGTAATTCAGTTTAGTTCACATGATGTCTTATTGCATAAATATAAGCTATTTTCAGTGTGACAGGTGTGCAGGGAGAGAGAGAATCAAGCATGTAGTTTATTACGTGACAGATTTTCTCCACTTCAGTTGTAGAATTTACATTTGTTTTCCCAGGTATGCATATTATATGCAAATTGTTATTTTGTTGACGATCAGATATTAAAACATATCCGGTCTTCAAAATATAGTATCACTCTAAATGGTGACATTCTTATCAGCTAGGAAGGAACTCTGAGATCTGAGAGAGCAGAGACAAGGAAATCCAAGAGGTGGCTCGGGGTCGGGGGGAGCAGGAGAGGGCCAGTGCAAATTGAAACAAATGAATAATTAAGCTATTTACACAAGCCCCTGCTTGACTTAACATGTAGCAGTCACTATGACATTTCTGCTGATTTTGGTGTAAAAACTGTATTTACTATGTGAAGTAGTAATATGTTTTGCTGAGAAGTGGTTATATTTAATGTATATGCATACATAGAGTTGAAAGGCAAGTCAACTTGTAATATAGTTAAGTATTCTCAGATACTGCAACTGGCACTGGGACTCCTTGCCAATTTTTGTGGTTTAAAAAAAAAAAAAAAAGATGACTAAGTATGTTACTCTCTTCTGTTGCTGCGTGAGAGGCCCACATATAGAAGAGGAGTAGACTAAAGTATGCAGGGGAAACAGTTTAACTGTAAATTTTCAGGTTTTTTAACTTTGTGCATATGTAGATCTTTTTCTGTAACCTTTGTTATACTAATCTTGGGCATGGCGTGTAACAGTAAATACAAGTGAAATATAAGTGGGATTTGAGTTGATTGTGTCCCTGTATGTCTTAATTCTTCAAAAGAGAGGAGCAGGGTTACTTATGATTATCAGAGTAACATTGGAAACCTAGCCTTTGTAAATGAGCAGTACAATAAAGATACTGTGTAACTGAAATCTATTCTTATAAAGTATTTATACTACTATTTCATGAAGTTTTTTCCTCTCTGTATAGGCAGACAACTGCCATTAATGACAATAGGAATTATGCTAATGAATTAGTAATCATTTAGCACTTCTCATTATCAAAATGCTTTTCAGACAGAAAAGAATAGTCTAAAACTTTTGGTTAATTTTAAAGCATTTGCAGTAATATTCAGGTATTAGGATTCTTTAACAGGGCTTGAAAAAATAAATAAATTCAGAAGTGCTAAATGATTATTAACTGCCTCAATGGGGGTGGCCCAGCACTAATTTATTTCCGGTGGGGAGCAGCATTAATTGGAGGCCTGGAGTACAACCCGCTGTAATCTGGGGTCTTTAAACCAAACAATGAGGAATTCCCAAACTAAGATTGAATGGGTCTGATTCAGGGCACCTGTGTATTTGAATAGGCTGTCTTTCAGCAAACAGATTTGGATAAACTTTAAGGCCTGTTAATTGATTTGACAGACACTTCTTAAGATACATTTTATACGTATGCAGTTGGATGTCTATCATTCCAGTGTCTCTGGGGTGAAGAGGGGATTACAAATATAAGGCCGAATCCTGCTGCTTTTAATAATCCTAATAGACATGAATAAGGTCTGTGGTATCTCTTTTTTACTATACAGTTGGTCAGGAGTTTATGTAGCACTTACATATCTTTCATCAGTTGATTTACCAACTCCAATAGACATGGTAGTGTGCAAAATATAGTATTGTAGTACAGGGAGGCCTAGAATGGGCTAGCTGCCCCAAGTACAAACCTGCCCAGACCCTGTGGGTATGTACATGGGGCAGCTAGCCCATGCTTCTGCTGCCCATATTACCGTGGCTACATTACTACTTTTTTCATGCTTGATTTACCTCCCTCTCCATAGATACAAATGTGCACCCCCATCTGCATCCTTCTGCATCAGCTGCTGCACACTACATGGCATTCATTTTCTGGTGGGGGCAGATACTGTTAGTCATTGTCCTCCCCGAACTGTTCCATCAATGGAGGACAGCCTTATGTCACACACAGTGATCCACAGCAGTCTGGCATATCATTGCATCCCCAAACACCCCAGCCATGGTACCTTTCCTATCCTTATCTACCTGGCCAATGCTACCCACTTTTGGGGCTTTGGTGGCAAAGGCCATCAGGCAAAGCAGGGTTTGTGGATGCCTTGTGCAACTTCAGTTCCCGTCAAAGCAGGCAGGTACAGCATCAGGCCAGATGTTTTCAAGCAGTTTGTACAAACAACTAGTTCTCACAATACTCCTTTGAGGCAGGCTTTATCATCCCCATTTTATGGATGGAGCATCTGTGATGAAGATTACTTACCTAAGGCCTTACAACAAATTAGATGTGAGGTGGAACTAGAATTGAAGTGTGTGGTTCCCACACAGTGCAAGCAATTTTGTACTGAGGGTGGCCAGCCCCTGCTGCTGCTGGCTGTGCTACTGCAGCTATGCTTACATTTTCATCGTGCTAGCTTGATGAGAGCTAGCTTGAGTATGGCTGTTCAAGATGGGAATCACAGTGCTAGCTCCAAGTATCGGTGTAGCCTAAATGAGTCTCTTTCTGAGAGTTGGCTTTTCCTCAATAAGGTCTTAGAATCATAGAATATAAGGGCTGGAAGGGACCTCAGGAGGTCATCTAGTCCAATTCCCTGCTCAAAGCAGGACCAACACCAACTAAGTCATCCTAGCCAGGGCTTTCTCAAGCTGGGCCTTAAAAACCTCTAAGGAAGGAGATTCCACTACCTCCCTAGGTAACCCATTCCAGTGCTTCACCACCCTCCTAGTGAAATAGTGTTTCCTAATATCCAACCTAGACCTCCCCTACTGCAACTTGAGACCATTGCTTCTTGTGCTGTCATCTGCCACCACTGAGAACAGCCTAGCTCCATCCTCTATGGAACCCCCCTTCAGGTAGTTGAAGGCTGCTATCAAATCCCCCCTCACGCTTCTCTTCTGCAGATTAAATAACCCCAGTTCCCTCAGCCTCTCCTCGTAAGTCATGTGCCCCAGCCCCCTAATCATTTTCATTACCCTCCTCTGGACTCTCTCCAATTTGTCCACATCCCTTCTGTAGTGGGGGGACCAAAACTGGATTCAGTACTCCAGGTGTGGCCTCACCAGTGCTGAATAGAGGGGAATAATCACTTCCCTCGATCTGCTGGCAATGCTCCTACTCATACAGTCCAATATGCCATTCGCCTTCTTGGCAATGAGGGCACACTGCTGACTCATATCCAGCTTCTCGTCCGCTGTAATCACCAGGTCCTTTTCTGCAGAACTGCTGCTTAGCCAGTTGGTCCCCAGCCTGTAGCAGTGCATGGGATTCTTCCTTCCTAAGTGTAGGACTCTACACTTGTTCTTGCTGAACCTCATCAGATTTCTTTTGGCCCAATCCAATTTGTCTAGATCACTAAGTCACTTCTCTCAAACATACCCACACTTACACCAATACACAAACTAATCAATCAATTTCTCTTACAGGCAAGCAAGGAAGGAGGATTTATTTTATTTTTAAATGCTTGTGACAGGTTCATGTTAAATGCATAATGTAGTGAGGGGACTACTACCTCAATTCTTGGCAGTTACAAGGGCTGCCACTCTGAGACAGAGTGGGACAATTTACGTGAGGGAGATTATCTAGTAGGAAAAGCCACCACAAGATAATGCTCCAAAACGCTGCCTTAGCATTTGGAAAAAAGCAAGAGTCAAAAATGTTGTAATTTTAGAAGTTTGATCAATTTTATATGAAATTGATCAATGATTTTGGTCATTCTGTAACTTCCAAACTTTAGTTTAAAAATAAAGTTGCTAGTGGTCTCAACTGCAGTCACTCTGGTACCTTGCACAGTCACTCAGTAATCTTTGGAGATTAGAAATCCATGTTCATTTCAATGGCAAGCTCAAAGATCTACCTCTAGCCTTGCAGTGCTCCACTCTTCTCCATTGGATAACAATTTATATTTAAGCATATGCTATGATTTAAAAGCACATCCGTCTTGCTTTCACAGAGAGCAATTCTGATCTCTTGACTAAATATACAATTACTGCAAAAATTATGTTTACTGAAGGTATGAAAGCCTTTGAGTTTTTCCCCCTGATGTTTGTTTTAGGCATAAATAATCAAAGCATAAATTGTAACTCTCCTAGAAAAGCACCTGAAACCTTGAGTTTAATTTAGTTCTTGTTTTTCCCCCCCCAGTC
This sequence comes from Emys orbicularis, assembly GCF_028017835.1. Classification (NCBI taxonomy): domain Eukaryota; kingdom Metazoa; phylum Chordata; order Testudines; family Emydidae; genus Emys; species Emys orbicularis. The sequence goes on along the minus strand of NC_088687.1, from coordinate 47,503,432 downwards.
TTTGGCTAACTTAGAAGTAAGTGTCTCTACATGCATGCACTTCCATGGAGTAAGATGATGGATAAGAGGCAGCAAATATGTGCTAGTATTCATGAGGAAGGGAGTTAAAATGGAGACTCAGATTAGATCCATAATACCACTGTTTTTCTACAATGTCAGGGTATGTCTACACTACGAGAGTAGTTCGATTTTACTTAAATCGAATATGTGGAATCGATATTAAAGTCGAACGTGTGTGTCCACACTAAGGACAGTAATTCGACTTTGTGAGTCCACACTAATGGGGCAAGCGTCGACATTGGAAGCGGTGCACTGTGGGCAGCTATCCCACAGTTCCCGCAGTCCCCGCTGCCCATTGGAATTCTGGGTCGAGCCCCCAATGCCTTCTGGGGGGAAAAAATGTGTCGAGGGTGCTTTTGGGTAACTGTCGTCATCCAACCGTCACTCCCACCCTCCCTCCCTGAAAGCGCCGGCGGGAAATCAGTTCGCGTACTTTTCTGGTCAGTGACAGCACGGACGCCACAGCACTGCGAGCATGGAGCCCGCTGCGACCATTGCTGCAGTTATGGCCGTTGTCAACACCTCGCAGCTTATCATCCACCTTTCCCAGAGGCAGATGCTGAGAAATCGGGCGAGGAGGCTACGGCAGCGCGGTGAGGACCTGAAGTCTGAGAGTGGCACAGACCTGTCACAAAGCACGGGACCCCACGCCGAGGACATCATGGTGGCAATGGGTCATGTTGATGTTGTGGAACGGCGATTCTGGGCCCGGGAAACAAGCACGGACTGGTGGGACCGCATAGGGCTGCAGGTCTGGGATGAATCACAGTGGCTGCGAAACTTTCGCATGCGGAAGGGGACTTTCATGGAACTTTGAGTTGCTGTCCCCTGCCCTGAAGCGCAATGACACTCGGATGCGAGCAGCCCTGAGTGTCCAGAAGCGAGTGGCCATAGCCCTCTGGAAGCTTGCAACGCCGGACAGCTACCGGTCAGTCGCGAACCACTTTGGCGTGGGCAAATCTACCGTGGGGGTTGTTGTCATGCAAGTAGCCAACGCAATCGTTGAGCTACTGCTCTCAAAGGTAGTGACCCTGGGAAACGTGCAGGTCATCATAGATGGCTTCGCCGCGATGGGATTCCCAAACTGCGGTGGGGCTATAGATGGAACTCACATCCCTATCCTGGGACCGGACCACCAGGCCAGCCAGTACATTAACCGAAAGGGCTACTTTTCAATGGTGCTGCAAGCACTGGTGGACCATAGGGGACGTTTTACAAACATCAACGTCGGATGGCCGGGCAAGGTTCATGACGCTCATGTTTTCAGGAACTCTGGTCTGTTTAGACGGCTGCAGGAAGGTATTTACTTCCCGGACCACAAAATAACTCTTGGGGATGTGAAGATGCCTATAGTCATCCTCGGGGACCCAGCCTACCCGCTAATGCCCTGGCTCATGAAGCCCTATACTGGCGCCCTGGACATGAAAAAGAACTCTTCAACTACCGGCTGAGCAAGTGCAGAATGGTGGTGGAGTGTGCTTTTGGACGTCTCAAGGGGAGATGGAGAATCTTACTGACTCGCTGTGATTTCAGCGAAACCAATATCCCCATTGTTATTGCAGCTTGCTGTGTGCTCCACAATCTGTGTGAGAGCAAGGGGGAGACCTTTATGGCGGGGTGGGAGGTTGAGGCAAATAGCCTGGCTGCTGATTACGCCCAGCCGGGCGATTAGAAGTGCCCAGCGGGACGCGTTGTGCATCCGGGAGGCTTTGAAAGCTAGGTTCCTGAGTGAGCAGGGTAACCTGTGACTATTAAGTTTGTGTACAGAGAAGCTGAACCTGCCCCCGTTTCTTTACCCAGTAAATGTTCACTATCCTCTCCAGTTACATACCCTGTTCACCCCGTTCCCCCCCTTCCAACACACGTTTAAAAATAAAATCACTTGAATTTTGTTAATGAACACCGTTTTCTTTATTACTGTTTTCTCGGTAAAGTGTTGAACCTGGGACGCAGACTGTGGTGGGGAGCGGGTGTAGTGTAGTGATGCAAAGGACGCTTCTAAACTCGAGGAATGACAGGCTCCGCACTGGTGGACTGGTTGTTTCAACGGAGCCTGCCACCCCTCCTGTTCGGGACTCTGTGTGTGGGGGGCTATGTGACTTTGTGGCAGGGGGAGGACGGTTACAGATCCCCTGCTGCGTGGCTCTGTGATCCAGGATAAGGACCGCTGCATAAGATCTCTAACCGCCCTCCCCCGCCACAAAGTCACATAGCCGCCCCCCCCCCCCCGAACATGAAAACCACCTCCCAGACTGACCAGGGTAACTAGTGACTGCAATGTGTGTGTGCCCTGCTGCTGAACCTGTCCCCACCTCTGTACCCTGGTAAAGGTGACTGTCCTGTCCAGTTACCAACCCCCTTCCCCCCCCTTCAGACAGACTCTCTTCTAAAAGAACATGATGGAAACAGTAATTAACAGAAACGTATTTTTTATTAGCAACTACACATGAAACTGGGGGATGAAACTGGGACAGGGGCTTGGGTGAGGCGGGAAGGAAAGGACTTATCAAATTTTGGGGAATGAGAGCCTTCTGGTACTTGAGCAGTCTGCAGGGGTGGAGTGAGAGTTTTCACGGACTCTGCCGCCCCTCCTTCTTGGGACTTTGGGTGAGGGGGGTATGGGACTTTGTGGCGGGGGAGGGTGGTTAGAGAGAGACTGCAGCGGGGCTCTGTCCTCCTGCCTCCGGTCCTGCAGAACATCCACAAGGCACCGGAGCGTGTCCGTTTGCTCCCTCATTAGTCCAAGCAGCGTTTGAGTCGCCTGCTGGTCTTCCTGCCGCCACCTCTCCTCCCGTTCCATGTGTGATCGGTGCACTTGGGACAAGTTCTCCCTCCACTGGGTCTGCTGGGCTGCCTGGGCTCGGGAGCAGCCCATAAGTTCCGAGAACATGTCCTCCCGTGTCCTCTTCTTCCTACGCCTAATCTGCGCTAGCCTCTGGGAGTGTGATGCCAGGCTAGGTTGGGAGACAGTCGCAGCTGTGGGATGGGAAAAAGGGAGTGAATTCCTCAGAAAGATAAATTTAGTTGTGAACAAAGAACATAGTCTTTCTCTGTGAACAAGACCATGCACAGCACCTATCACATGCGCACTCAGGACAAGGTCGAATTTTCGGCCTTCGCATTCAGTGCCTGGGGTCTTGCAGTGCAGATCAGAGAAGCGGGGCAGGACAGCGGAATTTGTGTAGCAGGCCGACATAGTAAGCCGTAGACTTGTGGCTGCTTAAAACTTTAATAATAGCACTGGCCTCCTTTCACGTTCAAAGCAATGGTAGTCCCTGCTGCCAGCAATCCGGCAAGCATGAACTCTGCCCCTGTCCCACCCCCTCGCGGCTGTCCCAGGGAAAGATCCCTGTATGCTACCCCTCTCCCGCCTCCACCGCGTGGCTGTAAACCGCCGGTTACAGTTCTGTAAAGGAACAGGCAAGCAGTCCCAATACTAACATTCCCCTACCTAATTCAAAGCAGGTCACCATGAGCGACATCACTCTGATGAGGATTTCAGAGACGGAGAAAGAAAGGATGCTTCGGGAAAGCATGCAAAGACCAGGGCCGTATGCTGCCATGCTCTGCAAGGCAATGGTCCCGGAGTACTTGCTTGTCTCCTGGCGCGGAAACGTTTCGTACCACGGAGGACCCAATAAGGCCGCTCTCCCCAGGAACCTGATGCAAAGGCTTTCCAATTACCTCCAGGAGAGCTTCGTGGAGATGTCCCAGGAGGATTTCTGCTCTATCCCCGGACATACAGACCGGATTTTACTGTAGCTGCACTGGCAGGGACTAAACAGTAGAGCGCCTAGGGCAAAACAATCATGCTAAACCGGACATTGTTAGATTTTTTTTCAGTAGTTGCACTGCCAAGGACTGAAACGTGAAGCGTCTAGGGCAAACTAATCATGAAAAACCCATTGTTAATATTGTTAATATTCCTGTTCTGTTAAAAATAAATGTTTTCATGTTTGAAACACTTACTGACTGATCCTTCCCCTGATTCTGTGTCCGGGTTAACGCCTGGGGACGGTTGGTAGGGGATCTCTGTAAGGGTGATGAAGAGATCCTGGCTGTCGGAGAAATCAGCGTTGTAAGCGCTGTCGACTGCCTCGTCCTCCTCATCTCCTTCCTCATCTTCCCCGTCCGCTAACATGTCCGAGGAAGCGGCCGTCGACAATATCCCATCCTCAGAGTCCACGGTCAGTGGTGGGGTAGTGGTGGCGGCCGCACCTAGGATGGAATGCAGTGCCTCGTAGAAACGGGATGTCTGGGGCTGGGATCCGGAGCGTCCGTTTGCCTCTTTGGTCTTCTGGTAGCCTTGTCTCAGCTCCTTGATTTTCACGCGGCACTGCGTTGCATCCCGGCTGTATCCTCTCTCTGCCATGGCTTTAGAGATCTTCTCGTAGATCTTTGCATTCCGTCTTTTCGATCGCAGCTCGGAAAGCACGGACTCATCGCCCCACACAGCGATCAGATCCAAGACTTCCCGATCAGTCCATGCTGGGGCCCTCTTTCTATTCTGAGATTGCATGGCCATCTCTGCTGGAGAGCTCTGCATCGTTGCCAGTGCTGCTGAGCTCGCCACGCTGTCCAAACAGGAAATGAAATTCAAACTGCCCAGACAGGAAAAGGAATTCAAATTTTCCCGGGGCTTTTCCTGTGTGGCTGGTCAGAGCATCCGAGCTCGGACTGCTGTCTAGAGCGTCAACAGAGTGGTGCACTGTGGGATAGCTCCCGGAGCTATTAGCGTCGATTTCCATCCACACCTAGCCTAATTCGACATGGCCATGTCGAATTTAGCGCTACTCCCCTCGTTGGGAAGGAGTACAGAAGTCGAATTTAAGAGACCTCTATGTCGAACTAAATAGCTTCGTGGTGTGGACGGGTGCAGAGTTAATTCGATGTAACGGTGCTAAATTCGACAAACTCCTAGTGGAGACCAGGCCTCAGTCTCAATGACAGTCAAAAATTTATAAAAACTGGCGTATATGCACAACAAAAATGCTTGCAAAGCTGAACTTCTGGATGAACTAACCTTAGGACTTCTGTAGCTGGGTCTTTAGTTTGCACCAGAGAGGTGTAAGATTTAGTCCACACTCCACACTAGCATGTCATTCACCGACTGGCCTGTGTGGACTTGCTGTTGTGCACTAAGAATTCCCTAGGGCACATTAATGTAGGCCCATTTCAAACATTATGTCAATAAGTATTAGGGAATGTTTAGTGCACATCATCAGGGTGCACATGGGCTAGTTAGTCACGACTAAAAATTTATATTCTTCCGGCATGGACTAATGCACCATGTAGACAAGTCTTTAGTATTTAATGAGTTTCTTCTGGAGAGGAAAGCAAGGGTCTTGCAAGAATCTGTTACCTCTTTGAGAAGATTAAACAATTTTACGATTTCTAACATAATTTATAGTGAAATTCATGTATTTTACATTAATCTTAATTTTATAATACACTCAAACATTAATTCAAAATATCAATTACATTTAGAAGGTGCACTGTAAATATAACTTGTTTTAAAGATTTAGTTTTAATGAATTTTACATTCATTGTACTTAGGCTACTCCAAATGTTTTTAAAAAAATATTGTTGAAAAAGCAATGGTTTACTGTATTTGTGTCACAGACTGCATGAGGAATTGAAAGACGCTGTTGAGAAGCAGCTGGAGGCCCTTCCTTCTGGCACTCTCTTGGGGAGTGATGTGTTTGCAGATGAAGAAATAGTAAGAAACCTTCAAGATCAGTTACAACTAGCCAATCAAGTGAGTGATTTTAAAACACAGCTGCTACTTTATTTCTTTGGCTAATTCCTTTGCACATTGGGGAAAACATCTTCATCAGTTGGTAAGGAATCACTCTTCAGAACCATCTTTTTTGGATTAGAAATATGAAAAGTACTCTTTACTGATTTTTTTTATTATTATTATTTTTATTTTTTTGGTAACCTACAAACACTGATACTTTTGATTACCAGTCTGAAAGAATTTGGAGTTTTGCACTCAGAGTTCGTGTTTTGTACTAATACTTAATTACTATATTGATTTCTCCCCCCCCCCCCCCCCCCCAATTCCCGACTAGAGAAAGGAAATAGCAATGAGGCAGGATGGTAAAGCCTTTTTACATCCATTGAGAATACATATTGAAATTTTCACCAATCATTTTTGGTGAACACTGGTCAAAAAGATAGTAAATGTGAAATGAAACAATTTTGCATTGTTTGGAAGGTAGAAAATCAGAATCTAAAGCTAGAAAAGGCTAGATTCTCTAATCTAAGATCATTACTATAACAGGCTGATGTCCTATCTCTTGTACACAAAGACCAAATTCTGCTGTTGTACAGGTGCAGCTCCTGTAATTTCACTGGGTGCTGATCGATGTAATTGAGAGCTTATTTTAGCTATTTGAATCAAATAGGCTGGTATGTTGAATCAGAGTCTCAGAACTCTCAGTAGAAGCCACGTGTCGCTTCTAATTTAAACTTCTGAAAAGAGCTACTCTTTTTTTTAAAAAAAGGGGGGGGGGAAGCAGAACCTATTAATCTGTTCAGATCTTTAACATGACAGGGACATGCTAAGTCACACTTTCTTGAAACATTTTCACTTCTCTAAAGTTGGTATTTTGGGAATAAAGTCACAAAATGGGACTTCTGGTTTCAGTAGTAGAACAGTGAATTGTCATTGAATTCATCCATTTAAACAAACAAACCCCATCTTGAGTCTGCTTTTTGGAGACTGGGAAGGAAGAGAAAACTGCATCAGGAGTCCTTCGATGAGATCCATAAAAGTATCTAGAGAAATAAAATTCTGACTTCCCTATGAAAACTACATCCCTACCAATACCAGCCATAGCATAGTATAGCTGTGGGGATGCTTTGAAAAGCAGTGTGTCTCCTACGTTTATTCAGTAAAAGAGATATCTAGTAGTCACTGTATCTTGATGATGGTGAAAGAAGAGAAACAGGAAGTCATTTACAATAATTATATTAAGTTTCTTTAATATAAAGGAAAAGTCCCCTGTTTTTAAAGTGTTGTATATTAAGCTAAACACATTCTGGTAAGAGAATCTTCTATATAATCTTTCTTGTTTTTAAACCTTCTAGGAAAAAGAGCAAGCACTAGAGCTCTGGCAGACAGTATCACAGGAACTAGATCAACTCCAGCAGCAGTACCAGGGGCACATGACTGAAGCACAGATTCATGTGGTAGAAAGGCAAAAGCAAAAAGTAATTTTGATTGTATTGGTTCTTTTGGCAAGTCATTGTAATCTGGAGAAATTCCAGAGCTGTAAGTAAGGCAAATTTAAAATGTTGTATATCACTACTTAGCTATCTGACACCAAATATATTATAACAATCATCTAAATATTATTTAATGGTCAGAGGCAATTGTAGATTTCAGGTGCCACTCTTTTTGTTCTAATCCATATTGTACAGGTAAGCAATATTTCATGTGTCCATTGACAATCAGATGGGGCATGCATATTGCAGTAGGGGTGTGTGTGTGTGTGTAAAGAACTACAATGAGCTAGAGCAAGAATCAGTCATGTGGTTCTTCAACACCCTTCAAAAATAAGTTCATATTTTTTAAAAGGTTCAGTTCATACCTCTGGCTGCACTGTTTAATTAGTGGTCTGTGGGCTAAATCGCAGCAGGGTGCTATATGTAGCTACCTGCTAGAAAATCCAAACTCAGCAAAGTGAATATGGAGTAGTAGGCATTGTTCATTTTTTTCCCCACATAACCTGTGAAAAAGCTGCTCTGCAGGTCCGTTGTGACAAGAGTTGTATAGAGGGTGTTCTGGAGTCAGGGGAGTAGTCCAAACGTTTATGCATGTTTGCATCCTGCTAGGCTTGTACCCATTTAGGAGGGAGGCATTATGTGACTGCTTAGAAATTGACCCTAAGGTTTTAGACCCTTTTTTCAGTAGTAAATCTGTGATGTACCCAAAGATTTACCAGGTCAAATCCCACTAATAATCTAATTAAAATCCAAAAAATTAAAGTAACGTTGACTGCATAAAACATAATATATCTAATTTGTTGAAATTGCTTTCAGTTGAACTTAAAATGCCTTTAGGATAATTACAAGCCCTTTATAATGATGATGATTACAAGCTCCGTATTTCCTATTTTAGGATCAGTTGGCTGGCTTTCAACAACTGACTGAGCAACTTCGATTAGCCAATGAGAAAACAGAGTTGGTAAGTGATTCCATCTGGACAATGCATTCATATTTTAAAACTATTAAATGGTTAGTTTATATTCTGGGGGGTATCAGGGTACTGTACTTGCCACAGGTGGCACCTACTCCTGGCTGTTCTGGGGATTCGCTCTATTGTGGGTCTGATGTCTCCCCTTGTGTTCTGCCTCCTCCCCATTGTCCTTTCCCTCTCTCCCTCTGACAACTGCAGTTTTCTCTTCATGACTCAGCTCTCCAGCCAGGTCACTGTGTGGTTTCCCCTTCTGGGGTATAGAGGCTCACTGGACCTGCTGTCCAGGCAATGCCAATGCATAAGTGGCTGGTAGGGGAATCCAGGCTCACCCACTACTCCAGGTTCCAGCCCAGAGACCCTACAACATGCAGCAAAGGTCTGTTCAGTCTCCAACCTGGCTGTTCCCTACCCAGCTCTCACAGGCTTTCTTCTCTACCCTTCTCTCGTCTGAGTACGCCCTTCCATAAGGGGTCTACTCTTTCCCTTGGTTCTCTCCTTTCCTCTCTAATGCACAGAGAATGGCTATAGACTTCTTTACTGCAGCCATTTTTGATACCAGCTTCTGGGCTTTATACTAGCCCAGCCCACACCTGCTCACCTGAGCTTCATCTTCCAATGAGGGGTTGCTTCTCCAGCCTAATGCCCTCATGTGCGGCCTATCACTCTAATTGGCCCTTTCTCAGCTTCATTAACCCTTTCAGGATTAGTGTGGCATGAATGTCCCATCACAGGGGATCGCCAATAAAGGAAAACATAGAGACACCAGACATTACATGTCTAGTAACATGACACATAACATGCTGTCCTTGGATAATGTCATATAATTTACAAGCAATTGGACCTTATCATAAATTGTCTTAATTGGTGTTTTTACTCTTGAAGAATACCTTACTGTATAAACTAGGTTGTGTTACTCCCTTCCCCAGTAACTAATCTAGCGAGTAGCCCCCCCCCAGAAAGCCTTACACGTGAAATTGTCGTCTTCTTTCCTTCCTTCCCTCCTGTATCTACCTTATGAAAAGAGCATAGGACTTGTCCTATGTATAATATGGAGCCTGTGTTATCCATGTTCTTCTCTTTTCTAAACTTCAGAGTTTGTTTAATACAGATGGAAATGTTCAAAAAACAGATTTAATCCTATTTCTAGAGTTAGCTAAACTTTAGTTTGATTACTTCAAAATTGTTGGCCTTTGTGACTTGACCAAGACCACAGATGGAGTCTGTCAGAGCTGGGAGTTGTCCTTTATTCTCAGTCCCGTTGGCAGTACTGACTTTCGTACTGCTGACCACTCTTGGCTGCTCAGAAGAGGAGTTTTTTCAGCCACAGCCAGCCAGCTGGTAGGAAGCTTGTGCAGGTCTTGTGCAATCAGCTGTAGCCTGTTCAGCACTGCCTTGTGAGAGGGTAAACTGATCTTGGAGTCCACCAAAAAATCCAGTGATCTGTGGCTCTCTTTTGGATGCCAAGAACCATCCTTGGGTGGTTGTGGGGTAAACAATAATTTGTGATCTTTAGGAGAAATTGGTGACAAGCTTTCACCCTAGTGTATAGTTTGCATTATGTTAAATTTGAGTCTTGAAAATGTGAACATCTTCTCAAGGAAAAGGCAAGAAAGTTATTTTGTTTCAAATGAAAACTAAGATTGTCCAGCACATTTTAGGTCTCCCATAATTACAGGTCATACAGGCCAGTTCTGCACCACATTTACCAGTGTTTTATAAAGTTTGTCACTGATGACATCGATGTCCTTGCCATTTACAATCACTTTTTAGGGTTATTTTAGGGTTATTATTGTGCTTCTGGGGCTCTGAAACCACTTTTTCCAATCTTGCATGTTGGCTTCTGCTCCAGTTAGCTTTAGGCCATGTTTTTCAAAAGTGGCTAGCAATTTTGGGTGCCACATTTGAGACACCATAAAGGGGCTTGATTTTTTTTTTTTAAAGGATGGGTGCTCAGCGCTTCCTGAAAATTAGACTTCTACATGGTCTCAGGTTGAGCACCCCAAACTTCTAGTCAGTTTGAAAATCTTGCCTTAGTGCATGGTTGAGCCGTGGCTTTCTGGTTTGTAATTTGGCCTCATGATAATCAGTGGGTTTTTCTCTTTTCCTCACTCTCCTCATTTCCCCCATTCCTTTAAGAAAAAGGTGAGATCAAAGCCCACATGTGTTGAGAATTAGAAGTAATTGCCAGGAAGGAAATGCAGAGGGGAAATGGTGAGAGGCAGGCAGGGAAGAGAGAGAAACAGGAGGATGGGAAAGGAAGTGAAGTAAAAGGGAAGAAATAGCAGTGGTTGTAAAGGTGAGCATATCTTCCTACAGACTAATGTTAAACGCAACAATAAGGTATGGAATAGATTATGTCTGGGGTTCCAAATGTGTAACTACCTCCCAGTGGATGGACCCTGTGCCCATGTAATGCCATATTGAGTTCTTTGGGGCTCCACATGGATTAAAATGTCAGTTTACCTGGTGACAATTACAGGATCAGGGCTCGAAAGTTCAGTTACTACATAAAGGCCATATTCTATCCTAGGTGTTCGTGCAAGCCTCCTGTTGACGTCAGCGAGAGTCCTTGTGATAGTTCTTAGGGCATCCAGGACTATGAGTCACCTTGTTACCCCCCTGCTTCCAGTGAGAGGGAGACTTGCTGGTGCTTAACTGCTTGTGAGCTCCCTGACACCAACTGCCTGTTAGCTACCCATACAATCTACTCTGGGCTATGCCAGCTCTGACTTTGCCTTGCAGGATAACAATAGGTATACACAAGCTCCTTTGAAGAGTTCCCCTGTAGTGTCCAGCCTCTTAGCCACTGAACACCCACAGATATCCCAGGTTTGCTGTTCCTAAAGGACCAGTGTACACACTAGCTTGATTGATTCAACTCAGGATCAGCTCCTTGTATAATACCCCGGCACTGAGATATATTTATAGTGAAAACAAAAAGTTTTATCATAAAAGGTTCAAGATTCAAGAGATGGTGAGAAAGGATAATGGAAATAAAAGAATTACATATAAAACAAAATCATAATGTGATTTCTAGAGACTAAATTTAACAGGCTAACCTTCTGTCTAAAGAAGTTTCTCTTACTCAAATGTCCTTTGCAGCCTTTCAACCAAGCCTGGTTGAGATCTCGTTTTCATGAATGTACTCGTACTACCTGATTATTTCCTAGGTGCAGGATAAAGAGATGTCTTCCTTGCCTTCTCCTTATATTCCCCAAAGTTCATTATATATACCTCAGAATCAGGATGACCCCTGTAGTTTATTTTCTTGCCTCCATATTGATTTCACATCCCCTGCTGAGTTGGTATGTAGATGTACAGCCATTGTGTTGGCTTACAATGCCTAATTTGTATATGAATAGGTGAATAAATATCTCTTGTGTGACAGAACCTATTTTGTCAACTCTGGCTTGATACAGACTTTAGAAACATATTTTCAGCATTCATGTGTAACTCCTAACGTAGGGGGGGAGGGATAGCACAGTGGTTTGAGCATTGGCCTGCTAAACCCAGGGTTGTGAGTATATAATTGTGAAATGTAAGGAACAGTATGACCCTGGCTTTCATTTAAGACCTCACATGTTATTCTTTGGTGAACCAAGAATGTACATACCAGGATTAGAATATTCTCATAATCCCATTGGTATTGAGAGGTTCATGGGTCATAGTTAAGGCTATGTTTTAGTCATAAGTATTTTTAGTAAAAGTCATGGACCGGTCACGGGCAGTAAATAAAAATTCACGGCCCATGACCTGTCCATGACTTGTACTATATACCACTGACTAAATCTTGGGTGCTGGGGGGGAGAGGGCAGCCCAGGGGCACTATGGGTGCTCTGGGGGGTCTCACAGCCCAGGGGCGCCGTGGGTGCTCTGGAGGGGTGGGGGTTGCGGTATGTGGCCTGGGACCCCCACCAGTGCTGGAGTGGGCAGTAACACATGGCCCAGGACCCCCGCTGCTGCGGGAGGTGGGGGGAGAGGTGCAGTGGCCTGAGACTGCCTCTGCAGCCGTCGGTGCGACTGGCCCATGGGCTGCTGAAGCTCCTCAGGCAGCCCCGGAGCCAGCCACACCAGCTGCTGCAGAAGTCATGGAGGTCCCAGAAAGTCACGGAATCTGTGACTTCCTTGACAGACTCGCAGCCTTAGTCATCGTCCCATTCTAGACTGAGGGTGTTAGGTATACTAGTGTTTTACCTCCATCCACAGACCATAATTAAAAATGGGATTTGGCTTTTTCCACAAAATATGTTTGATGCTTCTTTTTAAACTACACTAGTTAAATATTATAAAATATCTGTAAACAGAAATAATCTGAAGCTTAAGTAATGTTCATATAATGTTTTGTGATGTTCCAAATTTTTTTATATAACTGCAAATAGTTATCTAGTGAAAAATATCTTTGGTTTATATAGCAAATAGATGGCTTTCTAATTTAATCAAGTCATAATTTAAGAGAAGAGCTTAAACTGAGAGTTTGAAATTCTTTAAAGATAGTATTTTCTGTACCTCTAGTCACAGTAGTTAGTCTACCTTAACAGGATGCCTGATGAAAGAGTAAGTGCATTAATGAATAAGCCCACATAAAATAAGCAATAAATTGATTAAAGAGAATAAATGAATAAATCTGCATGCCTGCTTTCATTAGTGAACATACTAAGTGTCAGATAAAGGAGACACCATATAACAAGACTTTTCATTAAAATAGCCTTCAACAGAACAAGGAATATGTTACAACTCTTTCTTCCTTTTACAGACTAACCAACAATTTTTGAAAACAGTAACAGAACAGAATATGGAACTAGAACAGCTACGCAAACAACTGAGGTACAAATCAGAGACCCTTTTAAATATACCGTTCTATCTTATATTTCTTCTTGATTCATTACTTTATCATTGGCCTTGTCTTCATTACAAAGCTGTTACTGATAATTGTCTTTAGCAATAGTTACAGTTCATCTTTGAATGTAGGTAAGAATAGATTCTGACGGAGCACGTTTTCTGCTGATTGTTGAATCCTGCACAGTGTATACAGTATACCATACTGTGTGTGTATATATAATTTTATAACATAGAAGATACTACTTCATATATTCACATAATTTACATATTAATTATATCTAGAGTTAAGCAAATCGCTGCTGTTGTCACCCCCTGCACCCATTATTACTGTGTGTGTTAAACTTTAACATAGAGATAATCTTGGGGCTAACTTTGTACATTTAGAGTCGCATCCTCTGAGGTGCTCAATGCTCCCATTCACTTAAGGTGCTGAGCTCTCTCTACTCCCATTTAGCAGATTTGAGCCCTGAGGGCCAGCCAGATATTTTTATTAGCATAGCATATTTGCACAAAACCTAGTTGTATTGGCAATAAATCACATTGCAACTTCTGGGCATCGTGAAGTGGGAGTATTCAAAATACTCTGAACAACTTTAAAGTTTTATTGTACAACTAGGATAATTCTTGTTTGCTTCATGTATGTCATATACCATAGAGAGGTAAAGAGAATTATGTTTCTTAGGTAATATGGAATATAGAAAGGGGTGAATCTTAAATTGTTCAGTTTCTTTTAGGGTCTATCTCTTGTATGAATTCTGTGCTTTGTTCTCCCCACCTCTTCCTCCTATTTTTTTTAAGGGTGTTTTTAAGGATTTCAGGGAAATGATTAAATTTCGATGGACCACCCCACAGATTTATTTAGGCTTGTTCTATCACTGGCACTGAACAGCCAGTTTGGGGTACCATCTGAAGACATATTTATGAGTTTATCTTTTCTGGTAAGTCATAGTACTAACATTTTCTTAAGTTATTGGTTTTTTCCTCCTAACTTAAAGCTTACATTGCACAATTCTGTTAACTCTCTAGCCCTCTCAGATTATATTAATCATAGAATATCAGGGTTGGAAGGGACCTCAGGAGGTCATCTAGTCCAACCCCCTGCTCAAAGCAGGACCAATCCCCAGACAGATTTTTGCCCCAGATCCCTAAATGGCCCCCTCAAGGATTGAACTCACAACCCGGGGTTTAGCAGGCCAATGCACAAACCACTGAGCTATCCATCCCCCCCGTATATTGATTGGTATGGTGCTGTACATACCATAAAATGAAGGCAGTCCCTGTTAACATTTATATTTTGTATTGTGTTCATCAACAAAACTGTCTCTTTAAAGAGTTGTTCAGAAACTAACATTATTTCAAAGTTTATACTACAACAGTCTAAAAGCATGAAAATAATCTAAAAGAAACATTTATAACAATGAAATGTAAACCATAAGGAAGAGATGAGCTAAACTGTCTGAAGTTGAACTGAGGTTAGGAAACTTGTAACCAAATTAATTTTGGGATATCCTGGAAAATGGATTAGCCTTGTAGACCCTCTTTTTTTTGTTTGTTTTTTTGTTTTGTTTGGGTAGCAAAACAACTATTTTCAGGATTTTTATATGGCATGGACTTCAGAGGTTCAAAGAAGCTTTTTGTTGTTGTTGCTGGGGTAGCAAATGCAAAAATAATACAGCAGCCAATTTACTCCACATCAACAGACTGCATTACATACCGTTGACCTAAACTATTTGTCATCTATTTGTGGAGGTCAAAATCTTCTTTCCTATTACACTGTCATTACTTCCAGCAAAAATTGTTGTTAGTTGAAAATTCAATCATAATATTATTATTTATATTACTGTAGCAGCTACGGGACCTAGTCATGCACAAGGACCACATCGTGCTGTGTGCTATACACAAACAAAACAAAAAGATGGTCCCTTCCCCAAGGAGCTTACAATCTAAGTATAAGACAAGAGATGTCTACAGATGGACAGTAGAGTACAAGGAAACGTTGAGACAGTATTAGTCAGAATGACAAGCGGTGGTCTCAGCACATCAGCAGCCTAATATGGCTAAATTTTTTTGTAGGCATCACAGTAAAGGAGAGTTTTAAGGACAATAATGAGGTAGCTTGTGGATGTTTATGGGGAGTCCTCCCAAGCATGAGAAACATGGGAGGAAGTCTGAAGGTGTGTTGAAAAATATCCTGATTCTCCTCAAGGAAGTCTCTTGTAAATTACAGTGAAATTGACAAGAGCCCTCCAGTCCCACTGCTGTGCCTCCCTGCCAACCCTGCCCCCTATCCAGAAGCCAAAAAGGTGCTGTCTGTACCCCCGAGCTGGAGGTGATGGTGAACAAAAGTTTTATTGAATCTATCCTAAATTCAGTGGAATCTCTGTTCTACCAAATTAGAATTTTCTTCTTTGAGTGATGGTCCCTGTTGTATTCCACTGAAGGTTATGCGCCATATGCCCAGAGCCAGAGCTTTTAGAAGTAGTAGTGCCTGTTGGTCCTCATATGCATCTTTGATCTGCCTCCTGGTTTCGACCAAGGGGATAAAGGGTGGGGTAGACCGACTGCACCCTCAGTTCCTTCTCACTGATGTATGGTCCGAATCAGAGCTTCTGCTGTTCTCTTGTCCGTTGTGACACACTTTCAGGCTCTCTAAAAAGACTGTTTAATTCTTGTTTATAGTTAGCATTTTATTGTTTTTGTAGTAGTTTTTACTATTCGTAGTAGTTTTCTTAGGATTTAAGGACTTTCTGGTGGTACTTTGGTGGTTTTCTGCCTACCCCCCTGCCTCCTGGCACCCCGGTACTGGATTATACCGAAAACACCGGGGTTCAAGATCTGTGCTTCCTGCCCTTGCTTGTTTTCAATCAGCGATGAGCACCAGTGCTGCTTGGGGGAAACCCACATCGTATCCAGGTGCAGTATCTTCCTCTCCTTCCCTGTCCATGCCTGGAAAGGCCAGGCTCTCCATCTCAAGAAGCACCTCATAGAGGTCCCCATGAGACCGTAGTCGGATCCAGGCTGGGGAACACCCCCATAAATTGGCCTGAGCAATCAAGGAGTGCGTCTCCTACCACAGAGCTCCAGTCCGGTTCCTCCGTACCAGCACTACGGATCCAGTGCCGGGGTCTAGCTGTGAGGCTCAGAAGCATGTGCATGTGCATGAGCATGGCAGTAAGTCTTCCTCAAGACCCAAGAAAGACACTGCATCCTCCCTGAGTTTCAGCCACAGAGAAGTGGCGTGTTCCAAGGCCCACAAGCACGACAAGAAGTCACATAAAATGTTAGATCTGCCAGTCCCAGTCGCTGAGCCTCATGCCCCCTCTTCCTCACTACTGCTGAAACCATGTGAATCATCTGTTCTGAGACAGCCTTCTGCCCCCATTCCAGCTCCGGTTCTGTCTGTGGAACATGTGCTATGGACACCAGGGAGATTCAGATCCACTCCTGGACCTTATTAACTGCCCTTGATGAGGTGAGATCCCTGCATCCTCTGCTGCATTCGCCTCCAAAGAGACTCCACTCCCCTGGCTTAGACTTGCTGCCTTCAGGTTGTGTTCCTGAGCAGTCCTCTGTGACTCCCTCAGTGGCAGTGGCTCCGCCATTTGAATGGGGATCTGAATTCTCACCGTCGGAAGATTCAGATGGTGCACATGGTCAGCTGATCCCTTAGCAATGGCAAGAGTATCCGAAGGCTCCACCAGCCCAGTGGCAATGTCCTCCCTTCCCTCAGCACAGGAGCCATTGGTACCCAGCTCCATGGGGACCGCCACAGCAACCGCCAGATCCATCTGGTTGGCCATATTGGGGATCTTGGCCCCAGTATCCACCTTTGGAACCTTCACGATCTTCCTGAGAGGAGTCCGTTTCCCCCCCCACCCCCATCTCACCACTCCAGCCTTCGACAGGTAGGCCTTCGGGACCGGGGTTGAAGGATGCACCAATCAGCCCAACTCCGATGGTACCACCAGATCTGGAGCAGTTCCCCTCCTTGTCTCCAGAGGCAGCAGTGTCCTAGAATCCTTTCTGCACCCCCCCCCCCCCCCCCCCGAACTACTGCCAGTTCCAGGAACTGTTAAGGAGGGTGGTTGCCACTGAAGGAGATGCAGGACAGCCAGCATCAGCTACTGGACATTCTGCATTCATCGGTACCAGCCAATCAATGATGCCATTCTCCCTCTGGCCTGCACCATCTGGCATACCCTGGCAACTTGTGTGCCCACTCCAAAGAGGGCAGAAAAGTGATACTATGTACTGGCGAAGGGTCTGAGTTTGTTTTCTCAATGCCCCCCACCCAATTTCCTGATTATTTAGGCCATTACTGAGCAGGCCAGACAGCAGCACCCACATTCCACTCCAACTGACAAGAAGGGTAAGAGACTGGACCTTTTGGGTCGTAAGGTCTTTTCATCAGCCAGCCTTCAGTTTTTCATCTCTAATTACCTGGCATTACTGGTATGTATGACTTTTTGAATTATGGCCAATTAGTGGAATTTGCAGACAAGCATCCCCAGCAGGACCATGTCAGTTTCCAGGCTATTTTAGAGGAAGGCAGACTGGTTGCCAGGACAACACTCTGGGCTGTGGTAGATTCCGTGGACATATCTCATGCACTATGACTGCAGAGATTGTCATGAGGAGGGAATCCTGGTTACGTTCTTCTGGTTCTTGAGGGAGATACAGAACACAATTGAGGACTTCCCTTTGATGAACCCCACCTCTTCAACCAGAAGACTGATGATTCTCTGCACTCACTCAGACTATAGAGCGACCCTGCGGTCACTGGACATTTATACACCAGCACCCAAGTGCAAATTCTGTTGGCCAGCTCCTGCTCAATGGTACCAAGCTCCTCAGTTTTTCTGCCAGCAGTCCTATGACCCTCCCCACAAGTGTCAAAAGACTCAATGGTCCCATCCGCCTGGCCCATCAGTACAGTCATTGAGACCACACATTCAGTCTTCATGCGAGCGATATTTCTGAGTGTATCTAGAGAGCTGTCAACCACATTGCAACCCCACCGTTCTTGCACCCTACCCCCTTTGGGGGTTGTCTTGCACTCTTTCTGCCAGCCTGAAGCGTAATAACAACGAACACACAGGTCCTGGATATCATTCAACATGGCTATACTAGCAAGTTTACAATGCTATTTCATCCCCATCCCCTGCCCCTCTGGGACCACTCGCACGATGGTATCCTCACCCTGGAGGTGGATTCCCTCTTACCATGGTCTCATCATGTCAGTCAACATCACTACAGTTTACTACATAAACAAGGAGGCATGAGGTCTCCAGCACTTTGTGCAGAAGCAGTTCACCTCTGGAAATGGTGTATCGCCTATGGTTTTCTGTTGTCAACAACTTATCTCCTGGGGACTCAGAACATGATTACAGATATTCTCAGCAGAAATGTCATGGCCGACCACAAATGGGAATTACATGACTCTGTGGTCCCCGATGTTTTTTACCATTGGGAGACTCTGGTCAGGGATCTCTTTGCTTCTCACATCAACACCAAATGTATCCAGTACTGTTCTAGGGGTGGGCATGGAGCCCGCTCCCAAGGCAATGCCCTAGTCATCAGCTGGTCGGATCAGTTACCACTCCTGCCCCATGTCCGTCGCAAGATTTGACCGTCATTCTGATTGCCCCATTCTGGCCTCACCATTTCTGGGTTCCTCTTTTTCTCCGCATGTTGAAGCATTCT
This sequence comes from Emys orbicularis, assembly GCF_028017835.1. Classification (NCBI taxonomy): domain Eukaryota; kingdom Metazoa; phylum Chordata; order Testudines; family Emydidae; genus Emys; species Emys orbicularis. The sequence continues at coordinate 47,484,624 of NC_088687.1, read as the reverse complement.
CCTTTTCTACTACCGATGTTTGTTTCTGGAACTGCTCGCTAAATACAAAGACCGGATCAGACATCCCAACCCACAGATGCTTCACCTGAGAGCCTAATTTTTGAATGGGCATCTTTGTTAACGCAGGAATGCTCATCAGCAGTGTGAGATGTCCTCTTGAGTAGCAGGAAGGAATCTACAAGGTGGTCCTACCAAGGCAAATGAAAACTCTTTGCCTTCTGGGCTCAACAGAAATGTCTTGCTCCTGAGGCTGTAGGCATTCCTGTCCTCTTGGATTGTCTGCTGTTCCTGAAGGTATCAGGATTCGCTCTCAGCCATCAAAGTGTACGTAGAGGCCATTAGTGCTTCCCTCACCCCCATGGAGGGGTACTCTGTTTGCACTCGTCAGTTGACTGTACGATTCTGGAGGGGCCTCATGTGGATATATTCTCTTGTTCAACCCATCACTCCCCAGTGGGACCTTAACCTTGTCCTCACAACATTAAAGTTGCCCTTCAAACCTCTGGCCTCCTGCTCCCTTTCCCTTCTTTCCCTGAAGGTCGCTTTTCTAATAGCTATTACCTCTGCAAGAAGGGTGGGCAAATTGAGGGCCATGATGGCAGACCCCCACCCCCATTCACCACATTCCATAAGGACAACGTTTCCCTCTGTTTGCATCTCAAGTTTCTGCCAAAAAGCAGTTTCCCATTTTCACCTCAACCAACCCATGTGCTTACCTGCCTTCTTTCCAAAGCCGCATACCTCAGAGAAGGAATGGCACCTTCACTCCCTTGATGTCCAAAGGGCCCTGGTCTTTTATCTGCAAGGATGAAGTTGTTCAGACTTAGATTATTTGTTGCTATAGCAGATAGTCTGACCCTTAATTCTAAGTGTGTTTTGGGTGCATTATGCTCTGTTATCAGGACTGTCTCCTCTCCTTGGATAGGAGCCCATTCCACAAGAGCACAAGCATCAACTATGGCCGCGCTTCACAATATGCCACTCATGGACATATGTAGGATGGCCACGTGGAGTTCAGTATACACCTTGCTCTGGCACAAGATTCTGTGACGGATGCCTCATTCGGTGAGGCTATCCTATGTTCCATTATCTTCCTCACACCCTCTTCCTGACTAGGTACTGCTTGTCAATCACCCTCAGTGGAATACAATAGAGACCATCGTTCAACAAAGAAGAGGAGGTTACTTACCTGTAACTGGCGGCTCTTTGAGATGTGTGGTCCCTATCTGTATTCCAATCGTGCCCTCCTTCCCATCTGCTGAAGATCTGATTGATTTGCGGCGGAGAAGGAACTGAGGGCGTGGTTGGTCCACCTCGCCCTTTATCATCGTGGTTGAAACCATGAGGCGGAACAAGGGTGTATGGGTGGAATACTGGACACTGCTATTTTTAAAAGCTCTGGTTCCGGGCGCATGGAGAATGCATATAACCCTCAGTGGAATACAGATAGGGAACACACATCTCAAAGAATCTCCAGTTACAGATAAGTAACCTCCTCTTCTGAAGGCCAGTTCTACTTATAGGTCTGTGAACAATCACAGTTCGCACATGCTCAGTGATACTTCTTAGCTTTTAGCTGCTAAAATCTCCAAAAATTCCATCAGCACAGGGCATGTTTGAGTCTTTCACAGTTCCTTGTGCTGACCAGACTACACATATGCCATGTCCCAGCTTAAAACCACAGGGAAGAAACCAGACTTTCCCTGTAATGGCTGCTTTCAGCTGCTCTGGGTTGGGGCTAGGCATTGGAGCTGAGAACAGGGAGCCTGTCTCCCACCTGGCACCCAGGTAATGTGGAGTAGGAAGCCATCTGATTCAAATGCAGAGGGGACAAAATCCAGACCTGGGGAGAGGGAATGGAGTAGGTTAGGACAAGGAGCCTAGAGAGACTGAGAGCCAAGGGGGTGAGGAGGCTGAGACTGGTTGGTCAAGGAAACTGGCATTGGGAGACAGAGGGTAGGAAGGGAAGACAGACAAGCAGCAGAGTTGTGGGGGTGGAGTGGGATCTGGGACTGGCTGGGCAAAGAGGCTGGGGCAAGGAGCCAGGGAGGGGACACAAGCAACTTTAATTCTGGCATTTCCTTACTTTAGAATGCTTGACTTTGCAACATTTGTGTTCTTTCAACTGTAGTTTACTTATGTGTAAGGTTCTGTGACCAGTGTAAACTTAGCCCAGCACATTGGGTGGGGGGGAAAGGAAGAAGGAATCTGTGTTTTCCCCTGTCCCAGGTCAGTGTAATAGCAGAGTTGCTTCATTCATTTCCACAGGGGAAAATGGCATAAGAGCCATCCTCTGGCCCTGCTCCAGTTTATCTTCCCCTTCCTACCCCATCCTAGCCAAACCTATCTACCTTCTGAAGCACGTAGGCTGAAATTTTTGAAAATGGCTAATGAATTGGGATGCCCAATTTGAAACACTCAGGCCCCCTTTAAGGTAACTGCTGAGCATCTACCTTCTGAAAAACAAACCTCTTTAAAGTGTCTCAAGTTGAGTACTCAAAAATTTGAGGAGCCCAAAATCATTAACTCACTTTGGAAAATTTTGGCCCCGGAGTCCCCCACAAACCTGTATTCAGCAGTACAATGGCGTATGTACTTCCTCTTTGGTGTCCTCAGAATCTCTTCCACATAACAGACAATGGCTGCGGCTGCTGCTGTCTATATGTGAAGTTTTGCTGGTATGGTTGACTTCATGCTGTTCTTAAAAAGCCCTGTTAAGTTCTGGGTTGTTGTTTTTTGTTTTTTGTTTTTCCTAATTCAGCTAACTGTAATTAATTGAGTGGTTTCTTTATATTCAGGCAAGCCAAAGTAGATGTGAGAACAGCAACTGCTAAAGTTGATGAAATGACCAAATTGTTAGTGGACCTTCAAGCCCAGATGGAGAGAAAGGTATTCTAGCATAACTGAAAGTTTTAGTGATTGTCCTGTTGCAAACATGAAACTTAAATTTACTTAAAATTGTTTGTTTCCATATCGTGCATTTCATTTTTTGTGCTCAAGCAGAGTTCAGAAAAAATGTCTGAGTAATTGCTATGATTTCTAGGAAGAAGATGTAGTATCTGCTCAGGAGAGAGAGGAAGCATCAGACAAACGCTTGCAGCAATTGCAGTCTAGCATAAAACAATTGGAGACGAGGTAAAGAGATGAATGATGTCATTGAATGTGATTGATATTTTTAGAAGAGGCATGAAAGCAGAGGTTTTCTTCTAAATGTCTGAGTTCTATAATTTTGAGTAATCTAGTTCTCCATTTCTTATGCAGATGATATTTATCCTAGATTACTCATATTTTATCTGCTTCATTTCCCTACCCTCTCAGAGTAGCCTCTGGCTTCCTTCTTCTCACCTGAGTAAAGACTAGAAGACCACAGATCACTTGATCTTACTTATCAGTCTGTGCATAGGTCCCAAGTTTCAGAAATTTTATTTACATCAGCTGGAGTGGTACTGCTAAAGCTCCAAACATCAGTTAGAAAGTATTCCCTTGAATTGTCCACCTTTGGGATGCATACAGCCTTCCTCTATATTAAGACAAGTAAAAGCTGGTTTCAAGTGTCAGTTTGGAACTCTTGAGACTAGTAAGGACACTGTAACAGCACACTAAGGCAAACTTCTTTTCGGTGGTAAATGTCAGTGATAAAGATTTATTGAATATCTAATAAAGAGGATATGCTTTCAATTATAGCATTACCTACTAATGTACTTGAGGATGACTAAGGGTTTTCATTACAATATCTCTTCTCTCCCCTGTCCCTCCCCCTTTTATTGCCAAAGAGCTAATTTGGCTGAACAAATTAATTCTGGGCCAAAATTTTGCACTAAATTGTTTTAACCATCAAACGTTTGTCAGATGACTAGATAACTGAAGTTTCTTATTGAAGTATTTATAGCTTTTCTAAGGTGATCGTTTCTAACAGATTCACATTTTTGTTCCTGCTTCATGGGTGTGACTAGCAGAATCACCATAGCTAAAGAATCTAGCAACCAGCCAGTACAAGAGCACTGCCCTACTTGTAACAATAGGGGCTCTTATTGCCTTGAAGTGTTGCAGAAGCTGAAGTGCTTTACAGTGGCTTTTGAGAACTTTTGCCTGAATTAAGCATGATAGTCTCTTTTTATTTGTTTGAAACTGAACCTGAAGTGATCACCCAGCCATAGTTAATATAATGTTTTTTTGTGTGTCCATATAAATTTTTCTCTTGTAGATACTCAAAAATAAATAGCTTGGCTGCTTCAAAAACTACTCTAGGTGTAATCATAAAATGTTGATTACAGTCCATCATTACCATCAACTTTAATGCCTGATCTGAGCCCAGCTACGTTCCTGAGTATGCATCAAAGGCTGGCTGTGTCCTGCCTTCCCTCATGCCAACCAATAACGTAAATCATGTTACAGCAATAAGACTATTTAGAGCTAGTATAAAACTACAAGCCCTTTCTCAGTGCTCATGCAATTCCATCTGGGTGCATGTTCGCGTGCATACGCACCAAGAATTGTATCAGCACTGGGAAAACCTGGTCGTTTTACAGTAGCTCTAGCTAGTATTATTGCTTGAATGTGATTGACATTATTGATTGGCATGAGGGAGTGCAGGAAACAAATGGTTATATTTTATGTAAAAATGTATTGCAACATGTACAAATTTTATATGAGAGAGTGTGTGTGTGTGTGTGTGTGTGTGTGTGTGTATGTATATATATATATATATATATATATATATATATATATATATATATATATATATATATATATATATATATATATATATAATGTGTATATATATATATATATGTAATGATACTTATTGTAATGATACTTATTATCCATCTTAAATCATAATCTTTGCCAAGGCAAGTCAGTTTGTTATACCACTACCAAATGGTTCTAACATCACATATTAAACAAAAGGAACGGGCACACCTTAGACGAACAGTGTTATATAAATGCTCTGCTTATTCCTCTTGGCCTTTTTCAATAGTTTCCCTTTATGAGGAGGCAGGGAGGAGTAATTGGGACATGGCAATAAAAATTTTATGTAACTGTGTGTGTGTGTGTGTGTGTGTGTGTGTGTGTGTGTGTGTGTGTGTGTGTGTGTGTATTATATATATATATATATATATACACACACACACACACACACACACACACACACACACACACACACAGTTACATAAAATTTTTATTGCCATGTCCCAATTACTCCTCCCTGCCTCCTCATAAAGGGAAACTATTGAAAAAGGCCAAGAGGAATAAGCAGAGCATTTATATAACACTGTTCGTCTAAGGTGTGCCCGTTCCTTTTGTTTAATATGTGATGTTAGAACCATTTGGTAGTGGTATAACAAACTGACTTGCCTTGGCAAAGATTATGATTTAAGATGGATAATAAGTATCAAAAGAATTTAAAAAAAAAATTAAAATTAAAATGGCAAGTTGTAGCACAAGCCTGCAACCCAGTATAGGTATCTCTGAATAGCAGTACCCTTCTCATTTTAATTATGTGCCAAATGTTCAAAGTTAACTCCTTTCATTGTATTTCTGTCTGGGACATAGTGATGGAGGATTAAGAGGACATATTTAAAAAATGAGAATACCAGAGAATTTAAACATAATATTTTACAAGTAAATTTGTACTTTCTATATATGAGAACAACTAGTTTGCAGGAGTGAAAGTGTTTTAGCAAGATGCCTGTTCTGCCAATGAGGATCTGAGTGTTCTGACTTTCTAGATTATGTGTAGCTGTACAAGATGCTGAACAGTTGAGAACAGAGAGGACTGCTCTCGAAAAACAAACTAGAGAGCTACAGGCAAAGTGTGCAGATCTAGAAGAGGAAAAATATGATGCTATAGTAAAAGTCCGAGACAGCATGCAACTCTTAGAAGAAGCTAACCTACAAAAAAATCAGGTAAGACAAGGCATCAAGACACATTCTTTACCACATCATTGAATACTTGAAGTTACTAAGGGCCTGTTCACACGACAAAAATCCATCAAGGGGACTCAGTTACAACACAATTGCCTCCTGACCCAATTTCAGTACAGTTTATTTTTACTGTGTAAAAGACCTAACTGTGATGTAACTATTCTAAAGCCTGGTTTTGTGTAGTAGACCTGTCCAAAGTTTTAGCCTGTTTAAATAACCTAGCCAGGATTTTCCAAAAGTGACTTAGTGATTTCTGAGGCATCAATTTTTGGGTGCTCAACTTGAAAACATGTTTAGGGGGACTGCTTTTGAGTGGGTGGTGATTAGCATTTTCTAAAAATTAAGCCTTTAGGCAATTAGAAGTAGTTTGACTTACATTTGCTGGCAAGTTGTTACTTTCATGCACATTTAGTGGATTGTAACCAGCAGCAAATGAAGCCCTGCTAGTTCAAATTTGTTGGAATTATTTAAACCTTAAAGAGTTTGTATTTGTTCTAATCAGTATCAAGCAGGTAGAAGAGTTAAGTGTGACTAGCCCTCTTTGTAACCTAAATATCCTTTTCAAATTGAGGCATCTCATGGGCAGCAGAATAAGTGGTTGTTTTGTTTTTACTTTGGGGAGATACAATAGTTAGTGCTTTATTTTTAGTGTTCTCTCTCTTTCTTGGTAGCAGCTCTGTGATAAAGGGGCTAGATTCTGCCTGCCTGGAAGTTGGGACTGCATGTCCAATGGAAGGAGGCTGCCCCTTTTCCAGAATGGGGTTCCAAACAATGACAAAACTCAAAAGTGCTAGGGTTATTGCTATAGCCAGCTGTCTCTCTGTTTAATTAGAGGAGGACCACCAGCTGGGAGACCCCTGGCTGAAAGAGAGAAATAGAATAGAGTCAGGGATGGATTATGTGCAAGGACAATTTTATTCCTTTCTCCCCCACAGCTTCCCATCCGCTGCTGCCCATCAAACAGGTTCTAGTCCCTGGTCTCTTGGAGCTTCCACACTGCCCATTCACTCTGCCCGCTCGAACACACACTGGGGGGCCATCAGCTGAAATATCTACGGCCAGCATATCCCCTCCTTTGCCCACCAATTCCCTGGCCAGAGCAGCTACAGAACCTATTCTACCCACTGATCTTACCTGCTGCAGCTCCCCTTCTTAGCCAGGTTCTGTTTTCTGGTAGAGGGAGAGCAGGGAGTTGATTTCTCTCCAGCGGTTACAGATAGTCTTTGGAGCTGTCAACTGCCACTTCCTGGCAAGCACAATGTGACTCCTACATCTAGGCTTTAGAGCCTTAAATTAGGAAAACCAGGGGGGAAAGAGTAAAAGTTTAAAAATTAATATATATTTTTAAAAAATTTAAGAAAGGGAAACTACTATTATTCTTCTATTGCTCAATTTGAAATGTGTCATTGAAGAGAACACTTAAATAGCATATATAAAAAGGCAGGTGTTTACGAAGGTTAAGATTAGTATATTAGTACTACAACTACAGCACTTTTCATCCAAGTTTTTTCAGCAGAGCATTTGATGCTCAGCTCTTCATTGAGTATGTGGTAGTGTGGATCCCACTGTAGGTGGACATACACCTGGTGTGTGTGTGAGATCAGATCTTTTTTTTTATTTGCAGTGTCCATCAGGGCCAGTGATATCATGTAAAGTATTATGTCAGAAAGAAATGGTTCAGTAAAAATTACTTTTCTTGCAGTATATGTCTGAAACACTAATTGAACAGATATAGAAGTAAATATCTTGCTTGCTTACGGGTAACAGGTTAGCATAATCCTGTTATAAGAACAAAATTAAATTATAGTAGAATCCAGCTAATTGGCAATAATCACTGGAAGATGCTTTGTAAATTACTGAATTTTGCAAATTAGGAAGTGAGCAAGTGCAAAAAATAAAGGATGAAGCATCAAAAATGTACTTGTAATACCATAGAGTTCAAACAAAGATAAGGGAGCTTTTATGCTTGTTAGGAGATTGTTCTCTGCGAGCTGTGGGAACACATCCATCATGATGATACAAGGCACCCATTCCACTATCATGTTAACGCGCTCAAAAATGTGGAAGTGAGATAGTGTATTTAGTTGGAAAAGCTGGGGCCTATGGAAAGGAAATCCAAAAAAAAAGTGTGAAGAATTTTAACAAGTATACAAAGGGGAAATGAAAGTACAAGGTTTGAAATAAATAGAAACAACAAAAGAAAAGTCAGGAAACTGAGCAAAGAATGCTGGAGATAAAGATTTGAAAATATTTATCTATTCTGTGTTTTACAGATATATTTTAGGTATGGGAATTGTCGCCAGAAAACTTGTTTCTTGTATTCTGAGCATGGGTTATTCCTCACTGTTCCTAGTCCCAGTTAAAAGCTTCTGAGAATATTCTTACCTCTTCGTATGAGTTCCTCCATTTTTCTTCCTCATAACCCGTCGTGGTCAACCTTCAAGTGTTGTTTGTGCTAAGATTTTATCTAAAAGGGCATCCTCACATACCAACTGGTTGCATTGTACTGGCTTGCAGAAAGCATACATGACAATCACCCATTCTCATGTCCAAGTTTATTGCCTTCCTGACATGCTTGAGTTCAGATAGCCAATAGAATGAAAAACTCAACACAATTCCTAACTTTTTTGTATCAAAGAGTGGTATTCTGATGCCATTTTGCAAGCCATTATTTCTTTTTCTGTTTACTAAAGATTGTCATCATTGACATTTTTTTAATGAAAGATCACACTGTTTTTATTAAAGATAATTCTGGTTATAGTATTTCAAATTGTTTTCTCTAGGCCCTGCTCGGAGAGAAGCAAAAAGAAGGGGAGATAGAAAATATGAAAGAAGCAATTTCTCAGCTTGTACAAGATGCTGCTGCAAGAACTAGAAAGGAAGTATGTTATCCTCTTACAGCCCAGTCTTCTGCATAATTTCCAATGCTAGTTGAATTAGTGTCATTTGAATAAACATTCTTTTTATTTACTTCTTAAAACACTGTGTAGCAAGTTCATGATAATTTCAGCAGTATATCAATGTCTGTTCTTCATTGAGTATGTAGTAGTGTGGATCCCAGTGTAGGTGGACATGCACCTGGTATGTGAGAGATCAGATTTTTTGATTTGCAGTGTCCATCAGGGCCACACATGTGTCCTGTGCCGTCTCATGCTCCCATGTGAGGGTATAAAGGGTGGTGCAGATGTAGCTTTTCCTCAGTTCCCTCTTACTGCCTGTGGCAGCGAGACAGAACCTGGTGAGTGTCCAATCCACTAATTCTTAGCTCAGACTAAACTTCTACAAGTGTTCAAGAAAATCTTCAGAACTATTTATCTTCTCTGTTGACTACAATGAACTCTCTCCATCCATCTGAACAGAACTCTACCACTAGATCACCCCTCCTCGCCCCCATACATAGACCTCTCTATACAGGGCTTATTAACATGGTGAACTCAAAACCTGCATGCTTTAAGCCCTGTCCATCCTGACTAATCCCCTTGAAAGATGGGCACATCAGCTGTGTCTTCTGTCAGAGGGAATCTTGAGCAGATAAGTGTTCTCACAGAGAATGATAAGCAGACTCAAGTCATGGGATGTGAGGCTAAAGCTCCATCTTCTGGAACAGTCCATGAAGCTCTCATTACACCCTGAGGATACAAGCTCCAGAGTGCTGCTGGGAGACAAGCCAGCTTCAGGCAGTGCGCCACCTAATAGACAAGCAACACTGAAGAAGGCAGTGCCAAGGTAAGAGCCAGCACCCACACCTCTGATGTCAAAGTCTGGCCACTTCAAACACAAAAAGCATACTCAAGGCAGATCTCAGTGTCCTATAATGACAGACACCGTAAAATAAATCCACCAAATCCCACACATTATCAAGGATTGGGGAGAAGTAATAATCTGCAGTGCAGCAGACTCCTTTGGCACCGATCCTGGCTCCACGACTCATCCACTGATTTGATGCTCACTGCGGAGTATGAGCCTAGAGGAGAGCCAAGACCATACATCTACTGTCATTGGTATAAACTCTGGTTATACCAGTACTTAAGAGCACCATACACTTTTGGTATCATCCCAGGAGGAGGTCTGCTTCTCAGCATCACCAAGGTGTACGTTCTCCCTGTCTTCCAGTAGGGAACCCTATTCTGTGAGGCTATTGTTCAACACCACAGATAGAACTACTGGCTTGCCCTACCACTGGCTCAGGGCTCAGCTGCCACCAGCTCTTCACGAATGGCACTGGACGAACCAATATTCAACAAGCTAGCTATATTCCTAAAGTGTGCCTCCATGTTCCTCTTAGGGATACTGGGGCCTATCATTTCAAGCATTGAGAAGCAGATGACCAGCCCTCTTGAGAAAGGTGATACTGTCATTTGCCCTTTCCCCGAGCATCCGTGGGCCAAGACCATCTACACCAGCATACCAGGAAGAGCTGGATCCAGGGACAGAGTGGCACCAAATGCCCCATTTTCACTGCCAAAGGACTTTCATTTTCATTACCAGATGAAGCAGTAGTCTCCGGACTGGATGACTTTGAAGTGTGCCAGGAGCTCCTTGTGGGGATTACTGAGACTCTGCATATCAAGACCTTGGCTGTATCAGAGGAATCCTACAAACCGTTTGACATCTTGTCAGCTTCTGGTCCAGCCAGGATCTTCCTCCCCATAAATGAGGGACTGCCTAACCCTGCCAGTGCTCAGAGGCAGACACTGGCCATGATAACACCCATTGCAAAATGAGTCAGGAAGGGGTGGGATTTGAGTATTACTATGCTTCCCCAATTCAGGCTTCTTAGTAGTGTCAGTGAGACCAAAAAAAAGTTGAAGTAGAGTAAGAGGACTCACAAGGGCCCCAAAAGTCTTAGCCTTAACCTACTGCAACTACAGGTAGCTTACTTCCAGACCTTACTGGCCAAATATTACTTCTAACATGGGACAGGGTGACATGCTTCCTGACAAAGCTCCTGCATGACAGCAGAGAGGAACTTAAAGACATAATTAAGCAAGGTGAACTACTGACCAAGACAGCCCTGCAAGTCATGATGGGCACCTCTGATGCAGGGACCAGGTGTGTGACTGCCACTGTGACAATTGCCATTCATCATGGTGTCAGGCACAGGGCATCCCAAGAAAGGTATAGGTCACAATCGAGGACTTGCCTCTACTGGCAGAGACTGTTTGCTATGGGTTCAGGAGATTCTCATACAAAGCAGGAAGCCTTCTATCAGCAAGACTTCTTGAAATAGAAAAGATTTTTCCATGGTTACGTCAACACTGCTCACCTTACCATCAAGACTATCTTTCTTGTGGCCATCACCTCAACTCACAGTCAGTGAGCTCCAAGCCCTTATGGCTGATCCACCTTGTACTTCTTTCCATCGAGATGAGGTGGTGCTGAAATCATATTCCAAGTTCATCCATAAGGTGGTCTCTGAATGAATTTCACCTGAACTAATCAATTACTTTACCCATTTTTGTTGCCAAGGGCACACTTGATGTCATGAGAAAAGAAACTGCATACTTTCAACATGTCCAGAGCTTTGTTTTATTACCTTAACAGGACCAAGCCTTTCAGGCTGTCTCTCCATCTCTTTGTGGCCCTATCTGGCCTGTCAAAAGGCCAAGCCTTCTCATCCTAGAATCTCCAAGCAGATCATACAGTGCATTTCCACCTGATATCAGATGGCTGGCAAACCTTTTTTTCAAAACATCAAGGCACTCTGCACCAGGGCACAAGCAGCAGCATCTGCCTGCATAAGGAACATTTCAATGCGAGAGCTGCAATGTGGAGTAACCAGTGACTTGTTTTAAACATTTAAGCTCTTACCCCATGGCAGCCAAGTCAGAAGCCAAGTTCAGGAAAGCGGTACTGCAGTCTATTTGACTGATTGTAGCTGAAACTCCTCACTCCCACCATCCAAGGAGGACACTGCTTGCCAGTTACCTGCAGTGGGATCCACATTGACTACACCATCTCAAAGAATGGTTATTTACAGTAATTGTGGTTATTTAATACATTGTTGTCAGTGTGAATCCCACTATCCACCATCTATCCCCACTTTTCAGAATCCACAGCTACTTAGAATTTTGAGTTGAGAGGGACCTGAGGGAGGGTTATAGTCACTATCCTTTACGTTCTTGCATGGGAGAATGAGGTAGCACAGGGCACATGTGCAGCCCTGACAGACACTATTAAAAATAAAATAAAATCTTGCATACATGAGGCACATGCATTTATGATGGGATCCATGCAGACTGTCGCATCTCAAAGAACCACAGTTGCTGCAGGGTAAGTAACTGTTCTTTTCATTTTGAAGTATTAGTAAGCCCTGAACAACTATAGCAAAATTACTTGGCTAGGTAGAAATCTTGAACTGAATAAGGTGCCTAGAGGCAGTGGTGGAGCTAGGCTGCTATTTTAGGAGAAGGGGGCTCTCCTCCCATTCTGCTGGTCAGAGGTAAGATGTGTGAGGGGAAAGAGAGAAGCATTTTGATGAGAGGGTAGTGCAGGCTGGGAGATAATGAATGAAGAAATAAATGAGGCAAGGCAGTTATTGAATATAGAGAGGAAGGAAGAAGGAATGCGTGGGAGAGACTGCACTTGTAACTGTTTAAATTTGAGCTCTGCCATTCATTCATTCATTCATACCACACGCACAGAATGATCTGTAAATGTTCTGTGATAGATTTCTTTACAAGATCTATCTTTTGGTGCCCACATGCTGTTTCTCCAGAGTTAGAAAATGTGTATATTAAAATTATTACGTAGAGGGATTTTAATGAAATAGGTTTGAGTATAAAAAACAACCAAGAATGAAAATACATTTATTTTTTCTAGTGTGTTTTAACAAGATAAAATTTTAGTAGCTTTTTTTTGCAGGGGACTACAAAAATGAGATTTGAATAACATCCATCTTGCACAGTCAAGGGTATAAGCATGTTTTTAAAAAAACCCAAAACAGCCAGGGGCATTTTGACCATGGCTTTTTTCCATCTCTCATTGCATATATATTTAATGTTGATGGGCTGCTAAGAAGACTTTTTTCCAGATGGTTTTATCAACTGTCTTGTGTGGTAATCATTAGCTGGGCCAGAACCCCAAACATACCTGCCAGATATTTGGAAAACTACTTCCTTGGCTATTTTTTCATTTTTTTGTAAAGAAGCTTATAAACACTGCTCTGGTTCTCTGTGGTATATTACTGTTATTTCAGTCTATTGATTTTGAGGGTTCAATTTTGTTTTAATTCACCTTGGATACATATTTGAGACAACTGATTCTATCCTTTTTTGAAGAAAACAAGCAACGTCTTCAACTACATTTAGGAATGATTTCAAAATCATTTTTTACTTCACACCTACTTTTTAACTACAATATTTATGTTTAATAAAATGTAGCTTTGCAGATACATAGTTCTTATGGTAAACTGGTGGCTTTAACTGTTAAAAAGATACATTATTTAACTGAAAGACTATACAGGGCCTGCATCATGAGCAACTACACTTCATAACTGTCTCATTCATATATGTCCATCTAGGTCATACATACCCATTTTGAGTATATATAATACCCGTGCATTTTATCATATACATATTATTATGAAATGTCAGTGCCATCCATATTCAAAAAAAGAACTGCATCTTTTGCCCAAAATGTCCAAAACACTTAATCCCCACTTAATCTAGCCTGTATCCCAAACAGACTCAACAATGAGTGGTGCCAGTCATTTTTCAGCTTTGTTATTAGCAAGGACCTGTGCAAAGGATGGATCTTCCAATGTGCCCTCAGTGTAGCAAGATCATGACCTGCTCTTTGAACTGGATCTAGAAATGAAGAGTGGGCCTGGTGGGTCACAGTGTCTTAAAAACATAAGAACGTCCATACTGAGTCAGACCAAAGGTCCATCTTGCCCAGTATCCTGTCTTCTGACTGTGGCCAATGCCAGGTGCCCCAGAGGGAATGAACAGAACAGGTAATCATCAAGTGATCCATCACCTGTTGCCCGTTCCCAGCTTCTGGCAAACAGAGGCTAGGGACACCATCCCTTCCCATCCTGGCTAATAGCCATTAATGGACCTATCCTCCATGAATTCATCTAGTTCTTTTTTGAACCCTGTTATGGTCTTGGCCTTCATAACCTCCTCTGGCAAAAGAGTTCCACAGGTTGACTGTGTGTTGTGTGAAGAAATACTTCCTTTTGTTTGTTTTAAACCTGCTGCCTATTATTTTCATTTGGTGACCCCTAGTTCTTGTGTTATCAGAAGGAGTAAATAACACTTCCTTATTTACTTTCTCCACACCAGTCATGATTTTATAGACCTCTAGCATATCCCCCCCAGCCTTAGTCATCTCTTTTCCAAGCTGAAAAGTCCCAGTCTTATTGATCTCGCCTCATACAGCAGCCGTTCACAGAACCATTGAAGATTAGGGTTGGAAGAGACATCAGGAGGTCATCTAGTCCCACCCCCTGCTCAAAGCAGGACCAACCCCAAATAAATCATCACAGCCAGGGCTTTATCAAGCCAGGCCTTAAAAACCATTAAAGATGAAGATTCCATGACCTCCCTAGGTAACCCATTCTAGTGCTTCACCACCCTCCTGGTGAAATAGTTCCATACCCCTAATCATTTTTGTTGCTGTTTTCTGAACCTTTTCCAATTCCAATCTATCTTTTTTTGAGATGGGGCGACCACATCTGCATGCAGTATTCAAGATGTGGGCGTACCATGGATTTATATAGAGGCAATATTTTCTGTCTTATTATCTATCCCTTTCTTAATGATTTCCAACATTATGTTCATTTTTTTGACTGCCGCTGCACATTGAGTGGATGTTTTCAGAGAACTGTCCACAATGACCCGAAGATCTTTCTTGAGTGGTAGACCCCATGATTTTATATGTATAGTTAGGATTATGTATCAGAGGGGTAGCCGTGTTAGTCTGAATCTGTAAAAAGCAACAGAGGGTCCTGTGGCACCTTTAAGACTAACAGAAGTATTGGGAGCATAAGCTTTCGTGGGTAAGAACCTCACTTCTTCTTGCATCTGAAAAAGTGAGGTTCTTACCCACGAAAGCTTATGCTCCCAATACTTCCGTTAGTCTTAAAGGTGCCACAGGACCCTCTGTTGCTTTTTAGTTAGGATTATGTTTTCCAATGTGCATTACTTTGCATTTATCAACATTGAATTTCATCTGCCATTTTGTTTCCCAGTCACCCAGTTTTGAGAGATCCTTTTGTAGTTCTTCGCAGTCTGCCTGGGATTTAACTATCTTGACTCATATTGCACCAATTACACATTTCTATGAAATAGTAACTGATCTATTTAATAGTGCATTGCTTCCTGAAGTGCCAGGACCCAATACCATGTAATAGAGGGGGTCTGTGTTTTCCCAAACGGAAAAATCTGTCCCATATTCACATTTGAATCACAATGTTCCATCAGAACTAATACCTACTGAACAATATTCTGTGAGACCAAGGTCACGTAATTGGATCCACGAACATGGACCCCTCTTCTCTATAGAAGAGCCTTAAATATAAAACACCTCCTTCATGGGAGCAGGTCATAAATTTTAAATACAGTAGAATCTCAGAGTTACACCAGAATTGTGAACTGACTGGTCAACCATACATTTAATTTGTAACTCGTAGTTTGCAATCAGGCAGTAGAGAGAAAAAAAAGGCAGTACAGTATTGTTAAACTACTGTAAAAAAAAAAAATGAAAGAGTAAACATTTTTTGACAAGGTAAGGAAATTGTTTCTGTGCAAGTTTCATTTAAATTAAGACGGTTAAAAGAGTATTTTTCTTCTGCGTAGCAAAGTTTCAAAGCTGTACTAACTCAATGTTCAGTTGTAAATTTTTAAAGAACAACCATAACGTTTTGTTCAGAGTTTACAAACACTTCAGATCTATGAACAACCTCCATTCCTGAGGTGCTCATAACTCTGAGGTTCTACTGTAGTGTAGACAGACATGGAAACTACGTAACTGTCAATTGCACTTCATTCTGCCTGTATCCTTATCCACTTCAAGATGCTGCTCCTGATCTTAAGTGTAGCAAGTGACAATATACTCATCCTTTTAATTTAGTTTCCACTTTCTAAAACTTAGAGGACATCATGTTCAAAATACTTACTTAAAAATTAATGTATTCATTTGACAAGCATGAAACAGCATCTTAGTTCAGTAAACATCTTTTTATTTTCAGTATTTAGTTTATCTCTAGATTAAAATTGTCCAGACAATTGAATTTATATTTAATAAATAGGAATGAACGTCTGTCTTAGATTTCAGAGGGGTAGCCGTGTTAGTCTGAATCTGTAAAAAGCAACAGAGGGTCCTGTGGCACCTTTAAGACTAACAGAAGTATTGGGAGCATAAGCTTTCGTGGGTAAGAACCTCACTTCTTCAGATGTCTTAGATTTATTAGAGCTACTAGTCCTTTCAAGTCTACAACCTCTGACAAAGTATTAACACTATCTGCCAAAAATGAGGTAATTAATTGTCTGCATATAATTCAAGTAAAGATGGGGAAAAATGTCAGGAATGAAGGTCTGGTGCTGCGCTTGCCCAGTCATCAGGCAGCCAACAAGCAAGCCACCTTGCTGCTATAGCCAGTTAGGTGGTTCTGCTGTAGCCCAGCTGCATTTGATGGTTGCCTGATGACTTGGCAGGTACAACTGCAGACCTAGCTTTTGGGGTTTACTTGAATGATACGCAGAACCTTAGTTACATCATTTTTGGCAGATACTTTTGCTACTTTGTCAGAGGTTGTAGAGCTGAAAGGGCTGGTAGTTCTAAGATAAAAACTTATGTCATTTCAGATTCATGAACATTGTTCTAAAGAAATCTTTCATAGTGCAGAGATGTTATGCAAGGTAATAAAATAGAAAAGTTTTCCCAAGTGGTTTTTTACAGCATCAAAAACAGTTGATGGCACACTGTTAATGTCAGCAGTCTGCTTGCAAGCATTCTAACAGTATAGTTCGCTACTGCAAGGATGTACAGTATATTGGCAGAACTTCAAGTGGCTAGATGGCACAGAAGAAGAATAAGTGTACTCTTATGACTCCGGAAAGATTCTCACAAATGCCCTGAGGACCTAAAATGTTGCTGTCTGTGCAGATGTAGAGTGGGCCTTTACATGGATTCTTAAAGAAACATTCACTTCAGTAAATCTGTTCACTAGCACTGCATTACACCCGTTGTTTTACTGAGATCAACCCAGAGCTGTAGTTAATTTACTGATATAGCACCTGAATCTGTGAGTTGCTGATTGCCTCTTGAGAGCACAGGGTGTGCTGCAAAGTGTGGTTAAAATTGCCTTCTCAGTTTTTGCATCGCTAGAGCATTACTTCCAAATACTCTTCTGCATAAGAGAATGAGGCTTTCACTGAGAAGTGTTAGAGACACAAAGTGGGTGAGGTAATATCTTTTATTGGACCAACTTCAGTTGGCACAAGTGACAAGCTTTTGAGTCACAGAGCTCTTCAGATTTGTCTTAAAATGACTTTATGTAAACTTCAGTAGCCTAGGATCTCATCGTGGAAAAAGCACTTTTCATCTTAGTGCACAAACATGGATGTGAAAGCTGGAGTTTCCACCTTTTCACAAAACCAGCTAAAAGTAAACCATCAGTTTTTGTGTTCACATTTTTTCAAAGAATTATAATATAGTGGATGCTAGTTAATCATAATCCTGAAACTAATACACCTCTACCTCGATATAACGCTGTCCTCAGGAGCCAAAAAATCTTACCGTGGTATAGGTGAAACCGCGTTATATTGAACTTGCTTTGATCCACCGGAGTGCGCAGCCCCGCCCCCCTGGAGCACTGCTTTATCGCGTTATATCCAAATTCGCGTTATATTGGGTGGCATTATATCGAGGTAGCGGTGTAGTAACGTTTTGGGAGCCGATCTTGTCCCATTGACTTTAATGTTAATGGGATTCGGATATTGGCATCAGGCATGCTGTTTATTAACAACTTTTTTTTAAAAAGGCATTAATCACTAGCAAATGTGTGGGGTTGCAACCAGGGAAAGAAGTGCTAAAGCTGCATGTTACCTCTTCCTGCACTCTCCAGGCTGCGTCCTGCCTTGATACTGGGGGCTAGCACTTCCTTCTTTGGCTGCAGCCCCACAAACTTGCTTGCATCTGGGCACCCACTGCTTGCACAGGAGATAATGGGTTGGGGCATTAGGGAAGTCCCTGCCAGAGTCTTGGCACTGTGGGCTGGGAGGGAAGGCTGCAAGTAGGGCAGCAGCAGGGAGAAGGGCTGCAGCCCAGATGCTGGGGCTTTCCACAGAGAGTGGACGGGCTGGGGCCCCTGAGGCTTCCTGGCACCTCTCCCTGTGCTCTCGGGGCTGCATCCTGCCTTGGTAGTGGATTGCTATGTCCTAGTACTGCCTTCCCTGACTTAAGGCTGCATGCAGGTTTATGGGGCTGCAGCAAGGAAATGAAGCACTGGGACATGCGAAGCACCAGCCACAGACAGATTTGCAGGACTGCAACCATGGATGTACTCAAGTGCAACACACCATTATTGCCACCAAGTGAAACTTCAGAGAGTGTTAAATGCTAGTCCCGCATGTTTCAGGAGCAGCATATAGTCAAGGATCTTCAGTATTGTGGCCTCTAATAGGTTGACATTGCTTTGAGCTACCCATACAGGGTAAGCCTACTCTGGGAGAGAGGGGGGGAAATCAAAAAAAATAACAGGTAGATGCTCCCGTTTGGGGTGGAACTGAGACTGAGAGACTGTTGGGGTAAGGATCACAGTCTTCCCTTAACTCACAAATCAATGATCTCTCCTTCTGCTTCAGGGAGTGTCCTTTAAAAGCTACTGAGTCCTTTTGATCGCCTCCCTTGTCAGAGAACAAATTATTATTTTTAATCTGTTTATAGCCCTTTGATCTGTTAGTTCCTAGCACTGGCAAAACAGTTGTGTAACTTTGAGTAGGTGGTAGGATCTAGGATCCTGGAAGCTAATAGCTTTTCCCATTGTCTTTCAGGTATATGCCAGGATGTTCTTATCTGGGGGAGTCATTCTGTTGTCTTCCTGCTTGTTCTTCCAACTGTCCCCAGTGAAGGCATATAACAGGGGTCGGCAACCTTTCAGAAGTGGTGTGCCGAGTCTTCATTTATTCATTCTAATTTAAGGTTTTGCGTGCCAGTAATAGATTTTAACATTTTTAGAAAGTCTCTATAAGTCTATAATATATAACTAAACTATTGTTATATGTAAAGTAAATAAGGTTTTTAAAATGTTTAAGAAACTTCATTTAAAATTAAATTAAAATGCAGAGCCCTCCCCTCCCCACCCCCCCCAGACTGGTGGCCAGGACCCGGGCAGTGTGAGCCCCACTGAAAATCAGCTCTCATGCCGCCTTTGGCACGCGTGCCATAGGTTGCCTACCCCTGGCATATAACAAACATTGCACTAACCTTCATGTAGTTATACAGTCTATCTCCATAAATGTCACATACAGTATTCATAAGATTATCCAGATAGCAGCTCTGTGTCCACGTCATCCCCTTCATCAAATGTACCTAATTAATAACTTCTGTATAACTTATAATTCTCATTAATCTTAACTACTATATCAATCTTTTTTCTCTTTCCTCTAAAATCTAGAGGACAAAGTTTCTTCTCTCTCCTCTCAAGAATTTTCAGGGCCGAACACTGATAAATGCCCTTTTGTGTTATCTTAGTATAGTTTTTTTTAACTCTAATTCTGTGTTCTTGAGGAATCTCTCAATTTCCTTTCTAGAGTCAATTCATTATTAAAGATCTCAGAAATACTAGGGCACAGGTTAGTTAGCATCAGTGTTCCATGGATAAAGGCCATATTTAATATGTTGGTGTACAGCAATGGCCCATTTCTGTCAGCAATTCCAGTCCCATAAACGTGCATCATAGGATAGAAAAATAGTCTGTGCAGATTAAGTAAAATATCTTTTTTTAATTGCAGGTAGAGAATGCAAGGAAGCATTACAATATACAGATTTCTCGATTAACAGAAGAACTTTCTGCTCTTCAAATGGTACGTTCTGGACTGTGTTGAAAATAACTTTTATTGGTCAGAAATTTTTTTGAATACCTTTTTTGTTACATGGACACGTGTCCATTTGTATTTATCTATTACCGTGCACTCTATTTACAAGTATCACTGATATAAGAATCAGCTGCATATAGTGATCCAAACCACGGGGACAAAATCATTCATATATGAACTAAAATACCCACTTATAAGAATCAACCATTTTTAAGAATCGAATCATTTCAGATAAGAACATAAGTACGGCCGTATTGGGTCAGACCAAAGGTCCATCAAGCCCAGTATCCTGTCCACTGACAGTGGCCAATGGCAGGTGCCCCAAAGGGAATGAACAGACAGGTTATCATCAAGTGATCCATGCCCTGTCACCCAATCCCAGCTTCTGGCAAACAGAGGCTAGGGACACCCTTCCTGCCTATCCTGGCTAATAGCCATTGATGGACCTATCGTCCATGAATCTATCTAGGTGCCTTTTGAACCCTGTTATAGTATTGGCCTTCATAACTCCCTCTGGCAAGGAGTTCCAAAGGTTGACATTGCGTTGCATGAAAAAATACTTTCTTGTGTTTGTTCTAAACCTGCTACCTATTAATTTCCTTTGGTGGCCCCTTGTTCTTGTATTATGAGGAGGAGTAAATAACACTTCCTTATTTACTTTCTCTATACCACTCATGATTTTATAGACCTCTATAATGTCCCCCATTAGTCGCCTCTTTTCCAAGCTGAAAAGTCCCACTTTTATTAATCTCTCCTCATACGGAAGCCGTTCTATACCCCTAATCATTTTTGTTGCCCTTTTCTGAACCTTTTCCAATTCCAATATATCTTTTTTGAGATGGGGCAACCACATCTGCATGCAGTATTCAAGGTGTAGGTGTACCATGGATTTATATAGAGGCAATATGATATTTTCTGTCCTATTATGTATCCCTTTCTTGATGATTCCCAACATTCTGTTCGCTTTTTTGACTGCCGCTGCACATTGAGTGAATGATTTCAGAGAACAATCCACAATGACTCCAAGATCTCTTTCTTGAGTGGTAGCAGCTAATTTAGACCCATCATTGTATATGTATAGTTAGGATTATGTTTTCCAATGTGCATTACTTTGCATTTATCAACATTCAGTTTCATCTGCCATTTTGTTGCCCAGTCACCCAGTTTTGAGAGATCCTTTTGTAGCTCTTCGCAGTCTGTCTGGGACTTAATTCTCTTGAGAAGTTTTGTATCATTTGCAAATTTTGCCACCTCACTGTTTACCCCTTTTTCCAGATCGTTTATGAATATGTTAAATAGGACTGGATCCAGTACAGATCCCTGGGGGACACCACTATTTACCTCTCTCCATTCTGAAAACTGACCATTTATTCCTACCCTTTGTTTCCTATCTTTTAACCAGTTACCAATCCGTGAGAGAACCTTCCCTCTTATCCCATGACTGCTTATTTTGCTTAAGAGCCGTTGGTGAGGGACCTTGTCAAAGGCTTTCTGAAAATCTAAATAGATAGATGTGATTCTTATAAAAGGTGTGCACTGTAATGGATATGTAAACTTAAACATATAAGAAAAAATCTGTTTTAGACTTTCAGTAGGGCTGATGGAATTTAGACAATATCAATTGTCAGCAATTTTGTGAATGTAGATTCTCTGTTTTAGTCAATTCTCTGTTCAAAATTAAAACTTTTGAACAAAAGGAATGAATTAAAATTATGGGTCAACTATAGTTCTTCGAGTGATTGCTCATATCGATTCCAATTAGGTGTGTGCGCGCTGCGTGCACAGTCATCGGAAAGATTTTCCCCTAGCAGCACCCGTCAGGTTGGCTGTGGAGCCCCCTGGAGTGGCGCCTTCATGGCGCTCAATATATGACCCTGCCAACCTGGCGCCTCCTCAGTTTCTTCTTACCACCAGCGATGATCGTTGGAACTGTGGCATCTTGCTCAGCAAGTTCTCCACGTTTCCCTATCTCTTTATTTTTCTCTCTGTTTCTTATACCTTTTTAATTAGTTTTTATTTTAGCACACCTCTACCTCGATATAATGCTGTCCTCGGGAGCCAAAAAATCTTACCGCGTTATAGGTGAAACCGCGTTATATTGAACTTGCTTTGATCCACCGGAGTGCGCAGCCCCGCCCCCCCGCAGCACTGCTTTACCGCGTTATATCCGAATTCGTGTTATATCAGGTCATGTTATATCGAGGTAGCGGTGTAGTAGTTTGTAGCAGTTGGGCTGGGGGTTTTACCCTCTATCCCGACCGCTTTTACTTGGGAGGGCTTTCATGCCCAAGTCCCAGCAGTTCAAGCCCTGGAAGTCCTGCTCCAAGCCCATGCCAACGGGCGACCCCCACTGCACTTGTCTGAAGTGTCTGGGGGAGACTCACCAAGCCAATAGGTGCAGGATTTGCAAAGGGTTTCACCCCAGAACCAAAAAGGAGCGAGACTTTTGCCTTAAGCAGCTCCTTATGGAGGCGGCACTTAGACCTCAGCCTCCATCAGCGCAGCAGGACCCGGCACTGAGTTCTTCAGTGCGTAGCACCCCGGTGGCAGTGGTAGAAGCGGCACCACAGACGGACTGTAGCAGAGATCACCGCTCCCATTCCCCGACGCAGAAGCAGCACCAGAAGCAAGGGAGGAGTCGCTCTCCATCCCAGAGGCCTGCTCCTCTGGAGCCAGCCAGTGGGGCGCATCCTTGTGAGGAGCGCCCAGCGCTGAAGCCTGCGGAGACAGCACCATTGACTTTGTCCCCGCAAGGGAGACAATCGAGTCCGGTGCCTTTGGACTTCCTGGCCCACATCATTGAGGAGGTGGAGCTGCCATCCGCCCCAGACACCTTTGCAGCCACAAGGGACCTCATAGCCATGACAGCGCTGAGGTCGCCTACGATTCGAGCCAAGCCTCCGGTACCATATCATATGGCACTGTCTCGAGGCAAACCAGCGATGATCCAGCCGTCGGCACTGCTGATGGAGTCCCAGCACCGCTCCAGATTGCACCAGCGCCCCTGATCGCGATGCCGATCCTCAGGTCGGTCCCCTTCACGCAGCAGGTCCCGCACCCGGCACCAGTCCCGACTCCTCCTGACGACCCCGCATAGCCCCAGCCTCGCGGCACCACTCATCAGCTCAGCTCCACTGGGCACCGCCCTGGCCCTCACGGTCCCGGTCCTTGGACTTGGGATCTAGGTATTCGGAGTGGGGCCAGCACTGGTCAGGTCATGAACACTCTGAGGTGGGGGGAGGGCTGTGGCCTGTGCAGTGGCAGGGAGCAGCTCAGTGGCCATTCTGGACCCTGTGGGCGTACCACCAGGCCCAGGGTGCCCAGTCTAAAGGCTCCTGATCGGCCACTTCTGAACCGAGGATGCCGGAGACCTCAGCTAGTTGCCCCAGCCCTAGGGGTGCTGAGGAGGTGCCGTGCTGCCGCCCCCCTCACTCCCCCTCCCCCCCCCCCCCGAACCAACTCCAACTTCGGTTCCTGAGCCTGGTGGAGCAGGTCATCAGGCTCCTGATGAGCAGGAGGGGCAGGAGGACCCTGTTCCCCCATTAGCCTCTTCATCCTTCTCCCCAGACGAGGCCGTCGCAGGCACTTTCATCTCTCGACCACCTCCTATAGACAGTTGCACCCACCAGGACCTCCTGCGCAGGGTAGCACGCAACATGGGTCTTCAGGCCGAGGAGGTGGTGGAGTCAGAGGACCAAGTGGTTGACGTTTTGGCCCCAGAAGGTCCTTCGAGGATGGCTCTGTCCCTCATCAAAACTATACAGGCCAATGTCAAGACCATCTGGCAGACTCTGGCCTCCATCCTTCCCACAGCCAAAGGTGTTGAGAGGAAGTACTTTGTGCCCTCAAAGGGGTAGGACTACCTTTTTATGCACCCGCAGCCCTGTTAATTGGTGGTTGTGGCAGTAAATGAGAGAGAGAGAGAGAGAGAGAGGCAGGGGCAGCAAGCCCCAGCACCCAAGTCCAAGGAAGCCAAGCGCCTGGACTTGTTTGGGCGTAAAGTGTACTCTACGGGGGGGGCTCCAGCCCAGAATTGCCAACCAGCAGGCAATTCTGAGCCAATATAACTTCAACTCCTGGAACTCGATGCTCAAGTTCAAAGAGCTCGTGCCACCTGAGTCTAGGGAGGAGTTTGGAGCCATAGTAGAGGAGGGCAAGGCCGTGGCACAGACCTCTTTACAGGCCTCACTGAGTGCTGCAGACTTGGCAGCACGCACCGTGTCCTCGGGTATTGCCATGAGGCGCATCTCATGGTTGCAAGCCTCAGACATACAGCCCAAGGTTCAGCAGACAATGCAGGACCTGCCTTTTGATGAGGTGGGCCTGTTTGTGGAGCAGACTGACTCTTGGTTGCATAGCCTAAAAGACTCGAGGCCTACTATGAAATCCTTGGGGATGCATGCCCCGGCAACCCAACGGAAGCATTTCAAGCCCCAACAGCCTCAGCGGAGCTCCTACCCTCCTCGGCCAAGACAGGACTTTTACAGAAGAAGGGGAAGGAACGGCAGAAGGAAGCCTTCCAGCCCCCCTTCCGGACAAGGCCAGGGCCTGACCAAACCATTGTTGGGTTCCAAGTAGGCCTTTTGAAGGGACGCCCGAGGACGGCGCACCAGACTCATTCCCAGATCCTTCCCCGCCCTTTTTGAATCATTTGTCCCACTTCTGCCGTGCCTGGTCCCAAATAACCGCGGATCGCTAGGACCTCAGCACGGTGGAAGTGGGATACTCTCTCCAGTTCTGTTCCTACCCTCCTCCCCACCCCCTTTCCCCGTCCCTCTTCAGGGACCCCTCTCACGAGCAACTCCTTATCCAGGAGGTGCAGGCGCTCCTCACCATGGGAGCGGTGGAGTAGGTTCCTCAGGAACTAAGGTGCAAGGGATTCTACTCCCGATACTTCCTAATCCCGAAGGCCAAAGGGGGTCTCAGACCCATCTTAGATCTGCGTGGGCTCAACAAATTCATGGTAAAGTTGAAGTTCCTCATGGTCTCCCTAGGCACTATTGCCCTACTATTCGGCCTCTCAACAGCCCCCCCCCCCCCAAGTTTTCACCAAGTGCATGTCGGTCGTGGCTGCTTTCCTCCATCGCCAGCAGGTACAGGTATTAACCCTACCTCAATGACTGGCTGCTCAGGGGCTTCACCAGGGCACAGCGGTGGTCCCAAATCCATTTGCTCAGGTGCATGTTCGAGCGGCTGGGTCTCCTCCTCAACTTGGGGAAGTCGACCCTGGAACCGACCCAGAGAACAGAATTCATTGGGGCAGTGTTAGACTCGGTCCAGGCACAGGCACTTCTACCGGAGTCCCGATTCCGAGCCATCAAGGACATAATTCAAAGCCTCCAGCAATTCCCAACCTCAACAGCAAGGGGGTGCCTGAGTCTCCTCGGTCACATGGCTTCTTGCACTTACGTGATCCAGCACGCCAGGCTACGGCTCAGGCCGTTGCAGGCATGGCTCGCCTTGGCCTACCACCCAGGGCGCGACAGCTTGAATTCAGTGGTCACAGTGCCAGGGCAGGTCCTCACATCCCTCCACTGGTGGTTCGACTCCGAAGTGGTGTGCGGAGCGTCCCCTTCCACAACCCTCAACCTTCCTTGTCCCTGGTTACGGAAGCGTTGGCTCTGGGATGGGGGGTGCATCTGGGGAACCAGGGCCTGTGGTCGCAGGACGAGCTCTCCCTACATATCAACGTCAAGATGCTGAGGGCGGTGTGTCTCGCTTGCCAGGCCTTCCAGGCCCAACTGCAATGCCAGTGCATAGCGGTTCTAACGGACAACACCAACACCATGTTTTACATCAACAAGCAAGGGGGAGCCAGTTCTTTTCCCCTATACCGGGAGGCCCTTCAGCTGTGGGAGTTTTGCACAGCCCACTCCATTCACCTGGAAGCATCCTTTCTACCAGGAGTTCAGAACACGCTGGCGGATCACTTCAGCAGGTCCTTCCACACACACGAGTGGTCCATCCGACCAGATGTCATACATCTCATTTTCCAAAGGTGGGGGTTTCCCCAGGTCGACCTGTTTGCCACCCAATGCAACAGGAAGTGCCCAACGTTCTGTCCTTACAGGGTCACAGCCCAGGCTCCATCACGGACGCATTTCTGCTACCCTGGAGAGGTTGCCTGCTCTATGCCTTTCCCCTGTTCCCTCTCGTGCACAAGGTCTTGCTCAAGATCTGCAGGGAGCAAAGGTAATTCTGATAGCTCCAGTGTGGCCTCGACAGCACTGGTACACCAAACTACTGAAGCTGTTGGTGGACACACCAGTCACGTTACCTCTCCTCCCCAACTTACTCACTCAGGACCACGGTTTCCTCTGTCACCCCAACCTACGCTCCCTCCACCTCATGGCTTGGAAGCTTCATGGCTGAACCCCATGGAACTTCTGTACTCAGAACAAGTAAGGGAGCTCCTCCTCAGCACCACGAAGCCCTCTACTAGAGCCACGTATCTGGCAAAGTGGAAAATATTCTCGTGGTGGTGAGACCAGCATCGCACACACCTCTTCCAGGCGCCGGTACCCCTCATCTTAGAGTACTTCCTACACCTGAAACAGCAAGGCCTGGCGGTGTCCTCCATAAGGGTACACCTCACTGCTATCTTGGCCTTCCACCCAGGTGCGTCTGGTCAATCGGTCTTCACCAACCCTATGTTTGGTCACTTCCTCAAAGGTTTGGATCGCCTACATCCTCAGATCCAGCAGCCTGTCCCTGCATGGGACCTTAACTTGGTCCTTTGCAGGCTCATGAGGGCCCTCATTCAAACCACTGGCGACTTGCTCCCTCCTATATCTTTCTTGGAAGGTAGCTTTCCTGGTCGCCATTACAACTGCGAGAAGGATGTCTGAGCTAAAGGCCCTCATCTCTGACCCACCTTACACGGTTTTCCACAAGGCTAAGGTGCAACTCAGGCCACACCCGGGCTTTCTTCCCAAGGTGTTGTGGCACTTCCACACCAGCCAGGACATTTTCCTACTTGTCTTTTACCCTAAGCCTCATGCCATTACCTGGGAGCAGCGACTACACTCCCTCGATGTTCGAAGAACACTAGCTTTCTACATCGAGCGCACTAAGCTGTTCAGAAAATCGAACCGGCTGTTCATAGCGGTGGCATACCGGATGAAAGGCCTCCCAGTCTCATCTCAAAGAATATCCTCCTGGATCACGTCCTGCAGCCGCACGTGCTATGAACTGGCCAAATTACCGACCCTGACTCTTACAGCACACTCCACTAGGGCCCAGGCCTCGTCAGCAGCGTTCCTGTCCCAGGTCCCAATCCAAGAAATCTTCAGGGCAACAACTTGGTCCTTGGTACGTACCTTCACCTCTCACTACGCCATTGTCCAGCACACCAGAGACGACACGGCTTTCGGTAGAGCGGTGCTACAATCAGCATTTCCTTAACTCCGACCCCACCGCCTAGGGAGTCACCTAATAGGAATCGATCTGAGCAATCACTCGAAGAAGAAAAAATCACTCACCTCTCATAACTGTTGTTCTTTGGGATGTGTTGCTCATATCTATTCCAAACCCACCCGCCTTCCCCTCTGTCGGAGTAGCTGGCAAGAAGGAACTGAGGCGGTGCCGGGTCTGCAGGGTCATATATTGATCACCATGAAGGTACCACTCCAGGGGGCTCCAGAGCCAACCCGACGGGTGCTGCTAGGGGAAAAACTTTCCAACAACTGTGCATGTGGCGCACACACACCTAATTGGAATGGATATAAGTAACACATCTCGAAGAACAACAGTTACGAGAGGTGAGTAACCGTTTTTTTCCCCCTCCTACTCTTTTTTTCTGCATTAGAGGAACTGAATGGAAGGTATTTGTAACTAGCTATCCTTTTAAAGAGAAATTAATTCAATTATTACTTGTATCCCTTTTCTTTCTCTCCTTGTATATACAATAATGATATATACTGGCACAGAGTGGTGTAGGAAGGCAGTGTGGGACTGCTATGTCAGCCTTTCCTCACAGCTGCCCTGGAGGTATCTTCTGGGGAGCTGTTGCAGCCCCTTTATGCTGTTGGGGTGGCATAAAGGAGCCATCCACAGCAAGGGCTAGCCTCTAACTAAGTGGGTAAAGAATACACCAACATGTATGATACTTCATAGAAAAAGACTAACCACCTAGAATAATGCTTTGCAGTTATCAGACATTTCCCCATGAGAAATAGATCTCCACAATCCTTCATTTTTCCAGACTTTGAGGCAGCGTGCAAAGTCTTTCAAGTTATTTTAAATATTGAGAAACAAGGTGCAATTTTATATAGTCAATACTCTTGCACCTACTTCCTTCAAAGCATGGATTGCTCTGAAAATTGACTATGTACTGCTGTATCTTCTTAATCAACAGATCTGTACTAGATATGTTCAATCAGATTAGCTCTCTTTAGTATATATCTTTTACGTAAGAACATAAGAATGGCCGTACTGGGTCAGACCAAAGGTCCATCTAGCCCAGTATCCTGTCTACCGACAGTGGCCAATGCCAGGTGTCCCAGAGGGGAGTGAACCTAACAGGTAATGATCAAGTGATCTCTCTCCTGCCATCCATCTCCACCCTCTGACAAACAGAGGCTAGGGACACCATTCCTTACCCATCCTGGCTAATAGCCATTAATGGACTTAACCTCCATGAATTTATCCAGTTCTCTTTTAAACGCTGTTATAGTCCTAGCCTTCACAACCTCCTCAGGCAAGGAGTTCTACAAGTTGACTGTGCGCTGTGTGTAGAAGAACTTCCTTTTATTTGTTTTAAACCTGCTGCCCATTAATTTCATTTGGTGGCCCCTAGTTCTTGTATTATGGGAATAAGTAAATAACTTTTCCTTATCTACTTTCTCCACATCACTCATGATTTTATATACTTCTATCATATTCCCCCCCCTTAAGTCTCCTCTTTTCCAAGCTGAAAAGTCTTAGCCTCTTTAATCGCTCCTCATATGGGACCCGTTCCAAACCCCTAATCATTTTAGTTGCTCTTCTCTGAACCTTTTCTAGTGCCAGTATATCTTTTTTGAGATGAGGAGACCACATCTGTACGCAGTATTCAAGATGTGGGCGTACCATCGATTTATATAAGGGCAATAATATATTCTCCGTCTTATTCTCTATCCCCTTTTTTTAATGATTCCTAACATCCTGTTTGCTTTTTGCAAAACAGCTGCTTAGACATGGGTTAATTTAGCAAGATAGTGATCCAAATGTATGTGTAGAGCCATACATAGGCTGTTTAAATATAAATTGAAAACACAATTTTTTTGTAATCTCTTTTTTTCTTCCTTTGGGTGATCCATCTCCAGGAACTCTGTGTTTTTGCTATCACTGATGATTATACTTCTGATATAATAATCTTAGCTTTATTCTTGTTCTGAAATTTTATTACATTTAACTTTTGAAATCATAAATAAAATGAGGACTTTTGGAGAAAGGGGGAGGCTGAAGAACATAATTAAAATGGAAGGATCCCTTCACAGACCTAGTACGTCACCTCCATGAACAAATATAGAATGCATGGCTCTTCTATACAAGTTTATGTCAAGAAAAAGCTGCATTTCTTAAAGTACATTGCCTAGGAACATGAACAGGATTAATGATGGATTCAATTATCAAGTAACATTTTTTTCTTTCAATTTTTCTCTTATGTTCAGCAAAAACACTCATTTTGAGGAAAGGCATGTTGAAACTAAATTTTTTAAAAATTCTCATTTTGGTAATTACCTGTAATTACAGTAACAGGTGTCAGTCTCACAGCTATTTGAACATATGTATTTTAACTAAAGGACATAGTGACAGTTACAGTAAATATTGCAAAAATGTTTACATTATAAGTGGCCTTTTTTAATTGCATAACCTTTCACCTTTTGGACTGAAACTTCAGGAAGAAATCAAACCTAAGAACATTAATAGTTTTTTGGGGCTTTTTCTTTTTGGCTTTGTAGCAAAAATGATTTGGCCATTTTCAAATAGTGTGGAAAAATAGACATATTTTTGCCATTATAAAAAGTCAGTTGCAACCCTCTTGGACAGCTCTAGTGCCTGATTGATTTTTGGTTAGAATCTTTAAATACTGCACACAGATAGTCACTTGATAAGACACTTACCTTTTGGTGGTTATGTGGAAATCTATTGACTTCAGTAAGGACTGCTTCATTCAGTAAACAAAAGCATGCACCAGGTGTAGCAGGGCTCTGCAGGCACACCTGCTTCCTTCAGTGAGAGATATACACACTCAGATCATAGTCCACAAGCATGTCTGCATTAAAGAAATTCCACTCCACTTTTCTTGCCTTATTGTGTGCTTATTTTGCACAAAACTCAGCATTCTACATGTTGGATTTTTTTTTTTTTTTTAATTTAAAAGATTCCTAGGAAGCTCCATTTAAAATAAATATTAAAGTTGAAAAATAAACCATTTAAACCAGGAAATGCCAAAGTTAAGATTCCCCAAGCAACATTAACTGTGTGTGTGTGTGTGTGTGCTTGTGCGCTTTTCACCCCTAACCTGATCTTGGCCACCTTGTTTAGAAGTTTGGCATTATTATCCATATGTGAAGAGGATGTTATGCAAGTAGGAGAACATAAAATGTATTGCTGATAAAATAGGCTTTGCAATATGTTTGAAGCCTAGTGGCGGGCAGTTATGGATTTGTTTATAAATGATATGTTAAGGGTGTATTTTTGACTAATGTATAATCTAACTGCCAAGCAGTAATGCAAGTAGAAGATACTAAATATTAAGTATACTAGGTTTTCTGTAGGTAGGAAGGTTAAGAATTAGCATGAGACCTAGCTGAGGCCCTGTTTTTAGAATACAGTAACTCCTCATTTAACGTTGTCCCACTTAACGTTGTTTCAATGTTACGTCCCTGCTCAATTAGGGAACATGCTTGTTTAAAGTTGTGCAATGCTCCCTTATAACGCCGTTTGGCTGCCTTCTTGTAAGATTCTGTGGAAGAGCAGCGACTTTGCAAGGGAGCATTGCACAAGTTCCGCTTCTCTGTCTCCTCCTCCTCCCTCCCAGTTTAGGACTTTCTGGGAGGGAGAGGGAGGAGCAGAGACACAGCTGTTTGGCAGCGCTTAAGACTTTGTGGGGGAGGGATGTGGTGTGCTCTGGAGAGGAGGTGGAGTGGGGGTGGGAAGAGGTGGGCCTGGAGTGGAGCGGGGACAGGAAGAGGCGGGCCTGGAGCATTCCCAGCAAAATCCAAGCCTGTTCTCCAGGGAAGCTGCTGCAGCAAAAGTGCTTCCTAGCGTCCTTGCCTGCAGCGGGCTGTGCCTGTGTGGGGTAAGCCAGGGGCACTTCCCAACCACAGTACAGTACTGTACAATATACAGTATAATGCCTTTTGTCTGCCCCAAAAAAATTTCCTTGGAACCTAACCCCCCGCATTTACATTAAATCTTATGGGACAATTGGATTCGTTTAACATTGTTTCACTTAAAGTTGCATTTTTCAGGAACATAACTACAACGTTAAGTGAGGAGTTACTGTAGGTTAGCCTACTTACTTACCCTGAGGTTATAAAATTTAGCAATATGTGCCAGGCACAAATAAGTAAACCACAAAAGAATGAGTACATTGCCAGTTGCTCAAATAGGTTTAAAACAGTGGATTTTTAGGTACTTTCTGCAGTAAGGTAAACATGGAGCTAACCACACTAATATATCAAAACTATTAAGAAATTAATTGAAGCAAATGGAATACTAACTGTCAGAAGTTAAATTATGGTTAGCTGGAATATCATGTATGGTTAACCAGAATACCACACATGGGCAAGGGCAGAAACATTGTCAACTATAATCTAAGATCTGTGTGGGAAGAATGGGAAAAGGTTTACAAGAGATGTGTCCAACCTGTTATTGGGCACATCAGGTTCCACAAAATGGTGTAAACTGGATTGTGATGAGGTACTCCACTGGCTGTATTCTTCTATCTTTGTTTTCCACTATTCTCAGGAATTTGTGAGCATAATAATACTGAGAATTGTTCTTATTTCTGTCAATTTCTTGTAGCATTGCTTTGATATGTATGTTTATTTGGCTTTTAAGTTTATATGTATCTACTAGTGTGTGGCCAGTCCCCTTCTTAAACAATAATATTTACGTAGCCACCAGGGTAAGGAACTTGTATTAGTGACATGAGAAATTTTGCATCCCATCTCAATACCAGCTACCGTACATATATGTAAAACTGTAATCTTTAGTGATAGGATTACATACTATTTTTCCTAAATATCCCTCCATGCCTCATTCAGGACAGAGATTAGATAGTACTCAATAAATTAGCAGGAATAAATAAGAAATGAAGTGACTCCTTTGGATCTGTCCCTTTTTTTTTTTTTTTTTGTCAGGGTGGGGACAAATTCTGTTCGCACTTATCAGGATGTTAGTACAAAGTAAATGAGATTTTGTACCAGTGTAGCTGAGAGAAGATTTGCATAGGATGTACAGTGAACATTAATAAAGGAGGAATTTGTAATGAATGAGGTTAGGAGACCAGAGGAGTTTGGATGGTGTGCAGTGAATTAGGTAAGCATTCACTCATTGACTAATGAGGATTTAAAAAAGTACCAAATACTTTCACTGTCCCATATCTAATCTATACACTGAATGAGATGGTGGCTCTGCAAGAAAAAAAAAGCATAAGAAAAACCATACGTCATAATGCACGTGCAAAAATAAAGAGAACTAAGTTTGCATGAGCAACCTTTTAGCTTTAGTATTTCCTGACTTTGGAGTGTTTCCCTTTGCAGCCTTAACTTTCATTTAACACATGTTTTTGTTATTCTTTTGGTTTGATGTATTTAATGCCCTTAGAAAATGGTTTGACTTCTTATAGGAATGTGGAGACAAGCAGAGTCAAATTGAACGGGCCATTAGAGAGAAGCGAGCAGTGGAAGAAGAACTTGAGAAAGTAAGAATGCAAATATTCAGTTTTACACTTTAACTTTTCTTTATTTTATAACATTGTCTTAAGTTTCTATTTCACTATTTTCTCTAATATCATTGAGTAAAATGGGGTGAAAGAATATACCATATGCTTAGTTTTGTATTTGCTTATTTTTTGTTTAATTGTAAATCCAGTGAAGGAAATTTGAAAAATAAATTTTATATTTCTAATAAATTTTGGAGTTATAGTAGATTAACTGCAAAAGATGGCTCTTAGAGAATGTTTCTAAACTCCTAACTCGCTATTCAGTATATATTCAGCATAGTCATATTACCTACTTTCAGGATATGTGTCTAATTGTGGTAATAAATTCCTTACAACTATTTTAAAGGTATAAGAACCAAATAGGAGTAAGAAGTGTTTAAAATGGTCCAAAGGGTGTAAGTAGATGCAATAATGGAAATTTAAACAAAAGAAGATTTTTAGGCTGAATATCAGAAAAATTAATTAACTGCAAAATCTATAAGACTATTATCCCAGTAGTAGCAATGAAAGTCCCATTCCTTCAGTTACTGAAAACTGTGCTGGACAATGGAATGGATAACGTAATGTAGGCAGCAATACTACACTGACAGCCATCTGTGTGATAAAATGAGATTTACGTGTAAGCCTATCCTTCAGATTTACCGTGAAGGCAGAGGAAGTGAATGTGATTACAGAAAACTGGAGGAACTGCACCAAAGGTGTCTGATTGCAGAGCGTACAAAAGATGACCTTCAGCTGTGTCTACAGGCGGCACGAAACAAAATTAAACAACTGGAAATGAAGTAAGTAACTGATATGTCCTCCTAATCAGTATTTCATTCAATATTTCCATCTGATCTAAGTCGTCTTGTGTCAAGTGTTTGTATTTTGTCGTAAGTTCTTATTCAGAAGTAGGAATAGTAGGCTGTCATAATCATTCTTTTTTTAAAATATGCAGCATTGGGTGATATTATAAGTGAGGATGACATATTTTAGAACTAAACAGATTTTCTTGACAATATCAGAGCTGAAAGCAGTTCTCTTACAAAGAAAAAAAATAGAAACAATTTTTGTGGCTAATAATCCTATTTTAATTGTTAATGTTAACTGCTTGGAAAACCTTTTTTTGCAAAATATTCAGAAGAATTCCTATTTTTTAAAGTCGGCATACAGCAGGGTTTTATTTGGTCTATATAATACCAAACCACTGCACAGGACGCCTATATTATTGTTGTGGTAGCATCCAAAATGTACTAGGTACTGGACAAACATAAGTCCACACAATCCTTCCCCTAAAAAGTTTATAATCTAAACAGATAAAGAGATTGAAGGGTGGAGGACAGGAATACAACATGTCTTGCTTTGCTTGCTTGCTTGTGTGTGTTGTGGAGGGTGGGAGTATTTGAAGTTCAAGTAGGGTCAATGAATTGTGGAAAGGGATTCTGGGAGTTAGAGGGGAGTGGGGAAAAGGAACAGGAAGCTGATGGAGAGGAAGGTAGAAATAGGGAAGAGAGGAGAGTGAGGAGCAAGTAGATAGCAGGCAAAATGTGTGAGAATAATGAGATTGGTGCAGGTAGAGGTATGAGGTGGGCACAAGATGTAGGTGGGACTAACAGAAATATAGCAAATTAGGAGAAATTATCCAGAGTAGAGCTGTGTGAATAATCACTTTTTTCAGTTTGCTGGCCGAATTGGGGGTGGGTGGAGTTTTAGATCGACCCAAAACAAAAAACCAAGGGGGAAATTTTTTTTTTTTTTATTTCAAGTAATTTTTTTTATTAAAAGCAAAGATAAATTGGAAATGCCATTCACGAAGCCCCAGGAGGTCATGGTACAGCCCTTCCCCTTATAGCTAGGGTTGGCAAAACGTGATTTTTATATTTATTTATAACGTTGACTGATATGGATGTTTACTCCTTAAGCATTTTTTCTAATCTGTATCAATTTACATTTTCACAGTTGCACAAAATTATGGATTTTAAGCATTTTTTTATTTAATATTTGACAATTATGGGAAATTAGAAGGGGTCAGACAATTATTTAATGACCGTAGACCTTGAGATTCATAAAGTAAAGCTTTGTAACTATTAAAACATAAATGGTCGACATCACGTGTCAAAATACACGAAGTAAATATTCTTAAATCAAACTCTAATTTTTCAAGCAACATTTTTCTCAATTTGCTTATCTGTACATTTTTATTATTTTTTCAGTTGGTTTGTGTATGTACAGTGAAATGGATGTTTACTGATTTAAAAAAATCTCACCCTTCCAAGTCTACTTAAAACCTGTTGTCCCATGTTAGAGCACTCACCTGGGATGTGGGAAACACAGGTTCAGTTTCCTACTCGGCCTGATAGGAAGCAGGGATTTGAACTTGGGACTCCCATTTTGTAGGTCAGTGCCCTAACGACTAGGCTAGAGGGTATTCTGGGTTGATATCTCTTTCTCTCTCTCTCTCCTGTTGAAGCTGTTCTGTTTTTTATAAATAATACTAATTGAGCGAGAGAGAGAGAAAGACTGTATATCCAAGTGGTTAAGGCACTCAACTATTGGATGTGGGAGGCCCAAGTTTAAATCTTTGCTACAAATCAGGCAGAGTGGGGACTTGAAGCCCACCTGGTCTCCCACATCCCAGGTAAGTGCTGCCCCCACAACAGTATAGAGTATAAGGGAGCATCCCCACCACTGAAGTCGAGTGGCATCTAAGTCCCCTTGAAACTATTCAGCAATTTCATGTCAAATCAACAAACAGTTTTGGTTGAGCTGAATATAAATTTTTCAGCAAATGAACTATTCAGCCAAAAATTTTTGCCTTACTATAATCCAGAGTCCAAATTTGAGTTCCGTTAGTTATTTACTTACATACTGTATTAGTAATTATTTGTATTATCATAGTGGCTAGGAACCCCAGTTACGGACTAGGAACTTATGCTTGGCGCTGTACAAACATAACAAAAGACAATCCCCTTCTCCAAGACCTTAATGCAGGTTTCCTGAACTTTGGCCTGAACTCTCACTATCCTGTTCCCTTGTGAAGTCCAACCTCCTATATCTCAAACGCACCCATCCTTTTTAATTAATGTAGTTAATTTAACATATAATGGTATATGTATAAGGAGTGGACATAGTTAATTTTCCATGGTCATTCAATGCTTGGCCTCTCTGAGGCTGACAAAAAGGAAATTTAAAATTGAATTAAATATTTTTGTGAATTTTTTTTGTGGCTATTTGTTCCTCTTAGACATAGACATCACACACCCAGGGGAATAAAAATTAGTTTAAAAAATATTTGTACTTTAAATGTCAAGCATTAAAAAGAATTCACATGTTCACCCATCCACAAATACATTGACGTTGACAAGCATTATGAATTTTAAAAATAAGTATTTGGCCTTCAAAATACAAAATATAATTAAAGGTTCTAATTAAAAGGCACATACAAATGATAGGGAAGCTTCGAAAAATGTAGACTGAACTTGACTTAACTCCTGAGTTGAAAGTCTAGTGAGATTTGTTTTCCCTTTTCAGCTCCGAGGAAGAGATATCTCGTTGCCAGGAAATGGTTTGCAAGCTGCAAAGCATTCTGGATTCTGAAAGAGAAAACTCTGGCTCTATGAGTGAACAAAGACTAAAACTTCATCAAGAAAATGAACAGTTGCGTAAAGAAGCAGAGGATTTGAGGAAACTGGCCATGGAGGCACAACAAAAAGCTAAATTAAAGGTACTAGCAAAACAAAAATAGTGTGTAATTATTTGGTTAAATGGGTTCCTACGAAAGATAAAATGCAAAAAACATTTCTAAGAAGAAATAGAAAAAATAGGGTTGGGAGTGACAACTTCAGTTCAGGCTTCTCAGTTCTGCCCTCCAGATACCCTTACTTGTGAAGTAACATTTCTACTGTCAGTCTGATAATTAATTCATTGTCTATTAATAAATTAAATTATACTTATTAAACAGAAGCTTCCAAATGTTCTTTTGGTGGCTTTTATAATGTGACCAGACTAAATAATAATAACACTTCTGGTTATCTAACTTTAACTGGAGCCAAACTCACTACTGATTGGCAAACTGGGCTCCAGTGGAGTTATATCTGCTTGCAGCAGCAAGAGATTTGATCCCAGATCTCCGAAACAGCAAGATTAACATTAACCACTATGTTTTCCAGTGTGCGCTGAGGCATCGTCACATGCCAGTCTCTTCCTTTTCCCCTTCTCATTCTAGTTATAAGGGCTGGAACATGGTTGGAACAAGCTTGGAGAGTTGGAAGATTTGCAGGTGAAAATGTTTCAGAGAACACAGCTAACAATTCTGATCTTCAGGCTTCCCTCATGAACCTTCTGTGGTTCCCCACTGAAGTATCCCAGACTGACAGGACCTGAGGAAGTCTGTCAGACTGGGATTTGACTCTGCGGTCTTAACAACTGAAGTTGGGAGTCTGAAGTATAGGCTATGAGGGATTGGGGATAAAAAAGATGGATATGGCTAGAGGCAAAAATATAAAATTCAATGGTTGTGAATATAAAGACAAGAGAAAAACTTGTCTGTTTGGAATGAAAGTTAGGGGATTAGGGAGATGGCATATGGAGAGCCCATGGAGCTAGTTTTGTAGCGAAGACTACTTTATTTTTAACAGCTATGATAATAAAGTCAGTTAGTCTAAAAGTCACCACCTTCAGAGCACTACCCTTGTTCAACAAGAGATCCAGGAAAAAGTATTTAACCTTGGAGAATTTAAAACATTTAAGAAAAAGGTCAATTTGGGGGGCAATAAACAATGAAATCCTTGTACACACTATTTAGAAAATTCACCAAATAGTATTACATGGCTGACTAATTGGATGGAAATCAGAGGAAAACTGCTCAACTTGACTTATGTTTTTTCCTTTGTTTCCTTGGCAATTGACATGTGATCAGCATAACATACTCTGGTATGTGCCATTACATTTTTCAAGAACCAGTGACTGAGTCTAATTTTCCACATAATATGGAGAACTTAAAATTTTGTGTTACTTGGTAAATTAAGAAAGCATTTCATGTTCATTGGTGCATTTAAGGCTCCTTGTCATAAACGGAGTGGTTAAAGTATATTGACCAGAAGTAAAATCTCAATCATATGTTTACAATAAACCAAATGGTCCTGCCTTGTATATACTTCACTTGTATGTTTGCTGAAAGGGGAAGAGGATTTATGCACACTTTTCATTACTTTACATTTTAAAAATATAAATCTCGAGTTTGCAGGGTGGAAATATTTTACTGACATAACTAAATCTTATAGTTTCTTTGTGTGTGTTAGGGGGTTGTTTTATTTATGTAAATAAATGGTGCTAAGATATCACAGTGCTTATTTTTTTACAATGTACAGATAAATGTTACCAGTTTTCTTTTGAGACTTATAATATTGCATCAGCACACTTATAGAAAAGAAACTGATTTAAAAAAACTTTTAATGGAATACATAAAGTTTAAAGGTATACCATCAAATCAAAATAGTTTAACAACAAAAAAAGTTAAAAGTACTTTCATGTACTATATCAGCCTTATACCAATTTTCATGGTTTCATAATCACATTTTCTAGGTTTTTAAAAATATTTCTCTCCTTTGTTTCTGTGTGAAAGTCGGTGTCGGAGGAAGACTGGTTACTCATAAAGTAACAAA
The DNA here is from genome assembly GCF_028017835.1 of Emys orbicularis. NCBI lineage: Eukaryota > Metazoa > Chordata > Testudines > Emydidae > Emys > Emys orbicularis. Next base: position 47,446,075 of record NC_088687.1, on the reverse strand, counting down.
ACTCAAAGTTTTCCCCCTTAATCTTTATTTTATGATAAGTTTCAATATTACTTCTAACTACAGAAAGGGGAAAAAATCAATAGTCACTACTGGAATAAAAAAGACTCTCTTTAATGTCACACATAACTTACACCTATAAAAAATGAGTGAATGTTTAATTCTAAAAGTGTAATGTATGTGCCAGTGGATTTGTTTGGGGGCACAAATGGAAGTGAGTTTTGTTTTTAAGAAACTCAAAGCCTAAACTTGTTTTGTTAGTTTCATACTATTAAAATAAATGTAAGGTTTTTCTATTTTCTGTAAGAATTCTAGAATTATAAAATACCAAAAAAATAGATGAGGAAGGTACTCCTTTATATTAGTGAAATAAGCAAAATAAGCAGTTTACATTGCTTTTTCAGGTAATATATTCCTATTTATATCTTGTGTATTCAAATAGGAGAGTTATGGGGGGAGGGGCTGAATCTTCAAAATCTAATGTTGCTATAACAACTTTGAAAATTTGATCTATTTAGGCCATGCCATTCTTACGAAAGAAATGTGATGTAATGATTTAGAATTCTTATTTAATGTTGTATGTAAATTTAAATATAAATATTTATAGGCAGTTCTGCAGAAATGAGACATGTCACCCTATTGACCCATTATATATATATATATAAATAAAAAAATACTCATTGATATAGGTAAATTTTTTTTTAAATTGTTTCTAAAGCTGGCAATTTGTAGGATTGCATGTGTACGTCAACATTTTCAACAAATGTCATTTAAGATCAAAGATACTAACTGAAAAACATATGAGTTGGGGAAAGGTGTGTGGAGAGAGTGATCGTTTACACACTAACCCTTCAAATTAAAACTTAACCAATACTTATGTCAACCAGGCTTTTCAAAGTCAGTTTACAGGATCTTCACTATACTCCAGGTTGGACATCCAGACTGTGGACTCCTCAAAGCCAGAGAGATGGCTCTCTTGTTCATCTGAAATCTGATGTATCCAGAGGCTAAATGTATATTCAACATAATTGGTTATCTAACCTTTGTTGCTGTATTTGCTTGTGTAACGACCTGGTACTTTGCATGTACAATTGTACACCTAAACAAGGTCTCAGTTAAGCACACAACTGAGCCTGCACAGTTATTTAGTATTTGAATTTTAGTAGTTCTCACAATGGTGATAGGTGCTTTCCAAACATACAAGATGTAAACCCTTCCCCAGAGAGCTAACCTAAGAATACAAGTAATTTACAGAATTCAGGGGAGAAGGATAAAGCATATATTCAATTTATAAAAACAATAGGCATTACAATCATCACTACCCTTTATTGCCATTTGTATTAGGTTTTAAATTGGTCTTATGAGCGTATTTTTATATGCACACTTAAAGTGAATGTTTTGGGGGTTTTTATTCTTGGGCTAAAGTTGCAAACTTCTATTGTCTGATTTTGGCTTTTTTTTTTTTTTTTTTTTTTAACTGTAGATAAGCACAATCGAACATGAGCATTCAGTGAAGGAGCATGGGTTTGAGGTTCGACTGAAAGAGATGGAAGTCACTAATCGAAATTCCACTGTTCAACTGAGACATCTGTTGGTGGCTCAGCAAAAAGCAACTAACCGGTGGAAGGAAGAAACAAAGAAGCTTACAGAAACTACAGAAACCAGGATCTGTAATCTGAAGTAAGTGCAATCAGTCTTTTTCTTTTACACTTTTTATTAGTTTAACTCTTAGGTTTTGGTTATCATGGTCATCATCATGAAACTGTACTTGTGGTGGGGAAAAAAGATAGTGAGTAAATAATTCAGGCCAGAAGAGATGTTGCAGTCTCAATGAATAAACAAGAGATGCTGCAAAAAGAATTGTTAGTTTCCGCTTTCCTTTCTCAGTTGCACTTAGCAGGCTGATTGCAGAAATGAAGGCTTTGTACCTTGCCAAAAAGACAACACTACTTGTGTGTTTTTGACATTTTGTAATGGCAAAAAAGTAGTTACAATATGTCACTTTATTTTAATACTGTTTTTCAAGTAAACTTTACTCATTTTAGAAAACTTAACTTTGGTTTATGAAAACCCCTATATTTACAGTTCTTCAAGGTACCGTCTGTATATTCACAGTTGTGGGACGAATCATGGAATTTCAGGAACATTCTGAAAACATTGCCTGTTGGAGCTGCATGAGTACTCTCTTATGACACCAGAAGCTCTGAGATGAGGTTATAAAAGAGCCATATGACCTTTGTCCTCTCAGTTCCTTTCTTTCTTGGCTAGATTTTGTTATTAGGGACCTTTCTCCATATTAAGAGCAACTTTTATTGTTAAACAGTATTCCAGTTGGTGTTGCCTAGTTTTCACTATTACACTCTGTTTTTGTCTGGACCAGGGTCCTGGAGTCTCTTTGGCCATAGACAATCTCTGGGTACTTCTCCACCATCTTTGGCTTATGCAGGATCTTCAATACCATCAGTGGAGTGTATGGTTATACCTCTAAGGGTATGTCTACACTGCAATTAAACACCTGCAGCTGGCCCACATAAGCTGGCTTGAGTTCACAGGGCTCAAGCTAAAGGACTGCTTAATTGTGGAGTAGGCATTTGGGCTTGGGCTGGAGCCCAGGCTCTGGAACCTCACGAGGGAAGAGCTCCCAGAGCTCGGACTCCAGCCTGAGCTCAAACTGCAATTAAACTGCCTCTTAGCCTGAGCCCCACAAGCCTGGGCCAGCCACATTGTTTAATTGCAATGTAGACATACCCTGTGTGCACATTCTTCTGGGGAAAGCTCTCTTAGTCCAGTGTTCTTGGAACTGAGTGTTAGGGATGAGTCTCCATTTAGGCTTCATTTCCTCCAGATGTTCTTCTTTGCCTCATCACCACGAGAGTTGGGCTGAAAGGCTCATTGGCGCACACCTCAAAGCAAGAGTGCTTTAACGTCCCAGGGCACTCATTCTCTTTCAGGCCGTCTTTCCTTGGTCTTCCTTTAGTCCACAGACTCTCTCTCCTTATTGGCAGGGTCTCCTAAACCTAGCAACCAAATGTAGCATGAGAAGAAAACGACATCTCTCCTGTATATAGTGGTTTCTGAAGTTGTGAAAATAGCAGCTCTGCTGTTCTATTTCTTCTCATCGGTATATATTAAATAGTTCTTCTTAAAGTGCTGTCTCTGTTGGTGCTCCACTTTAGGTGTTCGTGTTCTCCTGAGCTCGTAGTCAGAGACTTTTAGTAGCAGTGCTGGTTGGGTTGCACATGCATGGTCCCTGCCTTGCGCTGCTGTAGGCAGTTAACCGACGCTGTGCGACCAACCCCCACTCAGTTCCTTCTCTATCGCCCTTGGCTACGAGTCAGAGCAATCAGCAGCACCTCGCTACGTTGTAGTTAATTAGTTACAGTCAGTTACTTAGTTTCCTTATTAGCAGCTACTTAGCTTGTTTCCCTTTCCTTTTCTCCTTCGTTTAAAAGAAAAAGAAAAAAAATTGCCCTTCACATGAATGAGGCACTGATGGATCCTGTAAGGGTCATTCTGTGGACCCCCTTGGCTGCCCCTCCAGCCGGCGGAAGGTCCGACAGGAGGTGTGTACCAACAAAGGGCGTCGACTTTGCATCCAGTGCCTAATTTCTTAGTGATAGACGCAGTTCAGTGATGTGGCATGTAACAACAGCCCTGAAACACAACTCATGAGAAGGACTGGAAAAGACTTGATCAGTTTTGGCAATAAGTCTTACTCCTTGGCTACCCCTCACCTCCACATAGCCAACTATCCAACATTACTAACAAAATACAACTATACAAACTACACAAAAATGTCCGAATTGATTAATTTTATTGCCAAGGACAAGGGGGAACAATTCGCAGCACTTGATTCTGAGGACAGGGCTGCAACATCTGTGTCGACGGTGGTTGTAATGAGAAGTTCATGGCTCTATCTTTCTGGCTTCCCTGAAGAGGTGCATTTCACAGTGGAAGACTTGCCAGCCCAAATTATCCGCCAAAAAGACAGACAACTTACTCACAGGCTCACGAGTGCTCCGATCCTTGGGAACTGTAGCGAGGCGGTGGAATACCCCACAGCCCTGCTGAGGGCGGAACCTCCCCCAATACCAACGTGGGCGGAGCCACAGGGTCCGGCGCCCGCCTCTCAGATGTCACGGCGCCGACCCGGAAGTATAAAAGTCCAGCAGAGCTCAGTGGAGCACACGCCGGCGGAGAGAGCAGACGTCTGTGGCCGAGCTCCCACTTGGGAGACAGCCGCAGGCCGCGACCGGCCTGCTGACTTACCAGGCCTGCCGAGCCTACCTCTCGCCCGATACCCTAAGGAGGACTGGCCAAGCCTGCCGCGTGCCAGCTACCCCGAGGAGGAGCCGAGCCTACCCTGCGCTAACTACCCAGAGGAACCGATGCTGGTGGAGAGCACCGAGGACACTAGGACGGCCCAGGTACCATACGAGGGGGAGTGTGGAAGTAGCCCGGGGGTAGCCGACCCCAGTCTGGCTGCTGCACTGCCAGAGCCGATGTCAGTGTGTTGCGGCCAGGATCCCCACTGACAGCAGCGAGTTTCCGCCACTGCTAGGGCCCCGGGCTGGGACACAGTGGAGTGGGAGGGCCTGCATCCCCCCTGCCACCCACTCCTTGGGTGGCAGACTCCCCCTTTTCCCCTGACGTAGAGAGGCTGGGTTACTGACTGACTATTTGCTTGCTGCCCCGCCCTGACCTAGGGCCTGGGCTGCTACAAACCCTGACCCAGCCCCTGCTTAAGGGCCTGGGCCTCCGATTGACTATTTGCTACTGACCCAGCCCCTGCTTAAGGGCCTGGGCCTCTGATTGACTATTTGCTACTGACCCAGCCCCTGCTTAAGGGCCTGGGCCTCCGATTGACTATTTGCTACTGACCCAGCCCCTGCTTAAGGGCCTGGGCCTCCGATTGACTATTTGCTACTGACCCAGCCCCTGCTTAAGGGCCTGGGCCTCCGATTGACTATTTGCTACTGACCCAGCCCCTACTTAAGGGCCTGGGCCTCCGATTGACTATTTGCTACTGACCCAGCCCCTGACTTAGGGCCTGGGCTGCTATAGACTTGGCCTCCGCCCTTGCTTAAGGGCCTGCGTTCTGACCTCTTGGCTCAGCCCCTGCTTACGGGCCTGAGCCCCTAACTCGGGGTCTGCGGTCCCAGATTGCTGCCGGACCAGAGCAAGGCGATGGGATACCCCACAGCCCCGCTGAGGGCCGAACCTCGGCCCAAAACTACTACACGAACCTATAACCCCAAACCGAAGAGGAAACAGAGGAATTACTTTACATCCCAATAATACCACCGGCCAATGTATTCACAACAACAGCGGTGATTTGACTCACAGGGTTGCAGACACAGGCCCTGAGGGGACAACAATCTACTTCTCAAGTTGCTGCATCCCAACCATCAACTTCCCCTAACAAGAACTCTGGTGGATGGAGACCAATGCTCGACCTCCAATAATTCAACAAGTTCATCAGAAACACAACGATTCAAGATGGTCACACTATACACTATAAGTGACTGCCTGCTAAAAGCATCAACCCAGCAGACAGCATTGCAAGCCACTGAAGAGGTGGTAACCCTCTTCACGAATCTGGGCTTCCTAATAAATACCAACCAGCCCACTCTAACAACAGTGCAAGAGCTGGACTTCATTGAGGCCCAACTCAACTCTATTGAGGCTATAGCCTCACTACCAAGACACGAGCCTCATACCCACTGCGTGAAATAGCCCACAGATATCTGCCAGGACTTGCCCCCAACTTCTTGACCACATGGCAGCCACAACATTTGCTGTCAGGCACACCAGATTAAACATCCGTTGCCTACAAGGAAGGCTACGTATCAACTTTGTTCCACACAGACACAGCATAAACAAGCACCCCACGATATCGGGCAAAATAAAGGACCCCCTTCTCTGGTGGACAAAACTGACCAACGTGTGCAGACCACAAATGCCTCACTCCTGGGATGCGGAGCACACCTGCACCCACATTCTATATAGGGCTGCTGGTCCCCTGTGGAATCCCTTCGACATATAAACCTATTGGAACTTCAAGCTGTCCACAACGCTTGCTCCCAGTTCCTGCCACTCGTCAAGGATAAGGCTATTTGAAGCCTTAGCTTGTACGTATTATATATACAGACATGGGGGAGCACACTCACAGTACCTCTGTGTGCAAGCCATAAAACCCTGACGATGGTGCATCAGACACAATATCCACACCACCACAGCAGATACCCTCAATGGACAAATTTCTCAGGACCACGACGGGAGCTCGACAACACAGTACTCCTGCGTGTATTTCAACACTGGGGGTTCCCCTCAGTAGACCTTTTATTAACTGCACAAAATACCAAACACCCTCGTTTTTGTTCCGGTGCAGGTCTCGGTGTGCAGTCGTTAGGCGATGCATTCCTCCTCGAGTGGAACGCTTCCCTTCTCTATGCCTTCCCTCCTATTCCTCTCTTAAACCGAGTGATCCACAAGATCAGGCCGGATGGGCCACAGTAATTCTACTATCATGGTCTCGCCAAACCATGGTATCCTTACCCCCTCAGCATGACCGTGCATTCATGAATCGCACTCCCACTTCTGTCTCATCCAGTGTCCCAGGACTCAGGCTGCGTCCTGCATCCACAGAAACTTCATCTCAGAGCATGGCTCCTCCATGGTTCACGGAACCTGAGCTTACCTGTTCAGAGGAGGTACAAAATATAGTTACACACAAATGAACAGAAACAGAAATGAACTGTCGCCCATACACCCTGAAGGGGAGACGAGTTAAGGCCTGGTGCCAACTAAAACGGATGACTTCCATTCCAGGGACGTTACCCTCTATACTGCGTTACCTATTAGAACTCAAACAGTCAGACCTATCCATGAGCTCAATAAAGGTCCATCTACCTACCATCACAACATTGAACTACGTGAGCCTACCACACCATGGGACCTGAACCTGGTCCTTTGAATCATCACCTCTTCCCCATGTGAACCCATCACTGCTACACCGTTCTATGAAAGTAGCATTTCTTGTGGCAATGACATCTGTCAGACGTGTGGGAGCACTGTGGGCTTTCATGGCGGAACCCCCATACATGGTCTTCTTTGAGGATAAAGCCTCCCTCAGACCACACCCCTAAACCCCACACAGATAGAACACATTACACACGCCATAATTTTGATGTTCGGAGGGCATTGGCTTCTTACATAGACAGGACTAAACCATCCCAAAGATCACCCAGACTGTTTCTATCCATCACTGAATGCTCCAAAAGGAGCACCATCTCTAAACAAAGACTTTCCACGTAGATCCATAATCGCACAAAACTCTATCATCAGTGCAACTGCCAATCCCTCATGGGGATTCGCTCACATCCCACTAAGCCTTATCAGCCTCCACAGCTTCCCTGCACAATGTACCTATCACGGACATTTGTAGAGTTGCTGCCTGGGCCTTAGCCCATACCTTTAGACAGCACTATGCCTTAGAGCAACAGGCAACATCTGATACCTCCTTTGGATGCTCTCTACAATCGGAGGTCACAACTTCAACTCCGAAGCACCTCCTTCCATCGGAGGGCACTGCTCTGAAGTCACGTAAAGTGGAGCACCCACAGGGACAGCACTCGAAGAAGAAGAGAAGGTTACTCACCTTGTGCAGTAACTGAGGTTCTTCGAGATGTGTGTCCCTGTGGGTGCTCCACTATCCTCCCTTCTACTTCAGTTTCCTTATTAGTCTCTGCAGTAGAGAAGGAACTGAGTGGGGGCTGGTTGCACAGCGTCGGTTAACTACCTGCAGCAGCCCGAGACAGGGACCACGCATGTGCGACCCAATCGGCACTGCTACTAAAAGTCTCCGACTACGAGCGCAGGGGCGCATGAACACCTAACGTGGAGCACCCTCAGGGACACACATCTCGAAGAACCTCAGTTACTGCACAAGGTGAGTAACCTCTTCTTTGAGTGATGATCCCTATGTGTATTCCAAATGTGGGCATGTGTGCGTACCGTGCGCCTGAGTTCAGAGATATTTAGCAAACAGTGTCCATTGGTCTGCACATACATGTGCTCTGAACTGAGGGTATAACGGAAAGTGCACACTGGCACCTTTCCAGTTCCTTCTTCTGCTTCATGGCCTGAGTCAGAATATTCTGTGTCCACAGCTTCTTCCTTTGACTGCTTCAATCTGTAAATATATTGTAAATAGTTTATTTTTTTACTCTTTTAGTCTTGAGTACTGGCATAGTTCATTATTTTCCATGGGAGGATAGGCTTATGCCTAGAGTCCTGGGATTCAAGCATTGCATTTCCTGCCCCCTCTCCTTTTCAGTGAGTGACAAACACCAGTGCTGCCTTTATTGTCTAGCCAAGGCTCACATCTCGGCTAAGTGCAGTATTTGCCGCTCCTTCCCTCCCAGAACTTGAGGGTTGAGAGCTAAGACATAAAATATCTGATGGAGGAGGACATGAGACCCCAATCAGATCTGGGCCAGGGAGTCCCCTGATATATTGGCCTCAGTCAAAGGGTAGTGCCCCTCCGAGCATGAGCTCAGAAGTCGAGACTAAGACTTGCAAGCCTAAGGAGAAGATTTCTCATGAGAGTAAAGGGCACTCTCGCAAACTCTTTTTCCAAAGCTGCCCCAAAGAAAAGAGATTCTCCCTGACTCCTTCAAAGTTGGGAGAAACCTTCTCAGCAGGAATAAGTGGTACAAAGGCGCGTGGATCTGTTAGCTCTGGTACCGGTTCCGACATGCAAACCAAAAGAGACACATCCACTGCCACTCCCTTTGACATGGAGATTACACTTCGGGCTAATATTGTCATGGCCCCAGACAGATCAGTCTTCCACTGTGGCCAGGGAAGCACCAGATCCAACAGCTCTACCAATTGACCTACCTCGTACCCTGGGGCAATCTGAGAACTACAGATGACATTTTTACTTTTCCCTATCCTCCTTTCCCTTCCTCTCATTTGTCTTTATTCAAAGACATAGTTACTCTGGAGGAGGAAGCTATTCCAAGGACATGGAGCTGCTCTCCTCTCCCACCAGCAAGCCGCAGTACCCTACTGGATCCACCGGTAGTTCAGGATCCAGGTTTTTTATCCAGTGAGTCAGTCTCTCCAGAAGAGCCTCTACCCTCTCATAGAGAAGGAGCCCTAGACAAAAGCCCTAAGAGATCAGAGTTCCATCCTCTTACAAAATATAACTTTCCAAGAGACGGGTGGTACCCTGTCAAGAGATCCTCGTCATACAGGCTGTATTGGATCCCTTAGGATTCTTATGCTAGGCACCCAGGATCAGAACATGAACCTTACTTACCATGTCCTTGCCAAGACCAGCCAGCCTCGTTGGAGTATACAGAAGATGAAGATGAACCAGATCCATTGGTTCTGGGAGTGATTTCATCCTCTTTCCCAAATGAGGCTGTTACCCCATCTTTGCCAGTGCCGGCTGATGGCTACAGGCAACATCAGGATACCTACAAAGGATGGTATTTGAGCTCCAGATACAGCTTGAACTCCTAAGCTCTTCACCTCACACTTGAGTTCCTACGTATGTTAATGTAGATAAGAATGACAAGTGAATTGATCAGTTCAGCAAACAAACATATCGGACTGTATCCATTTATCCCGGTCTTATTCTTCAGCTTGTGGTGTTTTCATCCCCAAAGACACGTGGCATGTTTTTTTTAATATTTAAAGTTAATAGACAAGTAGAGAATGTTTGAATAGTGCTCTTTAGTTATTGTGTATTAGTGCATGCAGTCAATCCTAATAACACAGACATAAAACAAAATATACTAGGCAGTGTTTTCAATGTGGATAAAGTGCATTCATTTTTCACATCAGCAAAAGAATTGGTTTGTATGCATGTACACTAATATGAGAAAGTTAAAATGTCATTTTTATAGCTATATTCATTTTCTGAAATGCAAGATGTACTCAAGTTTACACATATGCTAATGTGATTCCTTATCAGGAAGACAAAAAAAATTCAAATGTAAATTTAAAAAAAGGAAAGATTTTTGCTCTTACGGGTATTGTGAAATTTAAAATATTTTCATTTAACAGGCCATTAAAAAGGAAACATTAAAAGTTCACAAGCTTGGTTTTTTAAACTTCGGATTAACCGATAGACTTGTCACATACAATTATTTTTAACAGATTACATGTCCATATAGCAAAATGAACCATAATGCTCCTGATGTTCTCCTTGTAGTAGATAACTGGTGAATTTTTTGAAGCATAACTTTTATTTGTAAATATCATTCAACCTTTTCTAGCTGTCAGAAACAGAATGCTCTTAGTCTGAGTTGGAGCTGAGCCCAGGTCTCCAACTAGAACAGGGAAAATAACCTCTGAAGTTTGTGTCCTACAATAACTATACATTGCTGCTAACATACATACTGTGCTTTCTTCTCTAGAACGAGAAATAAAAACTTGTCTTCATGTAAACGCCACTAGTTTGTGTAAAGTACAGTAAAGCCATCTCTGACCCACATTAACACTGGCAACGTTTCTGTTCCAAAGCTATTTCTGTTTAACAGGAGCTAAGTTAACTTTTTCCTGCTGTACTTAGCAGGAATTGTATCTGAGATAGCTGGGAATAGAGAAGGCTTTGGAGACTGGCCAATAAGCAGTCGGAGATATAAATAGGCTAATGAGAGGATGGAACAAGACACACTAAAAATGTACTTAATTATTAGTATTTATTGTGTTTCAGGGCTTTAGCTATGTAGTGAACGACCAATAGTATCATAGACAATAGAAACTGAAAAGACATTTATATTTTAGTCCGCATTCTCCACTGTCCTGCACCTGAGTAGTTACTTACACCCTATAGAGTGGGTTAGATTTTTCTCTCTTATTTTTGTTATAATAATCTTAGTGGGTAAAATATTTTAAATAGCAGTGCTATTCTTTTTTTCCCTCTTAGATGACATTGTCTCTTTATGCATCTAGGATGTGTTTTAAAAATACGTTACTGTGACTTTAAACTTCAGTGAAATTTGAATTTTTCAGAAGCATCCTGCTTAAATGGTGGGCATAGTTTTAATTGAAGATGTTCACCACTTAACGTTAATCATTATCTTCCATGAGTGTGGCTGATCATCTTGGGTCTTCTCCCGTTTAAACCACTGTCGAAACTCCCATTGACTTGAACTGAAGCAAGATTGTGCCCCTTATTTATTACATATTAATGGTATGAAACATCACCACATAGCCAGATTTACAACACTGAATTTTAAATTTTATTTTAGATGACCTGTTAATGAGAACAGATACTTCTAGAGAGTTGCTAAAGTTTAGGAAATGAAGCAACTTCCACAATCTGTATAGAAGACTTGCTGTGATTCTTGAGAGATTAAAATTGTTGCTAATGCTACAATTACAGGATTTTGTGTTGCCAAAAACTTTTCACATAGATTTAGCTCTCCAGAGATGGCAGGCTGAATGCTGATCCAAATAGTTTGATTTTTAGGATCGCTATCCAGGGGTAAACTTTATGTATTCTTAAACCCACCATATACAGTATTTTGTAAAGATTTCAAATTTTTTCTTAGAGGAAGAGAATCTTGTTTCACTTCTTCAGAAAGAAACCATCAAAACACACAGCTCTTACGTGAGGTGTAATGAACAATACATCTCGTCTTCCAAGTTTGTATGCATTAACTTATTTGTACAGCTGACTGTGTGTAATTAGTTGACTCTTGCTGATACTTTCTATCATCTATTGTAAATATTTGAGTAGTGGAGAAAACTTGTTTTGTAGTGTTTTACAGAAAGATAATTTTAAACAATTGCATTTGTGTGAATAAACTAATGTAATCTGGCGTTTACTCTCTGTAAATGCACATTGTATCATCTGAGCATTAGCCATTCAGTCAGCTAAAGCAACATGTGAGCTGAAAGAGACGGGGTGGGGGAACATCCAAGAACAAAGAAACTAATCAAAATGTTTTTCTCAATCCAGCATCATGGGTCATCCTGGCTGATGTTGGACTTTATTGTACACAGTTTCCTGTTTAAGAAAAAAAATTAAAGCATTCTGGGAAGAGTGAAATTATCTGTGGAAATAGCCACTTTCCCTTTCAAAGTTATGAGTAGGACAGAAATGTTAAAACATTGCTGTAATGGGTCAGAATCTTCAGTCTTTGATTTAGCTTCATCAAACTGCTGACATTGGGATATAACAAACTGTTTGTCATATCTGTTGTGGTCTTTGAACCTTCATGGAAAAATATGAATCCCATTTTGAAAACATTCCTGTTTATATGTGAGAGATTGTCCTTGTGGTGTCATCTGGTGATGTCCTGCAAAGATTTAACATGCTATTTACTAGTATAATAGCTATTTCATCAAACCGTACTGCCTTAATGATCAGAAAAGGGGGGAAAAAAACAATTCTTTCCATATTAAAAGATGTAAATCTATACACAAGCCATGTGGAGTACCTCTGTCGCTGTAGCAGATATTCTGCATTAAGTCTGACAGCAAGTAGTGTCACCTTTTGGAGGTGACTTCATAGTTAGTGCTTATAAATATATAATATAAGCCAGTGGTCCCCAACCTTTTTCGTCGAGCGGGCGCCAGACCACGAGCCACGGAGGACCGTGGCGGCGGACGAGCATCCACCGAAATGCTGCCGACAAGCGACAATGTCAATAGGTGTCGCCGCCGAAATGTTGCCGACAAGCAGTGTCATCCAGAGGCGTCGCCACTGAAAATCTGCATTTTGGCGGATGCTTGTCTGCTGGCACCCGCGGGCACCGCGTTGGGGAACCCTGATATAAGCCCTCCTCAGAAAATGAAGGTAAAAGAATCAGTTTGTCCACCATGATCTAGATACAGTAAAAATGGAAACTAATTAATTCTTTGCCCCACCTCCTTCCCCCCAAAGAAGTTTGACTTTGATATAGTGTAATTCCTCATTAAATCTATATTCTGTATGATTGGTGCTCTGATACTACATTGACAAGAACTTTAAAAATACCCATAAATAAAATAAATTGTACCTATTTTTTGTATTTTAGACATTCTGTGCGCTGCCATACCAAGGCATGTAGTATGAAATGCAATTTATATGAAAATTTAATTACACTATTTATAGACTCATAGACCCATAGACTTTAAGATCAGAAGGGACCATCATGATCATCTAGTCTGACCTCTGACCACCCTGTCCTGTAATAGACCCATAACCTCTGGCTGAGTTTCTGAAGTCCTCAAATCGTAATTTAAAGACTTGAAGTCTTTAAATGGCAGAGAATTTGCCATTTACACTAGTTTAAACCTGGAAATGATCTGTGCCTGGAAGCTATCTGTGATAGCTACAGCAAGGTTTAAGAATCTGAAGTGCCTTTCTAAATCTCAGAGGGACAAGGTGTGGAGCATGCTTTCAGAAGTCTTAAAAGAACAACACTCCAATGCAGAAACTACAGAACCTGAACCACCAAAAAAGAAAATCAACCTTCTGCTGATGTCATCTGACTCAGATCATGAAAATGAACAGGCGTCGGTCCGCACTGCTGTGGATTGTTATCGAGCAGAACCCGTCCTCAGCATGAACGCATGCTCCTAGAATGGTGGTTGAAGCATGAAAGGACATATCAAGCTTTAGCGCATCTAGCACGTAAATATCTTGCGACGCTGGCTACAACAGTACCATGAGAACACCTGTTCTCACTTTCAGGTGACGTGAACAAGAAGCAGGCAGCATTATCTCTTTCAAATGTAAACAAACTTGATTGAGCGATTGGCTGAACAAGAAGTAGGACTGAGTGGACTTGCAGGCTCTAAAATTTTACATTGTTTTATTTTTGAATGCAGTTTTTTTGTACATAATTCTACATTTGTAAGAAAGAAATTGCACTACAGTACTTGTATTAGGTGAATTGAAAAATACTATTTCTTCTGATTTTTGCAGTGCAAATACTTGTAATCAAAAATAAATATAAAGTGAGCACTATACACTTTGTATTTTATGTTGTAATTGAAATCAATATATTTGAAAATGTAGAAAACATCCACAAATATTTAAATAAATGGTATTCTATTATCGTTTAACAGTGTGATTAATCATGATTAATCTTTAATCATTTGACACCCTAGTTTAAACTTAATTAGATCATGATCACTCGAACCAAGATTGTCCTCTACAACCAGTTATTCTGTGAGGTCCTCACTACTCACCAAAAGCAAATCTAAGATGGCATCAACTCTTGTTGGTTCAGCAGCTATTTGGTGAAAAAATCTGTCCGCTATCTCATCCAGAAAATCTGGGCCCTATCATTATTAGTAGCATTTGTCCTCAAATCTGTATCTGGGAAATTAAAGCTTCCCATAATCACATATTTCCCAGTAGTATTTATTTCATTAAAAAAATTAAAGAGCTCTCTCTCTCTGTCTCCATTTAATTCTGGGGGGTCTGTAGTTAGGGTGACCAGACAGCAAGTGTGAAAAATCAGGACAGAGGGTTTGGGGTAATAGGAGCCTATATAAGAAAAAGACCCAAAAATCGGGACTATCCCTATAAAATCGGGACATCTGGTCACCCTATCTGTAGTATACCCAAGCACTATCCCAGGGGAACCTCTGGTAGCTTTCTTCCCCAAAGTGATTTGACCCAAACAGAGTCTGTCTTATCCATTCCATCACTTCTAATTTCTTTACAGTCTACTTCATCATTCATATACAATGGTACTCCCACCTTTACTTTTATTTCTGTCTTCGCTGAACAGCACATTCCCTTCAATACCTGTACTACAGTCATGACTGTTTTTCTACCATGTTTCTGTTATCTCTAGAATATCTGGTTTCACTTCCTGCACCAGTAGTTCTAGTTCCTATGCCAGGCTGGGAAGATACTTAAAGAAATGGAGGCTCAAGTGATCTTCAGTGGGTTTCTACTTGAGCCTCCATTTCTTTAAGCGTCTTCCCCAGCCTGGCATAGTCTCCTTTGATGCATTCTCGCAAGAATCTAGCTGTATCATTTGTTCCCACATGAAAGACAATCAGTGGATTCTTTTCTGCTCCCATTAGGATCCTCTTCAGCCTCAGGTCCTGATCCTGTATCTTAGGTCCTGGCAGACAGCACACCCTTTTGTTCTACGGATCAGTTCTGGTGATAAACCTGTCTGTTCTTCGTAATTGGGAGTCACCAGTCACATAGACCTGGTGTTGGTTTGATTCTCTGGCCTACCTCCTGTTCTTTCTGACTGCAAGTCCTCTTGTCTTCTGTTCTCCCTTGCAATCTTCTGCAAGTCATACTGTATCCTGATGGGGTTCCAAACTCTGGGTATCTCCATTGACTCTTCCCCTCTTCTTATAGGTGTAGCCACTCTTCCCTTCTTTCTAGCCCTCCCCACTTCACTTACTACCTGCTGTGCCCTTTCTTCATTTTCCAGCTCAGCAAACCTTTCCTGAGCTCTACTTCACTCCCCAGTCTTTTCCTCTGCTTGGTTCTCATAGTCAGATGCTTCCACTGGCCACTTTCCTCACCCAGCAGTCTCCCCTCAGAGTTCTTCAGTCCAGCTTGCCTCTGCAAGTCTTGACTCTTCTCTTCAGCGTCCTCTCGCCTTCCCTCTATCATCTGCTTGAATCCTCTTTGAAACTCAACCATAGTTTTCACCTGCATCTCCACACCTCAGATGTTGTCTTTCATCAGCTCTATCAGGCGGCACTTCATACGTACAAAGCTCTTTTCAGATACCCACTCCAGGATAATCCACAGCTTCCACATCTGATCATCTTCATTGTCTCTTCCATTCTTTGGGTCATTACTACTGCCTCCTCTGTATCTGTCCTAGGAAAAATACAAAACACAAACAAGCACCAAAACAAAACCAGAACACCACACAATCCCTCCCCAAAACTCCCCTTAAAAACTCCCCTGTTTTCAGCTCTGTTTGCTGCTTTTGTGCTGCTAGCTGGCTGCTTGGCTGACTTTTATAGGCCCCCTAATCAGGCAAACCTCATCGCCTAATCAGGACTCTGTCTCTCTCACAGCACACTGCCCCCTACCAACCTGTGCAAACTGAAAACAAAACAAAAAACACACAAACTCACTCACTGCCCCTAAGGAATAGCGGCTTGCCTTCTCCCTTCTCCAACAGAACTTCCCACTCAAATTCCCGTTTATTCAGTAGTCATTCTTGAAAATAAGATCCTCGTCCACATTAGAATCTAACAGATTTAAAATACTACTTTAAAAAATAGAGGCAAAATGTCTTGCTTTGCCATGAATTAAGAAATATTACTGTTGATTCATCTAAAAGTAAAATAACGTAGTGGTGAATGCCTCAAAAAAGGCATATAATGGAAAATCAACAACACCCTTAAGTATAGCGACATTGCAGAACTCCTCTGTGATGAAACTCATTCTAGCTAACCTTTAGCATAGTAACCCAGGGCCCAGTCAAAAGCCCACTTAAGTTAATGGTAGGATTGACTTCAGTGAGCTTTGGATTGAGGTCCAAGTTGTGGTTGATCTGCACTCAGCTCTCAACATATTTTAAGGGCTACATGCCACCAGGTACAAAGTTAGGTTTTCCTTGAAGTTACACAAACCTTAACATTCTTCTAGCTTTTAAAACATATTTCAACTTAATCTCAGCTTCTGATAGATCAGCAGCATTGTGATCCTCCATGCAGATGGCTGCAGATCCATTTGGGTTTTTATAAACCAGTTACTGAACAGAAAACACTCTACATTTAGCAGTATTTCCTAGCAGATATTCACTGTGTTTTGAGGATAGTCTGAGCTATATCTTGGCACTTCGAGAAATTAGTGTTTGACATTTGAGGCTCAGGTATATATATGAGAATAAAGATCATGTTAATGGTAGCATCAAATCAAATTTTCTTATAAAAAGTTAAATGATTTCTTTTTAATGTGCTATATAATGTTTGGTAAGTTTGTGTTTCTCATTAATTTGCAACCTCCTTTACAAAAACATACTGTTCTATGGCCTTTCTGTACCCCAGTTCACCAAAGTTCACTATTACACAATGTTTATCTTCACTGAGTCACTGACCCATTTGCTGATGGTTGAATTTCCTATACCATTCTCTGCAATGTGATTTCAGTCTCTCCTTTCCAGGTATTTGAAATATTTCAGCTTCTCCTCTTATTTCCCAGCAGCAGCTATTTAATTTTCCATTGCTTCAGAGTCACTTGTTTATCCTCTTTTCAATCCACAGTGTTCTCAGTATATAGAGGAAATCCAATTTTTTTTAAAAAATTAACAATAAATGAGACCTTTTAGCATTACTGATGCTACTTCATTTCCTAACTTAAAAAGTAAGCTATATGGACAAAAAATAGGTTTTGGAATTTGAAAGTGAAAAACCAGGTGAGACTATTTAAAATAATACTAGATACCTTCTCAGGTTGGTTATTTCAGTGAAAGAAGTTATATAAATACATGATATTATTTGGCAAGTATATTTTTATACCTCAATGAAAAATGATCCAGGATTTCTCAAATACTCAGGGCTCTGCTCAATCTGAGCTCATGATCATCACTGTCTTTCAAAGCTCAACTTGGGTTTGTGGCAAAGCACTTATAAATTAGAGGATAGCATTCTGAATATATGTAGACTGAATTCCATAAGAACACAGTACGGTCTCATTTATGATATGAAGTAAATTAGCAAGCGGACATCATCTAAAGATACTGTACACTTCTTAAAAGAAGATTACTGATATTGGGTTTCACCTTGGCCCAGAATGAGAGCAAGGAGCTAGGACTGTTTCAATATACTAATGCCAAAAGTCCGTCTTGGAGGCAACTAAGAAGGTCAGTGCTTCTTACAACAAAGGTCATGCTTCCAAATAAAAACATTATGCTTGGCAATATCTTATGACCATTTTTGGTCTTTTTATTACTGCAAAAAGACAAAATGGTTCTGTAAAATGCACAGTGGTGTAATTCTGACTTGAGAGCTTCAGTTTATAGATGCATTTGGATAACTATAATTGAAGTATAATAAAGCAAAATCAAAATGCAATATGTAATAAGCATTTGCTATATTTATAAACTGATTATGAAAGAGAATGAAAAAGTGTGACTGTTAAGTCATGAAAAGAAATAGAATTACCATTTTTCCAGTAATACAAGTTATGTGATTCTCACGCTGGAGACATGCTTCCAGTGTGTCAGTTAGTGGGAACTTTCAAAGCTATAACCTTTTGACAGCTACTGCTCTCCACATCAACAGTCACAAGGTGAAAAAACATACAATATTTACATTTATTAAAACATTTGTAAGCAATTCAGAGCAAGGAATTTCATTGTCTATAAAGTTCCTAGTTCACTTTTGACACTATATATGTAATATACGTTACTCTAGTTGGAAATAATAGTGATATTATGAATTTTAAGTTGGAGATAAATGTACTATATTTTAGAGCTTATAAAGAATTGAGCTAGGTTTGGGGCCAGGAATAAGAGACTGGCTCTGTATCTTGTCCAAGTCTCCCTTAGGCAAAAGCTGCATGTTGTTTAAAGATAGAATCATAGACTATCAGGGTTGGAAGGGACCTCAGGAGGTCATCTAGTCCAAACCTCTGCTCAAAGAAGGACCAATTTCCAGATAGATTTTTTGCCCCAGATCCCTAAATGGCCCCCTCAAGAATTGAACTCACAACCCTGGGTTTAGCAGGCCAATCCTCAAACCACTGAGCTATCCCTCCCCCCCCCTTTTAATCAATAGGCGGTTATATGACATGAATAAATTACTAGAACCAAACTAAGATGTTCAGTTTACTTGTAACTGAATGACTTAAGCCATTCATAACCCAGATCTATCTGCAAAGGAGGTTACCTTACTCTGATTATACCACGTTTATCACTTTTCCCTTTCAGTCCCCAGAAGTTGAATTTCAGTCTAGCTTGCATGTGTGAAAAGTGTGCAGTCATTTTGATCATTCCTTCTAATAAGCAAGGAATCAGACAACTTCCTAAGGAATTGAAAGCAGTAATCCTCGATTGATTTCAGTGGGGGCTGTTCCTTTCTTACCACTTAGCACCAGTGGTTTAGGGCTGCTGGTGGTAAATGCTACTTTATTTGTGTGTCTATAGCTAGCAACAGAAAACTTTGACTCCCAGCACCAACGGCTTTAATTGCCTTTATCTTTTTACAAATATACTATTTGAATCTGTGCATAATAAACAGTATGGTATAAATAGACTTAGATCCATTATTCAAGCTAAAGACCCAGTTTCATCTCCTGAAAATGTTAACATTTACAGACAGTTCTGCTTATTTTCAATAATTCTCTTTCCCTTTTGTTTTATTGCTTAGGACATTTGCATGAAACAGGAACTCCACATGCCTCACTTTTAAATCCCAATCCTCTGTTTGTGACATGACACACAATTATTTCTGCAGTGATAATTATAATGTCAAAAAGACAAAATCATGACTTCAGGTGAAGAATAAGCAGAAGAACCAGAAAACATAATAAAGATTCTGTTTCCACACAATTACTCTAGTAATAAAGAATCAGGAAATAACAGAAAATAACAGCTGTATGATTTTAAAATAGTTTCTAACTGTAATCTTTTTGTTTTTCATGATCCATCAGCTACTACTGAAGGGTAAATTACCTAAGTTTTTTTTAAATAGCTACAAAAATAAAATGCCAGTGATGTCACAACACTGGAGAAAACATTGCTTTTAATCAAGTCCCACAGTAGAATTCTTGACATCTTTTTTTGTAGAAATAAATTTAATCTAATCATTTTGTAATTTGTGATTAAAACTAGTTGGAGAATTATAGATCTTTGGGGCAGATACTGCAAACACATGCATGTTTAATTTTACTCATGTATTAGTCCTATGAAGTCAATGGGACTCCTCACATGAGTAAAGTTAAGTGTGTGTGTATTTGCAGCAGGGGACTTAGAGAGACAAAAGAGCTATTAGGTCACCTCGTCCACCCCCTTTCCAGTGCAGAATGGTTGTCTTCTGTACATTTACTATTGAATTGTCCAGTCTAATTTTAAATACCCCAGGTAATGGAGTTTCCATCTTATACCTGAGAGGACAGTTCCACAGTTTAATTGTCATTGATTCTCAGGAAGTTTTTTCTGAAATTCAGGCTAATTTTCCTTGTTTTAATTTCATTCATTTTCTCATAGTAATTTGCCCTTTGGAATCCAGAGTAATTCCTTGTCCCTCCTTATTTGCACCCTTCAGATATTTGTAGACTAATGTTATGTCCTTCTCTTATCGGTCATAAATATTTAACTCTTTATTTGTGTTTGTCCCACCAGACTTGTAATAATCTGTGCAGCTGTTCTTGATTCTTCGAGTGATTGTACCTGTGCATTCCACTCCAAGTGTGTGCGCACCCTGATAACAGTTGCCAGAAATGTTTCCCTCAGTGGTACCAGTCAGGGCGGCTCGAGTTCCCTCTGCTGCCGTGCAACTATAGCGCTGGTATAAAACACCCAACAAACTCCATGGCCCTCAGTTCCTCCTTAATGCCTGTGACAGTCGCTGGAACTGCTCCTTGAGTTTGGCAAGCTTTCTCAATGGTCTTCTTTTTCTTACATCTGTACATAGTTAGTTGTAGTCCGTTTTAGTTACGTTCTGGAGCTTCATGTTTTAGTGGAGTTTTTGTCATTCCCTGGTGCTGAGGTGTGGCTCAGTTACCAGGCTTTAAGCCCTGCACCTCCTGCAACAAGGCTGTGCCCCTGAGTGACTCACATTCAAGCTGCCTGAAGTCCCCAGGAGAAGCTCATGTTGGGGACCATTATCAGATCTGCAGAGACTTTAAGCCTTGCACGAAGAAGGACTGGGAGGCCAGGCTGAAGTTTTTGCTCCTGGAGGCAGCACTGAGACCTCATCTGAGCCAAGTCGGTCAGACTCAGCACTGAGTGCCTCAGTGTCGTAAGGAGTGCTCCTCCTACCATACCGTAGTCCCAGCACCGATCACCATCCCCACAAGAAACAGTTGGCCGACGGGACAATCCCTGGCACTGAAAGCAGCCAGGCATGGGTATCGGAGTAGAGTGCAATCTAAACCAGGGCACTCCTCTGTCTCAGTACCGTTGAGTCTGGCACTTATGCAAGCACTGTTGAGTCCAATACTGGATGAGCCATCTACATCTATGAGACAGCGTAGTACCGACCACACCGGAGGTGTTTGACTATGCCAAAGATCTTCTCTCGCGATCAGTACCTGTATTACTGGCAGTACGAGTCAGTGTTATTGGTGCCGGCGGTCAGGAGGAAACCTGTTGAAACCTGTCATCTTTCGGTACCATGCCCTTCAGTACTGTCAAAAGGGAAACGGCTATGCTTGCTGGTCGGCACCAGTGTCTGCCACTGGTGGGAACCACACCACTGTGGTCACAGGACAGAGACTCATCATCTTCTGAGTTTGAAGTTAGTCTTACCCCTCTTGTCCGAAGAGTCATTCCCACTTCACCCACAGGCATTTGTACTGTTCCATGGACCCGGGCACAGGAATACCATCGAGTGCATAGCCAGGTGGTCACTGGGGACCTATTCCAGTTTGGTGGCCCTTTTGGAACCCGTAGAGGTTTCCCCCAGATTTCAGGGCTTATTCCAGGTGCTCCTATTGGGTGGCCTGCTCCTGACTCCAGTACCAAGCCCAGTACCAAACTACAGGAGCAAGCTCAGTGGGATAGTGCCAAGGCAGAAAGGGAGGCCTCCTCCTCCCCTGACGAGGCAATCTCAGGCGGGGATGTCACCTTCTGTGGATGACTATAGGGCTCCCCAAGAGTTGTTGAAGAGGGAGGCCTTAAATCTGAGCATGCAGGTAGAGGTAGTGAAGGAGTTCTCCCATAGCTTAGTTGACATTTAGCTGCTGCAGGCCTATCAAAAGTAGCCCTGACTCTTAATGACCTCTTAATGTTAAGACCTTGTGGCATAGCCCTGCACCCTTCTCCCCATGTCAAAAAGAGCCTGAGCAAAAATCCATGTCCAGGGTTATGAGTACCTGTACACCCATTTCCCCTCTTTCCCCCCCCCCCCAACCGCCGATCCCTGGTGGTATCCACTGCCAATGAGAAAAAGACAGGATCATCAGGGTGCAACCCCAAAATCAAAGGACTCAAAGAAATTGGACTTGTTCAGTAGGAAAGTTTATTCTACTGGGAGGTTGCAACTCAGAATTGCAAATCAGCAGGTGCTGCTAGGCAGGTATGATTTTAACATGTGGGACTCCATGCAGAAGTTCAAGGACTTGCTCCCACAAGAGTCTAGGCAAGATTTCTCGCTGGTGGATGAGGGAAAATCAGTAGCGAGGGCCTTATTACAAGCTGCTTTGGATGCGGCTGACTTGGCAACCAGGTCCATGGCTTCAGCAGTTGTCATGTGCAGGAATTCGTGGCTACAGTCCTTGGGACTCCCGCAGGAGGTCCAGCAAACCCTTCCAGCTTTGCTTTTTTCAGAACAGACCTGATGCAAAGCTGCACAGGTTAAGACTCCGGGGCAAGCCTTAAGTCCCTTGTATTGTACACACCAGCACCTTCAATGAAGCACTACAGGCCTCGACAGCCCATCTGGTACTCTGCCCTGGCTGCCCGTCAGGATCCACAGAGAAAAAGAAGCAGAGGTTTTAGACATAGGCCACTACCCCCTTCTACCTCAATGTCAATGCCTGCCCCATCTAAACATCCAGGGGGTTCTAAGCAGGCATTTTGACAAGACTCGAGGATGCCATACCAGTTCCTGCGATGGCAGACTCTGTTTCTCCTTTGTTTCAAACCGCCCTTCCCACTTCCACCATGCTCAACACCCAACAGTCCATGATGATATAGGATCATGCACTGAGAAAATGGGAAACACCCTCCAGTTTATTTCTTCTACTCCTTCTCACCCTGCTCCCCATCTCTTTTCACGGCCTCCTCTCATGAAGAACTTCTGTCCCGGGAGATTCAATCTCTCCTTCGAATGGGAGCCGTGGAAGAGGTTCCACAGAATTTAAAAGGGAAGGGGTTCTACTGCCATTATTTCCTAATTCCAAAAGCCAAGGGACGTCTCAGACTGATTTTTAGACCTGCATCAGCTCAACAACCATCTCAAGAACATAAAGTTTCACATGGTCACAGTGGCATCCGTTATCCCTTCCCTGGACCCGGGGATTGGTACGCCATCCTTGATTTAAGAGACACCTGTTTTTATATATCAATATACCGTGGATACAGAAGGTTCCTCAGATTTTTTAGTGAACCACTGGCACTACCAATTCATGGTCCTCCTATTTGGCCTGTCTGCAGCTCTGCGAGTGTTCACAAAATGTATGATGGTAGTCCAGCCATCCTGGGGAAATTAGGAGTGCTAGTCAAGGGCCAATCTAGGGCTCAGGTAGCGTCCAGTATTTGACTAATCCAGTTGACGTTCAAGGCCCCAGCCCTTCTGATAAATGTAGATAAGTCTACACTCACTCCAGCGCAGAGGACAGTTCATTGGAGTGGCGTTCGACTCTACTCAGGCCAGAGCGTACCTCCCAGAGGGATATTTCCAGTTAGTCACATCCCTGATAACACCTGAAGTGTCATCCAATCACAAAAGCCTTATGTGGTACAACATGCAAGGCTGCACGTCAGACCCCTCCAGACATGGCTGGCCTCAATGTACTTGCCAAACTGCCATCATCTGGACTCTGTACTTATGATGCCTCCTCAGACTCTCATCTCCTTCAGTTGGTGGTTGGATCAACTCACTGTTTGTATCGGTGTTCCCTTTATACGCATTCAACCGTCTATAACCCTTGTCTCTGACACGTAAGCGCTAGGGTGAGAAACCTACCTGGGGCCACTCGGAACTTAAGGCCTCTGGCGGAACTTTCACTCCACATCAATGTCAGGGAACTCAAGAGTGTTTCATCTGGCTTGTCAGGCCTTCCTGCCCCACATTGCAGCCAGAAACTTGTTTGTTCTCATGGACAACATTGTAGACAGGTTATATCTCAACAGGCCAGGAGGAGCTCACTCTTCCCTTCTTTGTCAAGAAGCAATTCAGCTATGGGAGTTTTGCATAGCCCACTTGATCAACTTCTTGGAACGCAAAACGAGCTGGCAGATCACCTCAGCAGGTCTTTCTCCAGTCACCACGAGTGGTCTCTTTGCCTGATTGTGGCAAGGGACATTTTCCAACAGTGGGGGACTCCCCAGATAGACCTATTTGCAACCAGGTACAACAGAAAGTGGTACCAGTTCTGCTCCCTACGAGGCCACAGTCCGGGTTCTATCACTGATACCTTTCTGTTACCATGGACTGAACATCTTTATTATGCTTTCCCCGTATGCCGCTCATGCAAAGAGTACTGTTAAAGATCAAGCAGGACCAGGACCCCACCAACATTGGTTCTCCACTCTTCTAGGCCATTCAATGGCAACTCCAATCCTGCTTCTGTCACATCCGGGCCTGATCTCCCACGACCATGGTCGGCTGCTCCACCCAAATCTGAGTGCCCTTTACCTAACAGCCTGGAAGCTCTGTGGCTAAATCCCAGAGAGCAGGCTTGCTCAGAGCAAGTTCATCAGGTCCTATTAGGTAGTAGAAAGCCCTCTACCAGGGCTACTTACCTCTTAAAGTGGAAGTGGTTCTCTGTCTGGACATTCCAATGTGGTCATCCTTCCAAGATATATTTGATTATCTATATCACTTAAAACAGCAAGGCTTAGCAATCTCCTCTATCAGTGTTTATCTGGCAGCGATATCAACTTTCCACCTTTGGGTAGATAACCATTCCATTTTTTTAAATGACATGTCTGTCCTATTCCTCAAAGGTCTACAAAGGTTATACCCTGAAGTGAGAGAGACCATTCCTCCCTGGGACCTAAGCTTATGGAACTACTGTTTGAACCTTTAGCAATGTGCTCCTTACTATACCTCTTCTGGAAAGTGGTTTTCTTAGTGGCCACGCTTTGGCCAGAAGGGTCTCGGAGCTCCGTGCCCTCATGTCAGAGCCTCTGTACATAGTATTCTTTAAACATAAGGTGTGTTTATGTCCTCACCCCAGTTTCCTGATGAAAGTTCATACCAATCAGGCAATCTACTTACCTGTCTTCTACCTGAAGCCACCTGCAAATAGGAATGAACAATGCCTTCACTCATTGGACATTAGATGAACCCTAGTTTTCTACATAGAAAGAACTAAACCATTCTGAAAGACCACCCACCTGTTTGTAGCTGTAAGGGTCAGGATAAGGGTCTCCCAATCTCTTCAGACAATTTCATCCTGGATTACTTCATATATTCGCACTTATTATGATCAGGCGGGTTTTTGCCATCAGCTAACCTGACTTCACATGCTACAAGGCCGCAAGCATCCTCAGCAGCATTCCTAACGCAGATCCCTATTCAGGACATTTGTAAAGCAGCAACCTGGTTATCAGGGCACACATTCTCCTCCCATTACACCATCACTCAACCATCAAGAGATTATGCCACTTTTGGTCCAGCTGTTCTGCAGTCAGTATATCCATGAACTCAGATCCCTCCACCTTTTCAACTGCCAAAGTCACCTAGAATGGAATGCACATATGTAATCATTTGAAGAAGAAAAACCAATTACTAACCTTCCATAACTACTGTTCAAGATGTGTTGCGCAAGTCTATTCCATGACCTGCCCTCCTGCTCCTCCTACATCGGAGTTTTCTAGAAAGAAACTGAGGAGGTGCGGGGTTGGCTGTGCACTTTATACCAGCGCTATAGGCGCGTGGCAGCAGAGGGTCCTCGAGCTGCCCCAATGGGTACCACTGAGGGAAGTTTCCAGCAACTGTGCTCAGGGTGCGCACACACCTAGATTGGAATGGACATGTGCAACACATCTCAAAGAACAATTGTGGAAAGTTAGTAACCAGTTTTTACCCCTGCTGTTTGTCATACTTGGTCAATACCTGTCACCTCTTACTGTAACAATGTTTTCTCTGCTTACCACATTGCATCCTCATATCGGTTCCAAATTGCTGCAGGTAAAACTGTTCTTTATCATCTTCTCTCATTCTACCATGCACACATACACTCTCATAAATATTTGTGCTGTTTACAATCCTCTTCACCCTTGCCTATATTTCTGACCAGCTACAGTCTGACCTACATGTTATTTCTTGTCTCCCCTAATCCCCAGATGTGTAAAGTAGGGCCATGTTGATTTTGTGATTACTAAGCTTGAAGCAGTGGCACTTAAAAGATGACATACAAATAATTGCTTAATAACAAAAAAGCTAATATTGCTCTGTACATTAAATTTAGGTTTACTCCCAGTGGAATAAATCTAGTAAATTAATGGCTTGTTTACTAGAGAACATAATGTTTATCCCTTTTTCTACTGTTTACTATAGAAACGATTTTTTCTTAAGAGCAAAGAAATATTTCTTGCTGTCTTGTTTCACAGGAATTTATACTATAATATATTTACAGTATACAGTAGCACCCACACTAATACAGCGGTCACCAACCTGTCGATGGTCAGTTCTGGAGCCTCTGCCAGTCGATTGAGATTTCTGGGCCACTAAAAGTTTGGCAGCGCAGCGGGGCCAGGCAGGCTGCCTGCCGTGGCCCCATGCCGCTACCGGAAGCAGTTGCCTGCCTGGCATGTCTCTGCGGCCCCTGAGAGGGGAGGAGGTGGCTCCATGCACTGCCCTCACCCCCAGCACTGTCCCTGCAGCTCCCATTGGCTGGGAACTGGCTAAGGGAGCTGTTGGGGTGGCGCTTGCAGGTGTGGGTAGTGCACGGAGACCCGCTGTCCCCCCTCACCCCTGCAGAGACGTGCCAGCAGCCAGCCGCTTCCAGGAGCAGCCTGTGGTAAGCACCGCCCGGCTGGAGCCTACACCTTGTATCCCCTCCCGCACCCCAGCCCAGAGCCCCTCCTGCACCAAACTCCCTCCTAGAGCCCACACCCTTTCCTGCACCCCAACACTCTGCCCCCAGCCCGGAGCCCCCTCCTGCATCCAAACTCCCTCCCAGAGCTTGCATCCCTCACTCCTGCACCCCAACCCCCTGCCCCAGGGTCAACCCCCTCCCACAATCCAAACTCCTCAGCCCCAGCCCAGAGCCTGCACTCCCTCCCGCACCCCAACCCCCTGCCCCAGCCCAGTGAAGGTGGGGGAGAGCAAGCAACAGGGAGGGGGGAATGGAGTGAGCGGGGAGGAGCCTTGGGGAAGGGGTGGGGTAGATCCTGGGTTGATCTTAAAATCAAAAAGTGATCTTGTACGTAAAAAGGTTCGAGATCACTACTGTAATACTATCCCTTTAATAAGATGCATTCTTTTTCTTGAAGAATTCACAATCTTGATGCTCCTGATTCAATAAAAATTTAGTATTTGCTAAATGAGAGATCATTTTACTATTTGCTTTGTGTAAAAATCTGCTGAAGTGTCACAGACAAAGTATTCTGTTGAGACCTTTCTGTGAATATTTGCTGTATTTCCCTTTTCTAGGGACGTTTGCATTAAAACAAGATTTTTTTAAAGAATTAATCTACTCTTTCTTATACACCCTCTGAAGTCTTCTTTGATTATATAATCTCCATAGCAGTGATTTGACACGTCACAAACAGGTTCATGATTTCAGGGATAAATGGTAGAATCAAACTTCTAAAGGGCAGAGGTTCTAATACATGCAAATAACTCTTATAGTAAAAATATCTTTTAATTGCAGGAAAAAGAAATACAGAAAAGTTATGAAACAAGCAGAATTATTTCTAAATGTTTTTCATAAGGCATCAACAGCTGTTTACGGTTTAATGAATAATTGGGATATTCTACATTCATCAGGTTGCTACTCAGTTTAATGCTATATATATTTTTGAGCTTCTGTTTGATAGTCTCATTTTACCCTGTATAATTAGAACATTGATTAGAGGCGGTTTTTCCAATTTAGGCATCTAAACTACTTATCCTTGGAAATCTGACTCTAAGATGTTTTATACCTTCAGTACTGGTTGATATCCAGGTTTCAGGATTAGACAATCATAGGGAGTAGTGGGAATCCATAATGAGATTCCTGTGTGGACACAGTCCCAAACTGTCTTTTCCAGTATGGAAACCTCTCCTCCTCCTTTCCCAGCGTTTTTTCTAGATTTGCCTTACTTCCCTTACTGATGTCAATTCAGGGAACAGTGGTATAAGAAAAGGCAGAGCAAAAACAGCATTCAGGTGGGGAGAGCCATCAGTGGTGAGGCAGTCAGTTGGTAAGATTTTCTCTGATCACGCAGGTACGTTGACTCTTCCAAAATTTCCAAGAATGCATGGGATGGTAAGCTGTTTTCCTTCTGCAGCTGGAGTGAAGTAGATATATCAAGTTGTTAAACTTCCTTTTTATTGGTTGTGGGATTTTTTGGTTTATTTTGTCTTTCTTCGTGAAATTCTGCCTAATGTTAAAGTTCTTTGTATAATATAGTAATGACGACCATATAGATTTTTTAATGGCCCAAATACTTTGTATTTTTGCTAGTTGGTTGGAAAGATCATTGGATTCAGGCCAGGACATGGAACTGAAACCATGTTAGTGGTACTAATGGGTCATCTACTCCTGTCAGTGGATAGAAGGAAGATGTCTATTCTCATCTTCCTAGACCTCTGCAGTATTTGATGCTGTTGACCAGGAGATACTACTGTCCTGCCTGAGATATCTTGCTCTAGTCAATTGCTCATGTACCAGTATACATGTAAGATGGGCTGTGTAGATAATGATTTAAAATGTGTTGTTCATTTGTATTACAGTAACACCATTAGCCTCAGTCAGGGTCCTATTGCACTAAGTGCTATACACGTACACAGAAAGATGCAGTCCCCTCCCTCAACTGCTTACAATCTAATTTAAAACAAGGTGCAAAAAATGTTCCAAGCAATAAGGGAAGAGGGGGAAAGAAGACAAGGGTGAACAACAGGATCATATGATTATGTAGGTTGACTATTGCTTATCTTAGTGGTTCCAGCTGGCTTGGAGATTGTCCCTTCCTGATGAATGATGACCTAGCCTCAGTTTTTCCTGGCTTTGTCATTTCTCAGCTGGACTACAGCAGTGCCATATGCCTTCGGCATTTAGGAAACTTCAGCTGGTACAGAATGCTACAACATGTCTCCTCAGCAACCCAGGTTACCATGAACGCAGACCTATCTTCCACTCCCTACAATGGCTTCCTGTAGAATTTTTAATCAAGTTCAAGGTCTTGGTCCTTCCTTTCAACGCACTCCATGGCCTGAGCTCAGGATATCTAAAAGACTACCTAATCACCATATTTGGGGTTGTGAAGGATTTTTTCCCCAGGTCATATTGGCAGGGATCCTAAGGGTATTTTGCCTTCCTCTGAAGCATGAGTCACTTTCTGGTTTAACCTAGAATAAATGGTGGGTCCTATGTAACTTGAAGTCTTTAAAACGTTATTTGAGGACTTCAGTAACAGCCTGAGGTTGTGGATCTATTACAGTAGTGGGTGGATAAAGTTCTGTATAGAGATTAGATGATCACAGTGGTCCATTCTGGCTTTAAAGTCTGAGTCTAAACTTCTGGGATAAAGACCATGATTGACATCTTCATTCCTCTGGCACAACAGAACTCTCTACAATAAGAGTAAAGTTAGTCTGGGTGGGGGACAGAATTTTCTCGGGGTCTCATCCAAGACTGTGGAATAAACTCACCCAAAAACTAAGGACCATCACAAACCGCACTGCCTTGTGCTCAAAGTGCAAGGTGAATTTTTTACCTTGTTTTCTCTAACAGAAATACATAGCAATATGTATATTTTAAAAATTTCTACCAAAATAAGACCCTCCACTGTAATACTGCTCCCTGCGGAGAGAGAATGATGGACCAAACAACATGTGACTGATGTTAGTCGCATTACTTAATGCCCTACTAGAAGGCACTCAGATACTATGATGATGGATGATATAAGAACCTCTGTAGCAGGGGTGGCCAACTGGTGGCTCCGGAGCCACATGCAGCTCTTCAAAAGAAAATATGCGGCTCCCGCCAGGAGCCCCAACTCTGGGGGGGGGAAATGGTGGGTGCTCAGCACCCATCGGCAGCCCTATCAGTACCCCGCCTCTCCCCCAGCGACAGCCAGCATTGTCCCCCCTCATCAGTGCCTGCCCCGCCCACTGGCCGCGATCAGCTGTTTCGTGGCGTTGCAGCTCTGGGAAGGAGGGGGAGGAGCAAGGATGTGGCGCCCAGTCCCTCCTGCCGCGATCAGCTGTTTTGCAGCGCTGAAGCGGCTCAGGGAAGGAGGGGGAGGAGCAAGGACGCGGCACCTAGCCCCCCTCCCTCCCTCAGCCCCACTGCCATTGCAACAGATGGGGCTCCATCCATGTGGGGATCTGTGAATGGATTAGTAGGGCTTTGTAAGTCTGACGAGAGTTTTCCCGAATTTTGGACATTTCACTGTATTATTCATCGTGAGCAACTGGTATCTAAAAATCTCAAATTTGATCACGTCATGAAACCAGTCTTGCACATTGTGAATTTCATTCGCTCAAATGCACTCAATCACAGACAATTTCAAAATCTAATCGAAGAACTGGATGAAGACGACTTCCCTGCCAATTTGACATTTCACTGCGCAGTTCGATGGCTCTCAAGAGGTAAAGTTATTTCCTGTTTTTTCGAGCTCCTGGAACCAGTAAAATTGTCTATGGAGGAGAAGCAACGAATACACCCTGAGCTTACAGATCCTGGGTTCTAGACTTGGCATTTCTTGCAGACATGCTGCTGCATTTGGATAAACTAAACAAGGACAATTCCAGTTGCTGTCTGATTTAGTGCAAAGTGTAGTTGCGTTCATGAACAAACCAGTTGTTTCACAGACAAATGCTTGAGGGAGAGCTGACACGCTTTCCCTCAATGTCACAACTTCCAGACAGATCAAAAAAAGATGCAGCAGAACCCCTAAAACGGAGCACAACTAGATATGCGAGCATGATAAAAAATCTTAAAGACAGTTTTGAGGAAAGATTCCAAGATTTGCAGCAGAAAAGACCTCAATCAGAAATCTGAAGCCGATTGTCTGAAGCCCCCTTTAGTTACTGATGAAGCAACATCCCAGATGGAAATAATCGAACTTTTGGAAGATGACAGATTGAAATCGGTTCAAAAGACTGAGGGGATCCTTACTTTCTGGAAATCTGTACCAAAGGATAAATACCCCATCATCAGAGGTACGGCCCTAAAATTAATCTCGATGTTTGCCTCGACCTATCTTTGTGAGTCTGTTTTCTCAACACTCAAACATGTGAAATCCAAGCACCGATCCGTTTTGACAGACAGCCACTTAAGAGAACTGCTGCGTGTGAGCACAACTGAACACAAACCAAACTACTTCAAAGGAATTGTTAAAAGCAAAGATTGCCAGAAGTCCCACTAAGTAAAACGTTAAGACAAGTTGTTGTTATTGTTAACTATACATTATAAATGCATAATAAATATACAGTATCAAATTATATGAGACACACACACACACACACACACACACACACATATATACTAATATGATCATTACATAATACTGTGGCTCTTTGGCAATGTACATTGGTAAATTCTGGCTCCTTCTCAGGCTCAGGTTGGCCATCCCTGCTCTGTAGAATAGAAGATAATTTTCACATAGATACATCCTTCTGGGAGAAGACTGGCCAGAAGTGTTTTTTCCTGCCTTGCAGGAGTGTGTACAGAACTGGCCATAATTCTACAGGTTTTACATGAGGCTGGCATATAACAGAGCAGAGACAGAAAGCAAAGTCAAAAATAACAAGGGAAAACAGAAATATTTCAAAATCAGCAGCAAAGTTCAGGAGAGTATATAACAAGTGAGAATTGTACATGGGGAGGGAAAATTAGATGAATGAAATGTGTATGAGAAAAAAGAGGGTTCCAGTATCCCAACAAAGAAAGGAAGCACAAACAGCCCAGTCAGTCTTGAGACCTGGCAAGGCCCATCAGAAAAATGGCTTCTATAGGTTAAAAAAAAATCTGCAAATGAAAGACTGTATGGAAGTTTGGGAAATGAGGCAGATTGTTTACACAAACTTAGGAAACACTTGTGTCTCCAATGTTGAGGCCTTTTCCAGCACCAAAAGTGATGGTTTCACGTATACTATATCAGGAACTGCCGAAGATCTACCTAGACAGCTAGAAGATACTGGAAAGAAACAGAATTGTAGACATGTCATAAAAGTAGATATGAGAGAAATGATACAACCAAGTTCCAGCTCATATTAGAAAGTTAGTATGGGGGTGGGGGGGAGGGGAAGGGGTTAGTAAGTCTGCAAATGATGCAGAACTTGCTGACTTTAAACTTTTGTTTTTCAATCCATCCATGCAGGAAACTTTATGATTCAGAAAAGAATCAGCAATACCACTCCTGCACTAGGTAGTATTACTCTGAACCTTCTAAGGATTTGATATAAAAGATGTTTTTTTGGAACACTTATTCCATTGCAAACACCTATACTTAAAAATCCTTTTATTTCAGCAAGACTCTGTATTCATAGTCCAAAATTACCATATATATTTTTATAACTTTGAAGAAAAAATATTTTTAGCTGAACTGTGAACATGCCCTAATTTTGTTAAGGTAATAATTTCATGCATAAACATCTTCCTCTGCAGATAGTGCTTACACACACTGGGATGGGAAGTTTTATATGTTACTATTGCACTGGGCTTTTGTGAACATATGTTTGATGGAAGGAAAACTTAACTACAGATTCTAGATACTATTATAATTGCATGCCTTCATTTGAATGCTTTCTTTCCTGTTTTCGTGCTTCACTTTAAGATTTGTTTTTCTGTGCTAAGTCAAAAAGCAGTGAAATTTAATTTAGGGCCCAATTCTGCAGTCCCATTACTTATGGAAGTATTATTTTACAAGGCCAAGTGACAGCACATACTGTTGAGTTGAACACTAGGATCTCACCCTCAAGTTTGGTATCCTTTCTTACTCCATAGACAGCCTCTGATTTGACTAAAGAAACTTGAAGCACATTATTGTTTCAGTTAATTACAGATTGGTCAACAGTGATGCTCGCCTTCAAATACTATTTATACAAATGTTTCTCTTTCATTGTACTTCCTGACAGTGCTTAATTTGTAATGAAAGAGATTCGGGGACTCAAGCAATTAGGTGCCAGGGCAGAAGCAATTTTTTTTACTTTCATAACTGATGTGGCAAGTCCAGAAGTGCTGGGGCTCAGCCCTGGCACACCCCGGCATAAATTAAACTCTGATTTTTTGGCCAAATGATAGTTACTGGTAGCAAGAATTCTTCAAGATGGCTCTGCACATTCCCTCATATGGGTACTGAGCTGCCTTAAGGTACAACCTTCTTAGCAGTGTCAGCTAGAGTGCTCTTGTGCCCGCCCCACCCTATCCCTCTCCTCAGTGTCACTGACATTTTGTAGGCTATATAGGGGTCAGAGTGCTCTCACCACCTCCGTTTCTTCCACCGCAAAGCTAGAGACACAGAACAAACAAGGACTCTGACAGAGAGAGGAAGGCGGGTGGGGAGTGTGGTGAATATGAAGAGCCATCTCAAAGAACTCCAGTAACAAATAAGTGCCCTTCATTTATTTGAGTGCCTCTGCATATTCCCACTTATAGGATAGACTGATACCTAAAGGCAGGAACAAAGTCCTAATTGAATAGAGACTGAAGCACCACTTTTCCAAATCCAGCATTTGTTCTAGAAACAAAGTGTAAAGCACAGTGCTAGTGAACGTGTACACTGAAGTCCAGGTTGCAGCTCTGCAAATTTCAGTGACTGGCACCTGCTTAAGACAAGCAAAGGAGATAGCCACAGCTCTAATAGAATCTGATTGAATCGAAGCAGGTACGGGAACTCCTGCTAGCGTATAACCGTCAGCAAACATCGTTTAATCCATCGAGAGAGAGTCTAGGAAGAAACCATACAACCCGTATGATGTTTAGTATAAGATTCAAACTAGGCTATTTATGAAAACTTTTAGTTTTATTTAAGCAGTAAGCAAGGGCCCTTCGGGCAGTCAGAGTGTGAAGGACAGATTCTCCCTTATTAAAATCGAGTTTAGGGAAAAAATATTGGCCAGTTGTCTGTTTGGCGTGAAAATCAGATGCCACCTTAGGTAAGAACCTGGGATCAGGTCTAGACCTACCTTGTCCTTATGAAAGAAGTGAAAGTTGAATCAGTTATAAGGGCATTGGCCAACATGATGGTAGTAATGAAAGCCATTTTGATAGATAAATGATAGAACACTTAGGGTTCTGAGGGTAGTTCTGAGGGCAGTTTCATTAGCATGGCCAACACCAAACTGAGATCAAACTGAGGGACAGGATCTCTAAAAGAGGGATATATACATTTGATAAACCTTTAGACCAGACAATGAACAAACAGCAATCTCTTACCTTCAGGTTTTGTCATCTTATTTATCATTGAAACAGAGACACCAAAAATACCAGCAGCCCACAGCCTTCCAAAGTCAACATAGTAAGAGGCCATTCTGACCAAGGTCTAAATCCAAACAACCCAGTTCCTTGTCCGCATCTTTGTTGCAGAACAGCAAGCCTCAATTTTGATGAGACAATTGAGAGTCAAGAACCAGACAATCAGGACCGGTCTACCCCCTCTTCTGGAGGCAGGCTAGCTCACTTTATCTACACATAGAAACAAATTATGTCGGACCAACAGGTGCTAGAGAACACAGAAAGGTGCTATGCCATACAATTTGAAAAAACGCCTCCCCCCAGTTCTCCCAGCCCTTCCCTCTTCAGGAACCCTCTCACAACTTGTAGAAGTAGAAAAGTTGCCTCAGATAAGAGAAGTCAAGGGGTCCCTGCATAAGATAAGAGACAACCAATCTCTTTTTGGACCTCAGGCTTCTTTTGAACAGTCCAAAGTCAGTTCTATGCCCTATTCAAAGGATTCCCCTTTTTAGACTCCATGCCAGAATCTGTGGAAGGGAGAGCCTTCCTACCAGAGGAAAGATTTCTCAAGATGAACCAGTATCTATTAAAAATTCAACAGTTTCCCCTCAGAGTAAAATTATTTTTGGGTCTTATGCCTACTATTTATGTGACTCTATTTGCACATCTGAGAATGAGACCTATGCAACACTGTCTGTCTCAGGTCTACAGACCAAGTTGGGACAGCGTTCACGTGGTTCACCATGGTCTGAACATCATAGTTTCTCTAGAATGGCGGTCAGAGTAAATTTACTCAGAAGTATACAGTTCAAGCCTCTGGATCCATCTCTGATGGTAGCTTAGAATGCGTCAAACAAAGGTTGAATGGGGGAAGGAGCATGTGAATCATATGACAGTTTGAGGGCACTGGTCTTATTGAACTCTGCACACCAGTGTGTTGGAACTGACAGCTGTTTGTCTAGCCCTCAGATCGTTCCTCCTCCATCTATGGGCGAGGGGTTGTACAGGTGGTGATGGACAATACATTAATGATGTATTACATCAACAAGTAGGGGGGTGCTCGCTCTGCTCTCTGGTGTGCAGAGACTGTAAGTCTGTGGGATTGGTGTATCCTTCACAAAATTTATCCTGTGGCTCTGCATCTGGCAGGGAAAATCAAACAGTGTAGTCGCTGATTGTCTCAGTGGAGACAGCTCTTAGATGCACATATAGTCCCTAAGGGAGCAGGTGGTTCAGACCATATTCTCCAGCTGCAGTGGACCAGATGCAGACTTGCTCACGATCAGGTCCAACAAAAAAAGTCTCTTCTTTCCAGAATAGGCAGGGACAGTCTGTACCTGTCCAATGATTTCCTTCTTCACTGGGGAAAAGATTTCATGTATGCCTTTCCATCGATAAAGAAGGTAGGAAGAAAGATATGTTACAACAGGGCCAGGATGATTCTCATTGCCCTGGGTTGGCCACGTCAACAGTGATTTACCGAGCTTCTGCAGCATCCGGCTGAGTCTTTGGGTACGTCTACACTTACCTCGGGGTCCGGCGGCAGGCAATCGATGTTCTGGGATCGATCCCGGAAGTGTTCGCCGTCGACGCCGGTACTCCAGCTCGGCGAGAGGAGTACGCGGCATCGACGGGGGAGCCTGCCTGTAGCGTCTGTAAGTTCGGACTAAGATACTTCGAATTCAGCTACGTTATTAACGTAGCTGAATTTGCGTACCTTAGTCCGAAGTGGGAGGTTAGTGTGGACCAGGCCTTTGAGTCTCTCTGTTTCCCCCAGGTCTACAGTTTCTTCAACTGATGGTATGGGCGATTGGGCTCTGACTCTGTTCTCAAGCAGTCATTTTTTCATCTGGACATGCTAATTAGAAAACAGGTGACTAGAAGCTGTTACCATTCAATGTGAACCAGATTTCAGACATGGATGAAGGGAAAACCTGATTCCCCTGTATCTGCTTCTGTTCTTTATGTTCCTAAATAGTTACTGTACTTAGTCTCAAGGGTTTTCTAATTCATCATTAAAAGTTCATTTTGCTGCCAACTCTGTGTATCATACTTAAGTTGATGGTAGATTACTGTTTGTTCATTGTCTGGTCTAAGGGTTTATCAAATGTATATCCCTCTGTTAGAGATCCTGTCCCTTCCTGGGATCTCAGTTTGGTGTTGGCCATGCTAATGAAACTGTCCTTCGAGCCCTTTGAACTACCCTCAGAATCCTGAGTGTGCTATCATTTATCTATTTAAGTGGCTTTCATTACTGCCATCACATTAGATGAACATGTGAGTGGTATCAGGCTCTTTTCCTTCCAAGGATGCTAACCAATTCCATAGTTTGGTGGATCATATGGTGTCCACTTTAAATCCTCCTGCAGTGCCTGTGGAAGAGACTTTTCGCCTGGTACTTTATATCTTTGTTGCTACTTTGAGGAGCAGAATGTCCCCACCCATTTTGGATGGTTTGCTATAGCTGGTTAACACTGGTCTACAATTTTTGAGAAGTCGTCTGCTTCAGAGATTAAAATGTGCTATTTATTATGTATTTTGATGTGCTGAATTCAAATATGACAATTAAAACAACTGATTGGCTACTGTTTCTAAGATATTTAAGTTTTTACATTTTATGTCTATGTATATTGTGTAGATAGTAGAGTTTTAATCATAAATTGTAAACCTAGGTCTTTTCATGTGTTTATGGTTGCTTTACATGATAATATTTCACCTGTCCTGTTTATGTAACACTTTAAAAATCAGCAAAAGGGTTATATAAATAAAATTTATTATGAAACAAAAGGCAAAAAACTATTCTGTACATAGTTTAGTCCTATTCAGTGTCTACTCGGCGCTTCTTGGCTTGTCTCTTGTATTCATTAAATGGAGCATCTCTTGTCACTGTCCAGCAATAGTCTGCAAGCATTGATTGGCTCCATTTGCCCTGATAGCATTTCTCCATTGATGCAATGTCCTGGTGAAATCGCTCGCCGTGCTCGTCGCTCACTGCTCCACAGTTCGGTGGAAAAAAATCTAGATGAGAGTGCAAAAAATGTATCTTTAGTGACATGTTGCAACCAAGGCTTTTGTATGCCTTGAGGAGGTTTTCCACTAACAACCTGTAGTTGTCTGCCTTGTTGTTTCCGAGAAAATTTATTGCCACTAACTGGAAGGCTTTCCATGCCATCTTTTCCTTGCCACGCAGTGCATGGTCAAATGCATCATCTCTAAGAAGTTCACGAATCTGAGGACCAACAAAGACACTGTCCTTTATCTTAGCTTCACTTAACCTTGGAAATTTTCCATGGAGGTACTTGAAAGCTGCTTGTGTTTTGTCAATGGCCTTGACAAAGTTCTTCATCAGACCCAGCTTGATGTGTAAGGGTGGTAACGAAATCTTCCTTGATTCAACAAGTGGTGGATGCTGAACACTTTTCCTCCCAGGCTCCAATGACTGTCGGAGTGGCCAATCTTTCTTGATGTTGTGGGAATCTCTTGCACGACTATCCCATTCGCAGAGAAAACAGCAGTACTTTGTGTATCCAGTCTGCAGACCAAGCAAGAGAGCAACAACCTTCAAATCGCCACAAAGCTACCACTGATGTTGATCATAGTTTATGCACCTCAAAAGTTGTTTCATGTTGTCATAGGTTTCCTTCATATGGACTGCATGACCAACTGGAATTGATGGCAAAACATTGCCATTAGGCAGTAAAACAGCTTTAAGACTCGTCTTCGATGAATCAATGAACAGTCTCCACTCATCTGGATCGTGAACGATGTTGAGGGCTGCCATCACACCATCGATGTTGTTGCAGGCTACAAGATCACCTTCCATGAAGAAGAATGGGACAAGATCCTTTTGACGGTCACGGAACATGGAAACCCTAACATCACCTGCCAGGAGATTCCACTGCTGTAGTCTGGAGCCCAACAGCTCTGCCTTACTCTTGGGTAGTTCCAAATCCCTGACTAGGTCATTCAGTTCACCTTGTGTTATGAGGTGTGCTTCAGAGGAGGAGGATGGGAGAAAATGTGGGTCCTGTGACATTGATGGTTCAGGACCAGAAGTTTCATCCTCTTCCTCGTCTGACTCAAGTGAGAATGATTCTGGTGCATCAGGAACCGGCAGTCCTTCTCCGTGGGGTACTGGGCATATAGCTGATGGAATGTTTGGATAGTGCACAGTCCACTTTTTCTTCTTTGACACACCTTTCCCAACTGGAGGCACCATGCAGAAGTAACAATTGCTGGTATGATCTGTTGGCTCTCTCCAAATCATTGGCACTGCAAAAGGCATAGATTTCCTTTTTCTGTTCAACCACTGGCGAAGATTTGTTGCACAAGTGTTGCAGCATATGTGTGGGGCCCACCTCTTGTCCTGATCTCCAATTTTGCAGCCAAAATAAAGGTGATAGGCTTTCTTAACCATAGTGATTATACTGCGCTTTTGTGATGCAAAAGTCACTTCACCACAAACATAGCAGAAATTATCTGCATTGTTCACACAAGTACGAGGCATCTCTGCTCACTTTGGCTAAACAGAAATGTGTCCCTTTGCAAAATCAAACACTGACAAATAAGAGAGCACGACACTGTATGATTTCTAGAGCTGATATAGGGCAATTTGTTCAGCAGAGTGATGTAAGCTTCGTTATGATTGCATCATCCATGACTTCTAGGAATAACATGATGCAATTCATATCATGTATGACGCAATACCAGCTTCAGATTGCATCATTCATTGTTTTGCCTAAAAAGCAAGTACTGTCCAAACCCAGTCATAGATTTATTCATAGATCCAGTCAAAGATGTATTTTAGTCATTTCTGGTTTAAATTGAGATCCCTTCCCTTTATAACTCACTTATCCTCCGCCATTCCCAAGTCAAGGGTCGTATATACTGACCCAATAGCATATCTTGAAAACTAGAGCCAATCAACAATTTTAAGCATCATTTTCGTTCTCAGTGACCCAGAATTAGTAAAGTTTGACTACATTTATTTCAGAAGCATTTTGGCTGTAGAGCAGTGTAATCTGTGTGGACCACAACTGCTTCTTGACAATCTATTTCTAAGAAAGATACCCTCTAAGGGGGTTTCTTACTTCCATACACATCCTATCCCTAATTCACTGGTGGTGGCTGCTGCCAATAATGGGGCAAGATCTGGACAACTACACTCCACCCCTGCCAACAAGGGGGAGGGATTGATTTGTTAGG
Source organism: Emys orbicularis (assembly GCF_028017835.1). Classification (NCBI taxonomy): domain Eukaryota; kingdom Metazoa; phylum Chordata; order Testudines; family Emydidae; genus Emys; species Emys orbicularis. Next base: position 47,406,483 of record NC_088687.1, on the reverse strand, counting down.
GAAAAGGTGTTCTCTTCATTGTCCATTGGTATTAGGGTGGCAAATTATCAGGTGGTCATGGCCTGCTACCAATTCCGTTTATGGGAGAAGATAGCATTGTTTTTACAGGCAACTTACCAGTCGAAATAAGAGGGTTGGCAAATGCCATTTTAGTGGAGGGCCAACAAGTAGCCAAACACGCTCTCCGAGCCCCTTGTTGCTTTGGACTCTGCTGCCAGATCACTGGCATTTACTGTGACGATCAGGAGGCTGGTTCATCCTCTCTAGCTCTAGACACTAAGATTATGCTGGAGGATCTCCACTTTGAAGGGGAGGGACTTTTCAGTGAAAAGACAGATGAACTTCTGGAAAAACTAAAGGACACAAGATTGACAGCCCGCTCTCTGGATTTGATTCTCTCTGTTAGGAGGAGGTCATCTATGCCTGCTTTCCAGTACCAGCACAACCTCATAAATCCAGGTTTGTTCTGCAGCTTAGATTCTGCCATAACCCAAAACTGGGAAAGAAACTAACTATACTAAAGAACTAACACTAACTATCTAAAGAAGAGAGAGGCTCAGACTCCAAAAAGATCAGAATGGTTCACATCTGTCCAAGAATGTGGTTGGAAGGAACTGAGGTGCTGAGGGTTCTCTGCCCCCTACAACCTGGCCCTCAGAATGTAGGGTGATGCTCAGAGGAGAGGTGGGGACATGAGAGCACTCCAATACTGCTAGGAAGGGTCTACCATAAGGCATCTCAAGGTAGCACAATACTCAGAGGTGGGAAATATGCAGAGCCACATGAAGAACTGACAGCGTATGTTCCTGTGTCAGTTTCATATAAACCTTTTTACTTCCATGCAACTGCAGTGCCTTTTTCCCCCCCTCTATATTAAATATCATGGGTTCAGGAGTTCAACTCAATGGATTAGAAATTTTCATGCAGCCTAGTGCTAATAGCTTCTAGACTTTCTGCCTGTTATTATAGAGTATGTAGTAATTAAGAGACGTCAATAGAATAGAACCATTTCATTGGATAATGGTCTTCTGCTGGTAAAGAATGGTTGTAACATACCCAAAATGTTTATTTTAGAAGTAGGAGACATTGTCATAGGAATGCAGATGTAATATTTTTATCTGCTGGATGTTGTTGCTGACAAGTGATGGTGTCAACCCTGTCGTATTATTATCTTTACAGTAGCAAAGCCTATTTAAAGTTGTGATCAGATTTCCATTATCTATTTTCACATTTATAGTTTTTTAAAATTCTTTTGAGGTGAAACTTAATGATGAGCTAAAATTGTTCTTGTTAAAATCTATTCAGCAATTTTTGAGTTATGAGAGTGTTTGAGGGAAAAAACACTTTTTTCAAAACTATTAATCGCTTTCAACACCTATAACTCAAATATCCTCCAAACTTGACTTGTAATTATTCATCTCTGAAGAAGTCTCATAGCTAAAGAGCACATCGTGCATCAATTTTTAAGATCTACTCCCTATTGAATTCAGTGACTCCTGCTCAAAAGGAGTGAACGGAATGACCCAGGTAACATAGGCCCGTTAGCCTGACATCAGTTCCATTACTTCAGATTTGTTGCCCAAAAAGAATAGCTCTGATGTGGGTATCTCTCCCACATCCTCTGCAATGGCCTTGTTTTCCTCAAATGCTCCTTTAAAACCTTTGTCGTCTTGTGGCTCCACTGTGTGTTTGGCAGCCTGCCTGCTTCTAATTTACTTGCAAAAAATAACAGTAATTTTTTTTTTATCTTTAGCAAGATGCTCCTCAAATTCTTTTTTGGCCTGTGTTATAGTTTTACATTTTACTTGCCAAGGTTTGTGCTCCTTCCTATTTTCCTCATTAGGATTTGACTTCCACATTTTTGCCTCCAGCAGTCTCCATTACTCTGCTGTTTGGCCATGGCGATTCTTTTGGTCCTCCTCCTGTTGTTTTTCATTTGGGGCATGCATTTAGTCTGAGTCTCTACTATGATGTTTTTAAGCAATCTCCATGCTGCTTGCAGGCATTTTAGCCTTGTGTCTGCTCTTTTTAATTTCCATCTACCTAGTGTCGTCCTTCATGTGTAAATCCTCTTTTTAAAGTAAAATGTTATTGTGGTGGGGTTTTTGATACATTCTCTTCTACAAGGTTGCTAAACTTAATTACCCAGAGGTAATGGGCACTTACTGAGAGGTTTGGCTATAGTCATTTCATGGGCCAAATCCTCTGCTCTATTTAGGACTAAATGAAGAATTGCCTCTCCCCTTGTGGGTTACAGAACTAGCTGCTCCAAGAAGTATCATTTATGGTGTCTAGAAATTTTATCTCTGCATCATGTTCTGAGGTGACTTACCCAGTCAATATGAGAATAGCTGAAATCGCCCATTATTGTTGTTTTTTCTGCCTTTGAAGCCTCTCTAATCTTCCTGAGCATTTCACAGTCACTGTCACCATTCTGGTCACCACCATTAGTAGTACGTTTGTACTGCTACACTTATTACTCAAGCGTGGAATTTCTATCCATAGAGATTCTATGGTACAGTTTGATTCATTTAAGATTTTCACCTTATTTGACTTTTTTTTTTAACATGTAGTGCCATTCCCCCACCAGTGCAAACTACTCTGTCGTTCCTGTATATTTTTTGTACAGGTATTGCATTGTCCCATTGATTATCCTCATTCCACCAAGTTTCCATGATGCCTACTGTATCAATGTCCTCACTTAATGCCAGGCACTCTAGTTCACCCATCTTAGTATTTAGACTTCAATGACATATGTCCTAAATTTAGGGATGGGGGGAGGAAGTAAGTTGAAAAATGATTTAGCAGATAATTAGTGACCATAACGTTTTAGCAGATCCTAAGGAAATCCTCCTTGCCATGTAACATCAGCACATTTCTCCTTAACAGGATTCTGGTAGGGACAGTGGCTAAAACAATATTCACAAGGAAGATTGCAAATATCATATTGAAACAAACAGTAAAATGATACCAAAAATGGCCTTCAGAGGAGAAAATGAAAACTGCTAATGTAAAAAAAAAAAAATAGATCACACAATTTTAAGATTTTTCTGCAAATTCTGATAGCTTTTGCCTCCCTAGCATTGAGCATACCTTAGTCTGCCAGTAATCACACTGAAATCCATAGATGATTGCAGAGTAAAGGTACTACTCAACCTGAGTAAGGGCAATAATATTTATCTCTAAGCTTTTTTCATTAGAATGAAATTTTTATCTACAAAGCTAACAAGAGCCATTTAATGCTAGCATCATTAAGCACAAGCTGTCTTTTTCTTTATAAAAAAGAATTTATTTAAAAATTGCATGAAACTATAAAAGTCACAATTTTCAGTCAATGGGAAAAAAATTCTAGTGATACACATACTGTACATATTGACACATGTCTTTAGCAGTCTCAACATGAAAAAATATAATATGGGGACAAGTTGCTGTGAGATTCTTAGTTATATGATTACATTTGTAACTTTAACATTGCGTTAATGTAGCTATCTGCATTGAAATCTAACTGGCTGAGAGAACAGATCCGTTATGTTTCAGCAAATAAAGTGGTGAGTTGCTTTTTTTTTTTTTTAAGCTTTCATCAATGAGCAGTGATAAATTCATACATAAATTCACAATCTGTATGGCAAGGGTTCTATTTATTATGATGCTTTTAATTTTAGTCTTAACACTATCTTCACTTGACTGCAGGTGCCTTAGGTATCTTTGTTCCAGTTTTCTCATTCACCATGTCATAGTTGTGGTGCCCGTGTCATTACACATTTAGTCATGTAAATTCCTCGAGAGTCCTCAGACTTGTCCTTGTACTACTGTGTAACTAATCTCCAGTTTTCATGTCTAAATATAGGTGTTGACCAGAACCGTGTACTTTGATGTACCATACAATGTATTAACTGAATTACACAGCATTTTGAGCCAAAGGAGGCTTCCTCCATTTCTAAAACATTATTCTTGGCTATACTACTATAACGTTTGGCAGCCATAGCTGCCTATTTTAAGGATGAGAGACAGCTGCAGGTACTGGCAATCCACAGAATGCATAATTATTAAGAGTAACTGAAGCATATGATAGTATAATTCAACAGAAAAAAACATCTGGCACGTACTATATTTGTCATATGAGAGTTTTGCAGTAGGTACTTGCTGCAGCTGGCAGATTCATCATCCATCTGCCAAAATACTAAACAGCTCACCTTTTGTTTTCTACTTACTTTGCAAAGACAATATTGAATAGAAACTAATTTGATCAACTTTTTTAAAGCCTTTGTCTTTGTTTTTTTTATTAATTCTAATTTTTTTAATAAGCAGAATGGATCATCTCTTTAGCCCAGTACCTTTATTGTTCCTGGTCATTTATAAGGCTAAATCCTTTCCTTTAAAGATGTGTTAGTATGACAATCAGGGTCCAGAAACCCTACGAGGACCTCAGAAGGTTTAGGCCCAAAAATTAGCATTAGTGTACTATGTGCTTCATTAGTGTACTATGGAAATATATCGAGTAATGTCTTTTATGAAAGCTTGTAATGCTCAGAACTTCATGGTTATTATGAGTTATATACAGACTATGGTTATGAATTTATGTATTTGTGTATATGGAGAATTGTGCTAATCAATTTCCGTTTCACCTCACAACAGGGCTGTGAGCAATGAGACAGGGAAAGGCGCCTCACAAGCCAGGTGTTTACACAAAACTAGACTCAAGTAACAATCCGCCGTGCAACCCAGGAAAACACAGTGGTGGACCATTAAAGTTAATGGAAAGATACTGAGGTATTCTGGCTATCAATTAGAGGGAATTTTCCCGACTCTGAATAACCATGAGTCACTATGCCAGGAGAGGGTTTAAAAAAGGGGCAGGGGCAGCCATTTAAAAAAGGAGGCTTGAAACTGAAGTTTTCATCTAGAAACTGAGGTACAGCCTCTTGACAAGAAGCTGTCTGTGAAATGTTGGATCCCTCCTATAGCTAGTGAGTAACTGGGAAACTGTTCAAAGGCAATAGAATCCCTTTTCTAATACAAGCTATCTAATATGGAAGTGTAAAGCCTGAGATGACATCTTTGTTTGTTTTCTGTGTAACTTGGAGGTGTTTGCTTTCCCTTACTATTTCATCTTTGAATCTGCGGTTTTTCTGTTAAATAAACTTTTTGTTTATTTTTACCCAAGCAGGCATCTGGTGCACAAACTGTGGAATGTATGTGCCAAAATGAACTGATAACGGGGGGGGCTGGTTTCATCCCTTTGGGGGTGATGAACCAGAGGGGGATAGTCTGAATGTCTGGTAGTTCAGAACTTGGGAAGACTTGGGACTGTTGGAGTGACCCTACAAGGAGTAACTAGGCTGTTGGAATCAGGGTGAGACCTTGTGCTGGTGTCAGGGATCTGAGCCATAACAGCATACCATTAAGGCATCCCAGTGTTACAGGACAGCCAGTGACAAAACCCCTTACTGGGCTGGGTGATCCCCAAAATATCACAGTGACAGTCATTACAGGAATTGCACCCTAATATCAGTGAACTGAAGTTCACACTGCAGACACTTGCTGAGCAGACCCTAACAGATTCAAGTGTAGTTTGGTGTGACGTTCCAACTAAAAATATTTTCTTGGTGTAACACTGTACATGATCACATCCACTCTGATAAAGTCTGTGCTGTTGAATGTGCCAGTTCCACACTTCATCGCACAGGTGTAGAAGGAATAGATTATTTTTCAATGACTTGTTTAGTATTTTGAATTCAGAATTATTCTTTGGACCGTAAAGTGATATTTAAAAAGGTAGTGTTTGACGATTTAAAATTAACAATTTCCTTATTTTCAAAAAAAAATTTGTTTTATCAGTATGTGTGTAGTTTAATATTAGCTATATTTAAATACAGACCCAGCTCATACAGTTAGTGATAGTTCATGCATAAGTAGCTTCCATCAGATACCCCCTCAATGATGATGTACATCCCAAGCTTCTGCGTCCAACCATCTTCTGACTTCTCTCCTCCTCGGGTCATTTCTATTGCTGCCTCAGTAGCCATCGTTGTCTTCTCTTCCTAGACCCTATTCCTAGAAAAAAAGAAACTAGGAGATGAGGGGAGAAGGCTGGGAGAGACTTCTGACATCTCCACGCCTGGCTTCAGTACACAGGAGCAGGAAAATCAGCTAAATGAAGATATAATACAGGATGATGGAACAATACAAGCTAGAAAATTGGATTGAGGTATTAGGGAAACAACAGAAATAAATGTACATGAATCCAAGGAGTCTGGGCAATAAAATGGAGGAACCGGAACTACTGTTGCAGGAGGTCAAACCAGATATACAGGGATTACATAAAAATAGTGGAATAGCACCCATGACTGGAATAGTAGAATTGAAAGGTGTTTTCTGTTTAGGAAAGATAAGAAGGTAAAGGTGGTGGGGTAGCGCTATACATCAACAAAGTGATAAACTGTAAAGAAATAAGAAGTGATAGTTCGGACAAAACAGAATCTGTTTGGGTCAAAAATCTCTTTGGTGAAGGACTGTAAAAATGGTTCTGTAGGGATAATTTTAAGGCTCTGCCATAGACCAGAGGGCCAGATTCAGGTATGCATAGTGATCTCTCTCATATTAGAGTGATAAATACTACTGAGTATTGTCATAATCAGGGGACTTTATCTTCCTGGGTATAGATTATATATTCTAATGCTGCTAATACTGGTAGAGCCCACTTATTCCTGGATGTGAAAGATGACAGTTTTCTTCATCAAATCATCACTGAACCAACAAGAGATGATGGCCATTTTAGTCTTGGTCTTGGTAAGTAGTGAGGACATCAAAGAAGAGCTGCTTGTAGGAAATAACCTTGGATCAAGTGATCATGAGTTGATTACATGATTTCAGTGAAATAGCAGGATAATCAAAACCAGATAATCAACTGAGTTTTGATTTCAAAAGGGCAGACTTTGGGAAATTAAGGGAATTGCTGCAGTTAACGAAGTTAGATGGATTAAAGAGCTCAAGGATTTAAATCCCAAGCAAAAGGAAAAAAACTTGTAGGGAAAGGCTCCAGACCCAGATGGATGAACAGCTACCTCAAAAAGCTTATTTAGGAGTAAGCAAAGAAAGCTACATTATGGAGGTAAGAAAATGTAAGAATGAAGTAGACTTACTAAAAGTCAAGCTGAATCAGCTCTTGCCAAGGAAATTAAAATAAATAAGAAGAGATGTTTTACAGTGTTGTAGTCATGTTGGTCCCAGATTATTAGAGAGACAAGGTGGCTGAAGTAACAGCTTTTATTGGACCAACTTCTGTTGGTGAAAGAGACAAGTTTTTGAGCTACATACTTTGGGCCGCTATGCAGTGTGGATGGGAAGGAAATTAAAGATAATCTAGGTATGACCCAAAAACTAAATGAATACTTTGCCTCAGTTTTAAGTAACAATTGTGATATGGAATGTGTGTATGAAAACACTATGGCTGATGGAAATCAGTGTCTAGAAATGGAAATTCATACAGATAAATGTTAAAGGGGATGTACTACAACATGGATTTACCAAAGGTAGACCATGCTGGGCTAACCTGATTTCCTCCTTTGAGAAAACAACAGATTTTTAAGATAAGGGAAGTGCAGTAGATTTAATATATGTGAACTTCAGTAAAGCATTTGACATGAAATCATTAATCATTAAATTAGAGAAAATGTGGATCAGTATGAGCATTCTAAGGTAGATAAGGAATTGGCTAAATGGGAGAAGTCTACCGACTGTGCTGAAAGATGTATTATTAGACTAGAGGGAGGTTACTAGTGGAGTTCCTCAAAGATTGGTCTTGGGACCAAACTTGTTCAATATTTTTATTAATGACCTTGGCACAAAAAGTAGGAAGTGTGCTAATGATATTTGCTGCTGACATAAAGTTGGGAGGCATCGTCAATACAGAGGAGGATTGGAATATTGTACAGGAAAGATATGGAAGACTGAAGTGACAAAAATGGGATGAAATTCAATAGAACAAAGTGCAAGGTCATGCACTTAGGGTCTAATAATAAGAATTTCTGCTACAAGCTGGGAGCTTGTGATGGAGGAAGAGAGAGACCTAAGTGTGTGGATCGATCACAGGAAGACCATGAGCCACCAATGTGATGTGGCTGTGGGGGGAAAAGGGCAAATGTGATCCTAAGATGTATTAGGTGAGGCATTTCCAATAGTGATAGTGATGTATTAATGCCATTGTATAAGGCACTGGTAAGATCTCATTTGGAACACTGTGTACAATTGTAGTCACCCTTCTTCAAGAAAGATGAATTTAAACTAGAACAGCTGCAGAGAAAAGCTGTTAGGCTCTTCATTCCCCTGATCATCCTATTATGGGAGGACACTGGAAGAGCCTGGATTGTTTAGTCTAGCAAAAAGAAGGCTATGGGGAGATACGATTATTCTCTGTAAACACATTGGGGTGAGGGGTATGTACCAGGTAAGGTGAAGAACTATTTAAGCTAAAGGACAATGCTGGCACAAGAACAAATGGATATAAACTGGCCATGAACAAATTCAGGCTGGAAATTAGAAGAAAGTTTGTAACCATTAGAAGGGTGAGATTCTGGAACAGACTCCCTATAGAAGTTGTGGGGAACTGTAAGAGGGAGCTGTACAAATTTATGAAGACAGTTGTGTGACAGGGCTGTTTGTGATGGTAGGGGCCAGGACTCAACAGTGCTGGGGCTCGCTTCCAATTTATGTCTTATGTTCCTGAAGCTCATGCTTCAGGGTTTCAGCTGCTCACCATCGGGGGTCAGGAAGGGATCTCCCTCCCCCACCAATGTATTCTGGGAAGGGTTTTTTATATCTTTCCTCTGAAGCCTCAGAGATTTCCATGGCTGGAGACAGGACATTGGGCAGAGGGGGCTAGGGCTCTGAGATGCACCAAGCATTCTCTCTCTCAGGGGCTTGGCTAGCTGGTTCTTACTCATATGCCCAGGATCTAACTGATGACCATATGTGGGATTAGGACGGAATTTTCCCTCAGGTCAGATGAGCAGTGATGTTGGGGGGGGGGGGGTTGGCCTTCCTCTGCAGCACGTGGGTGTGGGTCACTTGCCAGGATTATGGGTATATTTCACTTAATTCCCTGCCATTAACCTCGAGCACTGGTGCACCTCAGTCCCTCCTATTCTTTGCCTGTGGCTCATAATATTCTAATCTTCTGTGGGTCTCATTTACTTTGATTTCATCTTTTTAGTGTTCTGGTGTTGGTGGCCTGTGGTCAGAGTAGATTATCTAGTGGTCCCTTCTGGCCTTAAACTCTGATTCTTAGACAATCTTTCTGAGATCATTAAAGGCCAGTTATAATACAATAGAATGTGGTTTTTAGAAGCACTTTTCATCCTGAACAAGCTATTCCAAAATGCTCTGAAGTTTAATTTATAAACTAACTACTAATTACAGACTGGGGGAGAGGCTGTTTTCCAGCTGATTAGCTTCTGTTTGAAAGTTATGTTTCTGCCTCTTTTCTCCATTTGAGTGAATGGCTGTTGTCCTTTTCCTGTATCCTTTTTCACCTTACAATTTACATAATTCCTTCTACTCTTAAGTAATGTCTTACCTAAACGCTTGTAGTTGTATCATGCTACCGTACCTTTCTCTCTAAAAGTTGTATTGCCATATCTCTGCCTACATTTTTAAAGATTAAAATGAGCAATTATATTTTATGTACTTCAGACTGTGCATCAGAGAGGTACTTCCCTGAATTGGTCAATATGCTTGTTTTTTAGGTTAATCATATGACATTAATTTAGTTGACTTATCAGTTTATTAACATGTAAGCAGGGAACACTGCAAATAAAATTTGCATGTGTACTGAGTGTGCTTAATGCTATATTTGTATAATGTGAGTATTTATGTTGAAGACAAGGGCTATTGGTCTTAATAAAAAATACACCATGGCTTTGCCATCACTCTTTTTAATATATCACTGAGAAGCTAGAGTTGGGATATTTTCTGACTGGGTGTGTTGTGAGCAACAGTCTAATTAAAAATGGACTAAACCAGGAAAACTTCCTCAAGAAAGGATCTATTAAATGTTAGTTATTTGGATAACAGATGCATTACTGTACATTAATCAGCTTCTTTGGTCTGATTGATAGAAGTGAGCTGAGTCGACAGAAACTTCATACACAAGAGCTGATTTCTCAGCTGGAAATGGCAAATGAAAAGATAGCTGAGGTAAGATAATGACCCTCACTGGAACCACTTTGATACAACTACATGCACATATTGTAGAATCTTACTGAACCTTATGCAGATGAGTTACGTAGTTAGTTTATAAGTGCCTCTGAAGATTTTAGAATCCCTCTTAACTTTGCTCCCGAATCATAAAACATGAGAAAGGAGAGATCCTCTTTCATTGTTACTAATATATAAATTGTGTGGTGATTCAGAAAATGTTATTTAAAGATCATTTAATCTTATTCATGTATGCCTTTTAAAGGTGGGCCCATTATATTCATTATGCAGTAGCATAGTAAAAAAAGGTAATGTTCTTAGCATACTATATGAGTGGTAGAGTTTACAGAATATCTGTAGGAATGAATAAACGAATGTGCCTTCCATTATACATTAAAAGTAAAGGAAGGTTTGTTTGAAAAGTGTGCCTTATTAAATAATGGACATTTTTGAACACAGATATGCCTTTGTCACACTTGTAGTACATCTGGGATAGCACTCTCTAAAACAGTGGTGGACAACCTGCGGCCCATCAGGGTAATCTACTGGCAGGCCGCGAGACAGTTTGTTTACATTGGCCATCCGCAGGCATGGCTGCCCGCAGCTCCCAGTGGCCACAGTTCGCCGTTCCCGGCGAATGGGAGCTGCGGAAAGTGGCGGCCAGCACGTCCCTGCAACCCGTGCCACTGTAGCATTTCTGGTGAAGACGCCCTAAGCCGACAGGACAGAGCTCTCCCATCAGCTTAATAACACCTGCCTCCATGAGAGGCAGTAGCTGTGTCCGCGGGAGAGCTTGTCCCGCTGACATAGCACTGTCTACACCAGTGTTTAGGTTGGTATAACTTACATTACTATGGAGTGGGGATTATTCATAGCCCTGAGCGACATAAGTTACACCTAAGTAATTTGTAGTGTAGACATACCCTGAGAGTATCTACTTATCCCAAAGTCTTCAGATCCCATTTCTGTGCAAGTACATTTAGCAGTGATCAGCACTTTCCCTCCTCTGGTGGATAACCATATGATCTTCACTCATCCTGTCACAACTAGATTTCTGAGAGTGCTTCTCAGATCCTTTCCACCATTGGTAAAGTTGGCACCTCAGTGGGACCTCAATTTTGTCCTGTCGTCATTCACTAAACCTCCCTTTGAGCCTCTAGTCACATGCTCTGTGGCCCATCTGTCTACGAAGGTGGCCTTTCAAATAGCAATGACATCACCCAGAAGAGTCAATGAGCTGGGAGCGCTCATGGCGGACCTGCCATATGCGATCTTCTATAAGGAAAAGGTCTCATTACTCCCTCACCCCAGATTCATCTCTAAAGTAGTTTCTGAATTTCATGAGAATCAGGTAATCCACTTACCAGTATTTTGTCCGAAACCACATGATTTGGGGGAAGAGAGAAGGCTCTCTGGATATACAAAGTGTTTTGGCCTTTTATATACAAAGGACATTAGAAAGAAATGTAAACTATTTGTTTTCATAGCAGAGCAATCAAGGGGTCAAGGTATATTGGCACAGCTAAGTGGATGACACACACACACACACACGGTTTGAGGGCTCATTCCACCAGAGGGCAACACACACACACACAGATATGTAGGGCAGTTACTTGGAGCTCTTTGCAGATCTTCGTGAAGCATTATGTTCTGGTCCCAGTCATCCACGGATTCAGCTGTGTGGACAGCAGTACTACAGTCTGCTATCACTTCTGTGTCCTGGCATCCACCTCCTGTTTGACTACTACTTGTTAATCTCTCACACATGGAATACGCATTGGGACCATCACTCAAAGAAGATAGGAAGGTTACTTACCTGTAACTGGAGATTCTTTGAGATGTGTGGTTCCAATCTGCATTCCACAACACTCCTTCCATCCCCTCTGCTGTGAATTATTTGGACTGTGGTAAAAATGGGAAACTGGAGGGGAATCTGCCTGCACCACCTTTCATTCTCTCAGTTCAGAGCACATGTGTGGGCCAAAAGACGCTACTTATTTAAAAAAAAAAAAAAAAAAATACAGATTCAGGCACATGGTGCGCATGAAATACAGATTGGGACCACCCATCTCAAAGCACCTCCGGTTACAGGTAAGTAACCTCCATTTTATGCAGCCCTGCATCTCCCACATTTCTGATATGTATGAACTATACCCCTCCTGTCTGCAGTTTCTGGAGGCAGCTCAAAGCTGCATCACAACCTGTGCTAGCCACACACCCTTCTGCTTGCTGCCAGATCTTCTGCCTCCACAGTAGTAGTTTTCCTCGGTCCCATCTTTTTCTTTTAGATTTGTTATTTTAGCTGTTTTCTGAGAAGCTAAAATGTTTTTGTTTTCAAGCCTCCTGGCCTCCTCCTGGTAAGTCCTGGGGCAACAAAGGACTGCAAATATAAGACAAGACCCTTTCTAGTACAAAAAGAGGGGTTAGTGGGTTACAGATTGTTGTAATAAGACATTGGATTTATGGCTTATTACAAAATCTGTAACCCATTAACCCCCCTTTTTGTCCTATGACTCAAGAGGTGTTAAGGGGGCACTCTTCTTTGAATGGTCCCTTACAATATGTGCTAACTACTTATGCTAAACAACCTGTTCCATCTTGCATTTTTCTGTGACACTCGGAATATCTTTCCCAGACCTGAAGAAGAGCTCTCTCTGGCTCGAAAATTTCTCTCTCTTACCAGTAGAAGTCAGTCCAGTAAAAAATATTACCTCGTCCACCTTGTCTGTCCACGACAGGATGTCAGTCATTGGCCTGCAAGAAACTTAATAATAAAACATCTTTCCCTTTGAGCATTATTATGATGTGTTTTCCCATTGATGCCTCCTTTGAGGGCATCATAAGATCCAAATGAGGATGTCTCACCTTCAGAAAGTGTTGCAAGACCCCATAGACCATAAGAGCAATGAAACATTGCACAGCAATTTCAAAACCTCAGCTATAGCTGTTCAGACCAAAGGTTTTTCATCTATTAAATAGATAAGACTACTTCATGGTAAACAAATGGTTCATCTTCTAGGGGTATGATCCCTGACTGGAGTGAAACATCTTGGGTCCTGTCTTGGTCAAACCCTTGATGTAATTTGTGATGAGTAATGGCTTCTAACGCAGTGGCTACAAGGATGTCATGTTACATCTGTGAATAGTCTTCACTCATTCTGTGCATCTAGATTTACCAGTGAGGATCTATTAGGGGAAACATTAGAGAATTTAGTAGCTGAGACTGCAGAGAGATCTCTGTCCTCTCTATCAAAGCCAGCACAGGAATCAGTTAATTGCTACCAATGCCAAGGTTATCTAAGAAGGGACTGTTACTCTGGCAGGAGGAGAAAATCTGGAGCAGAAGTTTCCAAGGAAACCTAAATGAATTTTCCTCCAAACCAACAAAGTCCTTAGCATGACAAAGCCTTTTCCTTCTGATTCACCTCTGTACCCAGAGTCTTTAGTGGCTAGTCGTAATCACAGCAAGGCATAGCTCACAGGCCGTGCAGCATGTAGTTCCATAACCCAGACACTGGATTGCCTCCAAGCGCATGGCTTTGCAATGACATGAGGAAAAGTTCCATGATTCCCTTGACAAACACAATTTACCTTGGAGTGGAGATAGACACTGCGGTGTCTAAGATCTACCCATCATTTAGACATATTTCAGATGATCCAGAATCTGGTATCCATGCTGGACAAATGCATGAGGCCAACCATAGCTCAGTGTCTCCAGCTACTGGTCATTCTTGTCTCTTGCATATGGGTCTCCACATGGGCCAGGTCACATTGTGTCTCCAGGCCTTTTTTCTGAGAGTGTGGGACCATTCTCTGGAGTGAATGTAAGACAGGGTAATGATTTCCAACCAGATGTTGGATTACCTAAAATGATGGATGGTCCCAGAGAACATCTGCAGGGGTCTTTCAATATGCCTTCCAGGCCTGCAGGTTCTCACAACAGATGCTAGTCTGAAGGGATCGGGAACACTTCTGGGACCCAGAAAAATGTAGGGTATCTGGAGCCCGGGAAAAGGAATCTCATCATCAAGCTCTTGGACCTCACAGCTGACAAACTAGCTTTACTGAGATTCCAGACCTACCTAGAGAGCAACCAAGTCCTGGTCTAGCCAGACAACCACAATTGTGTACATAAGCAATAAGGAACAAGGAGCATAGTCCTTCATGCATAAGCAATGGAGACAATGGAACATGCAGACGTGACTCACACTTCCCTAAAGGCGATACACACAAAAGAAGAACCGAACCTAAAGGCAGACTGACTCAACAGACACAAAGTCAGCTGCTCAGGGTGATGCCTGAACCAGGAAGTCTTCACTCTGATCTCACAGACATTCGGTCTCCCCTCAGTCAACCTGTTTTGACAATCGCAAGAATACAAAATAGCCAAAACTCTTCACCCGGGAAGCAAAACTCAGGCCCAGTGCTCTGTCTCACACATGGCCTCAAGACCTGCTATACGTATTTCCACTCTTCTCTCTCCTAAGAAAGATGAACCAAAAGCTAAGGCAAGAAGGATGACCGAACTCTGAACTGACTAAAGAGATACTGGTTCACTGATCTGATAACAACTGTTGCAGTTTCTAACAAGACCTGATATCTTTTTTTCCACTTCGACCCAGATAGTCTTCAACTGACAGCCTGCTATTGAAAGGGAAATGTTAACAACACTCGGCCTATCTTCCAAAACAATCCAGGCCTCTGCTGTCATCCAGAACAGTTTCAACACTGAAAATCTACTCATGTGGACCAAGTTCAGTGCCTGATGCCAAGAGTGCAACAAAAATGCAAATTCACAGGATCCTCAGGGTCCTTGGCAGAACCTTCAGGTATCCAGATTGCTCAGGGCTGTCAGAACAGTCTTCCCTTAGTGGGTCCTACCACTGGTGTTGAAAGCCCTGACCACCCATCTCTTTGAGCTAGTGACTTCTTTCATTCTCTCCATGGCCACAGCACCTGACTGAGAAGCAGTGGCACACCTTAGATGTCAAACGAGACTGAAAACTTACATCAAGTGTGTACAATCCACAAGGAGATCAGGTTTCCTATTCAGTTCCTTTCATCCCAAAGTGTCAAGGGTTTAGAGTATCCAAACTATCCCTTTCTATCAGAGTATGCATCACTGAGGCATACAAGCCATCCAGTACACCTCTTCCAGAAGGAATCAAGGCATCTTCTACAAGATGCATGGCAACCTTATGGGCCAAAAGAGTGTGCACTTCCACTGCAGAGATCTGCAGAGCAGCCACATGATCATTGGCTAACACCTCTATCAAATACTATAAGGCGGACGTTCTGTCTCCATAGAGGCCTCCTTTGGCAGGAAGGTACTGCAGGTAATGGTCCAGACATAACCTGGCTATTTGAGCAGTTCAGAAAAAGGGTCTTTCCTATTTCTTATGTTCACTTTTCTGACTGTTCTACTCCTGTTCTCTGCTTGCTACTTCCCATGTGTATCAGAATTGTGAGAGACGCTAGGCTGAAGAATGGAAAATTTCTTATACAGTAATTTCCTTTCTGCTAGCAGCAGCATCTACCAAAATTCTACCCGTCCTGGTTACCTTCACAGTCAATGGTCAGCATTTTATTTGGATAGTTACCGCAGTGGCCTACTGTACATAATTAATTTGTTGACACTGAAGTTATTGTTACTAAGCATTGGCTGAGTTTTTTTCACAGCTTCAGAATGAATCATCTGGCACAAAGCAGAAGGGGCTGTGGCTAGCACAGGCTGTACTGCAGCTTTGAACCTCCTCTGGAAACTGCAGATGTGGGGGAATAGTCCATACACATCAGAATTGTGAAAGATGCTGTGAGCAGAAAGGAAATTATCAGGTAAGAAATTTTCCAATATTCCAGAAATGCCAACTTTTATGAGATGTCTAAACTAAAATATTGACATTAATGTAACTTGGTTTGAAGTCTACTTTGTATAGAAAATTTGTACAATCAAAAATATAAAACAGGATTTGTGCTTTTATATGATGTTTGTGAGCTGGAAATTATTCAGAATCACAAGCGTTTATAATTTCCTGTTTTGTAGATGGTAAATAGTTCCAATATTTGGCATTGACCAAACTCCTTTTGCTCAGTTTTCTCACTGCAATATATATATGAAACTTATAGTTGTAATAAGATCTTTCACTTATACAGAATGAAAAATTAATGATGGAGCATCAAGAAAAAGTCAACAGACTTCAAAGGCGACTAACACAGGCAGAACAGAGGGCAGCTATGGCATCTCAACAGGTACAAAACTGTAATCAGAAAACAACCTTATTACAGCTGCATAACAAGAGGTCTTTGAATGTTACAAGAAAAAATGTTATTTTGGAATCTCCCTAGGGTAGAGGTAATTGTTTATTTTATTTATTTATTTATTATACCTAGTAAAGTAGCTGATCTAACTTGGCAAAATGTGTCATTTCAGAACTAGAATATATATAACCATACTCCAAGTTTTCTTCTGACCGTTATGAGGGAGTGGAATACTTCACTTGGGCACATCACTGAACATCCAGTGCTTTCATGTAATATGTTTGTGGAAATAAATTAGATGTGAACTCTGTTTATGTGGTTCTCACTATATTAATGAAAGCATGTGAGTTTTTAGTAATCCTTTGCAATAAAGGAAGGAGCCCACTTATTAAGTCTGTGCAAAACTGAATCAAGATCAGAATGAGGGAATAAACTATAAAGTTTAAATACCTATCACCACTGATTACACAGAACAGCTGATCCAGACCCCTTGCAAATTGACCAGTAAGGCTGTATTCATTAGAAATGATGGCTTCATGGTAATAAAATGCAAATGTTGTGCTAGCTCCCACAGACTGGCACCTGTAGAATCTCATTCTGATTCAGAAGACAAATATGTCTTCATTTCATAGCTATAGAACTCTGTCTAGGCTTTTTTAGGCAGTCAAAGCTAGTTTAAGACAGAGACAGTTGTGGGTCAGGAATTTCTAGGGCCCAAATCATGTTCTGTGTCTACTCAGTTCTATCATATACCCTCTTACTTTTAGCTTACAATTTTCAGTCTCCCTCCACAAAAGTAAATAACTTTAAAAGGAAGCTTGTGTTGCTGTGTGGGGAGGAGAGTGATTCTCCCTCACACAGTTCATAATTTTGGGGAGAAAACATAAGAACAGCCACATTGGGTCAAGCCAATGGTCCGTGTAGCCCAGTATCCTTTCTCTGACAGTGACCACTGCCAGATGCCTCAGAGTGAATGTACAGAATAGGGCAATTATTGAGTAATCCATCCCATCATCCAGTCCCAGCTTCTGTCAGTTGGAGGTTAAGGGATACATGGTCAGGGCATGGGGTAGTGTCCCTGACCATCTTGGCTAATAGCCATTGATGGACCTATCTCCATGAACTTATCTAATTCTTTTTTAAACCCAATTATACTTTTAGTCTTTACAACATCCCATGGCAACAAGTTCAACATGTTGACTATGTGTTGTGTGAAGAAATATTTTCCTTTTTTTGTTTCAAACCGACTGCCTTTTAATTTCATTGGGTGACCCCCTAGTTCTTGTGTTATGTGAAGGGATAAATAACACTTCCTTATTTACTTTCACCATTTTTTAGATCTCTATCATATCCTCCCCCTTTAGTCATCTGTTTTCCAAGATGAACAGTCCCAGTAATTCTAATCTCTCCTCATATAGAAGCTGTTCCATACCTCTAATCTTTTTTTTCCCCTCTTCTCTGTACTTTTCCCCATTCTAATTTATCTTTTTTGAGATGGGGCAACCAGAACTGCATGAAAGCAGTATTTAAGATATGGGTGTACCATGGATTTATGTAGTGGCATAATATTTTCAGTCATATTTATCCCTTTCCTAATGGTTCCTAACCTTGTTAGCTTTTTTGACTGCTGCTGCATGTTGAGCAGATGTTTATAGAGAACTATCCACAATGACTCCCAAGGTCTCTGTCTTGAGTGGTAACAGCTAGTTTAGACCCTATCATTTTGTATGTATAGTTAGGATTATGTTTTCCAATATGCATTACTTCCCATTTATCAGCGTTGGATTTCATCTGCCATTTTGTTGCCAAGTTACCCAGTTTTGTGAGATCTCTTTGTAACTCTTCACAGTAAGCTTCGACTTATCTTGTATCTCTTTGTATCATCTGCAAATTTTGGTACCTCACTGTTCACTCCCTTTTCCACCTCATTTATGAATATGTTGAACAATACAGGTCCCAGTAACAATCTTTGGGGGGCCCTGTTATTTACTTTTCTCCATTGTGAAAACTAACCACTTATTCCTATACTTTCTTTCGTGTCGTTTAGCCATTTACTGATCTATGAGAGGGCCTTCCCTCTTATCCTATAACTGCTTACTTTGCTTAAGAGCCGTTGGTGAGGGACCTTGTCAAAGGCTTTCTGAAAGTCCAAGTATACTATAACAACTGGCTTACCCTTGTCCACATGATTATTGATCCCTCTCAAAGAGTTGTAATAGATTGGTGCGGCATGATTTCTTTTTACAAAAGCCTTATTGACTCTTCCCCAACATATTTATCTATATGTCTGATGATTTGTTTTTTACATAGTTTCAACCCATTTGCCTGTTACTGAGGTTAGGCTTAGTGGCCTATAATTGCCAGGATCACCTCTGGAACTTTTTTAAAAAATCAATGTTATGTTAGCTATTAGCTATCCTCCAGTCTTCTGGCAGAGAGGCTGATTTAAGTGATAGGTTACGTACCATTGTTAAGTATCAGAGGGGTAGCCGTGTTAGTCGTTTTGTAATGTCACATTTGAGTTCCTTTAGAACTCTTGGCTGAATACCATCTCGTCCTGGTAACTTATTACTGTTTAATTTATTAGCTTGTTCCAAAACCACCTCTACTGACAGACACCTCAATCTGGGTCAATGTCTCAGATTTGTCACCTACACGTGAACCATTCTTTTTAGGTATCTCCCCTCTATCTTCTGCAATGAAGACTAATGTAAAGAATTCATTGTTTCTCCGCAACAGCCTCGTCTTCCTTGACTGCTTCTTTAGCACCTCAATTGTCCAGTGATTGCTTGGCAGACTTCCTTCTTCTGATGTACTTTAAAAAATTTTGGCTGTTAATTTTTGTGTCTTTTGCTAGTTGCTTTTCAAATTCTTTCTTTGCCTGCCCTATTATATTTATACATTTGACTTGCCAGAATTTATGCTCCTATTTTCCTCACTAGAATTTGACTTCCAATTTGTAAAAGATGTCTTTTTGTCTCTAACTGCATCTTTTACTCTGCTGTTTGGCCACAGTGGCTTTTTTTTTTTTTATCCTCTTACTGTTTTTTGTGTGTTTTTTATAATTTGGAGTATACATTTCGTTTGAGTCTCTATTATGGTGGTCTTAAATAGTCTCCATGCAGTTTTCAGGCATTTCACCCTTGTGACTGTTCCTTTTAATTTCTATTTAACTAGTATCCCCTTTTTTGTGTAATCCCCTTTTTGAAGTTAAATACTACTGTGGTGGGTTTCTTTGGCATTTTCCCCCTACAAGGATGTTAATTTTAATTACATTATGGTCGCTATTACTGAGCATTTTAGCTATATTCACCTCTTGGACTAGATTCTGTGCTCCACTTAGGACTAAATCAAGAATTGCCTCTGTCCTTGTTGGGTCCAGGACAAGCTGCTCCAAGAAGCAATCATGATACATTTTGGACATAAATTACAAAGTCAGGAGGGCAATTTTACAGCTTAAGAGTTTGATGTTGATCCAGCACCAGAATGCCCTCCATACACACACCTCCCTTCCAGTAATAACATTAACTACATTAGAATCACAAGGCAAAAATTACAGAGCTGTAAACAGTTAGCAGGAAAACAATCCTGCACATGGAACAGTTATACTATCCCTTCCTCATTAGCATTGTGCTCCCAAATTGAACTGTTTACTACACTTCAGTAGTCTTGAATGTTACTCCCTCTAAGATTGTCTGGAGTGCAACCCTCTGGAGTGCATTAGTGCTTATTAGTGGGAAAGCAGTGGATGGAAAATAGCTAGATTTGTTAGGTCTAAGGATATTAGGAGAAGTGCAGTCTGACAGACAGGGATAATAAGCAGAAATGAACAACATGGAAAATACGTAGTTTTGCTTGTTTCACCTTTGCAGTGAGTGTCAGGAAGAAAGAAAACTCAAAACTTGAAACTCAAACAGCCCCACTGCAAATTATGTCCTGCATACAAATGTTGCAAATGTTTAATATGTCCTGTCCACCCTGTTTCAACATTAAAGATCCCACATACCTTTTCTTAAGATAGGAGTTTGGAGTAGGCGTTTGCCTGTGTAACTGTGACCCAAATTTCATCTGTCTATGGTTGTGCAATTTGCTATGTGCCACTTGTTCCCTTAGCTGTTGCCCTCTACCGCAAAGGTTTGCATTTCAGTGATGCAGTATGTATAAGAAGTAGCATGTGTAGCAGTTTCGGGATGAAAGATACTATCTATAAAATGTAATATTTCTATTAAATAGCTAGTGATTGGTTTTTACTTAATAGTCTAATACCTATACAAGAGGAGTGCAACACTGAAAAATCACCACTAAAATGCAGTCCTTTAGACAGACATTGCATTATTTTAAAATAATTTGAATTCTACATGTTTCATGCATTTTATTTTAGTCCAGCACAACCTCTATTACCCAAACCTCAATCATTCAAAACTCCTTTGTATGTGAAATAGGGTCACAGCCATGGGTATATATTGAGAATTCTTTCAAGTATGCAAAATCTCAGTTATCTGTGTTTATTCCGTCTCCTCCCTGGCATTTTGCTTATTGAGATTTCCATGGAATAGTGAAACTATTGACTGTTTGCTTTTAATTGCAGCTCAACGTGATTACTGTGCAGAGGAAAAAAGCTGCCTCCCTGGTGGATCTAGAAAATATTTAAAAAATATACTTTGTTCATTCACATCACTTAAGAATTGGAAAATCTGTCAGAGGAACACGGTATTGGAGCATTAAAGTCTATAGCGCACAGCTAGACTTGTGTAATTTGCATAAACATTTTCCATTCTATTTGTACAAGAGGGGAAAAAAGCTGAATTGTGGCTCCTTCACAGTAAATACAGTGAGAGTCTGCAAAATAATATGATTTCAAATGTAGAATGAAGCCTACCTTCATCAATGTAAAATTACACAAATGTACTGTGCATAGTATGGTTTTTTGTTTTTGTTTTTTTGTTTTACTTAATGGCAATCATGACAAAGTAGTAGTAAAGAAATATATACCAATGTGCTGGCAATTATAAACACCTTTACTCTATATGTACAAATGATTTGTTTAATTACATTTTGTATGACATTTTCTTAATGTACAAGTGCAATGTAATAAATTATGTACTTTCTAAACAGATTGTGTGCATGGGAAAGAATGGACTGCATCCTCTTTGGTGAATGAAACTGAGAAATTAGTTATGTCCTAAGTTTCAAATAGTGGGTGTGTATGGTAATTTTGCACATGGCTGCCCTGCCTTTCACTGTTTTGAGAACACTATTTGTGGGTTTTTTCAGTTTATTTCCTCTGTGATGTCCATTGAAAAGAGTAAAATGTAGACACTAAACTGGTCTCTGGTACACTCAGGCTCTTCCAATTGTACTCTTACTGTAATTGCTACTTCACAGTTGTGCCTTACCTCTGTGATCAGCTCCTTTCCCTGGTATGCACGTGTATGGGAACCTGTGGCAACTGTTATTCCTAGCAGCACACTATACAACATCCTAGGTGAAGTCACACAGAAGAATCTGTAGTAATTATGCACCCCCCTTGACTCTTTCAGATCAAAATATTCATTTTAATTCCACAGAATAAGGGTTCAAGGACTCTCCTGAGATTACATTTTGTCCTTTTTGCTTTGAGGATGGCAAATTCTATGCAATTATTATAAAAAAGGCGTTTGAAGGAAAATTAGCATATTAGACTCTTAACTGTTTTCTCTTTAAGCATATATAATATTTGAAAATTCATCTGGCAGATCTTGAAAGTCCATCATTGTCTGAAGTAAGTGATTTTAATTTCTTGTGTGTTTATTTGAAGGTTTTCACAACACTGTATATTTCCTTCTCCCTTGCAATATATTTACAATATAAAGGACAATGCAACTTAAATTTATTTGGACTGATAATTCACCCGTGCTTACCTGAAAATTTCCTTTCTTTGAATAAGATGCATAGATTTTTACAGTGGATCTTCAGCCTGCTTGCATCTTTAGGGGCAGAACCAGACAGTCAGTCGCTGGCAGGTAGGGGGGGTCTCTCCTGCCCGCAAAGAGTCTGTCAGTTAAGACAACTTCCATAGCCAAGGATAAATCTCATTTAATAATCTAAGAAAAATACTGTACTTAAGAAAGAATAACTACTGCTGTCTCCTACCGCGGAGCATACTTTTAAACAATCACTTCCTCAGTTTGATGTATCCCAGTGCCAAGCCCTATTTATAACAGAAAACTCTGCCAAGGGCGGCCTGGCTCTGTGAACCTGTTACTCAAAGTTGGTTTTCAAGTAAGCATGGATCCACTTTCCTGTTTCTCCTTATACCCTATTAGCCACCACATTATTCCAATTAATCTTTGTTCCCAAAAAATAGGCGAGGCTTGCAGCATGCCAGAAAGATCACTAAAAACCTAGACACTAAGCCAAAAGAGAGAGTGCATTTGAAAACCTGTGGTCCCTCACTGAGAGCACCTCACTTGCTGTCCGTCTCTTTGCATTTAAACAGGGAGCATGAGCACCTCAGCTGATCTCATACAGAGCTAGTTTTTACTAAATATGCAAATTTTACAGTATCTTCTCTTAATCTTTTAACACCTCTGCCCTTGTCACGTCACTGACTTCCTATAAGCTGCAATTCATATACTGACTTCCTAAAAGCCCATCTTCATACAAGAGAAAAGCTGCCTGTTTTCTCATATTTTATTTGCACTTTGATTTTATTGGCACAATCAGCAATAGATGGGAGTATAATTGAAAGAATGTCCTAAAATCAAAGGAATAATTTATTTAATCAGAAACAAGCACTCTCTGGTTCTAGTAAATTAAAGATGGCTTATTGAAATGTTTACAATTTCCACAGATGATCAATAAATCCATGCTAGAGAATGACTCACACTACTTGAGCCATTTCTCATCAGAGCAGAGGCTGGCGTGGGTCAAGAAGGGGTGATTTCTAACGCTCAGACTACAGGCTGTACATCATGAATCAGAGAGGTACAATTGCCCCTTCTGTGCACATTTTGCGTGAGGTTGTGTACTGGTGATATATTGGAACTTATAAAATAGCTTACATTTAGGGAATATGCAGTTGAGGTATGAAGCTATAAAATAATAGAGGCAACTAATACAAACCAAAAAGGTCTGGGTTGATAGTGCTGTTCAAACTGCAAGCATCCCCAGCTTTCAGTTCAAAATGACGTGTTGATTATAGATCTTTTATTATTGAAGGAAATTAACACATATATTGACATCATAATTATAGGCTGTACTGCCTTATAAAACAAGCTTTATAAGACCCTATTTTCAGTTGCTTTATAACCCTGCTAAACTTTTTGGAAAATTTCAGCCAAAACAATTAAGCCGTTTCCAAAAACAAGGCTGGGGCAGGGTATATTTTGCTGATATTAAGATTGTCAGGATTTGTTGTCTTTCAGAAGCTTTAGCACCCCCATGCAGGAAGTTGAAATTTAGTAGAGGGTAGCCTTTTTGTCAGGCATGTGCCTTCTGCCTGGCCCTTAAAAATCTGTCCAAATTTGACCAGGACATAAGACCGAAAAAACCCTCAATTCATACGTGCTCAGTAGAGACTTGCTAAAACAGTTCAATTTTCTGAAAATTCCATCTTCCCTAAGCATGATTTTCCCTGCAATTGCAATTTCTGGATGCCCTGGGCTGTGGTGGGTCCAGGCATTGGAGTTGAGAGAAGGTTCTAAATGCACAGAATGGACCTGCTCTAGCAAGTAAATGGTTGTGTTCTAGAGGAGACTGTTGAACAGTCAGAAGGTATATAGACTCAGACTTGTGGGGCTGTAAAATTGCAGTTAAATGTTCAGGCTTGGGCTGGAGCTCAGAGCTGTGGGACTGTTCAAATGTCTACATCACAATTTTACAGCCCCACAGCCTGAGCCCCAGCCAACTGACTCAGGCCAGCCATGGCTGTTTAACTGCTATGTAGACATATCTTAATTGTGTGTCCCTTGTTTTCTGGATGCCTGACTAAAAAAAAATCAGACCTCGGGAGCTTATTAGTGCTGAGCACTGAATTGCTACTTAAGTCAATGGGAGCTTCTTCTTTGAACATATAAAGTGCTGTATAATAACACTAAGTACTCTGAAAAATGAGGTCTCTCATAGGGTACCCAAAATTAGTGGATACTTTTTACCTTAATTTCTCTCTGCCTTAGTTCTCCATTTACAAAATGGGGATAATACCTCCATCTCACAGGGATGCTGTGAAAATAATAAATCATAGAATATCAGGATTGGAAGGGACCTCAGGAGGTCATCTAGTCCAACCCCCTGCTCAAAGCAGGACCAATCCCCAACTAAATCATCCCAGCCAGGGCTTTGTCAAGCCTGACCTTAAAAACCTCTAAGGAAGGAGATTCCACCAACTCCCTAGGTAACCCATTCCAGTGCTTCACCACCTTCCTAGTGAAAAAGTTTTTCCTAATATCCAACCTAAACCTCCCTCACTGCAAGTTGAGATCATTACTCCTTGTTCTGTCATCTGGTACCACTGAGAACAGTCTAGATCCAGCCTCTTTGGCACCCCCTTTCAGGTAGTTGAAAGCAGTTATCAAATCCCCCCTCATTCTTCTCTTCTGCAGACCAAACAATCCCAGTTCCATCAGCCTCTCCTCATAAGTCATGTGCTCCAGCCCCCTAATCATTTTTGTTGCCCTCCGCTGGACTCTTTCCAATTTTTCCACATCCTTCTTGTAGTGTGGGGCCCAAAACTGGACACAGTATTCCAGATGAGGCCTCACCAATGCCGAATAGAGGAGAATGATCACGTCCCTCGATCTACTGGCAGTGCCCCTACTTATACAGCCCAAAATGCTGTTAGCCTTCTTGGCAACAAGGGCAACCTATGCAACTGTTGATACATATCCAGCTTCTCGTCCACTGTAACCCCTAGGTCCTTTTCTGCAGAACTGCTGCCTAGCCATTCGGTCCCTAGTCTAAAGCAGTGCATGGGATTCTTCCGTCCTAAGTGCAGGACTCTGCACTTGTCCTTGTTGAACCTCATCAGATTTCTTTTGGCCCAATCCTCTAATTTGTCTAGGGCCCTCTGTATCCTATCCCTACCCTCCAGCGTATCTACCACTCCTCCCAGTTTAGTGTCATCTGCAAACTTGCTGTGGGTGCAGTCCACGCCATCCTCCAGATCATTAATGAAGATATTGAACAAAACCGGCCCCAGGACCGACCCTTGATACTGGCTGCCAACTAGACATGGAGCCATTGATCACTACCCATTGAGCCCAACGATCTAGCCAGCTTTCTAGCCACCTTATAGTCCATTCATCCGGCCCATACTTCTTAAACTTGCCGGCAAGAATACTGTGGGAGACCGTATCAAAAGCTTTCCTAAAGTCAAGGAATAACACGTCCACTGCTTTCCCCTCATCCACAGAGCCAGTTATCTCATCATAGAAGGCAATTAAGGCAGTCAGGCATGTATTCATCAGTGTATGTGAAACACAGATACTGTTCGCAATGAGCACCATGGGAAGGCCCAGGAGGAAATTAAGAGTTTGAATAGTGTGCAGTAAATAAGGCATGGGACCACACATTGAACAATGAATAGAATAAAATATTGAATAGCTGCTCATAAAGTAAACACCATCCAGTCTGTGCACTGAATGAAGCAGAGGTTCTGGGGGGGAAATAGTACGTAACCCTGTAGTTAAAGACTGATTCTTAATGAATTTTCAGAAGGAGGGTGAATTAAGGTTGTACAGACAACCTGCTCTGGGGATTAAACAGTTGCCTTCTAGAGGAGGCTGTAGAACAATCAGGTATATAGTGAATTGAGCAGCGCATTGCAAGAAGAGAAAGGATGGTCTCATGGTTGTGTCGAAAGCTGCGCTGGGGAACTTAAGTCCTATGCCTGCCTGTGCCACAGAGTTCTTGTGTGGTGCTGGGCAAATCACTTAAACCAGACAGATGGTTACAAAGGGTATGTCTACACTGCAATTAAACACCCATGGCTAGCCTGTCTCAGCTGACTCAGACCTGTGGCACTCTAAAATTGCACAGGCAACCTTAATTCTGGCATTTCTTAACCTCTGAATGCTTGACTTTGCAACCTTAATGTGCTTTTAACATCATTTTGTATATAATAATAATAAAGGGCTAATGCCACCTACTCTTTTTTAATGTCTTTTTGCAGATACTGAGCCAAATGAATATTTTGAAGTGCTGACCTAGTCTCTCTAATATAGCAGCCCTCATCTCCATTAGAGTGTAAACAAGCGTTATTGTAACCATTAAGGTGGCACTGTGAAACATTCCAGTTGGAGATGCAAAGTAAAGGTGAATGTGCAATTTTCTCTGTCCTATGAACATAGGACTTAAAATACAGCCTTTATTTATGTGACCACTTACTACTTCCCAAATAATGCAATAGAATAAAGAACAGGAGTACTTGTGGCACCTTAGAGACTAACAAATTTATTAGAGCATAAGCTTTCGTGGGCTACAACCCACTTCTTCGGCTGCATATAAGGCTTATATGCAGACGAAGAAGTGGGTTGTAGCCCACGAAAGCTTATGCTCTAATAAATTTGTTAGTCTCTAAGGTGCCACAAGTACTCCTGTTCTTTTTGTGGATACAGACTAACACGGCTGCTACTCTGAAACCTGTCAATAGAATAAAAGTGATTTTCCCTACAATCTTAGTCTGTTTTGTGAATCTTTGATTCCTGTAATGTTATCCAAATTGAAACCATTTTTTACAATGCATACACATAGGCAGGTAGAGTTAAGGTTGCACAATATTAAACAGCCACTCTGACTGGTCTTGTATAAGACAATGATGAGGTCCCTGAGTTTACAATCTACTAAGATTCAAACTTAATGTTGCCTTAATGTATTAGAAGATAAGGGTTTTTCTGCACATTCATCCTTGGAATTTTTTGGTTAAAGTGGTGCCTCACCTACAGCTCGGAGACTATGTAGTTCCTTTTAGACTGCTGCACTTGTTTAAACAATATAGACTGTTGTGGCATCATAAGGCCATGTCTTACCCTTGGATGGTGGGCAGTTACTATTGCAATGAACAGCCTGTAACAAACCTGAAATGTGGAAGCCCATTTCCACATACAGTACGTATGATGCTGTTGGGTTGCATAAATGATTTGGTGAACTTGCCACTGTACCAGTAAGAGATTGTGGATATGTAACATTCCACATATAGAAACATTCAGATGTACACTTGTAAAATGTAAAGAACTAGGCCTCTTTCTGTTTATAACAAACCTACGTTTCTGCATTCTGTTGATTTTGGGCTATTTTAACCAAACTGCCAAACTTCTATTTGCCTTTCACTTGTTCCGTAAGACAAACTAAGATGATTTAAAGTTCAAAGTGCAGTTTTGGTCAGCAAGAATAGCAAAATGACTAAAAAAAAAAATACTTACCAGATTCTCTTCTAAGTTTATACTTCGTCTTAGCGACTTACTATAGGGCAGTATGTGAGCCCTTTACTAACACTGCTGAACAAATAATCACAGGTAGATCCACTGATTCAAGAAATTGTTCACCAATATGAATAAAGGCGGGGTCATACTCTGACCTTTAATAATTAAAATAATGTTTTACTACTGTTGGCACTCCAGAACCAATACAGGGAAGAATGAGCTAGAGCTTGGTTTTGTGTGCACCTCAGCCGCCTTCCAGTTTCAAAAACTTCGACTACTAATGCTACGAGTAAGAGAGAAAATATGGCAAGCACTGAGTAAGTATTACAGTCATATCACTCTAGACATATGTAATAGCATTTTGTTACTGGTAAGCTATATATATATGACTGGGCACCAAACGTGACAATTGTTGGTCACAGTGGTCCCAATCCTGCAAACACATGATGCTTAAGTTTAAGTACAATGAGACAGCCTATATACTTAAAGTTAAGCATGTGCGTATGTGCAGGATGTTTATTTTAACTTTGCTTAGATATCATGGCAATGAATGCAGTATATAAACCTGGACAGAATGGACAGAAGTGGAGATTTTAAAATTGAACACTGCCAGTCTATTGCAAAATGTACAGCATTTATTCACATACAGACAAAAAGGCACAATTCTACTAAATATTTTAACAAAAAAATACAGCTGTCTTCAACTAGATCTTTATAAATACGTCAGAAAAGGGGGGAAATAAATACAGGATTGGGCCAAGTAATATAAAATAGTCATCTCTACATATACTTTTTATCTCTGATTCTATCGGTTTCTCTTCATGCACCTTTTTTTTTTTTAATTTTAGCTGAATGAACACCAAAGCTAGGCACATAGTGAAAAATCTTCTGTACAAGATTTTACAAATGTAATGACAATTTTTTTTCAAATTTTTAAAATAATTAAGACTTGCACACATGACACGAATAAACCCTTCATTTAGATTTGTGTGTGTTTATACCCTAACAAATGGCATTCCAGGCAACTTTACAAAAGTTTAACTAGCCTACATTTTGACATAATACACCAATCATAATCAAAGATTGCTTGGTCAATCTGCACAAGGAAAGGTAAAGCTTAAAAAAAAATAATGAATGAATGATTCCATACCAATAAAACACAAGGGGTGGGTTTGGGTTGTTACTGCTATACGTATGACTCCTCTGTTGCTGAGCGCTAAGCCTGGCATGAAACTAACTTTTACAGCTGGTCATACTGCAATTAGCTTGCCTTGTAGCTTTTTTGTAATTAGGGGTTTGGGAAAAGCGTTTTATTTGGTTCAGCATAACGTGGAACATTAGAAAGCTTATTAACCTAAATGTGTGGGGAGTAAAACAGATAAGGCATTATTTCTGCACAATGCTAGCATTCATAATAGTGCAAATGAATCAGGTACCTCTTTCAAACTGATGTGAGGTTAAATGTTTGCTTAGAATCAAATTTAATTTTTTTTCCTTCTATGGCTTGACAAACAATTCCCTATATCACAACCTCCTTACAGTAATAAACTTAGCCCTCATCTAGAAATGTTGCTGAAGTTAAAAGTGAAATCAACTGTACTTCCCTCTTTTCCCATAGCCAATAAAAATTTTCTTCTTTTTAATCAAACAAGAACTTTAATATTTTAAGTCATGTCAAGAGTGAATCTCTGTATGACTCAGATCCACCATTCCTTCTTTGTTATGTGCAACAACCAGTTAATCTGACCAGCGAAGTCATGAGATGAATCTGGTTTCTCAGGAGCAGCAAGGTTTAACAAAGTATCGTTTCAATACAAACATTTCCCCTTCCCAAGATTATTCCATTAAGTGTCAAAAGGTTCTGTCTCAATTTAGTTTAAAAAGTAGAACTAATGATAGGGAAGCATTTGTTTGAAGTTTTTAATTATTTGATAACTTGCATAGCAAGATGGAATGTCAATAAGCCTATTTTGTCAACTGAATCCTCTGGAAGACTTAAAGTTAAGAGCAAAGTTCTAATGTTTCTTTATTCTTTCCCTGCCCCAATGAGAAGGGGTTAAATGTTAAAATGTATTATATAACTGAATACTGATAGCAGTAGGTTGGGGGAAAGAAAAAGGGATTCTTCCATCTGCCCATATTTCTAAATGCATTGCTGCTTAAACTTTCTTTCAACTATTTTGTGCCTGCCTTACATTGATGCAGAATTCCAAAAATTTCACGCTTATAACATCCATTGTTATGATACATATGCACTCTATTCAGTGCACAAACAAAATAGTCTCTCTATGTACTGTTAATGTTATTGCTGATAGCTTACTCACTAGTTATTGCCATTCGCAGTTATTTTTAAAAGTTATGTAATCACACTGTGAGCTCCCGCTCTCATCAATTCTAGTCCAGAACAGAATGAAATCACTTTATCTTGGTCTGAATGTAAAGAGCTATTCACAACTTATTGCCTTTCCTTTTTATTCTATTTAAAAATATATATGCGTGTGTGTGTATATATATATTTGTCCTTCTTTAAAGAACGCTTTAGTGTCAGATGCTTGGATTTCCCAGTACATACCATTAGTGCATAAGTGGCTGGCGTTGGGAAATCCTGCTGACTAGTGCCTTCAAGTTAGTCATACCCACTTGAACTGTCATCATATTCCTGGAGGGCAGGTGATTGGATAATGCTAAAGCTGCTTTGTGGATTGTTCCACAGAATGCAGTAGACCCTAAATTTGTCCCTTTCTCAGAATTGGATGAACTATCTTCTTTCCCCAGAACTGAAGAGCTTAGGAGTATGGCTCTGTGCTGAGACTGGGTCTTTTCATGTTGTTACTGTTATATCACTAGGCAGCTGCAGCTCTAACCTGTCCCCTTCATTTTTCTCCAATAATTGTGGTTAAAACTGACTACCTGTTGGATGTATTTACATGTAAACTCTCTGGAGTTATGGAAGATTTAGAGCTGCCATGTATACTGAACTCTAATACAACAAAAACATTCTGCAGGCAAATATGACTTGAAGACCTGCCACAGTCCCAAGAAAGTGAGTATTTGTAATGGGTTTAGTAATGCTGGATGGTTAAATAACCATATTTAATATAGTACACACTAGTTAATTTAACAGCTTGTGCTTTTGGGGAGAGGGAAAAATTCTTATCAGTGCTGTTTTGCTAAAGGGAGACAGATACAACCTCCCCTTCCCCCCACGTGTTTAATGAATTCTTTTAGTGTTCCACAAAGATTCCATTTTAATAGTGATGTCATCTTGTTTCCTCAAGAAAGTTGCAAATAAAAAAGGTTCAAACTTCTCACAGAAATAGATTATAAGGACTCAGGGACGGGGGCAAAATCCTAGTCTTAAGTGCACGTAAACATGTTTATACAGCTCAGGGGTAACTGGTTCTCTCTTTGTCAATCTGTAGCCATGTCTAAAACCTCATCCTCCCCTCCTCACACCGATAAATAAAGCAGAGTGGGTTTGCAGGCAGTGCCTCTATTGACCATGGTGCTTGAAGATGTGTCTTACTGTCCAGTCAGGAAGCGAGGATACTTCTCCTAATAATGTCTGTCCTCCTGTTGATAGTGCTGTTTGGACTAAGCCTTTGCTGTCTGCATTTTTTCTCAGCCACCTCAGTTTCTGAGTCACTCATTTCAGCATCAGGAGCATACCCATCATTCTCCCTGTCTGTCTTTAGTTTGCTTTTTGCCCTGTCTTTAGGCAAAACTCTGCCCATGCCCAAGTATGGATAGTTAGAGTTCTGGTGGCAGGTCTCCTCCTGGATCTCTCCCTGGTGTTGTCTCTCCCCCTTCTTTGGAATTCGGAATCCGCCCCAGTTTTTCACTGGGCTTGTGGGTGTTGTAGGCACTTTAACCGCAGGCCGGTTATAGGTTATTTTGATGAGGGATCCATTGCATTTAGGCACTATATCCCTCCGTGTGCCAGGTGCTGACCTACCACCTGGATGGTTCACAGACCTTTTGTTTTCTGATTGCCTCTGAGAGACTTCTGTGGATGTCAGTGGCTTGTGGCTGTGCTTGGAAGGCTTTTCCTTCAGTTCTGCCTTGATTACCTCGTAAGGGGAACGATTGTCTCTTCTTTTCCTGTGGTCTGGCATAACTATCCCGTTTCTCTGTTGTGCTGATACAATGCGTGCTTCTGCAAAAGCCTTTTCAAAATTTAAAAAGCTACTTGGAGTCACTACACCTTCCCTTCGGCTGGGCTGTTTGAGCAGGGATTTTCTGTCACTCCCAGAGGTGTTCCTTACTCTGTCTCCCTTGTGTGATTTTTTCAATGTGTGTGTCAGAGAAGTGCCCATTTGCTTCCTGAAGAAAGCAGAATGCCACTTCAAATCCTCTATTTTGGGAGCATCAGGACCCAAAGGTGGACTGTTGAACAACACCATGTTTTCTACTGAGGAGGAGGAGGAAGGCACACCTAAAAGCAACACAGAGAAATTACTTCACAGTTCAGGCAAAGCAAATCACTTCCCTGATATAACAGCTGCTGCTTTTTACCTCCTAAATTTCCTCTTTGGGATTTTTCTTTCCTGCCTCCAACTTGTTTTAATTATGCTGGAGCGTGACCAGCATTTAATGGCTTTCATAACGTCCGACATCTGACACTGATCAGCCTTCAGTAACTCTTAATTACTGTAGATCTAATTATATTTAGATGCAATTTCCATTCGCTATAGATATTATAGCTAATGTGTATCTCAGATTTTAAGGCCAGAAGGGGCCATTGTGATTGTCTAGTCTGATCTCCTGCATAACACATGAAGTCCAATAGCTGTGTTTGCACTAGAACACATCTTCTAGACAAATATCCAATCTTGATTAAACTCTTTGGAAAAAAGCATCTTCACTTAAATGGACAAACTACCACATATGTCATCATGCATGATTCTACTAGCTGATTGTGCAGCTGACTAATGATTTAAATCCTTAAGGATAATCTAGTTAACCTTTTCAATGTAGCATTTTCCTGCTGGAGAAGCAACTATTTTCAGTGAGCAGTAAATCGGTGGGAATGATTTTTTAACATCAGTTTGCTGACCCATCAGAATTCATGCCTTTAAAACCACAGACTCATTCAGAAGGACTGTTAGTCAAAAACTGAATTGAATCTCTCTCTATGAGTCACTTTTGGAGTAGTAGAAACGTGCCTTTCATTTGACAGATCACAGCAACATGCTTGGTTTTAAGCAGAATGTGCTGAAATGTAGACCTTTCAATTGATTTTAATAGAAAACAACAGATTCACAATGCTTCCAGATTGAGTCCAAAAGATGAGTTCATCTTCATGGTGTTTTACAAAGGGTTTAATCCGGGAAGGATAGAAAGTCAAACATTTGACAGGCAAATGAACAGGGATGTGATTTTTTTCTTATTTATGCATTATTATTTTTTTGTTGAAGAAGGAATACAAGTACATTTGGAAAACACCATGACAAGCAGAGTTATAACTGTCCTTTCTTAATCTAAATTTGGCAATGCAGAAAATAATCCATAATATCCAAGGAAAACCAAGATTAAATCAAATGAAAATCTGTTTAAGAACTGATTTTTACTAATAACTCTATAACATCTTTAAAGGGACTCTGTCAACCTGAAATTTAATTGATTTTAAAAAAACTGACTACAGCTACTGCTGGATCCATATTGCCAATATTTGTGGTTTTATCCACACACTTTTCTTCTGTTTTTAAAAATGTTTTCTCTCCCCTGTTTCAGACTAGTATAAACAACATGAGAAAATATTAAACCTACAAATGGAGTGGGGGAAAAAGTGAAGCGGACTCCACAGAAAGTGCTGTCAAAAATACAAAGAAAACAAACTGGGACAAAACCAGGGATCCAAATTACAGTGATCTTAGATCTTATTTGTAGCTATAATCAGTCAAACATTTTCAGAGAAGTGTGATTTCAGCATTAACTATAACTGCATAAAGGTTCTGCACACACCCAAGCCAATGGGCTTCAACCATGACCTGAAAAGAACTCCTCTAGGAACAAGGGGAGTTCTTTCTTCATGCGCATTCAGTGCTGGGCCTTTCTGATAAGTGTGCCTGTCAGCTCTGGGGACACCCATCCACTATGAAATGGACTGAGACCACCAAACAGCTATTATTACTATTAAATGTTTATAAGGCAGTAGCTCCTAAACGCCACAACCAGGTTGGGCCTCATTGTGCTGGGTGCTAAACAAACATATAATCGGTGACAGTCCCTGCCCACAAAACTACCAATAGTGGGAAAAAATTGAATTTAGGAAGGTTTTGAAGCAGTGAGCTGAAGTGGAAGTCTCTTCATCCCATTTCCAATCCCTTGAGCCACTGAGTCCCACAGGGTTGGCTGGTTAATTCAGGCCCACTTACTTATCTATTTCTATGGCTTCTCATGTGACTGTCCTTAATATGTTGAAGCTGAAAATTTAAAATATACTGGCTCTTGGTTCATTAGGGGTTTTTTCCTCCAACTTCCTGTTGCAAAGTGAACTAAACAAGAATATAAGGAAGGGTGAGCTTCAAAACAGTAAGTAGACCTTAGCCCAGGGGTCTCAAAGTCCTGGCCCGCGGGCCATCTGTGGCCCGAGAACCTCCCCACTGTGGCCCGCAGAGGAAAGACCCATGCAGCCACGCGGCCGGCTCTGTCCTCTGCAGGTGCCGCCCCCCACAGCTCCCATTGGCTGGGAGAGAGGGACCGAGATACTATCACTAGTTGCCGAGCAGAGTCAACCATGAGGCAGCATGATTAGTTGCCTGGCAAAGTCAGCCATGGAGGCAGCATCACTTTTTTTCCACAATGAATATAAAAAAGTCAAAATACGGAACACAACTATCTGATGCACACCTTGCTGCAATCCTGAAGGTTTCAACTGCTCAGTCACGGAGGCCAAACATCAACAAACTGACAGAACTGAAGCATTGCCAGATGTCTGGCCAACACTAAAAACTCTCTGGCAGGCAAAGAATTGTATAAAGTTGTATGACAGTTTTATTATTTCTAAGAAATTCAAAATAAAAAATACAAGATAAATGTTTTCTTTTCTGAACACCATCTTCAGTGACATTATTGGCCCACTGGGAGGATTTGAGGACTGGCACTGGCCCTAAAGTAAATTGAGTTT
Source organism: Emys orbicularis (assembly GCF_028017835.1). Lineage (NCBI taxonomy): Eukaryota > Metazoa > Chordata > Testudines > Emydidae > Emys > Emys orbicularis. The sequence goes on along the minus strand of NC_088687.1, from coordinate 47,371,503 downwards.
GAGACCCTTGCCTTAGCCAAACCATTCTGTTCCTCTGCTTGCCATCCTCTGCTTGGATATGATAATGAAGTCTGTGAAACATACCTGAAACTCGTTCTTGATCCATAAGTTTTGTGTAGAGATTGAATATCTGTTCCTGGACTTTGCAAACAGATCTCTTAATCTTCTCCCTTCGGGTCACCATGTAAGTCAGATTCCGAACCTAGAAAATGCAAATAATATTGTCACTGAGCTTCATGATAGTAAAGCTATAAACTGATCAGAATCCAGAACCCAGTCTGTCTTTTGCTCCTTAGCTAACAAGTTGTAGAGGCAATGTAACACTCCTAAGTGTCCTCCTCTATCATATCTGATGCTCAGAGAATCATTGAACCCTCGCTGCATAGAGAGAAGGTAGCCACAACATGAGGTCTTTGAAGTTGGAGGTGGAAGTAAAAGGAGAAATAAGGAGGGATCTTTGAGGACCATACCCACATCTCTCTGCTATTGGATACATATACATACACACACCTTTTTAATTATGCTTAATAGCTTATAGGGTCAAAATTTGGGTTGTTGTAAGAGTGTCCTTCATGAACCTTCCATTTTAGTCTCATTTGGGTCAATTAATACATGCAGTAGGGCTCCTATGTATGCCACTGTATGACAGACAGCATGACTGTTGAAAGAACTGGAAGTGAAACCAAATTATTAATTGTTCACTAGGCTCTGTATAGAACAGTTACTTACCCTACAGTAACTGATTCTTCAAGATGTTATGGTCAGTGTGGATCCCACTATAAGAGCACATGTACTTCATGCATGTGAGAGTGAATTTTTTCCCCCACTAGCACTGTCCAACAGGGCTGTGCATGCACTCTGTACTTCCTTGTGTGTTTGTCCATGCAAGAACATAGAATGAGGTTGCCTATGACCCTCCCTCATTTCCCTCACAATTCAAAGCCCGTGATAGCTGGGGACTCAGAAAAGTGAGGATGGAGGACAGAGTGTAGGATCCACACTGACTACAACAGCTCAAAGAACCACAATTACTGTAGAGTAAATAGCTATTGTTCTTTGAGCTGTTGTAGTCAGTGTGGATCCCACTATAGATTACTGGCAAGCAGTATCCTCCAAGGATGGTGTGAGTGAGGAACTTCAGCTGCAGTCAATCAAACAGAGACTGTAGTACTGCTCTCCTGAACTTGGCATCTGATTTGGCAGCCATGTCAAGTGCAATGTTTTACAAGACAGTAGATCACTCTATATAGCTACCTAGCAGATCTGAGATTGAAGCAGACAGACGATATAGCCTGTGACCTAGTGAAATTTTCACTGACTTTCGGAGGGAGACACTAACCAGCCATCTGATAGCAGGTGGAAATGCACTGTGATATCCAGTTAGTGAGTCTCTGTGATGAGATGGCTTGCGCCAGATATTGCCACAATGAGATGGTTGTAGAGTGCAGTTTTGAGAAGATAACTGGTAAGGTGTTGGATTAATTCAGGCGGAATTGCAAGACCACCCGAGGGATGAAATTGAGGTGTGGTTTCATCACCACTTTGTCCCCTTGGAAAGAAGTATAAGATGGCCCAAGCACAAAAGCTTGGAACTCACTGACTCTCTGTGCTGATATAATGGCCACAGGACTGACTGATAGTAAGGTGGTATATTGAGCACTCAGACAGTGGTTCAAAAGGAAATCTTTGAAAGGGAGTCTTGACAAGCTGAGGCCTGTAGGATTAGCCCATAGGTCTCGGCAGTATCAACTGCAGACCTTAGAGGGGAAGGTTCCCTGCTCGATGACAGGGAGAATGTATGCTCCGGTGATGGTGAAGAGGAGTAGTTTTCCTATAGGGGCAGCACCAGTGTGTAAGGTGCTTTCAGTATCAGAATCTGTGTTGGTGCTGGTGTATGTCTTGGCATGGACCTGGTTCTGCTTGAGTTTCATCCCAAGTTCGGGGTCAATGTTAGTGCTGGCAGAATCTTTTGCATCACAGTCTGTTCATCCTCTTCATCCTTGATGCTGTGAGGACTTGAAAGACTTTCTCTGGTGGGTTTGCTGTGTTTGTCCTTATCGGAGGACGCTACGCTTCTTCTTGAGCTTCTGCCTGAGTGTCCAGAGCATTCCCATTCAGTGCTCAACTACTGAGATGGTGGTACCAGCTTCCATATTAAAGCAGGTCAGTTTTGGTGCCAATGTCGGTGCCAGGTTTTGACTTGGCATTGTGTTCTCCACAGTGGTCTTAGGCATGGCTTGTCTACTCAATGGAGTAGCAGATGATGCTGGATTGTCCATTAATTAGATTCTGGAGCTTTTCTCCCTTGGGTTTGATTAGATATTCCATGGACTGTTGCAGAAGGTGGAGTTTTAGCCTTCCAACTTGTGACTTTTGAGTCCTCACAGAGAAGGGGATAAACATATTGTCATGTGCTTGAAATGTGTGATTTGTCCAGACAGAAGGCATGTCTATTGTATTCTTCCTTCAGGGGGAAATAGTCTATCACAGAATGGACAAGACTTGAAGCCCCCGTGTCTTGAGTCTGCCATTAGAAAAACCCTGGACAAAAGGGTCTGACCAGAGAAGTTCAGTGCAGACAATTGGTGGTCAGTTCATGTTGGTCAAAACAGAAGATCAGATGTGGTTCTAATGATTCGCAGAAGGTTTTGCAGAAGTTTAGTCCAAGCTAAGTACTAGTGGATCAGACACTTGCTAGGTTTGATCTCACTGCCATGGACAGTAAAAGGGATCTGAGGGAGGCTGAGAGAGCATAAGGTGGCACGCACTGCACCGAAAGACACTGCTAGTCAAAAGAAAATTTGATCACACATGCATGAGTGCCTACAGTGGGATCCACACAGACACATATTTGAAGAATATTTTCTGAAGTATAAAAAAAAAAAATTATTTCTGTGGTAGAGGGTTTTTTCTTGATTTTGTTGCTGATTGGGACAGTCACACAAAAATATCACAATAGAGAAACTCCCCATTAGGCTCTAGCCTAATTTTTAGGCCTGATGTAGACCCAAACCCACATGACCCTGAACCTGAGTCTGTGCCATTGTCACCAAACTGTGGGATTGGCTCTCCTCTTCCTGCCATGAGGTTGGCATGGTAGCAGCTGCATGCCCTGTGCCTGCTGTCCACCATCCCATGCTGCAAAACAAGAGGCACACACTCCACAGTGCACAGCACAAAGAGATGGTTTCAGCCAGCAGAAGCAGGCATGCTACTGCCACTATGCTGATCCCACAGGAAGGTCGATGTGAGGCAAACCAACACAACCTGAGCCTAAGAGGGGCTAGTTGTTTTCCTATCCCACCCAAGCTGGGCCCAACACTTGTAGTCAGGTCCCAGCAGGTTGCAGAGCTATATGCCCCATCATCACAGTTGAGTTATCTTCCTGTGGAACTCAAACTTCTCTGAGATTACAAATTCAGTTGATGAAGTAGATATGGATTTCTCTGAGGCTTTTGACTCACTACAGCATGACATGCTGACTAAAAGGTTAACACTGAACAAACTCAATATGGCATGTTAAATTAATTAAAAACTGGCTAACTGCTCTCAAAACATAATTGTTAATGGGGAAACATCCATGAGTAGTTGTTTCTAGTAGGGTTCTACAGAGATAGGTTCTCAGCCCAGTGCTAATCATACTTTATCAATAATCTCCAAGAAAATTTAAAATCATGTTAATAGATTTTAAGACCAGAAAGGACCATTATTAGATCATCTAGTTTGCCCTCCTGTATAACAAAGGCCACAGAATTTCATCCAGTTACCCCTGTATTGAGTCCCATTTGCAGATGACTGAGAAACTGGCAGAGTTGTAAATAATAATGAAGACAAGTCACCTATGCAGAGCTAGTTTGCTTGGTAAGCTGGGTGAGCAAGTTAAGCAAGGTCACACATCTAGGAACAAAGAACATAGATCACATGTACAGTATGAGAGACTGTATCCTGAAAAGTGCCAATTCTGAAAAGGACTTTGGAGTCAGACTAGAAGATAATCAACTGAACATGAGCTAACGTAACCTTTGGATGTATAAACAGGAATGTCAAGTTGGAGGAGAGAGGCATTATTACTTGCGTGACCATTGCTGGAATAATGTGTCCAGACTTTTAAAAGAATGTTGTAAAGCTGGAGAGGGTGCAAAATATGACACAAGAATAACTTGTGATGTCTGGAGAACACACAGACTTAAGAAGTTAAACTTATTTAGCTCTTCAAAGAGAAGGTTAAGAGGAGACTTGAACACCTTTAAGTGCTTATGGAGACAGAAGATTTCTGATACTACAAAATGCATGAGAGACACTAACTGGAAATTGAAGCTAGAAAAATTCTAACTGAAATAAGGTATAAATGTTTACTAATAAGAGTAATTAGCCTTGGAACAGTTTTATGAATGGATGGGGTAGATTCCATCACCTGAACTCTTTAAATCAAGACTGGATGTCTTTCTAAAATGTGTGCTCTAGTTCAACCACAAGGTTTTTTTGACCTGATAAAGGAACTGCTGGGTCAGGTTGTATGGCCTGTGTTATACAGGAGGCCATACTATGTAACAGGTGGGCAAACTACGGCCCATGGGACCGTTCTCCCCGGCCCCTGAGCTCCTGGCCCAGGAGGCTAGCTCTCCCCTGCTGTCCCCCCGCCCCCGCAGCCTCAGCTCACTGCGCCACCAGGAGAAGGGATGGTTGGATGGGCAGGGATCCCGAGGTGGGGCAGTCAGGAAGGAGGGGGGGGGGTTGGATAGGGTGGCGGGGGGGCAGTTAGGGGCAGGGGATCCGGGGGCTGTCAGGGAGCAGGGGGCTGGATGGGGTGGGGAGTTGGGGGGACCGTCAGGGAACAGGGGGGGTTGGATGGGGCAGGAGTCCCGGGGGGCCGTCAGGGGCGAGAAGCGGGGGGGTCAGACGGGGGCGGGGGCCAGGCCATGCCTGCCTGTTTGGGAAGGCACAGCCTCCCCTAACCAGCCCTCCATACAATTTCTGAAACCCGATGCGGCCCTCAGGCCAAAAAGTTTGCCCGCCCCTGCTATATAATCATAATGGTCCCTTCTGGACTTAAAAAAAAACCTCTCTCTCTTTGCCAGTCAATCTAAGAGCAATGGTTCAGTTTCAGATCCTTGTTAAGGCAGATGTACTAAGGATAAAACACCAAGCTGATACCATTCAATTACACTTTTTAACATTCAAAACCCAACCCAATGGTATGCCACTGTCTACTCAAAATATTATGCATATATTTCTGGTGAAATGCTGACCTCACATTGTTCTATTAGCAAAGTAAAAATAAGCCAGCTCCACATCAAAGACACAAGGAAAGACTGTGATTTGGTTTTTCATTTGTTTGAAAAATGTGCATCAGCAGCAGGTACCACTGGGAGGAAGTATCACAAGCTAACTGCTTGTGATACTGAAAACATATTACCCAGAGATGGCTGCAGGAGAGCTCACAATGTCACCAATACTGACGTGCAGTCCACAAAGCGTACACCTACACAGCAGCTGGGAGCAAGCCTCCCAGCTCACGTAGACAGACTTGTGAGGTAGTGTGCTAAAAACAGCAGTGTGGATGTTGTGACTAATGGAGACTCGGGCTAGCCACCCGAGCTCAGACCCAGAGAGTCAGGTGGGCTTGAAAGCCTGAGCTGCCACCCAAGCCACAACATCCACGCTGCTATTTTTTAGCACGCTAGATCAAGCTGAGCTAGTGAGAGTCTATCTACCTGTGCTCTGAGGCTCACTCCCAGCTACAGTGCAGACATGGAATCTTAAGGTTAGAAGGGACCGCAAGGGTCATCTAGTCTAACATATCCAAAGCTGTTCAGATTGAGACTGGGCACTAACTGCCAGGACCTGTCACCTCTGCGGGCTGACACACTCTATTCAAAAGAAGATAGCTCAACTTCTTGTGCTCTATACAAATTCAATGCAATCTTCAGAGCCCTGGGTTGGAACAAAATTTGGTTGCCCACATCCTATGGCAATAACCAAGGGAATATATTATCACTGATTTAGGTTGTGAACTCAGCTAACTAAACACAGCACCTTCTCCTCACAAGCATAAGCTTGCATTGGTTTACCCTCTCCAAATCCTGCCGGAGGTGCGTGAAGAGCTGCAGTCTCCTGAACAAAACATCCTGCTCCCGCTTGGCCAGATTGTCCTCTTCGTCTTTCTTTGGGGTGATCAAGGGCTTGTTGAAATTGCCTTTCCTCTTGAGCTTCCAGTACTGGTACAGGAACTCCACCAGCTCTTCAGGCAGCCGCAGGGCCTTAGCCACTTCCAAGACATTGACAAATGTATAGAACTCGTCTTCCAGCTGCTGGAGCTTCTGCTTGCGGACACTGACCCTGTGGGCCTCCTCCTGGTTTTGATCAAGGCTATGGAAGGGCTCTATGTGGGCACAAGGGGAGCTGTCCTGTGTCCCATTCTCATTCTCCTGGCTGGTGTTTTCACAGAGGTTTTCGTCATCCAGTTTTTTGGTGGAGCTGTGCTTGGGGCAGTATGACTTGAACTTGACCTCGTCGTTCTCCGCCAGGATGGTCTTCATCTCCAAGCCACGGTCAAATGCGCATGTGACATGAAAAGCTGTTCGGCAGTTTTTCACCGAGCACTGCAGAAAATTTTAAAAAATAAACATGTTTTAAATAAAAAGTCTCACACTATGCACAAAATACCTGCAGAGCCATGACACCTTTGAGATCAATGCTTACACCAGTGCAACTGCGGTACAATACACCACAGTACTGGGTTTTGCATCTAAGCTAAGTACTTTCTCACTATTAGGTTTGCAATTTAATGCTGTCAGTTCAAGCAACAATGTAGTGGTCTAGCAGACATGAGCGATTAACTTCTCCATGGGCTTATCATACTATTGAATATGAGCAACTCCACAAAAGGAGGTTTCTCATGGTCACTGGAGCCAGTCACTTAAAGCAATATCATGACACGCAAAATGATCCCCTTTGGCTGTGCTAGCACTCCAGAGAGGAAAATACCCTGTGGCTCCCAGCCAGTTTGATACTTTAATTAAAATCTCTCAGGGCACCTGGAACTGGCCACTTTTGCAAATTAACGAACAAATGAACAAGTGCTACTTAAAAAGCAAGGGCCGGGTGGGATTTTTTCTTTTATCATTAATTTAGAATGTCACGTATTAAATCACTGACATTCACTACTTCAGTCACTTACTGTTCCTCTACTTCACATGAGAAAAAACTACAATTTGCTTCTTTTGTCATCTCCCAAGCTCTCCCCTATCTCCCACTGACTGCAGCCATCATGGAGCTAAACTGCTTTAGCACTTGATTTTAACTATAAGTAACTTTCTTTTGCAAAGTGAAAAATAAAAATCTTAAAAATCCCCCCTTGACTTGGACCCTTGTCCCCAACATAGAGAAATAAAAGTGGAAAGGACTGTCACAGACATTAACTATGACAGGACTAAACTATACTTAACCCAAGTGATCTAACCTTAAAGAGAAATGCACTGCAGCAGGATATTTATACAGTGCTTTGTAACAAAGCCAAGTATCTGTCTCCTCTGGGTTTTCCTCCTCAGGTTGACTCAGCAGCCAGATGTCAGATAAATGTATACTACAGAGTTTAAACTGCAGAGGTTTCAGATAAATGTTCTTTAATAAAATCAATACTTAGAAGGGATATGAAAAATGGTGAAACCCTCTTTGCCCTTTCGCCTCCTCCAAATAAATGCTTTGTGAACAAACAGGGCAACAGCAGCATGGTTGGGATAATAAACAACATAAAAGAAGTGCTTTTTGCAGCGAATTCCATGCTACTATGATTTCTTAATAATTTGCTTGTATCAAAAATAAAGTTCTGTTGAGTAGAGAGGAAAGCTTGTCTCATCTGAAGGAAATCTGAACTGGGAAGAAAATGCAGTCTTGCTTTTCCCAGCTTGCAGCAACTGCTTTCTGCCCATCCCTATGCACACATCAAGCAGCTCGCTTTTTAAATTAGTGTGAACATCTCATAATATAAAACGTATCTGGAGAAACTGCCTCTTCTCCCTCCACTTATTCAGTTGAGTATTACCTTTTTTATTACACACTTCATAAATTCTGTTTTTTTCCTGCTATCTACAAGTTTCACAACACAAATTTTAAGTATTTAGAGGCTATGAGAATACTCTCGCATTCATGTTTCTTGTATCACAAAGCCCCCCTAATACTCTGATGATGTCACAGAAAAATGGAACCAAGAGTATTTCCCCAAATGATTTTTTAAAATGTGTAACTGTCTAAAGTAGCAGCTATACAGCATACATATCATCCCATTCTGTTATTCCAGAAGACAGAGGTTTTCAGAGCAAGAATGTAAAAACCCACACCAAAAAAAAAATCTGTATTCAGTATGAAACTGCAGAGTTACCTCAAACAAGTATTGGGGGACAAAATAGTCTAATCTCTCCATTATGTAAGAGTTTCCAAGAGGTAGATGACAGGAATGTTTTATTTATTAAAATACAGTGGACAGATTAACTTTCTTTACTTTGTATGTATATTATTTCATACCTTAATTGAAGTGGGAACAGCAAACAAGGCTTCTGACAAACAGATTGAAAGGTTTCACTGGAACGTCTGCTGAACAACTATTTTATAACTTTTCCCAGTATACACCATCAATGGCTCAACGATAGAGGAATAAGGGAGAGAGTAGGACGATCCAGTGATCTAAACTCAGAACTCTGAGCTTTACTTTTCATCTTCAAAGTGCTTTGCTATGTACTTTTTTTTTTATTTGATAGCACAACTCTGCCTACAATTAGGTCATCTCGCCTTACTTTCCCCAGCAAAAGCAGGGCACCACATGCTCTAAAATGCATTCAAACACACCTGTGATCCTTCTCACAGTGATACCAATAGAACTAAGATTCAGATCTAAGCAATATGTACTGTAGATCTCTACATATTCTAAAACTGCTTTCAGAGTTAACACCCCTTAACATAACATCTATATATTTTCTTGTATCCTGAAGGATCCCAGAGTGGTTTATAAATTTCACAAGCTGATGTAATCTATACACAAGGAACCTCTTCACTCACTTCTGAAATGCAGATAACTGTGGGACAGATCAATCCTGTTTAACATCATACTGCAGCACCACAGAACATTTTACAATAAGTGAAGAATCCACATCCCATTGAAATTTTAGAGAGAAATTAATTAGAAAGTATATGACCCATATTGGAATTTTGCCAAGAATGTGAATTGGTGATAGGAAGCAGGATATTGGTGTTCTTGCTTTAGTGCTGGATACACAGCCAAAGATTAATTCTTTACTGTACATGGAGATAGTTATTTCCTTGAACACGCTGGGCCTGATTCTCCCATTGCCTTGCACCTTGTGCAGTCATTTACACCTGTGCTAAGTGAGAATAAACATCAAAATGTTAGTGTTTGACAACTACGTTACAGATGTCTAAATGATTCTGAAAGGTGCAAGGCAATGGGAAAATCAAGGCCAGAAGCTTTGATTCTAGAGAATACAAAATATCTGCAAAGCCAGCCACCCCCTAAACCTGCCAAACTTGTGGCTTTTCATCACCAGCTGAAGAAGGGGCTTGTATTTCCTCTGCTTGTGGCTCATGATTCATTTGCACTTTGTAGCAGATTCTAAGCAGGCAAACTGTTCCTTTCCTACGTACTCTGGAGCTCAACGGCAGAAATTCTCATAACTGAACTAAAAAGACCAACAAATGAGAACATCTGATTATTTATCAAATCAAAAAGACTACGGTACTATAACTCCTTCCTTACCAACAACAGCAGACATTACCAATTCACTTTAATCCCTGGTAGACACATAGGCCAAAATGTTTAAAGTTGGGTGGTATCTAAAGTTAGGTGCCTAAATCCATATTTAGTCACCTGATTCACAGCCTAATCATGAAGGGTGCTGAGCATTCACATTCTAATTGACTTCAGTGTTAGCTGCAAGTGTTCACCATCTCTGAAAATCAAGCTGCTCATCAGAGGGAAGATTTTCAAGGGGAATTGGGAGTCTAACTTCTCTTTGAGCCTTTGACAATCATCTTGAACGTACATGCAGGTAAATTTTAGCACACAGTTTTTGGCATCCAAGTTTAAATATTTTGGCCACAGAAAATTACTCACTTTTGCAAATTAACAAGCAAATGAACAAGTGCTATTTAAAAAGCAAGGAGAATGCACCACAAAATGTATTTTGTTCATTTAACAAGTATGGTCATTCAAGTTTCATTATTTATATTTCGGTGTTCTGATAAACACACCTAAGTATATTTTATAAAAGTTAGGAATCCTTAAACTATAACCTCCCTACATTATCTGCTATTAAAACTCTGCTGAGATGTGGGAAGAGACCAACATTTTTCTGTGCAAACTATGGGAAGGGAATCAGGGAGGTTCTATAGAATGCACATTTACATCTATAACAAACACACTTATGTTCATTTATTACCTGTATGGATGCCCCAATCTTCTCATTGCAAAGGCTGCACACTAATGCCCATCTACTGCTGGGAATGTGAGAGACCTTGGTTATGGGCTCCATCTTTTCTGGGCTGCCAATACTCACCTAAGCATCAGAATGAAAAACATACAGTGAAAGATAAGCAAAAGGGGTGGGAACCATGAAAGTATTTAGGTGCCTAAACCCCAGACTTAGGCACCTAAGTCCCAGCTTTGGCTCCACTGCAATCTACAGAACTGCCACTGAACCATGCAGCACCTACACTCACTCAGCACCCAAGTTTTTCAGGGTAAGAGTTCTCTGTATTTATGCCTCTGAGCATGCACAGTGCTGCCTTGCTCTAGGCGACTGGATGCCTATCTCATGCCGAAGCCGCAGAGTGATCCACGAACCAGGGGAAAATGGGCATTTGCATGTAGGGTCCAATCCGGTAAGCATTGCTTAGCATACACTCCTCTGATCAGCATCTCCCACTGGCTAGCTTAGGTGTCTCCCCACCTAGCATGTTGGCATCTGTAGATCCCTATTCATTGTACAGGGAGACTAGGCACCTACATCCAGGCTTTGTGGATCATGGTGTTGTTCCAGGATTTTCTAGGCACATAAAATCATTGCAATGCTTATGTCCCTTTGTAGGTCCCACCCCAAGCAAAAATAAAAGTACAGCTTTCCATGAGGAATCTGTTTCATTGCTTGAAACATGCCAAATTCATATTTTCCAAGTTTTTCAGTTTACAAAGAGAAAAATCCAGTTTCAAAACCACTTCTTCCCTGATAACAATTAAAAAACTCTGATGCAAATCCCATCAATTTAAGTGATTTTAAAGGATGAATATTTTGAATGCCAGAACTCTCAAGAATTACCACTGTTAATCCAAATACTCGCTTACCCAGGTTCTGAGTTTCCATCTACAAATACAAACAGTGCTTACTTTGTGCTCTCACTAAATTAGCTTTCCCAGCAGTTGTCCTTTTTTTAGACCTATGAGCCATTTGTATTGTAGTTCACTGAGCTAATGTAATTACCTTTTTCTTATAGATCGTGTATTATCCTGTCAGACTCTATGTCCTCTATGTTTAATTGAAAATGAATGTTTCCCTGTTTTTATCTTTTATTTTTTTCTACTCCCTAACAACAAATGCTGCATGGATGTTACAATCTGATGTCTGTTGCTATAATAAATGTATGTTGTTATGAGCAGAATTGTCCTTTGCCAAGATTGCTCTGAATCTGAATATAGGTACATTCGTTGGATCAACACCTACCTCTGGAATCCAGAGTGCACAGCTAACATGGACCCACTTCGTCCCACTACGAGTTGGCTTCATAGCTCCACCTTTCTTGGGACACAATAAACACTTTGGCTGAACACCAAGCGCACAGGTCCGGCATAGCCAACTGCCTTCTGGCACCTTTAAAATTCCGTAACATGCCTGTACTCATGTTTATAAAGGAGAGGAAGAAAAGGAAACAACAACAGCATGTTCCTGTTAGTATTAACTGATTTACATTTAGCCTTTTGCTAACCTCAAAGCCCTTTATGGGACTGCATGCTATATAATAATATTAGCTTACATTTATGTAGCCAATTTTGTTCTGAAGGATCCCAAGGTGCTTTTACAAATGTAGCAACTCCATATACACATTATACACACTTTTCCCACCACTGAAAGGGAGCCACCTTCAGGTGTTTAACAATGCAAACAACACTACACAACAGTTTAGTACAGGAAGTGAAGAAGAATACATTAACCAACTTAAACAGAAAGGGAAATTTAGATAGCTGTGTGAGTGGTTAGATATCTGAGCTGGACGTTGACCAGGACACTGGAGCTATAAAGTCCCATGAGATCTTTAAAGATCACAGGTGATAGGACAATAGTTTTGCATCTCACCTGAAAAATGAGATGATGACATAAAAGATGCCCCCAAGGCATAGTTCAATTCTTACTGATTGGGTAAAGTGGCATCTATTGAATGATTAACATCGTGTCCTATAGTAGACTGGCAGTGTCTATGGAGACCTACAACCAAACTATTGTCAGTTCTGACCCTTTCTAGCTTGTAAGATTTGATGTGATCACAGTTCAAGACAGAATGGCTACAGATTTATCAATGTGCCAATTTTAAACTCTTAGACCATAGTGCCACGCTCAAAGATACATTTCCCCACCATACATGCAAATACATTTATGTAACTTTAGCCCGAGGAGCAAGAAAAATAAATGTTCCTTGCTTATCAAACATCACAGCTGCCCCACCGCTTAATGACAAAGCAAACATTTTAAGGGATGGAGAGAAAGAAGACCCACAGCAAGGTCTCTTTAACAATGGAAGGAAGTCAAGGAAGCAGATGTGTTACAAACATATCTGTTCCTTCTTCCATGCAAAGAAAGGCTTGTTTAATTTCCACAGAAAGACATGTTGTGCTGTCTTGTCCCCAGAATAATCTAGTTGTTCGGGCGCTCCTCTAGCATGTGAGAGATGCAGGTTCAAATCTCTGGTGCCTCATTCAGAGTCTCCCCAACATGGAACAAAACCAACTGTTAACAAGAAGCCTGATGACAAATTAAGTTTAAACTACTATATAAATCCTCCCTGGTTTCCTACTGGTTGGATGGAGGTCATCATTTTTCAGACTTCCTCTTCCCTTCAATCAAATTTATTGGTACTGAAAATATATTGCCAAAGAAGAGGACTTCGGTGCATCACATGGCTCGTGTGTGGAAAGTGAGGGACCAAACCAAAAAATTGCAGACATATCTGTAGAACAAAACCAACTGGGCCAAATTCATTGGGAATGCAGATGGTAGTGTTAGTGTAACCTAGTGTCATGTACAAACTTAGTAGCAAAAAGGGCATGATTATAGCAACAAAAGCAACCAGCAAGAGAGTACAAGATGCTGTTAGATAAAGCAACACCACCCCCATTTTAATCTTATATCTTCTTACATCCTACAATTGGTTGCTTTTCCTGCTACACTCCCCCCTTTTGCCCTCTCAGCATGTAATGTAGTAAATGTACACATTTACTAATGTATAACCTACATTTACATCACTTGTGAGTTTGTCCCATGGGCCAATTTCACTACTGGTGTAACTCAGTTAAAATCAATGAGTTACACTAGAGAGGAATCTGACCTGTCTTTAACTAATAGTTCTGAGATATTTCTGTAACCACCCATCGCCTGCCTTTAGCTCCAGCACATAAGCTGCCCAAAAGGCCACTCCCACCTCTACGTCTGGATGCCATACCTGGTGTACACAGATATTGCATTTGTCACAGAACACCATTTCGTTGCCATCCTCCCCATCTGGGGACTGGCAAACGTCGCAGACAACGTCCTCATCATACTCGATCCCCAGCCCTTCTTCAGTCTCAATAGCGTGGTTCATACTGTCATAGCATCGCTGTTCAAATTCCTCCATGACTCTCTCCATAGTGTACTCATCCAGTTCGGGCATTCCTGGGAAATTAATCCAACACAATGGATTGTTTTTAAAATGGTAACAACATCTGGAGCCCCAGTTCCTTCCAGCAGTGTATCAAAGGCTGAGCTTTTCCTCCCAGGTTGAGCCATAAGCTTCAAATGGCACAACATACCAGCCCACCTCCAGTGAAGAGGATTAATTTATGGCTGTAGGGTTGCCATGGCAAACGTTAGAGGGGAAGTGTAGAGTAGTTAAGGCAAAAATGTCAAAAGCCCTAGATCTGTGTTGAAATAATGGACATTTACTCATTTCAATCAATATTTGAAATCCTCAAAGTTTTCACAAGTAAGTCCCACCTCTCTGGGTTGTCACTGTTGATCTCACTCTCCTTCTTTCTCATACAACACTATCTACAGTTGCTTGTTTCAACTTTGTGACCTCAATCATTTTAGGAAATGGTGACTCTTTTGAGAGTGATTCTAGGATCAAAGCACTCCCCAAGTGAGCAACAAACTGTCCATCAAAATGATGGAATACAGTCCAATGCAAAATCTATCAGGTACATTTTGATATGTTACAATCAGCAACCCAGATAAGGCAATCATTTATTTGATGTAGTGCATTTTCACAGCACCTGGTACAATCAGGTCCTGATCTTGGCTAGGATCTATTGTAGTACCTAGAAATAAATAATTATTCAAATATATGGGGAACCCAATTGTACTAGATAGAATATCTAATTGTGGGACTTGTCCATTTTAATCACAGTGCTTTGAGGGTAGGGATAGGATACAGAGGGACCTAGACAAATTAGAGGATTGGGCCAAAAGAAATCTGATGAGGTTCAACAAGGACAAGTGCAGAGTCCTGCACTTAGGACGGAAGAATCCCATGCACTGCTACAGACTAGGGACTGAATGGCTAGGCAGCAGTTCTGCAGAAAAGGACCTTATGGTTACAGTGGACGAGAAGCTGGATATGAGTCGACAGTGTACCCTTGTTGCCAAGACGGCTAACAGCATTTTGGGCTGTATAAGTAGCATTGCCAGCAGATCGAGGGACATGATCATTCCCCTCTATTCGGCATTGGTGAGGCCTCATCTGGAATACTGTGTTCAGTTTTGGGCCCCACACTACAAGGAGGATGTGGAAAAATTGGAAAGAGTCCAGCGGAGGGCAACAAAAATTATTAGGGGGCTGGAGCACACGACTTATGAGGAGAGGCTGAGGGAACTGGGATTGTTTAGTCTGCAGAAGAGAAGAATGAGGGGGGATTTGATAGCTGCTTTCAATTACCTGAAAGGGGGTTCCAAAGAGGCTGGATCTAGACTGTTCTCAGTGGTACCAGATGACAGAACAAGGAGTAATGGTCTCAAGTTGCAGTGGGGGAGGTTTAGGTTGGATATTGGGAAAAACTTTTTCACTAGGAAGGTGGTGAAGCATTGGAATGGGTTATCTAGGGAGGTGGTGGAATCTTCTTCCTTAGAGGTTTTTAAGGTCAGGCTTGACAAAGCCCTGGGTGGGATGATTTAGTTGGGGATTGGTCCTGCTTTGAGCTGGGGTTGGACTAGATGATCTCCTAAGATCCCTTCCAACCCTGATATTCTATGATTCTATGGTTACACCCAGACACCACCACAGTGATCATCACCTAAATCACGGTAGTAGTAATAATAAAACTGGACCCATAATGTTAAATGTTCATTGCGGACCTGAAAAAACCTGCAATTAACTCAGCAAGAAAGGTACCAAATGAAGTCCAGCTTTCTATCTGGATAGAACTACCTGACAAAGTATCCCATTTCTCAACTTTTAATGGCCCAACAAGAACCAGTAAAGCTTCATAATTGGTGTTGCAGCAAGCCCTATACAACCCCTTTCACAGAGTCACCTGTATGTCTGAAAAAGAAGTATTACTTCAAAGCAAGCTCTCTCCTCCACCAAGGCCAGTTTACCTCCGGCACTTCCAAGCTGAGATCCTTATGGAAGTTTGCAAAAGGGTACAGGCTTTGAAAAACAAAGATCCTGTGGTTTTAATCCTGCTCCCAATAATTACTGTTTACTAAGACATACTGAAGATAGAAAACTCCTGTCACGTGTATTATAAGGGCAAATCCTCTCCTTCGCTCTCAGAGCAACTAATTCAGGTGGGTTCTGAGGAATTCCACAGGAAGATGGAGAAGGAATCCCTCGCTCCCCCAAATCACAGAGCTGGAGAAGAAACATTCTAATGGGTCTGCCAACTTAAAGGTACCTCCTTCATCATGGGGAAATAGTCTTGAGAATCTGCAGAGCAGTGAATACTCTGCTTTGCTCCAGCCCAGCCCTCACCCTTTTGGCCCCACAGCTGCAGGGCAGCTGAACAAGCAGCATACAAAATTCTGCCCTCCCGTAGCACTTCCACAGTGGAAGAGAGAGCAGAATTTGTCCCTAATGGCAGAGAAGTGCGATTCTGGAAAGCGGGTGATGATGGATTGAAAGCTGATGAGTTAGTACAGTAGATAGTTTGAAAGGAGTTTACAACAGCACTAAGTCCCAATGCAGTAGCCTCTATCACCTTATAGATTTAGTTATCTGGAATTTGCCTCACAATTGGACTTCACTGTAATTTAATGGCTATAAATTTAGAAATGATACTGAGAGTTTTTATAAAAAAGTTTTATATTTTTATATCTGTTTTTTTTGGAAAAATAATACACATTTTAAATATCAAAAAGAGCACTGCAGAGTGTGTCAGGTCAACCTCTGGAATTCACAACCACAGGAGATCAGGCAAATGCTACAGCTGGAGATTAACAAGTAATTACTCATTTTAGTGACCATTAATAATATCTTTTGCTATGCAAAATTTTTTATAAGAGTAATTCAAATGTCATGTTTCAGGCCTGCTGGGGCCAAGAAGGAATTTCTTTCCCACTTTTTACAGAATAACTACATGTGTAAAGGATTATAGCAAACAAACTACTGTGCACTGGCATATCAGTCACAAAAATCTACCGTAAGAGCATGTTAAGGATCATAGTAAAAACTGTCAAATCATGGCTATCCCTAGACTATATTGCTGTAGCTCACAGGAGACCAACCTGAATTTCACCAGCATAAATCAACTCCTCTAAAGTTACAATGGTATAACCAAGAGCTGGATCTGTCCCAGAATTTTTAAAGAAAGAAGAAGCTGGGATTAATGGGATGCCAGGCTTCTAAAGACACAGTTCTCCCAGCATAGGGAATTATTTTCTCCTATCACCTGACATGGTCTCCCACAAGTGGGAACTTTCACCTTACTCTGTTCTGAACTTTCTTCTCCCCTGCCCTCTGATCAGTTTGTACAATGGAATGAGCCTGCAGAGGATGCCTCTATGGTCACTGTCTCTGCCGCTGGCTGCAGGGTAAACCCCATGCCTCCTTCTTCCTTCCCTACAGAGACACCCTATATCACTTTCATGTACATCTGTCCTGTAATTGATGCTGTGCTAGCCTGCCCTCTGGTTCCCTTCAGGATCAACAGCCCCCTTCTCTCCAGGAAGAGAAGGGGAAAGAGAGAGATGAAGAGAATGCATGAGTATCTCAAACTGTCTGCTCACTTTTAGTGCTTGTTTAAATAAAGCTGAATATTTTAAAAGCAGCCAGAAGTGTAACCTAAGACTGACATCATGTAATCCACCTTGTGTATGTAAATAGGCCTGACCTGAGATTTGGGTAAAAAGCCTGAACATAAGACCAGGTCAGAGTTGATAGTTTTGTTTGTTCTGTGTGGGTTTTCTTCAGGATAATTTTTTTTCAAGTTTATAACCAGCTGACCCTGGCTTGCCAGGTCCTGTAACTGTTTAGTCAATGGTAAACCCATAAAACGGTAACCATAACCCAAATGAGGGAATTGCTACAGCATAAAACTCAATAGTATTATCTGTGCTCACCAAAATATCCAAAACCCTTCTAGCTGGCACAATATATTCTTACATATCTAGACATTATGGTCAAAATTCTGCGTTGACTTACATCCTGTGTAATCCTAGTAAAATCCATGGTGTGCTCCCACTTTTGGAGCACACATCATAATAAAGAAGTGGTTTGTTCTCTTCCCTTCCCCCATACGCAACCTCTTCTTGGGGGGAACCCTCAGCCCCACCAAGACAAATCCCTTTTCCTGTCTGAAAACCAGGGACACAGTAATAGAGTTTGGGACATTTTCAAAAGGAATCACTGAGCCAATTCTTTGCTGTCTCACTCCCCAAACAGTCTCACTCCCCAAACAGTCTGGCTTCTGTTTTTAAACCTCCCAAACACTTCTGTCTACTACACTGCTTCTGTCCAAACAGAAAAAATAACTAGCTATAGAGGGGCTGAGAGTTTTCTCATTCCATTTTAGGAAAGGGATGCATGGAAAAGCAAGCAAGCAAAAAAGGATGGATGGACAGATAGTCAGATGACTTAAATTGTCTATTTTGATATCATCTCCAAGGAAGTAAACAATGGCAAAAAAAGGTTATTTGAGGGAATTCTTCTGGGGGGGGGGAAAGGGGCAAATTCTAATCTGGTGTAAGCAAGCGCAACTCTACTGACATTAATGGAGCTATGCATAAGGCTGATATTCTCCACAGATCTAGCCCATAGTAGCAATGCCACCCTTCATTGAGGGCTTCTGGGGATAAGAGTTTAAAGGGTAGTGGTTTTTAAAAATAAGATCACAAATAAACTACATCCTAATTTACATGATTTACACCCTCTCTCCCTTTCCAGTTTTCTCACCCACAAACCCTGCACAGAACTGCCAGCCTACTTCAGCAGCACGCGTAATTTTACTAGAGGCTTCTCTCACCCATCTCTTTAAATTCTTCATTGGCCAGTTCTAACCATGCTGCATCCACATCATTGAGGTCATAGCGACACACACTGTCCGCCAAGGTTCGAATGTCAACGTATCCCAGCTCAGGAGGCTCAGAACCTGAAGAAAGGATGTACTTCCTGGGTCTTGTAAATGTGACTGCTTTTGTCTCAGACACAACCCTGAAGAAATAGTAAATACAGATGTTACTTATACCAGGTTTTAAATCCCTTAGCACAGACTGGGAAATGCTTAATCCTGCTGTGTGATTAATGCCCGGGGGTTAAATTGCACTTCCTTATTCTATGCAACTAAAAATCCCCAGCAATCTTGTAGCATCAAAGTCCCGCAGAGCTGCAGGAAGTAAGGATGGGTACATAAAACAGAGAAGGAGTCATTCAGATATCATTTTAAAGTGAGCGGCAATGCTACATAAAATAATTCACATTTTTTAAATCCCAGTTCATTAAAAGACTTACAGGTGGATTTAAGAGAAGAGAGATTACAAATCATCTCCTGCAAGAGGACATGGTACTTGCTACTTTTAAATGGAATTGTTACTGACACGCTTTAAAGCCACATAGGCCATACTCTGTTAATGTGATGATAGGTACTATGTGCAGGGGAATTAAATTAATAATAATAGATATAAACCAACTTACTGAACACTACAATAGGGATACAATTCTCAATTAAATTCTATAGGATGGTTTAAAAATTCCATACACAGGCTAACATTCTCTATTAAATTCTATTGTTTTTACAGTAATTTGTATAGATAGCTGTAATTTTCCTTTCTGTGACATCCTAAATACCTTTCCACAAGGAAATAATAATGACAATTCATAAAATTGTTTATAATCAGTCCCTCCATCACTTACCTGCTCAGATCTAAGTCCAGGCTCTCAGGGATTTGCATTCCCCCTGCAAAATCACTAAAACTGGACTGAGTCAGACTTTAGAACAAAATCCATCCACTGTTTTTAAATTCAGCTGCAGCTGTAGTATGTCCTAATATGGTTTGGTGGGGTCACCATAGTTGCAAGCCAGACCTAATTAAAGCATATTTTGGTTGCAACCATGTTTAAACTGTGCATAAGCACAGTTGTTAAAAGTTAATTGTAAGGACTTTGGAGACAAAGCAAAACACTTAAAACAGTGTAACTTGCTCTACACTTGAGTTGCCTGGATTTCTGTGACTACACAAATCCAGTAACTAAGAAAAAATGCATATGCAGTGCACAGGCTGGAATAGCAGCCATGGAGCGGCTGCACTGCTAACACCTTGCCTTCAGGTAGCAGGTTCCATATGCCCCATCCACATCAATGTTCTCTGGAAGTTCACAAAGGAGGTTCCACAGTCTCTCCTTTATTATTTAACTCTAAGCATTCTGAGATTTGGTTTGTATGAAAGGTGCTACAAAAAATAAAACTTATATCTGGATCAAGTTCAGGCAATGCACCCAACCTCTAGCTGGGTCCCCAAATCACGGCAGCCTCACCAGTGCTAGTGTGAGGGTTACTGCAGCCATGCTCCAGTGCCTCATGGTGTGGAGAATGAGCTACTTCATGAGAGAGCTCCATGGGGGAAGTAACATGTCCTTCACTCTACTGTGGCCTAGCTGGCACATAATGCATGTTCTCTCCTGTTCAACAAGAACCCTTGATCCACTATCCCTATATTTGTACACATCCAGTTCTGGACACATTTATCTAGTCCAGCCTCCATCATGGTACCAAACCAGTTCTGGTACATCATAGGAATCGGAAGCAGAATGCATGGAAAAGTCATTCACTGAATCTTGGGCTTTTCAGCAGGGGAGGTATCAGTCGGTATATGAATGGCCCCCGATATCTTGAGCCAGTCCTGGCTGTACTATACTGAATAATACTGTACTGCAATATTATATACTACATCTCACAGGGAAACTGTTTTAGCCTGACCACTGCTCTCCAAATCTTCTACACACTAAATCCCCTACTGTGGGGAAATTATAGCTATCTAGGCAGCATCCTGCTCATGCTGCCCAAAATAGTGCCATGCTTGGATACCATGGTGATGGCACAGCACAAGAACCAGAACTGAATGAACAGACTAGAACAGGTAGTTTGGCTTTCAACAGGTCATTTTCATAGGACCTGCAAAAGTCAATTTTTTTATCTTCATGATGTAAAGAAGTAAAATAATAATTACTGTATACACAAAAACATTTAATTGAGTCATCAGTATGAGCACGTACTAGCAGTGAGTCACCACATGGACATATTGTTGTAACCCCGGTCCTTCCTCACCCCATCCCTACTGTTTGTTACACTAATTGGTTGCATCAGCGCAGTGCCTCTCTCTCTTGGTTTCAGAGTAGCAGCCGTGTTAGTCTGTATCCGCAAAAAGAACAGGAGTACTTGTGGCACCTTAGAGACTAGTCTCTAAGGTGCCACAAGTACTCCTGTTCTTCTCTCTCTTGGTTTTCTCCTACAAAGCACCTTGCTCACTTCTGAGCACTGTAATAACAACAAGAATCATTTCTCTGTGAAATGTACTGTATTTCCTCCTACTCTACATCAACTGCCAGTGAATGTCATTAGTTCACTTTACAGTCATGCTTCCCTCTTCCTAAAATTATGCCCAAGATCATTATAGCATTTTGGTATTAACTATGGGATGGATTAATGAGCAATAATGACCATTTTGCTCCCTTCCTCCAACCCCAACCAACACTAGTCTGTCCCCTACACACGTGAAGGGCAGCAGGAAGAGAGAAAAAAAGATGCTTCCACAATTCTCATGAGGAGCAGGGGTGGAGAGAATCAAACGACTCCACTCCTTCCTGTAAGAGGAAGAGGTGAGAGAAGGTAGGCAGGGCAGAGGGATCTTTACATGGTGTTAGTATTTTCCACCTCTCGTGAGGTTATACAGTATTTTGATCTGAAAAATATAAAAATAAGGCATAGCAACACACAGCAGGGAAATCAAATTCTGTAGTAAAACATCCCCATCCCCACAGAAAGGGAAAGATGGGCAGAGGGGCTGGCACAGTGAAACATTGGAATTTTTAACTGCCCCGTATCCCCTTTCTCCTAGAAGCCCAGTTGTGCTTTAAGCAGCAACTGCCAAGTCTCACTTCCTATTATAAAAACTAAAGAGGGAGCTATCCGCTATTTCCTATTTAGTTTTTATAACAGAAAGTGAGCTGGGCCACAACTTGCTACTGAAAGGGAAGCCGGGCTCCTGGGAAGCAAGAAGAGTGAGAAACAACCCAAAGAGTCAGAAGAGCGGCAACTCAGATCAATGGCCCAGTATCCTGTCTCCAACAATGGCCAGCATCAGATGTTAGTATAAAAACCCAGTATAGACAATTATGCACTAACCTACCCAGGGGGAAAGTTTCTTCCTGAGTCAGGCAGTTAGTGGTTAGTTTATGTCCTGAAACATAAGGGTTTATGACCCTTATAAGCATTTTATCCTATCTAAAGTAACCGTGGATATTCTTGTTGTTCGTATAAATATCTAACGGTAAGTTCTCTGATTCTTTTACTATCAACTACTTTTCACAGTGGAAGGACACATTACATAAACCCTCCCAAAACTGTTTTAAATTTTTTTTTTTTTTTTTTTTTTTTTTTTTACATTGAGCAGCCAGGCTCTAACTGCAATAAGCCCTTCATTAGTAAGCTACTGGTGCACTTTTTACGTGGTTACAGACACTTGGCCTACAGCCTCATGCCTCACAACACACCCAAGGCATGACAAACAGACTGCTAATGCACACTCCAATGTGGGTTATGACAATAGGCTAATGATGAACAGGTTTGCATAGCTTGCTACTCCAGAAGGCACATGTATCAACTTTGACTACTAAATAAATGTATATACATACACAGTCATGACCAAAAATTCTGAAATTTTGAGTTTGGTTCAGAATATATTCTCCTTAAAAAAAACAATGATATGTGACAGTTCTTGCTTTTTCCCACCCTCATCCCCATTTTATCTTCTCACAGAATTCAGCCAATTAAGCTATTGAACAGTAAAAGCTCTTCTGGGTAAGGATCATATTTTTGTTGTGAGTGTGTACCATGCCTAGCACAATGGCTCCCGTTCCATGACTGGGGCCTGTACGCACTGCCACAATACAAACAAACAAACAACATTTACATGCATTAATGAATCGTTATAACTGAGTACAAAGAAGTTACCTTACATAATAAAGATGTTTGCAACAGGTCCCTGCCCCAAGGAGCATACAGTCTCATTTGAAACAAGACACAACATGCAAGTATAACAAAGAGAGGGAAGATTACAGTAATTACAGTAACAAATGTGAGCACTCACATTTATGTAGCTTAACTATGTGCCCAACCTGATGGCTCCAAATAATTTGAGAGTTTTTTAAATCTAGTTGCAGTGTTGTACAGCAAGATAATTTAAGTTATAAGTAAACAGAAAAAGGTTAGAAAACGTCATAAAACCAAAATTAAAACCAGCATTTTTCTCCAAGGTCTGTAATTTAAATTTGGCTCCTACATTCATATTCAGCTACCTAAAAAGAAGTGGCAAGATTTTCAATAATGCTGAGCAGCTGCAATGCCCACTGATTTCAATAGGAGGCAAAGGATTTGTTCACAACCTCTGAAAATCAGGCCATTTCTAACTACATGCTTAAATATTAATTTAGAACCTAGGCATCCAGATGTATAACTGATGGCCTAAGCGTATATATGTTTGTTTATATTTCTCCAAACTATACCTGGCTACTGGTTCGGGGATGGCCCCCGGGCTAACTGGCACCTGAACTCCCTTTTCCCACTCCTGCCTCCAGGGGTCTGCCAGCACATAGTACTCATCAGGGTTCAGTTGGTAGGAGTCGGGTAGCTTCATGGCAGTGATCAAGTCCGTTCTGAACACCTGCAAAGAAACCAACCAAGAGAAAGAACAGAGACACTGACATTTGATATTTACACTCTATGATTCACAGCTCCAGGGTAACCATGGAGCAGTGCATAACAAGGTCACTGTACCAACACAAAAGCCTATTACAGGACAGCCATTTACCTTCACATCAGGGGGCAGAGAAGGGGACATAGATACAATGGACATAAGGCTGACAGCTCTATGACTCCTAATGTTCACACTGTGAAGGAGGCATAAGCCTGAGTTGTGCCCGACGCCTCTAACTCCCTCTAAATTTCATGAGAATTGCAGGTGCTCAAAGCCTCTCACGATCAGGCACCAAAACTGTAGCATTACCTGTCAATAACAATGGACCCAATCCGGTTCCATGTGAGCGCTGTATCAACACTCCCACTGACTTACATAGGACCAGGACTGAGCCCTGTGCTTTTCAAATTACGAGATCCCTGACTAATACAAAAGAATTCTAAAAATCGTTGATGGTAGAAAACAAGATAGGACTGTAACGTGACCAGCTGCAATAGCAAATTCTAAGCAAGGCAGCTTGTCTTGAATTATTGTTTTTTTTTAAATTACCCTAAAGATCAACTAAATCGAGCTTCAGACTAGATCTCTTGGGGCATCTCCACATTCAGCACTAGTGTTCGTTCATCTACCATCTGCATTGTAACGCATACAATTCCATTTTGCCTTTTTAAGGCATCAGCCTCTAAAACCTGCAGGATGTCTGGCGAGTTTTGGGTTATCAGCCATAAACAAGCAGGGATGCGGTCTTTAACAAGCCATAGGAGGAAATAAAAATGGATTCACCCTTGTGAGGAGTATGCTGCGCTGCTGCTGTGGCAGCTCCATTCTGCCTGGTTTGCCACTGCCTCTCAGTGAAGCAGAAACTGAAGGGTGATATCGCAGGCATGAGAATAGCAAGACAGCAGTTGCCTAGACATCTTCCAGCGCTCCCTGTCCCTTTTGCCCCCAACCAAAACTGCTACGTAACAGTAATAACTAATACTTCACCCTTTTTATCTCAATAGCACTTTACATACATTAACTAATTAATGCCACATGCAAAGGAACGGATGTGCAACAGGTTTTAAAGCAAACAAGCAACGAAAACAAGAATGTAAGATTGTAAACCAAGCCCTTTGCCAAACAGAACAAGGGAATCAGCCCATCCAGCACCAGCCAGGAAAACCACAAGAAAAGTTCATATGCAAACTCATCAGTTTATGGCAGGTATAGTCAGCAAGGCACATATCCAGCTCCATACTGTATAGTTATGAAGTTTCAGGCAGATTTTCAGGAAGGCAAGACACTGATCCTAGATTCTCCAAATATTGCTAATGATGCAAATTTACTTCACACTTGCTACTCTTGTGCTGAATCCCTAATCCAACTTCCATATTGGCTGTTTTGTGTTAGTATCTGACAACAGTTGTGTTTGGCTGTGGATAAAGCACAAATCTGTAAGGTATGTGCGTCCACTGTGGTTACACAAATTATAAAGGCTGCCTTCCCTGAGGATAGTGGCTTCTTTCATATGCCATTAAAACACTTCAAATTACAATAAGTCATCTATGATTTTTTTACATGTTTTTACATGTTTTAGGGAACCGATCATTAGTCTGATCATTAGGGGGAAAAAATCTCTACAGTGAAGTACAGCATAAAAAGCCTGGCCACATGATATCCCCGAATGTTTTTTTCCCCACTCTCTCATTCTCTCTGTTATGCCCTGGATTTCTCATTGGGGAACATCCAAGTGTTACTTATTTTTATTTTTCAAAACTGTTTACACCCAGTGATGACATTTTTTGAATTTCAGGTGCAAGTCTGCATTTTTGTAAGAATAAATCCCACTACAATTAAGTATTAATTTGTAAGTTTCTCAAGAAAAGAAGAAAAGGATGAATATAGGTAATGTAATACAATAAAATGTTTTTTAAAAAATCTAAACTATCAGTCCTGTGAGGTTGCAATCAAGAAATGAAACAGAATCCACAAAACAAACTCACTCTCCCAGTAAACTAGCAGAGCCAGCCATAAGGTTTTGGACTTCTAGTGATTTGAGTAAAAAACAAGATATGAAAATTTTTCAGTCTGATAGCTTGTGGCTAGTTATTTTGGCTACTACACAAGAAGTTGTTAATGGAATACTTGACCATCAAGAAAATCCTTTCCAAGACTCTCTGCCTTGTGTCACTATCCTTGCTGCTCTGCTAATTTCTGATGCAATCAATGTGCCTGGAGCCAAAAGAAGTTTACAAAATTATTATCTCTGAAGAACTGGCACACAGCACTTCAGAGACAGAGAGAGGATGAAATCCTGGCCTTGCTGAAGTCAATGGGAGTTCTGCCACTAACTTCAAATGAGGCAAGGATTTCACCCTGGGAGTTTAGTGAGTGTCACTTATCTGCTGGCACACTGGAATCAGCATAGCATGCTGTCGCAGACAGAGACAATCCAAGAAATAAGAACAAACAGGAGCTTGGGGGAAGCGGAAGAAAGACCTCTCAGACTGGGAAGAAAGGCAAAGGGAGGGAAAAAATAGAATATTGGAAGAGCCACAGGTTAGTATGTGTGCATGAGGAGAGAAAGAAACACCACAAAAATAGGACTAGGCCAAGAAAGACAAGATCAGGGTTTGAAAAGTTATCTCTGGTCATTTACTTGATGGTCAAGTGGCTCTCGTGTTGTGTTTTTAATACACTGAACAGTGTACATAATTCCCCCATGAAAAATTGATTATCCCTGGGGCAAAGGAAGTACACTGTCATCATGAAATCTAGCTAAATATGCCTCTCCCCCAACATCAGCCACTGAAGCATTTAAAGTACTTTGACACAGTGAAAATGACTTAACCCAAGAAATTTCACCTTCTGAAGCAAATACCTTGTTTTCAGCCACAATGCAGTCTGAGGTCTAATGATTGTCTCAGACCAGTTCAGGCAAGGGCATCTGCAAACTTTTATGCAGTGGGTCATATACATTTGGTGCCTACAAATGACCCACCCAAAAAGTTCAAATTGATTTACATTTCCTTCCTTGATTTGAATTCCTCAAAGCACTGCATATGAAGCTTAAAAGAGACAGATGTCTGGTTTGACAAGTCTGTTAACAAATAAAAACTATTAATTAAGGCCAAATAAAGGCTATGAAACTACTAAAAATAAACTTTTACTGTTCACCATAAATCAAGAACAAATAACCCAAACCACTAAAAGAAAGAAAGAAAGAAAGTTTCAGAGCTATGTTGGGCTGGTGCCAAACTAGCCCAATATTCATGGCTAAAAACTAACTTGGTGCTGGCAGTGACTGTGGTAGCAGCTGAACTCCCTGATCTCCTGGCCAGAGGAAAGGTTGCTGGGTGCCAGCTGAGATGGAGCAGAAAAGGAAAGAAAATATGATTAGGAAGAAATCTATTCTTTAACAAGGCATGTGTGTGTTTTACTAGATAGAGGTAGCAAAATGCAAGTACAATTCCAGAAATACCTCAGAAGGTTTTCGGTCTTCATGTCTGGAGCATGAATTCCTCCGGTGTCGAGATCTGGAATGCTGGGACCAGGTGGACAAGCCTACGGTATAAAAATGATCAACTGAAAAAGAGTGCTTTCATCAGTCAGAAAAAGACTTTGCTCACACTGTTCACACAAGTAGGCCAGTTGACTTCAATGATACTACTTGAGTAAGTAGAGCAAGATTCAGCCTTTTATCACACACCTCAAAAAGACTGTTTCATAATGAACAAGCAGGGGAAAACTGCTGGCTCAGTCTAGCACTTCTGTGATCACTTCCATGTATTTTTTTTTATCCCGACAGCTACATTTATTGGCTTCGCAAAAATGACACAGTTCTTTATTTGAGCAATACTGATCCAAACACAAATCACTTCCTTAGGATTAAAAACTAGCTGGGACGTGTGTGGATAGCCTGAGATGAAATCTTCAAAGCTAATGTACTGATGTCCCAGCACATCCATGCAGAACATACTCTGTCCCCATGATTTCTCTTAGGATGGAGTTCTTTTCAAGGTGAAACAGAAAGCCATTCTACACCCAGGAACCCTAAGACTATATGATATCTGTCTGTCTTCTGGCATGAGGAAATTACTGAGCAGTGTCATGGGGTTTTTATATGTAGAATTCTTCAGTCATTATACTCAGGACCAACTATTTCCCCTGGTCCCAGCATTCTTCAATACGGAGTGGATGCCTTTACCTGCTTTTAAGAAAATTATTCTATCTGAAGTCAGGGAGAGGGGGGGAGAATGTATCCCACTATAAATGCTATGACACCACAGGACCAGCACAAAACCTGTGACCAAAACCTGCTTATGGTGAGCCTGTGCTGATCAATTTAATTTAATCAAATGACACTTTATTGGCATGACAAGGTACACAAATGTTACTCAAGTCACACTATATGACAATGATGAAAGGAAGAGACAATAGATTAGCATGATAGTGGTTAACAAAGGAGGAGGGAGGACTGGAAAATGAAGCACAGAAGTTGACACAGAGGATGTAATGGGGAGATCAGAGTGTCCACATAACCAGAGACAGCACTGCAAAGATTCCACAGCTCTGAGCCTTAAACATTAACAAACAAAGCGGGGTTGGCACAATGGCCTTAAGGTTAATACTCAGTTCTTTGCTGTCTCGGCCAGTAAGTGCTGGGAGCAATGTGTAGGCTTCAGCTGCGGCCCATGAGAGCAGTATTGCCTCACATCACTCAACAGAAACCTGCAGTAGTATGCAAGTAATATGGCAATGAAAGCTGAATAAGAACAGGTCTTCAATCCTCCCTCTACTGGGAACACAAAAAATTATTTTCAATGTAAATTGACTTCACAAGACTGTCACTCGAAAGAGATAATACATAGCTGCTGGACAGAAGCATCCACTAAACTATAATTTTACAACATTTGGCCTTCCACGGTCTTCAGGTAGTAACACATTTGTAAGTTTGGTTAAAATTGCTCTGTTACAGAGTGGTAAACAATGGATGGTACATGGAATGTTCACAGTGGCACAAGTTAAGTCAATGTGTGTAGCAACTGGATAGAAATCATATCCTTTAGGATAAACCCATCAGAAAATAGTGATATAAAGGGACACATTCAATGTAAAAACTAATAATTTGGGGGTCCGCGTCTCTTTATATGCCCTCACTTGGGAGCACAGGCACTGCTTTGCACAGATATGGAACTGCCAACGCTGCTATTTATAATTTCCGGTCAAGAGAGCACAGGTGCATACACTCATACAGTGGAGCACCCACAGAGACATATACTTGAAGTTGTTGCAGGTACTTCACATGACCCTGAGTCCTCCTTGCCATTGTTGTTTTGTTTTATCTTGTCTTATAGTCACATTTTGATACAGTAAAATGTTTTTCTCTTCCTTGTGCTGCATGAAAGATCCACACAAAACAGAGGAAAGTAACTAAGGGTGATTCATTTACGTGCAGAAAGTCAACACAAGGTTTATGTACCACTTAAGTCTCCTTTAAAACCTATTTTGAGACCTGAAGTGAAACTTAAGTGGTGCACTGGTCTTCTGCTGGACCTTAGCACAGGGGAGAATTTCACTCTGACTGGCTATCCAAGGTAAACAGTGAAACCAACCATAAAGAACTGACAAATGCCCATAGCAAATGAATGGGAAAAAAACACATTAAACTATTTTTCTCTTTAGTCCCTTTCAGTTATAGTATTTAAATGTTATTGTTAAAAATATAAGTAAAAATAATTCAGAGAAGTATGCTTTTCCAATTGACTGTGCCCCTTTAAGGTACACAGCCACACACACTTTTGCACCTAGTTGTCCAGATCCTAATAGTTTTTCCAATCTCAAAAACATTCATGTCTGATCGACTACAGTGAGAGCTATTGAAATATTTGGCTAATTAGGTTGTTGCAGCAGCAATCCATAGGTGGATATGATTGCTGGTTTTGCTTATATATTGGGGGGGGGTTGTTTGTTTTTTGCATTCAGGGTACTGAATGACAAACTCCATTAACAAGATGTTGTTTTATTCTGTAGCTTCTGCCAGTAACACAGCTAGTAACTCTGGAAGTTTGTTACAGTTGTTCACAAGTGATGCATGCATCTGGCAAAATTAGAACAGCAGCAATGTGATATACTTCTGAATTTTTAACTGTGTGCTTTAATTCAGCTCTAGTGATAAGTTTACATCAATTGGAGATTGACAGTAACCAAGCATATGGCTTTTTCTAAACAAGCTGCTAATGGATAGATTTTTCAGATCGTGTGTGTGTCCTTGGGAAGCTACTGGAGGTGGGTAGCAAAAATAATAATTGGCATATCTTCTGTCTCCATTTGTTTCATTAATATCCTTTTGGTTAATTCAAAATATTTCTCAACTCTGTTACTAGCAGATGCTACAAAACAAAACATCATCCTAAATATAATTCTGTTAATCTCAATAGTGAAGAACATTACAGCTAGGCCACTGACCTGACCTCTTAGTGCTGCATGGAGACTCAAATCCTATCACCATTTCCTAAATCTTAATACTACTTCCTAAATTGCTCTGACATGCTTATGTTAATATAGAAACTTTACACTAGATTCCCCATTCTGGGAGGAATAATTCAAATTAGACCAGACCACTACAGAGTATATTTGTGGCTGATATTTTCTCCCAAAAATCTAATCACTTCCTAAAATGAAGGACAGTACAAAGTTTCTAACATAATTCAAGAATGACTGTTTCCTCCCAACCCTACATTTTAGCTGATGAATATATAGTGTAACCTTTTAATAACAGGTACCAATGGGGCTTCTGATTTTTTTTTCTGGCCAACAGAACAGGCTGTTTATAATACCATGCAACAAATGTGGGGGAACTTCTGGCTGAATTAAGATTTTACTGACCATTAGGACAGGCAACTGTAGTTAACAAGTGACCACTGGCACAGGTTTCATTTTAATAGGGAAAAACATCCAATTAATGAATAAACAAACACATAATAAATAATTATTAAGCATGCAGTATAACAGATGCAAACATCAACTGTTTTAGATAACATCATTTAGAAACACAAATGCAACAAATTAAAGGAGCAAAAGAAGTGACACAACAGGACTAAATATAACTACTCCTCATAATATGTGAAAGGAAAGATCTGATTCTACTTCCAATGAAATCAATGGCAAGATATCACTGGATTCAATGGAACAAGGATCAAGCCACAGCATTTCAACAAAGGGGGTTTGACTAGTTAAATCTGTCCATTCCTTGGGTAACCCAGGAAGAATATTGAAATAAGCAAGAAAACCACAAGAGGGGAAAAAAGGAAGCATGAAAGGCAAATCACTTTTCATTTCCACCCTTTAGTCGAAATTTGGTAGCAGAGTGATCTCTGAATAATCACTGAAAGAAAAAGTTCATAGGCAATTACAGATATTTCACTGATAAATTACCTGATTTTTATGTCCAATTACATGTACTGAAGGACATTCCTGGATTACAGGAAAGTGGTTACCTGTCATTGCTAAAATAAAAGTTGTGGAGCAGGTCTAGAAACAATGTGGTGCTTTTGTATTATATGCGCTGTAGATAAACTTAAGAATACATGAATTTGTATTTTAGAGAGATTCTTGGTATTTTTCAGACAAAACAAATCCTCAGTATTAAAGTTGCACAACTTCTATGTAACCAATGTATTTCTAAAAAATAGTCTTCTCCCACCAGTAATTCACACGTTTTCCCAGTTTCAGAGAAAAAAGCACAAGACAGTGATCGAGACTGGCAAGCCATCAAAGATCAAGACAATGTTTTACAGTTAAACTCCAGTCTTTGTAAAAAAAAAAATCAATCAATCAAATGGAGATATCAAAAGTCTGCACCACTGAGGGTTTTACAAATAAAACATTCCTAACTAACCAATTTACCTTGGGGAAATCTTTCTTGTATACTACATGAATTAATTCTATAACAGATGGAAGATTAATGACAAACGGTAACTCCATCACAGTTGTTGTACATGCCAAAATCCACGTTCGATAGTGAATATGAAATACACAATTCCAAAGCACAGAGTGTAGCAGCCATTGCAGCGCATCAACCTGAGTATAGAAACAATGGAGAAGTAATGAAAATTGGAATCCTTCATCCTAATATCTCTTTCCTTCTACGAGTGGGCCAAATTGTTCTGTGGGCAGCTTGACCCTAAAATACATCTTCATAAGCCTGGTTTACAAGTTAATGGGAAATCTTTTTAACTAATGGATGACCATGACACTTTATTATGGGCAGGGAGAGGATGGTCTGATCAAAGTGCTGTATTTAACCTACAAATAAAATCACAGTGATACACTTTAAGTCTTCAGAACTAACAAAGCATTACCCAAAATACACGATCCAATCAGCATTAGAAAATCAGATATAAATATATATTCTTAAGGGACCTATATACTTCCTATTAACAGGCAATGTATGTAGTCAAGCAGCTAACATTAACACCTACTGGGAGTTAAGCATACAAAGCATCCAGGTATTACTGGGAACAGAGACCCCTAGGAAACTCCTTTCTTAAACCAAAAAAAATTCCTCATGGGTGCCAGAGTGGGTTATATCAGTCTGTTTGGGCCTGATCCAACAACTCCCACTGATGTCAATGCAAAAATCCCATTGATTTCAATGAGAGGCAAATCAGCCCCTTACTTCAAGTCTGCATTTTGTTTTCCCTCCATCAGAAAATTTATTTAACTAGGCATAATTAAAAATAAATGGACAGTCTCTGGTTAAGAGAAGCAAGGCTTTGGCAGACCACAGCACTGGAGAGACAAGGAACGAGGCTGATAGGAAGATATAAGTAGAGCAACTTTCCTATATTATCTTCAGAGACTACGTGCCTGACATTAGCCAAAGCCATATCTTTTTTTCACTTGTACACTATTAATGAAATTACAAAAATACAGCTCCTTCAGTATTAGAAGAAAACTGTGATCAAGAAATTAGAGGAGACGTGTTTCACACTTATGAAAAAAATAGAATTTTTAAAAGGAAAAGAAAAAACGATCGTCTCTAACTATATCACTTTGTGAAATGACCACTCAAAAATATGTTTTGATTTTAGAAAGCCCACTAAAACAGAGAAGTCCTTAGCGCTACCAAAGCACATCCAAAATCTTAGCAAATTCTCCCCATCATCCAATATTCCACTCAGCATGAAGATATTCAGTTATACTGTATATCATGCATAACACTGTTGTAAAACCACCTGTAAGGCATCCAGCAGTGTCCCAAGAGAGCTAGAGGCTGCTACAGCCTCTGAACACTTCAAAGCTTGAGAACACTGGGAGTCTGAACACACTTTTCCTACCATAAATACAACTCTGCTACATCACTAAACCAAGCAGCACAACAGTGCAAAACATTTCTGACATGGATGCTCGCCTGGCTGCTGTTTTTGCTAAGTGCTGGCATTTCCAGCTGCCTACACTTTTTCCAGACTTGCTCTGAGGTAGAGTAGACACTGCTGCCAACACCACACTCTGTCAGAAAGATCTGCAGCCTGAGAAGTAAAAGGAAATGCTTAGTCTCCCTGTCTGCTGCCTGAGTGCCACTCTTCACAGTAAAGCCTTGTTTCAGGAATACCTCAACTGGCCAATGGTCAAACTACAGGATAAAGATCCAACATGAGGGGCACAAAGTAAACAGCAGAAGAGTTTCTAAGGCTAATTTCCCCCATTCTACTTAGTAAAGACATAGCTGCACATGTATAAGTCCACATATCATTTCCTATATATAGGGCCCTACCAAATTCACAGTCATGAAAAACGCATCACGGATTGTGAAATCTGGTCTCCCCCCATGAAATCTTGTCTTTTGTGTGCTTTTACCTTATACTATAGAGAGTTCAGAGGGGGAGACCAGTGTTTCTCAAATTGGGTGTCCTGACCCCAAAGGGAGTAGCACGGGTTCACAAGGTTATTTTAGGGGGTTGAGGTATTGCTACCCTTACTTCTGCGCTACCTTCAGAGCTGGGTGGTTAGAGAGCAGCGGCTGTTGGCTGGGCACCCAGCTCTGAAGGCAGCATCCTGTCAGCAACAGCGCAGAAATAAGGGTGGCAATACCATACCATGCCACCATTACTTCTGCGCTGCCGCCTTCAGAGCTGGGTGGCCGGAGACTGGCGGCTGCTGACTGAAGGCCCAGCTGTACAGGCAGCAGCGCAGAAGTAAGGATGGCAACACCATACCATTTCATCCTTACTTCTGTGCCGCTGCTGGCGGTGGCTCTGCCTTCAAAGCTGGGCTCCCAGCCAGCAGCCACCGCTCTTCAGCTGCCCAGCACTGCCGCCAGCAACAGCAGTGCAGAAGTAAGGGTAGAAATACCGCAATCCCCCTACAATAACTTTGCAAACCGCCCCACAACTCCTTTTTGGGTCAGGACGCCTACAATTACAACACCGTGAAATTTCAGATTTAAATAGCCGAAATCATGAAATTTACGATTTTTTTAATCCTATGACCGTGAAATTGACCAAAATGGACCATGAATTTGGTAGGGCCCTCCCTATCTATGACTACTAAAGAAGTGGTCTAATTAAAAAAAAGATTGAAAATGAACAATACAAAAGGTATTTTACATGCAGTTTGAAGACAGGTGCCTCATTTTTCTCATCTTTCATCACCATTAGCCTTAGTTCTCTCCATTAGCTACTTTGCAGACTTTTTGTCCCAGAAAACATAGATCATCTTCTGTACTGCAAGTCACCTAGGCCAAAACTTTCAACTGTGAGAGCCTAAAATCAAGCACCTAAATCCATATTTAAACACTACACTAAAAAGACCTCATTTTTGAGGTGATGATCATGGGATGTCATTGGAAGTTGTGCACAGTACTGAAAATCAGGCCTTGGATGTCTCCGATTGTGCCCTCAGAAATTAAGATACCTGTAATTATGGGTCAATTTTGGACATTGTATCCATACAGTTTGGGGAAAAGGATTCTCTGCATCTCAAACAAAATCCCCTTTTGTCATTTGTCAACATATTTGTTTCGGTTCCTTTCCAGATCATTTATTACAATGACCAAATATCCATTAGTAGTAGCCACATTCTTCAGATGGATTCTTCATAGGGAAGTTAGGATACACATCGACTCTTCATCAGAACCTATATTAAGTAAATCAGTATTTTTTACCTTGGATTCTGCTATGTCCTGGTTACCTTTAGGGACGACCAGGACTTTGATATTAGAGTGCAATTCTGATTACATTGCATTTTAGCTTGCATCTCCAAAGCAAAAGTACTTCTCATTGAGATCCCAGGTCTGGTGTTAATTAGGGTATTATCTCTAAATCCTTTGAATCTTTTCTATTTCTACCTAACTTTCGGCTTTAATGGCCTGTCTTTCTGCAATGACAACCTGTGCTGAATGTGTCTCTGATTTTGCTTCCACATTAGATAATGTATATTGTAGAGTGCTCGCCATTAACAGCTTCAATATGTACATCTTCCACAGAGTTTCACATCTTATCTGAAGATGTATAGGGCAGGGAATATGCCTTCTTAGAAGTGCCTAATATGTTTTTGGGCACTATAACATAATAAACAATACTGTAAGACTGCACCTTCAGGAGCATACTGCCTTTACATAGTGTGCTTGGACATCAGCTCAGTACTATTGAGAAGGACAAGCACCATATAATGAATCAGCCATCACTATGGACACAACTTTGTCATGGTAAAAATAAACAAAATTCATGGCACAATCATGGCAAAAAATAGATAATTCACATGGTGGTCACAGCAACCTTGTGGACACTGCTGGTTAGTTCACTCTGGTCTAATATTCCTCTTTGAAACGGGACTAGAACAAATTAAATGAACAAACTGTTAATGTGCAGTAGCTGATCAAAATGAAGGAACTTTTAATGCACGGTGGCTGATCAAAGCAAATGAATAGACTGTTACTGTGGACCCTGCTGCCGCACATTAACAGTTTGCAAGTTCAATTTTGATCTGGTCCTGTTTCAAAGAGGACTAGATCAGAGCAAATTAATGAATTGTTAATGCACCACAACTGATCAAAGCAAACAGACTGTTAATGCATGGCAGCAGGGTCCATATAAATGGCAACATTCATAGTTTCATGGCAATGGTAACTGCCGTGACATAATCGTATCCTTAATCATCAATGCCGCCTCTTGTGAGTTTTCTTTACAAGACTCCTATTCAAATACTGAGCATACCCAATTTTGTTTAGGTTGTAAGATCTGACAAGATCACATAGCGATATGGATGCAAATACAGATGGTACTCAAATAGACATTGAAAATCTGCAATTAAATTAACAATAAAACTTCAGAGACACAAGGTAGGTGAGGTAATATCTTTCATTGGACCAACTTCTTTTGGTGGAAGGGACAAGCTTTTGAGCTTCACAGAGGTTGGTCCAATAAGATGTGTCACCTCACCTAACTTGTCTCCTCATATCCTGCAACCAGCATGTCTACAACAACATTGAAAATCAAATGTCAGAAATTACTGCAGTGGAATGACGTCACAATAGGAAAGAACTAAAGTGGGCCCTGTGAGTATGAAATGTCCCATGGGATCCATGAGTTCTCCACACTTTTAGAGGAGTGGCACAAAATGAGATATGTGCATATGCAAGGTCACATGTGCATTGTCAAAGATAATAAAATATTCAGATGTATACTGCTGAGAGAGGAAAGAACAGGAGGGGACCTGCGTTAACTTACTGTGGATAGTGTACGTTCACCATTTTAGCGCCACACGTAGTGTAACTGTGTGAAATTGCTGTAAAGACACCACAGGGATCATACGGTTCAAGAGCAGTAATTGGACAGTTATTGATGACATTTTATTTTTGTGCAACATAAACATTGATTAGAGAGGGGAGGCTGTTGCTTTTCATGTTTTGATGATGTGTGTTTTTTCATCGCAAGGATTATCAGATCATAATATGCCACTACAATTATTATTATTGTAATGATGTGCCAATTGAGATGAGGTTGATGGATTAGCAAATCCTCCAGCAGAAGAAGCATGAGAAAGGGGACTTGGATTTGTGGAAATGTGTCTCGGGTTGTATTTGCATCCAGGCCTTTTATATAGGTAGGGCCCTACCAAATTCATGGTCCATTTTGGACAATTTCATAAACACAGGATTTTTAAAATTGTAAATTTCATTATTTCAGCTATTTAAATCTGAAATTTCATGGTGTTGTAATTGTAGCGGTCCTGACCCAAAAAGGAGTTGTGAGGGGGGTTAAAAAGTTATTGTAGGGGGAGGGTTGCAGTACTGCTACCCTTACTTCTGCGCTGCTAATGTTGCTGGCGGCGGTGCTGAGCAGCTAAAGAGCGGTGGTTGCTGGCCAGGAGCCCAGCTCTGAAGGCAGAGCTGCCACCAGCAGCAGCGCAGAAGTAAGGATGGCATGGTATGGTATTGCCACCCTTACTTCTGTGCTGCTGCCTGTAGAGCTGGGCTCTCAGTCAGCAGCTGCTACTCTCCGGCCACCCAGCTCTGAAGGCGGCAGCACAGAAGTAAGGATGGCATGGTATTGTATTGCCACCCTTACTTCTACACTGCTGCTGGCGGGACACCGCCTTTAGAGCTGGGCGCTCAGCCAACAACCGCTCCTCCCCAGCCACCCAGCTCTGAAGGCAGTGTAGAAGTAAGGGTGGCAATACCTCAACCCCCTAAAATAACCTTGCGACCCTCCTGCAATTCCCTTTTGGGTCAGGACGCCCAATTTGAGAAACACTGGTCTCCCACATGAAATCTGTATAGTATAGGGTAAAAGCACCCAAAAGACCACATTTCACAGTCCGTGATGCATTTTTAATGGCCGTGAATTTGGCAGGGCCCTAGTCATAGGGTTATAGTTTCCCTGTCACTCAAACAGTATCTGGTATTATGTTTCCCATTCTCTGAGAATGTATTTATACAAAATCTGATCTCATAGCCTTGCTTCTATGTATTAAGCTAAACGCAAATAATCACACCAGAGTCTGTTGATTTTTAAAATAAGAAAAATATTAAAACACAAACTCTACCTTCACATTTAAGTTTGAATGAGTGACAAATGCTTGTTTTTCATTAATTATTATTATTATTGCCTTGTGAATATGTAGGCTTCTGCGCTCAGGAAAATAAAGCACCTATTCCCTTTAAGGTAAAAGCTATTAGGGTGGGCATTAGTGGACAAGTTAGGGTCAGCACTAAGGGGTCATCAGTGGACAAGTTAGCCCCAAATGATACACACTTGGCCTCAAACTGAAGCCAAGATGCCTGGCCACACTTTCCCATTGAGTTGTCTCTTGAAAAACCCACAACCAAAGGATGAATAGTCTAACAGTCGGGTGCCCGATCCTACCCATTAATCCCAATGGGAATTTTGCCAATTAGTTCAGTGACAGCAATGGCAAACTCTAAAGCTGTAGTACTGCACCAAGCAATGTGGCATGAGTGCACGAAGCTCACTGGAGGTCAAGAGGCACTAGTAACTCTGATGAGCAGCAGATGTTAGGCAAGAGGATTCCAACTAAGTGTTGATTAAAATTTTAATTTTTCAATTAGAAGACAGCTGTTTGAAGTGCTTGGAATAGTAGATTTAATTGTCTTGTGCTTCTGGAGTCTTTGAGGAGAAAAATGGTTTGTAAAAAGCTTGAAATCTTTCAACAAAAAAGTAGAGGCCAAAAGTTCAGAGAATTCTCTATCTAGTGCTTTATCACACGGAGGCTCTAACTAAACTGCAGAATAAATGCTTGACGCAAGTACTACTAGTGAAGCGAATCAAAGAGACTGCTGATAAAATAATTGTGTGTCTGACTCTGGAAATTAAGATAACAGCAATAGAGATTAATAATCTGACCAACGAGGAGAAAGCCTGAGGAGAAGGTGAAGCAGAGAGAGTAAAATCTCTTATCCCACTCACTGGCAAATTTACAACTTGGAGAACAAGGCCTAAAACTATGATTCTTCAAACATCTACTACTGCTTGTGATGCTTATTATATTAATTAAGAGAGTAGCCAATGGGGAAAGAGTGGATGCATCAGTGCCAGAATGTCAATCACTGTGCTTAGTATGTGCTCCTAGTAACTCACTAGATCCTCTATTCCATGGCTTTCTGGTGGGTGGAGCTACTTGCAAGAATGTTTTGGAAATTAACTAGGTCTATGAACTTCCAGAGTTGGACCATTATGGTTGCTTCTTGCCTGGAAACAAGGAGGATCCTGACTTTGCTTAGGACATGGGTATATGTCCAGAATAAAAGGATGTTTCTTATAGACAGTCAGAAAATGAAGCCCAGCTGTGAAGAGCTGTGTGTGTATACATACAGAGATTACCTATGAAAAAACAAATGTGGAAGGTGCAGTGAGCTGGTTTGGGGCCACTGCATCAGAGGGGATGTCCTTGTGGATGCTGAAGCCTCTCAGGATGACAAGTCAGATTTTATCATTATGTCACACATCATCTCAGATTTTATGGGAAATTCTTGATTTGAGGTCTACAGATTAGCATAATGCATATGTTGGATTTGTGTCTCAAACTACAAAGTAATTTTAGACAATAGTAAAGAAAAGCTAGAGTGAAGCCGAGTGAAGCCAAGTGAAGCCTGGAAAGAAAGTGCAACAAAAGCAAGAGAGAGGAAGGAAGTGGTATATACTTGAAATAATATTTGGAGAAAATATTAATAAAATCTGACAGGTATTTATCAAATAATTTAACAAATACATTTTGAACTATTTGACAAGACTTACTACTAAGTTATACTTTATCAATTTGTTAGTTAACACTGCGTAATAAACAGTACACTACTACTTTTTTCCTTTAAATCACAATGAGCATAAAAACACAGGTATTTTTTATCCTAGCTAGCTGTCTTAGACCTCTGACTAGCATGTATCAGACTCATTTTTTGAAAAATGAGTATAATTATTAGAAAAACACAACTTCACTTTTGAAGAGATGGATATTCCAATATACAAAGCAGTGATATAGTTAGATAAATAACAACAACAGATGAGTGAACTTGTTCTACTGAATTTCAGACCCAGTCAACTGTCACAGTTTGAAACTTCAACTCAAAGATTATCTAGTTCAGGTTCTACTTTAAAAAGTCCATGATACAAAGAGCAGAAAGGGGTCAGAGTAAAAACTAGATTAAGATGTATGGTGAAAATGGCACCAATAATGATCAAAGTGAAATACAAGGAGACTGTAAAAAAGGGAGTTCGGGGGTGGACGGAGGGAGAAGAAAAATTCTAATGAAAATACACTGTATATAGAATTTTGAGGGTTACTCTCTATTCTCTATAGAAAGACGTTTGCTTCTTTTTCATCTATTCTTCTTTGGAAGGATTTAAATTGTTTTACCATAATACCAAAACATTTTGTTCCCAAATCCAAAAATAGCTTAATAGATTTTTCAAAATCTCCAACTCTATGAGGTTCTCCCAGCTTTATTAAGGGGCCAAATCCCAAAAGCCCTTACTGGTTTTTTTTAAATCTACTCCTTACTCAGGCAAACTCCTAATAAAGTCAGTTTTTCTTTTTTCACCTTCTCCACTCCTTTTTTCACACATTGATTTCCATAGCAGTTTGCCTATGTAAGGGTTAAGTTGTAGGTCCTGATATTAGGTCTACATAGGCCAGTCCCCACTATTGTCAGTGAGATTCCACATGGGTGTAGGAGTCCACCTACATGGCTTCTGCTGCAGGATCAGGGCCTAAAAACCTGATTCAAAGTCCACTGAAGTCAGTGGAAAGTCTCCCAATAACTTTCTGTTGAGTTTTGGTTTAAGCTTTAATTAAAGACCTCAGGATCTTGCCTAATAACGCTTTGCACATATATAGCGCCCTTTGTCCAAGACGACATGTACCCATGTAGACCAGATTAGAACCAGGATAATGCCTTTGACAACTGTATAAATTACGAAGCTGGAGAATACAAGTAACTTGTTTGACTTGCCCGAACAAGAATCTTAGCACAATTCCCACCCCACCACTATGTCACAATTTCTTTTAAAATGAAAGAATACCAATTCTCCATTATCTGAACAAGTGAGATATTTTAAGTAGCTCATATTAATTATGCCAAGAGACACCCATACTACTGAACAAATCAAATTCTTTTTTTCCTGAATGTATGTCATCCACTAATGTTAATAACACCAAAATAAACATAGGAAACCTTTAATATTCATTAAAAAAAGATTGTCACAAATAATTATTCTTATAAAAGTCTGAGGCAGAAGAATTATATGCAACCATTGTACAAGGAGAGTATGAAATCGTCAAAAAAAATTACAATTTTAGAGCAATCTTCTGTCCCTCTATTAAAAGTTAAGCAAGTCAACAATGTTAATAACTGATGATGTGCTAATTCTGTTCTTGTAATAAGCTGTATTGCTTGCACCACAAAGGACCTTTAAAAAAATTCTTTGTTTCACCTTATTATCAAACACTCTATAATCAACAGCAAGTCTTGGGGCATGCTGTTATATACAGCTCACCTATTCTGAAAATATTTTATTGTAGAACAGTTTCCTAATATTTGTGTTCTCCCCCAACTTTCTGTGACCCAGCTGCTATGCAAAATACCTCCGTTATGTAAAATATTACATTAAAGTATGGTTTCAACAAACTCATAACCTAGTGCTCTCCAAGCACAACAAAGGAGCACTTACTGCCATTGTCATCAGAATCCTCACTGCTGCTAGGAAGCCGACCTCGTTTCATGATCTCCACGGGAAACAGCTGGTGGCCTGTAAAGCAATGAGACAGCACTTAACCCAAGATAATACACAACCAGCAAGTTGTGTTTCAGATGGCATTCCAGGATTTACAGCATACAAATGAAAACAAACAGCTTTAAATAGCATTTAAAATATAAATAGTAAACATCCAAAAGATGAGTAATTAGACATATATCATATGGGCAGGTGAAAATGTGATTTAAGGAGGTCTGATGACAGTCCTGTGGTCACATTCATCTCCAGAAGCAAAAGCATATTTTTGTGTTTTCAGAAGTCTACAGTAGGTGAAGACCTACAGTAAAAGTACTCACACTGGTTAGATTTTCCTCCACCCCATTGTGGCTCTAGATTAGCAATAAAATTGTAGTATTATTGCCTCTGTAAATATGTAGATTGGCTGATATGTTTTTGAAGCAATTTTAGTCCTGGTGGAAGGTGCCAGCGTAACAGCACTGGAGAAAAAAGTCATCCATTTATCCACAGAGCAGGGAGCAGCAATGGAGTCTTCCCCTCTCTAACCAGCTAATGTGCATCAACCATGCTCTAGAACAGAGATTCTCAAACTATGGTCCTCGTACCCAAGCTCCATTCTGGTGGTCCGTGGATAGTTCCCTCTAAGGTGAGCGCCTGGGCGGCCGCACACAAGAGAATGAAGGGCCACCCATCTAATTAGTGGGGGCGCAGGCATGGCTCCACTAATTAGCTGCCTGGACCCTGGAGATGATGCACATGTAAGGTGAGGTGGTTGCCTTGGGGGAAATGGGGGATAGGTGGGAGGGGACAGTGGGTTGAGAAGAGGGGGTGGGGAGAATTTGAGATGTGCAGGACTGCGGCAGCCAGAGAAAAAAGCGACTTTCCCCAGCTCCAGGACTGCGGCTGCGGGGAAGAGACGGCCCTCCTTCCCAGCCTCAGCACTGTGGCTGCTGCGGTGGGGGAGAAACCCCGCTTCTTCCCAGCCCCAGCTCAGGGGCTGCTGCAGTGGGGGAAAGAGGGAGAGATCCCCCTTCTTCCCAACCCCAGCTTGGGGGCTGCCGCGGCAGGGGAGAGAGGGCACATCCATTGCGTTAGAAAGGTAAGACTACTGATATTAAAATGAGTTGTATGCTTTTATTTGTAGAACAAAAAAGTTTATTATTATTACTTTTTTTATATAGCGCTTTTATCCAAAGCGCTTTACAATAGTTAGCTAATGGTACAAACAACATTTGGAAAGATCATTAAGTGGTCCAACGAGACACTCAGCCATTTTCAAGTGGTCTGCGGAAAAAAAAGTTTGAGAACCACTGCTCTAGAATAGTGCTTCTCAAAGCCGGTCCACCGCTTTTTCAGGGAAAGCCCCTGGCGGTCCGGGCCGGTTTGTTTACCTGCCGCGGTTCGCTGCTCCAGGCCAATGGGGGCTGCGGGAAGCAGCATGGGCCGAGGGATGTGCTGGCCGCCCTTCCCGCTGCCCCCATTGGCCTGGAGCGGCGAACCGCAGCCAGTGGGAGCCGCAATCGGCCAAACCTGCGGATGCGGTAGGTAAACAAACCGGCCCAGACCGCCAGGGGCTTTCCCTGCACAAGCGGTGGCCCGACTTTGAGAAGCACTGCTCTAGAAGAAACCACCTCTGTGATGACAGAACAGTTCCCTCCTCCCAAGCATGCTTTTATATTACCCTCTCTGGCCTAATGCCAAATGTTATGCTGGCTTCTTTGATGCAGCATGCCTGTTCTGTAGGAGCTAGACAGACCCCCCAACTCGTAATAAAGAGGCTGCTAGGAAACTGCCGGATGGCAATGACTTTCAGTAACTATCAAGCTGAACTGCCCTTGAACCCACTGACTTAAGATACACAACTTTCACCTCTAACACCAACACCCCAAGCAGAGGTGATATGTTCTAATGCTTTATGATGTGGAATAATTCTAAATTTAATTTTCTTTAAAGTCTTCAATAGCTGGTGAGCATCGAAATGTAAAAGCCCATAAAAATTGAAGTTAAAAAGCGGAAACAACATGACATGACAAGGGTAGCAAAGCATGTTCACCATGAGTTAAAGTGACAAGTACTCTAGGGTGTACATCGAATTCCATGAGTCTTCATTTGCCATGTATCAACTGTAGTGACAATGAGAACTGGGTGATGCATTAGCAGCAAAATGCCAATGCACCCCTCCCAGGGGCAGATTCAGAAATCAACTGCCTAAGATTTTTGATTCTTACTTGGTGCAGAAAATCTAAACCTGGTATTCTCATATAAACTGGGATTTCCTAAGAACCTTTCAGCAAAACAGCTCCATGCTGTATGGGGCCAGTGGAAGAAATAGCTTCAATACATAACCAGGTTCAGAGAGACAAATATATCTCATTGCAGTAAAATTGCTGTTAGTACTTTCAACTTTTGTAAGAACAATTCCCACTTGAAAAGAGGGAAGTCTTGACCAAAACTTGCTGATAGTCCCAATAAAAATGTACAAATACCTTCTCAAACAAAATGACTCATATACAGAAAGGGGTACGGGTTTTTTGCTTAATTAACTCCCATTTTATCATAATTGAAAGATCTTGAGTAATGAAAGCCACAATTATCTTTTACTTCTCCAGGGAACCTGGTATAATAATAAGGGTTGATGCACTGGAGGATTTTCCTCCTTTGTGGCACTATGTAAAATCAATAAGATTGATTTATCTAACCTAAAGTGACTTACCGTATCAGAAATTAGAGTGAATATGGCTGTCTTTGAGATGCACAGTGGTTTTATGTTGCAAATGTTTGTCCACTAAAAGTTAATATGAAACCAAATACACCTCTACCCCTATATAACGCTGTCCTCGGGAGTCAAAAAATCTTACCGCATTATAGGTAAAACCGCGTTATATCGAACTTGTTTTGATCCGCACTGCTTTACCACGTTATATCCGAATTCGTGTTATATCGGGTCACGTTATATCGGGGTAGAGGTGTCGCTAATTTCATCATGACTTTTCATAACTATTTCAGAGGGCAACATATATTCAGAGGCGAAAGAATAATAATCAATTACACAATCTTCCCCCAGGTAATTTCAGAGGTGAAAGAATAATAATCAGTTACACAATCTCCCACAATTATATTATTAAACTTTTTCTGAATCAACAATTTTAGAATAAACTAGAACTTTATGCATTTAATAGACAGATTCAATATCAAGCTCAAAATACATGAGTCAGGCAGCAGCCATAAAGTTTGGATATAGATTTGGATTAAGTTTAAAGGTTTCAGATCCAGGATTTGGTATGACTCATTATAAAGAAAGTTCATTTGCAAAATTCAGATTCAAATCCCCAAAAAAGGCTTGGGAAACATACCCCAGATCTATGCGCTTCAGGACTAAGCCTACTCACGAGGATGAAATACACCTGTGCCTCAATTTACACCTCCTCCCAAGCCACAAACTCTACCTGCAATTTAAAGAAATATTAACAATACCAACGTAAAATTTTCTTACAGTGAAAATATTTCCTATGATTCAAGTAAAGAGGGCACTGAGAGAAACAGTGAAAAAATAAAATACAAATATCTAAGCTGCATACCTATAGCCCTAGACATCC
This sequence comes from Emys orbicularis, assembly GCF_028017835.1. Taxonomy (NCBI): domain Eukaryota; kingdom Metazoa; phylum Chordata; order Testudines; family Emydidae; genus Emys; species Emys orbicularis. The sequence goes on along the minus strand of NC_088687.1, from coordinate 47,326,536 downwards.
CTGTTGGCCCATCTCTGACGTTTTCGCATTTGGTCCACAATTATTATATACACAGAAATTGCAAATAACATTTTATGTACATTGTGATGCTCAGGTGCCAATCAGAGCCGATTCCAAGCATACATAGTACAACTACTGTTTAGATTTCTTTCAGACAAGAAATGAGAATAATATTTCTGTCCAGCTTGGACTGAAATACTAGACAACCTCTGGCCAAGAGCAAGAAGACTAACCAAGAACTTTGTATAAGGTAGCAAATATAATTTCAGTCTTACAACCATTCTACTCCTCCTTTTCCCGAGTTCTTGCCCATCTATGAATGAGCATTTGGACACACAGTATTCAACCCCAGCACGATCCCAGCTATTGAAAAACCAAAGCAAAAATCTACTTGGCACTAATGGAATAAAGTCAGTAATCACTCTACAATAGATGTTCCCTGTAAGACAAATTTGTCCTCAGTTATGCGGGTGTAAATAGCAGGAATTCCAGTGATAATAAAAAGCAACAAAGAGTCCTGTGGCACCTTATAGACTAACAGATGTATTGGAGCATAAGCTTTCGTGGGTGAATACCCACTTCGTCAGATGCATGTAATGGAAATTTCCATTAAGTTTAAAGGTTTCACGTCTGACAAAGTGGGTATCATGCATGATAAATAAGCACAAAGGCTTGATTCATATGTCAGTCTAGAACTTCAGAACTGTCCTAACTTTTGTATCTTTAAGTCAAACCTTTAGCATTCCTTTAACAATGTAGGTTGTGGCTTAATTTCCAGTGACATACTTTTAACATTAAAGATCAACCATCTTTCCTGGAAGTGAGACAGACCTACCAATATATAGTATGCCAATACCTATGTCTACTAACGGCTTTATCAGAGCTGCCCGTTCACAAGTATGGTGTAGAACAGGGTTCGGCAGACTTTCAGAAGTGCTGTGCCGAGTCTTCATTTATTCACTCTAATTTAAGGTTTTGCGTGCCAGTAATACATTTTAACGTTTTTAGAAGGTCTCTTTCTATAGGTCTATAATATATAACTAAACCATTGTTGTATGTAAAGTAAATAAGGTTTTTAAAATGTTTAAGAAGCTTCATTTAAAATTAAATTAAAATGCCAGGCCCCCTGACCGATGACCAGGACCCGGGCAGTGTGAGTGCCACTGAAAATCAGCTAGCGTGCCGCCTTTGGCACGCGTGCCATAGGTTGCCTACCCCTGGTGTAGAAGGAAGTGGAGATTGGGGAGCCCTAAAAGCACAGTTTTACTGGAGGCAGCCATGACCCTGCTGCTTGTGCTCCTGGATCACAAGGGGTGTTGGGACAATCAGTGTTGCTCTAAGTGCTGCACACAGCAGTGAGGGCATGTCTGGATGGGGTGGAGGTCATGACCCTATGACTCCCCATCACATGCAAACTGACTATCCACATCAGGGCAGCACTGGGAGCTGGATGGCAGACACTATACTTGCACAGGGTGCAACAAGTGCTGCTGCTCTCTGCTCTTCCCCAGAGCCCAGGAGGCATTATTCCCTACCAAGACATACCACCACCTGTCACATCACTCGGCTACTAAAGTTGCTCTGTTCTTCCTCTTTCACTGCACTGGCTCTACGAACTATAATCTGTCTTTAATTCATTAGTTATGTACACTGCTTTGAAGATGTAAAGCACTGGGCAAGTGCTGAATACTATTCAGACCATTTTAAAATGAATAATATTTAAAGTCTGGGAGGCGGCTTCTGAGCCATTAGTGTATATGACATAGTGACAATCCCTATTTCACAGAAATATTTGTAAAATATGATGCAAATAAATGACTAATTGGTAATCAAATACAATGTCCTACTTCAGAATCCTCTCATACTTTCAAATCTTTGCAGGTGTCCGGTAATAATATCCATCCCCCGTACATCTCTACACAACTGGCTAGGTGCAGTAAAGACATGGAATTTCTGGCCTGCCTCTGAGTGATCCATTGCCAGAGGCAAAACACTGGATCTGAACCTACAGTGAGATACAGTATGGCAAATCCTCTGTTCTTATCAATATACGCTGATGGGCTTTGCTTTTCTTAGCGTTGTAAGAGGCTAATTTTAAAAAGGAAAGAAGGGACATAAAAATTAAACTAAAGGCCGATATCACATTTCTTGCTACACTTGTTCATCCACACAGAAATCAGTAGGATTGCACAGATATAGAACTGAGGGCAAAATCTGACCCCCGTTTTTTTTTTCAAGTAGGCAATCTAGTTTCCTTAGAAGAGAAGCCCAAACAATGTCACGTAAACAATGGCACAAAATGTACACCCACTCTAAATAGAATTTTTCATGCTTCAATTGCCTGGTAACAAAACTCCGTGAATTTTTTCTTTTTTGGTTGTTGAATCTGACCTGAAGTTCTTTCTAAGTGATGGGTAGGTTGGGGAAGAAGGTGTCATTTAAAAGTGGCAAATTGCTATTATTTTAATGACTAAACAGAAAGATTTTTATAATAATTATAAAAAAAATAAATGTGCATCCTCAGGTCAAAGCTTTTATATATCATATTTCCCACCAGAGAATTTTTTAATGATTTTATGAACCTCTGCGTAAACAGAGTTTATAATTCAAACTCTGATAGACCATTAACTATAACAGCGTTAATGTGTGTCACTATAATAAACTGCATTGAACAGCTGCAGAGACAGTAAGGAAAGAAAGCAGAATTATGACAGATGTACACCCTGAACACAGACTCAAAAATTAGCTTTTCTTGAAAGTAACAGACTAATTGCAATGATACTGACTACACTAAGACCTAATTATCATCAGCACACAAGAGATCACTTCAAACACTTTTGTACAAATGGGAAGCAAAGAATAATCTAGTCTTAATCAACTGAATGGTAGATGAAGACATTAGTCTCCAATTACTATATCCCTTAAACAGCTTTTCTAGTTCCCTTCACCAACAGATACCACCCAGAAAACACTGTGCTTTATATATTACAGACAGATATGTGAAAAAAGGGATAAACCCAAATCAAAAGTAATATTATCCAAATAAAATCCATGCTGATACTTTAGAACTCATCTTGATCAAGTTTAAAATACTCTGCTATCCCACTTTTTCATGCACACAAGAAATATAACTTGAGCTAGCATTCTATCTTTAAAGGGATATTGGGCATTTCTACAGTACAAAGGCCACAGAGACTTGATATGTGGAGAACAAGCCCTCACAAACTTGCAAGGGAAATATGTGGGCCAAATATGTTTGCCATATGAATCTGGAATATTTCCATTGACTTCAGTAGAGCTATTCAAAATCTACACCAGGATAAACTAAAGCAGAATTTGGCTCTATCAGGTCAATTATCATTGCCTTACCACTTATGTACTCATTTACACTGCAAAGTGAGTGCAATATGCTACCCTTCTGGTTTTGGTAGCATTTTACATTGCCTTTGCACTGGTGTAAATGACTACTCAGGGTATAGAGGAATGAGAAATTGGACCCCACCTATTAATTTAACCCACCCCTCACCCATTAGATTTATTGATTGCTTCAATCTAGAGTGTGCTGTCAACTGGGCCAATTCTAGCAGGTAGCAGCAGTGTAAAGAGGTAGCACTGAGCATATGGAAAAAGCATTAGGCAGATGATATATTTTTTTAATATAATATTTCTGTGATCTAAAAATGAAACAGGAGAAGGTAAAAGGGAAATTTGCAGCTATGAGGGAAAGTGTTTTTTATTATTTCATTGTAGACGTATGTATGAACCATAGCTTAAAACAGGCAGTGGGGAGAAATCTGCCTCTGGAGGGAGAATCCTGTCACTAAAATGCACACCCCTTACTGTCTGAACAGAATATCCCACTGAGTGTGAGAACCTCTAGAAACAGAATCATACCAAACATATTTTAGTGTAATATTTATTAAGGTCTTAGGCTTGCAAGCATGTTTATTTAAAAGAGAATGATTACCTCCAAAAGTGTTAATCCAAATCACAGTTAAATCTCTTTCTTTGGGAATGGGTGTGATACTAATCATCTTTTATTTAAAATAAAAGTTAAAATTGAAAATAAAAGGAAAACAACTGTTGGTAAGTTGCTATTCGATTACCATAACTTCTAATGTAACAACTATCCAAAGGGCAGATAGCTATGTTTAAAACTTTCATATAGCTACATAAACTAGTCATTTGTGTCAAGGCATGGCCCATTATTATTTGATGAGTGACAGGTCTGAAAATCCAGCATAGTCTCTGCTTGCTGGCATCAGATTAATTTCATTTGAATAAAAATTATTACTTAAAAAGGAAAGGGCCTGCAGCGGAAAATTAATCATAGGTATGTTAATTTCCATAAGAAAGGCCATACTAGGTCAGACCAATGGTCCATCTACCCCAGTATACTGTCTTCTTAGAGTGGCCAATGCCAGATGCTTCAGAGAGAATGAACAAAACTGGGCAATTATCAATTAATCCATCCTGTCATCCAGGCTCAGCTTCTGGCAGTTGGAGAATCAGGAACACCAAGAGCATGGGACTGCATCCCTGACCATCTTGGCTAACAAGCACTGGTGGGACTATACTCCATGAACTTATTTAATTCCTTTTTGAACCCCATTACAGTTTTGGCCTTTACACCATCCCCTGGCAATGAGTTCCACAGGTTGATAGTGCATTGTGTGAAGAAGTACTTTCTTATGTTTGTTTTAAACTTGCAGCCTATTTATTTCATCAGGTGATCCCTGGTTTGTGTGTTACATGAAGGGGTAAACAACACTTCCCTATTCACTTTCTCCACACCATTCATATTCCCCACTCAGTCATCTCTTTTCTAAGATGAACAGTCTCAGCCCTTATTCATGTCTCCTCATATGGAAGCGGTTTCAATCCCCCTAATCATTTTTGTTGCTCTTCTCTGTATCGTTATCATTTCCAATAAATCTCTTTTGAGAAGGGGTGACCAGAACTTCACACAGTATTCAATGTGTGAGTGTACCACGGATTTATACAGTGGCATTACAATGTTTTCTGTTTTATTATCTATCCCTTTCCTAATGATTCCTTACATTTTTGTGTGGTTTTGGCAGCTGCTGCACACTGATCAGATGTTTTCAGAAAGCTATCCACGACTCCAAGATCTTGAGTGTTACCACCCAATCATTTTGTATCTCTCATTGGGATTATTTTTTCCAGTGTGCATTACTTTGCATTTATCAACAGTGAATTTCATCTGCAATTTTACAAGAGATAAGGCGGGTGAGGTAAAATCTTTTTTTGGACCTTCTGTTGGTGAGAGATACAAGCATTCAAGCTACACAGAGCTGCATATAAATCTACCATTTTATTGCCCAGCCACCCAGTTTAGTAAAATCCCTTTGCAACTCTTTGCAGTTAGCTTTGAACTTAACTATCTTGAGTAATTTTGTATCATCTGCAAATTTTGACAGCTCGCTATTCATTCCCTTTTTTCCAATTCATTAATGAATATGTTGAACAGCACAGGTCCAAATACAAATCTTGGGGGGACCCCACTATTTACCTCTCTCTATTGTGAAAACTGACCATTAATGTTCCCACCCTTTTTTGTTTCCTATTTTTTAAACCAGATACTGATCCATGAGAAGACCTTCCCTCTTATCCCATGACTGCTTAGTTTGCATAAGAACCTTTGGTGTAATGGTGTGTGACCTTGTCAGTATTTCTAAAAGTCCAGGTACATCAACTGGATCACCCTTGTCCACATAATGCTTGTTCATACCCTCAAAAAATTCTAATAGATGAGAAATCATGCCTCACCATTTACAAAAGCTGTGTTGACTCCTAACCAATATACTGTGTTCATCGATGTGTTTGATAATTCTATTCTTTACTATAATTTCAACCAATTTGCCTGGTACGGAAGTTAGGCTTACTGGACTGTAATTGCCAGGATCACTTCTGGAATCTTTTTTTAAAAAATCAACAATACAGAGGCTGATTTAAGCAATAGGTTACATCCCACAGTTAATAGTTCTGCAATTTCATATTCAAGTTTCTTCAGAACTCTTAGGTGAATACCATCTGCTCTGGTGAGTTATTACTTGTTTATCAATTTGTTCCAAAACCTCCCATACTGATACCTTAGTTCCCAAGAACAGAGCTCTTGAAAGCTAAATAATTGTCAAAAAAATCGTTTAATAACGTTAATAATTTGCATATGTGATCAAAACAAATATTCACTGCTGGGATAGTGGACTGCAGATCTAGAACTGCCTTGGTTTTAGGAAGGCTTCCTTATTTTGGGAGGCTCATTCTGAGGCCATGTTTAAAGTCTGCTTTTCTGGTAATGAAGCAATTCTGCTGCTTGTATTCTTAAAACATCACCCTTTATTTTTCAGCTCTTTCTGGTTCAAATATACGTTCCCACCCGGAGCTCCTAGCATGCTGGGGCGGCAGCTGCTAAGAGGTAGAGTTCTGTCTCCTAAACCCACCCAGCTTTCCCGATCCACACAACACAGAGCTCATTTATCGCCAGCCAATACCGGTGCCGTGGGCTCGCAGCGCCGCCGTGGAGGCTGCTCGTACTGTGAGGTCCGGACGGAGGCATCAGACACAAACAAAGACTGGGAAGGGAGGTGGAGAAGCCGGGAAGAAAGTATTACCCCCCTCCCCCCAGCAGCGCTGCTGTCGCTGGACTAAATCCTTCTAGCGATGATAGCACCTTCGTGCACGGCAGGCAAAAATCCCATCTCATCTGCACCTCTCCTGTTTGTCTCCGTATGAAACTGACCAGATCTCCCCCGCCTCCTCCTGTCCCTCTCCCTCTGCTCCTCCCCTCCCAACAGATGCACCAATCCGCTCAGCTGCAAATCAAACTTGATGCCCCCAGCTCAGCTCCCTGTTTCCCAAATCCATATCATTGCTACGGCCATGCAACCCTCCCCATCTCCACCCCCCGCTCTCCATGTTGCAATGTCTGGGGAGGGCGAGGTGGGGGACGGTTTCGACTAGGATTGACTCGCAGCAGCACTGAGACTTGAGCTCGTTTTCTGTCGGTCTCTCCTCCCACTGCCAGACAGTTCTGGAAACTGTGTATCACCTCTTGTCATAGGAAACCATCCACCAGGCGGTGCAAACAAACACACACCACCCTCTACCACCACCCTCCCCAAAATAATAAAATCCGCACCATAAACTGCTAATGAATAGCGAAGAAAAAAAAATCAAGACCCAAAGCTTGAAAATCTGCAAAATCTGAGCATGCAACGAACAGAGTCCAGGGATACGAGGAGCAGCAGCAGGGCGGCTTTGTCTAATTTCAGCAACTGGAATAATCGCCTGCGCTGCACTCTGGGGACGCCAAGGATGGCCCGTTAGATCGAAATGATGCAGTTATTTGAAAACACCATAACCTACACCCATTTCCCTTGTCAAGGCCTTAGTAAAGGAAGAGGGAGAGCTATTAAGAGCCAAAGTCTTCCCTTACACCTGTACAATCTCACAGACATTTTGCATCACCTCTTGATTTCATTAGTATATCCTTATAACTACATATGCATTTCAATATCATCTGGGAGATTTAAGAGCTTCATCGGCAATAGCCATTGCAATTCACTGTATTTATTATGGTTATACTAATTATGAATTGTGCTATTTATTTTAATGCATAATAATTGTACCCATCACCGTGCTATTGGGGAAATTAATGTGGCACCCCAATGATTAATTCTACAGTGCACTTAATAGGATCGGGGTTATTCAAGTGCCACCCCCACTAAACGCAAGTGGCACCCTTGTCTGAATGCGACTGCACGGGTAGTTGTGGGCCGAATCTAGCCCCCGATTTCTCCCTGAATGAACGAAAATGGCTTGCAGAAGTTTATATCAAGCACCCGCACGTGTTTGCTTGTGCAATGGAACCCCGCGTGGATTTGAACTCGCCAGCCCCCCGCGGGAGTGGGGTGGTGGAACTGGGAAGGATCGCATTGAATGGAGAAGTTCAGAAGCCTCTTGGCCGCTCTTACTGCCGCCGTGCACCTGCTTGCAGTGGCCCCTACCCCCCTCCCAGACCCAGCACAGAGGAGCCCGATGAGGCAAACCCCTCCTCCTTCCCGCCGGGGGAGGCTAGCGGGGTGTCGAATCTCTGCAGCAAACGAGACCGTTCCGACGGGACTGAATCTCGGGTCAACATTCCAGCCCCTGCCCGCATCCATCATTCTCAGCAGCAGCAGCGCTGGGCACCGAGAGAATCTGCTGCCACCCAGCAGAGCCCGAGCAGCCAAACCACCACCCCCACCTCCTCCCTACTCAGACACACACACACACCCCTTCCCTCCATACACTCACACTCTCCCAACACGTGCACTTCAAGGCTGTTACAACTTGCTCTCCAGCAGGAGCTACTGTACACTCGGACTCGGCTGAAAATAAATGGATGTGGCAATATGCTAAACCCTACACCTCCTCCACAAATGCCCATTAGTGCCTAAAATCACAATCGCATCAAGTTCACGACTAATTGGCCAACGCTCTCCTACTCCAAAAGGAAACTTCTGCCTAATTTCACCGGTCAACGGTTTTTATACTTTCCAAGCATTTTTTTTTAAAACTACTGCAAGTAAAATCCAAACACGATTTGGATGAATGTAATTGCAAAGCTGCCTGCACACAAACTAACACCCTCGCCGCCCTTGAATTGATGCAATGGATATTTTGGACATGTGGGTGACACAGTGACAGATACTGGCCATGGCCACCCCCCTCCCCCCTGTCTATAGGTCTATATCTAAAAGGACCTGCGCTCTGCCATTGCCATCTGTCTACCAAGTTGATACAATGCTTTTTACTTTTCAACCAGGCTGATGCAGCATTAATTAATTCAGAATACTCCCCTTACCACTCTCATTTTTTTAAAAAAACCTACAGCAAAGTCAAATACATATCAAATAAAAAACTTAAGTGGAGAACTGTGTTAATTTAGCTGGTGCACCTTGAAAGCTGCAAGAGCCTTATTTGCCATCGCAAAGTCTGCAGCAAAATGAAAACCAGCTAGCAGAACACTCCCTACATCACATCGTTTCTCAAAGCTGCAAAATAATCATCTATTTCCTCCTCCCACCGCTCCCTCCCTCCCCAGCAATGCACAAGTTGCTTGTGGGATAGTGAAGCTGCAACTCAACTGCCTCCCCTCGCTCCATATCAAGAAGCAAATCTTTTGGCGCCATATTAATGACGTACTATATTATTTCCACTAGGCAGCGACCTTCGGCATTAAATTGCTCTCTAGCTGCTTCTGGAGAACTCCAAAGCAAAGCAACAAAACCCCATCAAATATGGCTGTGCTGGCTGCTCCCCCGGCTCACACTGCGGCGGCGGCGAGGAGGAGAGTCAGAATCTGGACACAGTTACCTGCTGCTGCTGCCGCGATGGTTGCCAGTGAGGTTGGAGTTTCTCTGCGCGAAGGGGTCTGTGCTGCCTCATGAGTTCAGACAAGCACTGGAGAGTGGGAGCAGATTGTGGCTCCCTTCACACACATACACACACACACACACACAGACTGACGTTTTTACTTGTTATGGAGGAAGGACTCTGTGAATCAAACTCATTTCTGGGTCACTGCTGCCACAGGGGGGAGCTACTTTAATCCCCTGCCAAAACTAGAAGGAGAGAGAGAGAGAGAGAAAAAACAGAGAGGGGGGAAAACAGGGTGGGGAAGAGGAGAGACTACAACACTTAGGAACTGTCTGATTTAACTCTTCACAGCCCTCACTGGAGAGGTCGTGCTCCATTTACAATTGCAGGGAGGTGCCTTCATTTCTGAATGGATTTTACTGAAGTATCTCCCTCTTGTGATGAAGAATATTTTGCACTGAGACGTTTCCAGTCGAACTCACCCGTTGCTTGAAGTCTTACTCATTCAAAATTGTTACTCACTGCTTGAGATCAGCCCTGTATTCCACTCCTACTATCATATATATTAAAAACAATAGAAGATTTGCATCTGGTAATTATTTATACATGTTTGCACAAAGTATTGCTACTGTTATTTTTAATATGTACTAGTGAACACTTTTTTCCAAATATCTCAAAATATTTCACAACTGTTAATTTATTAATGCCTCACACCATCCCAGCCCCATGGCCAGGGATCTATTTTTTAAAGGGAAACTGAGGCACAGAGCGATTAAATAACTTGCCCAAATTCATACAGTAAGTAATAGTCACAGCAAGGATTAGAATTGACTTCTGATTCTCAGTCCCCCACTCTAACCCTTCTGCTTCTCAAACTTTGCCATAGGAGACTGGGGAGAGAAGGGTGAAAATTAGGCCAAAATGTCTTGAAGCTCAAATTTAGTTCTTTTAAAATACAATTTAGAAAAAATGTATTATGAATCAGTATCAAATTATTTGCCAAAGTTTTCATTATGAAAAAGAGGGCATTTAAATGCAGAACTGAAAATAATTTTTAGTATAAAATGCTTTTCCTCAGTCCATTAGTTCATTTTCCCTGGGAAAACAGTGGAATCTCTTCATTTACACAGAGTTCCTGGGTATAGCCAGGAAAGAATAATGATACAGAGAACAGGTATTATAATCTCAAATACAGAAATAAAGCTGTCTGTAGAAAATAATTCCAAAGACAGTAAATACATAATTACACGTTAATGCAGCTCCCCAGGGCGATACTTTTACCCTGTGTGCCAGAAAGTCACACCTTAGTTCAGCAAAGGAATTGCTCTGCTATTCATCAACAATTTATCCAGGCACATCATACATCTACCCATCCATCCACCTGCAGAACTGGACTCATTGTTATACTTTCTGAAATATACAAAACAGAACTACAAAAATATCCTCTTTTTTGTTAATATGTTTTCACTGTGAAAACAAAAGAAAACAAAAAATAAAGTTTGTATTTGTATATTTATTTCCTCCCCAAAAAAGCAGCATTAGCAGTCTTCAGGTTTGGGAGCCTAGAATGGGGCTCTCTTCCCCAGCTTTTTATTTACATGTGTTGTTTAGCTTCATTCACATACCAATGTAAATCTATTATCTAACTTTATTATCCCAGGGCCTTAAGGCCCAATTCTGCCAACATTTACTCAGGAGAATAATGTCATAACTGCACCAGTATCCCATTGATATAATTTAGGCTACCTGCATGCATAAAGTTACTCTCCTGAGTGTTTTCCAGGATCAGTGCCTGGAAACACTCATGTGGTGGCACCCTCACACAAGGATGATTGCCTGTAGGAAATGTAATACTTTCCTGTTTGATAAACTCTTCCCCCATTACCACATCAACCACTCTCTCTGCCCCAAAACAAACACACAAACAGAAACCATACAATATAGCTTTTCATAACCCAATAAGAAAGAACTCATTAAGTTCACTAGGGACTTTGTTACTGCCAATCTATATTATATGAAAGGTGCTCAGATACTATGGTGATGGGCAGTAGTATAAAACCCTACGATTGATCAAATCAATAGACAAACTATAACAACATTATTTTAAATTCACTTAATCCTATCATAACTTTCAGCCACCAGTTCCCATCTTCCTGACCCCTTTCAAAAAAGGAGTGGAAAATTTTACTTCGTGATAACACTGAGCAAGTATTCTCCCTTCTGTTGATGAAGACTAGAACCATCCTGCCTCATTCTCCTTGGATTTCTGGTTGCTTTGTACCCTCTTTCTTAGTTCATTGCCTTTTTTTGTAAAACAAAAATATAACAATGAATATTTAAATTCTGACTTGCATATTAGGAGTCATTAGCACTTACCTTGGTGTTGTACAAGGTCATATGTCTAGGAACAAAGAGTGTAGGCAGTGCTTACAGGATCATGGACTGTATCCTGGAAAGCAGTGACTGAAAAGAACTTAGAAGTCATTGTAGAAACCCAACTGAACATGAGTTCCCAGTATGATGCTGTGGCAAAAAGGATTAACACAATCCTTGGATATATAAACAGGGGAATAGTAAGTAGAAATATATGGCATTGGTGAGACAGTACTAGTGTCCACACTTTAAGAAGTATGTTGAAAGATTTTTAAGAAGTTACAAGCATGACTTGTGGTGTGGAAAACACATTACAGTGATGGATTTAGGACTTGTCTATACACAAGCTGTACTACTTCAACTATACCAGTGTAAAGGTGTTTTATAACCCAGTACAGCTATGCCAGCGTAAGCCACACTTGGGGTTGTACCAGTATAACTATTTTTGGTAAAAAATATTTTAAAAAAATATCACACCCTCGCAAAAATAATTATGCTGATACAAAATCTACTTAACTTATCAAAGAGAGGTTAAGAAGTGACAAAATAAGAGACAGATCTAATAGAGCCCTCTATTATCTTTTACTCCACTATTGAGCAGCTCTGCAGGTTATAAGTAAAGTCCTACTCCTACTGAAGTCAATAGCAATGTTGTCATTGACTTCAATGGGAACAGGATTTCACCCTCTCTCTTTTATAGGACATCTCCCCAATCAGGAGATTACTTAATATCTTGTTCTAATAAAATTTCTCAGGCACAACAACACTCAAGGCCTCTCTCTTCCTTCTGTGAAATAATAATGTATCATTACTATTATTTATTTCTATCCAAGTAGTACCCAGATAATACAGTTAGCATCGGGGCTCCATTTTGCTAGGCTCTATACAAACAAGTAAGAAGACATGGCCCCTGCCCCAAACTGCACATCGAGTGTATTCAATGCTTATTAAAATTGCATCTAAACTATTCAAATCTATGAGTATTTTATATAGTTGCTTCATTCATCCCACTTCATACCACGTACTGTTGTTTCTGAGCTGAAACAAGGCCAGGAGGAAGAAATATGGCTTTTCGCTATATCTCTGTTACAATTTTAAGGGGAGATGTAATGCTGCAGCAGCATCTGCTAAAACCTTTTCACTGTCTATTCTTCCTATTGTGTTTCATTCTTTATTTGATAACACCAGTTACTCCTTTTATGCTTGACATCCTTTATGTTAGTCCCTGCAGAAGTCTTGTCCTATGAAAGTGAAAGCAGAGCTAATGAACTTGAGTTCCCCGCATCACTGTTTAACTCAGTCACAGTATCACTTACAACTCTAATCCATCATTTTGCTCTTTTAGCCCCAATTTATAAAGACCATTTCCCCCTTCCCATTCCTTTCTCACTAAGATTAGAAACCTGAGGCAAGAACAAAATGCTGACCCAGCATCTGATCTTCAGGAGTAAGAATTCCAGCAGAGCTCTCGCATCTGCTATGTAAGAGATGGGATATGTATAGGGTATATAGATAAGATACACAATTGGGCCAAAGCCTGTTTGCCTAACATGAACAGTCCTTTTTACTTCAATTCAACTACTACATAAGCACGATGAATAAGATTTTGCCATATATAGATATAAATATATTGTACTTATAAACTGTATATTGTTATATTTTAATACTTCTAAATATGGCAAAGCAAAACATTTTCTCATCTGTTCTCTTGTCCTAACCAAGAAAGAGAGCAGAGCTTCCTTACCGCCTCTCATGCAACTGTCACAAATACTTCTGCAAATGGATAGTAAATCTCCTGCTGCAGCATTTGTTTCCCTGGAGCCCATGGAAGAATTCTGGATGACTCAGCTAGAATTTGTTCTGGATCTTCTTCAGCCACGTGGCTCCTTCACACACTTCTAAAATAGGTATGGACCTTAAAGGCACCATCTAGCCATAATTATGTCTAATCCTATCTATCTGTCTGGTTTCTTTTACTGAACACAGTGTGGTATCCGAGCATCTCACAAAATTATAAAGAGTGCACATATGGTTCCCTCTCTCTTCCCCTCTGTCCCTAGGTTTAGGGACTCAATTTCAGGCAAGGGGTGGGATGCTGACATGAGAAGATTGGATTGAAGAAGTGGGGTTTTGCATTTTGCTTTGCAGCTGAGGTCTTCTGAGAGTGAGTCCCAGATTCATGGGTCAGTCTCAGAGAAAGCTCTTTCTGTTGCACTCAGGAGTCTCATTCTTGTGGTTAACAGTTCCTTTATTCTAATGGAATGTAGCTGTCCTGGGAGTAGGGTGACCACCTATCCCAAATGGGGCAGGACAGTCCCGAAATGCAGCATTCAAGTCCCGGTCGCAGGCTAAATGACTCCAGAACAGCATTTGTCCCAGATTCCCTGGTGCGCCACTCGAGGCTCAGGGGCGGTGCCAGCCTCTTCCCAGTGGGGCAGGGCTGAAGTGGATGCTCCGGGGGAGTGGGGACACAGGCCGGGGACACAGGCCGGGGGCTGCTCTCTGGCACCCCAGCACCTTGCCCATGGCAGCTGGAGGATCTGGGGCTTCCCACAGTGGCCCAGGCTTCCTTGGCGGCTCTTATCACAGCCCAGCTCCAGCTTCCAGCCTGGCCAAGGGTCAGGGCCTTGGGGGGGAATGAGGAGCAGCAGGGGCCGGGGGATCAGGGGAAGAGGAGGGGCAAGAGATAGGGCCACAGGGGAGCCTCCTGCATGTGTCCCGCTTTTGCCTTTTGAAAAGGTGGTCACCCTACATGGGAGGTCATTATCTCACAGCGCATGACAGAGAATAGAGGACTGAGGTAGTTTGCTCTCAGTGGCCTATACTGTGGAGCAGACACATGTATCATGACAGCCCTGTGAGGTAGGGATTATAATATTAATTTTACATACCGGTAAGCAGAGTCATATAGAAGTGAAGTCACTTGCACAAGTCACACAGTAAATCATAGAATCATACAATATCAGGGTTGGAAGGGACCTGAGGAGGTCATCTAGTCCAACCCCCTGCTCAAAGCAGGACCAATCCCCACACAGATTTTTGCCCCAGATTCCTAAATGGCCCTGTCAAGGATTGAACGCACAACCCTGGGTTTAGCAGGCCAATGCTCAAACCACTGAGCTATTGGTAAAACCAGAAGTCATGCCTATCAGTCCAGAGCTTTAACCACTAAACTACACTCCCTCTCTTATCCTGTTATATACTACACAATGTAATACAATTTATTCCTCTATGGCACCTTTCATGCAAACATCTTAAGCTGCTTTTACAAATAAAATTTAGTCACTAAGGAAAATGGGTATATATTCATCTTAATTTTAAGTTGACAGGGAAAAGGCTAGGCAAATATCCAAAGGTAATGAATTCCAAAATCTAGAATCACAGCTACTAGAAACACAAATTGCCAAATGATTTCAATTTAAAAGTAGGAGCTGACAGGAAACGAGCAGAACAAGAACCTCAAGGGAGCTACTAAGCAGGGAGTTAAATTGTAGGTCTCTGAGGTAGGCAGGATGAAATTGATGCATCACTTTTAAAGTCAACAATATGCTTTTGTACATGATGAAAGATTTGACTGGCAAGTAAGGCTGTGCCCCAAGCATAGGTAGGATGGGCTACGAGAACCTCACACAAATGAGAATTCTTCAGCCACAAGATTCAGTCCTAGTCAAAGTAAATACATGCTCCTATCTGGAAGCTCATCAAGCAACACATTAAGCTATCTAGTCTAGCTTAACTTCAACTGCAGTATTAAACTGTGTTCGTGCAGATGGCAATCTTGCAGTGAAAGATATGTGTTACAACAAGATCAATATAATTGTTCAAAAGAATCTAAAGCCACTCTTCCAATTACAAATGGCAGCAAAAATGGGTTATCATGATAACCTTGCTAAATATAGTACAGTGGTGGTACCAATCAGATAGGAAGGAATCGAATCAATAAAAATCCAGTGTTGAAGTCATTTAACTTTTACAAGTCTATCAGTTTCAACTTGGGATGTTTAAGACTAAGAGTTAGAAAGATCAAACTGAAGAAGTAAGACTGGCTGTTAGGCTGCTCCAGCAATTTTGGGAATTTTTCTGGAAAGACCAGAAATCTTGGAAAGAGCATCCCATGTTGTCCTTCTTTAAGTTCCACTGGGTGTTTTATGGAACTGTCCTTGAGCTAGTTCTACTTGTGATCTCTCCTTACAGCCTCTTCCAAATCCCACGATTCACTCAAAGTTCAGTGAAGTTTAAGCTGAGGCCAGACCAGGAAAAGTGATGTCTCCGACAGTGTCTAAAAGATCACAAGTCTTTCATTTTGAGTTAGAAAATTATGGGGAGTTCATGCTATTAAAACTGAGTAAACAGAGAAAAGAACTTAAGTTAAGCAAGTGCTTCAGGAAGGAGCTTCCAAAGTGTGGGGTTTCCCAATGGGGCTGAGTACAGCTATCCTTTCTGCACTTGTGCCAGCACTGCCTATGTCACAGGAAGGTGCACAGGAAATAATCTGTATTAGCCAAATAGTACAGACGTGGTAAGAGTCCTGAGTATACAGACTCAAGCCAATTCTTACTGTGCGTTACCACAACTCCAGCAAGGATTGTGCATGACAGGTAAAGTCCACTCATGATACTAGCAATAAATAACACTTGAAACCAGATTATGAAAATTGGAAAAAAGATACAGTACATAACATCACAGGGGAACAATTAGGCAGTAAATAGAGAGAAGGACAAAGGAGAAATTTCACTCACAAAAGAAATATTCCCCACTTCAGCTTGTATATCATCAGCTATCAATACTCTAATCCTCTTGTGGGGATGTTAATGATTCGTTAATAAAGGGGGGAAATCTGCCTGAATATTCAAAAGGTCCTCTCTTGCTCCCATAGAAAACAATAACAAACTCCCATTAACGTCAATAAATCTACAGTTTAGCAGCTGTTCTAGATCAATATTCATGAATTCCAACTCCATCTTACCCACATGCTAGGTAACTAGGGTCAGAAGAAGCTCTCTCTTTACAGAGGAGTAAGTGTTGGTGTATAAACAAACAATAGCTGTCTGCTACACAATTATTTTCAATTGTTGATTGTTTACACAAAGCAGAAATAGCTGAGGAAACAAATCTCGAGCTCCAAATAGTGCAACAAGAACATTGGTTAGCTCTAGAACATGCAGTGGGTTTCATTACACAAATTATCAGATTAAGAAGTTTTAATCAGCCTCATAAAAAGTAAAAGGGTAATCAAACTGTCCTATAAACTTAAATCTTGCTATTTAGTAAGGCATTCAGAGGTTTATCATTTCAGTCAGGCCTCTACCTGGCCTGAACTCGTGCTCCCACAAAACTATGTTCATATACTTATGCCTACACTTTGCTAATAGTCCTAACACACACATGCACTCTTTAAGTAGTCTAACACCTGCATGTGTACAAATGTCCGATTAAAACAAACTGGCTCCAGTTTTGTGGGTGCAAGTTCTAACACTTGTGCTTAGGTGTTGGACTGTTTAAGAGATAAGGACAAGTATTAGCACATGTAATGTAGTCACCAATCCATTCCATTGCTTAATCTGGCCAGGACTAAGGCCAAATACTGCAAAAATTTACGTCCACATTTAACTCCAAGATTGGGACTTTACACAGCCCCTGTGTGGCAACACCATGAAGCACAAGTTGTCTTCTCAATCTGCAAGCCAGTGAGCCCAGGAACTACAGGTTGTGTGTGTGCCCAGCAGCTCAAGAATAAATCACCTTTGTGTTTGCAATGCCTGTTGTCCTGTCTTTTCTCTTTTCTTGCAGATATTTGGTCCTGCAAAGTGCAGGACCAAAGTATATGTGTGCATGAAAGTTTGTACTAGCACAAGTGAAATCCAAAGCATGAAAATTCAGCCCTCAAAAAAAGAAAAGTAAAATGCTATTAAAAAAGAAGCTTAATTAGACTGTGTAACTGAACACAACCATTTGACATTACAATTCAGGTCAATGGTATTTTACTAACATTTTGCCAAGTCCTGAAGACCGTATTCAGTTCTTTCTCAGGCAAAAATCCAGTGTGACTGAGAATTTTAGGATTTGACCCAATGGTTGTATGTAATAACCAGAATAATTAGCCGTATATGTCAAATATGTGACGTATTGTTGATGTCTGGAATAATACAGTATGTGTTTTTGAATTTTTTTTGTCCCTTATGATGAAGATAATACATATTTTTAAAAGAAAGATGCTTAAGGATTTTCATGCAACAGCAAATAAAATAAAAATAATCAATTAATAATGTTCACTTATATAGCACTTTTCATCTGAATATCTTAAATCAATTTACAGACATTAAGTAAGCAAGCCTCCCAATATCCTTGTCAGATTGGAGACTAGTATTCTACCCATTTCACAAATGGAGAAATTGAGGCACCAATATTAAGGGATTTAATAAGGCAAAGATGAGACTCCAGATACCTTAACTCCCAGTCCTAATCTCTAGCCACAAAATTGCATATCCTTTTCCTTCTATGCTATTAAAACAACAGCAACAACAAACTATGCATGCAGTTACCAAACTGTTGTTAACAATGTAATTCTGTACTGCATGTCTAAAATGGAATCTGTGTTGCAGGTTCAGGAAAACGAGAGCTTTTCATAAACTGATGGTCACCTGCACTCAAGCAGACCTTGGGATGGTTTCTTCAAATGTTTCATTTAAGAGAATATTGCAGTGAGAGTTTCAGAGGTGACATGGTCTTTGCATTTAAATCTATTCAAAGGAAGAAACTCAAACAGCTGTCTGGTAAATTCGCAGTGCAGATGAAGGAAATGTTCAAAATGTAGATGGCCTTGGAGTCATTTCATACCATTCATAACAGTAATTCTGAAATTATATCACAGAAACATCAGACAAAGGAGCTGATTACTTATTAGAAGGTGCAACTTCTCTGCTGTTGTTCCAAACCCAGGGCTTCAGAAGATATGTTTAATAATGTACATAAGGAATGATGAAGACTTGGAAATTAAATTTTTACTCTGGCTCCTGTGAACTTTGATTCAAGTAGGCAAAAAATGAAAAATCTGCTCTGCCTGTGCTGACAGATTTTGGCACTGGGTAAACATCTGTTTCTTCAGCTGAAATGCCTAAAGCCTCACAATTACAAAAGTACCTACCTTTTGCTTCCTATGGTGAACATCTTTAAACCCTGGATATTTTCCATCCGAAGTAGTTACATTTTCTGGGGTATCTGAGGCAGGCCCTATTCTAAGTATAGGAGCTATTACAAGTGCCACAATAAAGGTGAGCACTGGTGTACGGTAATTGATTTTTAAATGTGCCAACTATATTGGTATTTAGTACCACAGGGGTAGCCGTGTTAGTCTGGATCTGTAAAAAGCGACAAAGAGTCCTGTGGCACCTTATAGACTGACAGACGTATTGGAGCATAAGCTTTCATGGGTGAATACCCACTTCGTTGGATGCATGTAGTGGAAATTTATGCTCTGAAAGCTTATGTTCCAATACGTCTGTTAGTCTATAAGGTGCCACAAGACTTTTTGTCGCTTTATATTGATATTTGTAACTCTCCCCAATGTCTCCAATGGGGAAATTTTGCTGCTGCTTCAAAGGAATGCAAAGAGGAGGCCAGGAGTGGAACAAATTCTGCATTGAGGATGTGTGTCCTTCAGTAAATATCCAGGGGACAGTTCAACGCTGCTATGCTTCTAAAATATTCAGCCCCACCAGAAGCAGCACCAGCAGGGAACTAGGCATAAGTACAGAGTCTGCCAACTCTTCCCCATTGGACCATACTCCAGCTTTCTCAGTGAACTAGGCCCCAGTGGCTCTCATCCTGAACACACTCACGCCACATGTAGAGGAGGAGCCTCCAGGAGATGCTTTCAGGGCAGCCTTTAAAAGCCCAGACCTCCCAGAAGGCATGCATGCATGCACTACAACTAACAGCAGCATCAGCAGGTTGTTTTGAACCCAATGTCGACTCTTCCTGGATTCTGGCATCTATACATAAATTATCCTGACAATGGCTATTCAGCCATTCCATGGCCCGAGGGGAAGTATTCTTCAACCCCACTTCCTGCAATCTCCTGAAGCTGTACCTTGAGCCAAGGATTTGGCTCTATCTGTATATAATTTAATTTTATTCCATACATTTCAAAGACCGTGTATTTCAAAGTGCTTTACAAAGTAATACTGGTATTTCGAATGACTGTCTTGAAAAATACTTCAATTTGTTTGTGTTCAGCAATAGCTGACACACACAGTCTTGACCACCAGGCCAGGGCTGGCTCTGGCTTTTTTGCCGCCCCAAGCAAAAAAAAAAAAAAAAAAATCAGGGCAGTCAGAACGGCAAAGCAAAAAAAAAAAAAAAAACCTGCGGCGCGGCCAGAGCCGCAAAGCAGGAAAAAAAAAAAAAAACCTGCGGGGCGGCCAGAGCCAGGGTGCAGGGGGACTCCCTGCGCTGCAGACGTGCCCCGGCTAGCGGGGGGGGGAGGGAGCAGGGGGAGAGAGAGAAGGGGGGCAGCCAGGGCTTCAGCGGGGCGCTTGCCACGCGGCCCCAACCGCCGCGCCGCCTGCCGGGAGGGCTCCGCACCACTCTGGTCGGCGGGGAGGGAAGGACGCGGGCTGCCCTGCCGGGCTTGCACCGGCACCGGCTGGGGCAGACGGAGCGCACAGCCCGCTCCCAGCAGGGCGCTCCCCTCCTCCACGCCACCGCCCACTACAGGGCGGCCGGATCGGCGAACAAAACAAAACAAAACAAAAAAAAGCAGCCGTGCCGCCCTAGGATTGGGCGGAATGCCGCCCCGTAGAATCTGCCTCCCCAAGCACGAGCTTGCTTGGCTGGTGCCTGGAGCCGGCCCTGCACCAGGCATTAGATTGCCAGCAAGCATCCCTGATTTCAGCCATAGAAGCAAGCGGGAATTGAGGCCACCCAAACTTTTGCAGGAGGCAGTTAGCAACTTGCACCATGAGGCCCAGAAACCAAATTCGCAATTGCACACTCCCTTAGTCATTCTGTGTGAACAAATGTTGGTTTCTGGAGTATGCAGAGAGATGCACCCAGAAATATTGTCCCACTAAAGAATCCCAATAACCAACCACATTCATTCCATAATGTGATCATTTAACTTGTCTGCTCTGCTACATAACTAGTTAACATTTTAAATTCTTTTTATGGTTGTTGCAGACATGTTCGTATAAAGCGTTTTACATTTTGTCTGGAAAGCTTGTGCAATTGTTCAAGTAAGAAAGCCATAAATCAAGTACTAAACAACAAATAATAATTAAAATAAACACACTCCA
This sequence comes from Emys orbicularis, assembly GCF_028017835.1. Taxonomy (NCBI): domain Eukaryota; kingdom Metazoa; phylum Chordata; order Testudines; family Emydidae; genus Emys; species Emys orbicularis. Next base: position 47,305,486 of record NC_088687.1, on the reverse strand, counting down.
GCTACAAAATGATGATTAGGAAATGCACAAGCCTATTAAGAGAAATGATGGTTGTTTTCAAGGTAAAAGGCACTAATATTTGCCTTGGTTTTAAAGTTCCCTAGATTCAACTACACGTTGTAAGTGTCCATTAAAATAAAAAAAGGGACCGAAATCCTATCCTTCTTGAAGTCAATGAGAGTTTTGGCACTGATTCCAGCAGGGCCCAGATTTCACTCATTTTATAATCCATAGCCAGTAACATACTGCTATTGCCCTTCAAATTACATGCTATTTGTATTTTTTAATAAATTGATGTAACATCCCCAACATATTGTACTCTCTCTCTCTTTAAATATCATAGACTACTTCAGCCTGAAAGAGCAAACAGGGAATGAGTAAGCAGAGGGCTTAAAAAGAGGCGAGTCATCTTTAGTATATACAGCGGTAACAATTTGTTAAGTGTAACTTACTTTACAAGGGATATACTACACTACACCAGTTATAGTCTCATAACAGAAAGTATACCCACACTTATTTAACTTCTGTTCAAATTTAGGTCCATATCCTGCAAACATATAAAGGAGTAAAGTTACTTGTGTGTATTTAGCAGACTGGGCCTTTATTCTACTGCCTCCTTTCCTGCATTGCTATGGATTAAAAGGTAACGCTGAGGCCCCAGTTTAGCAAGGCACAGTCTTCAGGATATGTATCTCTTTCAACACATATACTCCCATTGAGAAGCAGTTGAACACCATTTTTTTTAAAACTTGTTTTAAAAACTATTAATGAAAAGACCGTCCCTTTTAACACTCTGGTTAGTGATGAAGCTTTATTGTCCTGGTTGTGTATTGACTGGAGGTTGTTACACCTCACCGTGTTCAATCACTCAGAATATAGCTTTCATACAAGCCTTTGTATAAACATATGTATAAACTAATCATAAATGTGGTTTATTTTATATTTTTCTATTAAAATTAACAATGTATTTTATATTCTTTTATCATTGAAAGACACTAGCAAAGTAAAAAAAAAGTCAAAGTATGACAGAAAATAAAGAGGAGGACTGTCATATTATGCAAACATCCTGGAATCAGCAGCCCAAGGTGCATTGCATGGCAACATAAAAGAAGAAAAACAACCTTCTGCAAAGCAGTTCGTTTTTATGTATCAAGATAAACCATATGACCTTGTGATCTTGCCTTTGGGAAAGCAATAGGAACTGGCTTGAGTCTACCAGCCAGCCCTAAGAAGCCTAATTAGCAATAGCACCTTGATGTAAAAGCCTTTGCTTTTCATCCCATGTGTTTTTAAGTATTTACTTCCAAGTATGAATACAGGAGGAATGTTTGCCCTGGGACATTCTTTTTTCCTACACTAAATTGTATTTTCTGAAGGAATTTGTAAAAATGTTCCTTTACCTTTTTAGGAGGGTAAATTAAAAGGTGACTACAGAACACATTAGGCTACCACCTAAGCAGCTGAAACAACTCTGTATGCATGAGAAGAAAATAAAGAAAACAACATTTTGCAGTGAAATTCCTGGTATTGAATTACTAAAGAGTCACCTAACCTTCTACACCTAACCTTTACATCAGTTTGAGTGCTAGCCGACTGGCAAGATAGGATGCTAAAAGTTTCCTTGTCAAAACCACTAATTTATTTAATGAATTCTACTTATTGGTTTTTTCCCCCATTATTCGCCTAGCTCTGTAAGCTGGGAGAATAATTTGCAGGTACATACAAATTTTTCCTGGTCGAATATTTATAAAGAATTTAGTTCATTTTCCCAGCTCTGAACTAGACCATTATAGATCACCATATTTACATGAAAAGCAAAGCCGTATCAATTTTAATTTGTGTACATCTCACCTTTTTAAAAGGGCAAAAATAAGAACAGGAAAGAAACATGTTCAGTGCAGCTTTATGCTTCACTCCCTTTTCTGGGAACAGCACTGGCATTTCATGGATGGGACCAGCACAAGCCATTTCCAAGTCAAGTCTTCACTTTTTATTTTTTAACCCTGGTGAGTGGTGCCAATGTGTTTGACTTACATTTTCCCAGTGTTCAGTCATTTTGCAGTGTTGCGGATACAGGGATTATTTTGCTTTTGGATAGGGTTCAAAATATTGCTGGCATTAGTAGAAACAGATAATATATTTTCTGAAAGGTGAAATGTACAGGCATATTACCCTGATTGACAGGGACTGCAAACCACAAGAATTTCCTCGGGAAGAAAATTTGCACAAGCAGCTAGTAAGGTTTCTCATTTTTCTTGACTTAAGTCACAGCACTGTTATCACTCTAGTACAGATGTCACTAATAACCCTGCTGCCTGTACTTCAGAAAAATTGACTCTAAAATAGTTTGAGGAAAACCAACTAGGAAGCTGCACAGCAATGCAATCAATCTTTAGGCCTAATTTTCAAAGTGGCCTCACCCCACTTAAATTTGCACTTAAGTTGTGTATCCAAAATCCAGCCTTTACATGTGCAAATTGGGTAGCTGGACATCTAGCTTTTCAAGCTGCAAACACAAAATTGTTGGGGCAAATATGGGCCCTGCTCCTGCAAAATTCTTAGACATGTGTTTAACTGTTCTCATGTGAATAGTCCCATGGCCTTCAATGAGACCACTCAGATAAGTAAAGTTAAGTAAATGCCCAAGTGTTTGAAGGGGCTTAGGGGACACTTAAAAGTTTATCTCCTGACTACCATAAATCATTGTGAAAAGCGTGTCCTATGTAATTGCTAGGTAGATTGTAGCTTAAATGAGTTCAATCAGTTGAGGCTGCTGTCATTCAAGGAGTATACAAGAAATTTTGCTAAACTACTCTTACTGAAATGTTATATGGAGAAGGAAAAGACTTAAGCTTCAATATTGCAACTGAATCCATATGGGCAGGACTATGTGCCTGTGGTGGAGCCCCACTGACAGACAAAAAGGTCTTCCCATGAGGATTCATTTGAATGATCAGAACTCTATTTGTGATTATAAAACCATATCCAAATCCATCTTGCACCAAATCTGCTCTACAGTTCCTACAGCAGTGGGTTTTTTGGCTTGATATTGCAAAACACTGAGATGCTGTGCTCCAAGCTATTGAAATCAATGGGCATTAAGGGCCCTTAGCACTTCATAAGAGGTATTAACACCTTGCTGGATCAGGCCCAGGGCTTAAGGTCAGCCGGAACCGTCCAGCGGGATCCCCGGGGTGCCCCATGGGACTGAAGCACCAAGCCATCTGTAACGTTGTGCAGTCTATATGGTTATATAAAAACATGATAAGAAGTGAATATAATGTAACTGGAATATGCTTCATGCAAAAGGTCTCTTGTAAGGTATCATTACAAAGCTTATAATCTACTGAGTGTGATCATCCTATTTGTATAAATGTACCACTCTTGTATCTAAAACTAGAAATATAAAATATAACTCTGAGGGCTTATTGTAATTATGCAAAGTGTGGGCCATTAATGGTGGTTTGGAATCTTGATGACTCCCATTAACCAGGACCATTGTCTGCAGATGGCTGTGTTTTACCTGTGAGTCTTCCTGTATGTGTGTGTGCTGGCAAGTGGGTAACAAAGTCTTGCAGTGACATGTGATCATGTCACCTGAACTGGAATCCATCTTTAACCTGGTACTTTTCCAGTGGGGAGGGGTGGAAACCCAGAGGGACAAAGGGTTCCCGCCTTATGCAAAAGATATATAAAGGGGTGGAACAGAACAAAGGTGGAGAGAGGAGCCATCATGAAGAATCCCCTAGCTACCACCTAAGCTGGAACAAGAGCTGTACCAGGGGAAAGAATTGTGCCCAGGCTTGGAAGGTGTCCAGTCTGAGGAAAAAACTTACTGAAGCATCTCTGAGGGTGAGATTATCTGTATTCAGTTTGATTAGACATAGATTTGCGCATTTTATTTTATTTTGCTTGGTGACTTACTTTGTTCTGTCTGTTACTACTTGGAACCACTTAACTCCTACTTTCTGTATTTTATAAAATCACTTTTTACTTAGTAATTAACTCAGAGTATGTATTAATACCTGAGGGAGCAAACAACTGTGCATATCTCTCTATCAGTGTTATAGAGGGCGAACAATTTATGAGTTTACTCTGCATAAGCTCTATACAGGGTAAAACGGATTCATTTGGGTTTAGACCCCATTGGGAGTTGGGCATCTGAGTGCTAAAGACAAGCACACTTCTGTGAGCTGTTTTCAGGTAAACCTGCAGCTTTGGGGCAAGTAATTCAGACCCGGAGTCTGTGTTGGAGCAGATGGGAGTGTCTGGCTCAGCAAGACAGGGTGCTGGAGTCCTGAGCTGGCAGGGAAAACAGGAACAGAGGTAGTCTTGGTACATTAGGTGGCAGCTCCCAAGGGAGGTTCTGTGATCCAACCCGTCACACCATCCCTCCATCCCATGGGGCTGAAGCCCTGAGCACTGGTGCGCACTGGTGCCCACCCCCCATGGGGTTAAAGCCCCGAGACCCCAGCCTCACAGCTAAAGTTGCAGTGTGAGGAGTTCCAGGAAATAGTCTCTGAGAATTTAAACCCAGATCAGGCCCTTCGTCACTAAACCATACAGTGACATGGAAGTAATTCAGTATAATTATTCATCCGACAAAGATTCTTATTGTTTCTAATAAAACTTTCATTGAATTACTTACGTACATTAAAAAATGAAATGGAAGGATGCATAGAACACTGCTGGGGCAATTAATGGATATGCCATCTTGCATTGCTTCATTCCCTTCTCAACTCAAGAGAGGGAGTCTGTCCAATTATCTTTTCTTTTTGGGACAAACAGAATTTTAAAAGGCAAAGAAGTGCCTGATCCTGCAAACATATACTCAATAGCAAGTCTAAGGGACTACTACTATAGTGAAGTAAATGGGGCTATTTTCTCCTCCATTGCATCTCATGGAGATTCTTCTATGTTGTTCCTCAGAGCAGCAGCAGCAACACAGGCAGGTGTCATTTGGTCTCTTCTGGCAGCAATGAGGACAAGAAGGTTTTCCTGTGGCCTCTGGCAGTGGAATGGTTGGTTGAGTAGATGCCCTCTTGCTCGATGATCTTTTGGGGGACAGATCTTGAGGTGGATGGGACCTCCAACAACTCAGAGTGTGGGAGTGTAAATTTCCCTGGCTGGTGGTTGTGTAAACATACAATTAAAGTTTCTTGGCATTTGTGTTAGTTATCGCAATATTTGTTCGGGAGTGGGGGGGGGAGGCCTGCGGGTAGAGGAGCATCCACCATAAACATGGGCAACCATAGAAAGACATGGTTTTGGGGTTATTTTTAGGAATTAAAATTCAGATACCTGAGTTATAAGGGCATCAAAATCAATCAAAGTGTAGACGGGCTGATCAGAGTTGTTCCAACAAATGGAGAGTCATGATGCCTGCAGTATCCCTGATTTTCTTCTAAATTATTAAACTTCACAATTTACAGTGGGGAAAAAAAAGTCAACATTTTAAAAAAAAATTCTCAAAATTTCTAGGATACCCATGGATGAAAGGCAAGTCAGTTCAGGCCTGCATAAATATAAAAAATAGCATCACTGTATTCCAAGGATCTGCTTTCTTAATACACACACAGTCCTACCTGCTCACTCGAGTGACAAAAATAAGGTGGGTTTGGGGTTTTTTAACTGCTTTTTACTCCTGTTACTTCAGCAGAGTCAACACTGCTATGAGAGAGAGAGCTGGATTCTGTTTCTTCTTGTACATCAACAGAATTTTTGACTAAATTTCAAATCATTTACACCAGAAGACAGTGGGGCCATAGGTGCCAATTCTGTGGGTGCTCCAGCCCTGGAGCACCCACGGAAAAAAATTAGCAGATGCAAAGCATCCTCTGGCAGCCAAGTGCCCCTCTGCCCCCCTTCCTCCAGTATCACCTGCCTTCCAGCGGCCCCGCTGATCAATTCCTCCTCCTCTCCCCCAGCGCCTCCCGCCTGCCACAATCAGCTGTTCTGTGGCATGTAGGAGGCACTGGAAGGGAGGGGGAGGAGCAGGGACAGAGCATACTCGGGGGAGGAGGCAGAAAGAGGTGGGAAAGAGTTGGGGCGGGGGCAGGAAGAGGCAGGGCGGGGTGGAGCTGAGGGGAAGGGGTGGAGTGGGGGCGGGGTCAGAGCAGGGGTGGGGCTTGGAGGAAGGGGTGGAGTTGGGAGTGAGGCCTCGGGTCAGGGAGGTTGAGCACCACCCCGGGCAGAGAAGAAGTTGGTGCCTATGAGTGGGATTACAACTGCTCACTAAATTGAGTAAGGGTTTGTTTACATTGCAGAGTAAGCCGAGGTCTGTGGGACCTGGGCTTAAGGAGTCGGTGTTTCCAAGTGCATGCTTGAGCATCCACACCGCATTGTAAACCTTGGTTTTACAGTTGCTGGACCCGGGTCTCTCAGCCATGCTAACACAACCATATTGCACTACACAGACCTTCTCAATTAGGTCTGTGGCTTGACATTTGTCCACACTGCAAAATGACAGGCCTTGGATTCCAGTCACACCGCCTCCCCCCAACCCCCGGGTCCTTGCTGACCTGAATCAGACTAATGTGTGTGCGGACAGAAATGGGGTGTGGGCTCAAACCTGAGTCAGAGCCCAGGTTTAGTGTGCAGTATAGACATACACAAGGGTGGCACAATCTAGGCTCACATGTAGACATCCAAAAATTGCAAATAACTTTCACTTTTTTACATCAGGCTTTTCTAACCAATAGGAACATAGTAGTCCACATGAATTTCAGACCAGCTTATATGTAGATACCCTGAGAATTAATTTATTCTTTAGCTACTGGAATAAACGATTGTGCAAAGCCCACACCCGCTGTATAATAAAGTGTACCTAAGATTTTGCAATCACAGTTGTTTGCATGCACAAAATTCTGCCAATCAGGCACTATAGTTAGCAGGTGCAAAATTATGGACGCAGATTTAGAGGTCACTTTTGAAAAATAGGGCCTTAATATTCAGATAGAAGCCATGAGGTTTTCACAAAAGGTAGCAGACCTATAATTTCCTTACTTTCACGTATTCTGAATACTCAGGTATTTCTCAACCTAATTCAATTCTCTTGGAAGTCAATTCTCTTTTTAGCAGACAAGTTCCCCTTAAGCATCTTTCCAGAAAGCTCAATTTGATCCTCCATTTTAGTCTCCAGAGAGCTATTTCTGACTTTTTGCTTTTGCCAACAGCCATTAGTTTTCCACAGTGCTTAGCTTCCAGACATAGCCATGATTTTGTTTTCTAAGGGTGACAATACAGAGCTACACCTTTATCAGTGTTTTCACTGACTATTGTAAACGTCATTTCTAAAGTCCCCACGGAGTTTTCTGCAGCCAAAAGGATGTGAGAGTCATGTTTCCACAATACTGTCTGAGAGGCCATGCTGCCACATGGGAAGAAACATTAATTTACTGGGTTTATTTCTAATTTTAGGCATTTTGCCAATTGTTGGTGTTACTTTAACACTTTGATATTGTTTATAAGCTTAGAGGCAAACAGACAGCTAAAGAATTCTTCACTTAGTAAAGTCAGCCCAGAGTTTATCACAGTTGGAACCAGCATGTTCAGGTGCTGTCCCCACTCCCCAAGAGACAAGTTTTCAAAGTTCACTTCTCTGGATTGCTAGATCCAGATTACAGTTTCTCCTCATCTCCCATTATTACCCAAATAGGAATCTGGCCAGAACAACAATGCTACTGCTCCTCTGCTTACAGAAGTTGTCTGGGTATCTTTAATTACCATAGTTGGTCAGTCTGACATCTGGAAGGCATCACCCCGAATAGGACAGTGCCTCATAACACTATACTGGGCTACTGATTGAATACCAACTCATAAGAGCATTGTTTAGCAAATCACTAAACAACATTTCTGCAGAACCTGGGTTTTTCTTATGATGTTTCCCACCCGAGTAGTGACCATACCCAATCCTGATTAGTTTACAGACATTAACGAGATCACAGTCTTAGGGAATATGGCTGCAGGCTTATCATTAAGTCTAAGATTTTGTCACGGTTATTTTTAGGAAAAGTTATGGACAGGTCATGGGCAATAAACAAAATTCACGGAAACCCATGACCTGTCCCTGACTTTTAACTAAAATAACTGTGACAAAATGGGGATGGAGGAGTGTCCAGCATCTACCACTGCTGCAGCTCCGGGGCCCCCATCACCTGCGGCAGCTCAGAGCTATGGCGTCTGTGGCTGGGAGCTCTGGGATCACCTGTGGCAGCTGGAAGCTGCAGGGGGCCCACAGTGGCTGGGAGATCGATCCAGCCCTGCCACACTGGGGCCAAAGCGGAAAAGGTCACAGAGGTCTCTGGAAGTCAAGGATTCCGTGACTTCCGTGACCTCCATGACATAATCTTAGCCTTATTTATCATGAATGATACAAACAATGCTGGATGTAGTGTGGCATAGTAGTACCTGCAAGTGCTAAACCCAGGAGAAAGAAATAAAACCCAACTCCACCTGTAACTTTGAAAAGTAAACTATACTGAATACAAATGACATCCCAACAGCTGTGCAGTTGCTTCATTATGAAAACAGCCATAAAGTGTGACATAAAATTCTTACAAAAAATGACACAGCTCACACAAGTTATAACAATTCCCTTCTGTGAATATTTAACTAGGGCACAAGAGAAAGGCACTTTTTGCAAACAAGATTAATCTAGAAGAAAAGATTGGATGGTTTAAAGGATTGAAAATGGGCTCCTGATCTTTTAGGCTTCAGGTCACTGATGTGAATCTAGACCAGGTTGAGTGTGTCCTTATTCTGTGGACAAACAGAGGGTTTAAATTTCTGATGTCAATCTGCCACCTTTTGAAAAAAACTACACTCAATTTTTTTTTTTAAAAGGTACATCATGAAAAACAATCATTTCAAATCCTCAAGACTATGAAACCTACTCTAGATTCCCAGTACTGTAGTGCTAGGCAAGGTGAATACTCCCTTTTCTTTTGGAAGCCACAAGTCCTCACATTCAATGCATGGCTTACACAGTTACACCAGATACACATTTATGTAACTCTACAAAAGCCTTCAAAGAACACAAGGCTTTATAATAAGAGCAATGAGAGGGCATCCCCAAAGAATTTCCCTGCAAAGCACAAATCTTTCCAAGCCCAAATTATTCATTCTTGCTCTTGTGTATGGCTCAGCTGAGAAAGCCCTTAATTTAATTGCAAAAGCACTTGCTGATCCAATCATAGATTTGAGAAACTTGGAAAAATAATGCACTGAGCTGCAATTCAGCAACTCAGGACACAGAATTGTTTCTTTGTGAGAGGTGCACTTTAATTTCAGTTTCTTTACCATATTATAACTATATCCAGGGTCATTTCCTTCTGGCATTACAGTTCCCTTGGGAGTTTCTCCGTTAATTAATGCTCCTTTAATTAATCAGGCTCCTTTAATTAATGCTGCTTAGTATTTCAAGGGCTAAAACCCTTTTTGCAAAGTTTATTGTATTCATGCATCCATTCAGTAGTAGCTGTAATCAGGAACTCCCTATCTTTACTGTCATATGGGCATCTAAGATGCTTTAGTTGACCACTGTGGCTAGGGACAAAACATGTTAGAATAATCATGTTTTAGTCTAGGACAATGTCTACTCTAAAGAACAGTTTTTGAACATTGCCCTAACGCACCCAGACTGGCCACTAATTTTGTTTGAGCTCAGTTTGGCAACAACTGAATTTAAACCTATAAAACTTTATGGAAAAGCAAGTATAGATTAGCCATAGTGTTAGTGTCCCTCTCTCACAGCTCATTTAAAGATGTCTTTTCAATTGATCTGAATGAGACCAGTCAGTCAGTCTGTGTGTGTGTCTGACACTCTCTCTCTCTCTCTCTCTCTCTCTCTATATATATATATATATAAAATCAATTAAATATATATCAATTAAATTAACTTCTGGGTTTTCCACACACTGCCTGCATTTCATTCCATTCTGCATCTGACTTCATCTCCACCCATTCTTCTGCAGACTGGACTTCCTCCTTATCTCTTCTGATAGATTTCCTACAGCACAGTTGAGGATCTTTAAAAAACAAAAACAAAGAAACCTGGGTTGGCCCATTTATCTGGAACATTTTCCCCACTCTCTTTGCACTATTGAGTCACTTCCCCTTTTTAAGGGCCAAATTCTGACCTCTAGATGGTTCATTTGGTTCATGCATGTCAATGACTTTATATGCAGGTAGAATATGGTTTAAATCTTTCCTTAAGACCTTCCACTTCTGTTTGACACTCTGTAAAGCATTTTGTATTACCTTTATGAATTTAACTACATGAAAATAGGCATTGTATTCAGATACAGTGAGGCAATATTTAGCAACATACAGTGAAGGTCACCAGTAAGTGTTATCTTCTCATGGTAAATTCAACACAAGGCCACAGTACCACAAGAATTATCTATTTTGCAGCCTAATGATATATTTACCGTGGGACCATGACACCTGTTGGCAATTCACGTATGGTAGTTTAAATTTTCTTTTTATGTTCAAAAACATAATGAACTTTGTTCACTAGTCTTAAGATTTCAGGAGAACTGGATAACAGTTTTATAAGCACATGGATCTCTCCTGGCTATGGAAGCACTGTATCTATTTCATAATGGGCATATAGTAAGTAACTGTCCTGCACAGATTTCAGCTACTATAACTAACTGTAATACTATGGCTTTGCCGTTACTGCCAAAAAAGGTAGGGGTGGTGTTTGTTTGTTTGTTTGTTTTTACAGTGAGATGATAAATGCATATTAGCTATCCTGCTGTAGTGGAGACAAGGCACTATATTTTTAGCCTGGGTTATTATTAGTGAATGCATAAGTGGTACAATAAAGGTGGAAGAAAAGTTTGTAATACACTATAGAAAGTAGGGAGATAAAACAGAGATGTATAAGTCAATAATAAAAATGTCAAAGAGTATATCAAAAGAGCTTTGGTAGGTATCACATGTCTAAGCCAGTCAATAGCCTCAGGGTCAGCAGTGTGCAGTCAGTAAAATCCCCCTGATAGAGCATCACAAGATGAGCAGCCATACGGTAGGTATGCAGCATCCTCAACCACACACCTGTTATGCAGAGGCTGTTCCAGAGGCATGGTCATTTGCCTCACCACCCCACATCTGAAATGGTTGAGCTTGTACTAGACGTAGTTTGGCAACTCAAAACCAGGCAGTCTCTCATCAGGCTCAGTGATATAGAAGAAATTATTTACAGAGGGAGCAGCTTGTTCCCATTCTGCCTACCACAATGAGGCAGTGTCTACCATAGAGATGGTCATAGCATAGTCCTGACTGGTCTAGCCCAAGGTAAATTAGGTGAGGTCAAAGTGGATATAAGGGCTGGCCTCGCCTTGCTACCTCGCAGTAAAAACTATAGGTGCTTTGACTCCACTAGGATTTTACAGCAGGGATAGCTAATGTATGTTCATTATCCTGCACTAAAAACTCACCATTTTTAGTAGTGAAGACAAAGACTGCAACGTCAACCATTGTCACAGCTGGTTTTTCTCATGCCATTCCCCTGCAAAGATCTCATGCCTACTGCCAAAGAGCCTGTTTTCCTTTGACAGAGACATTGTGTAATCTCTCTCTCCTGAGAAAATATGCAGAATCAAATATAGGGTAACAAGAACGGGATGTCCCGATGCCTGTATCTGAATGTACAAATGTGCACATGGTGTAACTTCAGCGATATCTGAAGTCTTCTCCCTCAGCTCTCTTATGAACCGGACATACTAAACTGCATATAAATGGACTGAAGAATGAAAATTATGATTTCTTTTCTGGTGTGTGTGTGTGTGTGTGTGTGTGTGTGTGTGTGTGTGTGTGTGCGCGCGCTCTCTTTTTATTCATGAGTTAAATCTCAAAATGTAGTAAACAAAGAAAATATTTTCCATCACAATTTTTTCTCCATATTTGCATTCTAAAATTAGAATGAAAGTATCAAGTATCCTCTATTAGTCAAGGATATAAAAACCATAAAGAGAAGGGAACTCCTTCAGGTCCCTTTGCCAGTTGTAAAATGGAGCTCCTTAAGTTTACTGACTAAATTGACATCTGTTTGACTGAAACAAGTCTGTCCTGCACCAGTGTAATGCTCACACTCAGAATGTAAACTGCCGCTATCATCAATGGCAGACAAGATCTGATAACTGATTAGGCCCAGAGCAAATCTGCTTGGGCACTAGAAAAGAAATCATACCATTTTAAAAGCAGATTTATGTTCTTATTGTTTGCTTGTAAAGCAATAAAATGACTTGCTCTTTCCCAGTCTATCTCAACTGTTAAGAGTAAATACACTTACTGTAGACATGGTGTTTACAATAGAACTGTTTATTTTAGCACCTGCTTATTTTAGAACATAAAAAGCTGGCCACATATTCAATTAGAATTATTTTCACACTGCTGGCCAGCCTTGGCTGGGGAAAAATACTACTTGCCTGTTGTGAGAAATAATCACTGTAAATTAATTTCCACTGATTTTTCAAATCCCGGAATTTAGACAAATTTAAATTCCGAGAAATATCTCCACCTCTGTACTGCATCACAGCTCTTTGTACTACTAGCTTGTATAACAGATACTGAAACTTAGATTTGCATATAGGCATTTTGTTTTCTCACATATGGTATAAGATTAGAACCCAGCATATGTCTCTATAGTTATAAAAGCAATTGTTTTTACAGAACAGATACTGTATAAAGAATATTTATATTATTTTCAGTATGCGTCTTCTTTTTAGTAAGGCTACAGGTCAAAACTTCAGTGCCTAAAGTTAAGCATCTAATACGGACTTAAATGAGAGCTAGCTGTCTTAGCTTCAGTCCACAAAAGAGAGAGGTAATGATAGCTGGGGCTAACAACCAGAAGAAATTGCAAAGATATTACCACTCCCTCTCATTAAAGGGAGTCAGGTAAGCAGAAGCCTGATTGGATTCCCATCTGCTACTTGGAGAGCAGGCACCAGCTATGGCCAGATCAGCTTTCTCCCCATTTCTTGATAGCCAGGAGGTGCAACTGTTTCTTTCAGATGAGGAACTGGCAATTGTCATGCATAGCTTTGTTACCTCAGACAAGACTTCTACAATGTGCTCTGCATGGGGCTCAATTCTAAATCTAACAGCATTTCATTATCCAGAAATGGAAACTGTGGCAGAATTAGCTGCTCACTTGTCAGACGCATCAGGAAATAAAATTATATCAACTTAGTGTATTAGTGTATATGCCCTTAACATGAACATATTTCTCTCACATTTTATATATAGCAATCTATTAGCTAATAGCGCCTTGCCTTTTGGGAGGATGTGACGATTGGTACACTCCCTCTCTTTCAGGCACTTCTGACTTTTAAATGTGGCAACATTATTTAGTTATTATTTCACTCAAAGAGAACATCCTGTGGTCAAATAAAAGGATGCGTTTAGCTTAATCATCACTCCCACATTCTAAAATACACAGATTTTCAGCCTTCTACTCACCTGTTTACAATTTTTTATGTATGAGAAAAACAGAAAAGTACTTTTACCAGATTTCAAAACACAGTTAAATTGGCAGACATGGTATATTGGCATCATAAGAGCATATTGTTGCTTGTGCCTGTGTGTAAGTTGCAAAAGTGCCCTACTGGAAGTGCGTGGAATGAGGTCACTTTCCTTATTCCAATCTCTTCTCAATAAAACACACTTCTCAATCATGATCAAACATGCCCAAGGACAGCATACAGCTGGTCTGCAATTAATGTACATTTTCTAACCTTCTAAGTGAGCAATATTTTTATGGAAGTTTTCTTAACTAAAATGCAATTAAAAGAACTGGTCACTTCAGATGATCTTCACTCCTCCAAACTGGATATCTGCTTTTCAACATGACTTGCACTTGGAAGACATTACATTTCTTTTTGGATAAGCAAAAAGTTTCTTTATTCTCAACACAACAGCATTTCTCTATTTGTGCCTCTCTGCGTGTAACACAATAGCTTTGGTATAGAGCTTCCAATCAATTCCAAACGTTCAGGGAACATTCTAGCCATCAATGGGCAGAATCCTATTGATTTTGGTGGAAATTGGAAAATGAGAAGAGGGAAATGGGGGACACATGGAGCTCTTTGCATCTAGTTTGCAGACCCAACAGCTCTTCAAACACATCTGTAATTGTCTATAGATTAAAGAATTCATTGATGGCAGCCATTAACATTTTCCAGCCTAACATGTCAGCTTTGACCATCCTCCCAATACAGTTTTAAATGTTGAATCCTGAATGACTTACCTTCCAGACAGAAAGAAAGCATTTGGGGGAGGGGAAGGAGAGAAGAGGAAATGGAAACACACACAGGTATGTCTACACTGCAGTGTAAGCCCAGACTCAGACTTGAACCCAAACCCCCTTCCATCTACACACAAATCTCTCAGGCTCAGAACCAGGGTCCTAGGACCCTATGGGGGTGGAGGGTTCGAGCCCAAGTAAAGCTGGGACCCTGGGTTCAAGTCCTATTACTCTGCCGTGCAGATGCAATCTTCCCGACATGGGTCCGGGGAGTCTGCCAAAAGTATCCTACAATCCCATGGGCCAACTTCCTTTGTCCTCTCTATCTCAAGAGTCCCCAATCAACTCCATGGAAGCAACCCTCCTTGGGGTGGTGCAGAAGCTCAGTGAGTTAGCATTAGCCATTCCATTGTCTTTTGACTGCTGAGCTACAAACTATCAGAGACCCTTCTGTGTTGGCAAAGGAGACTGAACAGAAGAAGTCTTTTGCAAAGCATGCTGCTTCTTGGTCACAGGAACACAGACAGATTTTGGTAAATCTCTGGTGCAAGGCCAGCAAAACAGTGGACTTTAGTAAGAGTACCAGAAATGATCATGTCTACCAGCAAATAGAGAAGAAGTTGGCAACGTTGCAAATATACCAGACCAGTGATCAGTGCAGGGAGCAGATTAAGTGGCTCAAGACTGAGTACAGGAAAACCAATGATCAGATCTGCACCTCAGGCAACTCACTGCCATCATGCCTGTTTTATGAGAAGTTTGACCGGTTGCTAGGCATTGCGCCTAGCACAGAGCTAACAATGAGGCATGGTGACCTGGTCAGCTGGGATGGCAAGCTCCAGCATGAGAACAAATGGAAACCAGCTACAGGTGCTGAGTGAGGCCAGTAAAGTGACTCTGTTGTTGAAACCAGTCCTAAAGGAGACTTGCTGCAGAAGCAGCTGCAGTATATCCTGGGGCCATAAATGGAGGAGCTTTTTGATGCCCCCTGAGGAACAGCCCATCACAGAGCCTGCAGCACATGGAGGGGACAGAGCCTGGTAAGTTTCTGGCTCCATTTTAATGTTTATTAATATAGAAATGGGAGGGATTTCTGTTCTATGAATGAATGTAAGGAGCCCCAGCTAGCAACATGCATCTGCTAGTAACAGATGCATGCCAGTGGCTTGGCTTCCCCCACCACCACCACGTGGAATTCAAAATGGCAACCAGGAAATGCAAACAGTAAAAATGCCTTGAAAATGAATTTTTACTGAAATGGCACAGATTTTTGCTAGGGCATTTCTGTTTCTTAAAAATAACAATCCTACATTGCCATGCCTGTAAATACACTGCTCTGTAACCCCATAACAGTGTAACAAACCACATGGAAACAGTGAGCAGAGGGGGCAGGTGGAAATGTTTTCCATTTACAAATCTAGTCCATTTTAGTTAAATGTAGTCCATGCTGTACATAGGTGACAAAATTATCTGTCCGAAATTCAACTGGGGTTTGAATTTTTGTCCAGACATGTACTGGTGAGGAAGGGGAGTAAACAGGATGACTGTGGAGTTCTGTGTGTTTGCATGAAGTCAGAATACTCTAAGCCAGGTAAAAGATAACACAGCATCTTCTTGACTCCCTCATGAATTCTGATCCAATCCTGTGTGCTGATAGCTGCAAAATCGTTTCCAAGCAGGAACTCATCACATCACATGATGGCAGACAGCTAAAAAGTGACAAATTTTATAAGTGCTGTATAGAGGCATCATAGCACCTTGGTGGAATGATAATCAATGGAATTCCATAATACCAGGGTACAAAATATATATGAATGACAGAGTAGGTCGTGCTGGTTGGGGAGTGTCACTATATGTAGTAGGAAGAGAGCCTGAGACATAAACCCTTGTATCAGAGGCCTAGTATGAGGTAGGACCTGCTCACAGAATCTGGCAAGAACAGGGCTAATATTGCAGAAATACACATTCCTAAGAAGTGCTAAGTACAGAGTGTGATCTTTCATTCCATATGCTTTATGAAAATATGCTTATAAATGTGAATAAGATGTAACTGGAATATGCTTTATGCAAAAGGTCTCTTGTAAGGTATCAATACAAAGCTTCTAATCTACTGAGTGTGTTCATCCTATTTGTTTGCATGTATTATTTCTATGTCTGAAGTTAGGAGGATAAGATATAAACTTGTATTACTGATGTAGACATATTAAGTGGAAGCCATTAAGGGTGCTTCAGAATCAATGAACTGTAAATGACTCTTTTTACTTGCAAACCTACCTGTGGGCCAGCCCCGGAAGAATGGAGGCTGGGGTCTCACAGGACATGTGACCATGTCACATGATGCTGGAATCCATCTTAAACTGGTGCTTTTCCATTTAGGAGGAGTGGGGACCCAGAGAGACAAAAGATTCCCGCCTTGTGCCAAAGCTATAAAAGGGAATGGAGCAGGACAAAGGGGACAGTCATGAGAAAGCCCCTGCTTACCACCTGAGATATCTACTGAAGCTAATAAGGACTGTACCAGGAGAAAGGATTGGGCCCAGACTAGGAAGGAGTCTAGTCTGTAAAAGAAGCTTATTGGAACACCTCTGAGAGTGAGGTATTACCTATAATCAGTTTCTTAATGTATTAGGCTTAGACTTGCGTGTTTTGTTTTATTTTGCTTTGTGACTTACTTTGTTCTGTCTATTATTACTTGAAACCACTTAAATCCTACTTTTTACACTTAAAAAAAATCACTTTTGTTTATTAATGAACCCAGAGTAAGTGATTAATACCTGGGGGAGCAAACAGCTGTGCATATCTCTCTATCAGTGTTATAGAGGGCGGATAATTTAGGAGTTTACTCTGTATACGCTTTATACAGAGTAAAACGGATTTATTTGGGGTTTGGATCCCATTGGGAGCTGGGTGTCTGGGTGCTGGAGATGGGTAGCCTGCTGAGCCATTTTCGGTTGAGTCTGCAGCTTTGGGGGCGTGGACCAGACCCCTGGGTCTGTGTTGCAGCAGGCTAGCTTGTCCGGCTCAACAAGGCAGGGTTCTGGAGTCGCAAGCTGGCATGGAAAATGGGCTCAGAGGTAATCTCAGCACATCAGGTGACAGTCCCAAGGGGGTCTCCGTGACCAAACCCATCAGACAGAGTACTCATGCAAACACATCCCGATATCAAGTGATACTAGAACATCCCGATATCAAGGATGGTACAAAAACATTCCCAAAGGATAACAGAAACACACTGGCCCCTCCTAAAAGATAAGGTCACGATGACAGTACATAAACTTGTTTATATCAGGGTATAAAGATTTATCTCAGAGGGAGTATCTTTGGCCAGCCTAGGGGGCAGTGGAAAGTCCCGCCACTGGCTGAGCTACGTCCATTGTCACGGGCATATATGTCTTAGTATCCTCATAGAGTCTGCTAGGTGCTATTCCCGTGCTTCATCGACAATAAATCTGGCTGGGTGCCTTCATACCTTGGGTGTGCTTTACCGAGTGTAGGTTAAGTTCCAGATCTTTAACCTATGTATTTCATAGTCTACTTATATAACTCCTCATCCCTACAGCTGTCCCTTGATTTTCCATCCATCTGCTGCAAAGTATTAGATCTTCAAATGAAAAGGGGGAGGGGAGAATAGAAATTTGAAATTGGAAAAAAAAAAAAAAAAGGTACAAAACAAGAAGAAAAAAACATTTCTAACTCACTTTACTTTCATAGCCCAGAAATTATATCAGTTTTATGAAGGACATACAGTATAGCCATTTGCAGTGTATGTAGAACACGATATTCCAGGGACAAGATGGGTGAGGTAATATCTTGTATTGGATCAACTTCTGTTGGTGAAAGAGACAAGCTTTTGAGCTACTCAGAAGAGCTTGTCTCTCTAATATCCTGGGATCAACATGGCTACAACAACACTGCAAACACTGTATTATATCATGTAAGCCTAAATATATAACATGTTGCTATACTATGCTCAAGTCTGCAAAATGACTGAATGTAGACAGATCCCACAGCCTGTGTAGAGCAGCATTGCTCCATTTGTGTACAAGGATTTTCCTCAGAATACCTCAGTGTAAGATCAGTTTTCTTCCATAGGATCTGTTTGTATGTTACCGTCAAACTAATCATTTGGACAAAGAAATTAAATTGATAATTAATTGGCTAAATGACCATTTCACCTGGGTATTTAACAAAGTGGCAAAAACTTGATTGATCAAATGACTGAGAATTTAACCTAAATTTGCTTACTGAACTAAACCACCAAAAGAAAAGATGTTACACTTCACTGCATAATGTTAACTATAAAAAATATCTGTCAGCCACTAACTGCAGATGAATTTAGTTCTGTAGCATTCTGTGCCTTCTTATTGGAGCAACTGAGCTTCAGGTGACAGACATTTCAGCATTTTTTTGAAGCTTTATACCTATTGGATCTGGTTTTGGACCCTAAGCAGTTACATTACGGAGGCCCCTTGCAGCTCCATAGTTAAGGTTGTATTGGGATTTCCACTTAAAGTACAGACTGAATAATTAAAAACAACAACAAAACAAAAAAAGCTAAAACTAGTCAGTCACACAATAGCAGTAGAAGTACAACAAGAACACAGTCCTCACATATTTCCCAGATGCCATAATGTTGAGTAGCCCAAGGATCAAGTACAGCCACCTTCACAGCCCATCCCACCTCAAACTTCACTGGGTGCCAAACTGCCACTCCCAAAGGTTCTGGCCCATTCTGAAAGAAGCAATAGCAGCTGGACATAAAGATTACAGCTAGGCTGCAGGCCTGGTTGTTGTTGGTGGTGGTGGTAACAGTGTGTGTGGGGGAGGGGGGGCAGGGAATAAGAAATGTAGAAAGGAACCCTAGGAAGTATCTACATTTCTTAATATTTGTTTTCCTGTACTTACATCAGCACCTGAAAAAATATTATGGACATACATTTGTTGTATATGCATACAAATTCTGTATTTGTACACACAAATTTGATAACTGCACACACAAGGGTCAGATTTGTGAGTGTAAGTGACTGCACTTGCAAATGTCGGATTTGTATGCTCATATTTTGCAGCTGCATCTCAGACTCCTATAACTGGACAATTTAGTCCATTATATTAACTTTTACATAGTTTACCAATAACACTGCTCTACAGCCAAAATGCTTCTGAAATAAATGTAGTCAAACTTTACTAATTCTGGGTCACTGAGAACGAAAATGATGCTTAAAATTGTTGATTGGCTCTAGTTTTCAAGATATGCTATTGGATCAGTATATACGACCCTTGACTTGGGAATGGCGGAGGATAAGTGAGTTATAAAGGGAAGGGATCTCAATTTAAACCAGAAATGACTAAAATACATCTTTGACTGGATCTATGAATAAATCTATGACTGGGTTTGGACAGTACTTGCTTTTTAGGCAAAACAATGAATGATGCAATCTGACGCTGGTATTGCGTCATACATGATATGAATTGCATCATGTTATTCCTAGAAGTCATGGATGATGCAATCATAACGAAGCTTACATCACTCTGCTGAACAAATTGCCCTATATCAGCTCTAGAAATCATACAGTGTCGTGCTCTCTTATTTGTCAGTGTTTGATTTTGCAAAGGGACACATTTCTGTTTAGCCAAAGTGAGCAGAGATGCCTCGTACTTGTGTGAACAGTGCAGATAACTTCTGCTATGTTTGTGGTGAAGTGACTTTTGCATCACAAAAGCGCAGTATAACCACTATGGTTAAGAAAGCCTATCACCTTTATTTTGGCTGCAAAATTGGAGATCAGGACAAGAGGTGGGCCCCACACATATGCTGCAACACTTGTGCAACAAATCTTCGCCAGTGGTTGAACAGGAAAAGGAAATCTATGCCTTTTGCAGTGCCAATGATTTGGAGAGAGCCAACAGATCATACCAGCAATTGTTACTTCTGCATGGTGCCTCCAGTTGGGAAAGGTGTGTCAAAGAAGAAAAAGTGGACTGTGCATTATCCAAACATTCCATCAGCTATACGCCCAGTACCCCACGGAGAAGGACTGCCGGTTCCTGATGCACCAGAATCATTCTCACTTGAGTCAGACGAGGAAGAGGATGAAACTTCTGGTCCTGAACCATCAATGTCACAGGACCCACATTTTCTCCCATCCTCCTCCTCTGAAGCACACCTCATAACACGAGGTGAACTGAATGACTTTGTCAGGGATTTGGAACTACCCAAGAGTAAGGCAGAGCTGTTGGGCTCCAGACTACAGCAGTGGAATCTCCTGGCAGGTGATGTTAGGGTTTCCATGTTCCATGACCGTCAAAAGGATCTTGTCCCATTCTTCTTCATGGAAGGTGATCTTGTAGCCTGCAACAACATCGATGGTGTGATGGCAGCCCTCAACATCGTTCACGATCCAGATGAGTGGAGACTGTTCATTGATTCATCGAAGACGAGTCTTAAAGCTGTTTTACTGCATAATGGCAATGTTTTGCCATACATGCCAGTTGGTCATGCAGTCCATATGAAGGAAACCTATGACAACATGAAACAACTTTTGAGGTGCATAAACTATGACCAACATCAGTGGCAGCTTTGTGGCAATTTGAAGGTTGTTGCTCTCTTGCTTGGTCTGCAGACTGGATACCCAAAGTACTGCTGTTTTCTCTGCAAATGGGATAGTCGTGCAAGAGATTCCCACTACATCAAGAAAGATTGGCCACTCCGACAGTCATTGGAGCCTGGGAGGAAAAGTGTTCAGCATCCACCACTTGTTGAATCAAGGAAGATTTTGTTACCACCCTTACACATCAAGCTGGGTCTGATGAAGAACTTTGTCAAGGCCATTGACAAAACACAAGCAGCTTTCAAGTACCTCCGTGGAAAATTTCCAAGGTTAAGTGAAGCTAAGATAAAGGAAGGTGTCTTTGTTGGTCCTCAGATTCGTGAACTTCTTCGAGATGATGCATTTGACCATGCACTGCGTAGCAAGGAAAAGACGGCATGGAAAGCCTTCCAGTTAGTGGCAATAAATTTTCTCGGAAACAATAAGGCAGACAACTACAGGTTGTTGGTGGAAAACCTCCTCAAGGCATACAAAAGCCTTGGTTGCAACATGTCACTAAAGATACATTTTTTGCACTCTCATCTAGATTTTTTTCCACCGAACTGCGGAGCAGTGAGCGACGAGCATGGCGAGCGATTTCACCAGGACATTGCAACAATGGAGAAACGCTATCAGGGCAAATGGAGCCCATCAATGCTTGCAGACTATTGCTGGACAGTGACAAGAGATGCCCCATTTAATGAATACAAGAGACAAGCCAAGAAGCGCCGAGTAGACACTGAATAGGACTAAACTATGTACAGAATAGTTTTTTGCCTTTTGTTTCATAATAAATTTTATTTATATAACCCTTTTGCTGATTTTTAAAGTGTTACATAAACAGGACAGGTGAAATATTATCTTGTAAAGCAACCATAAACACATGAAAAGACCTAGGTTTACAATTTATGATTAAAACTCTACTATCTACACAATATACATAGACATAAAATGTAAAAACTTAAATATCTTAGAAACAGTAGCCAATCAGTTGTTTTAATTGTCATATTTGAATTCAGCACATCAAAATACATAATAAATAGCACATTTTATCTCTGAAGCAGACGACTTCTCAAAAATTGTAGACCAGTGTAATGTATTCTGTGTGACGGGTTTGGAAGGTTTTGTTTGAGGGTGGTGAAAAAGGGTGCTTCATATTTATCTATAGCTACATCAACCGATCCCCTCTAACTCCCCCACAAAAAAAGTATTTTCAGTTATCCTTTAATGCACTGTTTATTCATATGACAATTCTGTTCAAAGACCTGGCATCAACCTGAAAAGATCTGAGTTATCCAAGTTCTTTTTTTGGGGGGGGAAGGGGGGAGGGGAAGGGTGCAAATACATTATATTTATGTGAATTAATTCTCTCCTCCCTCCCCCCCAACATAATATAAAGGACAGGATTAAGAAAATCCCAGGAAAGGCAGAGAGCAGGTTTATATGAAGTCCTAAGCCAGCACCGTGTAGCTCTATGTTATGACAAGATCATGCAACATGAGATTCATATGAAAATTTGATGCATTGACAAACTTCTTTCAGCACCAAAAGGCTTCCTCCTTTCTACAATTCATCTAAAGCTCCTGCTCAAGGAGTTTGAAGAAGCAGCCCATTGGCAATCCCACAGTGATTTACTTTTCAAAAAAAAATTGGAGCCCCAAAAAGGCACTGCTTAATGATAAGGATTTATTTATGTGAGTCACCTCCTCTAAAACCACATTTCAGATTCTAATGCAGATGAACACTAGAGTCAAGGTTTAAGAATAGCATGAAAGCAAGGTCATCCCCTGTCCGGGGGTTCCAAAATATCTTAGGCCAAAGTTACTTTCTTGCTAGAAAATAACATTGTGCTGTGAGCATTTATCCTACTATTTCAAATTATTAAGCAAGGATATAGAATTCCTTGCTGCCAGCACTGTGAAGTTCTGCCCAAACAAAAACACTCCAGGTGACGTAAATCTACAGTCTTCACAACAACGCAGAACAGCAGTAGGAGATAAGGGAGCTGTCTGCAGCTAAGCTGACAGTGACAAACTTCAGGTTATACAGAAGATCTTGCAAGCCATGCCAACCAATATTACAAGCAAAGCCAGCAATCTGAACCAGCAGCACTCTAGTTCTCACTGCCTGCAGTATATTCCCACCTTCAGCAAAAAATCCTTCAGGGCAGCAAGAACAGCAGTAAACCTGTCATTAGCAGCCGCGGTACTGTCACATCAGCGACTCTCGTGTGTCAGTGACAGTCTTTAACTCAGCTGTTTGTTTCATTGGGGAAAGCTTTCTTTGATTGTCAGGAAATAGAACATGTACAATGGTCTTTCATAAACACATACAAGCTCTCCAGAGTACAAACAAACAAAACAACCGTGTACTCTGGTAAATGTCTTGCAATTTTTAACCAAAGCAGATGAAGCCTATGTGAATAGACCTGCATATAAACTAGTGTGGGATGACTTGCTTGTAATCTGTCATGTACAATACAGCAATTGCCACTCATTTCACTTACTCTATTCCAACACTGGAAAGTAGATTATTTTTAGACATGCTTTATACACAACTGTTTTCAAAGCCCACTGCTAAATTCCTTGAAAGGCAGCCAAGGAGTTGGGTGAAAACCTACAAACCTACCTCACCCAGATCAGTACGTTAGGCACTGGCAACTCTAAGCAAAAAAAGAGCTCTTCCTTCATGACGCATCATCTTTGTGCCAGAGTCAACAGCAATTAAAAATACCCCCACCAGCAGAAGTGAAGTTCATCTGTTCTGTAATTCAATGCACTATTTTGTTCCTGTTCTAGTGCTTGCACATGTCCATTCCAATGTAGGTGTGTGCGTGCCCCGCACAGTTGCTGGAATTTTTTCCCTTAGTGATATCCGTCAGGTCGGTTCTAACACGCCCTGGTGCCGCGTGCACAGAGCGCCGGTATAAAGGTCCCTGCTGAGTCTGCACCTTTTCAATTCCTTCTTACTGCTTCTGACAGTTGGTGGAACTTCCCTCATTGCTCAGGCAATCTTTTCCAGTGGTTTCCTTCTTTATTTTTGTATATATAGTTCTCGTTGTTTGGAAGTAGTTTTGGTAAACATTGTAGTGAGTGTATTTTAGACATCTCTATAGTTATTGACGGGGGTATGCTTTGGTCACTGGGATTTTAAGCTCTGCTCTTCCTGTAGCAAGTCAATACCATTGAGCGACTCACATTCAAGTTGTCTCAAGTAGGGGAATCTCACAGGAAGGATCGTTGTCAGATTTACAGGAATTCAAGCCCACAGCAAGGCTGAAGGTCCTCCTGATGGAGGCAGCCCTGAGACCAGCATAGGAACCGTGATCGGACTCGGCACTGAGCATCTCGGCTTCAGTACAGAGCATGCCTCCCGCCAGTAGAGACTCTCAGCACTGCTCCTCCTTCCTGTTAGCATGGATGACTTACCTCTTCTATGCCTTTCCCCCCAGCCCATTAATTCTGTCGAAGATCAAGCAGGACCATGCCTGGATCATCCTTACAGCCCCAGTGTGTCCCAGACAGCACTGGTTCACCACCCTCGTAAACCTTTTGGTGGAGCCCCCAGTCGGGCTCCCACTGCACGTGGACCTGATCACATAGGACCACGGCCATCTGCTCAGCTCTCTTCACATGACGGCCTGGAACCTTCATGGCTGAACCCTGCAGAGCAAGCTTGCTCAGAGCAGGTTTGTAGAGTCCTACTGGGCAGTAGAAAACCCTCTACTAGGGCAACAAACCTGGCGAAGTGGAAACAATTCTCCATCTGGTCTTCTGAATGCAGAGTTCCACATACGCAGTCCTCATTGCATCTTGTTTTGAAATATCTTCTACTCTTGAAACAGACAGGCCCGGCCCTTTCTTCAATCAAGGTCCATCTGGCGGCCATTTCAGCTTTTCGTCCCAAGGTTGACAAGAAGTCACTTTTCTCACATGAAATGATAATTCGTTTTCTCAAAGGCTTGGCGAGGGTATTCCCTCAGATAAAGGAACCAATTCCCCCCCGGGACCTAAACCTTGTCCTATTGAAACTGATGAGTCCACCCTTTGAGCCACTAGAAACATGCTCACTATTGCACCTCTCCGGGAAGGTGGCCTTTTTGGTGGCCATTACGTCAGTGAGAAGAGTTTTAGAGATTCGGGCACTTACCTCAGAACCCCCCTATACAATTTCTTCAAAGGTAAAGCGCAGCTACGCCTGCATCCAAAGTTCCTCCCAAAAGTGGCTTCTCAATTCCACTGCAACCAATCGGGTTTTTTATCAGTATTCTATCCCAAGCCACAGACAGGAGAGAACGACGATGACTACCCTCCTTGGATGTCAGATGGACCCTAGCATTTTACATTCAGAGGACCAAGCCGTTCTACAGATCACCGCAGCTGTTCAAGGCGATTGCTGAGAAAATGAAAGGGCTCCCCATATCCACTCTGAGGATTTCGTCTTGGATCACGTCGTATATCTGGGCGTGTTATAACCTCACAGGGGTCCCCCCTCCGCCGAACCTGACTGCCCATTCCACAAGGTCTCAGGCCTCTTCAGTGGCTTTCCTAGCTCAAGTTTCTATTCAAGATATCTGCAGGGCAGCAACTTTGTCCTCAGTACACATGCCCTCAGTGCACATGCCATCACCCTACAAGCTAGGGACGATGTCTACTTTGGCCACACAGTGTTGCAATCAGCTTGTCCTTAAACTACAAGCCCACCTCCTGTGCAACTGTTTGCAAGTCACCTCCATTAGAATGGACATGTGTAAGCACTTGAAGAAGAAAAAACGGTTATTGACCTTTTGTAACTGTTGTTCTTGGAGATGTGTTACACGTGTCCATTTTAAGACCTGCCTGCGATCCCCTCTCTCGGAGTGGTTGGTAAGAAGAAACAGAGGGTGCGGGGTCAGCAGGGCCCCTTATACCAGCAGTATGAGCGTGCGGCACCAGGAGGCGCTAGAGCCGACCCGACGAATATCACTAAGGGAAAAAATTCCGGCAACTGTACTTGGGGCATGCACACACCTACATTGGAATGGACACGTACAACACATCTCAAAGAACAACAGTTACAAAAGGTTAGTAACCGTTTTTTCTCTATTACAGATAATAGCTCATTTTTAAACATCTGGAAAGATTTAAGATGTATTTTATAAAAATCACATTTTGGTACAATTGTAACATTTACACAGAAGCCAAGATGTTGCAATGTCCAAGCTAAATGCATTCTGATTAGAAGCATATGCCTTACAGGTACTTAGAGCATCCAGACACAAGTACTGAGGCCACTGAGATCATCTGAGATATTATTCATCAGTCCAGTCACTCAGATTGCAGCAAGTTGGGCCAAGTCACAATGTGGGACTGAGGAGGGAAGCAGAGGGGTAGTGGTCAAGAAGCACTGACATTAGGAGTGCAGTTGGTAGTATGGTTGAGAGACAGAAGGAATGAAATGTACTAGCCTCTCAAGGTCATAGTCCTCCACTGTCCTCCAGCATATGGGAAAGTGATCCCACAGTAGTGACCAAATGTTCTCACCCTCTGACACTTGTTTGATGGCCTATGTGAACTGCGCTGGTGATCTTAGTCTAATTCCTAGTGTGCAAATGTCCATGAAACCCACTATTCCAATTGGCTAAAGGCTAAGTGGGCATGGGGAATGAGATATTTCCTCATGCTAATGGGTGGTGTTTCCAGCACAGAGCAGGCAACACAGAGAAGCCTACTTTGCTTTTATCCTATTACCCCTGTGTGTAGCTAGAGGATTAAAAACATATTTGTATGTTAGTTGTCCAAATGAACAACAGTTTTAGCATCTACCTCTTTTTTTTTTATTTAATTTTGAATAGGAATATGGGGTGATGTATTTTGAAAATTTCCCCCTGAAATTAAACTGAATTAGCAAAAAAGAATGACAAACATATTTATGTTCTAGTCAATTGCATCCGTATTGGTATACTTGTATGGTGGGCATAACGATTTAAAATTTATTATTCATTTATAGTATAGTAGCACCATTAGCTTCAGTCAGAGTCAATACCCCATTGCACTAATGCTATACAGATAACAGAAGGATGCAGTCTCTACTCCGAACAGCTTACAATCTAATTTAAAACAAGATGCAAAATATGTTTCAGGCAATGAGAAAGGACGGGGAAGAGAAGACAGGGTGAATATAGGACCACATGGTTACATAGGTTAGCTATTGCACAGCTTGATGGTTTAGGTTGGTTCTGCTTGACTATGAGACTTCCCATCCAGACAAATGATGACTTGGCCTCAGTCACTCCCGCCTTTCTCACTTCCTGGATGGACTACAACAGTGCCATATACCTGGGCATGAAGCCTTCAGCACTTACAAAACTCCAGCTGGTACTGAACACTGCTGCACATCTCCTCTGCAATACTAGCTACCATGAACACACCTGTGTTAATGGTGTCTGCCCCAACATGCCCCCTGCAGGCTGAGCATGGTGCTTCAAGTTCTCTCAGCCTCAGCTTTTCATCACCGGGGTTTTCTGTATCACCTGGGAATTCATGGGGCTCAGCCGTCTGGCTAAGTCAGTGGTTCTCAAGCTTTTGTACTGGTGACCCCTTTCACATAGCAAGCCTCCGAGTGTGACCCCCCTTATAAATTAAAAACACTTTTTTATATATTTAACGCCATTATAAATGCTGGAGGCAAAGCGGGGTTTGGGGTGGAAGCTGACAGCTTGCGACCCCCCATGCAATAACCTCGTGACCCCCTGAGGGGTCCCCACCCCCAGTTTGAGAACCCCTGGGCTAAGTCATGTCTCAGTTCAGACCACTTCCAGGGTAACACAAGTCACAAACAAAAGGTTTTTCTGCCCTCTTCAGGCCACCCTCTGGGCTCAGTTCCCCCAGTACCTCTGGGGTACCTTTAAGTCTCTCTGGCTCTGGGATAGAGTCCTGACTCCCAGCCTGCTTCCCTGGAGCCTGTCTCATAGTCTCAGCCCCACTATGTTACCTTTATACCATCCCTGCTCTGGAATAGGGTCCTGACTTCCAGGCTCCTTCCCTAGCATCCTTCCAGACCCTCCTTCAGGGCCTTCCATAGAAGCCCAACTGGTTTCTTGTGGTTCCTCCCCAAACTAAGATTTCTCAGCCCTTTTATGAAGCCCATGTGTTTCAGGCTGGCATTTGACCCCAATTAGTCCTGCCCCCTTAGGCTGGAAGGCAGCTAATTCTGGAATATGTGGGACTAAGTGAACAGGGGTTCCCCCCTGGACCTTAAAGGAGCAGACCACCCTGTCACAACATCAGACCTGCCCTCTGCTCCATGCACTGGCTTCCCATAGAATTCTGAATCAAGATCAAGGTCTTTCTCCTTATCTTCAAAGAACTCCATGGCCCAGGCCCAGGATAACGAACACCTGAGGGTCCTGAATAAATGAGGGTCCTCCTCATGCATAATGGAACTTTCTACAATAAGTCCTAACAAACTTACCTATACTTATCTATGTGGGAGACTGAACTTTCTCTAGAGCTGGTCCAAGTCTATGGAATGAACTCCCACAGGAACTAAGGACAATCACAAACCTGACCATTTTCTACTTTAAGTGCAAGGCCCCGTCCTTTGACTTTGCCTTCACTAACATATATATAGCAACATGTTTAATATATAAAAAAAATTCCAAAACAAGAACACTACACTGCACACGTCTTCTCCTGGGTGGGGAGGACAAGAGAATAAACATGTGACAGATGTTAGTCATGTCACTTAACGTACTACAGGAAGGTGCTCAGATACTATGGTGATGAGTGCAGTATAAGAACCTCTCTAGAACAGAATTGATATATTTTGAAAATGCTTTTTTTCATTCTAGCCTTTATTAGCTGGCCAATTTCTTGTAGGTGTCATAGGAAAAGGGAGTTATATAATAAGAGACAAGAGCAGTCAAGTAGGGAGGGGCAGAGTTATGAAAAGGAAAACTTGAAAAACCTTAATTTGATCTGGTAGAAAGCAGGGAGCCAGAAGAGGGATCTAAGGAAGAAAGTGACATGATCACAGATGGCCAAACAGTTTCTGCAGATCCTGGGATTTACAAAAATAATGTTTGTCTTTGGAATGAACTGGATTGTTCCAAATACAGTAGCAGATATTTTGAAAAAAATTTTCCAGAAGATCCTCTGCTGCCCCTCCCTCTTACAAGGTCTTCACTGCAACCCCCAAATTCAAATTACAAAAGCTAGAGACTGGGCTGTGTTATTAATATGCTTTTTGTACGTTTCAGGAATAAAATATAATCATTTCTAGCAGTGGGCAACTTAAAAAAAGTTTGTTTGCCAAATTTTCTTGGCTTCTCACTTGGCTACAGTCAGAACAAAGGGTTTTTGTTTATATGGGAACTCAGATGTAAAGATTCCCCACTCTCTCCCAGGGAAACAATTATTCAGAGAGTCCTTTGTTAAAACATTGGCAGCACATCACTATTGCAGGTGCAACCAGGCAGTTAGATGCCTAAGTGCTATAAAATACACCCACAATTATTTCCAGCACAAAATTGCAGACACAGCATTAGAGGTAACTTTTCAAAATCTAGCAGATTGTCTCCTTTTACTGCATCCACACAATTTCCTGTAATGCTACACATATTTTTTTTTTTTAAAAAAGACAATGAACCGACATTGCCATTAGCAGATTAAGCAGGCACTACAGCACACTTTGATACTGTATTATTATTTCCCTTTTCAGTAGCTCAAGGCATTCCAGAATTCAGTGGACCGGTGACATCAGAATCACCTTTGATTCACACTGTTTGGGGAAGAAAGTCTGCTTTGTGAAGAGCAGGTAACTCTGTTTCTTCAACCTTGACCTGATTACTAAACTATATATTATAAATATTTTTATTCCATCATAATATATGGATTAGAATTGAAAAAAGCATGCTTACCTTATCTTCACCGACAGACACACACATATCCTTACAGCAATGATTACTGGTGTCACAAGCCAAGTGCACTGAACCAGAGGTCAGTGTCTCGAGAGCAGGAACTGTTAGGGAAAGAGAATCAATTATCTTTATCAAGACAATGAAGGAGGGACATTGTTACTGTAAGAGGCCCTCAATGCCAACTGGCAAAGGGTTCACTGTACTAACTCTTATCAGGCCAGACAAACTCACTACACCAAACATACTGCTTTCGTGGTATTTATCCAAAAAGAGTCATGTGGCATCCCTAATATAGGTTTATGTGATTCTGATCCTCAGTCATTGTGAGATGTATGTACAGATGAGATTTAAGGAGTTGTGTGTACATACTGAAAATGTGTTTTTGGGTCTGTGTCCCAGGCAGGGTCGACAAGCCGGTTTTGCCAGACAAAGGAATGTATAGTCACCTATCTGCCTTGGTTCACATGTAAAATAAGCATTGTAAGCCAACACAATAGAAACTCATTTGCATACAAAGTCAACATGAAGCCAGCACACCAGGGGATACACCACAGGGATCATCCTGACTCCTAGGCTAAAACAATTACTTTGGGGGATATAAAGGCAAAAAGACACCCCTTCATCCTTCACTGAGGAAGCAAAAAAGACAGTGATTTTTGCATTCATGAAAGGGGATCCCAGCTACTTTTTTTGGAGATGCTGGAAGATTGCTTTAGGTAAAATAAACTATTTAAGACAAGGATTTTAGCCTGTTAAAGTTAAGTTTAGACACCAGGAAGGGTGATATACTGTGTTTCATCGGTGGTGGGTGAACCATGGGCTCAGGGAGGCTAGACCCTGGCCTGGCCCTTCTGTCTGAGGTCCCACCTCGCCCCTTCCCCTGCTGGAGCCTAGAGGCCCCCAACACCCTAGCTGCCAGCACCTCCCTCATCCCTGGAGCACCAGGCAGGCGGCAAGGCCCCCAGAGCCCTCAGCCCTGGAGCGCCGGGGGGTGGGCAGCGCAGCCCCCAATGCCTCCAGTATCCTTATTGAATTCTGGGAGGCAGGCAGGTGGCATGAACACCAGCTCCAGCCACCTGGAGTCCCTGCCGCAGGCTGCTGCCCACTAGACCCAGCCACGGGAGAAGAACCGCAGCGCGCTGGCAGGAACAGGAGGGGACCTCGGGGCAGAGCCACGCAGGGATGTTTGGGTCGGCTCAGCCTCCCCCAGCCTTTGATACCCGTCACCCTTGCTTTGTTTTATATGTAGACATTTGTTTCCATCATTATCCTTATTCACTCTCTCTTAAAATTTATTCTTTGATAATAAACTTATAATTGTTTTCACTATAAATTTATCTCAGTGCTCTGATGTTATGTTGGAGCTGATCCTCAGCTCAACCAAACAAGTTGGTATGTGTACTGTTTCTTAAGGGACAGCTTACCTGGTATTTTCTGTGAGTGTCCAATGGTTAAGGGCTGGACACTGCAGGGGACCACTACAACAGGGCTTGAGTGCACGGCAAAGTAAGGGCTGGCATAGCCCAGAGGAGATTGTTTGAGTGGCTAACAGACTTGTGGTGTCAGAGTGCCGACACTCAGTTAAGCACAAGCAAGTCTCCCTCTTGCTGGAGGGTAACAAGGTGACTCTCAGTCCTGGATGGCAAATAAAACATCACAGAGGTAGCTGACATAGGGCCAGATTGTGACCTGGTCTTGCGCAACCACACAGGAGAGTAAGACCTCCACACATGGACATATTGTTGTGCCCCGCATCCCTGTTGCATGCACACAGCAATGAGGGGAGAACAAGGACTATGCACTTGGTATTTCTCCCCTAACCGCCATGCAGGTGAGTCAAGAGAGCCAGGGAATGGGTGAAATCTTCACTCCAACCCCCAATGCACCAGGACAGCTAAGCCAGACATGAGATAGTAGCATGTAATATATCAGGCCAGTAATATATTACTACCTCCCCGAGAGCAAGGCGATGAGACATTTACTTCCAAGGGCTGCCTGTGTGGAGGCACAGATGTGCAGTGCCTCTGACACAGGGCTAGATATACAACAAAATGTAGCCCATTATTAGGGATTTCCCAATCATGCAGTGGACAGTGGGGTGTAAGTGCTTTATAAACTATGAAGGGTCAGGGGGTTGAGAGCACAGAGAGGAATTACTGGATACTGTTGCTCCCAAACAGGGGAGTGGGCTGGCCAGTTGCATCAAAATATAAAATGAACTAAAAATCCAAATGCTCTTTGGTAGCAGGCCTCTCACCCGGCCCCCTAAACATATAAGACTGCTTGGAATATTTTGCTAGGTTCTAATAGAGTCCCCATTACTACAGTATCTGAGCGCTTCCCAAGTATTTAAGAATAAAAATAGTAATCATAGTATTTCTCTCTTTTTTCATTCACTGACTGTGGGAGAAATAGCTTGATTTGTGCTTTGTGCATGTGAGAGCATGAGAGCGCGAACTGAATAAATTAGAGGAGTTTTGCATTTAGTTCTATGGTAAGTCCAGGATGATTCCCTCCATCCCTGCAGCCTCTTGGAGGTGGGAAAGGAATATTCAAAGATCAACTATATCAAGTACTTCAGAGAGGCACAGCAGCATTCACAGACTTTAAAGCTAGAAAGGACCACTAAAAACATTTGGTCTGACCTCCTGCATAGCACAGCCATTAGAATTTCACCACATGATTCATGCATCAAGTCAATAACTTCTGGTTGAGCTAAAGCATATCTTTTAGAAATACAACCAATCTTGATTTAAAGACTTCAAGTGAAGGAGAATCCACCACATCCCTGTTCCAATCATTAATTGTTCTCACTTTAAAATGTTCATTTATTTCTAGCCCAAATTTGTCTAGCTTCAACTTCCAGGCACTGGCTGTTTTTATGCCTTTGTCTGCTAGATTAAAGAGCCCTCTAAGATCAGAAATCTCTTCACCATGAAAGTATGCTTGGGTATGGATGTACTTCCCTTGTGCACAGACAAGTAGTGGTCATCCAAAGCAACATATGCCAAGGCCTGAAGCCTGTTTTACAAGGATCTACTTGTAAACTGACAAGTAGCGCTGCAGACCGTTATTTTGCTACCTTCTTGATTAGCTTGCTTAGAAAAAAGGAGATTGGACACCAGACAGTAGTTCAGAAGGCTCCATCAAACAACAGTGGCTTCATTGGTCAGACTACTGCTTGCTTTAGGGTGTGTGGTAGATGCTCCAGTCAAAAGGTGTTAATCTGTTAGTCTGTGTGTGCTCTGCTCTACTCTTTTAGCATCTAGAAAGGGCAAAGTCACAGATAGTGATATTGCAATCAATGCTTCCATGGCTTTCTTACGTGAATGAGCCAAATTCTTGCAAGGAAGGCATTGCGTTTCCTCCCTTGTGTTTGCTTTATTATTCTTGGTGCCCTATCAGGGCATCTCATATGTGGGTGATCTTCTCTGTCAAATAAGCAGATAAATCCTCACAGCAAATGGTACTGGTTTTTGAGGTGGAGGCACTTAGGGTTTAGGAAGCAATCGACAGTCCAGCCATATTCTGTGAGGCATGGCCAAAGAGAAGTAGGATCTCTTTACCACCCTCATTGCAGTAGCATAGCTTTGCAGCAACTCCTTGTGTCTGTTTATAAGAGACCATATTTTCTACCAACTCTACGTGCGTTTTCTTACTTTTTCTATCACAGGTCATTTGAAAAGCATGGTGGATCCGTGTGGGTGGAAGAGGGTGACTTAGGGCTAGAGGGCTTGCAGCACTAGTAAAATCAAGGAATGATTTTAGTGCTTGTCTAATTCTTCTGTTCATTAATATCTTGGCCAAGCCGTCAGCCCCCAAAGAGGAGACTAACGCAGCAGGATATAGTGAACCACTGTGCCTCCCCCAAGAAAGCAACATCTCAGAATGGTGCCTATATACCACAGTGATGGCATAATTAGAAATGGAGATAGAGTAGTAGGAATAGCTAAGGGCAGCATGGAGGATATGGATTACGTGGGGAGGGAGCTTTGCATACCTTGTTAGGTGGAGGTCAACTGAATATATGAACTGTCTGAACTCATAGAAATTCTGCCATTAGAGAAATTCACTCATTTCAAAGATCTGAGTCTGAAGTTTGTCAAATGCTGACTGAAAATCAGCATGTTAAAAATGCAAAGAATACAGTACGGATCCTCTAAGTCAAAATCTCTGTTACCTACTGCCAGAACTGTCAGCTGCTTTTAAACTCCATTAAAAGTTTTGGAAAGCTGACAAAATAGAGTATTCAATCAAAGCAGATTAGAAACATGATTAGAATTTGCCAGCAAATTAGCTTTAAGGATAAAAGTAGAATTATTTTTCCTTAAATTGTGATGTACAGAGGTCTAGCTTTTAAGAATAAACCATTTTTGGTATGAAAAATTTCATATGGGCGTTGGCAACTCCATGTACACCAAGCTTTGGCCTGTTATAATACAGACCAACCAAGATGATCAGATCCTGAAAAGGTTACAGAGTGTAGCTGTGTTAGTCTGTATCAGCAAAAATAACGAGGAGTCCTTGTGGCACCTTAGAGACTAACAAATTTATTTGGGCATAAGCTTTTGTGGGCTAAAACCCACTTCATCAGATGCATGGAGTGGAAAATACAGTAGGGTATAAATACACAGCATATGAAAAGATGGGAGTTGCCTTACCAAGTGGGGGGGGGCAGTGCTAACAAGCCAATTCAATTAAGGTGGAAGTGGGCAATTCTCAACAGTTGACATGAAGGGAGGAAAAATCACTTTTGTAGTGCTAATGAGTTCTATGTAATCAAGGTGGCCCATTTCAAACAGTTGACAAGAAGGTGAGAGTATCAGCAGGGGAAAATTAGTTTTTGTAGTGACCCATCTACTCCCAGTCTTTATTCAGGCCTAATTTGATTGTGTCCAGTTTGCAAATTAATTCCAATTCTTCAAAAACAGACTCCAATGAGAAACTGCCGTTTTTTTGTTGAAGAATTGCCATTTTTAAGTCTGTTATTGAGTGTCCAGGGAGATTGAAGTGTTCTCCTACTGGTTTTTGAATGTTATAATTTTTGATGTCAGATTTGTGTCCTTATTCTTTTGCGTACAGACTGTCTGGTTTGGCCAATGTACATGGCAGAGGGGCATTGCTGGCACATGATGGCATATATCACATTGGTAGATGTGCAGGTGAACGAGCCCCTGATGGTGTGGCTGATGTGGTTAGGTCCTATGATGGTGTCCCTCAAAAGCTTATACCCAAATAAATCCTGAAAAGTGAGTTTTGTGAATCATAGAAATATAGGGCTGGAAGGGACCTCAAAAGACAATCTAGTCCATCCCACTGGGCTGAGGCTGGACTACGTATACCCAGATCATCCCTGATAGATGTTTGTCTAACCTGTTCTTATAAACCTCCTATGATGGGGATTCCACAGCCTCTCTTGGAAGTCTATTCCAGTGCTCAACTATCCTTATAGCTTGAAAGTTTTTCCTAATATCTAACCTAAATCTCCCTTGCTGCCGGTTTAGAAGATTACTTCTTGTCCTACCTTCAGTGGACATGAAGAAAAATTGATCACTATCTTCTTTGTAACAGCCCTTAACATATTTGAAGACTTGTCATGTTCCCACCGTCAGTCTGCTTTTCTCAAGACTAAACATGCCCAGTTTTTATAACCCTTTCCTCATAAGTCACATCTTCTGAACCTTTTGTATCACTGAAATTCTCCAGAGTCAAGTGAAAATCAAGATGTTAAAAATAAAAGCAGTGATAAACCACTTTAGATCCAGTCATAAGTGCTCCTTTTGTCTGTTCAAACTGCATCATAACATTTGGAGAATTATGCTGAAATTGACAGGATTCAAAGAATGTGACAAGAACCTAAGGAAACTGCCCTGAAAAAAAAGAGTTTCAACTTGATACAATGTGTAATGACTGAAATATCAAACCTGAAAAAGTAGTTATTTTAATAATAAAATATTTTAAAGCAATATTGTATTGTCATAAACCATTATTAAAAATGAGAGCACTATGGCCTGAAGATGCTCATATTCTGAGATGCTTTTTTAAAGTTTTGTTTGGTCTTGTCATTTGTATTTGCTGTGTGTTCATCAGCAACACATTTAAAAATTGTTAGTGCATTTATTGTTTGTGAAAGGTGCCGAACTGACAGCTCTGGAGAACTAACTCTGTTTGTCCACAGAACAGGTACAGCCTGAATACATTTAGTGTAAGCTTCCTCACACAAATCTAACAGTGGGCCTGATTTCTGACCTAGAGAGAGAGCTTATAGGATAAAAGGATAGTTTCAGTTCAATGTTCATTCAGTATTTGTCCTTTCGGCTGAGACAGCCAGCAAGAGCATTCACTAGGATGTTCTATGTTGTGAATAACTGCCTCTGAAGAACTGGACTGAGAACACAACTCATTTTACATATGTAGCCAGACAGGCTTAGTCAACTCTACAATAAAATGTTGATTGGATAGTCACTGTCTTTAAAATTATCTGGCCAGAATTTGAAACAGTGAAGAAGGCAAGCAATAGGAGGGTTTACTTCAAGTGCTATACTGAACACAAAGTAAACCTTCCCCGCCACAACAAACATCTTCAGCTCAAGACACCTCACTAAGAATTTTTCATTGGAATCCTTGCCTAAGAAGATACCCTTGAGAGACACTGTCCTCCATTCAGTGGAACTAGAAGAATTTGGCTGCACAGACAAAACTTGGAGGAATAAAAAGCAGGGAGCTTATAAGAGGAATTGGGTGGGGAGGTTAGGAGAGGGCACCGTATGGGAGACTGGAACTTTCATAAGCATCTTCACTATATATTTTAATTTTGCTAAGAAACCAAAATGGAGATAGCCCACAAACCATTCATGGATAAAAATATGAGGGCATGGGAGAATTGTCTACTGTAATGTGCCCATCTTTGTAGTATCAAGAAAATGCCAGTGGGGAAAGACTGCAGCCCCATTAACTACATGACAAGCAGTTCCTGATCTGCGTGCACTAGACATTGAAGAAAAATTCACCACTAATAATAAATTTCCAAACTTGAGAGTTATAACCTCAACTTTAACTTTTTGCATGGATATATTTCTAGTGTTCGTTCATTTGATCAATAATCATTGGAAAAACTATCCCAAGTCGTCCTACTCTATTTTCCATTGCACGCATCTGATGAAGTGGGTTTTAGCCCACGAAAGCTTATGCTCAAATAAATTTGTTAGTCTCTAAGGCCTGGTCTACACTAGGCTGTTATGTCGAATTTAGCGCCGTTACATCGAATTAACCCTGCACCCGTCCACACCATGAGGCTATTTAGTTCGACATAGAGGTCTCTTAAATTCGACTTCTGTACTCCTCCCCAACGAGGGGAGTAGCGCTAAATTCGACATGGCCATATCGAATTAGGCTTGGTGTGGATGGAAATCGACGGTAATAGCTCCGGGAGCTATCCCACAGTGCACCACTCTGTTGACGCTCTGGACAGCAGTCCGAGCTCGGATGCTCTGACCAGCCACACAGGAAAAGCCCCGGGAAAATTTGAATTCCTTTTCCTGTCTGGCCAGTTTGAATCTCATTTCCTGTTTGGACATCGTGGCGAGCTCAGCAGCACTGGCAACGATGCAGAGCTCTCCAGCAGAGATGGCCGTGCAATCCCAGAATAGAAAGAGGGCCCCAGCATGGACTGATCGGGAAGTCTTGGATCTGATCTCTGTGTGGGGCGATGAGTCCGTGCTTTCCGAGCTGCGCTCCAAAAGACAGAACGCAAAGATCTATGAGAAGATCTCTAAAGCCATGGCAGAGAGAGGATACAGCCGGGATGCAACGCAGTGCCGCGTGAAAATCAAGGAGCTGAGACAAGGCTACCAGAAGACCAAAGAGGCAAACGGACGATCCGGATCCCAGCCCCACACATCCCGTTTCTACGAGGCACTGCATTCCATCCTAGGTGCGGCCGCCACCACTACCCCACCACTGACCGTGGACTCTGAGGATGGGATATTGTCCACGGCCGGTTCCTCGGACATGGTAGCGGACGGGGAAGATGAGGAAGGAGATGAGGAGGATGAGGCAGTCGACAGCGCTTACCAAGCTGATTTCCCCGACAGCCAGGAGCTCTTCATCACCCTTACAGAGATCCCCTACCAACCCTCCCCAGCATGTAACCCGGACACAGATTCAGGGGAAGGATCAAGCAGTAAGTGTTTTAAACATGTAAACATTTATTTTTAACAAAACTGGAATATTAAGAATAAGAACAATGTGTTCTTCATGATTTCTTTATCCTGGGCGCTTAAGTATTCAGTTCCAACTATTTTTAAAAAATCTAACAGTGTCCGGTTGTGCATGATTCTGCTGCCCAAGCTGCTCCACTCTTTAGTCCCTGCCACTGCAGCTATATTAAAATGCAGTCTATATGACCGGGGATGGAGGTGTAATCCTCCAGGGACATCTCGACGAAGCTCTCCTGGAGGTAATGGGAAAGCCTGTTCATCAGGTTCCTGGGGAGAGCGGCCTTAGTGGGTCCTCCGAAGTAGGAGACGTTCCCGCGCCAGGAGATCCTCAAGTACTCCGGGATCATTGCCTTGCACAGCATGGCGGCATAGGGCCCTGGTCTTTGCTGGCTTTCCCGAAGCATCCTTTCCTTCTCGCTGTCCGAGATCCTCATTATTGTTATGTCGCTCATGATGACCTGCTTTGAATTAGGTAGGGGACTGTTAGTATTGGGACTGCTTGCAAGTTCCTTTACAGAACTGTAACCGCTGGTTTACAGCCACGCGGTGGAGGCGGGAGAGGGGCAGCATACAGGGATCTTTCCCTGGGACATCCGCGAGGGGGTGGGGCAGGGCCACAGTTCATGCTTGGCCGATTGCTGGCAGCAGAGACTGGCATTGCTTTCAATGTGAATGGAGGCCAGTGGTACTACTAAAGTTTTAAGCAGCCACAAGTCTACGGCTTACCATGTCTGCCTGCTACAGAAATTCCGGGGTCCTGCCCCGCTTCCCAGATCGGCAGTGCAAGACCCCAGGCACTGAAGGCGAGGTCCGAAAATTCGACCTTGTCCTGAGTGCGCATGTGAGAGGTGCGGTGCATGGTCTTGTTCACAGAGAAAGACTATGTTGTTTGTTCACAACTACATTTATGTTTCGGAGGAATTCACTACCTTTTTCTCATTCCCACAGCCACATCTGCGACTGTCTCCCAACCCAGCCTGTCATCACACTCCCAGAGGCTAACGCACATTAGGCGGAGGAAGAAGACGACGAGAGAGGGCATGTTCTCAGAACTAATGGGCTGCTCCCGAGCCCAGGCAGCACAGCAGAACCATTGGAGGGAGAATTTGTCCCAAATGCACCGGACACACATGGACCGTGAGGAGAGGTGGCGGCAGGAAGACCAGCAGGCGACTCAAACGCTGCTTGGACTTCTGAGGGAGCAAACGGACACGCTCCGGCACCTTGTTGATGTTCTGCAGGAACTGAGGCAGGAGGACAGAGCCCCGCTGCAGTCTATCAGCAACCGCACTCCCCCGCCACCAAGTCCCATACCCCCCTCGCCCAAAGTCCAAAGAAGGAGGGGCAGCAGAGTCCGTGAAAACTCTCACTCGACCCCTGCAGACTGCTCAAGCACCAGAAGGCTGTCATTCCCCAAAATTTGAAAAGTCCTTTCCTGCCCGCCTCACCCAAGCCCCCGTCCAAGTTTCACCCCCCAGTTTCATGTGTGGTTGTTAATAAAAAACACGTTTCTGTTCATTACTGTTTCAATCATGTTCTTTTGTGGAACAGTCTGTCTGAAGGGGGGGAAGGGGCTTGGTAATTGGACAGGACAGTCACCTTTAGCAGGGTACACAGGCGGGGGCAGGTCCAGCAGCAGGGCACACACACAGTGCAGTGACTAGTTACCCTGGTCAGTCTGGGAGGTGGTTTTCATGTTCTGTGCGTGGGGGGGGTTGTTGCTCTGTGACTTTGTGGCGGGGGAGGGCAGTTACATATCTTCTGCAGCGGTCTTTGTCCTGGATCACAGAGCCACGCAGCAGGGGGATCTGTAACCCTCCTCCCCCTGCCATAAAGTCACATAGCCCCCACATACACGCAGTCCCGCTCAGGAGGGCTGGCAGGCTCCGTTGAAACAACCAGTCCGCCACTGCGAATCCTGTCATTCCTGGAGTTTAGAAGGATCATTTGCATCAGTACACTACACCCGCTCCCCACCACAGTCTGCGTCCCAGGTTTAAAACATTCCCGCGA
This sequence comes from Emys orbicularis, assembly GCF_028017835.1. Taxonomy (NCBI): domain Eukaryota; kingdom Metazoa; phylum Chordata; order Testudines; family Emydidae; genus Emys; species Emys orbicularis. The sequence goes on along the minus strand of NC_088687.1, from coordinate 47,265,514 downwards.
AAACAGTAATCAAGACAACGGTGTTCATTAACAAAATAAAACTGATTTTATTTTTTGGGAAGAGGGTGGAGGGGGTCTGTAACTGGAGAGGATAGTCAACATTAACTGGGTAAAGAAACGGGGGCAGGTTCAGCTTCTCTGTACAGAACCTTAAAAGTCACTGGTTACCCTGCTCACTGTGGAACCTAGCTTTCAAAGCCTCCCGGATGCACAGCGCGTCCCGCTGGGCTCTTCTAATCGCCCGGCTGTCTGGCTGGGCGTAATCAGATGCCAGACTATTTGCCTCAACCTCCCACCCCGCCATAAAGGTCTCCCCCTTGCTCTCACAGAGATTGTGAAGCACACAGCAAGCTGCTATAACAATGGGGATATTGGTTTCGCTGAGATCACAGCGAGTCAGTAAGCTTCTCCATCTCCCCTTGAGACGGCCAAAAGCACACTCCACAACCATTCTGCACTTGCTCAGCCGGTAGTTGAACAGTTCTTTTTCAGTGTCCAGGGCGCCAGTATAGGGCTTCATGAGCCAGGGCATTAGCGGGTAGGCTGGGTCCCCAGGGATCACTGTAGGCATCTCCACATCCCCAAGAGTTATTTTGTGGTCCGGGAAGTAAATACCTTCCTGCAGCCGTCTAAACAGACCAGAGTTCCTGAACACGCGAGCGTCATGAACCTTGCCCGGCCATCCGACGTTGATGTTTGTAAAACGTCCCCGATGGTCCACCAGTGCTTGCAGCACCATTGAAAAGTAGCCCTTTCTGTTAATGTACTGGCTGGCCTGGTGCTCCGGTCCCAGGATAGGGATGTGAGTTCCATCTATAGCCCCACCGCAGTTTGGGAATCCCATCGCGGCGAAGCCATCTATGATGACCTCCACGTTTCCCAGGGTCACTACCTTTGAGAGCAGTACCTTAACGATTGCGTTGGCTACTTGCATCACAACAACCCCCACGGTAGATTTGCCCACGCCAAAGTGGTTTGCGACAGACCGGTAGCTGTCCGGCGTTGCAAGCTTCCAGAGGGCTATGGCCACTGGCTTCTGGACAGTCAGGGCTGCTCGCATCCGGGTGTCATTGCGCTTCAGGGCAGGGGACAGCGGAAGTCCCCTTCCGCATGCGAAAGTTTCGCAGCCACTGGGATTCGTCCCAGACCTGCAGCACTATGCGGTCCCACCAGTCCGTGCTTGTTTCCCGTGCCCAGAATCGCCGTTCCACAACATCCACATGACCCATTGTCACCGTGATGTCCTCGGCGCTGGGTCCCGTGCTTTCTGACAGGCCTGTGCTACTCTCTGACTTCAGGCCCTCACCGCGGTGCCGTAGCCTCCTCGCCTGGTTTATCTGCATCTGCCTCTGGGAAAGGTGGATGATAACCTGCGAGGCGTTGACAACGGCCACAACTGCAGCGATGGTCGCAGCGGGATCCATGCTCGCAGTGCTGTGGCGTCCGCGCTGGCACTGACCGGAAAATTGCGCGAACTGATTTCCCGCCGGCGCTTTCAGGGAGGGAGGGAGGGCGGTAGTGACGGACGGATGACGACAAGTACCCAAAAGCACCCTCGACCCTTTTTTTTTTTTTACCCAGAAGGCATTGGCGGCTCGACCCAGAATTCCAATGGGCAGCGGGGACTGCGGGAACTGTGGGATAGCTGCCCACAGTGCACCGCTTCCAATGTCGACGCTTTCCCCGTTAGTGTGGACTCACAAAGTCGAATTACTGTCCTTAGTGTGGACACACACGTTCGACTTTGCAATATCGATTCTACATTTTCGATTTAAGAGAAATCGAACTACCCTCGTAGTGCAGACATACCCTAAGGTGCCACAAGTACTCCTCGTTCTTTTTCCATGTGGTTGATGATATGGTGCGATCCAAGAGTGTGATTCTGCTCCCAGTAAGGCCAATGAGAGAATTTTCCCATGGTCTTTAATGGGAAAAGGCCTGCGCCCTAAGAGAGTAACGCAGGACATCCAAATCCTGCTAGTCTTAGTCAGGCAAACTCCCTATGAAGTCAATGGGAGTTTTGAATAAGTGAAATAAGAAAGGTTGTTGGAGTGTTCACATAGAGCCAATCTCAAGATGGAACACAGTTCTTTTGCCATGCTTAACATGTAGTGTTTGATGACTTTCTAAGACTGCAGAACAGACTTTTGCTCTCCCTAATACTGTCCGTTTTCTCCCATAGAAAATAACAGGTGCTCCTGAAGAAGCCTTCAGGGGCTCAGTATAGGAAGCGAAAAGCTCAGTTGCAATCTAGTTTGCAGCAATGGGCAAATTTGATGGGAAAATATCTGAAACAGAACAACATAGGTTGGGCTTTAGGCAGGAGGAATTGTCCCAGTGCAGAAGAAATTGAGAAGCGAAGCCCTATTATTAAGGAATTAGCAGATTTACCTGAAGGTAAAGAATGGAAATCTGAGGAAAGTGAGAGAATCATCCAGTTTTCCTGGCAGTGTAAAGGAGAGTGAGGATAAAGAAGAATGTGGCTCATGTGAAAAGGAGAATAATGACAAAGAAAAATCTGGTTTACATGAAAAGTAGAGAAACAATAAAAAAGAATCAGCCTCACATGATGACTGAGAAAATTTGCACACCACAAATTGATACATCAGATCCTGCTTTATGGCTGGTGATCCTAAATTCTGCCGATATTGATCGTACAGTTTTGAACAGGCCAGGGAAAACCGAGGATATGACATTTCCAGGAAAGAGCAGAAGCGACACTTCTCAAAGTCACACTGCGAAAGAGTGCTCGAGATGGTGAGAAACTGAATCTGCATTGGCCTCAAAATCAACTGACAAAGTGTACTGTTTTTGTTGCAAAATATTTTACAAGAATGCAAAATCATTGCTTGCACTTTCTGGGTACAATTACTGGCATAATTTAGCTGATGCTAAGAGGGAGTTTTTTTGCTCGGTTATTGACACTGCCCCAGTGTCCATCGAAGAATGGTTTGGACAAATGAAGAAACACTAAAAGACCTGTTGTGTTGGGGTTTTTTTGTTTGTTTGTTTTTTTGCATGATCTTAGTAAACTGCCAACAGGAAAACACTCTTGAATATTGTACGGACCTTCACCAGAGGCTGACAAATGGGGAATGTTCGGACGTCAGTGATAAAGACCTCTATGTCAAATTGGACAACATCCGTCACATTTTGCAACACAGGATGCACTCTCCACTCTATGTTCTCCCAATCATTCATGATGCAGAGCTAAAGGACACTTTTCCTAATGTGTGGATAGCTTTGAGAATTCTGCTCACGCTGACGGTCACAGTCATGAGTGGCGAGTGCAGCTTTTTGAAGCTCAGGCTCATTAAAACACATCTTCAATTGATGATGGCCAATGAGAGACTGACATTGCTTGCTATTTTATCGCTTGAAAATGCCATTGGCCAGTCTTTGATCCGACGGCCTGCTTCAATTTGCAAGGGCAAAGGCGAGAAAAACAACCTTTGGAACTAAAGGACTAGGGTTAACATTTCAAGGCTGTCACCTACTGTAACACTATTTAATACTGGTCCACACAATGTTGGTGCACAGTTCAATTTCCTGATGTTAGTACATTTCAGTTATTCTTAAAATTAAAAAAGTTTCTATAAGCTTAGAGGAAACTAATTTTTATTTGCTTATATATGGCATGAATAAATACATATTTACATATCCTAGTGTGCAAATTTATTTTCTTGTATGACCGGGATAAATCATACATGCAAATAACACATCAAATTTGTGAAATGGGCTACAAATGCAATAAAAAATAAGGAATTCAAAAATTTAACAAATGGAGGAGGGGGCACTGAAGACACTCCTCACCTGGGACGCCATTTGATCTAGGGATGGCCCTGGCTATAGGTGCACAGTACTATCAGGCTATCTGCACAGTACTCCCACTACTGCTACCCCTGCTAGAGCTGAACTAGTGGTAGCAAGAGTCAGACTTTTTTAAGAAGTAAAAAGGTTAGTTTGGACAAGGCTTCTGAAGACTTACCATCGTACGCAGTTTATTCTGAACTCTGTCCGAAGAGGAGGGGACCGGGTAGTTTGAGAAACCATTTATTGCCTTGTTTATTCCTCACCCACAAACATTATCGCTTAATTAATGAAGGCTTCATAATGAAACACAGTTTGCTGCAAAAACATAGTGCCTGATCCTGCACTTCTTATCTGGGCACTGGGAATTTTGCCTCAATAAGTTGTGCTGGATCAGCCCGCATATTTTTGCAAATAATTTACAAAAGTGTGTGTAACTTGCACAACTCTTGAATGCAGCTTCCTTTCTCTATAGTGAGAACTCAGTTTAGAGAATGAATTAAAGCTTTAAATCTTAGCATGCTGTTGAGCAGAACAGCAACAAGGGATTCATAATTATATGAATAGTTTTTCCTCATGCATGAACCAGAGTAAGTCATTTGTTGAGCTTGGTTTAGTTTTAAAACAATGTAGGTGTTTCAAGCATATTCAGCTCAGATAAATTTAATATAGCATCAGGGAGAATTACAAACTCTTTTCTTTATTTGGTCTTGCAGGACAATGAAATGAGGACAGTATTAGGAAACAGCAGTACGTTGAGATAAGCAGTCATTTTAACAGCTACCTTGTGCCAAAGACAAAAGAGAAAGAAACAAGTAACAAATATTGTGGAGTCTCAGTAGACACTTCATAGTTAAGATTGCAATTGTGTTTCCATAATAGGCCCAATTACCACCCTCTCCTCAAAAATCCTCTAAAAATAATGTTTATTTTAAGACTGGAGGCTAGATTTGGGACTCTGCAAAATTTGAAGTGAATTGGACAAGGGATTCCTAAACTATAACACTCTAAGTAGATAGGTTTTCATCAGAATTCAAATACATACATACATACATATACATATATATATATATATATATATATATATATATATATATATATATATATATATATATATATAGTGCACACTACACACTTGCCATTTGAGAAGGGACTGTGCAAGCTGCAGGAAAGGGTATGTGCTGCCACTGCAGAGACACATCAAGCCCAAATGGAGCATTGTAATTAAGAATCTACTACTGCCCAAAGGGGTAAATCCTGCCTTAATCCAGGACTAAGAAACTGAAACTGCAGATACATTCAAGACTGTTTATTATTGATGGAGTTTGAGTTCCTTTTAGACATCTAGGATTTATGTTGTATTCTCACTGACTGATTGCTCTTTTCATTGACACCAAGATTCTGCCTATGCTAAAAGGTACTGGAAGAGATCTGTGCATCTGAACAATTCCTGCTTCCCAAAATGGGGAAAGAGTTTGGAAGAACCTTACAGAAAAAGGAATCTTCACCACACAAGTCACAATACTGCACCAGATTATGGTGATGCAGAAAATAAGGCATCTGAGCTGACAACAGGGCAGGGGGTCAGCAACGTGTCCATAAAAATTTTGAGGTCCGTGGTAATTTATTCAAAAAACCTTGAATGACTGAATATCATAACCGCTCGCCCCCACAATGTCCATCACTAAGTATGGTAATTTTGTCAAGTGTCTGTTGCGCAACATGGTGGTGCCGACCCCTGCAACAAGGTAAGCCACACTCTACCTTAACACAATGTTCTATTCCAAACCAGAGCAGAAGCAAATGTGCTTGTCTGTGGGCTTCATGCTCACTCACAGTGTGATGCTGGTAAATCAGGTGCCAGCTCTTGCAAAGTCTATAGACATCAGCTGAGCAATGACAAATTCATATGGAAACCAGATCAGCTCACCTACATGTTAATATTGCTCAAGACAGGTGTTCAACTTGTAAGAATGTGTTTAGTGTTTAGACTCTATGAAATGCTTGTAAGTTGCTGCACTCATTAATCTTAGCCCTGGTCTACACTACAGGATTAGGTCAAATTTAGCCGCATTAGGTCGATTTTATAATAAATGCGTCTACACAAGCAACCCCATTCCGTCGACCTTAAGGGCTCTTAAAATTTACTTCTATACTTCTCCCCAGCGAGGGGAGTAGCGCTAAAATTGACCTTGCTGGGTCAAATTTGAGGTAGTGCGGATGCAAATCGACAGTATTGGCCTCCGGGAGCTATCCCAGAGTGCTCCAATGTGACTGCTCTGGACAGCCCTTTCAACTCCAATGCACTAGCCAGGTACATAGGAAAAGCCCTGGGAACTTTTGAATTTCGTTTCCTGTTTGGTCAGCATGGCAAGCTCAGCAGCACAGGTGACCATGCAATCCCCCCAGAATCGCAAATGAGCTCCAGCATGGAGCAAACGGGAGACACTGGATCTGATTGCTGTATGGGGAGAAGAATCTGTGCAGCAGAACTCCGATCAAAAAGAAGAAATGGTGATATATATGCCAAAATCACACAGGGCATGATGGACAGAGGCTACAACAGGGACACACAGCAATGCTGCGTGAAAGTCAAGGAGCTCAGCAAGCCTACCAAAAGACAAAAGAGGCAAAGGGTCACTGGGTCAGAGCCCCATACATGCTGCTTCTTTGATCATCTGCATGGCATTCTGGGGGGGGGGGGAACCCTACCACTACCCCACCACTATCTGTGGACACCTGCAAGGGGGGGGGGAGGAGGCAGCAGGCAAGCGGTGAATCCGTTCTCCCCGGCAGCCAGGACCTTTTCATCACCCTGGAGCCAATACCCTCCCAAGGCGAGATCCCCGACCCTGAAGGCAGAGAGGGCACCTCTGGTGAGTGCACATTTGTAACTACACTACAGCGGTTAAAAGCAATAGTGTTTAATGTTTGATTTGCCTTGAAGACTTGGGATGCATTCGCGGCCAGTACAGCTACTGGAAAAGTCTGTTAATGTGTCTGGGGATGGAGCAGGAATCCTCCAGGGACATCTCCATGAAGCTCTCCTGGAGGTACTCTGAAAGCCTTTGCAGAAGGTTTCTGGGGAGGGCTGCCTTTTTTCATCCTCCACAGTAGGACACTTTACCACGCCAAGCCGCGGTCGCCGCCAAAGAACCCGAAATGCCACCCCCCAAATGCTAGCGTGCTAGGTGACCACCTAGGTCGCCTAATGGGTTGCACCGGCCCTGCCCACATGTTAACAAGGCATTAGAAGCTAAACCCGCGTACCCTTTGGCTTACCATGGCTGTCTGGATACCGAATTCTGTTGCCCAGCTGTGTGTGATGCATCACCATACTGGCAGGCGCTCAATATAATCATCTTAAATTTTACTCTCCCTTTTTATCCCCCCACAGGTGCAAATATTTCTATGCTCCCCCTATCATCTCCGTCCCTGAGGTTATCGCAGATTAGAAGGTGAAAAAAACCGCACTCACGATTACATGTTTTCTGAGCTCATGCAGTCCTCCCGCACTGATAGGGCACAGCTGAATGCATGGAGGCATTCAGTGGCAGAGTCCAGGAAAGCATTAAGTGAGCGCGATGAGAAGAGGCAGGATGCAATGCTGAGGCTAATGGGGGAGCAAACAGACATGCTCAGGCATCTGGTGAAGCTGCAGGAAAGCCAACAAGAGCACAGACCGCCACTGCATCCACTATACAACTGCCTCCCCAAGTTCCATATCCTCCTCACCCAGATGCCCAAGAACGTGGGGGGGGGGGGGGGGAAGAGAGGCTCCGGGCACCCAGCCACTCCACTCCAGAGGATGGCCCAAGCAACAGAAGGCTGTCATTCAAACAGTTTTGATTTGTAGTGTGGCTACAATACGCAATGTGGCCTTGTCCTTCCCTCCTTCCCCACCCCACCCGGCCTACCTTATCAGTGATCTCCCTTTTTTTTAATTAATAAAGAAAGAATGCATGGATATCAAAATAATAGTGACTTTATTTCCTTTGCCAGCTGTGATCGAAGGGGGGAGGGTGGTTGGCTTATAGGGAATTAAAATCAACAAAGGGGGGTGGGTTTGCATCAAGAAGAAAAACACACAATTGTCACACCGTAGCCTAGCCAGTCATGAAACTGGTTTTCAAAGCCTCTCTGATGCGCAGCGCGCTTACCTGTGCTCTTCTAATCACTCTGGTGTCTGGCTGTTCAAAATTGGCAGAGAGGCGATTTGCCTCAACCTCCCATCCCACCATAAACGTCTCCCTCTTACTCTCACAGATATTATGGAGCACACAGCAAGCAATAACAACAATGGGAATATTGGTTGTGCTGAGGTCTAACCTAGTCAGCAAACAGTGCCAGTGAACTTTTAAACGTCCAAAGGCACATTCTACCACCATTCTGCACCTGCTCAGCCTATAGTTGAACTGCTTCTTACTACTGTCCAGGCTGCCTGTGTATGGCTTCATGAGCACTGGGAGCAAGGGGTAGGTTGGGTCCCCAAGGATAACTATTGGCATTTCAACATCCCCACCAGTAATTTTCTGGTCTGGAAAGTAAGTCCCTTCTTGCAGCTGCTCAAACAGCCCGGAGTTCCTAAAGATGCGAGCGTCATGCACCTTTGCCGGCCATCCCACGTTGATGTCGGTGAAATGTCCCTTGTGATCCACCAGTGCTTACAGCACCATTGAGAAGTACTCCTTGCGGTTTACGTACTGGTTGGCAAGGTGGTCCGGTGCCAAGATAGGGATATGCGTTCCGTCTATTGCCCAACCACAGTTAGGGAAACCCATTGCAGCAAAGCCATCCACTATGACCTGCACATTTCCCAGAGTCTCTACCCTTGATAGCAGAAGGTCAGTGATTGCATTGGCTACTTGAATCACAGCAGTCCCCACAGTAGATTTGCCCACTCCAAATTGATGCCTGACTGACCGGTAGCTGTCTGGCATTGCAAGCTTCCACAGGGCTATCGCCACTCACTTCTCAACTGTCAGGGCACCTCTCATCTTGGTATTCCTGCTCTTCAGGGCAGGGGAAAGCAACTCACAGAGTTCCAGGAAAGTGGCCTTACGCATGCAAAAGTTTTGAGCCACTGGGAATCATCCCATACCTGCAACACTATGCAGTCCCACCAGTCTGTGCTTGTTTGCCGGGCCCAGAATCGGCGTTCACTGTATCAACCAGCCCCACTGCCGCCATGATGTCCCAATTGCCACATCCCATGTTTTCAGGAACGTCTGTGTCCACGTCCTCCTCACAATCGTCCTTGTGCTGCTGTCTCTTAGCCAGGTTCTGCACATACTGCAGTATAATGCGCGAGGTGTTTACAATGCTTGTGTCAAGGCTGTATCCCCACTTTGAACTTTAGGGTACAAGTGTGGGGGCCTGCATGAGGACTTCTAAGCTTAACTACCAGCTTAGTTCTGGTCCGCTGCCACCATTCCCTTCCCTGGGAAGCTTTTAGAAACCTTTCACCAATTCCCTGGTGAATACAGATCCAAACTCCTTGGATCTTAAAACAAGGAGAAATTGACCCTTCCCCCCTCCTTCCTTTCACCAACTCCTGGTGAATACAGATCCAAACCCCCTTGGATCTTAAAACAAGGAGAAATTGACCCTTCCCCCCCCCTCCTTCCTTTCACCAATTCCTGATCAATACAGATCCAACTTCCTTGGATCTAAAAACAAGGAAAAATCAATCAGGTTCTTAAAAAGAAGGCTTTTAATTAAAGAAAAAGGTAAAAATCATCTCTGTAAAATCAGTATGGAAAATAACTTTACAGGGTAATCAAACTTAAAGAGCTCAGAGGACCCCCCTCTAGCCCAGGTTCAAAGTATAACAAACAAAGATAAACACTCTAGTAAAAGGTACATTTACAAGTTGAGAAAACAAAGTAAAACTAAGATGCCTTGCCTGGCTTTTTACTTACAAGTTTGAAATATGAGAGACTTGTTTAGAAAGATGGGGAGAACCTGGATTGATGTCTGGTCCCTCTCAGTCCCAAGAGCGAACAACCCCTTAAACAAAGAGCACAAAACAAAAGCCTTCCCCCCCCCCCAAGATTTGAAAGTATCTTGTCCCCTTATTGGTCCTTTGGGTCAGGTGTCAGCCAGGTTACCCGAGCTTCTTAACCCTTTACAGGTAAAAGGATTTGGAGTCTCTGGCCAGGACTGATTTTATAGTACTGTACACAGGAGAGCTGTTACCCTTCCCTTTATAGTTATGACAGCTTGCAACAGCAGCAGTGAGCTGAGTGGGTTCCATGCTTGCCATCTATGGCATGTGCACGGGTAACCCAGTAAAAAAGGTGCGAAATAATTGTCTGCCGTTGCTTTCATGGAGGGAGAGGAGACTGACGACATGTACCCAAAACCACCCGCGACAATGGTTTTGCTCCATCAGGCACTGGGAGCTCAACCCAGAATTCCAATGGACAGCAGAGACTGCGGGAACTGTGGGAAGCTATCCCACAGTGCACCGCTCCGTGAGTCGATGCTAGCCATGGTAGTGAGGATGCACTCTGCCAACTTAATGCGCTTAGTGGGGACATACATAATCGACTGTATAAAATCAATTTCTAAAAATCGACTTCTATAAAATTGACCTAATTTTGTAGTGTAGATATACCCTTAGTTGTAATGTCTGTATCCCATGCTACAAGGTAGAATATAAATTTGTTGTATAATTGTAAAAATACTTGCTCTGAACTTGTGAGCGCAGACGGGAAGAGTGGCTCCCCCTGCCCATCCAGGAGGACTACTGAAATTAAGTGGGCCATTATACGACAAAAGCTTTGTTGCTTGCCCCATCCACCCATAGAGAAGTAAATGCAGAAGGCCTTGTCCCATTGGTTTGAATGCTGGAAGAGGAAAATAAAGATAGCTGACAAAGATTTTTCATTTCTTTGCTGTTTGGACTCTTACAAAGGCTGGAGCTAAGAAACAATATCCCCAGGGCCAACCTGAAAAGACATTCAATGCTGACAGAGTACTACATCTGTGTCACCTTTTTGAACCATACACTGAACTTATTTGTGTATATAGATTGTCTGCTTTAACCTGTAAATAACTCTCATTTCTTTTTCCTAGTTAATAAATCCTTAATTAGTTTACTATAGGGTTGGCTACCAGCATGGTCTTTGGAGTAAGATCTAAGATACAAATTGTGTTTTAACCATGAGACCATTGATTCTTTTCCTGCCTCATTCACAACGCGTCTTCCAATTTCTACAAAAACTAACACGTGAGTCCCACAGAGAACAGTCTCCTTCACTACACACCTCTGATTCATCCACAGAGTAGCTCCATCCTGTGCACTGGATGAAACAGGTGGCCCATGGAAAAAATATTATATGAGCATATAATTAAAGATTGTATCATACTATATATACCCAAGAGGACTGAATTAAGGTTGCTTGGACAAGTCCAGAAGTAGCAATTGGGTATTAATGCCTGAGAGAGAGTAAAAATGCTTTGGAAGTCACTATTTCATTACAAAGCACGTAAATCTGTTACTCCATCCACATGTCACATAAGAGCTGCTTTCTGGGAGGATTCAGTAATGAAGTGTTTGAACAGCCAAAAGGCACAAAAGGATAAAAAAAATCCACAGTGTGGGATTAAGGTTTCAGAAGCAGAGAGAGACTGGACAAAGAATGGATGGTCCAGGATGCTAGAAATCTTGCTGATGGCTTTACATATTCCATGGATCCAAAGACAATTTGAAGTTAGGCTGGAACTAACAGTGCTAGAATTTGAAACTAATGCCATGTGGAAGTTGTGAATTTGAGCTTTCTCAACTGAAGTTGCCACTACCTTGAACCTGTGCTTGGCAGCACTTTCCACCAGCACCCACGGCCATCACGCAAGGTGCACATCAGTAGCATGTCTGCAGTGGTCTGCACTTGTATAGCAACCCAGCCTGTGAGCCCTTCATTTTGCTGCTCACCAGGACCTTTTGTTGTCTACCTTCTTTGAGGACACAGAAACCAAGGGCTTGATCTTGGTCCTATTTAGGTAAATGGAAAAACTCCCATTGACTTGAGTGATGCAGAATTAAGCCCTAAAGGAAGAAAGCTCCACAGATAGAACTAGGGTGAGGGAAAGAGACAGACAGATGTATAAAAACAATCAAAAAGATCAGACAATGATTTTTAAGACCACGTGCATCAAAAATAGTCAATAAAAAAAAATCAGAATCTATAGCAAATTGGGACTTTAAAAACAAAAATAATTTCTTCAGTAAATAGCAGGGGAAATAGGAACTAAGCTATAAAGTTATCCCACAACGAGTTCGATACAATCACTTTCTAAGGACAAAATTAGGAGCAGAAAACTGTGTCTTTATCCCTTTGATATCCAAGAATTTATCATTATCAAAGTACTACAGCCCATAAAATTACTTTTCAAGTTGCACTTACATTCTGCATTTTCGTTCTGTAGCCTCGTAGTCTTATGTTAAAAAAAACCACAAACAAAAAAATCTTCCTAGGGTAACTTTTCCACTGGTACAGTGATCCTTAATAGCACAAAATGGGATGACAATACTCGGTGAGGTTAATACATAATCACAAAAGCAAAACTATATAACTAAATTTAAACATGGACATTAACTTATTAGTATTTAACAAACTAATCTAGGTCACATTACACATAAAGGCCCAGTATTCTACATCCACTATAATCAAAGCACTACAATCTACACTGGTAAATGGATTTTTTTTTTAAATCACAATTATTTGTTTAACATTAAACAAAGTGCAAAACTAAAAACTACTATTTTCATCCGATATTTTTAAGCAGTTGAGGACTCTACCTGTGCAACAGGTGCAACATAATGGGCAAAGATGTATCAAATTTACCCCACTGGAAACCAACTTGCCAGATCAAAAAACAGACATGGCCATTTGTATAGCATGATATCCATGATACTTTGTGCAGCAGAATTATTTCCAACCCTCGTCTTTTTTATTTCACTTGACTGATGTTATAGGGTGTGAAATTAGGAGGTGTTTGGAAGTGCAGCATTGTACTTAGCACAGAAATTGTTCTATGAATCCCCCAACTGTCTTTGCGCAATGTGTCTGCATACTGTAATCTCAATTCTTGGCATGCAGATATGTGCATCTGAATTGGAAAGCCAGTTTGAAAACTTGTAATTGTTACAGCAATTAAACCTCAGTTTCCCTTAAAAAGGTATAGACAATTCCAGCACATCTGTTTCTTATATGGAAGTAAATACAAAATGGTGTGTGTGTATGGACGATAGGCAGACAGACACAAGAATTGAGAGATGAGACAAACCCACAAAGAGACTCACAGGGACAGAGAGAGAAGAATATTCCATCCATTTCCAGAATAAAGATGACCACTTCAGTTCATAAGCATTCAGGTACCTCCAAACACAGAATTTGACCACCTAACAATGTATAGATTTTTTAAAACTAATACTGTACAATATGTGCAGTGCATTTGAACTTCCATGACCCATTGGTAGACTGCAGCTCATTTTTTGGGACTCACTGTATGACACAGTGACCTGAGAACCACTTACTGCCAACTGGGTTACAAAATATCTTGATTCTGGTATGTATGTATGTATGTGTGTATTTTCTGGTTCACCGAACAATGTCATGTGAGATCTTAAATAAAAACTGGGGTCACAATGGTCACTAATCTCATTGTGAAATGTATGTACAAATACTATATAAGGAGCTATGTTTAAATAGTGAAAACGTGATTTTAAAGTCTGTATCAAGGCAGGGGGGAACACAGGTTTTCATTTGATCAGGAGGTAAGAAACTGCTCTCTCTCTCTCTCTGGCAGATGTAAATTAAGTATTGTAAGCTAACATAATTGATACATATTTACATACAAAGTCAGAAGTTAGCAAAGAGATGTGAAGTCAACATGGAAGCAGCACACAATAAAAACAAACAATAAGCTCTGAGAGAAAGAAGATACCCCATCATCCTGCAACTACAAGTAAACAGCAGTGTGTTTACATTCAGGAAAAACAGAAGCTCTAGCCAATCTTGGTTGAAATGCTACAGAGGACTTTGTGCGTGAGAGAACTATCCTTCTGTCCAAAAAAGTTTAAGTTTCATCTCTAGAAAACATGTTATGATTTTGTTTTATAAGTAATCATTTGTTTCCAATATTCTCTCTCACAATCACTTGAATGTTGAATCTTTGATAATAAACAGATATATTTACAGTGAAAATCAGAGTCAGTACTGTGATATTAAGCAAGACGCTGATCCTGAGTTCAGTCAGACAAGCTAGTGTGTATACTGTACATTTAGGGACAGCAGATCTGGTATTTCTGTGAGTGTTCAGTGGATATGGGGCAGGGAATACTTCAAAATATGCCAGTCCCAGCGTCCCACCTACTATATTTTTAATCTGCAAGGGAAAGGAAGGGCTAGCCAGACCGGAGGAGAGTGCTTGGGAGCTAATAGGCTAATAGGAGCTGACACCCAGTTAAGCACAAGCAAGACTCCCTCACCCTGAAGGCAGGTAGGTAACAAGGGGACTCACAGACCTGGTTACTTCAAGAACTGTCACAGTCGTAAAATCCATTCTTGACTTGAAAACCTTTGTTGGTATTTACACACCTGACAATATGGGGGACTAGAATTGGATGGGGTGGATTCTTCCGGGATGGGGTGGGGTGGTAAAATTAGTGAATTTAGTGCTTATGGAAGATACTGGATTGACAATCTTGAAGTCACCTATTTATTCCCGGAACAAGCACAGCAGGGGCTGGGGCAGTAACCTTCTTCAAAATACTCTGCCAGTGTGCCTCAACTTTGATCTGGAAGGATCACCTCTTGGGAAGATAACTCATAGTGGTCAGAAGGTAGTTCACTCTCTCTACCCCTCTTTACTGAGACTGCCAGCAACAGCTCCAGTTAATGCCAGTTGTGGTGCCGTGTTTGAACATTTGTCCACTAAATTACAGGCTTAGGCCACTAATTAATTTCATTTCCTCAATTGTTCTTAGATGCTTATGTTGCGACTGTGACCAAGAACTTTTCTTCATCTGTGCCTCTGACCTGGCCTCATGTTCCTCCTAGCTGGCTGAGATAGCAAGGAATGCCTTGCTCTACAGCTGACAGTCAACAGCTCCTGCAAAGAAGGTCCTCTCCAAACCACATGGGAGCGCACAATCGTCTGGCTGTCCACAAAGAATGAATGCTTAATACAGATGATCTTGCTAATTACCACTGAATCTCAAACCTCTTATTCTGGGGCAAGCAACCCTTTTTATTTCTTTTTTATTTTGGGTGGGTGGGGGGGAGAAAACGCAGACCTTGCTACCAGTATTACCTATGTCTATGCCACCTTGAGGTTACATTACTACAATGTGCCCTGCTGTGCGATGTGTCGCTCTAAATCTTAGCAGAATTCAGAAACAAATTGACACAAAATGTGACTTCCTGCTTAATAAGTAGTGTTTCTCACAGACACCATTTCAAATTGGTGAGATTTGTGGATGAAGGATGCCAAATTGGTGCTTGGGGGGGGGATGAGGGGGGGTTGAGGCATGTTTAGTAGTTAGATATATGTAAGAGGGTTATTGGTTTTGGATTAACATAATTTTTGATCTGATTTGATTATTTTTGGATTTTTTTTAAATTGTTAAGTTTAAATATATGTATACATATTTAAGGATCTTAGGAATAGGTACTATAAAGAAGTCTAAATAAATAAAGCACCCTTAAATTTAGCCTTCCAAATAAGTGTCCTGACTTTAGTGTAGTTGCAGGGACTGGATACTTCTAAAAATTTAAGAACCTAAACAAAGTTTAGGAGCTCACATTTTGGCCAAAATAAATAAGGATATTTGGCCACTAGAGACCTGGTCTAGTTTTAAAATCAGTCAAATAGCAAGAAAGACTCTGAAGTTCTATTGCAGTCCCCATGACCCACCCTTCAGTGTAGATTATTTTTTCCTCTACATAAAGTAAGTATATTCTGACCTGGTCTATATGAGGAAATTAGGTAAGTATAACTGTATCACTCAGGAGTGTGAAAAATCCATACTCCTGAGCAATGCAGTTAAACCAACCTAACCACGGTGTAGACAGTGCTAGATCAATGGAGAATTCTCCTCTCTACCTAGCTACCACCTCCCCAGAAGGTGGAGTGCCTATGCCAACAGGATAAGCCCTCCCATCAGTGTAGGTAGTGTCTTCATTGAAGCACTACAATAGCATCACTACAGTGTTTTAAACATAGACAAGCCCTTTGTATCACATTTCCTGAAGCCTGGAGAACCAGAGATACTGAATGTAGCAGACAAGCCATTTCACACAACATGACTGGTAGCACTGCGGATGCAGTTAAATATCTCTCTCTAGCAGCGTGCTAATGAAAGGCCTGATGAGAATAAAATTAAATGTTGCTCCCAATATGTTAAAATGTCATACAACAGCACATGCTCATCTCTCCTCATGCTGACACCACTTGGCAGCTATTTTACTCCTGAGGAGTTGGTAAGTATGGATGACCTGCCCATAATAGACCTGGAGTTGTTGGTAGAGGCAGAGAAGACTTTTCCTTGCTTCAGAAGCTGAGCCTGTTGTAATACAATTGTTTCAAGCTGCTCCGTACTGTCAACAGCTAATGCAGTTTGCCTCTGTTTGCAAGACTGGCAATAACATGTCCAGGACATATTTGAGATTGATGATGGTGGACACAAGGAATTCATGAGAGCATTGAAAGTAGAACTAATGTGAGAGGGAGACAGAGATATTGAGACAGAGCAGAGCAGGGCAGAACTAACAATTTCCAGGAGAGCAGCGAAGAGGAATCCTAAATTTAGAACAAAATTCAGAACGGAAGCCAAGATACTGTCACCACCAGAGCTGTGGCGTTACTGTAATAAGAACTTCAATAATACAGCAAATATAGAATTTAGACAGTCATTGCATCAAAGGTGACTTGTTAAAAGACTTATAGAAGATGGCTGAGATAATTTTGATGTTATTTTTTTATACACACACACACAAATATATTTGTGCTAAAAATGGAAAAGGAAGAGTAGGCGGTACTGTGGCTTTAAGAGACTCTCCAGGGTGTGGGAGCGGACAGTGGAAGAAGGCAGTTGGTTTTAGGTTAGACTGAGATTGACCTGTGTTAAGATGCTCTGTATATGTTAAGTATCTAATAAAGGCTTATGAATTATTATTTAGACTAGTGGGTGGCTTGAATATAAAACACCACAAGAGCTGTATGAACATCTCATAACAAACCCTTAAAACCATGTAAAACTCAGCTCGTTTGGGTTTAAAACCATGAAACTAAACTAACTCCATTTCATGTGAAGCTTGTTTGGGTCCTTTGAA
This sequence comes from Emys orbicularis, assembly GCF_028017835.1. Lineage (NCBI taxonomy): Eukaryota > Metazoa > Chordata > Testudines > Emydidae > Emys > Emys orbicularis. Next base: position 47,248,361 of record NC_088687.1, on the reverse strand, counting down.
TCATTCCTTAAAAATTCAATGTGAAACTTTCTGCTTTTTCTGAAAAAGTACAAACATTTCTAAACCAACTTTAGCCTTTCATTCTGACTTTGTAATGAAACTTGTGACAGCTGGTCACATGATAGGTCTGCCAGCTGGAGTAAACCTAGTAAATCTTTGCAATACTGCAGGGACCTATGCACAGTGCATTAACTAAACTCATCCATTAAATATGAAGCTTCACCTTCACCATGCTAGATTCAGAGAAACTTAACATATACAGGAGAGTCAAGGAGTATGAAACCACATGAACTATATTTACTTCAAACCCACGTGACCCCAAACTATCAGTAAACCAGTTAGATCCTTTAGCAATACCATATTGCCTTTTCCCCCACATTAGTCCTCCAGCCTACTCTCCCATCTTCTCTCTATTCTTCTCATACATTAAATCTCCTTTTGGCGTAGCAACACTAAATCAGCTGATATTGTAGAGTAACACCACCACACCAAAGAAAAAAATTGTTTTTGTTATCACGAAATGTATATCACTCATTCTTAAAGGTAGAAAAGGTAGTTAGAAAAACTATTCTCTAGTGAGGATATTTTCCCTTTGTCTCTTCAAGAAAACTGGGGTATCATATATAAGGAACCCAAATAGCCTGCTAATGTGAAATATTCTAAATATGTACATTCAAAAATTTAAATGACTGTCACAAGAATAAGTTTAAGTGAAGAGGAATTTCCCCTATGTGGAGGAAACAGTCAGTGCACTTTGATCAGGACATTCGTTTGCTGAATTTTTCTCTTCCTAACAATTAAAAAATAAAATTAACAGAGATCAAGTTTTGTGTGGTGATCAAAGTGCACTGCTTCCCTATCAGCATAGTGCCAGGCCACCATGCTGTCAAGCTGCCCAGAAGGAGCGAGAAGCAGCTGCTGGATATGGCTGCATTCTGTATGCCTGACATGGGAATGGAGTGAAGTGAAACCCATCTTTCCCAACTCCTTCCCCGCCTTCTCCTCCCGCCTCCCACTGGCCCACAAGGAGGAGGCTATATAGAAGTACAAATCAGAATCTTAGAACTTCTCTCTCTCCAATCAAACATTTTAATAAAAATCTCATACGTTACAGCAAAAACATCCAGACAACAGGATCAGACTACTACCGTCACCCTCAGACAGGACATGGAGAGACTGTCTTGCACTCCTCCTACTGCTCACAAGTGAGGAAATGGTAACAGGAGAAGGAAATAACTAACTAAGGTGCTTGAGTGACCGAAGTTTCAGGCATAAAACATCAAAATCCTATAGAATCATAGGTTCCAATCCCAGCAGTGTCAACAAAACCATTCCAAGGAGGATACACTGAGAGCTATGCAATTTGCCTTAAACTAAATCATGCATTTAAGAATCAGCCTTCTGATGAGGGTTGATGTGGAGCTGGAAAGCTCAGGGAAGGATTGCACCATACTGACTTTAGGCCTAACACTCTCAATGGAAATAATCTTGGCATAAGGTCGTATGGAGTTGTGGCTCTATAGGTATGCTTGAATAGTTTGTTTCCCTGAACTTTTTTTTTTTAAATGAAACCCTGGAGACTAAAGTTCATGCCTTTTAACTCAAGAATCCCATAAACAATTCACAAAGACCCTTCAGCTGTTTTGTGACAATGCTTTACTCATACTACATATATTAATTTCCCTTTTGAAGTCTGGAGTTTAACAAATAGTCTTTGTATATTCCCTATCAGTGCTGTAAGAGATTTATTACTATAAAGCACACAAGTACATGCTTAGTCATCCAGATTAGTAGTCTCAGAACCTCCTCTACTTTTATCTTATTCTAGGAGATTAGGAAGGATTCTTTCATCACAAATAATTATTAACCATTACAAATATGGTTTTCAACACAGCAGGAAGAGGGAGAGCTGCTTTCTTGTCATTGGCCAGAAATGCCTGCTTTAAACAGGACCAGTTCTTAGTAGAGATGGTCAATAAAGTTTTGATAGAACCAAATGCAGTTCTATCAAATAATCTAAACGTTTTGCAAAATTGTATTGATTTCACCAAAATTGTTTCAGAGAAAAAAATGGGGGAAAAGCTCCAACAATGTTAAGACATCCCATTTTGACATTTTCAGAACAAAACATTTCAATTGTTTGTTTTGATTTTTTTTAATTTTGTATTATAAAATTAAAAAGTCAAAATTGAAACAAAATGTTTCATTGACTGAAACAAAATTTTTATCAGAATTTTCCTTCAGAGAATTTCAAAATTTTCAGCTTTTATTCAGAGTCAGAATTAAACAAAATTTCAAAATCCTTTGTGAAACAGAACTGTTTTCCTATGGCTAGCGATAGTACCCACCAGTGGTCCATAGCTCTTTTCCAAACAAGAGAAAAAATCCGGACCATAAATAGCCTTTCAATACTGTCTTTCTCTCATCCTCACTGTTTTAAAACTCATTCGGTTGCTTACAGGTCAAAAACTTATTAAGAGACTTTGGGCCAGATCCTCAGGTGACTTATATCAGCTACCTCAAGTGACACCGATAGCAGGCACATTAAAAAGTTGATGGAGCTATGTGATTTAAACCACCTGAAGATCTGGCCCCTGGTGCTTTTCTCCTTTGCATGGAAAGGATTCCTTCAGCAAAAAATTTCAGTTAGGGCAATATAGAGATATGGAATTACTGATTCTGGGGTGACAGTTCTGTTTTCCCTGTTGTCCTGTGTTCCCTCCTTCACTGACTCCCCAAGATCTGGTCAAGTGTTATGGCTGATTCAGTCTTATCCCTCTCAAGTATCTCGACATACATCACCTACATGCATTATTAACCCGAAGGTGAAGGATAAAAGTTTCACTGAAAGGTCATGTATAAACCTGCTTGTGCCTTGTTTAGTGGTAAGCAGCCATTACACATGCAGTGAGAGGGGGGGGAAAAGGGTCCCAAATTTAATTTCCCTTGGTTAAACTGTGCAATCATTCCCATGTTATATTTGTACAGTTTAAACACACAGAACTCCATCAAGTTGTGTAGCAAGCTTTTGGTTCTGTGCTGTCTAGAAAGTAAATATGTTTGTAAGATATTTTGGTAAAGGCATAATAGCTGGGAAACAGCCATGTAAATCTGTGGCATTTAAAGAAGAAAAGCATTCCTCCAGCATCTCTCTATGCCAGGAGAACCGATCACATCCACCACTGTCATAAATATGTACGACGACAGTGGCTCTGATGGAATTGTGCCTCTGCCAGCAGTTGATTTGGCCCACTGCTGTGTATAAGTCCTCCTATGAGCACATGAAGCGAGAAAGACAACAAAGTGAGGGCGCACACATGCATAGAATTAAGCAGCAGGCTGCAACTTTTATTAAAAGCTTTAACACAAGGGAGAGGCACTACCCATACTCTTCTATACCAGGCATTTAATTGGTTCCAGAGCAGGGGTTACAGGGCTCCTTACCATTTAATCCATAATGCAGGGTGGCTCTCCTCAACCTACAACCCAGGACTCCGCTCTCTCTAAGTCCTAGCACCATCCCCCCACAAGGGGGACAGAGGGTGCAGCAGGGTGGGGACCTCAGCCTATGAGGGCCACAAGCCCAAGGCCCATCACCAAAATTCCAGGTGTTTTACCTCTGGAAACTGTTCATTTCATTCTCGTAACCTCACTGGAAACTGGCTACAAGTTTCAACGAATAAACACCACCATCCCAGTACCTCGGTTAGGTACTAAGCATGTTCCTACTTAACCCACTGTGGCTTGAAGGTGCGGGGAGGAAGGCAAAAACTCCCTGATCCTCTGCCAATTGGCCCCTGGGGGGAAAATTCCTTCCTGACCCCCTAAATAGGCAATTGGTTACACCCGCAGCCACTGTCAGGCCAGGTTCCCATTCCTAGTTCAGGTGGACAGGGTGGGCTGCTGGAACGGAGCTGAAAGAGGCACCATATAGGCCCCTGCACTGGGCTAAATCCTAGGAGGTAGGAAATGCTGGCCAATCAGCACCTCTCTCTCCCAGCTGCCCAATGCGCGCTAGTGACTCCCAGGGGGAGGAGCTACCTATTGTCCCTTGGCAAGCGTCTCCCTCCCTTGCTACTGGGGATGCTCCCCTTTTACCAGCAGCCCCATCAATTTCCCTCATCCATTGATGTGGGTGAATGGAATTTGTGACAGGATTAAAGATTTCCTAGTGATCTATATCTTCTACATGATCACAAGGAAATTGGGACAGGAATGTTTTTTAAATGTTGGTGTGCTGTACAGCATGGAGCACACTGTCAGCACTAAATCTTGCAGAAATGAATAATAAAATAAAAGGAGTTGGTGAGTTGATCCTGATCTTCCTTTTCCTGCAAATGAAGGAAGCTATCCTGGGTGACTGGTCTGGGCGCACAGGTTTTTGCTGTTTTAACATAGTTTACATACAGACATCACTTCATTCAAATGCCTTTGTGTGATGCAAAGCAACACTACACCGTAACATGGGATGGACAATGAAAAAAACCCTGTGCTATGGAAACTGCAAGGGAATATCAGTTAGGCAGAATGTAACTGTCATAATGGCATTTGCCCAGGAGATAAAGGTTGACATCCCTACTTTTGTGTCAAGTGCCAATCTTTGATGACAGTACATTGTCATGTTATCTGCAGTTTTAACATCTGAACTGAAATACTAAACTACCAATCTAAAATGACATCACACAATAAGATAAAATGGAAGATGTGCAGTCAGCACACTGCTTGTAGGTGTGGATAAGGAGGGGATGGGGGAATGAGAGAAGATTTTAACTTGATTTGATTCTTGACCATTATTTTCTCTCTCTTTCTTCACATAGTTAATAAGAGTCCATAAGTGGAAGTATAACCTACTAGTGAGTGTGTGATACAAGTCCCCCTCTGTGCTGATCCACAGAGGATAAGGGTCATTACAGCCCCTAGTTATAGAGTGTTGGCTTTTTACCTCAAACTATAGCGTGTCATGCTTTTAGCTCTGGAGATCCCTGGTTAAAATCCCTGATGTGACAGCAAAGTCAGCCCATAAGCACCAAAGTACAGTATCATAGTACTCCACAGACCCACTACAAAATTAGGTCGATTTAATAGAAGAAGATTTTTTAGAAATCGATTTGATACAGTCGATTGTGTGTGTCCCCACTAAGTGCATTAAGTTGGCGGAGTGCGTCCACAGTACCAAGGCTAGCGTCGACTTTTGGAGCGTTGCACTGTGGTAGCTATCCCATAGTTCCCGCAGTCTCCGCCGCCCATTGGAATTCTGGATTGAGCTCCCAATGCCTGATGGGGCAAAAACACTGTCGCGGATGGTTCTGGGTACATGTCATGAGCCCCCTTCCCCCCCTCCATGAAAGCAACGGCAAAAAATCGTTTCTCGCCTTTTTTCCTGGGTTACCTGTGCAGACGCCATACCACGGCAAGCATGGAGCCCACTCAGATCACTGCGGCAGTTATGAGCACTGTAAACACCAGGCGCATTATCCTGCAGTGCATGCAGCACCAGAACCTACAAAGGCAGGCGAGGAGGCGACGGCAGCGCGGTGACAAGAGTGATGAGGACATGGACACAGACTTATCTCAAAGCATGGGCCCTGGCAATTTGGACATCATGGTAGCCATGGGGCAGGTTCATGCCGTGGAACACCGATTCTGGGCCTGGGAAACAAGCACAGACTGGTGGGACCACATAGTGTTGCAGGTCTGGGATGATTCCCAGTGGCTGCGAAACTTTCGCATGCGTAAGGGCACTTTCATGGAACTTTGTGACTTGCTTTCCCCTGCCCTGAATCGCAAGAATACCAAGATGAGAGCAGCCCTCACAGTTCGCAAGTGACTGGCAATAGCCCTCTGGAAGCTTGCAATGCCAGACAGCTACCGGTCAGTCGGGAATCAATTTGGAGTGGGCAAATCTACTGTGGGGGCTGCTGTGATCCAAGTAGCCAACACGATCACTGAGCTGCTGCTATCAAGGGTAGTGACTCTGGGAAATGGGCAGGTCATAGTGGATGGCTTTGCTGCAATGGGATTCCCTAACTGTGGTGGGGCGATAGACGGAACACATATCCCTGTCTTGGGACCGGACCACCAAGGCAGTCCGTACATAAACCGCAAGGGGTACTTTTCAATGGTGCTGCAAGCAATGGTGGATCACAAGGGATGTTTCACCAACATCAACGTGGGATGGCCGGGAAAGGTACATGACGCTCGCATCTTCAGAAACTGTGGTCTGTTTGAACAGCTGGAGAAAAGGACTTACTTTCCAGAAATGGTCCCTTCTCCGCCTTCTAGGTCCGGGAGCCCGCCTTCGGTGGGTTGGGAGGGTACTAGATCCAGGGTGAAAAACAGTTCCTGGCTGTCGGAGAAAATGGTTTCTCTGCTTGCTTGTTGTGCGCTATCTTCCTCGTCCCCAAAATCCGCATCCCTGTTGTGTGAGAATCCATTGACGGAGCCCACACACAGGGCTCGGGTAGTTGTAGGGGCACCCGCTAGAATGGCATGCAGCTCATCATAGAAGCAGCATGTCTGCGGCTCTGACCCAGAACGGCCGTTTGCCTCTCTGGTTCTTTAGTAGGCTTGCCTGAGCTCCTTAAGTTTCACGTGGCACTGCTGCGAGTCCCTGTTATAGCTTCTGTCCTTCATGCCCTTGGAGATTTTCTCAAATGTTTTGGCATTTTGTCTTTTGGAACGGAGTTCAGATAGCATGGATTCCTCTCCCCATACAGTGATCAGATCCAGTACCTCCCGTTCGGTCCATGCTGGAGCTCTTTTGCAATTCTGCGACTCCATGGTCACCTGTGCTGATGAGATCTGCATGGTCACCTCTGAGCTCGCCATGCTGGTCAAACAGGAAATGAAATTCAAAAGTTCGTGGGGCTTTTCCTGTCTACCTGGCCACTGCATCTGAGTTGAGAGTGCTGTCCAGAGCGGTCACAATGGAGCATTCTGGGATAGCTCCCGGAGGCCAATACCGTCTAATTGCTTCCACACTACCCCAAATTCGACCCAGCAGGGTCGATTTCAGCACTAACCCCCTCGTCGGGGAGGAGTACAGAAATCTATTTTAAGAGCCCTTTAAGTCGACAAAAATGGCTTCGTCGTGTGGATGGGTGCAGGGTTAAATCGACCTAACGCTGCTAAATTCGACCTAAACTCGTAGTGTAGACCAGGGCTACGTGTTAAATCATGTCATTTAGGCACAACCCTGTGCTGGGCTGATGTGGAGCCAGCCTATCCCAGTTAAGCTCAAGAGGCTGCCCCATCTTCTCCTCAATCCTCTCTGCCTGTTTTGGAATCAGGGGCACAGAGCACTGTCCCTTTCCTTTACCTAGAACAGGCACTGCAAAAATGTACCTATTTTACTTATATGCATTACAGTCAACTTTATATATGTATCTGGATTTTTTGTCCTCCAGACATTCATGGGCATAATTAAAGGAGTCCCCCATCCAATAGCTAAACTCACTAAATGTGTGTGCTGCACATTACTGCAGTAGAGAATTGAACCAGGTCCATGGTTCACATAGACAGCAATTCTACCTGATGAGCTAATTGTGAGGCTCCCTCTGGCTGAGCCATTCTTCTCAAAGTATACTACTATATTCTACAGTAATGGCCCAAATAATACCACTTATAAAATCCCATTACAACACTTTGCACTATACTGATGTTTTTGTAAGGACTATAAGAAGCTGGGTTATGCTTGCCTCATGTAGAAGTCATTTTTTCATCTTTTAAAGATAATCTGTTTGTGTGAATAATTTTATAAATGTGAACACAGCAGATAATATAACAATATACAATACAGTGGTGTTATTCATCCAAGTAAATACATGTAAACTACAGAGGTGATACCACACTGAAAGCATTTGTAGATGTGGTAGAGAGAGTGAAAGGGGGTGAAAAAGCTAAATTTCAGAGAGAATGTCCAAAATACATGGAAACTGTGATGGCCAGGGATTAGAATTTGATTGTTTCATTAGGGACAGGGTTAAGAATCACAGATTGAAAAGAAAGAGCTTGAGACAAGATTAAAAAATAGTTACAGAGATTCCAGAAGGGTGATCCAGATGGTTGGGACAGAGTGGAAGACAAACCTACTTCCCAGTATAAAGAGACAAGGAGCAGAGAGCAGGGAATTGTCTGGTATTTGAGGAGCATAGAAGAATAAATTGTGTGTCAAAAGTGAACACACTGAAAAAGTGCAATGAGCATTCATGTGTTGCACAGTCATATATTGCAGGGGAAAAAACTTAGTGTGTTTTCTTTATAAAGAAATTGTTCACATATATGATTGGGCAAGAAAGGGATACTTCCCTACATCCATACTTTTGTTTCTTTGCATAAATGCCTATGGAACTCATCTAAAACTCACCCACCACCAGTATGAATGAACCCACATAGCAGCAAACTATATATTTTCCTTTGTGAATCAGACATCCGGTTCAAGATCCTATGCCAAGTTCAGCCCTGGGATGAAATCCTGGCCCAATGACTTATATGGCAAAACTCCCATTGGGGCCAGGATTTCACCCCGGTGTACAGGTGCAACTGCACTAAAGTTGAATAGACTTCAACCAGCTTACTCCAGGGACTGAACTGGACACTTGACTTAAATAAATAAAGAAATATTTTCCTGAATTTGAAATTCATCTTTATTTTAAGCCCAGAGATTGACTTGCTAATGATCCACAGGAAGGTTTACCCCCAAATACATTCACACAAATCAGGGCCTACTATTTTTCCTTCACTTTTGGAATATATAAATATTCCATAATTATATATATAAAATGTGATAACTTTGGACAGCACCATTACAGTGCTGTCAACTGTTGTCAGTTGGTGTTGTGACATAATTAATTCCTAGAATGTTCTAAGGGCTGTTGAAGTTCTCAGAATAGATACTAAAGATGGTGGCATTGACTAGTTTGGAGGTAGGCCAGCAGGCTGATTTGAAAGTAGAATATACATGCACAAACCATTTTCTTAAAATTATATTTTTTTCTTGCACTTATGTACAGCTAATAGTGCTAAAAGTTTTCCATGAATACTAGGTTGAGCTCTAAACCAAATGGACTTTCGCAGCATCCACAAACCCCTTTTAGTCTTTTTCTGCAAGTATTCATGTAAGAAAAGTCTCACATATACTCATATAAATCTGTATTCACACAAGAAGTGCTCACACAGCCATCTTGAAATGTTTGTCAGGGAAGACAAAGTGATACCATGTGTCCTAAGCAACCAATTACACAGCTCAAATGTCAAATTGTGAATATAAAATACCCACCACATATAGTTTATTTGCTAACAAACTTCAGCCTGTGAATTGCTAAACATATTATTTAACAGCTTCATATTGTGGACACAAATTTGTGTCCAATCTGTTCACTAACAATGGTGGCATTTGCCAAATATGTTGTGTGTTCCACATTGTTTGTCCAGCTCTTCTCATAAATAAAGTCACATTTTGGAAGGTATTTTCTCTGATGAAATAATAGGAAGGAACATTTCCAGACAGCCCCAAATCACTTCTGAGCTGTTTGCTTATTTGTTCAGAACAGCTTTAAAGATGAGGTAATTATAAGAAACCTATTAATTAAGTATTTATTTTTAAAATCAATAATGTTGACATAATGTTCAAATAAACCCACCATTTACCACAATCTGTTTTTAGACAAGCCCTCCACTTTAACCTCCAAATGGGAGGAAAACTAAGACTTTCCTCATCTTACTTAATCAAGAACATATGTTCAAAGATAATACTGAAAGCTTATTCTGAGAAGCTCTCTGTTCTTCCTCTGACAGAGATACAGTGAGCTTGCATAGTAACACTGGTATATAATGAAAGTACACATTGCCATAAATCTTATTCACTGTGGAGGTCACTTCAGAAAAATAGACTGCTGATCAAATAAGCACTAGCTCAACTGAGGCACACTGGAAAAAAAAATCTGTCAGCTGTTATAAACACCAGAGTGCTTCCTGTTAGTCATGGGGGCAAGCCTAACAGCCAGCTCAATGAAAAGTTGCTGTCTGTGTGATGTTTTTCAGGGTGTTCTTGTCACTGTGAATTAGAATTAGAAAGTTGAAATAAAATTGGGAGTGACGTTTTACAAAATGTGCATGATAGATGTTTTGGGAGAATTCTGGATGGAACATGCCATCGACTGTTAACATTGACTTACATTTATAAGCACAGACCTATTCATTTTATAACCTTTTGTTTATGGAAAATGCAGAAAGGCACCACAAGACAGACAGCCACAAAATACAAAGAACTTTGTCAGAGAATCATTTGAAAAAACACAGAACAAAGCATATAGTCCACAGTCTTCCCTGGGTTCTAACCATCAGTTAGTACAAGGGTTTAACCTGAATTTTTGTCACAGTGATACCAAAAGACCAGGCTTTGGAGCGGAGCCTGGAGCAGCTCCGGAGCAGTCGAGGTGCTGGTCTTTGCTTGGAGCTGGAGTGGAGCCAGAGCACAGCTCCAAAGCCCTACAAAAGATGACCACATTTTTCTTTCATAGGCTCATTTTTATCAGGGGCACCTCTGTACTATTGTCTATAACCAAAGGGCCAATAAGTCCTTTGGCCGGGGTCACTCAATAGTTTCATTGACTTCAATAGAGCTAGGCATCTTTACCTTATTTGTTTCACTGGTTGATCAGAGTTGTGGACTTCCAATAAAGGATAATCACGTATCTTGAAGCATATGTCATTTGAGATACCAGCTCTGTATTTTACTGAGAAGAGCCATTTTCCATTCTTCAGCCCAGCAATGAGGATTTAGGGCCCAATCCAACCCCCCTTAAAGTCTTTGGTAACAATGAGAGTTGAATAAGACCCTCGGGGGCGGGGGGGAGATCAGCAGTGGCAGTAAGCAACTGCCTTGGACTACACCACCAACGTCCAATACCTTGGATCCGTGGGTGTTCCCAGCAGATCTGAGCCCATTCTTCTAGAGTGTTCACAGTTTAATTTATCAGACTGGACTAAAAATATCTAAATAAAAAGATATCTGTATGTGCAGTAGAGAAGTATAATGAGTTATTGAGCACATCTGACCAATTTCTGCACTTAACTCCTTTAGTCATCTCTTCCATCAACTCTGTATTCCTGCTACCAGGAAGAGATTTACCATAAGTAGGATAAGAGGCAGAGTATGAAGTTGAAGTTCCTACAGATCTGTGCCTTGATACTGTCCCAGGAGACAGCCAGTCCTTGTGAACTCCTGAGCCATATTTTATATATTAATTTATAAATCTATCAATCTGTTCTAGGCACATATAAAATAGATTATGAGCACACAAATACTGAGCACCAGATAAATTGTTGTTAAATTGAAAATCAAAAGACTCCCCCACATACAAAAATGCCTTGTGCCCCCTCAAGTAAACATCTCAGAAAAAGTAATGGTAAACAGATAGGCCTTGCAGAAAGCTATGTATATCAATACATTTTGGCTCTGTCAGACAAAGAGGGGAAGTCAAAGCTCATTTAATAAGAAAGCTTTTCCCCAGCCCGTGACATGCATATGTAGGGACTGTTATACTAGCCGCCATCCTAGCTGATGTCTCTTTCCAGAGTAGAATGGAAGAAGAGAGGCAATCTCCTGGGACACAAATAACAAAGGGCTCTATAGAGACTAATCAATGCCTTTAACCTCACCAGAAACAGACTAGAAGCTGGTTCACTCTATGGAATACCAGAATAATGTGTTCCCTGTGAGGCGCACACTAGATGATGGAAAGCTACATTCTGCATTGGTTCTAAATCCATCCTGATACACAAAGATCCACTCATACCTAAATTAATACAACTTTGACTGTCAGATCTACTTTCAAGGTCAAATATAACTAATGTAGCTACTCTACCCCTCCATTTCATGCTGAACCAAGTACCAAACAGGATACAATTGGACCAGTAATAGCCTGCCGCTAGGTCTTGAAAACATGAGCCAAATCAGAAAACCAACCACCAGGCATTCAACTGTGAATTAAATACTGTAGCAGGGTCCCAACCAGCTGACAGCCAGCATAACTGTTAGGTACTGTGGAGCTCATTGCAGGATCAGGGCCCAAAGTTGGAGAAGTTTGGCCAAAATAACTAAATGTTGAAAAAAAAATTCAGTGAACAGAAGCTCACAGAGATGCTTATTCCAATATCTATCTGCATATTCCCTTTTTAAAACTACATTTCATAAAAGGGGCAGATACATTTTTATCTTCACATAGCATAATTGCTGCAGGTCTAGGTTTGTTAATGTAAAATACTTTTCATAGGTTTAAAATTTGAATGTTAACCTGCTCTTGATGCTTGAAAGTTTTTCCCCACAATTCGACATGCAAGAAATTCTCTGGGATCAGAAACTATTTCCAATAAGAAAAAAAAATTCTGTTGCATAAAAACCAATATGCAAATATCTCCAGAAGGAATAAGGATGTGTTGCTACTTAAGGATTTATCGACCCAAACTGGTTAGTCATAGATATTCCTTCAAACACAAAATTATGTACCATTATACTAGTGCCCCCAGACTTCCACAAATGTGAAACCTTGACAAATTCTAAATAAAAGCCATAAAACCAATCATTTTTTAAACCTGCATGAGTGACATGAGGAAAATTGCACTAGTGTTGCAGGTCAGTTTGAAATGAGGCTGTCATAAAGCAGCTCATGATGCTGTAATCAAAAAGGTTACTTTCTCACCAGTTTGAGACAAGCTCTTGTTCTCGTCGGGCTATTCCTTGTCTGTCCCTATAAAATGGATGAGCCTGGAATAAGTAGTAGTTCTATACCATGCAGCAGAAAGATCTAGAACATGACAGAAGCTAGCATGTGCTACCTCTGAAAGCAAGTTGAAAAGCTATTTATTCTATTGTTTTAACTCTGAAGTAATGTTTTTAAAACTTATGGGTAGGGAATGAAAACCTGGGCAGTCAGCAATTTAGCTGTGGATGTTTTATGTATGAATCCTTATGTGTATTCTACCATCAATTTAAAATGCACAGTTGAAAACTTGCATGGCACAAAGGCAAGGTGTGAGTGAGCGCAGATCTGAATGCACAAATCACATGCAGATATGCAGATGCAACATTAGAAGGACTAACAATGACATGAACACAAAGCAAGTTTTAAACAGAAAGATAAATAGTGGACAATGCTCACTGCCAGGGTTTAAATGTTCCTGTCCGCTGGGAATACTCAGTGAAGGACCTGTATTATGATAATTGGAACTGAAGTCATAGGCCCATGTTCCCTGGTGGAATTGTTATTGAGGGGACACTAGGGGAACAGGAAACATAGGCCGTTAGGCTGGAAGCAACTCTGCCACAAGGACAGAGCGGTGCACAGGGTTTAATAAAGTTCCACTTTTTCCAACTTCACTTGCATTCTTCACTCTTTGCTAATGAAACGGGGTGGCAGCATTGGAGCTGTGAGTTTTCTCAAGTGCAGCAGTTGGCAGTATGAGCCACAGAACTCTATCTGAAGCTTCCAGGAGCTCTGCATTTTGCAGACACAACCCTGGTGGAAGGAGGAGTTCGAGCTGAACACAGACCTGCCCATGAAGGAGAATGACAAACAGCAGGAAAGAAAACGATTTTGCCTTACTGGGGAACAAGTCAGAGAGGTCTGCAGGAGTCTGAAGCTCACCACTGCCTCAAGCCTCACAGCAGCCCTAGGAGCCCTGAGGCTAGGGTTACCAGACAGCAAGTATGAAAAATCGGGACAGGGTGTGGGGGGTAATAGGAGCCTATATAAGAAAAAGACCCAAAAATCGGGAGTGTCCCTATAAAATCAGGACATCTGGTCACCCTAGCTGAGGTTCTGTTGCGCCCCAAAACAGAACAAAACTGCGGCTCAACAAAAGTTTTTCAATGGAGATCAATCCGAAGTTGAGGGGATAGACCCCGGTGTTACTGCCTTACTCGCAATGGTTGCTACATACAATTTTGGAAACTTGACAGACTCCCTGATTTGGGACTGGAGAGTCTGTGGCACGTGGGTTCACAATTAGTGGAAGCCGCTGCTCCAGGAAGATGACCTTACATTAAACAAATATTTAGATATGGGGCAGGCAGCAGAAGTCTCAAGAGAAAGGATGAAAGCCCTAAGAGGCACAACTCTCCCAGAAGTACATGCAGTGAGACAAGAGCAAAGGAGAGCAGGTGGCCAGGGTTCCATATTCAGTGAGATAAATTTACTGTGGGAGACAGTATGAGCAGGTAAAGAAGAAGTGCCCCACTCTAGGACAGCATCATAAGGAATGTGACAAGTTGATCTATTGTAGCAGTATGTGCAAGAGCAGAGGAAGGTCCCAGAAAGTTTCAGGCAGATTTGTACAATAGGAAGATGGCACATTAGACAGAGGGGATGACATCTTGACTCTCCTTGAACCAAAGAGAGTATCAGGTTTTGGCACTGGAACAGGAAAGTAAAAAGGGAAAATGCCAAACTCTGGGCATGCAAAAATGTTAGAGGGAAACACCTTATGCAATTTCAGCTGGATAGTGTTATCTCTTTCTTTGGAGTGAATTGGTCTCAAACACACCCATTACAAAAAGCAGATGCATTCTAACAATGTACAATAAGAGTATAATGCAGCCCATAGGAAAATGTGGCCTCACAGTAACTAACCTGAAAAACAACAGAGGGTACCAACTGAAGTTTGTGGTGGTGGATGGTAAGTAGCGTAGACCCTTCTTGGGGAATTACAGCCATATAAGCAATGGGTCTGATCAGGATGCAGCATCAGAATTGCATAGCTGCAGTGCAAGAAGCAAAAACAGAGAGTCCCATGGATAATGGAGACAATTTTAAAATCATATGGAAATATTTTCAAAGGTGATGAATGCCTCAAAGAAAAGCTGTGGAACTCGTGTGCTTACCACAAAGTCTAATTCCAATGGCACTATGTACTCCACTATGCAAGGAGCTTGAAAGTCTGCTGAGCAGTGGTATCATAGCACCTGCAGAGGACAGTATAGCATGGGTAAACAGCATGGTGGAGCAAAGAAGCCATCAGACAAATTACACATTGGCACAGACCCAAAGCCACCGAACTGGGCATTGAAAAGATGCCACTATCCACTACCCACAATTGATGGCATCTTACCAGAACTTTCCAAAGACAAAATATTTATGGTCTGTAATGTGAGGAACAGATTTGGCACATAAGCCTGGATAAAGAGTCCAGCATGCCGACAACCTCTGCAATGCCATTTGGTCACTACAGATGGCAATGGACATGAGCACAGCACCAGAGGTGTTCCAAAGACTCGCCCAAGTATTGGAAGGGATGCCTGGGGTGAAAATAATTGCAGATGATATCCTTATTGTAGGTGAAGGGAGTAACAATACAGAAGCTGAACAAGACCAATGACAGAAAACAACAAAGTTTTCTATAGCAATACAGGAGAAAGTACATAAAACCAAACGCAGAAAAAAATGAGAAACCCTGAGAGGTGATGTACATTGGACTGATGTACAGCAAGAGGACTGAAAGCAGATCCCAACAAGGTCAAAGCAGTCAGACATACCATCCCCAGTGGGTCTGTGTGATGGGGCTTGACTCACCACTGTGGCACCTCCTGCTGGCCATCCTGGGAATTAGCTCTGGTTTGCTGGTGCGCCTTCATCTAGTGGCGTCTCGCCGCCGTCTCTTTTGTCATCAGGACCCCTGTTGCTCTCAGGACCGCGGTGTCCTCTTCTAGACATAGCCCTCTAGCTGTGCCCCACTCAGTTCTTCTCCCCCACCCCCCAACTTAGCCACTTGCCTCAGTGGCAGGCTGCAATCCAGGGTCTAGCCACCTGTGTCAGTGGCAACTGGGGCCAAAGGGGGGGGGAGCCTGGGCCCGTCTGCTACTCTGGGTCCCAGTCCAGGGACCCTCTAGCCAACAGCCACGCGCTGCGTCACCTCCAACCCCCACCGTGTTTCCCTGGGCCACTTCCCCACAGCCCTAGCACCTTCTCCACCCTTGTATTAGGGCCTCAGCCTGGCAGTGGTCAGCCAGGAGCTCACTCATGCTCTCCTGACCCGTCCTAGCACTGCTTCGACCATGGTGCTGTCTCTGCCCCCTCCTTCAGGGCAGCCTCCCTCCTCAAACTCCAGGAAGTGACTCAAGCTGCTCTGTTCAGCAGCCCTTCTTTTATGCCCCAACCTGGCTGTGATTGGCCGTCTCTCCAAATCTTGTCCCAATTGGCTGTCTCTACAAGCCCTTTCCTAATTGGCTGCCTACTGTGCAGCCTCCCTGGGACTGCTTTAACCCCTCTTCTGCCAATGTGGGGTAGACGCCCCACCACAGTCTGAAAGGAGTACAGCTCTTCATAGGAATGAAGTTTCTGTCCAAGTTTTGTCCATGTCTGGCTGCAGTAGCAGAACACAAGATCACAAGTCAGTGATTGGCAAACTGGGATCCCTCTTTGTAAGATATGGGATTCTGGATACTGTGTTCACTGACAATGGACCCCTATTTGTCTCAGAAGAATTCAAGGAATTTGCAAGCAAATGGGACTTTGACCACCACCCCTTTTCCCCAGCATACCCACAGAGCAATAGTAAGGTAGAATCACTGTGAAAATAGTTAAGGGACTGTTACACAAGGCTGTTCTTCTGGTTCAGATCCCTTGTTAGCATTTTTGGCACACAGGAATATCCCATCACAAGTGTGCCAAAACAGTCTAGTGTAGACACTGATGGGAAAAAGGATCAGAACCCTGTTACCAATGAAAGGAGACCCATGGCAGCCAGAAGGATGGGGATGCCACCAAAAGGAGATGGCCAACAATCAGAGAAAGCAGGCACTAGATTCCAACAGATCAGCCAAAGACCTACTAGCCCTGGAGACAGGTACTCCTGTGAATATCCAGCCATTAAAGAGACACCAGAAGGAGTGTACTAAAGGAGTCGTGAGGGATGCAGTGGCATCAAGCTAATACGAGTTGATTACAAAAGAGACACAAGTGATCTGAAGGAACAGGAGGCACTTTGAGACAGTCGACAACACCCAAAGAGAGCCTACAGAGACCACTACAGAACAGAGAAACAGAGAACCATCTGGAGGTGAACTGAACAGGGAGGGAGGAAACTATAGAAATAGTTTGCGAGACTCAGAGACAGGAAGACCGAGATAAGTCACACCCTATGTGATTGCCTGTTCAGAAAACCAAACTGTTGCAAAGATTAGATAACCAGCTGAGTCTGTGATAAAGACAAGACTCCAACTTGGCTACATGCTGGCAACCTTTGGCTGAAAGGACAGTGTGTGGGGTATGGGTGTCAATTATTTGTTTAGTGTTTATATTAAAATGTTTGTAAAATAGGGAAGATGTATCATGATCAGTGGAACTGGAATCAGTAGGCCCAGTTCCCTGGAAGGGCTGTTATTAAAGGAAACACCAGGGGAAAAGGGAACAGGTGGAGTTAGGTTGAAAGCAACTCACCGACATGAACCAAGCAGGGCACAGGTTTTAATAAAGTTCCACTTGTTCAATTGAACCTGCATTTAAATTTAATCTTTGCTAATGAAACAGCTTGAACTTGCTCCCTCCAGCAGCCCACCTCACCCTAGCTTCCAAGCACAGTGCAAGCTACTTGACTTTTTATAATGTTACTCTAGGGAATAAGGAGTTCTCATAACAAATAGCAACAATACTCTGTTAATTCACAATGCATTATTTACATTTATGTAAAAAGTGTCCAGGCACCCCAACATTAGACCTTACAAATCTCTATTTTAATTATTATTTTTTAGAATTTTGTAAGATAGACATTTTTATTATTAAGAATATCTGTATTATGTTCGTATACGTATCAATGTTTGCAGAAGTGTATGTTTACAGAAACCGTGGTACTGTGTGTGTATATTTATTTACTGCATACAAGTAGCACACACTGTAGGTAGCTAGATAGGCAGTCTACTGAAAATATATATTATGTTGCACTTATCTGATACTTTGTTTACAAGTCAAAGGTGAGGAGGAGTCCATTCAGACTTACTATTGTTTATATCCTAATACTTTGGATTTATTCAGTGCCTTTCACCTGAGCATCTCAAAACCCTTTACAACCATTAAAGTCCTGCAACTACTTCTCTAAAACAAACACGTATTACTGGGAGTGAACCAAATGACTTGTTTTAGTGCTTAACAAATACTTGGCAATAGTATTCAGCTAAAGTCAAACAAGTGAATGCAGCAATAAACGATACAGTCACTGGAACTGAATCTGATCTTTTATTGTAGCAGGATGTTATGAATCAGTACAATGGGCCAGATTCTTTGCCCTGCTCTGGCAGTGCAGAAGGGACACACACACACACACACACACACACAGCTAGCTGCTGAATCAGCCCAGCTGTAGACTTCTCTCACTTACAGTCCTAGCTAGTTGTTATTTTTCCTTTGGATTGAATCCTTCTTGCCTGTCTCATTTGAGTAGTCCTACTGAAGTCAATGGGCCTAATCCCATGTGAAAAGTAATTAGGATTTGGCCCTCTGACTTTTAGGGTCATTCTAAACAAACCATTTGTCTAACAAAAACCACACCTTGAATCTCTTTGGATGGCTACAGAACAATCAGTACTCTTGAAGAAACAACTTTCTGGTCCCTAGACACAGAATCTAGAATCCAAATTTATAAATTCATCCTTAATCAATATTGCATTATGTGTGTATTATTTTACATTATAAAACATTTTCAGTAAGATGGTGAAAAAAGTCAATAGCTTATTAAATGCCAGTGACTTCATTATAACAAGCTATTAATCACTTTTGTTGCTTCTTTATTCAGTTGATACCACAGGACTCATTTGTTTAAACATTATTTCTCTTATTCATTTTATCATATGCCCTTCCAGATTTATTTCACTTATCTGATGGATTACAACAACACATGGCTGCAACACTATTCAATATTGTTTTTATTTAAGGAAGTGTGCAGGCTTGCCAAATAGCTCTGCCCTTCATATGGCAGGAAATCTTATATGGCCCTAGTCTGCAAACACAGCTAATTGCTGAGCTTATTACCATAAGAAATCCCATTCACTTCAATTGGACTATTCAGGATAACGAACACTACAGCCTGCAATAAACATTTGCAGCTTTTTTTCAACAAGTCTTACAGTTTTCCACTTGCCTGGTCTCCTGGGGCAAATAAATTTTTTTTCTGGACAGGCAAGTGGAATTTTTAAGATCACTTTTTCAAACAGCTGGATATTCAGATAAGGTGTTTGAGAAAGTCATGAATCATGCCAGAGTTGCTGCTGCGGGGCAGTATGATAGTGGCAGTATGTATCTAACTAACCTGGACAACAGGAGCCAGATTCCCAGTTATAGCTGGGCGCCAGTTCTCATAATGGGGCAGTGGGGAATGAATTGTAGCATAAAACACTAGAGATTTTCACAGCTGTTGTATATTCTCTTTTTAAGAAAAGAACAACAAAGCAGCTTACCTTGGAAGTCCCTCCTCTCTCTCACACACGCAAATATGCATTCACACTCAAACTGCCATCTCTCTGGCCTAGGACCTGATTCTCCACTGCTTTGTACCTAGACACATAAATCTGTGCAATCCTAATGCAAACTGAGTGTAAAAATGCCACCATTCTGATTTAGTAGCACAGCAGTTCTTAAACTGCGGGTCAGAACCCCAAAGTGGGTCGTGACCCCATTTTAATAGGGTCACCACGACTGGCATTAGACTTGCTGGGGCCCAGGGCTGAAGCCCAAGCCCAAGCCCGACCACCCAGGGCCAAAGCCAGAGCCCCACCGCCTGGGGTCGAAGCCGAAGTCTGAGGGCTTCAGGACTGGGTGGCGGGGCTCAGGTTACAGGCCCCCTGCCCAGAGTTGAAGACTTTAGGCTTCAGCTTTGCCGCCTCTCCCCTCCTCCCCCCACCCAGGGTGGCAGGTCTCTGGTGGGCTCAGGCTTCAGTCCTCCTTCCCGGGGTCATGTAGTAATTTTTGTTATCAGAAGGGGGTCACGGTGCAATGAAGTTTGAGAACCCCTGTGAAGCATTTACAATCATTTAGTACAGCTGTTAATGAGTGCATAAGGTGCAGGGCAGTAGAGAATTAGGTTCCTTGTGTAGATAATCCAGCTGTCAATCCAGCATCTTTTTTAATGACTGTTAAATATTTCTTTTAAGTTATACTTGAGGCACTATAGAGAGAGATTTAGTCTTCGTTGTAATAACACTTCTCCTTTGACAGAGCAGTTGCACATCACTAACCAGGGCCGGCTCTGGCTTTTTTGCCGCCACAAGCAAAACGGCAAAGAAAAAAAGAAAAAAAAAAACCTGCGGCGCAGCCGGAGCCAGGGTGCAGGGGGACCCCCTGCACTGCAGATGTGCCCTGGCTAGCTGGGGGGAGGGAGCGGGGGGGAGAGAGAGAGAAGGGGGGCAGCCAGGGCTTCAGCGGGGCGCTGCCACGCGGCCCCCCAACTGCCGCACCGCCTGCCGGGAGGGCTCCGCGCCGCTCAGGTCGGCTGGGAGGGAAGGACGCGGGCTGCCCTGCCGGGCTTGCTGCAGGGCACTCCCCTCCTCCGCCAGGCTGCCGGAGCGGAACAAAAAACAAAAAACAAAAACCACAGCCGTGGAATGCTGCCTCGTACAATCTGCCACCCCAAGCACGAGCTTGCTTGGCTGGTGCCTGGAGCCGGCCCTGTCACTAACACAGGGAAGGCTGCCTTTCGAAAAGCAGACCTGCAGAAAACAGCAAAGCTTGATGCCAGATTGTCCCATGTTCCCATGCATAAGGAAAGCAACTGTAAGGCGAGATTCTCTGAGTTTTCCACCAGTGTTTTGCAATGGATGATCCATCCCCATTTGAGCAGATTTCTGAGGATTGATTTAAAAAGCACTAAACCCATTAGGCCAGATGCTCATTTGTAAATCAGCATAGCTCTACTGACTTCAGTTTACACCAGCTGAGCTTCTGGCACAATGGCTTTAGGATCTCAGGTGAACTGGGCTGCATAAGTGAAAGTCCATCCTGTTCTCATGCCACATGATCTCTTTGTCATCAAAGGATTATTTAATCAGTGTTGAAGAGGCAGAATTAAAATCCTGTTCCAGATACTGATTATACTGTAGCCCTTCATTAGTGGTATGCTTAATGAAGTCAGAATAACAGAGAGTGTAACATATTCGATATTGATTTCCTCCACTTCACTAGCTGTGTTATATTAACTAGGCTTCTGTGCTTTATCTGTCAGGTTCCAAAGAAATATTTTATTTTGCAGACTGTCTTCTCTCTAGAATTTCTTTCAACATACAGATAGATTAAGTAAGAAGACTGTCCATCACGTCTAAAAATCACCTCTCATAACCAGGTGGTCTGCACTCTATACCTCCTGGTGTCATCCAGCTCTCTCTTCATACTATAAAACCTGTCTCTAGGTTCTCCACTGCTCTTTGCTTCAGTATTAAATGCTGTAGTCAACACTCACATTTCCTTTCAGGTGTTGCCAGTGAAGAATCTACTTTTCCTTTGTGGCAGGCAAAAATCGATCCTCATCCAATTGACTCGGAGGACATTTTGAGCTGTGTGTTGCTTTACTCAAATGCTAAGGAAGTTCCCCCCCAGGAAATCTTATCACTAATATCATAGTTTCTGGCTGAGAACAAGTGAGCGAACATCTGTTCATGAAGTCAGCAGAAAGCACATTCCTTTCTTATATATCTATATTATATAGAATATTATTTTTGTCAACCCTAGTATAAAATGCACCATGTTTTCACTAAGGGCTTGTCTTCACTACCGGGGTAAGTCGACCTACGTTACACTATTCCACCTACATAAATAACGTAGCTGCAGTCGACGTAGCTTAGGTAGACTTACTGCTGTGTCTTCACTGCGCTGTGTCAACAGGAGACGCTCTCCGGTCGACTTACCTTACTTTTCTCCGGGAGCTAGAATACTGGAGTTGACCGGAGAGCGCTCTGCCATCAATTTAGCGGGTCTTCACTAGACCTGCTAAATCAACACTGGCTGCATCAATTGCAGCAGTGTCAATCTCCCTGGTAACGAACACAAGCCCTACATCTCCACAAAATGCTAAAGTAGCTAAGTCCATCCCTCGTTCTCCTTGTCCTTCATCCACTAACCCAACCAAAAAAAAAAAAAAGGTAAACAGTCACTATGGCTAAAACAGAACACAGCCTATAGGGCAATAAATCCTTTATGGCAATAGCTTTTAGAAAATGGAAAGGTGCAAGTCAAGGAGTTTTCCTATATACATTAACCTTTGTTCACCCTCCATCACCCAGCCTCTTCAAAACAGTTGGACATTCAGAGTTACCACTGCAAGTTCTGTCTTCCTGATATTTTCCCTAATAGGGGAACACTACAAGCTCTAAATAAAGACAATGTATTATAGCCATCACCTGCTTTGAACACTATGAAGTTGCAGAAGAGTTTCCATTATGACTTCTTGTTTTCATTCATTCAAGTCTTTCCACAACATACACCTTTGTGCTGACATTTTCCCTTTATGAGCTTTGAAGGTGATTTAAAGTTTGAGCAAAATCCCTTCTGTTTGATTTCAGTGACTCTGAAAATTATAGTTTTCCTCTTGTGAAAAAATTCTCAAATTTTTTGAACACAGCTACAGCAAAAATGGATGAAGTTAGAAATCTGAAGCTTGTCAGTGACATTTCCCCTTGAGAACTAGTCTCTTCACTGAGGTGGGGGGCAAGGGAGTGGAGAAAATATAGAAGTTAAAAACAACTGGAAAAAACCCACACTGCTCATGCTTCATTGTCATCTGCTAAGAGTTTAGCAGGGTATGATGAGTCTCAGCCCATTTGTGATTTAAATATTTTTTCTCTGCCTAGCCTGATACATTGACAGATTACTATTGGGACAATCTGCATGAGGCAGATTAAAATTCTTTTAGTGAAATACACCTGAGAAAGTCCCTTAAAAAAAAAAAAACACACACACCTGTCTAAACTTGGGGGAGGGAGGGGTTAAGTGCTAGAGGAAATATCATGGATCTTACTAACTTAGGGTCCTCTACAATTTTTGCTACATTCTGCAGTATTGGAAACTTTCATTTAACCAAAATTAAGTTTTGAGACTTTTTGCTGTTTCTAAATTAGGCAGAGCTATCACAATGAACACAGATGTTTGTCTGTCCTGTTAATTGTGTTGGTCTGTTAACTGTGTTCTGCATGGGGGGGGGAAATATAAACAAACTTTAAATGATTTGATTGTGTGTGTTGTTTCCTCCTCCAAACAAAAACAAAACCAAAAACTCCTACATTTTACATTGGCAATTCAGGTCCAGTCTGGGCTGGAATAGTCTAGTGGCTGGAGAACTAGTGAAACAGTGATGTCACAGAAGACAAGAGAGTGAAAATTGAGCAATTGAGAAAGAAAGAGGTATTAGTCAAACTGTTTCAAGCTCTTCATGCTAGTTTTTGTTAACATCAGTAGAACTTCAATAACTAATTAATATCTGGGATAAGAAAGACTTTGTTAAAGATTCAACACCTTCATCCCTTCAAATAAGATATTAGAGCTCACAATAAATATTCCTTGATCCTCAGAAGGGCCCTCCCACAAAACCAGGGAAGACCAGACTTCACATTCCTGATATTTCTAAAGGTAGAACTAAGCAGTAATATTTAATTAAAAAAAAAAAAAAAAAAAAAAAAAAAGCTTTTGTAACCTTTTCTTTAGAAATCAGAGAGAGGCAGAGAACTCTATTGGACAGAGCACTGCACTAGGAATCAGGAATCCTAGCTTCTATTCCTGGCTCTGCTGCTGGCCTACTGTGTAACCCTGGGCAAGTCACTTCACCTCTCTATGCGTCTGTTTCCCCAACTACCATATGGCTGTACCATTTACTTAGATGGTCAGCTCCTCAGAGCAGAGTATTTTACTACGTAGGTGTACTATGGGACCCATATCTAAGTTGGAACTTCAAGGTGCTACCATAATACAAAATAAATAAGCAAAGAAAGGCACAAATCCAATTCTTTTAAAAATTCTTTACAGCTCAACTTTAACAGAGTCAAGAGAAAAACATACTCCAGCCAAACACCAGCAGAAATAGGCACCCACTCCTCTCCCTCCCCATTCACCCCACAAGGATACGCCAAAGCTTAGAATTATCATTTTAACTATTATGCCCAGCCAATTTTCTTTTTTCTTTAAAAATAACCTAATAAATTTAATGGGAAAACATGTTAATGCAATTTGAATGTTACCATTAAAATTTCATGAAGTCAGGAAATGTAGAAGTTAAGGAATCAAGAGTAATGTTAACTTTGATGCACTGCACATACATAGCATTTTCTTTGAATCATTTAACATGTTATCATTAATATGATAAAATGTGAATTAGAAACAGAACACTGAGTGCAGCTAAATTAACTTGCTGTAGAAACCTTAATTTTTTGCATTTCCCAGCTGTATGCAAGTTTAGCCACACAGTCTAAGTATTGTATTTCATAAAGAAATGAGAGTTAGTAAAGAAAAGATAGGGAATTCCTCATCCTGCAGTACTTAATCAGGCAAATCAGTGGGGTTTGGCTGAGTAAGGACTATGAAATCAGGCCCTTTGTGAAGGAGAGGGAGAGAAACTTCCTGAACTCTAACACAGGGGCTAATTCTTCTCCCTAGGAAATTGCTCCTAAAATGGTCACCTCTTCTTACATACTCTTCTTTACCACTTCCCAGCCTCTTTCAATTGCCCTCCCTCTTCACCTTAGAGCTCGCTATGCAAAGATTTCTAAAATGACTTCCTACTGAAAAAAACATGCTCTAATATTTCACATGCGCAAATTCACCCTGGAGTGCACAAGTATCACATTGTCATCATCATAGTCAACACATTCCTCACAATTACATTATCAGCTGCTTGCATTGTTTGTCCTTATGGGTTGGCTGGGAATGCACAGAACTGCCATGTGAAAAATGTCCAGGTGCAAGCATCTGTTTTTCTTCTTGTGAATTTTTTCTCCCAGTCTTTATATGATTTCCATGTGCTCCCATTATTGTATCAGGAGCATAAAGAGCACTAAATATATATGCAAAGTAAAGGCAACACTGGACTATGAGATTAAGGTGCCTTTACCTGGATTCTTTTATAATTATCATAAGTAAACAAAATATTACTCCTATCCTGTACTTTGTGATGCTGCTGTCTTCTCTGCTGTCCTTTTCTTCTTTTAACTTAGACTTTCCTCCATCTCAATATTCTTTTACCTGAAAGTTTTCATTCTTTCAATATATCAATGCAACATTTAAACATTCCTCACATAAATTGCCAAATCATTTCTAAAGATAATGCTGATCCCAAATTCTGGATACAAAAGCAGCTAACACTCTCCCCTGCAGAACTTTGGGGGTGTGTGAATGTCGACTCCAACTTTGCACCTGGCCCCTCTCTCTCTGAGCAAAACCAAAGAACCAGTCACCACGGAAGTTTAGGAACATCTGGATTTGGACCCAAATTTGCAGCATCTTACATGTTTTAGATTCTTCTTTAAAGATGCATGATAAAATCACAGCACTGTGTGTCACCTTAGGAAGAAGTACCTTGCAGCAATGGTTCTTATTTTCCAGTGTCATCATACTACTACTTCAGGTGCCTTCCTTCTACCTAATAAATGTGTTTTTTTACTAGAGTTTTGTTTTGGGTACCATCTTGATGATGTGTAAACTATACCACCCCAGGAAACACTGTGACCCAGACACCTCCTTCAACTCACTATTCCTCCCTAATTTTCTCCTTGTTGCAAAAGGGTAGCAACTGCCAGCTGGCCTATCCAGCAGTAAATTGCTACTCCATCTACAACAGTAACTCAGCTACTCTGGCCAGAGAGAGATGGGGAGAGTAGAGGCAAGGCTTGCCCATTCAACACCTATCTGCTCCAGGGAGAGGGTAAGCATGGGAATGAAATGCTCCATTTATAACTATGTACCTGACTCAAAGTCTGCATAGCCCATGTAAGGAAGTTCCTACATTGGCGTCTGAACTGTTCCACACCACGCTTGTGAGACTAGGATTTAAAGCTCCACTGTAGGTACAGTGACCACAACAAAACGGGGACTGGTGGCACTGGCAGATACAGCCCAAGTCCTGGCCTACTCAGCTTGACACTTTTTACATGAGACATACAGTCGTCCCAAAAAGCTTATAAGGATGGCAAATGTACAAAATCAAGTGTGAAATCTAGACTTTTTTATATTGTACAGTTTTCTATGAACTAATAGCAATATCTGCTAACCTTTTAAAAAAAAAAGATACATAACCCACATTCTTGGTGAAAATTCAGGAAATTTTGATCTGCTCGAGCCTACTTTAGAGATCCTTCCCAGAATATTTCAGCATCTCCAGAGCAATAATCACATATCTCTAAAGCCTAAATAAATAAAAAGGGCTTTCATGAAAAATTTTTGGTCCTTCTCACTGAGCATTTATATAGTTCTACCATCTGTAGCTTTCTCCCTCCACCATTAATGGATTTATTTCTTACTCGATTATCCTTTCCACATCAGGTATGAGAGTACAAGCTTCAGCTCTTTCTGATTTTGAGCTCTTAGTGCTTTCCATTTTCTAGGACTGATTCACATTCCAAAGTTCAAAGGTAAAGGTTCTGAAATTATCTCTTAAGTGACCTAGAATTTTTGCAGCCTGTGAAACAGACAATTGAATTTTTCTGAAGAGACAGTGAATGCTTTAAAATATCTCCTTTGAATATATTAAGTATACTGAAGATTTATCTTTAGGTAGCAATCCCAGCACCTTCTGCCACTAACCCAAACAGTATAAGCATTTTCTGGTGATTGTTATGTCACAGAATAATACTTTTTCTCTGTTAGAATTAGAACATGCACAAATTAAAATCTGGGAGATTGACACTAAACCAGATAGTATATAATACTCTTGTTACAGATGGCTTGCAAGCCAAGTTCGATTAAATAAACTTTTACAAAATGTGTTGAAATTCTGTAGTATTGTTAGTTACCCCCATTAACTACCAGAGCCATTAACCAAAGTTCAAGTCACTGTGAGTTGTTTCCCATAGGAGAAGAAACTGATGCAGGAGATAGTTTTGATGCAATCCTGATTATTTACCAAGAATGTACACAAAGTCCTGCTTCTCTGAGTACAGAAAGAATCAAAACAGAAGCTCACTGCTCCAAGCCCCCTTCAGCCAGCACTCAGCCCAAAGGCTCTCTCTCTCTGGGTGTTTCTCAGAACCACACACTCAGCGCTTTCAGACTGACTTTCTGTTTCTTTCTCTGTGGTGTCAAGTATCAGGGGGTAGCCGTGTTAGTCTGTATCTACAAAAACAACAAGGAGTCTGGTGGCACCTTAAAGACTAACAGATTTATTTGGGCATAAGCTTTCGTGGGTAAAAACCTCACTTCTTCGGATGCATCCGAACTTAACTTTGGTTAATGGCTCTGGTAGTTAATGGGGGTAACTAACAATACTACAGAATTTCAACACATTTTGTAAATCAAATTTCAAACATTTTGTAAAGCTCAAAATCAGAAAGAGCTGAAGCTTGTACTCTCATACCTGATGTGGAAAGGATAATCGAGTAAGAAATAAATCCATTAATGGTGGAGGGAGAAAGCTACAGATGGTAGAACTATATAAATGCTCAGTGAGAAGGATGCATCCGAAGAAGTGAGGTTTTTACCCACGAAAGCTTATGCCCAAATAAATTTGTTAGTCTTTAAGGTGCCACCAGACTCCTTGTTGTTTCTCTGTGGTGTTTCTCCAGCTGCTCTCTCTCTCTCTCTCACTCATACCACACTACTAAAATTATACTCAGCTAAGCTCCTGTCCCACATAGTTCAATTTCTGAGTGGCCTCACATGCATCTTTGTTTTGGGCAGTGATATATATCTGTGTCTTGGGTGAAACAATAACAGTTAAGGAGACCCGCTGTTTTTTTACAGCTATCAGAAAGGAAGTGTGGTGGTTATGACATTTCACACATCCCACAACAGTATTATCACTGCCTTGGACTTCAGATTGCACTGACCAGTCCCAAATCAAGGTGGCTAGCAGCAACTTGCTGCCAGAACTCTATCTTGCCAAAGGTGGCAAAAACTGATTTGTCATACCTGTGGTATTACTATTGATTTTTCTATTTTGATTGTGCCATAGGCAGACATTCTCCCACAGGGATGATGCATGCAAATAGGGGTGGGATGTGTGCAAAGGAGCAACCTACACATACCCTGCGTGTAAGAAGACACCCTGGGAGAGTTTATATTTGCCCAAGGCTTAATCTCTCTGATCACCAAGATAAATGTCCATCCACACTGCCCCCTTACACAGGGCAGTGCCTTAAATGACAGAATCTAGTCCAGTCATCTCATTAGGATAAAGCAGATTGCTCCCTCACGTGCATTGGTTCCACTCTGCTGGCTGGTGTGGATGGGGGAAGGGCTATGACTCTGTCCTCTCCTCATTGCTCCCCACACCTTTTCCGGAGACTTGCTCCCCGGGAACAGGGAGTAGACACAAGTACTTGCTGTACTCCCCAGAGCACAGGGAGGACAGGGACAGCTAGTGTAGTAGGCTCCTGTGCAGCTGCACAAGAGATGGGAGGTTTGTGTGGCTGAGCAAAACCCATCATAATTTAGCTCTTGTTATTTAATAAGGGTAGTGTTTTGAATTTCCATACGAGACTGCAGAGTGCCTTACAGCCATTAACAGGCCAATCTTGAGGGGCATGGAGATCTTTTATCTCCTGTGTACTGAAGTTCTGTGCTGACTGGCTGTTCCTGAGGTACATCAGAAGAGTCCAATAGGGGACATGGAGTGCTCCAGAGCAGAGACTGGAAAACCAGCAGAAGAGGCAGTAAGCCCATGAATGGGACTTCAGTGATGAAGATTAATGGTACAAAACAGGGATTAATTCTAAAGAATATTCTTCAAATGTAGCCAGTGCATGAGATTTCAATGAATTTTAAATGAAAGAGTGTGAATTGTTCTGTGATTAAGATAATTTGGGACAAAAAATGTAAAGCACAGAGTGCTACATTTCTTAAAGAACCAATATTTGAATTAACTAAAACTAATTAACCAATTTACTTGTAAAGTCTCAGAAAATGTATTCTGTAGCCAAAGAGTAAGAGCTGTAATTTCAGTGAGTATATGCTATATTCTTCATAAGTAACAAAGTGGTTGAATCTCTGCATAAACTACAAAATTCAACTCCACTTTAACTGTGAAATTGTGAAAAGCACTTCCATAAAGTATCTGAGCATAGTATTGAACTCTACCCTCTGCCCTCTATGAATGCCAGCCCTGTAACTATGTGCCATCGTATTATTTTCTAGTGGCAAGTCTATAGGCTAAACTACTACAGCTAATGGGATTCTCTTTATGGTTTTGGAACACAAAGTTGTAGGATCTAAACTTATTGCTCTTTATTAAATCTGTGAGCCCAATTCTATCCCCCGGTGTATTGGTACAGCTCCAGGTGATTGTACCCTAGAAGGCAGTGGTGAGTTAATTATGCTCTCGTATTAAAAGGTGCAATTTAGCATACTGGAGTCTACAATAAAAACTAGACTCTACACTACATCACATTGTTCTATATTGTACTAACTATTGTACTGATAATAAGTTTTTCAGGAGAAAATTATTTGTTTGACACATTTTACACCTTGTATAGTGCCATTACACCTACTGCACTATACGAAAACAATAGCACTGGAGTGATCGACCAGCAAGAAGTCAACCTGATTAAATAGCCTACTTTACAAATTTGATACAAATGTTTAGAAATGTGAAATTTATCATATACTCTGTTTACAATGATTTTGCACCATTTTAAATGAAAATCAAGAAACCGAGTCACATACATGTCAGTACTAATCAAAACGGGTATTCTGAGTACTGTTTCCACTACAGCACCATGGAACTCTGCCTTACTAAAGAAGGAGCTTTCTGTGATAACACCACAATACTTAACCTACCACTTCTCTAAATCCTAGATTACCAAAAAAAAAAAAAAAATGTATATAGATGCAAGAGTGTCATAGCCAGTACATCAGAAGTTAGTGTCATTATAGGAAAACATGTATATTTAACCAACTACTCCGACAGAATCATTTTACCACAGTGTTGCCATTGCCTTTGGTTTGGAGAAGCAAAATACATTTTACAGTGCAGATAAAATAGTAACAGTGACTAAGACCAACAAGTTTAATGCAGCAAATTTAAAAAGAGAAGATTAATATTCTGGTATGCTTAATAAATACTGCAAGTGCCACAAATGACTTCATATCCCAATGAGATAAATAAGACTCTTATAGTTGATCAAACTAGATATAGTTCAAAGTTAAATCAAACTAATAGGTAGATTTTCTTTTATATCTAGCTTGAGCACAACTTTTTCTAGGTTAATCAAATGTGCTCACTGTTCTAGGTTGAAAAGTAGGGGAAAATCTGTGTCTTAAAAAAATCTTTAACAGATATGTCAAGTTCTTACTCTTAAACCACCATCACAACGAATATTATTTTATATCTTTGTGGGCACTCATCACATAAGCCAATGATAGAACGGGCTTTGACAATGATCTGCTTTTCAGCCCCTAGAGATGGCCACTAATTCAGTGCGGAGGTATTTTGGTGGGGCAGTGGGAAATTGTGCTGCTGCTGCCACTCACGTTGTGCCTGTTCTGTGACTTAACGAAAGATAATTCAGGTCTTCGGGATTGTAAATCTGGCATCTGCTACTGGTGACTCTTCTTCTAAACCTGGTAAAGATCCAAACAAATATAATTGTCATAGGAAGAGGTTGTATATGTAAATTAGATCTTTTAAGATCACTGCTAAGGTTCTTGCTTATCGACTGAAACTAGGCAAATCTTTACAACAACACTATCATGTTTTTTCGTCTTATAAAAATTGTATTTTCATCAATAATGGCACATCATTGAAAACTGGCATACTATATATTCTCAGGTATTTTCCTCACACTCCTCAAATTGAACTTTGTTATTCTAAGTAGAAAAATGAGGAGGCAAGGACTCCTATGGCAGTAGAAGAACTAAAGTGAAAACTCAGACACTTGTCACTGAAAAGAAATAACTGAGGGAATATTACTATGGAGAAAAAAACTTTTCAGACCTGAAAACAAACAATATTCCTTACATAGGAAGTAACAGTGATAAACAATTTCTGTTGCCATGACCCTGTTAAAACTAAAACCTTAACAAAAGTCACAGAACTCCTTCATCCATGACACTTACAGTGCAAATGGCAAAATAACAGAATATCTTCTGGGCTGGTTTATCTGCTTAAAAAAATAGTTGATGCTTCAAGGAAAAGTTTGAAAAAACAAACATTCCTTTAGAAACTAGTTTTCCATTTTCTTCTCTTCTCTTCTCACTACCATGGACTTTAAGAAAATAGGCTCTTTAAGAATTTATCTGCTCCAGCCGCTTAGTACATATTTGAAATCTATCTTCTGTTTGTGATGTCACTGTCATCTCCACTGAAATTAAGTGGAAGAACAAAGATTTCTGATGTCTTTGGCTTGCAAAGAAAGAGAAGAAGACATAGCACCATGTTTTTATGTACAAGCCCAAAGTGATAAAGAATAGGAAAGAGAACTTAGATACTTACTGTGATGGAAAATCCTAAAAGAGGTGGAGGGAGAGATGGATAGGTAGACAGAGAGAGATTGCTGGAAAATATTTTTATTCTATTTTATTGGTCAACAGTGTGACCAATGCTTTACATAAACAGAGGAAGATATGGTCCATGCTCCAGAGCTTGCCATCCAGATAGACAGAAAAACAGAGTGCTCTGGAGTACAAGAAGGTTATCATAGCATTTTTTTTAAATAAGTGTGCAACAGTAGTTCTAATTTAGATGTACCAATAATGATAAGTGTGGTAGGAACAGTGTGCCTTAAGGAGGAATCTGAATGAAAATATATTGGTAACTTGCACACTACAGGTGATAGAGTTTTCCAGGCATGTGATACAGTGGATCTTCAGTGAGACCCACTCATATTTATCGCTGTTTGAAGGGCATTGTTCACGAAAAGATCAACACAGTCAAGCTAGGAAATTATAAATAATTGTGTGGAAGAGAGAGTTTATTGATGGTCTCAATGACATAATAGACATTCTCCATCTCTAATTACAACCCTATGTCATATGTGTGCTAAGTCATCTATCCATCGGGGAAAGACACAGTTAATATCTTTTATGAAATACCTTTTATACAGACATAGTATTATACAGACATTTAACAAATAAAGAGATGCTTCCTCATCTGATGAAATCAAAAAGAACCACAAAATAATTGTGTCATTTGCTCACAATGTCCACAGTTGGATCAATGACGACTTTGCCTCTTTGTGCCTCAACATCAATCAGGGACTTCATCTGTGAGCATTCCATTATAATAGAATACGTATTTCTCATGTTTATAATTTATCCCAGTATAAATTAGAAGTAGTAATAGAATATCCTCCTTTCTGTAACCACGTGGTACTCCCTTTATTGTCAAAGGAACTGCCATATTTATACATATCGGCGCCAATTCAGCAAAGCACTCAGTGGGACTCAAAGTTGTCAATGGAACTACTCATGACTCTAATTGAGCAAGATACTTAAGTGCATGCCTATCATTAAGCCTGTGAATAGTCCTATTGAAGTCAATGGGATAGTCATATGCGTACAGACAGGCACGCACTTAAGTACCCAGCTGAATCAGGGCTCTCTTGCTTGAAGTTAAATGCAAGTTTACGTGCTTTGCTGAATCAGGGCCATTTAAGAGGAGAATAGACACCTACATGCTGAAAATAATCATGTTTTCAAAATAAAAACCTACAACTCACCACCACCACTGCATTTATATACAAAAAATGACATGTGGAACCCACTGCTGTTACTCAATGTAATTTGTAAAAAAGGATTCTCTCTCTATTTAATTAAGAACAGATTCTGGAATATAGGATACAATTATTTACCAAACCTCATATTTCAGGGAATAATATGATCACTAGATGGGTTCAGGAAGAAAATCTTCCCTGGTCCCAAAGCCCAACAAAGTCAATTGAAAGATTCCTCTTGACTTCACTGGAATTTGGATCAGGCCCTTGACTTGCAGTATTTCACAATTACAATAGGTGTATTATAAGGATGTTATGCCTTCTTCCAAAGCTAGATATCTAATTAGATGACACATTGATCTAATCCACTATGGAAGTTCTTATGCTCCACCATATTCGCAACTAATACTGCAGCATTTCTGACATCTTTGAAAAAAGGAAAGTAATTTCTTCTTTGTCACTCCACTGTTTAAAAAACAACTTGTACCACACCAATCTTATGGCAATTCACTCTTACACTATCAGGCTGCATCATAGGATAGATCTACAGGTCCTAAGGTTCATCTGTGCTTCAGCATTGTGGCTAAAAGAAATAGGGCATTTGGCCTATTAGTATATTTCAAAATCTGTCCCTGGTTAGTTACTGTGAAAGCATGACCTTAATTTATGCCTTTACTTTCATGTGCTTCACTGTCGTAACACAAGGAAACCAATTAGTCACTGAACACAGAATTCCAAAGCAGGATGTAAAATTTAAAGAAGGTTATGGTCAATGAAAAAAGGACACAACAAGCAAACAAAACAGAAAATTAGCTATTAAATCTTTCAAGATGCTTTCCCCACAGATTATTTTTAAATATTTCTAATTCTGAATAGCTTTCCAGGGAAGATTAGGATTAAGTCATTGTTCTGTTTTCAGGGGTGGGTGGGAAACAAATCCAAAGCCTCTTTTTCTTTCTATTTGAATTATATGACTTACTACCTACAATTTAAGAGCCAGGATTACTTAAAACAGATATCTGTTAGTATTATATCTACTGTCACTACAGTTGTAGCTCTCAATTCCCTGCCTGAAAATGTCTACTTTTAGGGCGAATGATATGGTTATAGTCAGGCATATCAAAAGATTAAACTACACAGAGGCCATGTCTACACTAGCAAGCTTACAACGGCACAGCTGTACCGATGAAGCTGCACAACTGTGCGATTGCTCATGTAGCTGCTCTATACCGACGGGAGCAAATTCCCCCGTGAACATAATAAAACCACCTCCATGAGCGACGGTAGCAGCTCTCCCACCAACATAGCACTGTCCACACTGGCGCTTCTGTTGGTGTAACCAATGTCACTCTGGGGTCTGTTTTTTCACATCCCTGAGTGACATAATTTATACCGACAAAAGTGGTAGTGTAGACATGGCCTTAGGGAGGCAAGGCATTGTCCTAACAAGTTAGTCATTTTCCTGGGTGTATTGGCTAGAGAAAGAATGGTACAGAAATGTCCAAACTGCTCATCCATCCACAAGTATCTTCTTAAATATATGTCCTACACATGAGTTATACGGCTAGTGGGACTGCTGGGACTGCTATTTTTAATTTGTTTTACCACCTTTTGGAAGTAGAGACTCTACTGCTAGAAGTGACATACAATTTCAGTCAATGCTAGACAATACACCAAGACATCTAAAGAAGTGCTGTTGGTTACAGGCAGACCATCTGGAAATTCTCTCACTGAACATGTTGGCAACCTAGATCAAATAACGAATAATGGACTTACAACTTATTAGGCTTCCCTCTTCCCCCAGTCATGGCTATTTTTATCATCCCCAATGCAGAGGGACCACTGCAGGAAGGGTGATACAGCCCCAAGCTGTGTTATCTTACCCAGCTCATTTTCTATCACCACATCCAGCCACTGCAGGGCCACCCCACTTCCTGTCCCCAACCCTTCTCACTCCATTGCTTCCCTCAAGTGCATACACCCTGCAGAGAACTCTTGTAGGGTCTTAGGAAGGCGGATGGGGGGAAAGAATGATGCTGTGGAGGTAGCGGACTCTCTCATTCCCTTCTCATTCAGAGGGGACACAATCTGCCATATAGGTTTCTCTTTTAATGGAATAATACCTAAAAAACATTATACACATAAGTCCAGATTGTGATGACCCTTATGAAGCTGCACAGGGGGAGGGAGGTGCACAAGAAGCCTCCCGCCCTTTCCCGACTGGACAAGATGCTCTCAAATAGTAGTCACTGAGCTCTGTGAGTGCAGGGTCTGCTCAAACCTGCTCCCCTGAGGGCAGCAAATCACCAAAAAGGGAAAAGAAAGGATTATAGACCTGCACCCAGTCAGCACCAGCCCACAGAGCATGTTTGGTACACCAGAAGGGGCTATCTGTTCCATCCTAATGATGGAACAGATTATGCACAGAGCATCCCCAGGAGAGAGTAAATACCAACAAAGGTAAAATTACCTAATACAAATTACAGACCAATCCTATATAATGCTGACCTATAGTAATCTTTTGTTGATTATTGCAAGAAAACTCACTAGACCAGGTAATTATCTGTAAAAAAATTAATCTGATGAGTTTAAAGTGTGTCATTATGGTTTTTGTCCTCAGTGATCTCTGTATAAAATGTGTTCATTTTGCAAATAAGATATGGATATACATAGTTACACAAAATAACTTCATTAATATCACCACAGTTCCAGTATAATCTATATTGGAAAATGGCAACAGAATACAGGAAATTTATGGGAATCTGTTCCTCCTATTGTACTTACTGATTGATCTATTAAGACTGATAGACCAGATCCTCAGCTGTTGTAAATTGATGTAGCTCCATTAACTTCAATGAGTTATATGGATTTATGCCAGCATCTAGCTTTCCATTATTTGTTTCTGAAGCCACCTGAAAAGCATTTTAAAAAGAGATTTTAGTAAAATTTTAACAATGGACAACATAAAATATGTTCATGTTTAAAATGCCCCCAATATGAAAGAAACTTTACAAAGTCTGGCATGAATATTAGTACTCAGACCCCCTCACATGGTCAATTCAAATGTATTGGACATAGTAACATCTAGAGCACACATCCAATTGAAATACCCTTTTCACCTTAGCCATTCAGAAATCCCCTTCATATCCTGCTACCAGTTTTGCTGTCAAATTTCACTTTCTGTTTTTCTCCAGCCCAAACAACAGTTAATGTTTGGTTTATAATTAGGCATAGAAGGAATGGATTTTTATCAGTAAATGTCGGTAAATGTTGATTTCACCATACGGAGGCACAAGGTGGGTGAGGTAATATCTTTTATTGAACCAACTTCTGTTGGTGAGAGAGCAAAGCTTTTGAGCCACTAGAGCTCTTCATGTCTGGGAAAGGTACTCCCAGCATCACAGCTAACTACAAGGTGGAGCAGATTGTTTAGCATAAGTAATTAGGACATATTCTAAGGGACCATTCAAGGTAGAGTGGCCTGTTAACAACTCTTCAGTCATAGGACAAAAAGAGGGGGTTAGTGGGTTACAGATTGTTGTAATAAGCCATAAATCCACTGTCTCTGTTCAGTCCAATATTTTTAGCGTCTAGCAAAGCTATGAATTTAACCTCCCATTCCCAAGCTCATCTTTTGAAGGTGTCGTGTATGTTTCCTTTGAGGATGTGGACTGATAGGTCAGACAGAGTGATTGCTTTGTGAAAAAAGTGTTCATCCACAGATGATAGGGTGTTTTGGTCTTTTATTATTTTCCTGTGTAAGTTCATTCGAGAGCATAGTGATTATCTGGTTTCACCCACATAGTTATTAGGGCATTTAGTACACTGGATGAGGTATACTATATGTTGTGATAGGCATGTGTAAGATCCATGGATTTTGAAAGGTGTGTTTTGGTGGGGTTGATCATTGTAGCCGTGGAGCTATGTCTGCAGGTTTTGCATCTGTTGTTCTGGCAGGGTCTGATGCTGCTTTGAGTTGGTATCCCCTGGTCGGTGAGGAACCTGCTTCTGATGATGAACTTGGAGAGGTTGGGGGTTGTTTGAAGGCCAGAAGTGGGGGTTCAGGAAAGATTTCTTTCCAGAGTCCCCACTGAGTATGGGTTGTAGTTTGATAATACCCCATATGGGTTCACAGGTTCCAGTATGGAGTGGTAGGGGGTGTGGTCGGAGTGAGTTTCATTTCTGTATTGAAGTAGGTTCTCTCGGGGTATTTGGGTGGCCCATTCCCTGATGCAATCTACTTCTCTGGTGGAGTGTCCTTGTTTCATGAAGGGGGCGTTAAATGTGTTAAGGTGTATATCCCATACTTTCTCTTCGGAGCATATTCACATATTCTGTGGTATCTGACACAAAAACCAATGAAAAATTATTTCTATTGATAATAACAGAAATATACAGACAGGAAAAATAAGAAAAATGCTGTTTGAGAATTTATCCTTAAACCAAAATAAATAAACCAAGTTCCATTTACTTTGTCAACATCATGTCAAAATATACAATGTGTTTTAACAGTTATGAAGTTTTAACTTTTTGAATATCAACATCTACTAAATCTACTCAACATCGTTATCTGACCCCCCCCCCATAATTTCCCATAACAGTGAAAATTTACATAGATAAAAATGGGGGGGGGGGAAATGCTTAAAAGAAAAGATATTATATGTCAGTTTTAAAAAATTAAATTCTGCCAAGCCTACTTATAAGGTAGCTGTGTTTCCCCTCAGGATTCAAATCCTTGGATAAAAGGTAAAGAAATATCACAATTCTCAACACTAAAGCAGGAACTAATAACTCACCAAGCATGACATTTTCATTAAGTTCCGTTCAAACTTTCTTCAGGAACCAGCTTTAATAATTTGGTTGTACACTGCTCTGAAGGGATTAATATTATTTACTTATAAGCACAGCTTGCAGCAGCTCTTATGACACATCCTCCAGTCTTTTCCCAGTTCTGCAACTGATTTCAGCCATGTCAGCTACACATAACTCAGAGGAATCAGCACAGGTTTCCTCAACTACGCATGTGCCTACAAGCACACAAGGGAAAACTTTACAGAGCATATAAAATGGACTTTAATATCACAGCACACCTTTGGGGAGCTTTTCTAATTTTATTAAACGTGCAGAAAAGCTGACAAGCTACTTTTTTGTTTAGAGAAGTACAGTAAGCCGTGCACTTGCATACATGGAAAAGATCAAATTGGGGCTTAATGATTGCCCTCTTCTCTCCCCCCCCCCCCATGTGATAACATGTACTTTTATCTTCTACTTTCCATTGTTTTGTTATATGCTTGATTATAAATTTCTTGATTAATAATTGTTGCTAGTCACAGAATAGCAGGCATTTAGGAATTCAACAAACATCTGTCACTAATAAGGAAGAGCTTAGATTATTAAAATTGAAATAATTGTAAACAAACCTAACTCATTTTTAAAGGGACAACACCATCTTAAAAATCGCATTATCACAATTTTTTTTACCTACCATTGTTACTGGAAGTAACGCCCAAGATTAACTAGAACAGTAGAGGGGGAAAAAAATCTATTTTTTCCCTCCAGTTTTACTTTGTGCAGTTGATTTTCTGAAGTCCTCAGCACCTACATGAGTTCAATAGTAGCTGTGGGTGCTCATAATTTCTGTAATTTAAGCCTTTTGTGTAACATCCATTCCACTCTTTTCCCAGTGTGTGTGTGTGTGTAAATATATATTTATTTAATCTGGGCCTTATTTTGTTCCCAGTCAGTGACAGTTTTTCCATTGTTTTATTAGGGGAAGGAACTCTATTTTAAATTTTGTAATGTAAAAAGAAAATCTTTTTCTATGGCTTTGTCCACACTAGGGTGTTTTCCACTCAGATATAGATGTGCCAGTGCAAACTCCTGAGGTAAATATGCTGCTCCAGTATAAAGAGTGACTTTCACTGGTTCAATGTAACCTGGCTATAAACGGAGATAAACTGCCAGTGCAACTCACTTTAAACAGCAGTGAAGCACATCTATATTTGCACACTGATGCAGCTACATCAGGATAGCTACACTGGTGGGGGTCAGGGAGGAAAGTTTAGACAGGCCTAAGAGACAGAGTAAACCAAACATAATGGGTGCACGTAGTGTATGGTGGTAAAGATAATAAAATCTTCCCCCACACAGAAGGGAGAAGAAAGTGCTCCTCAAGCAAGTAATCACTTCAGGTGCTAAGATTAGGATGCAATGTGTCCCACAAGGGTAGCCCAGTAACACAGAAATCATCTGTGGTTGATTAATTAAAAAAAAAAAAAAAACTGCCTCATTCACGTGAGCCGGCTATAACTAGGGAGAGTGGTTTTGTTTCTCTTTTTTACTGTGGCTTGACTAGCCTGGCCCTGTTGCTGATCCTGAAAAAGGGAAGAGTTCCTGTGAGACCCGATGAGCATGATAAGTTTGAATTACAGCTAATAATTTTGTGGCACTAAAACTGTCCTGGACTCGGAACATGTTCCTTTCTGATGGTGGGTTAATGAAAGGGCTACTGCCAGATCAAATTTGAGCCAAAATAGCTGTGTACAATTCTGATGACTATCATTGATATTTAATATTTATATTGCTGTTCCACTCAGGATTGATGCCCCACTTTGCTAAGTGCTGTGAAAACAAAGAAATAGTTCCTGCCCCAAAGACTTTGCAATCTAAGAAAAAAAAGTAACATGCACAGAGTAGGAAGAGGGCTACAGTTAAATGTATACAAACTAAAGAGTTTTTTGAAAACAAACACACCCAGTGTTTACACCATACATGTAACGGTATGGTGCTTGTCAATGAGAACTTGAAAATGAAACTGGACTATAAGTGAAAATGACTAGCCAATCTTCATGATCTAAGTTATGAGAAATGCAAGAAGTAGATTGTCAGAATCCATAGTAATATAAAAAGATAGTTAGAATTGGTTTTGTTGTTTTAATAAGGTGTTATTAGCCCATACAGGAACCTAGACAGAGAGAACTGGGCAAATACAAGAAAACTTTCCATAGATATTCACACACTTTTTAAAATGAGTTTGCATCTGCCAAATTCACACTCCTTTTGTGTTCACTTTCCATTCAATGGAAACAGGATCAGACCCCCAGGTTGATATGGGGGGAGGGATAGTGCAGTGATTTGAGCATTGGCCTGCTAACCCCAGGGTTGAGAGTTCAATCCTTAAGGGGGTCATTTAGGGATACGGGGCAAAAATCTGTTGGATGATTTAATTGGGGTTTGGTCCTGCTTTGAGCAGGGGGTTGGACTAGATGATTTCCTGAGGTCCCTTCCAACCCTGATATTCTATGAATTCTAGCCATTAATATGGGTCAGTCTTCACTGGCTCAGATGGTTCTATTGCTTAAACAACCAAAAGTTTCAGTCTGGATACTGATCATCCACCCTGCACTTTTTCAGGCAGTAGATAGTCAAGTCACTATCATGTATGGGATTTCATAGTGCCCACTGATTGTATGCTGTGTAGCGAATTTCAATGCCCATGCACCCCTGCCCTGGCCCCGCCCTTGCCCCACCCCTTCTCTGAGGCCCTGACCCTGCTCGCTCCATTCCCCCTCTCCCTCTATCGCTCGCTGTCTCCCACCCTCACTCACTGTCACCGGGCTGGGGCAGGGGGTTGTGGTATGGAAGGGGGTGAGGGCTCTG
Organism: Emys orbicularis; assembly: GCF_028017835.1. NCBI lineage: Eukaryota > Metazoa > Chordata > Testudines > Emydidae > Emys > Emys orbicularis. The sequence goes on along the minus strand of NC_088687.1, from coordinate 47,207,878 downwards.
GCGAGGGGTGAGGGCTCTAGGGTAGGGCCAGGGATGAGTGTTTGGGGTGAAGGAGGGGGCTCTGGGCTGGGGTAGGGGCTTGGGGTGTGGGAGAGGTTTCAGAGTGTGGGGTCCCAGCGGCGCTTACCGTGGCTCCCAGGAAGCGGCCGCCAGGTCCCTGCAGTCCCTAGGCACATGGGCAGCCAGGGAGGCTCCACGCGATGCCCTCTGTGCCCGCAGGAGCCACCCCCGCAGCTCCCATTGGTCGCGGTTCCCAGACAATGAGAGCTGCAGAGCCAGCACTGGGGGCAGGATAGCATGCGGAGCCTCCCTGGCCACCCATGTGCCTAGAGGCTGCAAGGACCTGGCAGGCGCTTTGGGATCCATGCAGAGGTAGGGCAGGCAGGGAGCCTGCCTTAGCCCTGGGCCCCTGCTGTGCTGCTGACTGGACTTTTAACGGCCTGGTCGGTGGTGCCAACAGGAGCCACCAGGGTCCCTTTTTGACTGGGTGTTCTGGTCAAAACCCAGCTGCCTGGCAACTCTAATACAGACCTATAGCTATAATAGCATCTGCAGGCATGTTTCCATTATTGCCCGACAGCCAAGATAGAAAAAACCCACCTTTACCACCTGCCCTGCATGGATCTTTTACATGAGCTAAGCCCTGGGTCCAGCATTTCGCCTGTGTGGAGGGATCAAGAAGGTTTTAGCTTCATTAGCTTCACTGTGGGCCCAGTGCTGCTGCCAACTGAGTCAGTGGCAAAACTGTCTGGCTTCAGAGGTACAGGCCTTGCCCTAGGAGACTCATAGACTAAGGTCAGAAAGGACCATTATGATCATCTAGTCTGAGCTCCTGCACAACGCAGGCTATAGAATCTCACCCACCCACTCCTGTATCAAACCTGTGTCTGAGCCATTGAAGTCCCCAAATCATCGTTTAAAGACTTCAAGGTGCAGAGAATCCTCCAGCAAATGACCCGTGCCCCATGCTGCAGAGGAAGGCGAAAAACCTCCAAGGCCTCTGCCAATCTGCCCTGGAGGAAAATTCCTTCCCGACCCCAAATATGGCAATCAGCTAAAGCCTGAGCATGTGGGCAAGACTCACCAGCCAGACACCCAGAAAAGAATTCTCTGTAGTAACTCAGATCCCACCCCATCTAACATCCCATCACAAGCCATTGGTCATATTTACCGCTAATAGTCAAAGACCAATCTCATTATACCATCCCCTCCATAAGCTTATCAAGCTTAGTCTTGAAGCCAGATATGTCTTTTGCCGGATGTACACAATGAAGCAATAACACTGTTTTAGAGAAGCATTTTAGCAAAGGCAATGCCTGCTAAAACATATTAAACACACTTCTTGAAAAACCAGATGTAGCCACAATGGGATTTTTTGATATATATAAGCTTATAGTTTTCTGGGATGTACTTGAAGAAGAATGGATGATAAGCACCGTAAAGTGAGACATTTGCAAATAAACAATGCATAGAGCACTGCCATCTTTTGGTCATTTTCAGTAAAAGCGGCTTTGCCATTTAGAAGAAGAAAATAGATGTTTTCACCCCTCAGCTCATAGAGAGACGAGAATTACATTAGCGAGTTACATTAGCAATCTGTTCCCACGGTCTCTCAAATTTAATCTCTCCCCTCCCCCCCGTTTCCTTTACTTTGTGGGAGAAGGGGCTATTTATCTCTTTGGGAAGAGTGGTTTAATGACTTTTGATGTATTTATTTTATTATTAGGTCATGTTTTTTGTTTGAAATTTGTAATTTTTATGGTGCTCAGAAAGCTTCAGGTTTGAGCAGTGTGGGAATAAAAAGGGATTATTATGTTTTATAGGCACACATTGACAGGATTTTATTTAGGGTATTGTGATAACCGGGTTTGCCAACAATGCTTGAGATGACAAATTTGACTAAAATCTATAGATGTACCTTGTATAGCCATAGTTATTGAAAATGTCTTTAAAAACCACAGCTAATACTAGCCAAAGAAATGCTTTAAATTCAGAATTGGAAACCATATCCTGTGAGATTCAGAGAGCTTCTAGCAAGATACTAAAGGCCCTCAACTCCTATTAGCTTCTACAAATCCTTAATGTAGGGAATCATTTATCTGTTGCAGGTAGGGGCCAAATCTTGGTTTCCTTTGAAGTCAAACCAGAGCTATGCTTGAGAAAAGATTTGGTTGAAAGTTTTCAGAGTCACATTTTCTACTTTCCTACATTGACTACTGAATTCACTTCCAATTTTTGTTCAATGCATGAATATATGAAAAAACAACAAAAAGCGATTCTCAAAAGTTATACCAAATTACTATACATACTCAAAGGAGCACTAAATGAAGCACGTAATCATTATTCCTGCAGTCAAAAGCACTGAAGCCTTTCAAAAAGTATGAAGTAGCATGATCATATTTCAAGTTTCCAAATAAAGGACACTGCTGGAGGGGGGACTACAGCAATACCATACCATACCACCCTTACTTCTGTGCTGCTGCTGGCGGAGGCACTGCCTTCAGAGCTGGGTGACCGGCCAGCAGCCATCACTCTCCAGTCGCTCAGCTCTGAAGGCAGCGCCTCCACCAGCAGCAGCACAGAACTAAGGGTGGCAATACCATACCATCTCATGACTCCCCCTCCCTCCCCACAATAGTCCTGAAATCCCTTCTTGGGTCAGGACCCCCAGTATGAGAAACACTGAGCTAGGGGAAACAAAAAGGCCTAATTCTGCCAGGTACTGAGTGGTTCCATCTCACACTGAAGTAAATAGGAGCTGAGGGGTGGTGCACAACACCTGGCATGATCAAATCCTCCCAGAGTACAGTTGCTGTCACATTTCCTTTCATTATAAAACAGTTAAAGAAAATGCTCACCTCTCTACCTCAGGTAACACTTTTGTGGGGGTTTCCAGGACAAATTTTCTCACTGAGAAAGAACCCGAAGTCCATTTTAATATCTGACCTTCCTTTTGTATTTATTTATGATCTCAAATCCCTGGGGGATGGGTGATTTTAATGTCAGGATTCACCAAAGTGTGTCAATCATATTTGAAAAGTTGCCCATATTTCCCAGAGGATAGGAGTCGGGGGATTATTTTAACTGCTGCATTAGACCCTTCGAGTTATTTTTTCAAAGCTTTGCTTGTGGAGTTCAAAACACAAATCCTGTTATTGTTACAGGATTAGTGCACATAACTTCCTAGCACTGCTTTGAAAATGTAGCCAAGAAATATTTGTATGTAGTTTTTGGAATTAACATGGGCTGTGATTATTGGCCAGTATTACAACAGCACTGCCACATACAGAGCTGTTGATGTTCTGTCTACAGTCACTAATTCAAATCTGTTTGTTTGTTTATTAACTGTGTGTGATGAAGTGGAATGTTTATGAAAAATGCATGACAAGACTGCAACTTCCACTTAACTCCTCTGTTGCTGTACAGTCAAATGACCAATCTTCTTTTTGTTAACACTATTTGTCTATTTTTCATTTTTGTCCAAACTGCAGTGTAGAAGTTTAAAAAAGGCTTTCTAAAGTTGGAGTGAACAGTTAACACTAGGAACTTCATTTTGCTCACACTCATATAGAAACCTGAAGCCTTCCTTTTGGTTCTGGTATCAACCCACTTCTACTGATTCTCTAGCCCTGTCCAGTCTGATTACATTAAACTCTCCCTTTCTGAGTTATTATTATTTTTTTTTTAATCTGAAAATTCCATTACGTCCCTACACAGCACAAGCAGTTAAAAAGCAGACCTAAAGCAGAATTTGTTGAACACTACCAACTAAAATCTATAAGTAGTCCGTAACTTCCTTGTGTAGAGCCGGTCTCTCTTTATGTGATTTTACAGCACTTAGCACAATTGTGATTGTGGTCTATGGGTTCTACTGTGGTAAAAATGTTAACCACACTGCCCCAAAGAGCTTAAATTTATCTTCTGTGTTTGTATAGCACCCAGCACAATGAGGTCAGAATCCAGAACAGGGCCTCCAAGCATTACTTATTTCAAATTATTAATAAATACTTTTGATAAGCAAATATAGGACAAAAAGATATGTTCCATACCGCTTAACATGCAGCACTTAACAATTGCAGCAAAAAATTTGATTGTGTTTAAAAAAAAAAAAAGGCACCAAACTGTGGATCTGACAGCACTAATATTGTTGGGGAAGAGTCAACATGGTTTTTGTAAAGGGAAATCATAGCTCACCAATCTGCTAGAATTCTTTGAGGGGGTCAACAAGCATGTGAATAATGGGGATCCAGTAGATATTTATGTATTTAGATTTTCAGAAACCCTTTAAAATTACAGACTAATTATAGATGTTAGTTGGTAGTGTCCCCCACAAAGGCTCTTAAGCAAAGTAAGTTGTCATGGGATAAGAGGGAAGGTCCTCTCATGGATTGGTAACTAGTTAAAAGATAGGAAACAAAGGGTAGGAATAAGAGGTCAGTTTTCAGAATGGAGAGAGGTAAATAGTGGTGTCCCCCAGAGGTCTGTACTGGGACCAGTACTATTCAACATATTCATAAAATGATCTGGAAAAAGAGGTAAACAGTGAGGTAGCAAAATTTGCAGATGATACAAAACTTCTCAAGATAGTTAAGTCCCAGGCAGACTGTGAAGAGCTACAAAGGATCTCTCAAAACTGGGTGACTGGGCAACAAAATGGCAGATGAAATTCAATGTTGATAAATGCAAAATAATGCACACTGGAAAACATAATACCAACTATACATATAAAATGATGGGGTCTAAATTAGCTGTTACCACTCAAGAAAGATCTTGGAGTCATTGTGGATAGTTCTCTCAAAACTTCCACTTAGGGTGACCAGATGTCCCGATTTTATAGGGACAGTCCTGATATTTGGGGCTTTGTCTTATAGGGTGTCTATTACCCCCACACACACTCCGTCCTGATTTTTCACACTTGCTGTCTGGTCACCCTATATTCACTCAATGTGCTGCAGCAGTCAAAAAAGCGAACAGAATGTTGGGAATCATTAAGAAAGGGATAGATAATAAGACAGAAAATATCACATTGCCTCTATATAAATCCATGGCATACCCACATCTTAAATACTGCATGCAATTGTGATCTCTCCATCTCAAAAAAGATACATTGGAAATGGAAAAGGTTCAGAAAAGGGGAACAAAAATTATTAGGGATATGTAACAGCTTCCGCATGAGGAGCGATTAGTAAGACTGGGACTCTTCAGCTTGGAAAAGAGACGACTAAGGGGGGGATATGATAGAGGTCTATAAAATCATGACTGGTGTGAAGAAAGTAAATAAGGAAGTGTTATTTACTCATTCTCATAACATAAGGCATAACTAGGGGCCACCAAATGAAAATAGGCAGCAGGTTAAAAACAAACAAAAGGAAGTATTTTTTCACACAACGCACAGTCAATCTGTGGAACTCTTTGCCAGAGGATGTTGGTGAAGGCCAAGACTATAACATGGTTCAAAAAAGAACTAGATAAGTTCAGGGAGGATAGGTCCATCAATGGCTATTAGCCAGGATGGACAGGGATGGTGTCCCTAGCCTCTGTTTGCCAGAAGGGCAACAGGAAATGGATCACTTGATGATTACCTGTTATGTTCATTCCCTCTGGGGCACCTGGCATTAGCCACTGTTGGAAGACAGGATCCTGGGTTAGATGGACCTTTGGTCTGACCAAAGTATTGCCGCTCTTATGTTCTTAGTATCCTAAAGAATAAGAACCCCATTTTTAGGGAAAATGAGTCCAAGTTTCAGAAGCAAAATATACACACAAGGACACAAACCTGGTGACTGTGTGGGCAAAACACATAGTGCTTTTGAGCAAATGGGTATATGTACATCCAAGTACCTATTTTGTGATCAAATATATGTTCTCTACATACAACTACCCGCTTACTCTCTCGCCTCCCCCATACCATGCTGACACAACTTAGACAACTTTATTTTTAAATGTGGCCCTACAACTTTACTACCTGAGGGCTAGATCATTCAGCCCTTTAACACAAAAAAAGTTTCATTCACTTAAATGGGAGTTAAGGCTTAATCCTACATGTGCTCTATTAGCCTAACTCCATGCAAAGGGGCAGTAGGAGAAGTCGTATTCAAAACAGAGCGAAAGTCACACCATATAGTATATACCACAAATATTTTTCTATAACAATTTAAAAGAATTAGTGCCCACCTGGAGAATATAGTATGTGACCAGGTGCTAGGGCATTTCCAGGTATCAGCAATATAATGTGGGAAGGGGAAATGGAAAGTGTAAGCCAATTGTGCTTCCCAACAGGAAGACATTCTGTAAGTGGCTGCTTGGGAGACAGAAGGAGGGGATGACTTGGAGCAGGGAACTTTACACATCCAGTTACTACATGGCTGAGATAATGGCCCAGACAGAGGGGTTCTGGTTTTGCTTTCTGGAAATGTGTAAAATCAGTTTACTTTGATTGTCAACTCTAAGCTATAACTCTTCAAAAATCCTGAAGAATAAAAGCCTGAAGGCGGAACCCAGGCAGCCTGAAAAACTGTTTTGTTTTTTTTTGTTTTGGGTTTTTTGCACCTTATCCACCAGGTGACACTTTGCCTGCTTACAAGATATATAGTTTCTCTCTTACAGAGGAGATGAAGTTTGAATGAAGCAAGATGTCACACATTTCTTTGCAGCAGCTGTATCTGAAATTTCAAAAACGTTTGAAGAACCAGAAAGTTAAACTAGCACTTAAAGTGAAACTAACAGTTGAATAAAATACAAAAAATAAGCAAACAGCATAAACGGTAAAACACACATTGGATTGTTTGGGGGGTTAAATTGCCTGGATCATTTCAAGACTAGTCTTGCAGTTTATACTTTGTTTGAGGGTGGGTTCCCCACAACTTAATTCTATTTGGCTTATGATATGAGGTGCTGTCCTCCAACATATACCCTTGTGGCCCTTTGGGGCCATGCAGGTGCATTGCACTCAGGGCCCCTCGGGTTCTTTCAATTACCCTGACTAAGCTGGTTCAAGATATGTACCCCTTCGTTTTATTAAATCTTTCTACCAAGTGTAACTCACTTTGGTTAGTTGCCCCAGGTCATTCCCGCTGTGTCCATATAAGAGTCCTGGCCTGCTCTCTCAAAACTCCAGTCCCCAGCTCTCCTACTTGAAGCTGGGTTCCCCCTCAGCTTGCTTCCCCCCACCCCCCCACCTTGCTTCTTCCTCCCACCCCCACAATTAGTCCTTAGGATCAGAGGGTTCAGCAGACCAAGCTTCTCCTGATAAATTTCTGCCCTGATAGGGGAGGAAGCAGCATTTATGCTGGTCTCCTTCTCCCAGCTCATCCCCAATTGATTGGGTGAGAGAGGAGTCTTACACTGCCTTCCTAGGGTGACCAGATGAGGGAAAGAAAAAAATCGGGACACATGGGGGGGGGAGAGAAAAATAAATAAATAAAGTCGAGTCAGTCCCTGCCGCCAGAGCAAAAAAAAAAAAAAAAAAAAAAAAAGTGATTATCGGGATGTCTGGTCACCCTACGCCTTCCCTGCAAGGCTCCTGGCCCATAAAAATACAATGATGGGATTTCCTCCCAAGAACCACTTATTCCTGGCACCTCTTCCTCTCAGTATCTCCTAAATCCCTTGTATATATACTGGCCCTTTAGAAATCTTAAAAGGACCATGCCACATAATGGGGTGGGTTGACCACCAGGCATTGCTGCCCTTAAGAGGCAGACTACCCAGTCATTAAAGCACTCTGAGCTGTTCACATGGAGAAGGCGGCACTAAAGCATCATAAATATATATTGATAGATCTTATCTGGATATTATTTTGTTATTCTGGCCAAATTACTTTTTCACCTACAAATAATGCCATATTTTACCTAAACAGAGGCTTTTACAGTAGAACAAACTTGAAAAGGGATGCATATACACAAGGTAATTTATTAGCCAGCCACTCCCTATATTCCCACTACTGCTATTTCACAGATTTGTAATTAGATATGAATTTATTCTGTTAAAACCCTGCTTCTCCTGTTTTTAATCCTGCAATAAAAAGTTAAAATCTAGCACTTTTTGTGACATAAAAGAGCCCATTTTTCCCAATAAGAGCACCTAAATGTGGAACTTTAGAGATGCTGGAATCAGTACCCTACAGGTACTGTAGATAGGTGTTTAAGTGTCACTTAGAGCATCCAAATGCAGGATTTGAGTGTCTAACATAGAAGCCCAAATTTGAAAACTGGGCTATAGTCTTATCCTGAAAACACCTCTGAAGTTATGAAGTTGTGATAAACTTTAAAGGCAATATTATCAAGTAGGAAGAGAATATGATCTGAGAATAAGGAAGAGGAAGTCACTCAGCTTGTGCTGTAACGATGGTTCTTCGATATGTGTCCCCCTATGGTGTATGTGCACCCCTGCGCCTCTCATCGAAGGTTTTTGGTAGCAGTGTCCGTTGAGCCTATGCATGTGCTCTCCCTCCCTCATGGTCTGCCTTGCAGCTATCCAGCACTGCGCAGGTGAACCCCGCTCACACTTCCTTCTCCACCGCAGAGCAGTACTCTGAAGTAGAGGGGACAACGCAGGTTGTGGAGCACCCATAGGGGGACACATCTCTAAGAACCATCGTTACTGCACAAGCTGAGTAACTTCCTCTTCTTCGAGTAGCGTCCCTATGGGTGCTCCACTGTAGGGGACTCCCGAGCAGTACCCACCACTGGAGGCTGGGACTTCAGAGTGGAGTCTGTTACTACAGAGAGTACTCTGGAGTCGAAGGTGGCGTCGGGGGCCAAATCTTCAGTGATCACATAATGTTCTGCGAAAGTATGAGCTGAGGCCCGAGTCGTTGCTCTACAGATTACTGAGATAGGGATAATCTTTAAGGAACGTGACCTAGGTAGAAATTAATCTCGTGGAGTGCTTATGGACTCTGGATGGAAGCAGGTTGTGCCCTTGATAACAACGATTAATGCAACCAGAGACCCATTTGGATAATCTTTGAGCCGATATCACAGAGCTTTTTGATCTTTCTGTGGATGAGTCCTTAGTCCTGTTCAAGTAGAATGCTCGTGTCCTAACATGTAGCATATGCAGAATCGTCTCCCTGTTGTCACAATGTGGTTTTGGGGAAAAAACAGGGAGATGGATCTGTTGATTCATATGGAAAGTGCAGAGAAAGTAGGGAGAAACTTGGGATATGGCCAGAGAGTTACTTTGTCTTTTAAAAAAGGCCATGAATGGTGGGTTTGCCATCAGGGCTGCTATTTCTCCTAAGTGCCTAGCTGAGGTGATGGCAATTAGAAATGCTATCTTCATGGACAGATGTGAGAGAGAGCAAGTTGCCATGAACGCAAAGGGAGATCTAGTCAAAGCCCTGAGAACTAGGTTAAGGTCCCAGGCTGGAGCAGGTGGTGTCACGTGCAGGAAAGATTTCCAATGCCCTTAAGGAATCTACGCGTCAGTGGGTGAGCAAACACTGAGAATCTGTCTACCTGGCAGTGGAAAGCAGTTTTCACAGCGAGATGTACCTTAAGGGAGCTGAGTGCGAGTTTTGATCTCTTGAGAAACTTGGAATTGTTTCCATTTTGTAGGTAAGTATGTCGAGTGGTCAACTTTTGGCTCTGTAGCAACATGTCTTTCAGCTTGTCAGAGCATTCCACCTCTAAGCCTAGGAACTAGAAGGAGCCAAGTCTGGAGGCGGAGGACCCACAATTTGGAGTGAAGGATCAGCCCATTGTTTTGAGAGAGCAGGTAAGGAATGGGCCAAAGAGGAACAGGAGGGCATTTTGCCATCTGTGTCAGGTAAGGGAGCCAGACTTGTCATGGCCAGGAGGGGCAATCAGAATAACTCTCACTTTGTCTCATTGAATTTTCAACACAATCTTGGATAGAAGAGGAAACTGGGAAAAGGCATACAAGAGGGCCCCATCCTATGGGAGGATTGAGGGCATCTCACAGTGAATGTTTCCCCAAGCTGGCCCTTGAGCGGTAATGAGGATGTATCTTGTTCCGGTAAGTAGCAAAGAGATCCATAATCGGGGTTCCCCAAAGGGCAAATATATCTTGAAGCACCTCTGAGTTCAGTACACACTCATGGTCATGACAAAAATTCCAACGGAGACTGTTGGCTGTCACATTCTGTATCCCTGGTAGATAGACAGCTGAGATGAGCATATTGTGATGGATGCACCAATTCCAAAGTTTGAGTGCTTCCTTGCAGAGGGAGGGAGATCTGGCACCCCCTTGGCGATTTATGTAAAACATACAGGTCATATTAAGTCCATCATGACTTTTGTGTGGGTGTTCTTGATGAAAGGCAGAAAGTGTGCACAGGCATTCCTGACAGCCCTTAGCTCCAAAAGAGTGATATGGAAGGTCACTTCTGTGGAAGGCCATTTGCCCTGAACCTTGTGGTTGTGCAGGTGAGCTCCCCAGCCTACGAGGGAGGCATCTGTCCCAGGGTGGTGAGACTGCATAGCGGGAGGAATGCTCTCGCTTGTAATGCATCAAGCTTGGTGCTGATAAACTCCAGTTGCTGTACCGGGGTTAGTGCGCCACTACAATGAAGAGAACCTGGGAGAATACCCTGGGTGGAGCAGTCTGTACTGATAATGGTCCTGCCCCAAAGGTAAACCGTAGGAAATCTCCTGTACGATGATTGTATTGAGATATGGAAGTGGACATCTTGTAGGTTGAGGGCTGGAAATCAATCTCCTTGCTCTAGAGCTGGAATAATGGCTGCTAGTGTGACCATCTTGAATGTCTGCACCATATTTGTTTAATACCCTTAGATCTAGAATGGGCCTCCAACCTCCCTTTGCCTTGGGGATCAGGAAATAATGAGTAAAACCCCTTGCTCCTGAGTTGCACCAGGACTGGTTCAATGGCCTGTAGGCATAACAAATGATATATTTCCTGATGAAATAGGTTCTCATGAGAAGGGTCCCTGAAGGTGGATGGGGAAGGAGGGTTGGAATGGGGGGAGGGACATTAATTGAATGGCGTAACTCTTCGAAATTATCTCCAGGACCTATCGGTCAGAGGTGATATCCTCCCCAACTGCCAGGTGACTTCTGAAGGGGAGTGACAGGTGTGTAGGTGGCAGCTGATGTTGCAAGATATAATTGTTCATGCCCCCGAGCAACCCGTCAAAAATGCTCAGAAGAGGCGTTTTGAGAGGTTGCAGACTGGGGTGCGGACTGCTTCCATTTTTGAGCCCTGGGCCTCTTACACCGTGGCTCATAACAGCACTGAGATGGTGAGTATTGAGGAGATTGTGACCTGTGCTGTGGCTGAGAGGTATATCTTCTCTTCTGTCCCGCAGTGTAGATTCCTTGGGAGTGTAATGTGATCTGGGAATCCTTCAGGATGTGGAGAGAAGAATCTGTCTTCTCCAGGAAGAGTTTGGGCCCTTCAAACTGGAAGTCTTCTGCAGCTCTTTGGGCAATCTAGAAAGGTGTAGCCAAGAAGCCCGCCTCAGTACCACTGTCATGGAGACTGGGCGGGCAGCTGTATCAGCTATATCCTGTGCTGTCTCTAGCACCAGTCTGGCTATTAACCGACCCTCTCTAAGAATGGTCTGAAACTGTTCCTTTTGTGTCTCCAGTAAATGTTCTAGAAACACACTGAGTTTCCCATAATTTATAAAATTGTATTCAGCCATAACAGTTTGGTAATTCGTAACTCTAAATGGTGATGTCACTGACAAATACACCATCTTGTCAAGCCCGATTGTATGTGGTTGATTTGGCATTATGTTGCTTACTTCGTGCATTAACCACATCCACAATGATGGAGATGGGTTGCGGATGTTGAAACAAAGTCTGCCTCTTTGGTAGTGTCATAAATATAAAGGGAAGGATAACAACCTTTATGTATGCAGGAACATAAAATCCCTCCTGGCCAGAGGTACAGAATCACTTACTTGTAAGGGGTTAATCAGTTCAATTAACCTCGCTGGCATCTGACCAGAAGGACCAATGGGGAAAGAAGATACTTTCAAATTTGGGGGGAGAGAGGAAAGGTTTTGTTGGTGTTCTTTTTGTTGGTTCCCTCTCGGGACAAAGAGAGAGACCAAGCAAGTAAACCAGCTCCTAACAAGATCCTGAAATGATACTTACAATTTCTGTAATTTTAGATGTAATAGCAAGGAAATGCAGCAGTGATTCTCCAACTTTTGTACTGGACCCCTTTCACATAGCAAGCCTCTGAGTGCAACTCCCCCCTTATAAATTAAAAACTCTTTAATATACTTAACACCATTATAAATGTTGGAGGCGAAGCAGGGTTTGGGGTGGAGGCTGACAGCTCGTGATCCCCCATGTAATAACCTCATGACCCCCTGAGGGGTCCCGACCCCCAGTTTGAGAACCCCTGTGTTAGATTATCTTTTGTTTTAGCTTGTGAATTTTCCCTATGCTAAGAGGTAATTTTATTCCTGTTTTGTAACTGGGAAACAGAATCACAGGGGAATCCTCTGTGTTTTAAATCTTTTTATTTACCCAGTAAAGTTATCTTCCATCCTGATTTTGCAGGTGTGATTCTTTTACTTTTTTTTTTTTAAATAAAATTCTTCTTTTAAGAACTTGATTGATTCTCAGTGTCCTAAAAACCAGGGATTTGGTCTGTGCTCACTTTGTTAACCTATTGGTTGGTATATTATTCTCAAGCCGCCCCAGGAAAGGGGGTGAAGGGGCTTGGGGGGATAGGGCTCCAAGTGGCCCCTCCCTGAATGTTTATTTAAATCACTTGGTGGTGGCAGCAATATCGTTCAAGGACAAGGAAAAGAATTTGTGCCTTGGGGAAGTGTTTAACCTAAGCTGGTGAAATATAAGCTTAAGGGGTCTTTTATGTGGGTCCCCACATCTGTACCCCCAGAGTTCAGAGTGGGGAGGGAACCCTGACAGGGAGGGATGTAGTATTTTTTTTAATTTTTATTATTTTTGGCTCTGTTGTTGCTTGGTGCGATGGAGGCTGGTGTCTGCCGGATGACTTTGGTAGGATCTGGAATCACCTCATTAATTGGGAGGGCAATTCTGGATGAGGAGGTGTGCAGAATATCCACCAACTTGTGATGCGTATCTACCACCTCCTGTAGGGGAATCTGCAGCTCATCTGCCACCCTTTTGGTAAGATCCAGAATGTTCTTAAAATCATCACCTAGTGATGGGGGATGAGGCAGTACAGTCTCATCTGGTGGAGATGAGAAAAAGTGTGCTGGAGGGTAGCTTCCCCTTCAAGTCCTCCTTCCTGTTCTGAAAAAGCTTCCTCCTCCTCCCCTGGCTCAGCAGCTCTGGACAGCCAGGCTGTAGGAGACCATCAGGTGGACTCTCTCTGAGCCACTGGATGGCCACGACATGCATGTACATTGCCCAAGGACTGCAATACGGACATGGTGGGGGAGGGTGGGCATGGGTAGTGGGCTTATCCCAGGGGGCCCATACCACAATTTGTGGGTTGATTCAGTGGAATTGGGGAGGACCCTTGTATTGTGATGGTGGGCCACGATGAGAGGCCAGGAAAATGACTTCCTCCTGGCCACTGTCAGACTCGTCACTGGGTAAAGGCGGTGCTGACTGGGGTATTAGCGGTACGCAGCCAGTTGCCAAGAGCGATTCCAGGTGCCAGGATGTGCTTGGTATCGGGGCTCTGGTACCGAGTAATGGGGATTTCGGTTCTTCCCCAACCATGAGGTCTCCAGGGTACCAGAGACCATGAAGTACCCTGGGCTCACTCGGAACCAAGGAGGAGTGTCCATGGTACTGTATCAGTACCGATGGTTGAGAAGGTGCAGAGCACACCCTAGATGAGAGTTTTGTTGTGCCCAGTTCAGAAAGTTTTGTTAGTGCCACTCTTTTAGAGATGGTACGGTAATTGTTTTTTCCCTGGGTACCAGGTCTCCAGGGCATAGGCACCGACTTCCCCTCTGCCCGGTGGGTGCTCGACCCCTCCCTGCCCCTAGCCTCCCCACTGCCCAGTCTCTTCCCACCCCTGCAGTGGCCTCGCCCCGCCCCCATTCCATCCCTTCTCCAAAGTCCCCGCCTCTGCCACGCCTCTTCACTGCCTCCTCCCCTGAGCGTGCTGCATCCCCGCTCCTCCTCCTCCCTCCCAGAAACTCCTAAGCGCCACCAAACATCTGTTAGGCGGCGGGCGGGAAGCACTGGGAGGGAGGGGGAGGAGTGGGGATGCAGCACGCTTGAGGGGGAGAGGAGGCGAGGCGGGGTGGGGGGAGATTGACTGCCAGTAATTTTTGCCTGTGGGTGCTCCAGCCCCGGAGCATCCACGGAGTCAGCGCCTATGCTCCAGGGTACCAGAGATCATGTGGTACCATGGGTTCACTTGGTACCACAGAGAAGTGTCTGTGATACGTTGTCAGTACCGATGGTTGGGAAGGTGCAGAGCACTCCCTAGATGGGAGTTTTGTCACACACACACACACACACACACACACAGTACCAAAGGGTTTCTCTGTTATGCTCTTTTAGAGACGGTACAGTAATTGTCTGTCTCCTTAGGGGGCGGCACCATTGCCTCAGAGCCTGACTGCTGGAGGCCCTGGCTTTTCCAGGCGGTGCAGTGCAGAGCAGAGCTCACAGCGGTGGCCCCCTTCTGGGTACCCTGCTTCTGGTGCCGTCAGTACCCAGGTGGCCACACTGGGGAGCCTCTCTGGTTGGCCAGCTACTTGAAGCCCTTTTTATGGGTCTTTACCGAGGGAGTCTGCTGGTTTTTCCCACGACTCTACCCCTTGTGAAGTTAAAGGCTCCGGGGATGATCCAGGGTCACCGGAGTCCCCCGGAGACTGAAGGACCTTCTCCGTAAGGGGGAGTTTTAACTTCAGCTTTCAGTTCCTGCAAGACTGCTGCCGTTTGAGCTGTGGCAGGTGAAGCACTTTTGTGAGACTCCCCCAGGCACAGTGAGCATGTGCTTACAGGAATCGACTCCTTGCAGGAGAGGCACCACTTGGCTCAGGGAAAGCCAGGCCTGCCCCTGGGCAGGGGGCTAGCGTCCTCTCGCAGTGAGGAAGGCAGGGGAAAAAAATAAATAAAAAATAAATTAAAAAAAAGGCTTTTCTTTCTTTTTTTTTTTAAACTGGAAAAAAAAAAACTTAGAATCTACTAAATGCCCGGGGGGGGGTGGGGGAGGGAGGTGCCCCCGGACAGGGCAGGAAACTAAAAATCTTTTTCTTTGTCTTTTTTTCTTAATCCCAAAGGAGTTAAAAAACAAAACAAAAAAACCCATTAACTATTAAGGAGAACAAAAGAAACAAAAACTACTACTTATGCTAATGACACAGATAAGGAAGGGAGGACTGCTCCCTCTCTTGGAGGCCAAAGGTGGTTGGGAAGGAAGTGAGCGGGCTTTGCCCGCACAGTGCAAGAGGCAGACCCCAAGGGAGGGAGAGCACATGCGCAGGGAGGGAGCGCACATGCACAGGCTCAACGGACACTGCTACCAAAAATCTCCGATTAGAAGCGCAGTGGCGCACATACACCTACAACGGAGCACCCATAGGGACACTACTCGAAAAAGAAGCTCTCATTCAATGCAAATATCTCCAGTGTGTCAGGAAAGATAAAAAGATTGATGTCTTAAATCAAATACACGTGCAAGTTCTCCCCAACTTGAAAGCCAATCTCACTTAAAAGCAGGTTCATCTGCTATTTAGAGTATCCAGCCAGCTCCTAGTTAGTACTCTACCACATATTTTTGTCAACTGAATCAGAACATCTAAAGGCTAGTCCACTTCTTCAAAAAAATATGCTGGATGAAATTCTAGCCACAGTGAAGCCAATGGGAATTTTGCCATTGACTTCAAAGAGACCAGGATTTTATCTGCTGGGATTAAGATAAAGGTTAAATTACATCAGAGTCTAGTGCAGCGGCAGGAGGAACTTGAGAACAAACTGTCCAATCAGGGGCCACACAGGTAACTTGCCAGAAGCTTATGGACCAAACCTAATTTTCATAAAAACGAGCAGACTACAATAGCTCTCCTCTGTGATACATAAGTGCAGCCAACACAGCAACAGTGCTGAAATGCAATCCATAGTTTATACAGGCCCCACCATTCAGTGCTCAGCCTTGAGCAGAGAGGCTTGGTCACTTGATTCAAGATCGAGATTTATATCGGAATCTGCGATATTTATTGGTCACATCTACATTAAAGAGACAGGCTGCTAGCCTGCTGTAGACTATTTTGGCTACCTCTGGACTAAATCTATCATTGACCTCTGCCTTCATCTTCCTTTTCATAAAAATATTCTAGAATTTAAACATAATGCAAATAGAAAAAACAGAGATGATTCCTTTCTTCACTAAGTAATGATAATTTCCTTTTTGTGCTGGTGGAATAAATATGGACACCATAACCAAAAGTCTCTCAGCCATTTGTGCAAGGTTCTTTTTGGTGTGATTAAATATCAAATAGTTTTTGAAGTATCCATTTATAAAATTAGAATTTCAAAACGCTTATTTCACTGTTGAAAATCCTATATTATTTTCAGACAGCTAAGCTATAATTCCCCACAATCCTTAAACCGCAGTGGCCAAAGTCCCACCATCATCCATTAGTCAAGGATAGCGACTATGTCATTTGTAATAAGCTTTGACAGACAGGGCAGGAGATGTGGAGAGTATTTTCCCGTGTCAAGTGAGACAGAAGTGCTGCCTACAAGAAACAGCACTGAGAGGTGGCAGATATTAAAGAAAAGGGGAAACATAAAATGTACAATGATGACTGTGAAGCAGGCCATTCAGAACTTTCATTGAGGCAGTATTTCTTGCTTGTTGCTAGGATCCAGAACAAAAAAAAAAAAAATACTGTAATTTGCAACCCATTATGGAATAGAGTCCAAAACAGAATACATCCTCACATGAGCCATACATTTAGAAGTGCCTGCTTGGGACTGACTTTTTAAGGATTTACTGTTCAAGCCCAAAGTAATAATTTAGTTTCTAATCTTGCAAAGACTTATGCACATGCTTATCTTTATACACGAGCAATCCCATGAAATCAATGGTACTATATGAATAGAGTTAAGCATGTGCATAATCTTTGTATACATTAGGGTCCTGATTTTGTAAAGTACAACAGTAAATTCACTTTTAGGACAAACAGTGGAATGTGACCATATGCATAAATGTTGCATACAAAAAGATACATTAAAAGAACATTAAGTTTACAAAGTCAAGCACTCAAAACTAAGGAATGCCAGAGTTAAGGTTCCCTGTGCAAAATAAATAGCCAGAGTGACATTTTCAATTCTCATTGTCTTCATCAGCTGCTTGTCACTTACAAACGTTTTAAAAGGCCATATTTTTTTCCTCCAAGCCCATCCCCATCTTGAAGAAGCCCTTAGCTACCTTTGATATTCCTCTATCTACTATATTTGTTACTGTATAATGTGGTCATCCAACTCCTGTTATAAGTGGCACAGGTAGTGAAGTCTGTAGTTAAGATTGTCCCACACTTTCCAGTGTAATACCTATAACTTTATCAACTGGTCTTACATTGCTGGAAAGCAAAAACAGACCACCACCATACACCGTCTATAGGGTGACCAGACCGAGAGTGTGAAAAATTGGAATGGGAGTGGGGAGTTGTAGATGCCTTTATATAAGAAAAAGCCCCAAATCAGGACTCTACATATAAAATAGTGACATCTGGTCACCCTGCCTGTCTAGGTCATTATCTCGGCTGTGTAGTAAGTAGATGTGGAGCATTCTGTGCTCCAAGTCATCCCCTCCTTCTGTCTCCTCAGCAACCACTTACAGAATGCCTTCCTGCAGGGAAACATAATTTGCCTATGGTTTCTAGCCCTTCCTCCTTACATTATTGATATCTGGTAGAGCTAGAGGTGCTCATCCTGGTGTCAGGGATGTCTTTTAGTATCCTTTGAAAATCTCCACAGTTTGGGCCAAGTTATAAATTTTTGAAATATCTGTTAGTTTGGCAGCTAAATTCTCAGATGATTACATTTTCACTGATCATGCTCCCTCCCTGTGGTTGCAGAGGACTATATCGGAAGGACAGAACAGGTCGTGCGGGGGGGGGGGGGGGGGGGGAGTGGCACTATATGTGAAAGAAAATGTACAATCAAATGAAGTAAAAATCTTAAGCAAATCCACATGTTCCATAGAATCTCTATGGATAGAAATTTCATGCTCTAATAAGAATATAACATTAGGGATCTATTATCGACCACCTGACCAGGACGGTGATAGTGATGATGAAATGCTAAGGGAAATTAGAGAGGCTATCAAAATTAAGAACTCAATAATAGTGGGGGATTTCAATTATCCCCATATTGACTGGGAACATTTCACTTCAGGACGAAATGCAGAAATAAAATTTCTCGATGACTGCTTCATGGAGCAGCTGGTACGGGAACCCACAAGGGGAGAGGCAACTCTAGATTTAGTCCTGAGTGGAGCGCAGGAGCTGGTCCAAGAGGTAACTATAGCAGGACCGCTTGGAAATAGTGACAATAATACAATAGCATTCAACATCCCTGTGGTGGGAAGAACATCTCAACAGCCCAACACTGTGGCATTTAATGAGGGGGTTAGTTAAACAGAAGTTAAAAGGTACAGTGACTAATGTGAGATCCATGCATGCTGCATGGGCACTTTTTAAAGACACCATAATAGAGGCCCAACTTAAATGTATACCCCAAATTAAGAAACACAGTAAAAGAACTAAAAAAGAGCCACCATGGCTTAACAACCATGTAAAAGAAGCAGTGAGAGATAAAAAGACTTCCTTTAAAAAGTGGAAGTCAAATCCTAGTGAGGCAAATAGAAAGGAGCATAAACACTGCCAAATTAAGTGCAAGAATGTAATAAGAAAAGCCAAAGAGGAGTTTGAAGAACGGCTAGCCAAAAACTCCAAAGGTAATAACAAAATGTTTTTTAAGTACATCAGAAGCAGGAAGCCTGCTAAACAACCAGTGGGGCCCCTTGATGATCGAGATACAAAAGGAGCGCTTAAAGACGATAAAGTCATTGCGGAGAAACTAAATGGATTCTTTGCTTCAGTCTTCACGGCTGAGGATGTTAGGGAGATTCCCAAACCTGAGCTGGCTTTTGTAGGTGACAAATCTTAACATTAACAAGTCACCGGGACCAGATGGCATTCACCCAAAAGTTCTGAAAGAACTCAAATGTGAAGTTGCGGAATTGTTAACTAAGGTTAACTGAGGTTTGTAACCTGTCCTTTAAATCAGCTTCTGTACCCAATGACTGGAAGTTAGCTAATGTAACGCCAATATTTTAAAAGGCTCTAAAGGTGATCCCGGCAATTACAGACTGGTAAGTCTAACGTCTGTACCAGGCAAATTAGTCGAAACAATAGTTAAGAATAAAATTGTCCGACACATAGAAAAACAAACTGTTGAGCAATAGTCAACATTGTTTCTGTAAAGGGAAATCGTGTCTTATTAATCTATTAGAATTCTTTGAAGGGGTCAACCAACATGTGGACAAGGGGGATCCAGTGGACATAGTGTACTTAGATTTCCAGAAAGCCTTTGACAAGGTCCCTCACCAAAGGCTCTTATGTAAATTAAGCTGCCATGGGATAAAAGGGAAGGTCCTTTCATGGATTGAGAGCTGGTTAAAAGACAGGGAACAAAGGGTAGGAATTAATGGTAAATTCTCAGAATGGAGAGGGGTAACTAGTGGTGTTCCCCAAGGGTCAGTCCTCGGACCAATCCTATTCAACTTATTCATAAATGATCTGGAGAAAGGGGTAAACAGTGAGGTGGCAAAGTTTGCAGATGATACTAAACTGCTAAAGATAGTTAAGACCAAAGCAGACTGTGAAGAACTTCAAAAAGATCTCACAAAACTAAGGCCTGTTCTACACTACGAGTTTAGGTCGAATTTAGCAGCGTTAATTCGAATTAAGCCTGGACACGTTCACACAACGAAGCCCTTTTTTCCGACTTAAAGGGCCCTTTAAACCGGTTTCTTTACTCCCCTCCGACGAGGGGATTAGCGCTAAAATCGGCCTTTGCGGGTCGGAATTGGGGTAGTGTGGACGGAATCCGACGTTATTGGCCTCCGGGAGCTATCCCACAGTGCTTCATTGTGACCGCTCTGGACAGCACTCTCAACTCAGATGCACTGACCAGGTAGACAGGAAAAGGCCCGCGAACGTTTGAATTTCATTTCCTGTTTGCCCAGCGTGGAGAGCACAGGTGACCACGCAGAGCTCATCAGCACAGGTAACCGTGATGGAGTCCCAGGATCGCAAAAGAGCTCCAGCATGGACAGAACAGGAGGTACGGGATCTGCTCGCCATATGGGGAGATGAATCAGTGCTAGCTGAACTCCGTAGCAGTAAACGAAATGGCAAAATATTAGAAAAAGTCTCCAAGGCCATAACAGGGACGCACAGCAGTGCCGCGTGAAAATTAAGGAGCTAAGGCAAGCCTACCACAAAGCCAGAGAAGCAAACGGAAGGTCCGGGGCAGAGCCGCAAACATGCCGCTTCTACGCGGAGCTGCATGCCATTCTAGGGGGTGCAGCCACCACTACCCCAACCGTGTGCTATGAGTCCCTCACTGGAGAAACACACAGGGAAGCGGGTTCGGGGTACGAGGAAGATGAGGATGGAGATAATGTAAATAGCTCACAGCAGCAAGGAAGCAGAGAAACCGGTTTCCCCAACAGCCAGGATATGTTTATCACCCTGGACCTGGAACCAGTAACCCCCGAACTCACCTAAGGCGTGCTCCCAGACCCTGAGGGCACACAGGGGACCTCTGGTGAGAGTGTACCTTTGTAAATATTACACATGGTTTAAAAGCAAGCGTGTTTAATGATTAATGATTCATTTGCCCTGGCAATCGCGGCCAGTACAGCTACTGGAAAAGTCTGTTAACGTGTATGGGGATGGAGCGGAAATCCTCCAGGGACATCTCCAGAAAGCTCTCCTTCATGTACTCCCAAAGCCTTTGCAAAAGGTTTCTGGGGAGGGCTGCCTTATCCCGTCCACCATGGTAGGACACTTTACCACGCCAGGCCAGTAGCACGTAGTCTGGAATCATTGCATAACAAAGCATGGCAGCGTATGGTCCCGGTGTTTGCTGGCATGCAGACAACATCCATTCCTTATCTCTCTTTGTTATCCTCAGGAGAGTGATATCATTCACGGTCACCTGGTTGAAATGGGGTGATTTTATTAAGGGGACATTCAGAGATGCCCGTTCCTGCTCGGCTGAACAGAAATGTTCCCCGCTGTTAGCCACGCGGTAGGGGGGAGGGGGGAAGTGATCATCCCAGAGAATTGGGTGTGTGGCGGGGTAGTTGGGTTTGTGCTGCATGTTAACCTGGAAACCGCAGCCTCTCCTTTTACATTGCAAACTCATTTTAAATGGCCAACCCAAGGGGAGCTTGGTATGGGAAATGAGGGCGCTACTGTTTGAAACCATTCCCACATGTTAAGAAGGTTAAAAAAGCCAAAAGACTGTGGCTTACCATGGCTGCCTGCAAGCCGAAATCTGTTGCCTGGCACTGCGTGAGTGATCTCTCACACCAACCGGCAGGCCCTCAATATAAGAGGAAAAATGCGACCTTGTAACGAAAGCACATGTGCTGTGTAATGTGAACAGCAAAATTTAACGTGAAAGAGTGTACCCATTGTTCTCTAAAATGTGTCTTTTTTAACCACCTCTCCCTCCTCCTCCACCAGCTGCAAATGTTTCTCCTTCACAGAGGCTAGCGAAGATTAGAAGGAGAAAACGGTGGACTCAGGATGATATGTTCACGGAGCTCCAGATGTCCTCCCGCGCTGACAGAGCACAGCAGAATGCGTGGAGGCAGTCAATGTCAGACTACAGAAAAGCACAATATGAACGAGAGGAGAGGTGGTGGGCTGAATCGCGGGATGAACAGAGCAAGTGGCGGGCTGAAGATGATAGGTGGCGTCAGCTTGCAGACAGAAGGCAAGAGTCGATGCTCCGGCTGCTGGAGCATCAAACTGATATGCTCCAGCGTATGGTTGAGCTGCAGGAAAGGCAGCAGGAGCACAGACCGCTGCTACAGCCCCTGTGTAACCAACAGCCCTCCTCCCCAAGTTCCATAGCCTCCTCACCCAGACGCCCAAGAACACGGTGGGGGGGCCTCCGGCCGCCCAGTCACTCCACCCCAGATGATTGCCCGAGCATCAGAAGGCTGGCCTTCAATAAGAGTTAAAGTTTTAAACTGCAGGGTGTCCTTTTCCTTCCCTCCTCCCCCACCCATCCCGGGCTACCTTGGCAATTATCCCCCTAGTTGTGTGATGAATTAATAAAGAATGCATGAATGTGAAGTAACAATGACTTTATTGCCTCTGCAAGCGGTGCACGAAGGGGGAGGGGAGGGTGGGGTGGTTGGTTTACAGGGAAGTAGAGTGAACCGGGTGGGGGGGCGGAGGGTTCATCAAGGAGAAACAAACAGAAGTTTCACACCGTAGCCTGGCCAGTCACAAAACTCATTTTCAAAGCTTCTCTGATGTGCACCGCGCCCTGCTGTGCTCTTCTAACCGCCCTGGTGTCTGGCTGCACATAATCAGCGGCCAGGCGATTTGCCTCAACCTCCCACCCCGCCATAAATGTCTCACCCTTACTCTCACAGATATTGTGGAGTGCACAGCAAGCAGCAATAACAATGGGGATATTCTTTTTGCTGAGGTCTGAGCGAGTCAGTAAGCTGTGCCAGCGCGCTTTTAAACGTCCAAATGCACATTCCACCACCATTCAGCACTTGCTCAGCCTGTAGTTGAACAGGTCCTGACTACTGTCCAGGCTGCCTGTGTACGGCTTCATGAGCCATGGCATTAAGGGGTAGGCTGGGTCCCCAAGGATCACGATAGGCATTTCAACATCCCCAACGGTTATTTTCTGGTCCGGGAAGAAAGTCCCTTCCTCCAGCTTTCGAAAC
This sequence comes from Emys orbicularis, assembly GCF_028017835.1. Classification (NCBI taxonomy): domain Eukaryota; kingdom Metazoa; phylum Chordata; order Testudines; family Emydidae; genus Emys; species Emys orbicularis. The sequence goes on along the minus strand of NC_088687.1, from coordinate 47,184,985 downwards.
AGAGCAGAGTGCCTGAAGACGCGAGCATCATGTACCTTTCCCGGCCATCCCACATTGATGTTGCTGAAACGTCCCTTGTGATCCACCAGGGCTTGCAGCAGTATTGAAAAGTACTCCTTGCGGTTTATGTACTCGGTGGCTTGGTGCTCCGGTGACAAGATAGGGATATGGGTTCCGTCTATCGCCCCATCACAGTTTGGGAATCCCATTGCAGCAAAGCCATCCACTATGGCCTGCACGTTTCCCAGAGTCACTACCCTTGATATCAGCAGGTCTTTGATTGCCCTGGCAACTTGGATCACAGCAGCCCCCACAGTAGATTTGCCCACTCCAAATTGATTCCCGACTGACCGGTAGCTGTCTGGCGTTGCAAGCTTCCACAGGGCTATCGCCACTCGCTTCTCAACTGTGAGGGCTGCTCTCATCCTGGTATTCTGGCACTTCAGGGCAGAGGAAAGCAAGTCACAAAGTTCCATGAAAGTGCCCTTACGCATGCGAAAGTTTCGCAGCCACTGGGAATCGTCCCACACCTGCAACACGATGCGGTCCCACCAGTCTGTGCTTGTTTCCCGGGCCCAGAATCGGCGTTCCACGGCATGAACCTGCCCCAGTAACACCATGATTTGCACATTGCTGGGGCCTGTGCCTTGTGAGAGGTCTATGTCCATGTCAATTTCCTCATCACTCTCGTCGCCGCGCTGCAATCGCCTCATCGGCTGGTCCTGGTTTTGCTTTGGCATGTCCTGGCTCTGCATATACTCCAGGACAATGCGTGTGGTGTTCATAGTGCTCATAATTGCCGCGGTGATCTGAGCAGGCTCCATGATCCCAGTGCTATGGCGTTTGGTCTGAAAAAAGGCGCGAAACTATTGTCTGACGGAGGGAGGAGCGAGTGACGACATGGCGTACAGGTACAGGGAATTAAAATGAACAAAGATGGCTGTGCATCAGGGAGAAACACAAACAACTGTCACACAGAATGGCCCCCCCAAAGATTGAATTCAAAACCCTGGGTTTAGCAGGCCGTTGATTTCACGGAGGGAGGGGGAAGCAAATGAATACAGAACAAATCTATTTTTTACATCTTAAGCTGGCAGCCGATGGTGCAGCATGACTGATAGCCCTCGGCATCTTCTGGGTGCTTGGCAGAAAATACTGGGCGCTTGGCAGAAAATAGTGTACTACGACTGATAGCCGCCATCATCATTGGGAAGGCAGCAGAATATGACTGGGGGACATACGGAGTTTCAGCCATCATCTGATCGAACTGCAGTATGACGACGACGGATACCAGTCGTAATACACCATCTACTGCCAAAAGGCAAGGGGCTGCTGCTGTGTAGCAATGCAGCCCCACGTCTGCCAGCACCCAGATCGCCGATGAAGGCTACCAGTCATACTGCACCATCTACTGCCAAAAGGCAATTAGCTGCTGCTGTGTAGCAATGCAGTACCACGTCTGCCGGCACCCAGATGACATATGGTGACGGTGAGCTGAGCTGAGCTGAGCGGGCTCAATGCTTGGCGTGATATGTTGTCTGCACAGGTAACCCAGGTACAAAGGCGCAAACCGATTGTCTGCCGTTGCTCTGATGGAGGGGGAGGGGCCTGACGACATGTACCCAGAACCCCCCACGACACTGTTTTGCATCATTCAGGAATTGGGATCTCAACCCAGAATTCCAATGGGCAGCAGAGACTGCGGGAACTGTAGGATAGCTACCCATAGTGCAACGCTCTGGAAGTCGACGCTAGCCTCGGTACTGTGTACGCGGTCTGCCGACTTAATGCACTTAGAGCATTTTATGTGGGGACACACACAATCGGCTGTATATAACCAATTTCTATAAAACCGGCTTCTATAAATTCAACCTAATTTCGTAGTGTAGACATACCCTAGGTGATTGGGCAACAAAATGGCAAATGAAATTTAATGTGGATAAATGTAAAGTAATGCACATTGGAAAAAATAACCCCAACTATACATACAATTTGATGGGGGCTAATTTAGCTACAACAAGTCAGGAAAAAGATCTTGGAGTCATCGTGGATAGTTCTCTGAAAATGTCCACGCAGTGTGCAGAGGCGGTCAAAAAAGCAAACAATGTTAGGAATCATTAAAAAGGGGATAGAGAATAAGACCGAGAATATATTATTGCCCTTATATAAATCGATGGTACGCCCTCATCTCAAATACTGCGTACAGATGTGGTCTCCTCATCTCAAAAAAGATATACTGGCACTAGAAAAGGTTCAGAAAAGGGCAACTAAAATGATTAAGGGTTTGGAACGGGTCCCATATGAGGAGAGATTAAAGAGGCTAGGATTCTTCAGCTTGGAAAAGAGGAGACTAAGGGGGATATGATAGAGGTATATAAAATCATGAGTGATGTGGAGAAAGTGGATAAGGAAAAGTTATTTACTTATTCCCATAATACAAGAACTAGGGGTCATCAAATGAAATTAATAGGCAGCAGGTTTAAAACAAATAAAAGGAAGTTCTTCTTCACGCAGTGCACAGTCAACTTGTGGAACTCCTTACCTGAGGAGGTTGTGAAGGCTAGGACTATAACAGCGTTTAAAAGAGAACTGGATAAATTCATGGTGGTGAAGTTCATTAATGGCTATTAGCCAGGACGGGTAAGGAATGGTGTCCCTAGCCTCTGTCTGTCAGAGGGTGGAGATGGATGGCAAGAGAGAGATCACTTGATCATTGCCTGTTAGGTTCACTCCCTCTGGGGCACCTGGGATTGGCCACTATCGGTAGACAGGATACTGGGCTAGATGGACCTTTGGTCTGACCCGGTACGGCCTCTCTTATGTTCTTATGTTCTTTATAGTAAGTGACAGAACAAGATCAGATATGAGGATATTCAAAGCCAAACCCAGCAACTGTCTCCATCAACACTGCTTTTGTTTTGGTGACTTTATTGGTAAGGACATATTATTAGAATGAAAGACCAATGAAGCATGTTTTCCAAGGAATGCTACTACACTGATCACATAGGCGCCAAAAGCTTTGGTGACATGAAAAGATTGCCAGTAATAGATATAAACTATGAATATCCAGCCAGACCACCTTACGGACCTAGCCAGAGATTGATCGGGTGGCACTGATGCTTCTGCAGATCCCAGGCAACTGAAGTTGGGCACCCAGAAAATCATAGAATATCAGGGTTGGAAGGGACCTCAGGAGGTCATCTAGTCCAACCCCCTGCTCAAAGCACGGCCAGTTCCCAACTAAATCATCCCAGCCAGGGCTTTGTCAAGCCTGACCTTAAAAACCTCTAAGGAAGGAGATTCTACCACCTCCCTAGGTAACCCATTCCAGTGATTCACCACCCTCCTAGTGAAAAAGTTTTTCCTAATATCCAACCTAGACCTCCCCCACTGCAACTTGAGACCATTACTCCTTGTTCTGTCATCTGGTACCACTGAGAACAGTCTAGATCCAGCCTCTTTGGAACCCCCTTTCAGGTAGTTGAAAGCAGCTATCAAATCCCCTCTCATGCTTCTCTTCTGCAGACTAAACAATCCCAGTTCTCTCAGCCTCTCCTCATAAGTCATGTGCTCCAGCCCCCTAATCATTTTTGTTGCCCTCCGCTGAACCCTTTCCAATTTTTCCACATCCTTCTTGTAGCGTGGGGCCCAAAACTGGACACAGTACTACAGATGAGGCCTCACACACAATTAGTGGCATCTATAAAAGTTGGGTTTAAGTAACTTGACAAGCATCACACAAACTCAGTGGCAGAGACAGGATAAAATTCACTTCTCCTCACTGATATTCAACTACATAAACCACAAAACTATTCTGACTTCTTCACTATGCACTTTCCAACTTCTGCAACAAATTAAAGGGGTCCTACAGCCAGTGCCTTATTACCTACACAACTCTGATTCATTTCCTAAACACTGTCCATCCTGTACACTTTGGAACCCTAACATTCTTTCAACTGTTTTTTGGGCGTAATTTCCAAGGTTCTTAAAACAAACAAAACCCTTGAAAACAGAGAAATTCCATAATTTGGAACCATTTTGACTCCCATATAATTCCTAAAGTAATCTTAGAACCCTTAGATACACAGCACAGACCTCTGCCATTTGGGGCTAATGCAGTAACTGATAGAGGACAATAACCTACTGCTGCTATGTGAGCCAGCCAGTAGGGAGGGAGGAGGCACACATTTTTCCAGGGAGTTTCACAGATATTTGCTGACAGCAGAGGGATGTTGAGACTCAAGAATCTTTGGTTCTATTCCAAGTTCTAAGAGGATTGTATCCAGTGGTCACAGAGATTTTTACCCCAGGCCCCTTCAGCTCTCAGAGCAAACCCTTCCCCCCCACACCCGAGTCAACGCTGCGTCTCAGTCCCAACCACCTACCAGGTCTCCCTCAGCGCTCTACCCCAGTCTCTGCATCCACATATCCATGGCTCCATGTCCCAGTTCTCATTTCCCTCCCCTTCATCCCAGTCCCCCACTCCCATTTGGCCCCTTGTCCCAATCTCCTCTGTTATCACCACCCCAAGGCCCGGCTCCTCACCCCTCTGTACTCTAATCAGGCAACTTCCTCCTCCTTCTCCAGGCTGCCTGGCAGTGGGCCCAGCAGCAGAGGGAGCACTGAGAGAGACAATCTTCCTATTCTCAGGTCCTGTGCCTAGCATCACAGCAGCCCCTGACTGCGAGATGCATCAATTGCTGGGAAAGTCCACCTCAACCTCTGCAACCACAGGAAGGGAGCATGATCAGTGAAAATGTAATCATCTGAGAATTTAGCTGCCAAACTAACAGATATTTCAAAAATTTATAACTTGGCCCAAACTGTGGAGATTTTCAAAGGATACTAAAAGACATCCCTGACACCAGGATGAGCACCTCTAGCTCTACCAGATATCAATAATGTAAGGAGGAAGGGCTAGAAACCATAGGCAAATTATGTTTCCCTGCAGGAAGGCATTCTGTAAGTGGTTGCTGAGGAGACAGAAGGAGGGGATGACTTGGAGCACAGAATGCTCCACATCTACTTACTACACAGCCGAGATAATGACCTAGACAGGCAGGGTGACCAGATGTCACTATTTTATATGTAGAGTCCTGATTTGGGGCTTTTTCTTATATAAAGGCATCTACAACTCCCCACTCCCATTCCAATTTTTCACACTCTCGGTCTGGTCACCCTATAGACGGTGTATGGTGGTGGTCTGTTTTTGCTTTCCAGCAATGTAAGACCAGTTGATAAAGTTATAGGTATTACACTGGAAAGTGTGGGACAATCTTAACTACAGACTTCACTACCTGTGCCACTTATAACAGGAGTTGGATGACCACATTATACAGTAACAAATATAGTAGATAGAGGAATATCAAAGGTAGCTAAGGGCTTCTTCAAGATGGGGATGGGCTTGGAGGAAAAAAATATGGCCTTTTAAAACGTTTGTAAGTGACAATTATTTGTATTAAATATTTTAATTTTTTTTTTTTCCAATAGTTTCCACTTAAAAAAAAAAAAAGAAATCTGGTTAGGTTTTTTTAAAAAAACCTCTTTTAGTGCATAAGCTAATATGACTGCTATATGTACTTCTCTTTGCATGTGACCATTATCAATAGTATAATAACTGTTGGTGACCTCTGATGGCTCTATAATTCAATTATAATATTGTTGCTTGGCCATATAATATACTACCAGGAATCAAGAGTAGATTTTCAAAATTATTTCTCAATATATAGTTTTTGAGAGGAGATTATTAAAATGTGTAATCTTTAAATAGCTCAAATTTAAGCCCTAAACTAAATTAAGAATATATATATTATAAAACACACTGCAACCGTAGGGTCCAACCCTACTCCCACTGAAGTCAAAGAGAAGTTTGATCATTAATACCAAATGGGAGCAGAAACTGAACCACAGTATAATTACATGGGTTAACAGACTGTACCTCTCAAATGGCCCTCACCCTCAAGAGATATCATTCAAGTTAGTCCCAAAGTCACTAACATTTTACACAAATGTGGTGTCCTCATCCTTTTATCACTGAAAATTGACACACAGGCCCACTGGTGGTTCACTACTCGGTGTCAGTTACTGAATGGGGGAGGGGGTAAGAGACACAGGACGGAAACAATAACAGAAAATGTGAAAATGAAAGAAGTGCTAAATGACCTTTTTGTTTCAATTTTCACCAAAAAGTTTAGTAGCAACTGGACACCTAACTGAATGCCAATGAAAATGAGGTAGAATAAGAGGCTAAAAAAAAAAAAAAGAGAGAGAGAAAGAAAGAACAAGTTAATTACTTAGACAAGTTAGATGTCTTCAAGTAATCAGAACCTGATGAAATACATCCTAGAATACACAAGGAGCTGACTGAGGAGATATCTGAGCCATTAGCAATTATCTTTGAAAAGTCATGGAAGGCGGGTGAGATTCTAGAAGACTAGAAAAGGGCAAATATAGCACCAATCTATAAAAAAAGAGAATAAGGAAAGCTCAGGAAATTACAGACCAGTCTTAACTTCAGCACCCAGAAAGATAATGGAGCAAATAATTAAGCAACCAATTTGCAGACACCTAGAAGATAAGATAAGTAACAGTCATCATGGATTTGTCAAGAACAAATCATGTCAAACCAACCTAATAACCCTCTTTGACAAGGTAACAAGCCTTGTGGATGGGGTGGCAAGCAGTAGATGTGGTATATCTTGACTTTAGTAAGGCTTTTGATACTGTCTCACATGACCTTCTCATAAACAAACTAAGGAAATACAACCTAGATGGAGCTACTGTAAGGTGGTGCATAACTGGTTGGAAAACCATTCCCAGAGAATCATCATCAATGGTTCACAGTCAAGCTGGAAGGTAATATCAAATGGGGTCCTGCAGGGATCAGTTCTGGGTCCGGTTCTGTTCAATATCTTCACAGTACACTTATAAAGCTGGGAGGGGTTGCAAGTGCTTTGAAGGATAGGATTAAAATTCAAAATGATTGGGACAAACTGGAGAAGTGATCTGAGGTAAATAGGATGAAATTCATCAAGGACAAATGCAAAGTACTCCACTTAGGAAAGAACAATCAGTTGCACACATACAAAATGGGAAATGACTGCCTACGAAGGAGTATTGCGGAAAAGGATCTTGGCATCATAGTGGATCAGAAGCTAAATACGAGTAGTGTAACAGTCGCAAAAAACCATCATTCTAGGACGTATTAGCAGGATTGTTGTAAGCAAGACAGGAGAAGTAATTCTTCCACTCTACTCCATGCTGATTATGCCTCAACTGAAGCAGTGGCATCCAGAACTGTGCGCCACGTTTCAGGAAAGATGTGTACAAATTGGAGAAAGTCCAGAGAAGAGCAACAAAAAGGATTAAAGGTTTAGAAAACATGACCTATGAGGGAAGATTGGGGGGAAAAAATGGTTTGTTTAGGCTGGAGAAGAGAAGCCTGAGAGGGGACATAACAGTTTTCAAGTACATAAAAGGTTGTTACAAGGAGGAGGGAGAAAATTGTTCTTAACCTCTGAGGATAGGACAAGAAGCTATGGGCTTAAATGGGCAGCGAGGGCAGTTTAGGTTGAACATTAGGAAAAACTTCCTGTCAGAGTAGTAAAACACTGGAATAAATTGCCTAGGCAGGTTGTGGAATCTGCTTCATTAGAGATTTTTAAGAACAGGTTAGACAAACACCTGTCCTGGTCTAGATAATACTTAGTCTTGCCTTGAGTGCAGGGGACTGGACTAGACCACCTCTCAAGATCCCTTCCAGTCCTATGATTCTATGAAAAGAACTCCTTTTTTATGCATCACTGAAGGAGCACAAAGGACAGTGGTTTTTGCATCCATGAAAGCTGGATATTGGCCTCGGGAGCTGGTGATGCTGAGAGGTAGTTTTAGATGAGAAGCTTATCTTAGACAAAGCTTTCAGCCTGCTAATGCTATGTTTAGTCTCTTAGAAGCGTGTTTTACTTTTGTTTTATTTGTAACTATATCTGTTTCCAATATCATTGCTCAGTATCACTTAAATAACTATCTTTGTTAATAAACTTCTTTGTTTTATCATACGTAGATTTCAGTGTTTAATATTAAACCAAGTATGAAGTCTCTGTTGAATGAAAGAAGCTGGTTTATACACTGTCTTTGCAGATAAACTTGGTAATTTTTGAGAGTGTTCATTAACAAGCTCTGAATGCTGCAGGGGGATCAGAAACTGGAGTGCACTAAATGTTACCTGCAAGGCAAAGTAAAGGCTGACAGAGCTTGGGAGGAGATTGGTTGGGTGGCTAACTGACTGGGTATTAGAGAACTTGAACTGACATACAGTTTAACACGAGCAAGTCTCTCTTGTGCTAAGGCAGAGGGGTAACTAGATGACCTATAGTTCTGGGCACCCTGAGAAAGTATCACAATGATTTACATCGAAAATAAGCAAGCATGAAACTGAGATAGACTGAATCCCAAAGCACATTAATTTTACTGCATGAATAATTTGTGTCCTTCATATTGTGGCCCTTGTCATACATTGCATGCCGCATTTAGACCTGAGCAGGTTGGGAGGTATGAAGCAGGGTGTGCGAATGATACTTTTGAGAAGCAGTGTAGTCCAGTGGTTAGGGCACTGGACTGGGATTCAGTGACCTAGTGTGACCGAATGCACCCCGTATTAACGCCCTACATACTATTGTAATAATTTTTGTACAAAATATGCCTTGTCAGCTATCATTTTAAGACTAATAGCTCACTGGTCAGTAGTATCATGGTGAAATGGGTGTAGCAACATCATATGTAAAGTTATGAACATAAGCTGAAATTATGCCTGAAATGTATTTATCAGACAAGTCTGGGGAGTGGATAAACCTATTCCTTAAAAGACGAAGGACAAGCTAACACCTCTAGCCAGGTGTCAAAGTTGATTGGCAATCACCACTCAAGTGGCCATTCTTTGGCAATGGGGGGAGGGGTGGGATGTGAAATCAGGAACTGACTGATCTGCATTTTAAGAAATGACAACATGGAATTTCTTTCACCACAAGACTCCATGTTTCCATCCTCACAGGAAGAAGGAACTTTATCCCTCAGTAATGTGCATTTTAAAGGGTGACTGGACTAGAAAGTGAATGGTAAAAACACCCCCATATTTTCTCTCTCTCACCCACCTGAGAAGACAAAGGAACCAGCCTTTTGACTTTGGGAGGGTTCCTGACAAGAATTTGGTTAGTGATGTTGCTGGGAACATGATAAGGATTTTATCTTGAACCAAGTTTTAATTACTAGAAAGCATTTTATCTTTATTTCTCTTGTAACCATTTCTGAGTTTAAAGCCTTATACTCAAAGTGTTCCTCTTTGTAGTTAAATAAACTAGTTTTATTCTTTAAATCAAAAATAATACAGAGATGTGTTTAAACTGAATTGTTTGATAACTCCATTTAAGGTAGTGTGTTGTCTCTTGACATAATATCCGAATGGTCCTGGAGAGGGCTGGACAGTGCAGAACACACATTTGGGGGGAGGCATTTGGACTGGGAATGTGTTGGGGACCCTGCAAGTGGTAACCAAGGTGGGTGGAAGCCAAAAAGTGTGACTGAAGTGTTGCTGGCGGGACACACACACACACACACACACTTTGTTTGTAAGGGGCCCAGGTTGGGACTTACAGCAGCAAAGCATTAGGAGGCACTCAAGGTTGCACAGGTGGTGATTAAAACCTCATTAGTCTGGAGTGCACCCCAGCATGAGACACCCAGGTCCTGTTCCTGGCTTTCCTGGATGCCCTTGAGCAAATTATTACACCTGTTTCTTGGTTTCCGTCCCACCTTTTGTCTGTCTTGTGTATACCTGTCAGCTCTTCTCTCTTTCTGTGTGTGCATAGTGCCCATCAGAATAGGGCCCCAATTTGAGATGATGCTGGTAGGTGCTACTGAAATATAAATAGCTTTCAAGAGCGCTTCAGCCTGGCCTTTAAATTTTTTTAGTGCAGAGTTTTGAGTTTTTCCCTGATGTCCATATTAAATAAAACAACTTGGGGAAACAGAAAAAGCGTATAATCTAAATGACTGAAATGTATGTTGTGTTAAATTATTACTGATTTAAATTTATGGAGCAGGTAGAATTTCAGTAATTACTGTTCTATCCCATGTCCCCACAAGTATGAGTTACTGCAGGCTGAGTGTGCAGTAGTTTATGTAATACATCATGGCCAAGTTCATGTACAAACACCACAGTGATCATGGGGACTGAACCTCAGGACTTTCAGCACCAAAACCAGAGGTCTTTATAACTTGAGATAAAGGAACTCCTTCAAGTGTATAGTCATTGGGAAAACAATGTTTATAGTTAGAAGGGAGCACCCAAGATCACAGATACAAGGGGGGAGGGGGGGGAAATAGAGCCAGATTGCTGATGGGTACATTTTAAGCACTGTATTACTAAAATTGCTGCTCCCAGATTATATGCAACTCCCACCTTTTTCTGGTTATTTTTAAGCCCTGGGGAAAAGCAACTAAAGGGAGACATACTCACAGTAGGCCAGTTTCTTATATTCAGGGCCAGCTCCAGGCACCAGCCCAGCAAGCAGGTGCTTGGGGAGGCCAACGGAGAAGGGCGGCATGTCCAGCTCTTCTGCGGCAATTCGGTGGCGGGTCCCTCACTCCCTCTGGGAGCGAAGGACCCGCCGCCGAATTGCCGCCGAAGACTGAAGCAGCGGCGGTAGAGCAGATCACGATCGCGGCTTTTTTTTTTCCCCCACTTTTTTTTCCCCTTTTTGCTGCTTGGGGCGGCAAAAATCCTGGAGCCGGCCCTGCTTTTATTTACACCATTTCCCCCCACAGCACTGTAGAATGTTCCCTTGAGGTTAGTATCACAAATGGCAGACAGCAGATGACAAAGAAACAGGGGATCTGAACCGTGGAAAACTGGGGCCTCCATGCAGATTGCCCTTGCTTCCTTCAGATCCTTGAGATCCACAGGGATGACTGCAGGAAGTTCTAGCCTTTTATTTATGTATTATAACGCCCTTATGTAGATGTTAAGAATAGGAATAATGATGCCCTATGTTTATTACAAAACATTTAAAGATGAATTTTCTACATTTAAACCCATTTCTTTCTCCCTTTCCATAATTTGTTAGTATCTCTTATCAAAGATAAACCCTGTGTACACTAGAAAGCAAAATAGCAAGAGTAAGTAAATGAAAACGAAAGCTACTTCTGTCACACTAACCTGATGAGACAAGAATGGAAATAATTAGGGCTTCAGTTAATTGCAGTTAACTCATGCGATTAACACAAAAAATTAATTATGCTTAATTGCAGTTTTAATCGCATTGTTAAGCAATAGAATATCAAGTTAAATTTATTAAATATTTTTGGATATTTTTCTATATTTTCAAATATATTGATTTCAATTACAACATAATACAAAGTGTACAGTGCTCACTTCATATTATTGTTGATCATTTTTAGAGTGCAAATATTAAATACTATTTTCCAATTCACCTCATACAAGTACTATAGTGCAATCTCTTATGAAAGTGCAACTTACAAATATCAATTTTGTTACATAACTGCCCTCAAAAACAAAACAATGTAAAACTTTAGAGCCTGCAAGTCCACTCAGTCCTACTTCTTGTTCAGCCAATCGCCAAGACAAACAAGCTTATTTACATTTACGGGACATAATGCTGCCTGCTTATGTTTTACAATGTCACCAGAAAGTGAGAACAGATGTTCACATGGCACTGTTGTAGCCAGCGTTACAAGATATTTATGTGCCAAATGGTCTAAAGATTCATATGCCCCTTCATGCTTTGGCCACCATTCCAGAGGACATGCTTCCATGCTGATGATGCTCATTAAAAAAAAAATGCATTAATTAAATTTTGGAGGAGAATTGTACGTCTCCTGTTTTACCTGCATTCTGCCATATATTTCGTATTATAGCAGTCTCGGATGATGACCCAGTACATGTTGTTCATTAAGAAAACTTTCACTGCAGATTTGACAAAATGCAAAGAAGGTACCAATGTGAGATTTCTAAAGATAGCTATGGTACTTGACCCAAGGTTTAAGAATCTGAAGTGCCTTCCAAAATCTGAGAGGGACTAGGTGTGGAGAATGCTTTCGGAAGTCTTAAAAGAGCAACATTTCAAAGTGGAAACTACAGAACCTGAACCATCAAAAAAGAAAATCAACCTTCTGCTGGTGGCATCTGACTCAGAGGATGAAAATAAACATACGTCGGTCTGTACTGCTTTGGATCATTATTGAGCAGAACCCTTCATCAGCATGGACACTTGTCCTCTGGAACGGTGATTGAAGCATGAAGGGACATATGAACCTTTAGACCATTTGGCATGTAAATATCTTGTAACACTGGCTACAACAGTGCCATGTAAACACCTGTTCTCACTTCCAAGTGACATTGTAAACGAAGCGGACAGTAAAATCTCCCGCAAATGTAAACAAACTTGTTTGTCTGAGTGATTGGCTGAACAAGTAGTATGATTGAGTGGATTTAAAGCCTCTAATGTTTTACACTGTTTTGTTTTTGAATGCAGGGTTTTGGGGTTTTTTAAACCTAATTCTACGTTTGTAAATTCAACTTTCATGATAAAGAGATTGCACTACAGTACTTTAAATGGGGGAATTGAAAAATACTATTTGTTTTTTACAGTGCAAATATTTGTAATAAAAAATATATACTGAGCACTGTACACAGTTTATTCTGTGTTGTAATTAAATCAATATATTTGGAAATGTAGAAAACATCCAAAAATATGTAAATAAATGGTATTCTAGTATTAACAGCACAATTAATTTTTTTAATCTCTTGACAGCCCTAGAAATAATGCACACCGTCAGTGTGTGGGCTAGAATAGGAACAAAAAGTCTGTTTTAAACTCAGGACAAAAACAAGGGGTGGGAAGGGGAATTAGTGGTGACATTTTAGTCCTATTGACACAGATCAAAAACATTCTGGCTACATGCAGGTCTTTAACCATGAAGGATATTTCAGGAAGTCTTTTTTTTTTTAAGTTAGCTGGCAATTATCCTCTATTTCTTCTTTGATCATTGCTAGACTGAAAGCTTTATGGTCAAACTCTCACTGTTATCTTTACCATCTATTCTCAGTGTGAATTTGAAACAACAGTCAAGGAGGTTGTAACAGGAAAAAAACAAAACAAAAACAAAAAAAACACCACTATTCTTTGGCACCAGCAGGCCAGGTTGCCCAGGGCTGTCGGAGGTAAAACAAAAGGCATCTGGGTTTAAGTGATGAAAACAGACAGTGCCTATGACTTAATTAAGGCAGCTGGGAGAAGAAGAAGAAGAAGAAGAAGAAGAAGAAAAAAAAAAAGATACAGGGACTGATTTTGCCTCCCTTACTCATGTTGCTCATTACCTTATTATGCAATTGTTCCACTGATATCTGAGGAATGCTCAGTGAGAGTAAGGGTGGCAGAATCAGACTCATGGTTCATTAGTAGCAATATAAGCCAATATAAACCAATCAAGGGGAGATTAAACTCATGTTTCCATTGTGCGTTTCTGCCATGTTATTTTAATAGCATGCATAAGCCTGCAAAATCAAAGCATGAAGCTAACAAAGCCTGATTGATTAAAGAGATACCATTTTTTCCTGATTGGGCAACTTCAACACTGTACACCACTTGTATAGCCAAAGAGACAAGTGAGCTTCCAATTTGTGTGTCTGTCAGGATATTCTGATAGTCATGTAAGAAATGACTAGGGCAATTTTCCAATTACAAGGTCTACACCAGGAGTAGGCAACCTATGGCACGTGTGCCGAAGGCGGCACGCGAGCTGATTTTCATTGGCACTCACACTGACCGGGTCCTGGCCACCAGTCCGGGGGGGCTCTGCATTTTAATTTAATTTTAAATGAAGTTTCTTAAACATTTTAAAAAAACCTTATTTACTTTACATATAATAGTTTAGTTATATATTAAAGACTTATAGAAAGAGACCTTGTAAAAACACAATTACTGCATTCTCTTCATTTAAGCCAATGGCCAAATTGTTGCCTTATATTAAGAAGTTTAATAAGTTAAGTACATATCAAATGTAAAAAATAAAATATTACAATTAGATACACAAGTCCTGATCAGGCTTATTTGTGCCATTAGCACCAAACAGCTCTAAACCGAATTGATCCTACCCTAAGGATTTCCCTTTGTAACGGGATACTCCGGTGGTTTAAGCCAACCTTTTCTATACCATGACCTCTTTTTTCCCCCTATACTGACACTTGTGTGGTTCTCCTATCCAGCTAGGCCCCCCTTCCTATTTATCACCATATGAAGGGCAAAGTAGGCATGATCTGGAGAAGCAATAATTAAACCAATCCCTGCGGCTGGAATAGAGGAAAAACCCTATGGGGGGGGGGGGCAAGAGAAGAGGTGTAGCTTACATTTCCCTGTACCCTCGTCACAGCATACAGCCATCGTGTAGACACCAGATGTATCTGACAGAAAGTGAAATAAGAGGCCCAAGAGAGACATGGAGATAGACAGGTTAGTGGCTCCTTGAAGAAGGCTAAATCCAATTTTGTCAGATATGTTCTTGTAAATAGTTCATTAAAAACAATTTATAAAAGCCTGCAACTCCATGAATACTACTGCACAAACAATCCCTGGCTGCTTTCATGTTCCCTTCAGGTGGAACATACATGAGCCATGGGACTGAACCAGGCACAGAACAGCTCCAACATTAGGGTAGTGCCAGGGTAGAGACTGTTCCACCCTCCTTAGCTGTACCAAGTAGTCATTGGCTGCAGCTTAGGTTCTGGCACAAGTATGCTATTTATACAGATTTACTGTATGTATAACAAAAGTTACATAACTACTTGTTCCTAGTATAGACAAAGATTTCTGAAAGGCTAATTAAGACCTTTTTCTAGTGTTACTGTGTATTAATACTTGTATTTTGCTTTTCATCTTCAAAACCCTTTATAAACATTAATTTATCCACACATCACCACTATGAGTTGAGTATCAGAACATTTAGGAGGAAATGGATAGTTTTACTCTTGCAAGTTGTGTCTGTTTTCTAACAAAATTACTACAAATGAGCTCCAAATGGAGTTATTCCATTCAATATCAAAGAAAAAAAGGAAGAGAAAGTTTGATTCATAATGACTAAAAACACCAACTTACATATGGAAAGTAAATCTGTCATTCTGTATTCCCATTCTTGGTTATGGATGGGAAATACTTTGTAGGTCCAGTTAGGTGTTACTTATCATACTTCCCAAAAATAAATACATCAGCTACTCCAACAGCTATTTAAAATAGCATCTAGTCAAACTATTTCTGTCTCAAATACAGCAATTAAAGGAATACTAGTTAATGAATCACTAGTTTGTTTTTCTTAGATAAATCTCCCTTACATGGCTGGATAAATTATTTACATTCTGTGATATGGTTGGAGACTATTGAAGGAAATAGAACTGCAGTTATCAGATTAGGATTTGGCACCACAAAGTAAATTTTTACAATCTGTTATATCGTATGACATTAAGACTTAAAGCTGTTCACATTCCTTTAGTTACACATTCTTTCTGAGCTGTGCACACATTCTTCCATCCATAGCAAAAACTGATGCATTTTTGATTTACGACCAGTTCTGTATTGCTGTGAAGAGCTCTGGCATTTTATTTAGCCAGAAATATTTAGATCATTTCAAAGTAGCAAAAAGCACTTTGTGAATATTCTTCCCAAACCAAAATAGCCCTTTCCATTTGGCAGATACATTATCTGAGTCTCAATGCTTTTAGATCTATCTACGTAGTGTAGTCTTGAGGAATCAACACTGGATTGAGAGTCAGGAAGTTCTGCTTTACGAGGCCCTGGTCATGCAACACACAACACAGGTGTAACTTTAAGCATGAGAGTAGCTACATCTCATTAAAAACTGCCATATTGAATTACTTATGCACTTAACTGCTTCGGTGGATTGGATCCTTCTGATTTGCTTTGTGGCTTGGGGCAAATCAATTTAATTTTGCCTGTTTCTCCATCTGTAAAATGAACATAATACTTATCTGCCTATCTGGCAGGGGTGTTGTGAGGGTTCATTTGTTAATGTTTATACAGTGTTTCTGATACTGGCAAATTGCTATGCAAGTGCTATTTTCATAAGTTTGAGACAAACTCATTCACAATGCCATGACATGTGGCACATTGTGATGCCCTGTGTTGAGGTTGTATTAAAACATTGTGATGTGGTATAAAAGTGTCACAACAACACCGCACAAACCCAAGATTGATTTCATGACTTGTAAATGATGGTTCCAGGAAATTCAAGATGGCTGACAACTCTCATCCTACTCCAAATAATATTTTCCAAATTAAATCTTTTTAGAGAAGATTGTAACTGTTTGAGATTGTAGCACCAATGACCAATGTTGTGCTAGAAAAATGCCATGGGACTACGGGAGCTAGGGACATATGTAGCAAATAAGGCGTAACTCAATGATAGCAGAATGCCATCTTGATAGATGAAAGTCCCTATATAAGGGTCTTTGTTTTTCTTTCAGGCTCCTCAATACAGAAGTCAACTGTGGGCACAAAATGTCACCAAAAACACTCACTTTCAAAGCTTCAGATGGTAAAATACAGTTCATCATTCCTACTCTAGACACTGGGAATATGCATCTCTGTTGATGGTTCTGTCTGTTTATCCTTTGAATCTCTTCTTCAGTACCAACAAGCATACAACTCTACATCTTATGTTGGATGACTTTTCTTATTATGAGACTTAAGTTCTTTCAGCTTTGACATCAATATAGATTTGGGAAGGTTTTTTTCCCCGTCCCAAAATTGGGATGTTTGTCCGAAATGATTTTTTTTAAATGCACAAAAATTGCTACATTAAACTCAGAATGTGGTTGAAAGCTTAGGTTGGCACCATGACAGAGAATGTTTTATAACCTGTTCTGCCCAGAAACACACAAATGAAGTCTTTAGATCCCTTTTGGTCTCCAAGATATGAATCCAGCAGGAAGTCACATGTTAAAGCAAGTGAAACTACCAGTATTCCTCATTCACCCTCTAATAGTGGGGAAAGCAGGCATAGTTCTATCACAAATCTTGACAAACATGTTTAATGGAAGAGGGGAGGGAAATATATACATATTAAGCTATGTTATTGTTATAATTATCTACTCTTTCTAGAATAAATAGATACAGGTACATGTAGACTTGGTGTAATATTAATTTGTTATTACAAGAATAGTCATACCAAAAAGAAAAATCTATTATTGCAGTCAAAACTCCTAAAAATATTTAACAGATATGTCTAATAGTTTCCTATTCTATCTGTAAAAGTACATAGGTCAGTAAATATGTATAATATTACACAATGAGTGCATTTGTTTACACACTATACTTGCATAACAACACAAAAAAAATGCCACCTAGAGTGAAAAAGAATATATAGTGTGGAGGAGAGAGAGAAAAAGAGTGAGAAATCATACCAGATGTAAGCCAAATGTTTATGGAACTGTTGCCCAGTGCATATATATATATTCAGGATCTGGCTAGTTAAGAAACTGTAGTTTGCCAATGGGTATGCAATATTATCATATGAAAACATAGCCACATGTTGGCATCTACGCTTCAGATAACTTACCAGACTTTACTTATATTCAGATGGATCTTGTAAAGGCATTTTCCCCCCCAAACCCTGATGTTTCCATCAGGGAACTGATCAATAGTGCCATATTGGGATCTATTAATCCAGATTTTTATGGAAGAGGATGAATATTTTGGCCATAAAGTTGCTATTAGAAAATTCCTGCATTCACAGTAGGACATTTTGTATAGCTATGACAAGAGTCAAAGCAAAACATGCAGGGTACAAGAGTTATATCCAAACCAAGAGTGAAACTAATCCTTTTTAAAGGTGCTCTCTTACACTTGCACACATGGAGTGTGTTTGATATAATTCTCTGTGCCTAAAAAAAAATTACAGCAATAAGGATAGTAAATCTGTATCAGAGGAAGATACTGTGTGTTCACATAAGGATGATTTTATTTTTATTTCACTTCTAGGCTGAAACCCTGAAAGCATTTTCATAAACCACAGAGTGAGATGGGGGAGGGGGGGGGGGGAAGGTACCCTTAACTCTATTCTGTGGCTATTGTTATTCATACATTGTAAACACACTGCTGGAAGATCTTTCTAAATTGCAACAGATAAAGACACTTTTTATTTTGCTTTACATAATAATGTATTTGACAAAGGTGAGATCTGACTAACCAGTCTCTCTCAAAAAGAGATCCAATATCTGTCAAAGCACCAACAAAGAGGCCTGAGCATTGTCTAATATTTTTCTTACAGCCAAACTTAGTAGTAACCTTCCAATATAAGGGCCCAGTCCTGCTCCCATTGAAGACTGTGTGTCACCTTTACACTCCTGAGATGCCTGAGGCTGTTTGGGGTCATTTAGGCTTCCAGCACAAGTTAGAGCAGCCTCATGGCCTGCCGCATGTAAATCATGACTAGCGTGTGCACAAAAGGGATCATAGGTTTGAAGATCTGGACCATAATGAACCTAATTCCTGCCACAGAAGTGTATCTTTAGCAACCCCATTATGTGACATCCTCAGTAGTGCTACAGAGCTTTATAGAGCTAGGTATGGGAATAGGATGGTGAAGCACAATAACCATAGCTCACTAAAATCATGGTCCTTAGCTCTGATTTTTCCAGTTCAAAAATCAGATCAGGACCATGACAGGCTATGGCCCTTTTCCAAGATAAAAATTCATCCCTGATTCCAATGGTATTACACCAAGTCATTTGGTCCATAATCCTTTATTATTTATTGGCTACTTTTACAGACCCCTCACACAAACTTCGAATGCCTTTCTAGCTACATCATGGTCAGATCAGATATTACTTATTTCTGCCTGAAAGGCTTCTTATTTTTCAACACCTTAAACCTCTAACAAAAATACTGCACATATGTTCGGTGCTTACTGCTCCCTCAGATTAATGAAAATACCCAGCACCTTCCAACATAATCAGAAATGACTGTTTAAGAGTACTCTGTTGCACAATCTATACAAACAGATATTTTCTAGAAACAAGGTTATTATCCTTAAGAGCCATACTTATTGTGGCAGACTTAAGTTAATACACAGGGCATGCTGCTACTTGCCTCTCCTCATTCATACCAGCTCTGCCCATGCTGTATGTTAGAAACTGTGGCAGAAATCAATATAGTCGGACACCTGCACTCAGGTTCTCCCACATTTTGGCAGGCAGCAATTTTTTCTATTCAGAAATAAAAGCTCACTTCCACATCTTCCTTCTTAGTCTAAGGACCTGATGCAGATAAGAGTTGAGCTCCTGTGACCATTTTTAAACTTCAGTAGGAGTACCAGGTGTTCAACACCTCTTCGGATGACATTGTGGTGGAGCACCGGTACTGCTTATACTAGGAAGGTTCTCTTTGAAGAGTGATATGCCCTCTGTTTAAACACAGTGGAAAAACACATTCTTATTCTTTGAGAAGTGGTTTTCAACCTGTGGTCCACAGACTATGTCTAAGATTTCCAAAGGGGTCTGCACCTCCATTTGAAATTGTTCAGGGGTCTGCAAATTAAAAGAAAAAGGTTGCAAACCACTGTCAATGTCTGCATTGCAATCAGAGATGTGACTACAGAACATGTAGACATACGCTAGCTAGCTTTCATCTAGCTAGCTCGAACGATAGCTGTGAAGCTATGGCAGCATATGCTATCCACACAGGCCTTGGATACATATTAAGCAGCCAGCCCCTTCTGCCACCCATGCAGCTATGGCTTCAGTGCTATTGTTATTTGAGCTAGCTAGATGCAAGCCAGCTCAGGTATGTCTATATGTGCTCCAGTAAAGCCTCTGATTGCAATGCAGACATATTTTGAGTGGATGAACTAATAGTTTTTAGGGCCACCTGTCTCCAAAAACATTTGCATTTCACAAGATCTGGTAGTTAGGTTTTTTTAACTGACTTAAACAGGTTGATCCCTCGTTGACTGAGGATATTCCTTCTCCTTGTTTACCATTATGTGGGAATCTTTGGCACTTTAAAAAATTGTTCCTTTCTACTGCATTTGGTTGAAACTTGAACATCTGGCTATTCTTCAATATTATATTTAGTACCTTGTGAATTTACCTGTATCTGTTTTCATGTACTAAGATAATATGTTCTTTTGGGCTCTAATTTATATACCAATAAGATTTTTGAAAACCATCTGACTAAGCAATATACAGTTCTGACATTATAACCAACAAATTCACAGAAGTGAATTACGAGTTACATTTGACATGCTGACAATTCTTTTGAGTTTAAACCATGAAATGCAGCCACATATCTGACTCTTATAGTGATAGATTGAGATGTTTGGTAAAAATGTTGACAGTTATAATTTTATCATCCAAGTTTAATTCCTCTGTTAAATTAAGTTGTTCCTGTTGCAGTTTGTACTTTGAGACACATTTTGTACAGAACAGAACAAGACAGCAAAACTGAGCAAGACAGTAAATACATCTCAGGGTTCTGCTTATATCATAAACCACTCATGCATTGCTTCAATTAACCCTTGATGTACTTATAACCCTGTACTTTACAGTTACCGCTCATTTATTCTATATACAAGTGACTACCCAATGTAGGTAGGAAAGTCAAAACGTGCTCATTATATGTAAACATCAGCCAGCTCACTGTTTGTTAAGACCTCACCTTAACAAGGTCCGCAAGTGTCTCTGAGAAAAGCATTTATCATTTAATAAATACCTCAAACTATAGCGGCAGGCTACTGGACTCTGTCCATACAAACCAAACTTAAAATTACTGTAAAACAAAGCTCCCTAGATAAGGTAAAGCCCTCAGGTTTTGTACTTTGAGGATTCTTTTAGACAAATAGTTTCACTTCTCTTTGTGAGCATTAGACTACTACTAATTTGGGGTCCGAGCCTGCTCCTGTGGAAACCAGTGACAAAAATCTTTAGGCTGGATCCTTGGCTCTTTCTGGTTCCTTTGCATCTCTCTAGAGATCCATGGCTAGCATAGTAGACTCTTGACAGCTACTAGCTTGTACCTGCCAGTAGAACAGCCAGAGTAAAGGTCTCTTTGCATCAACAAGAATTAGGCCTTTAGTGTTGTCATTAATTTCCGTTAACAATTTGACACACACGACCTGATGCAAGGGACAGTTTTGGGTGACCAAGTAAATGAACACTGTCATGGTTCCCTCCCCACTCTGAACTTTGGGGTACAGATGTGGGGACCTGCATGAAAGACTCCGTAAGTTTATATTCCACCATCTTAGGTTAAAAACTTCAAGGCAAAAATTCATTGTCCTTAGACGGTATCTCTGCCACCACCAAGTGAGTTAGACAAAGGTTCAGGAAAAAACACTTGGAGTTCCTGTTTCCCCAAAATATCCCCCCCAAGCTCCTTCACCCCCTTTCCTGGGGAGGCTTGAGAATAATATACCGACCAAATAGGTAAACAAGGTGAGCACAGACCAGAACCTTGGGTTTTTTGGACACTAAAAACCCAGATTCTTAAAAACAGAACTTTATTATAAAGTAAAAGAAGCACCTCTGTAAAATCAATGACTTCAAGTGACAGAGAATCCACCATTTACACTAGTTTAAACCTGCAAGTGACCCGTGCCCCATGCTGCAGAGTAAGGCAAAAAACTCCTAGGGTCTCTGCCAATCTGACCTGGGGGGAAATTCCTTCCTGACCTCAAATATGGGAATGTTAAAACAATGCTTAGGCTGGCTTTTTTTTAAGTGAACAATTCCTTTTCACTGCAGCCAGCCCTCCTATTTCAAAAGGCAGACAGTTGCTTTAATAATTGGATCTAAATCAGGGGTGGGCAAACTACAGCCCGGGAGCCAAATCCAGCCCTCAAGCTTCCGCTGGGGAGCAGGGTCCAGGGCTTGCCCTGCTCCACACGTGCAGTGGCTCCGCATGGATCCCAGAAACAGCAGCATGTTCCCCCTCTGGGTCCTATGCCTAGGGGCAGCCAGGGGGTTCTGCATGCTGCTCCCGTCCCAAGCGCCACTCCCCACAGTTCCCATTGGCCAGGAACTGTGACCAATGGGAGCTGGAGGAGTGGCGTCTGCAGGCCTGGCTGCGCCTCTGCGTAGGAGGCGCGGGGGGGGGGGATATGCTGCTGCTTCTGGAAGATGGTTCAGGTTAGAGCCACCCAGAGCCTGCATCCCTGACCGCCTCCCGTGCCCCGACCCCCTGCCCCAGCTCTGATCCCCCTCCTGCCCTCTGAACCCCTCAGTCCCAGCCCAGAGCACCCTCCTGCACTCCAAAACTCTCATCCCCAGCCCCACCCCAGAGCTCACACCCTCAGATGGATCCCCCCACACACCCCAACCCTCTGCCCCAGCATGGAGCTCCCTTCTGCACCCTGAACTCCCCATTTCTGGCCCCACCCCAGAGCCTGCACCTCCCACCGGAGCCCTCACCTCCCTCCCACACTCCAACCCCCAGTTTTGTGAGCATTCATGGCCCGCCATAAAATTTCCATACCCAGATGTGGCCCTTGGGCCAAAAAGTTTGCCTACCCTGCTCTAAATTCTCCTTGGGAAGAGAGAGTCAGTCATTTGCTATAATGGTTTCTCTTTTTGTAACTGCAATGGAGTTGGGCTATGAGGAATGAAGTGGCATTTGGTAGCTAAAGCATGGAACTAAGAGGTGGGGTTCCTGGGTTACAATTCTGGTTCTATCACTAACAAAATGTGTGACCTGGAGCACGTCATTACTCTTGCTCTGCCTGTTTCCTTAGTTGTAAGAGATAAAATATTGTTGCCCCTTTTTGATCCAAGTGGCTAGTCAAAGTCTAGGGAACTGAGGACATTCCAGTTGGGAACAGAAATTGGCGATAGTCTGGTATTTATACATTTTATGTCCAGGCTTATCCTTACAATTATGCTAATTGAAGGGTACAATTCACATCAGTGTCAAGAAGGTTTTAAACACAACCCTTAACAAGGTTTCACCCAGCTCGTAACAGACTACCTACCTCACAGGGAGAGAAGGGGGGTGTTTACTGAGGAGTTAACTAGTGTAGGTAAAACATTGAGGCCCTTGAATGTAAGATGTTAGAATAAGAGTTTTTTTCTGAGTAGATTGTAATATTACAATAAAGTTAAGAAAACCTTGGTTCCAGTAATTTTTCTAAGAAAACTTTTGTTGCTTAATCCTCGTTAACCATTTATCAGGCATCACTGTGTGGAGGAAGGTATTCACCAAGTTTATGGGAGAGTGAACATCTTTTAGGATTGGGTACAAATAATCCCTCCAGTTGTGTCAAGAGTTTACTTCAACAGGAGACCAAGAGTGGAAATAGCCAACCAAGGAACTACATAAAAGTCACCAGTAAACACACACACACACACACCATTCAGTTTAGTGTTCCATCCAAACTGAATTAACCAGCACCATCTTATGACTCATCTACCACATGCTGCCTCCTCAATTTGTACTTTACCTCATGAACAGACAGACTAAATCTTCATGAAGGAAAGTTTGCAAAACAGCCTTGGAACCTCAAAACCAGAAATACAAGTGGATGAATTTCTATCAAACTAGGACTCCTACAGCTCCCTGGATGTACACATAGGGGCAACACAGTACAACACTAAGCCCTGTCTATACAGACAGGGATATAAACCTTTCGAGGACCATTTAATTTAAAACATTATGGTTCAAACTGTTAAATTCATCCATTTTTGCAATCACAATTGATAATCCAAATTCAGTTGTGCTTTACAATGCACAGAAGAGGACTGAAAAAAGATTAAATGTTTAGTTTAGAGAAATGATAAAGATTTATAAAATGACAGATAAGGTAGGTAGATCAGGTACTTCTATTTACCTTTTCTCTGAATACAAGAATAAAATTCAGTAAAACTGAAATATAGCTATGACAGATTATTATATTAGTCTGTATCGATCTACAAACTCCATTCTGTTTTGTGAATGCCATTTTCATTGTAAACTGTACCCTTCACATTTGCACTGTAGCCTCCATCTTTGACAGGAGACACCCAGGAGGTGTTAAAAGAAATCCTTATACCTAGCAGACACGCTAGCAATGGGAAAGTCATCAGCCTTGATGATATTTCATTCAAATGGGTCCACCCTAAAACATGCCGGACTGTGGAGTTGGAGCGAAGCAACTGATTGCCTGACAAGTGGTTGAACTGCTTGCACTTAATAGAGAGAGCCAGAACCCTAAGAGCTGGATCTTCTCAAGCCAAGGGCTCTCTCATCATTCACTGGATGATAACAGGAAGACTGAGCAGGAGGAGGAAGGTGCAGGAGGATCCTGGAATCCTGAAATACTAACCAAATTCCAAAAGACTTTGGAGTGGTGAGGACATTGGAGGGAGTGTTACTTTTGCATAGATCTATAACTCTTGTGCTTTGTCTAGGAGTAAAGTGTATCTGGTTTACAAGTTCCCTTGCAAAGTGAGAGGAACCTTGTGACAGGGAGGAAACAGAGAAACTATGAACTGGAACCATACAAGTGGAGGTCTAAGGTTGTGTGCTAGACCTACTGACGAGATTTCAGGGGCATCAGCACTGTCTTGGGACCTAGGCCAGCTGAACTGTGTGATACCACATCCCATGAAGGGTATCAAACAGGGGGCCTGTATCTTGGGAGTTTGCCTGAGAGGCTGTATTTAGAGATAGTGTCTGGCCAGTGCTCAGACCCTATAAGCCTAGAAACATAGGACCCAAAGGCTGGGTCCAATACTGCAGCCTGGTGCCCATCCACAAGGGGAAGCTCAGTCAAGGCTATAAAACAGTAGCACATTTATAACTGTTAAAAGGATATTTTTGTGCAGTGTCCAATTAAGCTTTGGAACTCACTGCTACAAGATATAATTGAAGCCAACAGGGCTTTGGAGCAGAGCCCGGAGCAGCTCCGCAGCAGTGGAGCTGCAGGTTTTTGCCTGGAGCTGGACTGGAGCCGGAGCACAGCTCCAAAGCCCTGGAAGCCAAGATGTTAGCAGGATTCAAGAAGGTTTAGACATTTATATGGAGTTTACATTCTGAATAGCAGGGGGCCTGGCTCATTTTCTGTAACAAAGTTTCAACCTACAGATTTATATCTTGCATACATTTAAATACAGTAACACTTCTATTTACTTAGGTTTGTGTTTTCTTGTGCACCTGTCTACTGGTTTATATGTGAATATCTATAGACTTCAAACATTTATATTGGGATGTTCTTTGATTTGTACATAACTTGCTTAGAAATTATGGCAATTATGGTCTCAATTTCTGAACGAAATGGATAACAGTCCCACTCTAATTGCATATTCTGTACTACGGTCCTGTCAGCACTGCTTAAAGAGGTACCGATTCAATGCAGTGGAGAGACAGCCAGCCTAGAGGAAGCAGTTGGTGGCCTTTTACAAGTCACTCAAAGATTGATTTTTGGTGTTGAAGGATCAGGTACAGTCTGTATCTAAGATACTTGTGGGGTCAGGGGGTACCCAGCTGGAACTCTGTATACTAGTATCGGGACCTTATTGTGCTACCACTGGAGCTTTATGTTATACTTTATTGACTATTACTACAATAGCAAAAACTAAATATCTGGTATACTTCCTGTGCAACAGGGAGCACATGTACCATAGTTTATTATATATTTGACTGCATTGCTTCTTGCTAACACCTAGATCTCAAGAGTCCATGGTGCTTCATGTCTCACTGTCTTCTGTAGCACAAAGAATAAAGCAGTAGGAGAAAAAAAAGTACTAAACAGATTTTGCAAAACACACAAACAAAAGATTGGACCACATTGTTACAGATTTGGAGGTACTGATACTAATAAGTTGTGTTTGCTTTGTTCTACCATCAGACCCTAAAACAGGTCAGTGTGACTAATTAAGAAATCCTAAGATTGACATGTAGAGACAATAGAAAAGAACAATGGGCCATATCTTCCAGTTATGCTTAGCATAATAGTAATGCCACCACACTCTTATATGCCACTTTTGATGAATAGATCTCAACATACTGGACAAAGGTGGTCAAAATTGTTGTCCCCATGTTACAGATGGGGAAACTGAGGCACACAAGGGGAAGTAACCAGCCCAAGGTCACTGAGCAGGCTAGTGACAGACAGGAATAGAACCCAAATCTCCTGAGTCCCACTAAGCCACAGTGCCTCACATGTGTGTGAACAGTTACTTTTTTTAATATAAAAAGTAAAGACCAGAGGAGGGAGAATAGGACAAAGGTAGCTTTACAATCTGGAGGCCTGCGGAGGGCGGATAAAGTCCCTGACATAAATTAGAGCAACTCTTGGGATACTTAGGCTATGCTTCCCCTACTCCAGTCCCTCTCCCTACATTGGGGGAGCAGGGTAGGAGATACTTCATTGGCTCTAGGCCACACAAGTATTCACCGTTGCAGGGGGAAACTTCAGAGAACTGCTTCCATCAGCTTTGCGATGCTGGAGCAGTGCAAAATAGTTGGAGAGGGTCTGATGTTTTTCTGCTTTGTTTTTGTTTATTTCAGAATGTTCCTATATTACCTATGGCAATATTTGTTTGTTTTGTTCCTTTGCAACTTTTTACATGTAAGATTCACTTTTTTTTTTTAAGTGTGAAAATGAACATTCCAGTCTGCACAATACTCAGCCTACCAAATAAGGTTATGATTACTGTAATTACATGTAAAGCTACGACTACACTTGTAAAAAAATCTCCACAAAAAGAACAGTGGAGCTGGGGATTCTATTTTAGCCACTAAAACTTTGTCTCGCCATTTTTATAGTAACCACTGTAGCAGGAGAGAAATACAATATTCTAAATAAAGATGTTATTGTTAAAAAAAATATATCACGGAGAGAAACATTGCAAGAGGTTGCAACCCCAATGACATCAGTGGTGGCAGTTGCAGACTGAAAATAAACAAAGACCGGTAATTTATAAAAAAACTACTATACTACAGCTACTCTAATTTTATCCGGTACTGTCTCATGTATTTATAATGCATCCAGCCCCATAAGATTTTAATTTAAAAAACAAAACAAAACTACATTAAAAGTTATTTAGGTTGCAAATTCAAGAACTCAAAAGTTAGGTAAAGCCTGATTTATGGTTGCCTGGGCAAATTCAACTCTTCTCTCTTGCCCATCCAACCACCAATTGAATGAGGCAGGGGCCTGTGGAAAAAAATAGTATGTGATTAAAGATTATCATAATGCATATGCACACAGGATCAAATTTAAGGATGTTTTTACTTCTGCAGAAAGAAAAAGAAAGTAATGATGGTTAAGATTTTTAACAGTCGGTATTTGTTAAGAGTAGAGATGGAAAACTTAAGCTCCTAGGTCTTGTCTGCACTAGCAAAAAACACTAGTTTGTCTGTGGCTTCAACTCCAGTGTTTTTTGGACTGATGAAAGTTCTAGTGTAGACTGGACTTGGGGCATTAAAGGTTTATACTACTACCATCAGTGGGGGAACAGTGCAAGCCCAATTTTTGCTAGTGTAGATGCACCTAACCAATCAGACAGTTCCATCCTAGAGAGTTCTAATATTCAACTTATGTTTAATATTCTTGAAATGTTGCATACATGTAGACCTTGATATGACCTAGGGAACACTGTTTTATTAGGATTATGTTTATATTGTATAAATGCTTTAAAAATACTAGCAGAATTAAACAGAAAAACATGAAAACTCCTTGGTAATCAGAAGTCTAAGAGCTCATTGATATGCATTTTATTATTATAAACACAAACATGATGAGGGCAAAGAGAAGAAATATCATAAAAGGCTGCATTGACATTGAACCCCATAATGCTGTATGGAAATATGCTTATGAATGTATACATGACATAATTGGAATATTCTATGCTACATATGCCATGTAACATCTCTGCAAAGGTTATAATCTACTGAATATATTCATCCTATTTGTATGCATGTATCATTTTTGTATTCAAAGTTATAAATATTGGCTGTGTACTTGTTTGATTTTTAGTAGCCTTAGTAAGGCATTTGGTCAGCTTCTTAAGAATGGACACAACTTGCAAATTCCTATCAAGAAACACTTGACAGACAATGGAACCTTGGAAGACTCCAATTCACATAAGGAGTCTACCTGGGAACGTTCAAGGTAGCATGTGAGCAATGGCTGCCACCTGTAAAAGCTCTGAGTCATGCATGGACCATGTGACTTGCCCATGTGACTCCAAAACTCCATCTTGTAGCTGGGATTCTACACAGGAGGAGGGAGGGGTCTCCACCCACAAGAGAAAGTCTATATAGATTCCTGGGAGACCCCTCCATTTGGTCTTCAGCTGGCTCAAGAGATAGGTATCCTTTGGGGTTGGAGAGGCTGAAAGAAACTGGAACAAAGGACAGTAACCACGGGGGTGAGAGTGATTGCTGGACCCCAGACTAGAAGGAGGCTAGTCTGTAAAAGAAGCTCACTGGAACATCTGAGGGTGAGATTTCATCTGTAATCACTTTCTTACTGTATTAAGTTTAGATGTACACGTTTTATTTTATTTTGCTTGGTAATTCACTTTGTTCTGTCTGTTATTACTTGGAACCATTTAAGTAAAAAATGATGTTATTGAATACAAAATAGGATTTATTAACCCAGAATATGCATTAATACCTGGGGGGGGGGGGGCAGGTGTGCGCAAACAGCTGTCTCTCTCTCTCTCTCAGGGAAAACAATCTTATATAAGCTTTATACAGGGTATAACGGATTTATTTAGGGTTTGGACCCCATTAGGAGCTGGGCATCTGAGTGTTGGAGACAGGAACACTTCTTAAGCTGTTTTCCGTTAAGCCTGCAGATTTTAGGGGATGTGGTTCAGACCTGGGTCTGGGTTTGTAACAGGCAAGTGTGTCTGGCTCAAACCAGGCAGGGCACTGAAGTCCTAAGCTGGCAGGGAAAACAGACTCCGAGGTAGTCAAAGCACATCAGGTGGCAGTCCCAAAGGGGGTTTCTGTGATCCAATCTGTCACAGATACTAGCCTTAACTGTGGCAACTACAGGTTCAAAATAAACCATAACCTATAATTTATAAAATTATAAATAGATAGTGAATTCAAAGGCTAATATGTTATTAACTTTTCTATTAACTTCCTCCCCCATTACTGCAGTAACTTTTTAAAGCTGAAGTTGAATCCAGACCTCAATTTCATCAAAATTTTGGAGTGTTCAGATTCTGGAGCATGGTTTGTGCCTCTTTCTTAAAAAAAAGAAATATTAAATTTTAAAATTTAGCAGTAATTGGTAAGGAATCAATTTATTCCTTGGGGATATGCAATTCCCCCTCATAGCCACTGGGTGGAGCTTGAGAAACTAGAAGTTTTTTTTTTTTTTTCCCCCCTTCTTCTTCCAGATAGCAGTCAAGACTGAAGTATGTAAGCACCTGAGTGAGACACATTGTATTCTGGACAACAGAAAACATTTTCTGAAGAAAATATCTGAACTTAAAGAGCAAGGGAGAGGAAGAGATTTTAATTTCTAATTTTTATTTAAGACTTACTAGAACTCTGGTGCATTCTATGCGGTTTGAATACTGTACTGTACAAAGAAAGCAAATAGTTGTGGTATAGAAATGGATTTTGTAGGAAGAAAATAAACCTGTGATTTAGCAGTAGAATGGAGACTATATTTGGTATGGAGTGCTAAAGTTCTAAGGTAGAATTACTAATGATTAAGTACTATTTCATTGAGTTTTATGCAGGTAATCAAGTCACAATGTTTACTTTGTTGAGCATGTTTGGAAATAGAGACAAACCACAATTAAAGTTCTGTTTGATTTTAAAAAGGAATATTTACCTATCTTTAAATTGTTATATACTGTAAGCATAAGTTATAGGACTATTTGTTCTAAATATTGTAAATTTCTCTGCCACAAGAAACATCAGAAAACGGGAATTGCTGTATATAATATAAAAAAAACACTATAACACTAAGTAAATGAATAAAAATTAAACCTTCCCTCCCACCCCAACTCTGGCTGTTGCAATAGTACTTGGCATTTAGTATGGCAGTATTTCTGATGTTTAAGAACAGCCACTATTTCAATACTCTATTTGCAGTAGTTGATACTCTATCCTGTGTTGCACTGTTGTTACTAAGGTATGTAAATGATACCAGTTATACGTGGGACTAGCCACTAAATTCACCACTCACACAAAGTCAAAGTAAATGGCTTTGCTGTGAGGAACTGAGGATTTGGAATGGAATTCATACTCCTCAATCAGCAGGCAGAATTCAGAGACATAACACATCCCTTCTATGAATGCTGTTCCAGTCTAGAGGCTGGAATAGTGGCTGATAAAGACCCTTCACCCCTCTCTATAGATAAAACCATAGGATCCTGAGGTTGGGTATATCCCACTGTCGAGAGCCCCCCCCCAATGTGCCATATTATCAGGAGCTGGGACAAACCTTCTATCCATAATCAACAAATGCTGTAGAGGTTCCCCTGTATACTTGAACTTCCTGTGCCCTTGCCTTACATTACCTTGGAATGTAATTAACAGATCCATAAGTGGGCTCCACCCATTGGTGTCAATGTCACCCTGTTTATTTTATATCAGGAACTGGCGTGCTCCATAGAGTCCTGGGTATTGAGGGGCAAGGTGTGTTGCTATGGCAGTGATTGAGACCCACTTCAAAGGATGAGTGAAATCTAATCAAAGGCCATCTCTGTGGGTGGAGCAGGGAGGTTTGATCTGACCCACAGTCAAAGGCTGTTGTTCTCAGACCTCTACAGAGACAACATATGGGAGAGACATTGTAAACGTGACAAACATGCACTTCCAAAACTCACTCCCCTCCTTGCAAATCTTCCTACCTTAACATCAAGAACTCTGGATAAAAACTTCCAAAAAGATCAGATTCACAATTTTAGAATGTATCCATAGCTTTTGCTGCTTTCTACAATATGCTGCAAATTTTAACCATTAAAAAAAATGCAGTAATTTACACCTGTGCAAACTCACTATAAAACATTACTAACAAGAGCCCCAGCTCAGCAAGATACCCAAGCACATGTGTAATTTTAAGCATGAGTAGTCAGTGGGACTGAGGATTTCTGCGGATGGGGAAGAGGAGGAGGAGGAGGACGACGACGACAACGAGCTTGCGGAGAGCATACACCACTCCGTTCTCCCCAACGGGCAGGATCTTTTTCTCGGCCTAACTGAAGCACCCTCCCAACCCCCCGACAATGAGGCCATGGAAGGGACCTCCGGTGAGTGTACCTTTGTAAACATAAAACATGGTTTAAAAGCAAGCATTTTTTAATGATTAATTTTCCCTGAGGACTTGGGATGCATTCGCGGCCAGTACAGCTACTGGAAAAGTCTGTTAACGTGTCTGGGGATGGAGCAGAAATCCTCCAGGGACATCTCCATGAAGCTCTCCTGGAGGTACTCCAAAAGCCTTTGCAGAAGGTTTCTGGGCAGTGCAGCCTTATTCCGTCCTCCATGGTAGGACACTTGACCACGCCATGCTAGTAGCAAGTAATCTGGTATCATTGCATGACAAAGCCTGGCAGCGTTTGGTCCCCGTGTTTGCTGGCATTCAAGCAACATCCGTTCTTTATCTCGCTGTGTTTTCCAGAGAATTGGATGGGGGGAGGGGTTAGTTTGGTTTCTGCAGGGATCTTCCCTGATACC
Organism: Emys orbicularis; assembly: GCF_028017835.1. NCBI lineage: Eukaryota > Metazoa > Chordata > Testudines > Emydidae > Emys > Emys orbicularis. The sequence goes on along the minus strand of NC_088687.1, from coordinate 47,153,279 downwards.
AGCCATGCGGTGGGGGGGGGGGGGGGGGAAGAAGAGATAAAGCGATCATCCCAGAGAATTGGATAGGGGGGCGGGGAGTTAGTTTAGTTTCTGCTGCTGCACATTAACAGGAAAGCCGCAGCACTTAACGGGCTTTGCTTGGTATGTGGGAAAGGAGGGCGCTGCTTGTAGGAAAGCTGCAGAAGCCGAAAGACAATGGCTTACCATGGCCGCATGCAAGCCGAATTCTGTTGCCTGGACCTGCGTCTGTGCTCTAACACCAAAGCCGCAGGCACTCAATATTAAAAGATGCAAAATGCGACCTTGTACCAAAATCACATGTGCTATGTAATGTGAATAGTGTTGTTCACCGTGAAAGAGTATAAGCATTGTTCTATAAAATGTATCGTTTTAAATAGGTCTCTCCCTTTTTTCCCCTCCCTCCCGCAGCTGCAAATTTTTCAAGCCTCCCTCCCGAAGGCTATCTCAGATAAGGCATCGAAAAAAGATGACATGAGACGAAATGTTCTCGGAAATCATTGAATCCACCCGCAATGAAACAGCTCATCTGAATGAGTGGAAGGACACGGTATCAAAGTACAGGAAAGATGCCAGTGAACGTGAGGACAGGAAGGACACTTGAGATGAGAGGTGACAGGCTGCAACGCTGGGGCTGCTGCGTGATCAAACGGACATGCTCCGGCGTCTGGTGGAGCTTCAGGAACGGCAGCAGGAGCACAGAGTGCCACTGCAGCTGCTGTATAACCTCCCTCCCCCCTCACCATGTTCCATAGCCTCCTCACCCAGACGTGTAAGGACGCAGGGGGAGGGGGGAGCCTCCGTGCACCCTCCCAATCCACCCCAGTGGACAGCCCAACCAAAAGGCTGTCATTACTTTGAACTTTTTTAGTGGCCTTTTCCTTCCCTCCTATCCTCCTCCCCCCAAACCCCACCCGGGCTACCTTCTCAGTTCTCTCCCTCTTTTTATAATCAATTAATAAAGAATGCATGACTTTTAAACGATAGTGACTTTATTTCCTTTGAAAGCAAGCTGGGATCGAAGGGGGAGGGTGGGTTGCTTACAGAGAACGAGTCAATCAAGGGGGTGGGTTTTCAATCAAGGAGAAACAAACAGAACGTTCACACGGTAGCCTGGCCAGTCATGAAACTGGTTTTCAAAGCTTCTCTGATGCGCAGCGCTTCCTGGTGTGCTCTTCTAATCGCCCTGGTGTCTGGCTGCGCGTAATCAGCGGCCAGGCAATTTGCCTCAGCCTCCCACCCCGCCATAAATGTCTCCCCCTTACTCTCACAGAGATTGTGGAGCACACAGCAAGCAGCAATAACAATAGGAATATTGGTTTGGCTGAGGTCTGAGCGAGTCAGTAACGTGCGCCAGCGACCTTTTAAACATCCAAATACACATTCTACCACCATTCTGCACTTGCTCAGCCTGTAGTTGAACAGGTCCTGACTCCTGTCCAGGCTTTCTGTGTATGGCTTCATGAGCCATGGCATTAAGGGGTAGGCTGGGTACCCAAAGATAACTATAGGCATTTCAACATCCCCAACTGTTATTTTCTGGTCTGGGAAGTAAGTCCCTTGCTGCAGCCATTTAAACAGAGTAGTGTTCCTGAAGATGCGAGCGTCATGAACCCTTCCCGGCCATCCCACGTTGATGTTAGTGAAATGTCCCTTGTGATCCACCAGTGCTTGCAGCACCATTGAAAAGTACCCCTTGCGGTTTACTTACTGGCTGCCCCGGTGCCAAGATAGGGATATGGGTTCCATCTGTCACCCCACCACAGTTAGGGAATCCCATTGCAGCAAAGCCATCCACTATGACCTGCACGTTTCCCAGAGTCACTACCTTTGGTAGCAGCAGCTCAGTGATTGCTTTGGCTACTTGCATCACAGCAGCCCCCACAGTAGATTTGCCCACTCCAAATTGATTCCCGACTGACCGATAGCTGTCTGGTGTTGCAAGCTTCCACAGGGTTATCGCCACTCGCTTCTCAACTGTGAGGGCTGCTCTCATCTTGGTATTCTGGCGCGTCAGGGCAGGGGAAAGCAAGTCAAAGTTCCATGAAAGTGCCCTTATGCATGCGAAAGTTTTGCAGCCACTGGGAATCGTCCCACACCTGCAACACTATGCGGTCCCACCAGTCTGTGCTTGTTTCCCAGGCCCAGAATCGGCATTCCACGGCATGAACCTGCCCCATTAACAGCATGATCTATCAAACCGCGGGTCCTGGCGCTTTGGAGAATTCCATGTCCATGTCCTCATTACTCTCGTTGCCGCGCTGCCGTAGCCTACTCCTCGTCGCCTGGTTTTGCAGGTTCTGGTTCAGCATAAACTGCACGATAATGCGCGAGGTGTTTACAATGTTCATGACTGCTGTCTTGAGCTGAGCGGTCTCCATGCTTGCCGCGGCATGGCGTCTGCACTGTTCACCCAGGAAAAAGGTGTGAAATGGTTGTCTGCCATTGCTTTACAGGAGGGAGGGGAGGATGTACCCAGAACTACCCGTGACAATATTTTTGGCCCCATCAGGCATTGGGATCTCAACCCAGAATTCCAATGGGCGGAGGAGACAGCGGGAACTATGGGATAGCTACCCACAGTGCAACGCTCCAGAAATCGACACTAGCCCCGGTACATGGAAACACATTGCTGAATTAACTTGCTTAGTGTGGCCGCATACATTTTACTTTATACAATCTGTTTTCAAAAACCGGTTTCTGTAAAATCTGAATAATCCCATAGTGTAGACATACCCTTTGTTCATTAAAAGAAGTTGCATTCCTTGTGTGGACACTTGCAATACCTATAAAGTAGTTGGAAAGAAGAAGAATTTGCATTTACAGGAATCTGGATATTCCTAATCCTTTTACCCTGCAATATGTTTTTGTTTAGATATAATCGACTCCCATCATTAGAAAATGGTACCAGAAGTCTTTCCTCCTCTCACACACACACAATTCCAATGTCAATCTCTGAGTTTTAGGGACAGGGTCAACTCTTAATTCCCTAAGCAATGCCTAATTAGAAAACACCACAACCACTGCTGTGCTAGTTTTTAGATCCTTGAGCATCTCCTCAGTTACTTGACAGTTCTTATGGTTCTTATAGCCTAAGGCTGTAAGGGCCAGATTCTGATTTTCATTAAATTTATTCCATTGTAAAAGCAGTGTAACAGATTAACTCATGATTTGTGTAATAGGAAGAGAGCCTGAGACACAACTTAAGTTTGCTTTACATCACCAGCAAAGCTGACACTACTTTAGCCCAGGTCTCAGGCCTCTGATACAAGGGCTTATGTCTCAGGCTCTCTTCCTACTATAAATTGTACTGAGGCAAGTGAGATCACGGATATCACTAGAGTGAAAGGCATGTCTGAGAGCATTTTCCATTAAAATACATAATTACTGTTCATGGCATGCCTATCTGCTCACTAGATTTGCCTGTGGCATGCCACAAAATGCTGCAATCCTTACTGCTTTCATTCATAAAGAAGTTCTTGGTGACAAATAAAATTTGAGAGATGATCAAGCACTCAATATTTGGCCCTACTGTGATATGTGAGCTTTGTATATATTTTCCCTGGCATATATGATTTCAGATCATTTATTGAGGCCCTGGTCTTCCTGTGGAAAAAGTAACGGCACTTCAGATAATGTTATTCCATATATTGACAGGGGCAAAACTATTGCCTAGGGAAAGAGCATAAAGAAAAGAAAAAGACATTGCACACGGAAAACACAGAAGAACCACCACATACAGGCAAAACACAAGTGGGAAGAGTGATGCTGTCCATGTTGAATGTAGACAAACTCAGGAATAGGGTGGTGATTTTGAAAATCCTTACTCCTGAAAATAGCCCTTATTCACATGAGTAGCCCTGTTGACACCAATGGGATTATTTGAGATTTATTCTCACAAATAAAGGTTTGTAGGACTGGGTCCCAGGATTACATCAAAAGAAGCTTCTCAACCATGTCTCGAGAAGTGAAAAAATGATAAAGCAGCCCAGTCTAAACTGTGAATCTCATTGTACAAATAGCACTAAATAGCCCCCTGAAATGGTCCTTCTGAGTGGCGTTATTTAGAAATCCCTGGATTCTTGAATACAATGTATTATATTAAATAAAAAGAAAGTGTCATGTAAATTTATATAGCTATTAAAATAGAAACTGCATCCAAATATGGATACCTACAGACAAACTGCCAGTGAAGGTGTAGTATCATTCACTAGTACAGTAAGGCCTAAAGTCTTGATTTTTAAAAATGTGTCTAGGCATTGCTGCACTCAGTGCTGCAATGCCTAACTGATTTATGAATCTAAGTCTCATTTTCTAAAGGGATTTAGGCATGTAGGAGGCAAAATTCCATAACTGCCAATGTAAAGAATGATTATGTATCTAAACTTTGTGGCTCAAAGGCAGGACTGAAGAAGCAGAAATCACTGAGACCACTATATTCATTTGCATGATAAACCTTCAGGTTAAAGATGAAAATCCATCCCCAAAAGCTATCAACAGTGCTACCTCAGAATACAAAATGAGAGCAAAAGGAAGAGTCCCAGAGATTAACCTGGTGAAGCACTGGATTTCAAAGAGCAGATCTCCAGGAATTTCCATTAAGGAAAACCATCTGAGTGCATCCTAATAGGCAGGTATGCAGCCATTGACTAATCCTGGGGCCAAAACTTCAATAAGTATCTGAACTGTTCAGCAAAGAAAACATGTTTATTTGCACAATAGTATTAAATTGCTATGTTACTCAATTGCTAATAAGATACCAGAAAGCCATAATTCTAAGGGACACATTTTAACATCCAATATGCCTCATGTATAACTCAAACTGTGCAGCCAACCAACATGACAATCTGTCAAAATATGCAACGTCTGCTCAGTGATAGATTTCAAGGAGGTGATGGCAGAGAAATTCACCAGCACCACCTCCTCTAAACTATGCTTTGTGACCTTGGGGAAAATCATTTGATAATAATTAACCTCTCTGTGAGTCAATTTCCCTACCTCTGAGGAGTATTTAGAGATCCTGGTACGAAAGGCACTAAACATGAAAATTACTTCATAGCTTAAGCATGTAGTTTCTCCTTCTCTCTCTATTATCATTTGCTAATTATGGATGCCATCCAACTCCTACTGGAGTCCATGGAAACATTCCCACTGAGCTCAGTAGGGTTTTGATCAGGAACCATGACATAACATTCTACTTCTATTCACAGCTTGACGACCTTTGTGTGGTTTCAGTCCCCATATGTAGAAATTTCACAAATAAATCATTGATTATGCTGCATGCAAGGTTAGAATCCAGAAGCAGTTATATGTTTTCCTACAATAATTTGTGTGGTGTGAAAAACAGCAAAAAGGCATTGATGTAAAACTCATGCAGCTGATGTAGAGTGTGTAACTGAATTAGTATAGTTTCCCCCCCCCCCCCAAAAAAATAAATAAATAAATTGGTCACTGCCCACACCCGCTATAAGAGAACACAACAAGTGCGAGTCAGTGTCTGCTCAAAGCAACAGCTACCTGGCACCTTACCTGCTAAGTGCTGAGTTGCATTTTCAGAATAGAGCCTGACCCCACCTCAGCTGACCCCGAGTCTGTTGTGAGTGTTATCTTGTTCCAGGACAATTGCACTCTATTTGGTAAATCCTTTATAGTAGAGATGGAACAGTGACAAATTGTTTAGAATCTTTTCCAAGTGATATCTGAACATGCTGCAGAGCTGGGGGGGAGGGAGAAAGAGTTACCAGTAAGAGATGCTAACCTAATGAGATCTCAAAAGGGGGTTGGTGTTACCATTTTATAACATTGTCATCAGTATTATTTGGGCCCTACCAAATTCACAGCCATGAAAAATGTGTCAGACCATGAAATCTGGCTCCCCTGTGAAATCTGCTCTTTTGTGTACTTTTACCTATACTATAAAGATTTCATGGAGGAGTCCAGTGTTTCTCAAACTGGGGGTCCCCAACCCAAAAGGTGGTTGTGTGTGGGGGGGGTGTCACAAGGGTATTTTAGGGGGTTGTGGTATTGCCACCCTTACTTCTGCACTGCATTCAGAGCTGGGTGGGCTAGAGAGCTGCGGCTGTTGGCGAGGCACCCAGCTCTGAAGGCAACAGCACAAAAGTAAGGGTGGCATGGTATGGTATTGCCACCCTTATTTCTGTGCTGCTAGCAGCAGTACTGCCAGCAGCAGTACTGCCTTCAGAGCTGGGCTTCTGGCCAGCAGCTACCACTCTCTGGCCCACCCTGCTCTGAAGGCAGAGCAGAAGTAAGGGTGGCAAAACAAAACACCAGCCCACTAAATATTGTGGGTTTTTATTTTTACTATCAAAAATAAACAACAAGGAACAGAAGAGAGCATCCTATAGTGTGATGTACTGCAAGTTAAAGACAGGAAATATAGCTCTGCTTTTGAATGAGAAAAGAAAAGATTTAAAAATATTTGTTTAAAAACAGAATTTGCCTTACAGTAACAGTTTCTCTGCTTTTCTCATGTATTCAGCTGGAAAGCTGCATGGCATACATGGTAATCTACATCATTGGATGGGAGTTTCTGCTGCAAAGTATCTTTAATATGGAAGCTTCCATATTTCACACCACTCACAGTTAAGCAACTACTGATAGTGACACTTCTGAAAGCCTAGTTTAGAAGTTTATTTTAGATAGATATATTCTTGGGCAAAACATTTGTTTAGCTGCCTATAGTGATACACTTAAAGGAAAACTAGTGATTAAAGACATGAGAGTTTGCAACTGTACATGGTGCAATATTTTATGCAAATTTTGACAACTTACACATTTCTGGATAATTTAAGTATGTGGTCCACATTTTGCCATAAGCCATAGTGGAGTTAGAACATGGATTGCCAAAGCTTGTGAAGCTTCGGCAATCCCTCTCCTTTGGTCTACGCTTAAGAAATTTTACCAACATAATTGTCACTTAGGAGTGTAATTTTTTGTTACATTAGGTCAGTAAGAGCCCTAGGGTAGATGCAGTTATAGTTTCATACAGCTGTATGATTTGTTTTAGCAGAGCACTTTTATACTAGTATAACCACATCTACACTAGAGCTTTGCTACTTTTACTATGCCAACATACTTCATTGTACAGTGAGAGTCTCAAATTACTACCAGTTATCAATGTTTGAGTTTTTACCTCTATAAAGTGGATGTAAATGCCTACATAGAGCACAAGGAAGTGATAGAAGCAGGGGCGGAAGCCAGGAATAGAACCCCTGATTTTAATCTAACCAGTATACCCAGTGCTTAATTTGTAATGAAAGAGGTGCTGGGGCTCAAGCACTTTTTTTTTTTTAAATATACATACAGCACCCAGAGGTGCCAGGGCTATGAATGGCCAAGGCGAGAGGTGCCAGGGTTAAGCTCCAGCACAAATTAAGCACTGAGTATACTCCACTACTATGGTTATAGTAAACTATTAAAATTGTAGAATTATCACTTAAATGGTCAGGGGTTTCTGGTTCTGTTGCAAGCTTCTCCAGTGCCCTGTAACTTGCAACTGGAGTCAGGTCAGCAGCAGACAAGGTAGCGTGCAGGTGAGTGAATGAGTCAGTTGTACTTTGGTTTCAGGGAGCAGGTGGCTGTGATTATGAGGTTCTTGATGTAATTGTTTAATTACAAGAACTAAAATAGGGAAATTCTGAAGCCTTTGGCAGGAATATTTTTTAATGTTTATTTAACATCTGTTTGTGTGCAGCGAACATAAGTTACCTTTCAAGTGATCATTAATCCACCAAACAGGCCTGTTCCTAAACCTGAACTTTGCAACAGTTACATTCCCAGTTGCTATTAACACTTGCTTCCTCCACATACCACCCTATTCCTATTTTTCCTCTACATAAGTAGGTTGGGAGTTCTCTAAAAGAGAGATATTGAAGTATTTCAATATTTGTTTAGGGCATGAAATATAATTTGCTTTTAGGACTCTCCTTCTCTGAGGTTAGAATGTTATTAGTTAATTTACAACTTGAGACAAGGTGGATGAAGGAATATCTTTTACTGGACCAACTTCTCTTGGTGGATGAGACAAGCTTGAGCTTCACATAGCTCTTCTTCAGGTCTGGAAAAGATAGCCAGACAAGATAAATACAAGGTCAAACTCATATGATCCGTATTCCTTAAAGTGAGCAAATTCAGTAATTATGTTTAGAAGTGGAATCTACATCTACCTCTACTGCAAGTGTATTTGCTTACATAGATGGCTATGCCGCAAGTCCTGCTTAATTTGGCTCTCATTTCAACCTATACTAAATTTTCCAATGCGGAGTGTTACTAATTGAAAATGCAGGTACATCAAATTACCTGTTTTGTGAACACCACTACATTTTGCAAGTGTATAACAGTGTCTTTTTGAAAATATTAATTCTACATTAGCTGATTTGATCCTGGTTGGCATTACTAAGTCAATGTAAACATTTTACTATTCCTTACTATTAAGGCTAAGATTTAATCATGGGTATTTTTAGTAAAAGTCATGGACAACACACGCTCAGGGCCCATGACCCGTCCATGTATTTTTTACTAAAAATACGTGTTTAAAGCTTGTGGGCAGGCCAGCCAGGGACCACTGCCTTGGGGGCTGGCCGGCCAGGGACCACTGTTGTAGTAGCTGTGTTTCTTATTCCATATTAAAAAAAATTTAACTATTTCACACACTGTCACAGAATGAATGGAGTCTTTAAAAACAGTTAAGTCACCATAAAAAAATATTAGGATGCTTTTCAAACAAGTTCCTACTTGCTGAAAGTAATTAACACCACTTGTGAAAATATGGCTAGTATCACTTGGACTGTTACACTAAAAGTGATATTAGAAAAACGTCAGATAGGGTTCTCTTGGAATGGAAGGCCAATATACTCAAAAGTACTGCATATCTGATTGGAAGTATTAAATAAAACTGAAATGTGACATTATAGCAGATGCAGTATTGCAGCTGGATGTAGAGTATTGCATAGCCACAGTAAGACATTCTCTTAGAACAGTCTTAAAATTCCTTCTATCCTAATATAGAGAGCGTTGTGAAGTTAAAAGGAACCTGATTCACCAATGCATTACTCTAGTTTTATTGTGGTGCAACAGTGAGTTATACTGGTGTAAGAAAGTGATGCAGTGGTAAGTCAGTCCCATAACCAGAGTATACAGATGTGATGTACATATCACACAACTATAGTGCTTAATGTCCTACCATATGGTGGTGTGATCCAAACTTACGCTATTAGCAGAATGGGAATTCTAACATGACAAAACTGTGACAGCAAGTGGGGCAAGGTCTTCTCAAAGGGTCATCAAGCTTGGGGCTACAATAAACCATGTAAAAAGAGAAGCCCATTCCCATCATCATTTAACTGCCCAGACCCAAACAAAAAGTGGTACCTCCACACTTTGCTACTTTAACTGGGTGTCCCGCAAACCCCACACTGAGTGAGGGGATTTTACTAGACACTGATGGTCTGTCCAGGCTTATCTTACATTTCTGATTATGAACATCCTTGGGGGGGCCTAGTTTTCCCCCCCACAGTACCAGCATTTAACTGTACTGTTTCTGCTAATTGTTGCATCACCAGTTTCCCCTCATTTTACAAACAGAATTTATCACTTTCTAGTTCTTATCTTGTGTACCAAATTAGAAATCACCTTTTCAATCATACATATTGGACAGCTGTACTTAGAGCTCATGATGATCAGCTTCCATTTCCTCCTTAGCAGCTGTTTCTCTTCTGGTGACCTGCTGTTAAGAAACTAAGTTCTGTGGCCAATTGCATAGCCTTAAAGATCAATGAAAGGATACAATGCTGTATCTACAAGTCCAACTTAAGATCTGTAAATTGGTCCATTATTGTTTTATCCTGGAAGTCTTCATTGGTATACACAGATGCCAGCAAGACAAGTCTCCACAGGTCCTTTGTCAGTTCTCTTTCCCAGCTCTTAGAGACAGCCATCAATCTGTGATTACTAAAGTACCTATCAAGGACTTGTACCAGATCTGGATAATTCAATCTTTTTCCTGGGTACAAGTTCTGTAGCACTGTCAAAACTGGGCCATTCAAGCTAGCTCCTAGAAATCTCTTTTTTCTGTTCATCTTCCCAAGCATTTGTTTGAGCTTGGATGTCAAACTGAGTGAAATAAGTCTCCCAAGAGTTCCTCCTCCCCCCAAAAAGTGGAGTTTGTGTTATTTTAGCTGGGGCAAACCACCATCCATTCTGGGCCTCTGTGGCTTACAAACTGGGTAGGAAACTTTCTAAGTTCTCTGGCTGGCTCAATTCTACTTCCATCCAGGTGGCTGACTTCCACTATCACTTGGGACCCTTTCATTTCCTAGGTAATTTTTCAGTTTAAGTCCTTGCTGCAGCTCATCTGTTAGCAAGTTCCAAGCTGACAAAGAATTTTCCAGTCTTCACTACTTCGTGGAAAATTTCTGGTCACTAGTCACCTCAGCAATCTGTTTTACCATTCCAGATCGGAAGCATTGCAGCTGGGCTTCCTAGTCTGCCTGGACACTTTGTAGTTGCTCCTTCAACAAAAGACTTCCTCTGCCTGCAGGTCCCCAACCCTTCCTGGAAGCCTGAAGATGCTACTTTATTGCCTTTTGTGAAGTCACCAGCTCTGATTTTAATTCCTTCTAGCCATTTTTGATTTCTGCAGGCACCTCCATTATTTGTTCTGTCTTCGTTGACTATACTCTCTCCTTGTAAACTGGGACCACTCACACCAATATTAATCTCTTGGACTCAAATGGTTAGAAACAACCCTCAAGATCTTAATATTGGCTATTAGGAGAAATAGATGCAATCAATTACTATTTTGATGTAATCCCATTTATTTACAAAGAATGTACACAAAGTCCTGCTTTTCTGACCACAATAGGAATTAAACAGGAAAGTTTCTTTGCTCAAGATGCCAATCCTCTTTTTGCAGCCACTCTACCCAAAAAGCACTCCGCTTTCTCAGTCATACAAATACTTCTCTGGTCATCCTAGCTTTCTTCTGCCTTCTGTCATGTTTCTGGCTGTGTCTGCTCACACAGTGCTGTACCAAGACAATATACCCAGCCCTCTGCATTGACATTCAGCCCCTACTGAAACCCCTCTACCCATATAGGTCACACGCAAGGCCAGTCAGGAGCAAAGCTGTGTTTGGGGGAGAGTTCAATTGTTTCAGCCATCTTATTCCAAAAGGAGCTTGACAGCTTTTTACATTTATCCTGAATGAAAGGTAGCTACAATGTCCATTATCTTCAGAAAGGTATATTATGCTGGGTGTTGTGAGAAACTAGAGCCCAGATTCTCAAAGGTGTTTAGGCACCTGCCTCCCAGAATGCCCCCTTGTGGCACAGCAAGGCCCTGGAGGCACATTCCGCTCAGCCCCCTCTTTAGGGGGTTCAGAAACAAGCCACTCACACCCAGAGCCTTTAAACAATATTCCCCTTCTCCTGGGGCCTAGCTTATTAGTGTAATCAGCTTATCCACAAGAGAGTCCCCCTTTATACTCAGGGGTCTTCATAGACCCCTTCTTGGGGCTGGGTGAGAATTTCATGTCAGGCTGCTTCTTTGATACAGGAGGCCCACAGCCCTTCTTGTTAGCCTGGCCAGAACAAATGAGCACAGCCCATCTGTGTCCTCAAGCTACATTCCTCCTGCCCCCAACCTGGCCCCTTTCTCCATCAGTGAGAAGAGCTCAGCAGACAGTAACCTTCCCCTGTTGGTGTCCCCCTTTGAAGGAAGAGGCAAAAATATACATTGCCCTCTTTCTCAGAATAGATTCTAGTTGGGAGAGGGGGAGCCTCACTCTGACCTCTCTTCAAGGCTTTTTCATGGGCCCTTGAAGAAATAGCAGCAGATTTTCCCCAGGCACAAACTGTTCCCCTGAGACCACTTCATCTCCCCCCATATCCGCTTCTGCCACTTCTCTATGCCATCAGGTACCTCAAAGATGCAGAAATCTTTGAGGGCTATATTACAGAATAGGGGCTGGCTGACTCCCTAGGCTCTACAAGCCTGAAGGGGACAGACCACTTCATTATACTCCCACTGAAATCAATGGGAGTTAGGCAGCCAATACCTTTGAGGATCCAGGCCAGAATCAGGAGGTGGTAAGAGGGAGGGAATAATTTATTACCCTTTGCAGGGATTGTATGGTTAAGATGGGGGTGGAGGGGGGAGAAGGAGAAGAACTTGGTGGGTCTTTATTTTTTACTTTGAAGCATGGAACAAATAAAATTAATAGAAAACAAATTCCATCCACCATATTTGCATGTGTGACCCCCATTTCTTTTTCTTATTTCATGGTGTTCAGCCCAAACCACTTATTGCTGTAATTACAGTTGCTCTCAGACAGGTGGCAGTATAGAGGAGTGGCCAAACTCTGGCTTGTGAGCCACATGCAGCTCTTTTACAGTTAAAATGCAGCTCCCAGAGGGCCCCCCCCCACACACTTCCCCATTCTCCAGGTATAAAACTGGGCAGAGGGAGCTTGGGGTTTCCGCCTTGCAGAGGCTGGTGGGACTAGGGGCTTCTGCCCTGCAGGGGGTGGGGTCTAAGGACTTCAATGGGTGGGCATCAGGGCAGAAGCCCTGCACCCTGGCAGGTACTGCCCCACAGGGCAGATTGAGAGCCACAAGACATGCACAAACTTCTGAAGATTATTGTATGTAGCTTGGAGCGTCAGTAAGTTTGGCCACAGCTGGTATAGAGCTATCAGTGATTGTAAAGTAGTTGCTATTTCAGCACACTAGAGGGAGTGCAGGAAGTTATTAGCCACATTCAGTAAGTGTTTTGAAGCTAGTGTGGAAGGTAGAGATGGATAAAGGTCTCCTAGGGCCCTAGGCCAAAGCAAGTGGGGGGCCCCCAGAACCATGGCCCTGCCCCCATTCCACCTACAGCCCCCCCCCTTCCCATCCCCTGCTCCCTTCTTTACACACACAACCCCAAGAGCCAAGTAGCTCTGAGACTCTGCAGTGGCCCCCTCAAGAGCTCTTCCAGCCCTGAGACTGTGTTGTGGGGATATTTTTCTGGGATCCCCTGGGTCCATGCAATAATCTGCTACTGATGGAAGGCTCCATTAAGGGCAAACATTCCTGAATTTTACACCCCTCTCAGTTAGAAGCTCATGGCCAATTACTAGCGAGTTCTGTCAGGGGTACAGAATTGGCAGCCATTCTGAGCACCAGTCACATCCAGCCCAGCCGGGTAGGATAGAGCTGCACTGGGTAATCCAAACTAAATCTATGGGTTGGATCTCAATATAGTATCCTGTAATTTTACAGGAACCAGTGAGATTGAGACTTGTGAATACTACCATAAAGGAGGAATGAAGACTGCAGGCCAGAGGTGTTCAGGACATGTACTATATCATTGAAACCAAGAGTGCGAGTGTAACACCTACAGAAAATTGAGGTTTTTTCCTTATTTGAAGTGGTTTATGTGCTCAATAGCATGGATGGTGAAACTACTGATTATGTGGTATAACTAAAAGTTTAGTTTAATTGTCAATACCCAGGGTGAGCCTACATGAAAGATCTCAGATTGTCAGAAATCCCAATCCCTGTATTTATTTTGTAAGGTATTATATGTACATTTAGGCCTTGTGCTATATTCTTCATTTTAAAAAGGAAATGAAGGGAACCTCTATTTAGCTATGTTGGTCTAGGTAGGGTGCATTGTAACTGCTGTGCTGTAATGTTTCCTTGTAGTGTTATTCATAAAAAGGAATTTATGATTATTAATTGTGTGCATGCATAACTGTCTGATGGCAAAGACTGGTACTGGATTCCTAAAAAATGAAAAAAGTGACTTCTATTATTTCCACTTTTGGTATCCAGAAGTTTCCTATAGAAAATCCAACTATAGTCTCTTGCAAAGATAGGAACTCATGGTCTGTGCAAATACTTTAAGTCAGAGAGGAACTCTGTAGCACAGAACTGTTGAGTAAGTAGACTTACCTTCCTGTTACATAGATTACACATTCATCAGTGCTGGAGTTCTGTTTACAAAGTTAGGGGCTGATCCTGCTTCCACTTAATTAAACCTTCAGAGGGTTGCCACAAACATCATACTCATACATGAGACTTGAGAATGAACATATGTTATAGTTAAGACACTCATTTGCTGGTGGAACCCCCCCAAGAAAGTCTGGTATCCTCTCTTTAAAAATGTTAGAGAATTATTGTAAATGCAGCCAAAGCAGGCATTGATTAAATCAAAGTCTTATAGGAAGGTGATGGAAGTGTTATAATATATGTAGCATACTATAATTTAGAACAGAGAAAGCTGTATCTCAGAAGAAAATACATACCTATCAGGAGAAATTTTGAAAATCTAAAGACACAAATAGGGGAGATACTACTTGTAACAAGCTAGCCTTAACTGGAGCACCCTCCTGTGGCAGTTCTCAGCATGCCAGGCACACTTGCCTCAGTTTCCCCTCCTTCAGAGTTGCCCAATAAACTCACACAAGCTTTGTCTCGATAAACTGGCCCCAAGGAAGGATATTATTATCAAGGTAGTACAAGTCAGTCCATAACTAAGAGTCCTAAATAGTCCATATCATACAGTGCATATAATCCTTAAAATCCCATTCCCTGATGGGCCACTTGCTAGCATCTTCCACCACACCTCAGCTGCTCTTTAGTCCTCTTTTGTCCCTCTGCCAGGACAGCCACCCAACTGAAGTACAATTCCACATTAAAGTGTAATTCCCACAGCCTCTGTAGAGGGAGATTATCTTAACCAGGGGAGCATCCCTCACACCGCCTGGCTCTCCCACTCTTCTTCAGTTCTCCAATAGTAAAGATATCAGTGGGTAAGCCCCTCTGCTACTCTCCTGCCTTCAGCCCTGGCTCACCAGTTTAGAACAAATAGGCAACTAGCTCTACTACTACAACTGCTTTCAAGCAGCCATTTCCCACCTATGGTCTCTAGCTTGGCAAAAGTTAGCCAACAAGCCTCTTTTGCTGCTATCATCCTTACCCTTAGCATTCCTCCAGGAAACACCTTCTACTTCCCCCAGGAGCCAAAGTCATCTTCACTCCCCTGGTCTCTATCACCTTTCAACTGCCTTTCTTAACTGACCAATAAGCCCTAATTCACAAACTTTCTTACTCACCCGGTGCTTCCTCAACCAACTCTGACTGAGTAGCTTGATCACTCTCTGACCCTTTATAGCCCCAGGTACAACTCCACCCCCTTAATTGGGCCAACTGAGAGCACCTGTTCTGATACAGGGGCACTGGACCTACTTCAATTACAAGAGCTAGCCACCCTATGACACTGGTTTTCTCCTGCCCCCTACAAATTATTAATGTCAGGGATGGCAGGGCCTTTCACAGATGAAAGAGATTGTCATGGACGTTCATGTCCACTCATCCCCAGCAATGGGAAAATAGTAACAAAAGACATGTTTTGGTGTGAATGTAACAGTAAATCTGCAAAGCTTAATGAATGCCTACAAAATGAAGTAATCATCAAAGTAAAAAAGCTGCTCAGCAATAACATATGTAATTAAAGATATTGTATTATTCTATTATGTATGTAATTTAGATGCTCATTAAGATCTTCCTGTAAAAGTACTATGAAAGCATTCTCACTTTGTTTACCATTCTCCTCAATCCTGTAAAAATAGATGCAGATTAATTTATGAATTTATAAAGACACTGAAGTTCTTTCCACAGGAAAAGGCTCTCATCACTTGCAAAGGTATAACTCCATGAAAGGAGCATCAGAGCCTCCATCTCAACAGGCATGATCCAAAACTCACTAACTTCAGTAAGACAAGTTGGTGAGGTATCTTTTATTGGACCAAATTCTGTTGGTGAGAGAGACAAGATTTCAAGCTTACACAGAGCTCTTCTTCAGGTCTGGGAAATGTACTCCGAGTGTCACAATACAAGGTTAAACAGGGATAGTTTAGCATAAGTAATTAACACATATTTCAAGGGACCATTCAAAGTGAAGTGGCCAGTTTCCCCCATGACTGGAGAGTCTCCAGTCATGGGGGAGAAGGAAAAAAAATCTGGGGGGAAGGAAGGTTGAATTACAGATTGTTTTAATAAACCATAAATACAGTGTCTCTATTCAGTCCATAATTTTTAGTGTCTAGCAAAGCTATGAATTTAAGCTGACAGGCTTGTCTTTTGAAGGCATTGTGCAGCAGGTTTCCTTTGAGAATGAGGACTGAGAGGTCAGATATACTGTGAATGCTTTGTGAAAAGTGTTCACCCAGTGGTGATATGGTGTTTTTGTCATTTATCATTTTTCTGCGTGAGTTCATGTGAGGGTAGTGATTGCCTGGTTTAATCCACATAGTTGTTATTGGTGCATTTAGTGCACTGGACAATGTATCCCACATGTGACAGGCATGTGTCGGATCCATGGATCTTGAAAGGTGTCTTATGGGCAGTGTTAATCATCAGAACAGTGGAGATAGATATGTCTACATCTTACAAAGTCCTCACCTAGTGCTGCCATATAAAACTCCCCAAGCCCTGCTCCCCTCACCAGGTGCTAATCTGGAGCATTAGCCCAGCCCCTGGAGTGGTAAAGGGGAGATTCACCAAGCCACCCCAGGGCTAGGGAGCCGATATCCACAGCAGAAAAGCTACCCTACACCTTTATGATAATGGAGGATGTGGGTGAATGACTGCAATACATCTTTAAATAGGGGGCTCAGTGTAGTAGGTGCGCGGCGCCACCTTAAGAGTCCAGGGGAGGAAGCAAATTCTGTGCGAGGATGCGAGTTTATTACCCGCCTGCGGCTCGCGCATTAATTCGACGTTTCGCGCGCTCTCCTGTGATTGCCCTATGGCTCGCGCAGTGGCTCACAGTCCCGCACGCGCCCCAGCGAGATGTACGAGTTTAGCTCGCGCACAGATCAATGCTGGTCTCTCTCTCTCGCGCGCGCGCGCGCGCCTCCTTGGCCGGCTGCGTGTCTCGTGCGCGTCCTCGCGCCTTGGATAGGATTCTCGAGCCACGGCGGTTAAGCAACTGGGCGTGTCTGAGTCTTATTCGTGAGTTTGGCGCGAGCTTGTGAGGGTGACGTGTCCTGCCGGTGACCAATCGGAGCGAGCAGAGGAGGTGGCAGAATGTGCCTCGCCCCCTCGCTCTTCCCTCATGCCCGTATTGGGCGGAGCCGGCGCTGGCCTGGTAGTGATGGCGGACGATGGAGATGGGAAACTAAGAACTGAGGGTAGCAGCGGTGGTGTCCTGGGGGGCGGGGGCGCAGAGGAGCCGCCCGCGGCGGCGGCGGGAGGCTGGGCTGTGGGCGGCGAGATGCTGCTGAACGTGGGGCTGCTGGCGCTGGTGCTGCTGGCGGCCTATCGGCTCTACCTGCGCTGGGGGAAGCGGAGCGGCCCGGGGGGCGCGGCCCAGCAGAGCCAGGCCGCCTCCCTGCCCCGCATGAAGCGGCGGGACTTCACGCTGGAGCAGCTGCACGAGTACGACGGGGCTCGCACCCCTCGCATCCTACTGGCTGTCAACGGCAAAGTCTTCGACGTGACCAAAGGCAGCAAGTTCTACGGGCCTGGTGAGGAGCCGGCGGGGGCTGCGGGCGCGGCTTCGCCTCCCCCCACAGCTGCTCTTCGGCTGGGGTGGGATCGTGCCCCCAAGCGCAGCACGATCCCCCCTCAGGCGGGGGAGCCCCGGCTCTGCCCAAACTCCCCTTCCCGGCGGGGAGCAGGCGCGCTCCGTGTGCTCCCCCTCGGCTGTCTCTGGCTGGCAGGTTGCTCGCTGTGAGGCTGGTGTGGGGATGGGTGGGCTGGCAGGGCGTGCGCGTATCCATGCGGGGGGGGGGGGGCGCTGTTCTAAAGTGCAAGCTACCGTTCATGCTGCTTATCTCATGCTGCTTATCTTAAGCCCGCCCGTGGGCTGCGTGCTTTAAAATAGCCGAGTGCTGTTTTGGGACGCCCACATGTGAAAGGTTCTTGCAGACCCTGCTCTCTTCCCCCTTCCTGGCCTTGCAGCTACAGTCCTGGCTGTTAACACTCTTGCTCACTGAGCTCTGACTGAAATGTAAAGGGGCGTCTGTGAAATAGTTGAAATTCTGAGTGGAACTGGAACTAACCGTCTCTGTTTGCGTTTAACTTAGTGTAGGTATGTAGTACTTCGTTTCTCAATCTGTCCTAATGGAAGGTGGGTCGAAGTGAAAGTTGATGGTGTCTTATTGACTTCATTCTAGCTTTAACAGCTGGAAAACACATGGAAGATTTGCTTATTTCATGGTGCGAATGACCTCTTCTGTTCTTAACACTACAAATCTTAACCTCAGGATAATTGACGTGTAAGAGACTTCAGGTATCAGCACTACTTATGTAGCCTTTAAGAGTTTAAACTTAATCTCTTGGGGGCAGAGATTGCTTGTAAGATTTACTTCTCAGGAGCAAAAAACCTACGAAATTAAATGTAGATGTGTAGCAGTGTTCGTCCCAGGATATTAGAGAGACAAGGTGAGTGAGGTAATATCTTTTATTGGAACAGCTTTTGTTGGTGAGAGAGACATGCTTTTGAGCAAACAGCTCTTCTTCAGCTCTGGGAATGATACTCTGAGCCTGACAGCTAAATGCAAGGTGGAACAGGTTGTTTAGCATAAGTAGTTAGCACATATTCTAGGGACCATTCAAGGTATACTGGCCTGTTAACACCTCTGTGTGACAAAAAGCGGGGGTTAGTGGGTTATAAATCCAATGTCTCTAGTCAGTCCATGATTTTCATGTCTAGCAGAGTTAGGAATTTAAGCTCCCAGGCTTCTCTTCTGAAAGTGTTCTGTGGATTTCTTTTGAGGATGAGGACTGACCCCTTTGTGAAAAGTGTTTACCCACAGGTGATGGGGTGTTTCATCTTTTATCATTTTCTTGTGGGAGTTCACTTTATAGTGATTGTTTGTTTTCACCCACATAGTGGTTTTTGGGGCATTTAGTACACTGGATGATGTATACCACATGTTGTGATAGGCATATGTAGGATCCATGGATCTTGAAGGGTGTGTTTGGGGGTGGAGTGGGTTAGATCATTGTAGCAGTGAAGATATGTCTGCAGGTTTTGCATCTGTTGTTGCTTTGATTTGGTGTGTCCTGGTCTGT
Organism: Emys orbicularis; assembly: GCF_028017835.1. Classification (NCBI taxonomy): domain Eukaryota; kingdom Metazoa; phylum Chordata; order Testudines; family Emydidae; genus Emys; species Emys orbicularis. Next base: position 47,134,176 of record NC_088687.1, on the reverse strand, counting down.
CGGGAGCATGGCTCTGATGCTGAGCTTGGGAAGGTTGGGGGGTGGTTTAAAGGCCAGAAGAGGGGGTTCAGGAACAATTTCTTTCAGGATGGGGTCCCCCTTGAGTACGAGTTGTAGTAGATGATACACCTATGGGTTTCAGTATGGGGTAGTAGGTGACAACAAGGGGCCACTCTACCTTGAATGCTTGTTTCTCTCTCCAACAGAAGTTGCTCCAACAAAATATATTACCTCACCCACCTTGTGTCTCTAAGGGCTAGTCTACACAGGCAATGCTAAAGCGCTGCCACGGCAGCACTTTAACTTGGGTTGTGTAGTCATGGCAGAGCGCTGGGAGAGAAAACCACCACCATGAGAGGTGTAGCTACCAGCACTGGTAGCGCAGCTACCAGCACTGGTAGCGCAGCTACCAGCACTGGTAGCGCAGCTACCAGCACTGTTTACACTGGCACTTTACAGCTCTGAAACTTGCTGCGCTCAGGGGGTGTTTTTTCAGACCCCAAGCAAGAAAGTTGCAGGGCTGTAAATTGCCAGTGTAGACAAGCCCTAAGAAGTTAGTGTTGAATTTCTATATTTACATTGAAGCTTGCCCTGTGCTTTCATACCTTTTTTTTGCCAGTGAGGTGGGTAACTTTAACATTGTACACAAGGCAATTCAAACTATGCTGAAGGAATGTATAGTTGTAATCAATCAAGAAACTCCTCTGTAAACAAGGGTATGTTGGAAAACCTGGGCCAACTCAGCACCTTGAGAATTTTTTTTTAAAGTAGGTATGACACTTCTTTTCTCTGTATGAAGAGATGGGAGAGATGCCCATTTTCTTCAAAAGGGACAATGTCAAGTTAAACAATGTGTAGTTATTTAAAAAAAAACCAAAAAACTTGTCAGCTCTTTTACTACTAATCTGATAAACAAATTTTATAAATCTAATGTTCCTTTTCAGCATTCCTGATGTCTACTCTTGAATTTGAGACCAAATAATGAAACTAGACTAGTCAACTTCACTTTCTGGTTCTTATCCGCTAGTATAGTAATATAAAGTCTGTGCTGCAAATACTGCTGTATAGTGTATACATCCAAACCTCTTTAATATACTTCTTCAAGTATATTAAAACATTTTTACTACTGCGTATTGTAAAATCCTCACAAATTCTGGGCCTGCACTACCTGATCATATCCTCTGTCTAATGGGCAGTAAACAGAATGAAGAAATCTTAGTACATTGTGTCATAGATATATGAATTTTCTTTCTTCTGTTTTTGTCACAGCTTAATAGTTTTATTTTTATGTATTTCTTTGTGGGTTTTTTTAAACTGACAGCATGAGCATTTAAATATAGTGCATATGTGCGTAGAACAGAGGTGGGCAAACTACGGCCTGCGGGACCGTCCTGCCTGGCCCTTGAGCTCCTGGCCGGGGAGGCTAGTCCCTGGCCCCTCTCCCGCAGCGCGCTGCAAGTGCTCTGGCCTGCCGCTCCTGCCCGGCAGCGCGGGCGGTGTGGCTGGCTCCGGCCAGGTGGCGTGGCTGCAAGCTCCTGCTGCTCTGAGCAGCGTGGTAAGGGGGCAGGAGGTCCCAGGGGACAGGGGTGGTTGGATGGGGTGGAGGTTGTGGGGGTGGCGGTCAGGGGACTGGGAATAGGGTGGGTTGGATAGGTGTGGGAACCCTGGGGGGGGGGGGCAGCTATCAGAGGGCGGGGGTGTGGATAGGGGTTGGGGCAGTCAGGACAGGGAGCAGGGGGGGTTGGATAGGGGCTGTGGTCCCGGGGGGCAGTTAGGGGTGAGGGTGTGGATAGGGGTCAGGGCAGTCAGGGAGCTGGGGGGTTGGATAGGCATGGGAGTCCTGGGGAGGGGGGGCCTGTCTGGGGGCAGGGGTGTGGATAAGGGTCGGGGCAGTCAGGGGACAGGGGGTGGGGTAGCGGGGGGTGGTTAGGGGTGGGGGTCCTGTAAGGGGGTGGTCAGGGGACAAGGAGCAGGGGGGGTTGGATGGGTCAGGGGTTCTGAGGGAGGCAGGAAGTGGGAGGGGGCGGGGGCCAGGCTGTTTGGGGAGGCACAGCTTTCCCTACCTGGCCCTCCATACAGTTTGCAACGCCGGTGTGGCCCTCAGGCCAATAAGTTTGCCCACCCCTGGCATAGAATCTACATGCTGAAAAGTTAGGAAGTGTTCTGTAATCAAAATAACTCCATGTAGTAATTTTAAAATCTTCCATCTTAAAATTGTTTAACATAAGTAATATGATTAGTCCACGCCTTGAATCTCTATTAATAGTGTGGGGGGAAATAAAACCCTATCTTTCTAGGAAATTAAACTGTTTTCTGACCCTCGTCAGCAACTATTGTCCCTGAACAGTGCTGATAGTGGATTAATTCCTATTGTAGATGGACCAAACCATTTTTAGCACTGTTACAGAAATCTGTCTCTCTCTAACGGTGCTGAACACATTTTTGTCCATCATAGTAGTTGTCAGACCTCTAATGGCATTGGTTTAGGGAGACTACTGGGGACAGTAGTAGTCCAGTTTCAAACTAGAGATAATTTAAAGGGTGTCAAACTATCCGTTTTTGACATGAATATAAAATGTCCACTTATGAACAAGTTTATCAAAACAGTCTTTTCTACTGAATAAGTTGAGAGCATAACCATGGGTTAAAAGGTGACTTAACTACTGGTGAAAATGATTTGAAGGTTACAGGAATGGATTTTAGATAGTTAATTCACATGGTCATCTTTCTTTGGTGAACAGACTTTGTTCAAATTATACGTGTAGAAATAATGAACACTAAATTTGTTATTTTGATAACACGTTTACATAGCATGCAAGTTTCAGATTGTGCCACTGATAAACAAAATAATTTGTTACAGTCAGCTAAAATACTACATACCTCAAGGGTGAATAAATCAATTTTACCATAGTTGTGAAACCGGCTTAATTGTTGTTGCTGCAGTGTATTTTTCCTGTGCTTAAGCAATAATTTACTTATGTGGGAGCTCCTAATGATATCTCAGAAGGGGCAGATAGTGAAAGCTTGGTGATGTACTTTATTTTAATGCTCAGTCAAATCAGTACACTCGAAGTGAGTTGACTGGCTTCTCGAGCATTTGTTTTATTAGGTCTGGGGTGGTGCTTCTGTGAATAATAAGAACAGGAGTCATGCTTCACTTGAATTTTCATCTTAATACGATGGAAAGACAGTAAATTTGTAACAGTTAAGGTCACAGCTTTGGTTTGTCTCAGTTAAGGTTGTAACTATCTTTCTCTAAAGGTACTATATTGACTGGGTTCCTGCTCTTGGGTATTGTGCTTCTAGTTAAAGACAAGCTGGAACTTCTTCACTCTCAGGGCAGGTCTACACTACAGCCGGGATCGACGCTCTGAGATCGATCCACCGGTGGTTGATTTAGCAGATCTAGTGATTATCTGCCAAATCGACAGCAGATCGCTCTCCAGTTGACCCCTGTACTCTACCCCCAATGAGAAGAGTAAGGTAAGTCTCCCGTTGACCCCCCCCCCCCACAGTGTAGACCCTGCGGTAACTCGACCTAAGGTATGTCGACTCCAGCTACGTTAATAACGTAGCTGGAGTTGCGTAGCATAGGTTGACTTACCACGGTAGTGTAGACATAGCCTCAGGCTCATTGAATAAGTGTGTCTTGAGCACAGATGTTCCACCAGTTTTATTTCACTGTAATTCTTTTGTGACTCCTTTCCTTGTTGAAACTGCACCATTTTGGCCAGTTCTAGCTCTCTGCTGGATTTGTGAACTTAGGTTTTGTTTAGGCTGGTACTGTATCTTCTGACTAATTTGTCCTGTTCCAGTACGTGCCTTAGCACTCTGAACCATGTCCTGGTAGTGGTGGTCTAACTTAGAGATTGCTCTTAGGAGTTGCTTCAATGCTTATCTGTGCAGGGGTATCTCCTATCTACTTCAAAAGTGTTGATTCTCTGTTGAATCATGCTTAGTACTCTCTTGCCTCTGGTGACATACAGGTTGTCAGAATGCATTGTCTTACTCCTATTTTTTCCCTAGATTTGACTGAAAAGACTTTGGAAGATGATCTGGGGTATCTCCCAGTTCTGAAGATATTACCTGAAACTCTGTGATTGGAAGCAGATTGTTTTTGAGGCCTCTAAGTGAGATGGCTCAGAATACTTCAGAAACACCTGGCTCTAAGTAGATTTCCAGGCCCCGTATCTAGAGAAGTTATGGTCTTGTTTGTATGCCTGCTGGATAAAAGGTTCAATGCAGAAATTGCAGAGATTCCCTCCCAGTGAAACCAAAGTTTGGTACATGCTGATTTCCTCTTTGTCCCTCTTTCCTGAAATGTGGCACCCAGAACTGGACCCACTACTCCAGTTGAGGCCTGAGTAGAGCGGAAGAATTACTTCTCATGCCTTGGTTGCAATATTCCTGCTAATACATCCCAAAATGATGTTTGCTTTTTCACAACAGTGATAAACTGTTGACTCATAATTAGCTTGTGGCCCACTATGACCCCGTTCCCTTTCTGCAATACAGTACTCCTTCCTGGGAAGTTATTTCCCATTTTGTATGTATGCAACTGATTGTTCCTTCCTAAGTGGAGTACTTTGCATTTGTCCTTATTGAATTTTATCCTATTGATTTCAGACCATATCTCCAGTTTGTCCAGATCACTTTGAATTTTAATCCTATCCTCCAAAGCACTTGCAACCCCTCCCAGCTTGGTATCCTCTGCAAACTTTATAAGTGTACTCTTTGCCACTATCTAAATCATTGATAACGATATTGAACAGAACTGGACCGCAAACTGATCCCCGCAGGGCCCCGCACTTGATATGCCCTTCCAGCTTGACTGTAAACCACTGATAACTACTCTCTGAGAATGGTTTTCCAACCAGTTATGCACCACCTTTTAATAGATCCATCTAAGTTGTATTTCCCTCGTTTGTTTATGAGGAGGTCATTTGAGACAGTATCAAAAGCCTTATTAAAGTTAAGATAGACCACATCTATCACTCCACACACAAGGCTTGTTAGCCTGTCTAAGAAAACTATTAGGTTGTTTTGATACGATTTGTTCTTGACAAATCCATGCTGACTGTTGTTTCACTTTATCTTCTAGGTGTCTGCAAATTGATTGCTTAATTATTTGCTCCATTATCTTTCTAGGTACTGAAGTTAAGCTGACTGGTTTGTAATTCCCCGGGTTGTCCTTATTTCCCTTTCTATAGATGGGCACTATATTTGCCCTTTTCCAGTCCTCTAGAATCTCACCGGTCTTCCATGACTTTTTGAAGATCTGGTTAATGGCTCAGATATCTCCTCAGTCAGCTCCTTGAGTATTCTAGGATGTATTTCATCAGGCCCTTGGTGACTTGAAGACATGTAACTTGTGTTTTTTCCCTATTTTATTTTCTGATTCTGCCTCATTTTTCCTGGCATTCACTATGTTAGACGTCCAATTGCTAATAACCTTTTTGGTGAAAACTAAAACAAAAAAGTGTGTGTCTGAGATAAAGGCAGGCCTTATTGCTATGTAGTTTTAGTACAAAGATGTTCCCTGAAGTGGGAGTGTCAGCCTGGTAACTTGTCCCTTGAAACCTTTAGGGTTGAGCAAGTAATATATTTAGCACATATATTTAATTTTTCATCAATAGGTCTGTGATTACTTCCCAATATGGGTAAGCATTATCACCTTTTTTGCATATGGGGTAACTGAGTTGAGAAGTAATTTGCACAATCATGCAGCTCTGCCACTAACTTGCTGTCAATAAAACCCAAGTCACCTGACTCCCACTGATATTGGTACCTTGCAGATGTGGCTCTGGTGCAAAAAAAACATTGATTCAATTTTTTGTCACTATAGCATTAGCACAGATTTCCCCAAGGCACTTACATCCACTGGTGCAGGACAGTGCAGTGTTTTTGTCCTCAACGTCACAGCCTGGTGGCATCCAAGTCTCGAAGCTGTCTGTACAGGAGACTTCTGACACTTGTACTGTTTACATAGAGTTTATTCTAAATAAAACTTGTGCACAGAATTCTGCGCCCATGCGGGGGTGCAGAATTCATATTGCCTGCATATTTCTGTGCCCCCTGTGCAGAAAAACGCAAAAGAAATTTGCCGGGGGGACATGTGTCTCTTCCCCTGGAGCAGCTTCAAAGACGCAAATCACTGCGGGGGAAGGGGGGCTGGGTGTGCGTGCCTGCGGGGGCGACGTTGATCACCGTCAAGGGGAGGGGCTGGCCAACAAGCGAGAGACACCTCTGTCCCTCTCTCGATACTGCGGCTCGAGGGGCGTGGAGGAGGGTAGGTCTCTTTGTTATGCAGGAGGAAGGCTCTGTCCCTGAGGCAGAAATGTAGCTGCCTGCCTGCCTAGTAAAATGGAACTTCTTGAGAATTGAAAAAACACTTAATTAATATTCGTATCATGTTACTGAAAATTATTTGTTTTTAAGTTAAAGAAAATAGCTTTTGTAAAAAGCCCCCACATTTTGTTCATGTTGCTGTTGATGGTTAATTGATCTCATTCTCTGAGGCAGAAATGTAGCAACCTGTGTGCATAGTAAAATCGTTATTCTATTGTTAGCTAACTGTTCCCATTCTCACTCAGTTCCCCTGGGAGCATAAAAACCTGTAAAAGTTTTAAGGCCCCTACATTGCCAGAGTGATGTAAAGCCTTATAAATGACAGTAAGGGAATCCGCTAGGAAGATCTATGTGCTTTCTCACTTTTTTCCTGTGCCAAAGTGGCACAGTGGGGTTAGATTTTTACTTACCCATTTAAAAGGCAAATTCACATGGTCAACATTTACCAAGCAGTCAATAAAATGTCAGGACAATCAGAACCAAACACGTACCAATGTACCCACATAGGTCCAGGATAATGATTAGCAAAACTCTGACTTTCATGTGTGAAAGTCTGAGCAATTTAAAATGACGTTCTACGTTTTTTTTTTTTTTTTTTCCCTGTTTGGTGTTCTGTAATGTAATTTAAATGAAAATCCAGGATTAGAACTGGAATGCAGGGTATTAGTTACCAAGTATTTGTAACTTAACGTTCATGTGTTTAGGAAATGCTGAATAGTTATTGTGACTTTTTTCTGTATTGTAGTTTAAATAACTTACCAACACATTTGAAACTGGTGTGATTCTATTGGATTATTTTGACAAATAAAATTTGCAGACTTTTTAAAAAAAATTTGTGCAGAATTTTTAATTTTTTGGCACATAATTTTAAATTGGCGCAGAATTCCCCCCAGGAGTAAAAGCTTTGCCCTGTTATTAGATATTCCAAGATGGAGTTGTAAGCATAATTTTTGCAAGTTGCAGGTGGGCTGAAGACATTAAGACAAAACTTGATGTTTAGCATTGTTGTTTTTTATGGCTTTCATTCCATTCAAGGTGCCTAACCACACAAGCTTGAGAGGTACCCTGCTTTTCAGAGATATGTATTTTACTAATCAGATATACAGAGCCAGTGAGGATGGTATTGTATTTCTGACTATGTACTGTGTTGTACAATGAGGTGGAAACAGGGTCAGAATTTGCAGACTCAACTCTCTTAACATCTGGTGGAATGACCAGACTCTGGGGTTGATATGAAGCTATCAATGGAACTTGCTCCAATCTGTGACTGAAATCTGTGTAACATAAAATAATTTCCTTGTCTACCAACTTGTTCTAATTGAATGTTAGTCAAAAAGTTACAGTGGTAACATAAGCTTCCTGTTGGCAAACACAGCATCCCATTTGACCTCTTGCAAAAGACTGCTACTGTCCACTGTCATTCTGTGCATACTGATTACTCATTTTAATTTAGGTATTCGTTGCCAGCTCAAATTAGGACTTCAGTCTATAGTCAGAGTTTGAGGGGACAAACCACTAAGGTCCAAGACTTAATATTTCAGTTAATTGAATTAATTGCACACACGGGTAGTGTACAAAGTGGTAGGGTTAGGTTCTGAACAAGGTGAAGTACCCCAACTACTGCATTTCCATATACTTTTTTTTAAATATGCCAACTTAAAAATAATTAGTGTCAGGAAATTCTAAGACTGACACTAGCGTCTTTTCTGGTAAGTTACCAATTTGTATAAACCATTTCATCTTGTATCTTAGAATTTGTGGTTGGTCATGTTCAAGAAAAAAAATCAAAAGCAACAAAAAGAAGGTTGGAATTTTGCATATCATTTTTTTTTAACTATTACTATGTTGGAGTGGAAAAACATCCATTGCCAGAAACGGAATGCTTCCAAGTAAAGACTTAAATTTAACTGAGGCAACTTCTTTTGTATAGCATCTTTCATATACACTGTACCTGAAAATACTTTAATGTTAATTTCTCTCAGCAGTGCAAGTAGGCCGGTACGCTCCGGTACGCCGTACCAGCAAGTTTATTTATAGCCAGTACAGCGTACCAGAAAGACACAGCAGCAGCCCTGCCGGAGGAGAGGGCTGGGGGGCAGGGCTGAGGGTTCTGCTCCTCTCCTTGCTGGGAGGGGCAGCGGGAGAAGGAGCAGAACGCCAGCAGCTCCTCTGGCGGCTGTACCGGCCCCAGCTTTGCCCCCCCAGCCCTGTCTCCGGCAGGGCTGCTGCTGTAGTACGAAGAAGGACAGACGGAGACGCAGCTCTGTGCCTGGAAGGGGCAGGGCTGGGAGTTCAACCACCGGAGGAGCTGCCAGCATTCTCCCTTCCATGGAGCTGCATCTCTGTGTACCACAGCAGTAGCCCCGCCAGAGGAAAGGGCTGGGGGGGTGGGACTGGGGGTTCTGCTCCTTTCCATGCTGGGAGGGGCAGCGTGGAAAGGAGAATGCTGGCAGCTCCTCCGGTGGTTGTACCGCTGGCCCCTAGCCTCGCCTCCCCAGCCCAGTCTCTGGCATAGCAGGAGGAGGACAGAGGGTCCTCCCCACCCCCCGGTAACATGGGATGGATATGGGGAGGGGATGGGGAGAGCGTGGGGGCGCTGGGCTGGGCGGTGAGGAGTCCATGGAGAGGTCACGTACCCCCCCTGTACTGGTAAGACATGGATTTTACATGCACCACTGAATTTTCTTCTTACCTATGCCTGTTAACTTAAACTAGCAGGCAAGACAAGTTTTCATTTGACACCGGAACTGAATTTGGGAGATACAGGAAACCAGTTCCTGACAACAGGAGCTACAGAGAAAGTAGTATTCATGCTGAATTTGAAGGGGACAGGCTAATTCTCAAACTCCCTCAATTTGTTTGGGAATAGAGATAGATCTATGGAAGGCTGGAGCAAGCTCATGGATTTTTTGTTGTTGTTGTTACATTTTATATGTATAGTTGGGATTGGAAAACATAATCCCGACTATACATATGAAATGATGGGGTCTAAATTAGCTGTTACCACTCAAGAAAGAGATCTTGGAGTCGTCATGGATAGTTCTCTGAAAACATCCACTCAATGTGCAGCGGCAGTCAAAAAAGCTAACAATGTTGGAATCATTAAGAAAAGGATAGATAAGACAGAAAGTATCATATTGCCTCTATATAAATCCATTGTGCGCCTACATCTTGAATACTATGTGGTGATCGGGTCGCCCCGTCTCAAAAAAGATGTATTGGAATTGGAAAAGGTTCAGAAAAGGGCAACAAAAATGATTAGGGGTATGGAATAGCTTTCATATGAGGAGAGCTTAATCAGACTGGGACTTTTCAGCTTGGAAAAGAGCTGACTAAGGGGGGGATATGATAGAGGACTGGTATGGAGAAAGTAAACAAAGAAGTGTTGTCTCATAACACAAGAAGGGGGGGGGGGAGGGAGGTGTAACCAAATGAAATTAATAGGCAGCAGGTTTAAAACAAGAGGAAGTATTTTTTTTTTATTTTTTTTTTTCCCACACACTGCACAGGCAGCCGGTGGAACTCCTTGCCAGAGGATGTTGTGAAGGTCAAGACTATATGGAAAGGTCCATCAATGGCTATTAACCAGGATGGGCAGGGATGGTGTCCCTAGCCTCTTTTGCTAGAAGCTGGGAATGGGCGATGGGATGGATCACATGATGATGACCTGTTCTGTTCATTCCCTCTGGGGCACCTGGCATTAGCCACTGTCGGAAGACAGGATACTGGGCTAGATGGACCTTTGGTCTGACCCAGTATGGCCATTCTTATGTTCTTACGTACATTTATTTAAAAGGGTGATTTTTTTTTTTTTTTTTTTAAACTGGATTCCAAAATGAATGTGGGTGAGGTAATCACACTTCTTTTTGGGTGGTAGAGGGCAGGCAGGAGCATTTGGCACATGCTGCATCTTAAATAAATGAGATTAGAGAAAATCATAGAAGTTCAAACACTCAAGGTGAAGAGATTTCAATATAGGGAGACAAGATGCATAGCTATTTATGGCCATATAAATACACCATGAAAATTTTTTTAAGGAAACATCGATTTAATCACACTTGTCAGAAAACTTTACCTACAAATGTAACGACTGACAACTAAGATACTAGGAGAAAGGAAGAAAGTAGGGCTGTTGATTGATTAAAACTGTGATTAATCGCAATTACACTGTTAAACAATAATAGAATACCACTTGAAATTTATTAAATGATTTTTCTACATTTTCAAATATATTGATTTCAATTATAACACATTTCACTTTATATTTTTATTACAAATATTTGCACTGTAAAAATAAGCAAAAGAAACCGTATTTTTCAATTCACCTCATTCAAGTATTGTAGAGCAATCTCTTTATCGTGAAAGTGCAACTTACAAATGTAGATTTTGTTTGTTTGTTACATAACTGCACTAAATAACAAAACAATTAAAACTTTAGCGCCTACAAGTCCACTCGGTCCATCTGTGGTGGTAAATTTGAAAACGGAAATTGGCTGTTTTTAAAGTCCCATCTCAACAAGGCTTTGTCTAATTTGAAGCTTATCCCCAAAAATCTTTGTTATAGTCACTATATGAGAGAGTTCAGGTGGAAAACTTTTTTAGGGTTTTAGGAGGGATCCTCAAATTCTGGTTTGGAATAGAAAGCAAATTACAACCGTAATAGAGGAAATTCTAGTATGACAGCCAAATTCATTTTATTTGGCAATTGCTCATTTGCTCCCTCACTATAACCCTATATTATATTCTTGATTAAAAGAAATATAACGTGTCCCACATGTAGTAGTGATGCTGTAGCCTATCTTACAAGCTGATTATTTTTCCTTCTGACTTGTCAGCATTTCATTAAGGAATTCCATCCCCTCAAATTTCTTAGACTCAGTCCTAGATAAGGCTATTTCAGGTGGCCGTATACGATGTCTAAATGCCAAGAGTATTTTCAATCTGGAATTTTTGGCTACCACTGCGTTAGCTAAACAAAGCTTCACAGAAAAATGGAAGAATGTAAATTGTGATTAAAATTAACAGAACTTGTATCTTCCTCCTTGATGGTTGGTAACTGCACTCCAGCAATTGCTGGTATGGACATTTATACCTGAGCTGTACCACTTCCTGTATTGCTAGTTGGAACAATCCAAGGTTACCGCTAAAGTGTTGGTCCACATCAATGGTCTGGGAGCATTAGTCTGGTGCATTGTTACATTAAGTCAAGGGCGTAGGACCTATCTGTAACCCTTGATGGCCTGTCGTGACCTAGAGACCTCCCCCCTCCCGATTTGGAGACATACTCAGACCCAATTTGCCTCCCTTCTGCCCCCACAGGGGTTTAGGGGAGGGGGGCTTGGAGCTAGGATTCTAGACACCCCCGCCAGCTGTGAACAACTTGGGGGAGTGGCAGTGAACCAAGACACCACCCACAAAACACAGCCCCCCCACTTAGCCCATGTGGGCAGAGGGTAAGGGGTGGGGGAAATTTGGGGGTCCAGCCATGATGATTGGAGTTTGGGGGCTTGGCAGTATAGTGAGGAAGGAGTTGTTGGGGGGTGGGGAAGGAATTTGGGGGAGAGCATTGTGGGGGTGTCTGTGGAGTGGGGGGGCTCAGCTCAAAAAGTTTGAGAACTGCTCAGAGTGCAGATGGGTTAGCGAGCAGCTCTGTGAAGCAGGGGGTGTGTGTGGATAGCTCGGGATGCAGGGAGAGGGGTAGCTAGGGGCTGTGTGATGGGAGCCCCCCCCCATCGTTGCTGCTCCCCCGAGTGCTCTGCTGGCCCTGGAGCTGGGTTCTACCGCCCGGGTGGCAGCTGCATGAGCAGTCAAAGGGGTCTGGAAGGTGAGGAGCAGCTGCAGCCCTGGGCACCAGCAGCAGGAGATGGGGGAATACCGCATCTGCCTGCTCCATAGCACCAGCCAGAACAGGAGCTGCCCCACACTTCCCCGCTCCAGCTTTCAGCCTCTTAGCTGGGCTGGGGGAGAGAAGGAGGTGTGGGGGTGCATATGGAGCTGCCTCCTGGGCTGCCCCACTCTGGGTAAGGTGCTACAGTTTTGGGGGGGGGCAATGCCCCCTGCACCCTGAATTCCACCCATGGGTTTGGGACTTTATCCCCGTGGGGAGCACTGTGGCCCCCTGGTTGAGAACCAGTGTTCTAGAACAAGCATATGTATATCTTTATTTGTATACCAGCCCATCAGCGTACATGGTGGCTTTTAAAGCATGTTAAATGAGTTAAAAGACTGGCTTCTTGCCTTGAAGAGCTTACAATCTAAACTAAGTAGACAAATATACAGAAGTTAACTCAGAAAGGTCAGGGGAGGGAGAAGAGGGGTCAATCATTTAACCTCCTCCCAAACACAAAGAGAAAAGATATACAGCTGTTAAGTTGCTTGAAGACTTGTTCTGCTGCCTACCCTACCATAAGTGTATTTAAAAATGACTTTTCTTTTATGTTTTGCTGTTTAGTCTATTTGTTTTATTTTTCTTTTGTAACTGTTCAGTCTTGAATAACATTCACATTTAAATGCTAACCTAATACTGCCAAAAGCAATATATATATATATATATATTTAGAACTCCGTTTAATTTTCACATTTTTCTGAGTTAAAATAACTGTGTAACTTTTTTGTAATTGGGTATAATTATGTCAGGCTAAGCCCATTGCATACGATAAACTGTTGCTCTTTTTTGTTACTGTTATTATTCTAATAAACTAGTGCTTTAAAATATCTGACCATTTTTCACTTATTTAATAATATTTGACTAATTTACCAGTTATTTTTGGACCAGTCAAATGCCCAGCATTGCTTCCTGTCTTGTCTGCCTTTCCATGTACAAGTTGTTATACAGTTAATTCACAAGAGGAAAAGATTAAGTATAACTACTTCCACACTAGTTACAACTGTGAATTGTTCAAACCCGACCAATCTTCCTTGGGTCATATTTGCAGTAGGCCCAAATATAAAAGAAAATGTGATTGATTTTGAGTGCTCAGCTGTGACTGATTATTTTCAGGGGTGCTGAACACTCTCAAATCCAAAATAAGTCCAGATGGAGCTATGGGTGCTCAGCCCTACTTATTTCAAGCTGGGCATCTAAAATTAATGAATACATCTAAACATTTTGGCAGCCCTAGTGTTTGTAGTAATGTAGGTGCCCTTTGCAAAATAGCCTACATCACTTGTGACCCTTTGTTTTGCTTTTTTAGAAATTAGCTTCTTAAGACTCTTAGCTATATTTGCTTTGTTTTTTAGGAAATCTTAGTTTATGTGCTTTTGGTATAAAATAACTAGATCTGAATTTCTAGAAGTCAGTCTGCCCATCTGGATTCTTGTACTGAACTCTTCACCAGGATGTCAAGCACATGTTTTTGTACTCTTCTATATCAGATTACATTGCAAAGGACTCAAAAGAAGTATACAAACTTTTACTGAAATGATTGGTTTGTGATTGGCATATAACTTTCTCTTTGAGAGAGAGCGAGAGAGCATGTTTTGAATGAATTGGATTTTGTGCACAAGTTCATATTTTACAGGAAAGGATATTCAGGTTGTAATATGCTACTCTAGATGGCTATAATCATCCACTTTGTATGTGTCAAGTTTCAGTACCCAATTTGATGCTCAAGTCTTAACAAGAGTTCTTGGCTGTTGGAGCATGCTCAGTGTTGTACCTCTTGTGTTCATGAGAAACACAACAGTGGTTAATCTGATTCAGTATTTTTGTGTGTGTAGATCATGTCACAAATGTCTTTGTATCCATTTTCTTTTTCATATCCTTCCTGATTTAGGATTACTGAGTACCGAAATACAGCAGGGTTGTTAATATTATACTGTATTTAAGAGAAGCCTTTTTGGGATTGGAGGAGGTGATGTGGAAATACACGTACCCTTGCCATGTTGGCTTGATGTTACCCTCTCACAAACAAGGCAGTTATTTCAGTGAAATAGTACTGAAGAGAAGTACATTCCATGAAAAGTGCTATGTAAGAGCTAGGTATCGGAAATAGCTCCCTCAACATTTTTCTGTTTGTTCATACTACGGTATGTCCAGTGGGACCTCTAGTTGCTTATAGCCCTATTGTGCGATGTTCAAACACTTACACCCTGCCCTGAATAATTTACAGTCTAAATAGACAGGACAGACAAAGCATGGGAGAAAGGAAGGATTATCATCTCTGTTTTACAGATAGGGGAAATGAGGCACAGAGTAAATTTTACAAGGCTATATGGGAACTCAGTGGCGCAAGGCTGACTTAACACAGACCATTCTGATCAAGCATCTTTCCCGCCCCTAAATTGAATATACTTGCACCTTCCTGGATGACTCTTCTCTGTTAAGTACAAAGAAAATTGTTCCATAACACCTCTTTAAAGTTGGAGTTTGAAAAAATATTTTTAAAATATAGATGGGTGGCAGCCTATTAAATCTTGTAACTAGGTAATTGCCACAGAGGGGCTCAGCAAAAGCAAACAGTGTAATCCAGTATTTGAAATAAAATATTGTTTACTCAGAAATTTACATTCAATGAATCCTGGTGTAAACAACCAGAATGAGAATGTTTTCCCTCTTACTCCAGAAGAAATTGGTGCCTCTTTGGGAGACGTTTCAGAATCACTGCAGCACAGGGTGATGGAAGGCTTATTTCTAATGAGTTCACTTTCTGGAATGGTCAATATACAGTACCTTCACCTGATCTTTCTTCAAGGAAGAGGGAATATGTGGTAAATTCATGCTGGCAATTTTAGGTCAGTTAGACTTGAAATACAGCAATTTGAGTTCCCATACAATGGCTGAAGTCCTATTTCAAGGACTAGCTAGCATTAAATGTAGTGATTTAGACATGACCTTGCTAGTTGAAAAGAAACTCATTTTTGCTTTTGTAATGAACATGTTAAGTCTCTGGCAGAACATTAATATTTGACCATTTTATTAGAAAAGAGACTACTGGAAATTACAGGTCTTATTACTCACCTATAATCATTTTTTGTTGTCAGCAAAACTGGATGGATGCATAATTCTTCACAGGTTGCAAAGCAAACAAAAAATTCCAAAGGCCACCCTAAATGCTTTGAGATAGATCATGAAAACATAATTACAGTATCTTGTTATTTTTACCAATATTCTTGTTATTTTTAATGGAAAATTTTCTTAAAGTAAATAATCATAATCTAATTTCCTGTTTCAATTAGCATGGGTTGACTAGCAGAGAAGTTAATTTTCCTTAAGGAGGGCCTCAAACTGGAATAATTTGCAGCAGGTTGAATATTACATTAAATGCAGCTTTCCAAAGAAACATACAACTTCCCAATTTACAGAAACAGCTGTAAAGCTTGTAAAATCCTGGTAAGTTTTTACTCTAGATACATGGAGCAAAAGCCTTTCTGAGAAACTTTTGCTTAGACATATGTCAGTCCACACATTCCCATTAGAAGACATTGACTTTATACTGAAAGCCTAAGTTACTTAAGTAGGTAATGCATTTATTGAAACATTCAGTATGGGAAAGGAACATTGTTTTAAGTACTTCGGGAAAGAAAAATCTGAAATAAAATGTCATTCCATTCTGTAGGCTGTAGTTAGTAATTGCTTTTTCTAGGGAGTTATGATACCATATGGTATCAGGCAAGGAATGAAGTTTGTGTAGTCTAGTGGCTTATGTTTTTCTAATTTTTTTTTTTTTTTGTACTCTAATTCAGAACTTCAAGGACTAGGTGATGTTATAAGTAGATGTATTGGAGTACTGCAGATTGACTTCAGGAGGATTGTCTTTAAAGAAATTGGTTTTGGTGCTCCTGCTTCAGTGACGAGGGGCCTTCCCCCCTTTTGCTCTGGCTTTTTAAGTTACTATCAATCTTCATACTCCAAAAAGAGAGTCTGTAAATAGAGCTGAAATGATGGTGACTAATACTTAAAATGCTGCAATAGGCTAAAGGCTATTAATAGATATATTGAGTTCTGCATACTTCTTGAGTAGCCTGCAAAATATTAATCATTCAATTTTTAGCCATTTCAATCATTTGTTTCAGTGTTAAGGCTAAATTGACTGTTAAAAGAAAATGGTGAAGGTGCATGTTAAATTGTTTTTTCCAGGGTACAATTAAAAAAATTAAAATACATGCATTCTGGAATGTATTTGGAGTAATGTTTTATTTCACACTGAAATCTTTATTTTAAAAGCACTCTGTTTTCCTTTGTGCCATAAAACAAGTTGGTAAATTTTTTTTCATTCCGGCTTACTTAAATGCTTGTACTGCTTTTTGTGCACAGTTAGTCATAATTGCTTAGGCAAAGCTCCGAGTACCCTCTGTGCTGAGATTCATAAGCTTCAGGCAATCAGTACATATAGTACTGCATACATAACAGGAGTTAATAGGCTATGTGACTTTAATAAAGAATTAGCTTTGCATGTAGAGTTTCATGATCACACTCCTCCATTCATATGCAACTTCTTCTGTCTTCTATTCGCCAGTGTTCTAGTAGTGTGGGATTATAAACAATTCAAAGTCCATCTTTTAGGGTTTAGATTAGTTACTTATTGCCCTTTGCCTATTAGCATTTATTAGTTAAGATTAAATAAGGGCTGAACTAGTTAGATCTCTCTCTAATCAGTCTTGGTATTCCTCTGAGATTCTATCAAAGTGCTCATACTTTCACAAAGAAGTGTGTTAGATGAAAGAGTACTGAATATCTGGTTCAAAAACTTTTTTTTTTTTTAACTACATGATTGGTAGCTAACTAGCCGTAGTGTACAAAAATTGGGTGCTGTTCCCCATTTCAAATACCTTGGTGCAGAAAGGTTTGTTTGAGCTGGTATGTGGCAATGCTGTACCAGCATTTATCTGGCAGCATTACCAGTTTTTGAAGAATCTAAGCTTTCACTTAAGTTTCTTGCTGTTATGTTTGTGAAGAGAACAGTGTGCATATGAACTGATGTCATGGCTATGTCTTCAGATTGACCGAAATGAGATCGGAGTGGTGTGAACAGCCCCGTGATTTAAATATGAATGTTTCATTGCTGATCTATTTAACAGAAACATCCAGCAATTTTTGGGACTGTAGCCAGATATTGGGTAGAGTAGTCCAATCACATTTTCCCCTCCACTCTTGGTGCCTGAGAAAGGGCATAAAAACTTAATTATCCGGCATTTTGGGGAGGGGGGGATGGGCAGGTGCTGGTTAATCAAATATTCTGGTTAACTGAGTTATATTTTATCAGTGGAATACCAATTTTCAAAGTATTAGAATACAATAAAATGAATACTGTATAAAATACAGTAGTACAGTATACAGGTATTCACCAATCCAGTAGTAGTACTGCGCTGCAGAGTGGTTGGTTTCTTGAAGCACTTAAGTGTATACAGGTAAAGTTTTCTATACGTTAGGTTATTTTATGACACTACATATTACTATGGGCAGCACAGGGCGTACACCCATATCACTAAAAATACACTTAACACAAACTACTGAACATAATTTAATCTTTCTTTGATTTAGAAGGCACTTCAGGATCTTGCAGTGCCTCAGGATCATCATTATCAATGTCAATTATCATTGTAGATGTAGGTGGTGTAGGAAATTGGGCTGAATCTGTAATGACCCTATGACACACCCTGGAAGCTGCTTTTTTGAATAAATCCCTGATGTCTTTTGCCTCTTTTGCATAAAAGTAGAGTGCAGAATGTGCCACTGCATAACCTCCTGGGCAGTATATTAGTCCTGGTTACTAGATCGAATATTTGTATTGGAAGATATCAGAAATGCCGGTCAGAGCTTTCTAGTTGATAAAGTGCCGGATAACACAGCTTTTACTGTATATTGTACAGTACTTGCTGCTAACATATTAGCAGGATCATAGATGCATGGTAGGAGCTCAGAACCAGCATAATGAGTGCATATAGGAACCTTAGTGGAGGGGAGAAGCTGGCAAGTCTGGTTTATACGTCTTAAAAATGTCTGTATTTTACATATGACCGTACACTATTAGATGAGATCTTTAGTCTACCACATAGCTATACTAGACAAAGTAATGTCAGTTAGTTATTCAATATATTTTTTCATAGAATCTAACTTTACATTTTGGTTTGTATTTTTTTTGTTTGCTACACATTAAAGAGTTGGTGCTTCAATCTGTAGTATGTAACTGGTTTTTTTGGTTTCTACAGCTAACAGTTCCCAAAGGTTATGTTAAGTGTGTTGTGCTTGAGGAACTTGGCCACCTAACATTAAACAAATTGCCATCGAAGTTTTTGTATAACTATATTTCTTTGTGGTAATTTTTTTTTAATATGTAATCATGCAACATTTGGGTTACTTTATGTATGTAAAGGAAACTTTTTATGGAATTTTAAAAATCTGTTATTACACTTTTGATGAGGGCAAAGAGTTAAGATAAATTCTGGAAAGCTATTTACCAACCTCAACAGGAAATCCTATCCATCAGAGAGTCAGACTTGCTTTCCATACAGTAACCCTCTATTTGATAGTTTGAAGTTTCATTAGCACAGTTGTATGGTTCCTCGGGTTATCTACTGCACTATGTGGTAATTAGTTGCACTGCTATGCTGGAGCCTGACTCAACTGCATTCATGCAAGTGTATCAACTAGCTTTCTGTAGGGAAAAGGTTATGTCCATGTTTGTTCCTGTCAAACTCCAAATTGGGTAACTGTTTGCCTGTCTAAAATTCCTCTTATGTTCAGTTGGATAAACTATTAAAAGTAGAGGCAAGATGTTTATGAATGTTGGTCTGTTATTCTGAAATAGGTGTGGAGACTAACTTGCCTGTAATCTCCACAGAAATAATAAAAGGGTCAGAGATAGGCAACTGCAGTCTTCAAGTGTACTTATAAAATCTAAGATTAAATTGGCAGTTGAAAAACTTGTTACTTTTGTTTTTGGAAAAGTAACTGGCATTGTTCTCAACTCAGTTTTAGTCCCAAACTTTGATTTGTTTTTACAAATAAGGTCAGTAGATCAGCTTCCATGACTGGGAATAAATAGCTGTGAATGGAAAAAATTTAAGACACTGCTATGTTTGAAACCCAAAGGTGGCAGAATGGAGAACCTGAAAATAAAATGGACTTCCATCAACTTTCATTGCTCTGCCTGAGAAAGAAAAAGTAAACAATACAAATTATAACGTAAACTGGATTAGAAAACTAGTAAACTTTAATATAGGTAAGAATGCTTGTTTATTTTAAACAGTTATATGCCCCTTTAAACACTGATATGCTGTGACTATGATTCTGACTCGATCCTGCAGTAAGCTGGTTATTAGCCTTCAAGTTGGGACTAAACAGTTAACTGATTTACACTACCAACCTTAGACATCTTGCAGTCCAGACCTTCATTATAGAATAACTTGGAATCAAATCAGTGTAATTGCTTCATTTCCCATTTCATTGTGTTAGGGCAACTTTATAACAACTCTGAGTTTGATGGTTCATAAAGCATTTCTTTAAAAGAACTGTGTAAAATGGTTGGACCAATACCCTGGTTTTACATTAAAAAACTGTTCTTCCACCCTTGGTATCACAGTTGAGTTCAGTGACTTAACATCAGGGAACTTAAGTTGCAAGTCTTTAATGGATTTCCATTTTAAGATGTTGGTAGGACTTGAGGTCAGAGGGCTAAGTCAAACTTAAATGGTCTCTTTTGTATGTATGAACTATTTCCTAGTAGAAAAGTTTTTCCTTTCTCATTCTGTTCTCATGTGCCTTCAACCTCAGAATGCAGAAGCACTTGAAATCACTTTCTCACATAAGACGACAGTTTGACTTTTGATTTGGTCTTGTCAGGTAGCTGTGTAAAATATTTATTTTTCCTGCCTTTGCTTCTCTTGTCAGCCTTCCCTGTCCATCTCATAGTGATGCCCATTGTGGAGATGCAGTGCCATTAAATGCTTCAACATTACAACGCTGCTGTTCCCAACAACTCCTCCAGAAATATGGGATGATGTAAAGTCTTGTTTTTCCTGCTGTTTCTGCCACACACCTCTTACTCAAGTGTTGAGGTCAATCACTATAAACAAACTTTGAAAATATCAATTCTGTTTTCTATTTTCAGAGGGTCCATATGGAATATTTGCTGGGAGAGATGCCTCCAGGGGACTAGCAACTTTCTGTCTAGAGAAAGATGCACTCAGAGATGAATATGATGACCTATCGGACTTAAATGCTGTACAAATGGAAAGTGTTAGAGAATGGGAAATGCAATTTAAAGGTAACTTTTTAAACTAGCAAAATGTAATTGTTTACTTATACTACTGAATCTCACTGACAGATGGGTGGGCGCTTTTTAAAATAAGTTTCTTGCTCACTGTACAGAAGTTACGGCAATATTTTTCTTATTGGAAAGGGAATTCTGACTTACTGAGTTTTATCTATAAAAGGAATTTTAATAGCACCCAGGTATGTATTTTTAATTACTTTTGTTTATATAAATAGCTAAATAGGAAGTGTCATATTTCAGACTTGATGTGTTGAAGTATAGAATTTCACTCCACTGACAGAACAGGTCTTGGAGTGACTAATATAGAATATGGCACCTTACAGTACTAAGATGTTCAGTGTAGATTCTATTTAATCTTTCTTGTTTGGGTGTAGTACTGATCTGTTTGGTCTTAAAAGTTGCATTTTCATCAGGCACAGGAGATTAAAGTCAATTTTCAAACCACACTAAAATCAACAGGCTAATCAATGGGGTTGCAAAGGTATAAGGATAGAATTTTCACCAACTGTTAAGTTGTGGGAGAGAGTGGTCAAAGAATGGACAAGTGGAAAATCCCTACAAAGATATTTCAGGGTCTGATCCTGCTGTCAGTCAGTGTTTAAAATTCCTTTGACTGCAGTGATGTGGAATCAGAACCTTAGCATGAAAGAGGGGGGGAAGGGGTGAGGAACCTGATCTGTAATGCAAGTTAGTTACAGCAAAGAGATTAAGTGGAAGTAGCTGCATTTGACTGTAATGGATACATAAATGTCTTTTCCAGAAAAATATGACTACGTAGGTAGACTCCTAAAACCAGGGGAAGAACCATCAGAATATACAGATGAGGAGGATATCAAGGATCACACTAAACAGGATTGAACTTTGTAAAAACCAAAGTCGGGGCCTTCAGAACTGCAACCTCTTATTTCCCCCATCACAATGTCCTGCATCTTTGGGTACAGTTCATCTGCTGCAAAAAAAACATTCAACAGGTTTTGTACAAAGAAAATAACACAACGACGATTTGAATACTAGGCATTATTTGTGCTGCAAAACTTTTTGTTGCAGTTTATTTGTAATGTGTGGTAAAGGCTTCATTTATGAGGAGGGGCTAGGGATGTAAAAGGTAAAAAAACAAAAAACAAAAAAACCCTACTCCTTTTTAAAAGTAAGATGAAGCGTTCACATAGTCCATACTTACAGGCTCTCTAAGCAAGTTTTTTAAGAAAATGACAGGTTGAGTTTTGTTTCACACATTTTCTCCTTCCGCATTAAAAAATATTTACTCATGTACATCAATACTAGAAGTCTGGGCCACTGCAACTGGTGTTAAAATGTGAATTTCCAAATTTGTTTTGTATGTAGGCAGTACTAGCCCTGGCAGAAAAACTTCAGTTTTCTTGAGAGACATCATTGCAGATTTGAAGGACATACAAGTGATCTTTCTCTCAAAAGGATCTGGTAAAACTATCAGCTGAAGCCTGCCTTTTACCTGTCCCCTAAATCAAATCAATATTAATTGTGCCTTATTTCACTTAAATAGACTTGAATTGTTTTAAGGGAAAGCCCCCAATATGTGGTTTCATAGGCACCATTGAGACTGAAATTAAAATGTTCTGTTGACTAGCAAACCTTGATGTCATTCTGTATATAGAATGGAAAAGGACTACTCAGTGTTACTGCCATATGTTAATATACATAAACTTAATTAGCATTGTGATGGCCAAATGCATTCCCTCATGCTTCCTTTTAAATAAACCACCCCACCATGCCCCCTCAACCCCCAGGAGCTGCCTAATATTTGGGAGCCTAGCCTTCACAACGCTGTAGTGAGGGTGTGTGCCTCTGGGTGGGTGTCTGACTGCAAGACTTGGGAGGGATTATTTCTGCAGATACTGTAAATACAAGTACCATTTTAATAAAGCATGTACAATACCAAATGTGCTGTCAGATTGTGTGTGTAAGCTATTAGTCAGTACATTGGAACAGAATGCCCAGGATTGCCATGTGCATGTAAAATAAGGGAAAAACCTAGGGCATTTAAATATTTGTGTACTGCCATTGAATAAAACTATATCTAGCTCTGTTATTTTTCTATTACACCCTCATTCATGAGGAATCTTAAATGAGATTTGTTCAGGTAAGGTTTGGTTTGGCTTAAATAAATGTGAACCATAATGCATTATGGTTCAAGAATATAAACTCAGTGACACAGAAATGAAGCATTCCAGGGCATTGGTATAATACACACTAAGTTAAGAGGCTATGACCACTGTTGGCTGAAATGACTGAACTAGCCATTTAACAAATTTCATTGTTTAATCCATTCTTTCAACATATTAATTGCATGGCTGCTTTGTTATCCAGTGAGAGGCAAGTTGCACTAAAACTACAATCCAGTTAAGGGTTTTTAATTTTATGAAGACTTGTCTTGCTGTACTGATTAAAGTTATGTGGCACTAGTAGACCCTATTAAGGGAGAGAGGTGTTACAAAAAAGACATAGATAAGTCCTTTGATTTCAGTTAAATATATTCTAGTAGTTAGAATATTTTACACTATCACAAATAGTATTCAATAAGGCTACTCTGAGGGGGATTAGAGTTTGTGTTAATCCAGAACTTTCTGTAGCACTCTTCAAGACCAGAACACTTACAAAACAAGATGCTGTCAAAGATTCTGTCTTTGTCTAATATAGAAGTGTTAAAGGGAGTTCATGGCCAGCATCTTAAGTGCAAACACTAACTACTCTACAAATCATTTGCAGAAGCCTGTTGATGTAGCGCAATCAATTTGTCTAAAATGCATGTAAGGATTGTGTGGCAAATTCCAACATCACACTTTATTACTATACAATTGAGAGAATACATCCCTCACAGGCAGATAAAACAAATACATGAACCCCTTAAATTGAATTCTGCTCCTAAAAACTCTCCCTTAAACTCACTTGATCACAGGCCTAAACACCAAGAAACTTCGAAAGTTGTTAGTTTATCACACTGAAGACAACTGAAGAATTTTTTTTTTTTTTAGTTAGGGGCTGCTAAACACCAGTTTGATTTTTCTCTTTTTCACTTGACTAGAGCTCTAGACTTGTCAAAGTACATTAGCACTATTAAATAAACATCCTATTTAAATTAGTCAATAAATCCATATTTATATTATAGGAAAACCCCTTAATCAACATTGTACTATAATTCAGACCCTATAAAGATTGTTGCATTATGTTACCTTACATGAATGAGAACCACCAGAAACAGTTTTAATTAACTTGTACCTAGAGGAACAAGATTGGGCAGGCTCAAAGTGTGTAACCTAATGCTAGGTGGATCAGACATCCTTCTGACAGGTACCTCAAGTTTTTGTTTTCTTTTTACTTTTTTTTTTAAAATACTTTGGCAATGCTTGTACAGTTTGTCATGCCAAAAAAAGTTTCATCTAAATAAAGTTACGTTGGTGGTATACAAGAGGATACTATAGAATGGTTTGTATGGTTTCACTTATAGCATTTCGTTTTGCACATACTAATGAATCAAGCCACATCACCCCACAGAGAATGGAAACAGAAGAGACAACTTGCAATTGTTACACAGGAGGTCTGCCTATGCCAAGGTATCTACAGTAGAGGCTTCTCTACATGGTGGGGGTAATGTGCTCTACAGGGGTGTGATTTCTAAAGAGCACCTACATGCTGCACATTAATTGGTCCATATAGACCCTGCATAACTAATGTTTAATATTAAATTAATTAGTGCAGTCTGTTAGCAGACTTTAGAAATCACACTCCAGTAGAGCCCATTACCATATCATGTGGAAAAACCTGTGATTTCTTGCATCAGTGCTTCTGTGAATTTGGCTCCAGGAGGGTGTATCAGTGTTGTCTAACCCTGCACAGTGGCAAAAACAGTTCAGCTAGTCTGTCTTGCATACAGTACAGCTACCACTCTTGCCATGTGCAGTGCAACTGCATCTCTTGCTATTTAACCTGATGCCTACACACAAGCACATTCATGTGACAGTTTTTTCCGGTTGCAGAACACTACATGTGTACAGATACTAAAACTGGTGCCTATTTTTTTAAAATATATATTATGTATATAAACATAAAACTAGATTCAATTCAGTTTTTAAAGCTGCAATATATGATGAATCAACAGGAGAAACATTTAAAAATTTACAAGCTAATAGTAGTAACTAATCTCTGAATCCCAAAGACTACATAACGGTCCCACTAGAGCAGAAAGATGCCCAATTCCTGAAAGCAAAACTTAAGACTTGATATTTGTCAATAGAGGATTATAGGTCCTATACTACCATCAGTAGACAGTGCTCTGTTGCATTAATGCAACTACATGTACTTCAGTAGATTTAACACAGGTGTAAGAACAATTAGGTCCACTCTGTACAAAGTGATTAACACTGGAAACTTCTTAAAAGGTATCAAATTCTTAGCTCTTAAAAAAAAAAAAAAAAAAAGGGTTGTTAGTATTAGTCTTTCATTGAACTACTTATTGGAGTCAGACAGTAAGAAGAAACCGAGGGGGTGCAGGGTTGGCAAGGCTGTTTATACCAGCACTATGAGCATGTGGCACCAGACAGCGCTGGAGCTGACCTGAAGATGCCACTCAGGGAAAAATTCCACCAACTCTGCTCAGGGCACGCACACACCTACATTGGAATTGACACATGCAATACATCTCGAAGAACAACAGCTACAGAAAAGTTAGTAACAGTTTTCACTCGCAGGCTGTAGGACACTAGCAACTTTGTAGCAGGACAGAATATAACTGGAAACCCGTTTAGACTCTGTGGACATAGGTGTACCTTTAATCATGTCCACAACGGAAAAAAAATCAAATAGCTCTAGTCCTGTCCAAACAGAAGGCTAAACCCCTCCAAATATCCAAGGTGTGAAGGACTGCATCCTCCTTAGACCGATGAGGTTTAGGGTGAAACCCCAGAAGATGAATAGTCTGATATGAATCTGATGTGATGGTAGGTAAGAATCCAGGATGTGGGCAGAGGGATACCTTGTCTTTAAAGAAAAGAGCATAGAGGGTGGTGGTTAGCCATCAAAGTACTTAACTTACCAACTCTCCAACCAGAGATGATATAGCCACAAAAAAAGCGGTTTTCAGGGACACTTGTAAAAGTGAAGACATAGCCAGAGTTTCAAAGAGAGGCTTCATCAGAGAGGTGACAATTAAGTTCAAATCCCAGGTCGGGGTGAGTTCCTTGATATTTGGAAACAGGTTAGATAACCCTATAATAAATCTAGAAGCAAGCGTATCCGATTGCCATGAGCAATGGTACTCTCTTGGTATGGAGAGTAGATTGTGGGCAGACCATCTGCCCTCAACAGTATGGTCCTATAGGGGAGCTCACCATCCTAGAAGGGAGGAATCAAACTATGGGATGACAGGGAATGGATAGTTGAAGGGGATTCCTCAGCAGACCTGTGGATTTTTCCACTAGGTGAGAGACTAGCACATGCTGAGGAATGCAGAGCAACTTTCAAACTGTGTCTGCTGGGGTATAAATGTCCTGAGCCAAGCCTGGAAACAGCAGAAGTGCAAGTGGGCATGTAGCATGATGAAGACAGATGCCACCATGTGACTGAGGAGCTACAAAGGCTCAATGGGACATGAATAATCAAATGTGTCAGAATAAGAAATCTGTCTTCCGGTAGGTTGCTGTATTGCTGAGCAGGTAAGAGAGGACTTCTCAACGTTTAATTGAAGTCCTAGCATGGTGAGCAGGGCTGAAGCTCTCTAGATGGCAACCTGGACCTCAATGCAAGAGCATCCTTTAAGCAGTCAATCATTGAGGTAAGGGAAGACTGACTCCCCAGCAATGAAGTAGGGTGGCGACAACTGCCATAACCTTTGCAAACATCCCAGGGGCAGTAGAGAGCCTGAAGGAAAGCACTCAACACTGAAAGTGCTTTTGACTGATGACAGATCACAGAAACCTCTTGTAAGAAGGATGGATCACGATGTGAAAATACGTATCTTGTAGCTTAAGGGTTGTGAACCAATCCCTAGGATGATAGCTGTGAGTGTTACTATCCTTGTGTCTTGAAGTGCCCCTTGAGGCGAAAGCTCCATGAAAGTCAGGCTGAGGTAGATGATCAAAAGAACCTTGGATAGAATATTTTGAATCAGAAGAGCTGTTGTCTCCACAATCCAGAAAAGGGGGCGGCCATAGACAAAGGTGGAGGAGCAGATTATCTGACAGTTTGCATAGGTACCAGGGAACCAGTTGGTACTGGGGATGAAATAGACTATGGTACCATGAATCTTCTCTCACACATGAAGGAAGACTCACTTTCATTGTTAGAGACAAGCACAACTTTGGAGAATCTGAATTCCTGCTGTACTGGGCAGATCTGCGCAGAAACCCGATGAGTCTCTGCAGCAGAAGCCTGTGGTACTGAGAATAATAGAGTGTGTTGGCACAGATTGACTGGTAGATCTGGGTACTTTAGGACTCTCTGAAGAAGTGGAGGTTGCCACTGATATAGGTTTCCTCAGTACAGGATCAATAGTGTCCACGGGATTTAGATGTGAATGAACCTTCAATACTGAGATGACTTGGAGCATCAGCAGTACCTTTTGTGAGGAGCAAGTTCTCCCATACTGCAAGTTTCTTGTGGCCAAATCCTTCCTGAGCTGGTTTGGAGTGCCTTTTGGCAGATTTGATACTATTACCCACAAATCTCTCTTGCACAATAGTCAGGAAGGCGATCAAGCTGCAGAAATAGTGTGTTGTGGTCACTTAAACTGATACACAGTGGAGTATCTGGGCTTGGATCTAATACAGGTTGGAGGGATTGCTCCATATGTCCCTGTCTGTCCTGTAATGACTCTTGAATCCCAAGCAAATCTTGCACTTAGAAAGCACGTGAGTATCCTCTGAACAGTGGATATGGTGCAAGTGGCCATCACTAACTGGGATGGACTCCTACCAACTGAGGCAATACTTAAATCCTGGGAATTTAGGCATACCCCAAGGAAAAAAGTTCTTCAGTAAAGGAGAGTTCCCCTGGAAAGGAGGGAGGCTAAAAGCCTCCCGAAACTTTTGCCCCCTTTAACTAAACTAAACCTATTAAAAATAAAACTGTTAAGATAGTCTGTTAGGACTACCAGAGATTAAAGTAAAGATTAAATAAACAAACAGATAGCTAGCAAAGCAAGTGAGCGCTACTGAATGCTCTGTCTCAGGCATAGATGGTGGAAAAAAGAACTGGGGATGGTTCATCTCTCGTAGCCCTTTATGCCCTTCGTATGGGGCCTGAGGATAGCTAGGGTGTGTGTGGACCGAACAGGCACTGCAGCTGAAAATCTCTGACCCAAGGCACATGGGCAAATTAAGATTTTAAGACTACGCTTGAGGGTTGATTTGCAGATTTACTCTGTGCAGAACATTAGTCTCCTTTGTTTATCAAATAGCAATGCTACGGTCTCTTTCCCATCCCAAAATGTTTTACATGCCTTCTGAACAATATTCATGCAGGCACTGGAATGAGATGATTTTTTATGAGTTTTCTTTTTATATTTCTAACACATTTCAGAACGAGTTTCTCCATGATGGGTCAAATTCACTGCTGGACTAAATGACTTGAATAAAGTTTTCTTTTCCCCAGCTGTGAATTTGGGCCCACGGTACACATTTGAATTAATTCAATCACTATTTAGTTATAGCCCTTCTACACTCCTTGCATCCATCATTTGATTATAGACTGCCCACATTTTAACTGCTTATCCAACTCATTCTATTCGACGTGCCATTGCGGCTCCGTTCTATGCAGGGAATGGGATCCTTGAAACTGATGCAGGTCAAAGTAAGCCGAGTAACAACAAAAGGAAAATCAAATGTATCTACAATTTTACTAGATGCTAAAAGAGTTCTAGTTTTCCCCCTTCCTCAAAACCCTTCATTGTTTCTCTGCATAAAGTTTGAATTCCTCATCCTCATTTTCAAAGTGCTGTTCCAACACTACGCTTGCATTCCTCTTTAAGTAACTTCCCACCTCAGGACGTAGAGACTCTTCTTGCTTAGATACTCCTTTATCCCCTCCCACTTGGATCCTGGTGCTCTTTTCAAACTGCCTTTTGACTGGAATAACCTCCTTTTCCTCTTCATAGAGTCCTAGGACAGAAGAGACCATTGCGATGAACTAGTTAATAATTTACACCTTACTTCCAGTCTGAACGTATCTAGCTTCAACTTCCAGCCACACTGGAACAAGTTACACCTTTCTTTGCTAGACTGAAGAGCCCATTAAATATTTGTCCCCTTATGTAGGTACTTAAACTGAAATCAAGTCACCTCTTAACCTTCTCTTTGTTAAGATAGACAGATTGAGCTCTTTGAGCCGATCACTAAGGCATGTTTTTTAATCCTTTAATCATTTTCATGGCTTTTCTCTCTGAATCCGCTCCAATTTAGCAACATCATTCTTGAATTGTGGACATCAGAACTAGATACAGTATTCCAGCAGTGGTAGCACCAGTGCCAAATACAGAGGTAAAATAGCCCCTTCTCCTACTCAAGATTCCACTTGATACATCTGAGGGCTTTAAAATCCTCCCTTTAAAACCTACTCCCCTTTGCCTGATTTTGCACATCTATTTTACAGTTGCCATATTCACAAAAAAAATAAAAAATAAAAATTTCAGATATGAATGCCCCCCCTCCTGTTTTCTTTTTCTTATTTGTGTTCTCTCTTATCCCTAATGTGTGATATCATTTCCTGCACTTGTCTAATATAAATGAAAGGCCTTTGGGCAGTGACTGTGAATTAGTTCTGTACAGCACTAGAGAAACTTATGTCACTACATAAATATTGAATAGTAAACTGGATTTTTAAAACAGTTATTGATCTTGTACATCAGAGCTACAACAACTTCAAAGGCTTCCACTCAGTGCACAGAATCAAGCAGGAATAGTTTTTTTTGAAAAGAAGTGCTGCAAATTGAGCTAAGTAGACATTTTGGACTAGCTTAATTACAGCATTAAGCCCCAAGAAGCAGCATGAGCCAAAAGAGAACATCTAGGCTGAAAGGCAGATTGCTGTTGAATTAGTTTGAGAAACTTTTCTTTCAAATGAAGAGGCAGAGTTTGAAGCTTTTCATCAATTACATATGATTCATTCAACTCACAATATTCTAAGAGCTGGAAAGATCAGAAATTCAAGAGATGGCAGATCCCAGGTATGTATACTAAATTGTAAGATTATTTACAAAGGGGATTTGTAAAAACACACAGCATATTTGCCTAAACAATTTAACTATTTGGATTCCTACATTTTTAGGAATTTTATAAACATACCATACTCCAAGTTACACAGTCAGTCAATCTCATGCTGAAGACAGTAAGCTACATCTTCCACCTCAAGAAAAGTAGGTGTACACATTACTGATTATCAAAAGATCATGTTGTGTTGCTTGCTACTTACAAAAAGTCATATCCACTTCTGTAATATTGCTTTCTTACCATTCACACATTTCCTCCAGTTCTCCAGGAAAAAATAACTTTAAATCATGGAATTCCACCAATATATAGGCAATACATTTCAACTAAGAATTATTTCCAATTTTGGGTATTATCTAGTACTGGTGACTGTGTATATGCTGGATATTTAATAAGATACTGGATACTCAGAAGGAAGTATGGGGAGAGACATGCGGCTGCAGTTAAAGATGGTTGCAGGAAGGAGTTGTATTTGTTTTTGAGGGAAAAATAAGCTAATCCATCTCAAAGAAGATTACTGTCTTCTGCTTAGGGCCATGTTTAGCATTTTTTACCTGCCTCTTTGTTTTAAACCAAGAACAGGATTATATGAAAATGATTCTATTAAAATTGCAGAAAACTGGTTATGAATTGGTGAATCAAGCCATTCCTAATTTCAACAAGATTAAATTCCATAACAAATGCCTTCACTCACCTATAAAAGTAAAGTTCATACAAGTCTACAATCTCAGCTTTAAACAATGTTTTCATGTATAATTTTACAAATCACAAACAACACAATTGGGTTTTTTTGATATTTTTATAAAATTTGCAAAGATATAGCACAAATTACACACACTGAATGCTAAATATGCACACATTTCATTCAATAAAAAGTGAAAGTAAATATTCAAAGTCTATTACTTGTATATACAGTTTCAATCCAAATTTACATTTGCATCATTTTCATGGATAGAAAGAGGCATGGATCAAACAGCTCTGAGATGTATGACTAGTATGTTGAAAAGATGCTATTTAAAATGTTCATTTGCATCAATTCCTATTATGTTAGTTCCTATTTTCCTTTGAAAATAGGTTACTTCTAAAAGGCTCAATTGTGTATTGAAATTACTTTAACTACTAGGAAGGCCACTGCTATATACTCATTTACAAGTGCGTATGTGTTCATAATTGTTCCATTCAGATTCACAAGGTAACATAACTGAAAAATTTTAATGGACTTGAAGTTACATCAACTTCTAAAATCCACTACAAGTTTAAAAATCATTCTTTGGATGTTGAGTCGTTTAGGACACCTCCCAGTATTAAGGCATCAGTGTTAGACATTACTTCTAGTTATAAAGTTAACTGAAGGCGGTTTGGCAGTTAACAAGTATAGCAAAAATGAACTCATTCCTATCTTCCCACCTACCTAAGAAAGAAGTCATTTCCTCAGTTATACTAAATCTTCTAAATCAAAATAAATGACGTTAATAAGTAATTACGGGTGATAAAACTCGTGATTTTACTCATGTTCCAACACTAGAAATGAATGTTTATTTGAATTGTTTACATTTAATGAAACTAATGTCTTGACCGGTTTGTTGAAATCTCATTTAGTCTTATACCTAGCAGAATTTTAAATTATAACTTCATTCACATACATTCTAAAATAGAAAAACAAATTTAGAATGAGTGCTTTAATTTTTAAATTTGTCTCAAAAGTAAAACTAAATATTTGAGTTGAAATTAAAATAAAATCTTAAAAAAAAAATCGATCTGCTATACCTCTCGTAGCACACTTTATAACCATGAAATAGAGAGAAATGAAAAAACAAGAACCTCTATGAAACTGAGGATGATTTGAATGTTATTTGCTATTTTATGAACCTGCAAAAACTGCAGATATTTAGTGAATTTAGGACAGTACATAAATCAACATACCCACTTTCCCCTTCTACTTTACTTTTGCTCACATTCATATAAAAACAAGTGTTGAACACTTCCTTAAAACTAAACCAGTTGATGTCCACTTAGAAAACTCCACACCTAACAAAAACACTAACTATGGAGATCCTGAAATAAAAAATAGAAAGCAAAATAATTAAATAGAATCCAGAAGCACACACAGTTCCTTAGAGTTTCACATCCTTAAATGTGCTTTTACTTTTTACAAAAAAAGCAAATATTTTTATAGTTATATATGTAAGAAGGAGCCTACAAACTTAGATCCTTTCTGTAATTTAAAAAAATATACATTCTCTCGGCTTTGATACGTACAATTAATAATTCATAATGGGGAAATTAGGTGGAGAAAGCTCAGTAAGTAACATGAATATACTGTATCTTCTTTAAGAAGTATGAGCTCAAATGTAAGGCATTCCCAAAATATTTTTTGCATATAGTACAGGAATGCCATTTTTGTAAACAATAGCTCAAGGAAAGCAATACTGAAACCATAGACATTTTCCTAGAAACCCTTTGATGATCTCAGAACCAGCCACCCCCAACCATGGGAAACATTTTTAACTTTCTTGTGAAAGAGAAAATGCAATCCTTTGTCTTCCCATACATTTGTTTTTAATCAAGCATTAGAACAGCTCCCCCTGAAAATTTCTGAACTAAAATATTGATGTAAAAGTTGGCCTCAAGAGCACTAACTTGTCTTAAGTCTATTTTTCAGATATGTCACCTTCTGTTGATTTTGTGGCAGCACTGTTCTGGCCTAACTTGTCAATTGATTCCTGCGCAGTATTCCCATCGTGAAAGTTTACTGGGATCTGAAACTGATGGTCAGCTGTGGTTTCAGCAGCAATTAGAGTCTTAGAAGAGGATGTAGGCTGATGTCTATGACAACCACTCTCCTCACCTATTGAAGGTGAAGGTCTTTTTCTCCCAGATATTTCACTAAGAGGAGGCTGAAAACATTAAATTAACCAGTTTAGTATTTTTTCTACAAGTATGGATATTACTACTTTTACTTTCATAGTAGAAGATCCAACTAGAATGACATGTTTAAAAGGTAGGAAGACTAACCCACTAAAACAGTGCTATTGTTATGAAAAATCTTTAACATTATAAACTCAGTAATGTTCTAGTTTTTTTTATAGACAACGTCCATGCCCCCAAAGATTATATAGTCTAATTGAATTTTAAGATAGGTATTTGACTCCGTCCTGGCATTAAAAAAAAAAAAAGTCAAGCATGAAAAGAATAACCCACAACAAAATATGTGGTAACAGTTAAGAGAAACATGAATTAAACAAAACTGTCACACGCTAATGCTCTGGTGGTACACAAGGTCCCCACCCTGTGCACTGAGCACCATCACCTACCCCAAAGTCACTGAGTTGGGAGCACACAGCACCTAAAGGAACATTAATTGGCTACCCAACATCACAGTCTTAATGCCCAGCCATTTATGGAAAATTAACATTACATGAAAAAGCACAGAGTTTTCCTTTATACCAGGAGACAGACTCACAAACAGCAATTGAAGTCAGTAGACACTAAATAGTAAGTGTGATGGCTGTCAGTGCAATTCAGTAACAACTGCTCACTGGACATTATTGACTTGCTGCATTCTTATAACTAGCTGTTGAGAGATTACCTACACTAAGAGCACTAATTACAGGTACACAGTCAGATAATTAAAAACAAAAATGTCCTTACTTATTAGCTTAAGTTTATGAAATTGAACATTTTCTAAATCTATTTTTTTCCATTAGTTCTATTTAGCATTGGCATTTCACTCATCCTAGACAGTGAAAATGGATTGATCAGTTTCAATTTTGTTTAGTTTCACATTCTGGCTTCTTGTACCATGCTGCAAACATTAAAAATTAGCAAATCTAAACAAAAGTATTTTATTTAAATGTTGTAAAAAAACCCAAAACAATCTTGGTTTTACAAAACCTAAATTAACCTGATAGTGTTCCTTTAGCAATAGTACACTGAATGCTTTGTTAACAGAACTTACAAACTTACATCAACTCTGAAGTCCTCCAGTCTCTTAAAGTTACAAAGGTATTCCTGCAGTTTGGGGTCAATGGGTAGAGTTTTGGATTGAGAGTATTTCAGATAAGCCCAAAACTTTTCTAATCCATAAAGCTGACCTAATAGCAGAAAAGATCATTGACAATTTTACAAGTTACAAAAAAGGAGTATTAAGTACCTAACTGTAAATAGGTAATTTCTCACAATTCCCCCTATCTTTAGAGAGCCTTAAGAAATGGGAATTACCAGATTCATAGTCTTTTTTTGTTTCTTCTTGGAAATCCTTGAAGATCTCTTGTCTGAATTTTTTTTCCAAACCATAGCTGTAAAATCTAAACAAGCATTCCAATCCATACCTGCAAACAGAGAATAATGATTTAAGTGCATATTACACTTCCTCAAGGGATGTAAATGTTCTGTCCTTCCCCTTTACACTTGAGTAAAAATTAAATACAATGGTTTAAACTTTCTTTCCTACCCATCTGATCCCTTCCTTCCCTCCATCCATTTTTACTTACTTCTAAATTTCTTTCAGTGTTGTAAGTATTCAAGGAGTCAAATAAAAGAACGGCTCTTATAAAAACATACTACTGACAATGGGTCTCAGATGGTCCCTCAGCTCCCACAATTGTGTGTGCAGCCCAGTGGAAGACAGGTTGATGCTTTGTTTTCCTATAGATTGATATTTTTAACTTTGCAGTGAGGAAACGTGCAGAATACTTTAAAGATGCCAAGAGCTCGTTGACTTCATTCTCTACACATTTTCCTCCACTTTGAACCAAGTGCTTTGTGGAATAATCTCCACTTCTAACATGTCAGTCACTTGAATCCTTGAGCTTCTGGAGATGTCAAACATATGGAATCTGTAGATGCTAAGCAAGGACTTCAGATTTTCTTTATTCCTTGATTACTTGGAGACATTCTCAACAAGATTTTGCACTCAAACCTTCCATGGCACACCCCCTTAAAACACAGTGTAATTGTTTGTTAAACTCCAACAATATGCTTGTCACTGGTACAAGACAAATAGTCTCTGCCTTCTTGCTTACAGTCTAAAAAATTAAGACAGCGTCTTAAACAAGTTCCTTGAAACCAATGAACTGCCGTTTTGTA
Organism: Emys orbicularis; assembly: GCF_028017835.1. Taxonomy (NCBI): domain Eukaryota; kingdom Metazoa; phylum Chordata; order Testudines; family Emydidae; genus Emys; species Emys orbicularis. The sequence goes on along the minus strand of NC_088687.1, from coordinate 47,099,291 downwards.
CATCTTCACTTCTCCCAAATCCAGGGAAATCTATCTAAACTCAAAATCCCAGTTTTGAGGAAGTTATACCAGAGAAATATTATTGGAATATTTTTGTTGTTTTTCTAGTAGTCTGAACAAACAAGAAGTTTTCCTCTTTTTCTGACTCCCTATATAGCTGTGAGCAAATTATTATATAATCTATATATATTTTAAATAAGGTCTACCTTAAGCAGAAGTTACGAACCAGATCCAGAAGTCACTTAGTGAAATTCTAGGTCCGTGTTATGCAGGAGATCAGACTAGATGATCCAAATGGTTTCCTCTGGCCTTAAAAATCTATGAATCTAAGCAGCAGCAGCAGCATCTCTACCTCATATTCCTCACAGTCAGTAAAATGGGTAATACTTACTCTGCCTTCCTTATTGTGAGGATTAGTGTTGATGTAACACTTTCCAATTACAAAGGTGAAGTAGTAGTATATACTACATTAAAGGATTTGGAAGAAGCTCTATCATGTGCAGGGGAAAAAAATCTTTCATGGATAAATCACAACTAGCGTGATCAGATCCTACATCCTACTTTCAGTATTATACCAATTCTCCAATTCTAAGCACTGCAAAAAATATGAAGACCGCTGTTTGAACAAATGGAAAAAAAGAGCTATAGACTATTGAGCTACATGGAAAGAATGAGCCAAGAAACTGTTTATACCACAAAAACTATTATCATGCAATTGTGCATTCCCTGCAGAGCCAAAACATCCTGTAAGTATACATACCAATAACTCACTAAACTGTCCTAAATATCAAAGTATCTGAACACTTAATTTTATAAAATACCAAATTGATAGTCTATTTTGTCATACTCTCTCTCCATTTCCAAGAATAGAAGGGATGTGTTTTTCTTCTTCTATTATCTTAATTATGGAAAAGGACAAATAGATGGGTTTTGCATTTTGTCTTGAGGACTTGTAGGGTTTATAGTCATTTTAGATCATTCAAAAAAGGAGTGTGGAGAGTTCCATCATCCTTGCAGCTATGTCGGGGCAGAGGGTGGAAGAGAGCACATGCACCAGGCCTTGGTAATTTAAAGCCAGAACCTTAAAACCTGACTGACTGATGAGCAGTCAGTGAAGTGACCAACACACCAGATGGATGTGTTCTTGTCAGCTTTGTGTTGCTCAGTAGGCAGGCTGCTGTGTTCTGGAACAACTGCAGTTTCCTCAGCATCTGCAGTTTCATTCCCAGATACAGTGTGATACAGGAAGTCTGGACTTCAACGTACAGGTTGCTGTGGCCTACAATTCATAAATCAAGATAAGGTGGAGTGTCCTGGACAACAGTAGGCAGAAGCAGTTCATTCTGGCTATTGTTATTTGGGTAACCAGCATCAGCAAGTTCAGCAAGACTCAGGCTGCATACCAATTTGATGATGGGAAAGCCTCTCGCTGACTGGTAAGGCATTAACTAGTTCCTCAGAACATTTCACTCTCCTCATCAGCATTATCTACGGTACTTGTCCAGTTTTGCTTCAGTCAGCTGTTCTTCATCCAACAGCTGATCTCATTCAGGCTCAGGGACAGCTAGGAAACAGAACTTATCTTTATTTCATAAGCACACAGTAGGGCTGGGTGTGTCTCCATAGTGCTAGCTTTTAAAATCATGGTCTGACAGACAATAAATAGGATTTTGGAGAGCATAGAGCTTTGGGGATTTTCACATATAAGCTCTGGATGTGCACTTCCCATTTCCCAACACAATCCTCTGAATTCAGAGAGTGAGGAATAGGAACCATACTATCATTCTAATGCCCTATTATATCTTTGAAAGTGAGCTAGCAACATTCCATACAATATTCTAGGACCGCATGTACCTTCTGCCAAATCTTTTGAAGAACTTGGAAATCACACTAAATTGTGGCGGGTGTACTTTACATCTAACTCCCCATACATCAGAGACATCTGTCACCAGATTTAAGAGCAGTCAAGGACCTAGCAGAGTTTAATTACTTTTGGAGTTGTATCTGATAGCAAAAAGATCCATCATCACTGGATGACCCTCTCAAAGATTTACTTTGCTACAAAACTTCTGCTCATGGTGGCCTATGATTCTGTGATTTATTGGGTAGTATGACTTTTTCCTCTTTTTTAAAATGCTGGTCAGATGCACCAATGAGGAAGACATTTTTATCTGAGATAAACCATTCCCAAAGACTTGCTGCTTCTTGATATAATAACAGAAGACAAAATTCTTCTGGGATTTTAACAGTACATTACCACTATGTTACCTGTGAAAACCTGTCCCAACTTACATTTGATCAGAGGAGCAACATTCAGCGAGCAATTTACAGGCCCAAAAATTGTGCGCGCCATATGACCTCCATCAGTCTGCAAAGGTCTTGGGTCACCAACAGGCCCAGATGAGTATCCTACAACCTAAACTACGAATGTCCATTTTAACAAAGACAGAACTGATAGTGCAAAGGAAATCTCCAGCAAAACATGGTCTAGATGGGATCATCACACTGGAAAAATGACAATTTCCAGAGGAGTCCAAATCCTGTCTAGATTGAAATAATGCATTTAGAGAGGAAATTCAACCAGCTTTTCTTTTGCTCCTGGAATCCAGCTGGGGGTCTACTTTTTCTTGAGCCCTTATGATAGCAGCGAAGAGGATACCATAGGGAAAAGACTACACAGATTTCATCATCCAAGGGGATGTATTCAACATCAGATGATGACAACAGACAAATTAATGGATTTCATTTGTATGACTTAGATCAGACATTGGTATTGATGACTCAAGAGTTTTTGATCCGACTTAGCTGTTCCGTCCTCTTCTAAAGAACCTTGAGATTCCTATCCCTCTCACTTCAGACTTAGGGTGGAAAGAGTGCAAAAGCACACAGCTGTGAGGTGAATGCCCAGATCTCCAAGGCATTTTTGGCTTTGGGCACATTGGTCCATTAAAGGATTACTGCTGTAGTGAATAATGTAAAAAGTGATTACTTTCCACTTGTACTATGACAAAGACCCAAGTTTACCAAGGCTTAGAATGTCATTGGTCTACCTAAACTTTAACCTACTGTACACTGACAGTAGAATATTAAAAAAATAGAAAACGATATAAGTGTAGCACAACAGAACATAATGAGGATGTGCTTGGGGACAGACCTTTCTATACTCACAGAATGCTCGGATCTATGACCAATGCAGGGGTATCCCTTAACAGTTTTACTTCTACCCATGATTTTGTGGCTTGCAAGGCATTACACATGATTTTTAGAGTATGAAATTAAGACAATTTGATGAAGAAGAAACTTTTGATCTTTTCGAGATTAAGACATCATATGTTTTGAATCATAGCAATGTCAAGTCAAAGGTATTGATAGCCACAGGGCAATTACTCCCACAAAAGAGAATTCTTCTGTTGTGCAGAGACAGAATAGCAACTCCTCCGTACTTCTGGCAAAGAACGTGTGACCAGAAAAAAAAGAGACATTAGTGGGGCTCTTCTACCCTGCTAATTCCCAGTTGCCATGTCAGCCTCTAGTGCCACTGGCATCCAATATAACTTATAGAAACGCTTAGGGTACTCTAATTTATACTGGGGTGTTCACACCAGCACACAAACACCTCAGAACTGGGAGGAAACAAAGGTATTAAAACCATACAGTAGCAATTTTCTTTATTATATAGTGCTCCTGGAGGAGAAGAAATAAATTTTCACCAATTTTAATTAATCAAGGGGTTAAATAATTAGGTTGGCTTACAATTCACACAATAGCCAAATTTGAATAAAATTTATTTTGAATTTCATAGAGTCTAATGATCAATAATTGGGGATCTGACATCATGGTATGTCTAATGTCATCTATAGCAGCATTACTATTATTTGATTGTTTACACTTTTCTAATTTGCTAAAACTGCGTTTGTTATTAAAGAAACTTGAAGACTAATTTTGAAAATGCTACAAAGAGTCAAATTGATACTATAAAAGGTTCAAGTTCTTTAAAGTTACTCTGAACACATGGACCCCCATTTCTTAAAATGAAAGGTAGAAAGAAACCCAAATTATTCAAAACTTACAGAATAAATGTAATACCTGTAGTGTTCTTTTGCATCATCTAGAGCAAGCTGTCTGAATTCCTCGTACATTTTCTTGTTAAAGTGATCTCTGAGAAAAAAGGACCAGAAACGAAAGAGTGTGTTCATTTCCTGGGATTGGCCAATTCCCAACCGTTTTCTCTCTGGAGAAAAAAAAAATCCAAACAATGACAAAACAGCTAGTTTTAACTATATAAATACACTATCAAATATAAACTGTTGGAAAAAAATCTATTTTTTATTAGTCGAATATACAATAAAAGTTCAGATGGTGTAAATATAAACTCTCCTCAAAAAACAGTTCAAAACAATTCTAGTTATTAAGTCAATTTGAATGAAGTTTCTAAATTCACCTAAATCAGTTAGATATTACTTGTCAAGCTGATATTTATAAGATCAGTTGTTCAAAATAGTCACTTAAAAAAAATAAGCAAACTCAAAGCCTAACAAATTTTTTACAAAAATTTAACCACTGACATGAAAATTTCAGTAATACAGCAAAGAACTGATGTAAAATGTATAAATGTTTTTTCCCCCTAAATTTCCATTGAATTTAAAAGAAAACCAACCAACCATATATAAATTGCTCCAAATTACTTTCTTTTACAACATGTAAGTGCTTACGTGATAAAAGTTACACATAAAATAAACATGCTCACAAAATCCATCAGAGATAATTTGGACTGCCTTTCCAAGCTAAGTTAAAGTGGGCACCAAATAATCATATAGACATTTTTCTTAAGAATACTTGGTTTACTATATAAAAAGCAGGCAAAGAAAAAAAAAGTGGAAAAATAGCATTATAATAATATCTGATTATTGCCAAGTAAAATTTCTGAGAACGTGTTTGGCATCTTACCAACTAGGCACCTTCGACGATATTTGTGGTACACTTGTTGTGTAAAGCCATTTTCCTTTAAAAGTTCATGAGAAGGATGCTGGAACTTGGGAAGTGAGTGAGGGGTACACCCATAACTTCCTGCTTTTGGAGCACCTTCTGAAGGTGAAGCATTTGAACTGCTGTTGAAACAAAAAATATTTGTAAAAACAATGAGGAGTACTTGTGGCACCTTAGAGACTAACAAATTTATTTGGGCATAAGCTTTTGTGGGCTAAAACCCACTTAATCAGATGCATGGAGTAGAAAATACAGTAGGAAGATATATAGAACAGTACATGAAAAGATGGGAGTTGCCTTACCAAGTGTGTGTGTTTGTGGGGGGGGGTGTCGAGACAATTCAATTAAAGTGGGCTATTATCAACAGGACGAAAAATCACTTTAGTAGTGGTAATCAGGGTGGCTCATTTCAAACAGTTGACAAGAAGGTGTGGGTAACAGTAGGGGGAAATTAGCATGGGGAAATTAGTTTTTAGTTCTTGTAGTGACCCATCCACTCCCAGTCTTTATTTAGGCCTAATTTGATGGTGTCCAGTTTGCAAATTAATTCCAGTTCTGCAGTTTCTCGTTGGAGTCTGTTTTTGAAGTTTTGTTGTTGAAGAATTCATAGATTCTAGGACTGGAAGGGACCTCGAGAGGTCATCGAGTCCAGTCCCCTGCCCTCATGGCAGGACCAAATACTGTCTAGACCATCCCTGATAGACATTTATCTAACCTACTCTTAAATATTTCCAGAGATGGAGATTCCACAACCTCCCTAGGCAATTTATTCCAGTGTTTAACCACCCTGACAGTTAGGAACTTTTTCCCTAATGTCCAACCTAAACCTCCCTTGCTGCAGTTTAAGCCCATTGCTTCTTGTTCTATCCTTAGAGGCTAAGGTGAACAAGTTTTCTCCCTCCTCCTTATGACACCCTTTTAGATAGCAGATTTCAGGTATCATGTCCCCCCTCAGTCTTCTCTTTTCCAAACTAAACAAACCCAATTCTTTCAGCCTTCCTTCATAGGTCATGTTCTCAAGACCTTTAATCATTCTTGTTGCTCTTCTCTGGACCCTTTCCAATTTCTCCACATCTTTCTTGAAATGCGGTGCCCAGAACTGGACACAATACTCCAGTTGAGGCCTAACCAGTGCAGAGTAGAGCAGAAGAATGACTTCTTGTGTCTTGCTCGCAACACACCTGTTAATGCATCCCAGAATCATGTTTGCTTTTTTTGCAACAGCATCACACTGTTGACTCATATTTAGCTTGTGGTCCACTATAACCCCTATATCCCTTTCTGCCGTACTCCTTCCTAGACAGTCTCTTCCCATTCTGTATGTGTGAAACTGATTTTTCCTTCCTAAGTGGAGCACTTTGCATTTGTCTTTGTTAAACTTCATCCTGTTTACCTCAGACCATTTCTCCAATTTGTCCAGCTCATTTTGAATTATGACCCTGTCCTCCAAAGCAGTTGCAATCCCTCCCAGTTTGGTGGTATCTGCAAACTTAATAAGCGTACTTTCTATGCCAATATCTAAGTCGTTAATGAAGATATTGAACAGAGCCAGTCCCAAAACAGACCCCTTGCTACTTTTAAGTCTGTTATTGAGTGTCCAGGGAGATTGAAGTGTTCTCCGATTGCTTTTTGAATGTTATAATTCTTGACTTCTGATTTGTGTCCATTTATTCTTTTGCGTAGAGACTGTCCCGTTTGGCCAATGTACATGGCAGAGGGGCATTGCTGGCACATGATGGCATATATCACATTGGTAGATGTGCAGGTGAATGGGCCCCTGATGGTGTGGCTGATGTGGTTAGTTCCTATGATGGTGTCCCTTGAATAGATATGTGGACAGAGTTTGCAATGGGGTTTGTTGCAGGGATAGGTTCCTGGGTTAGTGTTTTTGTTGTGTGGTGTGTAGTTGCTGGTGAGTATTTGCTTCAGGTTGGGGGGCTGTCTGTAAGTGAGGACTGGCCTGTCTCCCAAGGTCTGAGAGAGTAAGGGATCATCCTTCAGGATAGGTTGTAGATCCTTGATGATGTGCTGGAGAGGTTTTAGTTGGCGGCTGAAGGTGACGGCTAGTGACGTTCTATTACTTTCTTTGTTGGGCCTGTCCTGTAGTAGGTGACTTCTGGTAAACCTTCTGGCTCTGTCAATCTGTTTCTTCACTTCAGCAGGTGGGTACTGTAGTTTTAAGAACGCTTCTTAGAGATCCTGTAGGTGTTTGTCTCTGTCTGAGGGATTGGAGCAAATGCGGTTGTATCTTAGAGCTTGGCTGTAGACAATGGATCGTGTGATGTGGTCTGGAGGAAGCTGGAGGCATGTAGGTAAGTATAGCGGTCAGTAGGTTTCCGGTATAGGGTGTTTATGTGACCATCGCTTATTTGCACTGTAGTGTCCTTGAAGTGGATCTCTTGTGTGGACTGGTCCAGGCTGAGGTTGATGGTGGGGTGGAAATTGTTGAAATCCTGGTGGAATTCCTGAAGGGCCTCTTTCCCATGGGTCCAGATGATGAAGAGGTCATCAGTGTAGCACAAGTAGAGTAGGGGCATTAGGGGACAAGAGCTGAGGAAGTGTCAGCCATTAAAATGTTGGCATACTGTGGGGCCATGCGGGTACCCAGAGCAGTGCGCTGACTTGAAGGTATACATTGTCCCCAAATGTGAAATAGTTGTGGGTGAGGACAGAGTCACAAAGTTCAGCCACAAGGTTTGCCGTGACATTATCGGGGATACTGTGTTATTGCACAAACACCACATTTTTTCAGGTTTAACATTAAGAAGTGCCAGCCATCTTGCATTAACTACTCCCAGAGCTGTTAGAATAGCATAGTTACCAAATGGCCACCATCACATTTGCATTGGCCCCAAGACATGTCCTCCCACTCACACCAACAAAAAAAAGGGATCACCAAACTTTGAGATAAAGTGCACAGGGAGAAATCTAGGATGCCAATGGCACAAAATTAAATACAAATCTATATGCCAAAAGCAAGGGAAAGTAGAGCAGCAGCCTAGGACAGAGAGGACCAAGAGTTAGGGTTGCCAACTTTCTAATCACAGAAAACTGAACACCCCTACCCCGCCCCTGTGCCTTTTCCAAGGCCCTACCACCCATTCACTCCATCACCCCTCCCTCCGTCGCTCGCTCTCCTCCACCCTCACTCACTCGCTCATTTTCACCGGGCTGGGGCAGGCAGTTGGGATGCAGGAGTGGGCTCAAGGGATGAGGTGTTTGGGGTACGGGAGGGGGCTCTGGGCTGGGGCATAGGGTTGGAATGCGGGAGGAAGTGGGGGGTGTGAGCTCCGCAAGGGAGTTTGGGTGCAAGGGGGGGCTCAGGGTTGGGGTGCAGGCTCCGGGCGGTGCTTACCTCAGACGGCTCCCAGAAGCAGTGACATGTCCCTTAGGCTCCTAGATAGCGGGGTGGAAAGGGGGCTCTGCACAGTGCCCCTGCCCGCAGGTGCTGCTGTTCCTGGCCAATGGAAGCTGCGGAGCCCCCATGTCCGCCCCTATGCCTAGGAGCCTAAGGGACATGTCGCCACTTCCGGGAGCTATATGGAGCTGGGTAAGGAGCCTATCTGTGCCGCCAACCAGACTTTTAGCGGCCTGGTCAGCGGTGCTAACTGAAGCTGCCAGGGTCCTTTTGACTGGGTGTTCTGGTCAAAAACTGCACACCTGGCAACCCTACCATGGGTCGATTGCGAAAGAAGTGGAGGGAGCTAGAAGCTAAAGTAGAGATGGCGGAGTGGGCCGCTGTTGACCACCTCCAGAGCTTGCTGGGTCACCTAAAAAGATAGCAACAAGAGCTAGAGGATACAAGTACCTCCTAGCGGAAGATTGATTAGTTGATAGAACTGAACAGGAATTAGTCCAGTTAGGGTGTAGGCAGAGAGAGAGAGAGAAACAGCAGTGCTTAATGCTGAAGCAGGACTTTAGCCAGGCTTCAGGCAGACAAGGAGGCCAGGAAACAGAGGCTGATGGTAGAGCCGTGAGTTCAAGGAGGTACAATGGGCATCCAGGCAGAGACTTGAACTCAGTGGGATACAGTGGAGACCCAGACAGTACATCAGCAGCAGGCCAGAACACGTGAGAGGCCAACAGTGCAAATAGTGGTCCTTTGGGGAAAGGGAAATAGGACACCCGTTTTATGGCTCCCATCATGAGGGCTGGAGATCAGAATTACTGGCGGCCGCAGAATGAGAGCTACATGTAGTTCAGTGAGGGCAAGTCTACACTAGAGGGCAGCAGCGGTGCAGCTACACTGATGCAGCTGCGCTACTGTAGCACATCTGGTGAAGACACGCTATGCTGATGGGAGAGCACTCTCCCGTCGGCGTAATTACTCCACCTCCACAAGAGCGCAGAAGCTATGTCTATGTGAGAGCATTTCCCACCAACATAGCACCAGTGTGGACAGCGCTTAGGTCGATGTAACTTACGTTGTTTAGGGGAATGTCTTTTTCACACCCCTCAGCACATAAATTACATCAACTTAAGTGGTTGTGTAGACCAGCCCTGAGAGAAAGACCTGACTGTGGAAGATCAGGACACTTGCAAGGAAAGGTCACCTGATCTTGATAGTCAGTGAGCCTGAGGGAGAATTAGAGACTGCATGCAGAGACTTTGAAACCCTGGAGAAGATGATGAGGGTCTATATAGACTGATTGGTCTTGAAGATATGAATTGTAATACTGGTATTAAGGACTGTGCAGAACTTGGGGAATCCAGGTATATATGAATGAGTTTATATGGAATTTTTTTTGTTTTGGGTTAGGGGTGAGAGCAGTCCAGATGTGGCCTCACAGCTCAGGGAAAAATTCTGCCTGTGAAAGAGGCAGGTTTTTCCTGAAAAAGGCAGAGAGGTATGTCACAGGGTAGCTGGCCCTAAAACTGAAATAGGTCTAGCTCCTCTGTGCCCGAACAGGTGCTCCCTGTTGGCCCAATTAAGGGGGCAGTGCTGCACCTGGGGCTAACAGTTGATGTGTCTCCTTGTATTCTCTCTTCACTGTTTCCCTGCTATTCTTTTGTATTTTATTCTCACTTCTCTTTCCCCAATCCCTTTTTCCTTTCTTGCTGTATTCCTTGTCCACCAGTCCTCTTCATTTGTAAATACGTTTTGCATATTCACATACTTCTCACCAATAACTGTTCCACTGGCTCTATGCACTGAATAAATCACAGCAAATTATTCCATGATAAAAATTACTACCTCACAGATGATGTTCTTGGCCTGTGATCTCTGGAATCCATTACCCAACCAACATGGCATTCTAGCGGAGGGTTTGTACTATGTCGTGTTTTTCTTTTTCTTGGAATCTAAGAAAACAAATGCAACATTGCAAAGTATTTCACTGATGTAACTGCAGTCACTTTCTGAAAACGGGAAAATCACAAGTGATCAGGTAAGCTGCTATTTCCCCCAAACTACAGCTCAAGGTTTCATGTTGCGTATAACACATTGTGAAGTCATAAAACTCCAGGATCATAACCCAAGAACCAGTCTTAAACAGAAATTCAATGTCTTTGGATATTTTGCCTTTTCATTATGGAATTTCTAATGATATTTACCCAACTCAAAGATGCCATTTCTCAGAACCGGAGAAAACATCAGTAAGATAAGTTGTTTAAAACAATATAAGCCACCCCCCGTTACAGAAAGTGAAGATAACTAACAGTACTGTTGCATTATGTTAATAAAAAAGTTTGACCTGATGAAACTTTATGCACAAGGTTTTTCTGTTTACCTTTACATCAATGGATCTTGTTTCTTTAACAACAGGATAGAATCTTGGCGTTTTGTTAGGATCTTGTAACCTTGGGGTACGAGGTGTTTTGGGTGTTCTGGCAGGATGAACTCTTGGAGATTCTGGGACTGCTGTTGGCAGTGAACGAGCCATTGTTGTTGGAGGTACTTCTACAACACCAAACAATTTGCAAGCTAGCTCATCTGTTAAATCTGTAAATAGAAAAAGAGACTTAGATTGCTAACATACATGTATGCAGAAGTATTTCATTTTCAGTTGACATTTAATGGACAGACACAGAATATCTTTGAAATTCATTTGTATTCTGCCTAAAAATTTCGACATTAATTAACAAAGGACAAAGTATGAGTTTATTGATGCAGCCCATATTGCTTAACCTCAATCTAAATTAACTCAATTTATGTAGTTTGGGTTTTAAAAGCTCCTGTTAATCAAGACATACAAAACTCACTGGAAAAAAGAGAGTTACCTTTTCAGTAACTGGAGTTCTTTGAGATGTGTTGCTCATGTCTATTCCACAATAGGTGTGCGTGCTCGCCACATGCACTGCTTCCGGAAGTTTTAACCCTAGCAGTACCCGTAGGGGAGCGCCCTAGCAACCCCTGGAGTGGCGCCTCCATGGCGCGGTATAAGGGGAGCTGCACGCTCCCCCCACCCTCAGTTCCTTCTTGCCAGGCAACTTTGACAGAGGAGGAGGGTGGGATGTGGAATAGACATGAGCAACACATCTCGAAGAACACCAGTTATGGAAAAGGTAACTGTCTTTTCTTCTTCGAGTGATTGCTCATGTGTATTCCACATAGGTGATTCCAAGCTATATCTGTTGGAGGTGGGAAGGAGTTCACAAACTCTCGGGATGGAGAATGGCCCTGCCGAACCCGCCGTCCTCCCTGGTCTGAGAGACAATCGCATAATGTGAGTTGAACATGTGAACTGAAGACCACGTGACAGCCCTACAGATGTCCTGAATGGGGACATGGGCCAAAAAGGCAGCCGACGAGGCCTGCGCCCTAGTTGAGTGCGCCTTCACAATTGGTGGCGGAAGGATTCCCGCCAGGTCATAACAGGTACGGATGCATGAGGTGATCCAGTTGGAGAGCCGCTGAGTGGAGATCGGCCGACCTTTCATGCGCTCGGCCAAGGCGATGAACATTTGCGAGGACTTTCTGAACGACTTATTACGCTCCAGGTAAAAAGCCAGAGCCCATCTCACAACCAGTGTGTGGAGGCGGCGTTCCTCACTGGACGCATGGGGCTTGGTGCAAAGGACCGGCAGAAAAATGTCCTGACCCATGTGATAGGCAGAAACCACCTTCGGGAGGAAAGAAGGGTGTGGGCAGAGCTGGACCTTATATTTATGAAGCACCGTGTACAGGGGCTTGGAGGTCGGGGCCCTGGGTTCCAAGACCCGCCTAGCCAATATGATCCCAACCAGGAAGGCCACCTTCCAGGAGCATGTGGCTAACAGCTCAAATGGGGGCCCCATGAGACGGGCCAACACCAGGTTTAGGTCCCACTGCGGGACTGGGGGCCTAACATACGGGAACAGACGATCCAACCCCTTAAAGAACCGGCCTGTCATAGCATGGGAGAATACCGCGTGGCCCTGCACCGGCGGATGGAAGGCCGATATGGCCGCCAGGTGCACCTTGACTGACAAGGGCGCCAGGCCATGGCCTCTAAGATGAAGGAGGTAGTCGAGAATAAGTTGGATCGGGGCGGACACCGGGGAAACGCCCCGCTCGTCCGCCCATCTGGAAAACAGAGACCACTTTGCCAAGTAGGCTCAGCGCGTGGAGGGCCGCCTGCTTTCTAGGAGGATGCGCTGAACCCCTTCTGAGCACGTCCTTTCCTCCCTACCTAACCATTAAGCAGCCACGCCTTGAGGTAGAGTGCCGCTAGGTTGGGGTGGAGGAGGTGGCCCTGGTCCTGGGAGAGCAGGTCCGGGTGGGATGACAATGGCCATGGCGGGGCGACCGCCAGGCCCGTGAGGGTCCCGTACCAATGCTGCCTGAGCCATGCCAGGGCAATCAGAAGGACCTGGGCCTTGTCCGTCTATCTTTTCCAGGACCTTGCCGATCAGCAGGAACGGGGGTAAGGCATCGAGAAACTGGCTTGACCAGGCCAGGAGGAAGGCATCGGAGATAGCGCCCCGTCCCAGCCCCGGAGCAGAACCAGGGACAGCAATGGTTCTGCCTAGTCGCGAACAGGTCCACCTGGGGAGTTCCCCACACTTGGAAAAGTCTGTGCACCACCTCTGGGTGGAGAGACCACTCGTGCTGAGAGGAGAAGTCCCTGCTCAAGCAATCCGCCCATGCGTTCCGGGCGCCCGGCAGATGGAAGGCCTGTAGGCAGATGTCGTGGGCTATACAAAAGTCCCACAGCCTGAGGGCTTCGTGGCAGAGGGCAGAGGATCAGGCCCCGTCTTGCCTGTTGATGTAGAACATCACGGCCGCATTGTCCGTGAGGACCCTGACCATCCGGCCCTCCAGGTGTGAGCAGAAGGCCACACACACCAGCCGTACCACCCTGAGCTCCTTGACGTTTATGTGGAGAGTCAGATCCTGAGCCAACCACAGATCTTGCTTCTGAACGTTCCCCACATGGGCCCCCCCATCCCAGGTCCGACACGTCGGACACCAGTTCCAGCGACAGGGCCCTGCCCCTGAATGGGACCCCTTGGAGCAGGTTTCTTGGGGAGGACCACCACCGTAGGGAGGTGATCACTGGCTTGGGCACTGTGAGGACTTAGTCCATCCTGTCCCTGGCCTGGGAGAACTCCGAGGCCAACCAGAGCTGGAGGGGCCTCATCCTGAGTCTGGCATGACAGACCACATACATGCACGCTGACATGCAACCCAAGAGCTGGAGGCACGCTGTCTGTCTGTCACCAGAAACCTTGTGACCGTGTCGATGAGCCCCTTCAGGGTCTCGAACCTGTCCGGTGGGAGGGAGGCTCTTCCTAGCCTTTTTGGCGTGTCCCGTGGACAGGGAGCGGTGCTGACTAGTCGATGGCGCCGAAGGGTCGCCGCACACTGACACCGCAGTGCCCGTTACCGACTCGGAGCAGTGCGCCAGAGCCGGGGTCAGCGCCGACTCCATCAGAATAGCCCGGAGCCTAATGTCCCTTTCTCTCTTGGTCCGAGGCTTAAAACAACTTGCAAATCTTGCAGCGATCGCTGAGATGGGTTTCCCCCAAACAGCATAAACAGTTTGCATGCAGATCACTCACTGGCATAGATCACCTAGAAGTGTCGCACAACTTAAAACCCAGGGCACGGGGCATGCCCCGGCCCGGGTGCTCTAGATAAACTAAACTAACTAAACGTACCATACGCTGAATGAACAACAGTTTTGGGGATGAGCTACAGCAAAGCTGGAGCAGAGCAGTTCCAAAGCACCTTCACTGGTGGCAAGGAGGAACTGAGGGTGGGGGGAGCGTGCAGCGCCCCTTATACCACGTCATGGAGGCACCACTCCAGGGATCCTATGGGCTCCCCTACGGGTACTGCTAGGGGAAAAACTTCGGCACCGGTGCATGTGGCGAGCACGCACATCTATTGTGGAATACACATGAGCAATCACTCGATGAAGAACTATTATGACTTATAAAGAAAGTTAAGAAATTCAAAATTTCACCTCAAACTGCCTTTCTTAAACTATATTCACTGCTAGAAGCTATATCTACATCTTGCAAATCTCTTGCCTTGATTACTGTAACTTTCTGTCCCGACTACCAAATCCAGTTTATCCAAAATGTTTCAGTTAAATCAGGGGTAGGCAACCTATGGCACATGTGCCAAAGGCGGAACGCGAGCTGATTTTCAGTGGCACTCACGCTGCCCGGGTCCTGGCCACCGGTCCGGGGGGCTCTGCATTTTAATTTAGTTTTAAATGAAGCTTCTTAAACATTTTAAAAACCTTATCTACTTTACATACAACAATGGTTTAGTTATATATTATAGACTTATAGAAAGAGACCTTCTAAAAACTTTAAAATGTATTACTGGCACGCGAAACCTTAAATTAGAGTGAATAAATGAAGACTCGGCACACCACTTCTGAAAGGTTGCCGACCCCTGAGTTAAATCACCACAGGAGATATCCAAGATCAGAAAAGGCTTTTATAGGAAAGGGCAGACTGGTGATTTTAGAAAAGCAACAGTAAAAGGATTTAGGAAGAGACTAAGTTAGGGGAGAAAAAGAAGAATAAAAAATGTACTACAAAAATAAGCTGAACATATTTTAAGAAAACAGAAAAATGTCAGTGATTTTCTATCAAGCCTTCTATAAAACACTTCTTACATAAATGTTTAAAAAGAGAACATTACTTAAAAGCTTGTTGAAGTTCCAGTATTTCTATGGCTTGAGCTCATTACAAGAAAACTGTAATGTTGCTAACAGTCATGAAGATATATAGGATGGGGAAAATATATTGCGCACACAAAAAAAACTATGGAGAACATGGTGACTAATGCTGGATTTATGTACATTTTAACAAAAAGTTTTGCTTTCTTTTTGTTTGCATTTTAAGCAAAAAGTATAATAATTTTAGAATCAGATAGATAATCTGTACTTTTTTCCCCTAGGAGCCAATGTTTTCCTGATTCCATTTCCCCTTCTATGTGTAACATAAGAACTAGTGAGTGTGTGTGTTCCTCTTTCTGCTGCCAGATGGAATTAGACTTACCTGTAAGAGGCAAGTTAGGTGCCTAACTTACTTAGGTCCTTTTGAAATACCACTAGGACCCTATCTACATCTTTAGGCTCCTAAAAATCTTTGAAAATCTGGCCCTAACATCCTTTATAAAATGCAGCCACTAGACTGAAATGTGGTCACACATCTGAACAATGGTAAAATTGCCAAAAGTGCTTCAGTGACTTTGGTGCCCAAGTTCTATTTTCAAACCTGACTTAGGCACTTCCTAAGTCTCAATGACTTTTGATGAGCTTCTGGTTCTCTTCAGCACCTAACTAATTTTGAAACTGGAACTTGGGCTCCGAAGTCACCTAAGCTCTTTTGACAAAATTTCCCCCAAATCTAATTCTATCCAGAGGCAGCTATGGTATACACATACCATTGTCTTACACAAAGAGGGAGGAAATTAATCAGAAAAGGTCTGTGTCTTGGGGCAGATGGGTATAAATTCTATCTAAAATTCTTAGATATCTCAAACTGGACAAGTACAAGTTGAAACACAGGCCTGTATATACTGAGATATTCAAAATCAGTGTCAAAACACGTACTACTTTGATTTTCAATATTATAATTCCTGATGTTTCTGTAAATTACAGTAGCAATTTAATGGAAATAAAACATTCATAAAACAAATTGTGAAGTTTTGATAACACTGTATTCATTTATGGAAACAGTGAATTATTCTAAAAACTACATAAGAACAGCCACAATGGGTCAAACCAATAGTCATTCTAACCAGTATACTGTCTTCCGACCGTGGTCAATGCAAGGTGCCTCAGAGTACTCCTGGGGGAATTCCATGCTACTCCACAGGCACAGAAGTCATGTTGTCCGCAGATTTCTTTGCTTCCCTGCAGAAAAATGACTTCTGAGGGGAAAGTCACAAGAGCAGTCATTCGCCCCACCCTGGCACCCCAGAGCAGCTGGCAGAGACAAATCAGTGGGGGAGGAGTGGAGGGAAGAGGGGCATGGGTGTGCATGTGTGGAGAGATGTCAATCACTGCTGGGGGGGCAGGGCGGGACAGAGGGGCGTGCGAACAAGAGAGACTCTGTCCCTCTTGCTTGCTATTGTGGCGCACCCAGTGTGGAGGGGCAGATCTAAGGGTTATTTGGAGGTAGGCCTAAGGCAGGCTTGTCCCCTCAGGCAGAGCTAAATGTAGCAGTCTGACTGCTTAGTTGTTTCCATTGTGTTAGTGAATAGTTCCCATTCTTAGTGAATTTCCCCAGGAGCATAAAACAGGTGTAAAAGTTTTAAGGCTCCTTTACATTGCCTGAGTGGTGTAAAGGAGCCTTATTGTAAAGGATAGTATGAGCTTATGGTGGTTTAGTGATTAGAACTGGTCTAAATTTTTGGACTGAAAATTTTTCCTATCAAAATGTGCTTCATGAACTGTTTACTACTGACCTTGCTGGAGATGGTCAGTAGCCAATATACATTGTGAGTTTGATTCCCCAGCCCTTACTTGCTCTTCAGTTGCCTATGATGTAATACTGAGCATATGGCTGAATATATTAGTTGACTAATAACTAGAAATAAAGGGTCACACTTAGCTACATTATTATTAGATAAAGGCAGTTTGGGGATTTCCCTCCAATGCTCCCCATCCCCGTTCTTCATCCAGCTCAGCAGTCCACCTGCATCCCTGCCTGTGTCATATCTCCCTGTGTACTATCACAGAATAGCAGAGATCATCCTGAGGCACTTTTGCTGATAGCTTAACTTTATAGACCTTTAGAGTGGTACAAGACACATCTTTTTGGTCAAGCACATGCTTGATTTAAAATCTTCAGTATGTTATTTATGGTTAGTTAAGGAATACAAGGTCAGGGGCAGTTACTCAAAAATATGCCAGCTAGTGGGTCTCCAGTGGGTCATCTTCAGCTGGGGATGGCAAGAGCGTAGCATGCTGAGCATACTCCTTCCCCCACCCTTCCTTGTTTCCTATGTAGGGATTGGCATGGGACAGTAGCCAGGACTCTTCTATACCAAGGGAATCCTCAGCTAGGAAGATCTATGTGCTTTCTGGCTTTTTTCCTGTGCGAGAGAGGTTAGATTAGCGTTCAGGATCTATTTTACTTATTGTGACTTTTTTCTACATCGTAGTTTAAATAAATTACCAAAACTGCAACAGGTATGATTATATTGTGTTATTTTGACAAAGAAAATATGCAGAATTTTAAAGTATTGTGTGCAGAATTCCCCCAGGAGTACTCAGAGTGAATGAACAGAACAGGCAAATCATTGAGTGATCCCTCCCATTATCCACTCCCAGCTTCTGGCAATCAGAAGCAAGGGACACCTGGAGCATGGGGTTGCATCTCTGACCATCTTGGCTAATAGTTATTGATGGACCTAACCTCCAACTAATAAAATTAAACTGCTTTTAAATCGTTATTGCGAGCCTCAATATTTCCTACCCAAGATAGGAGACAGCCTGGTAAGTTTAACTCTTTGATGTACTGTATAGCAATATGATAAAGCCAAATACAGTGATATGACAAATCCAAATTGTAAATGGATGTCTGTATCAAGTAGAAAAATATCTTTGGATTGTAAAATATTTATTTGTTCCTTAAAATCTAAATCCTAGTGACCATAATGCCTCACTCCAACAGCAGCTTTTGCTTTGCATATTGTAATGGCATGTTGCACCATAGAACACTTTCTGTTGGTCTGCAGTAGTAGTGAAATAACTGAAATTCTTGCTTATGTGTACTGATGCTGATGCACATTCATTTATTTTCCTGTATCAACATATAGTATGCTCTAATGCAGTACAGGCTAACAAAAATATCTTTTAGATAGAGCTTTGGTTAAAAACAAACCAACCAACCCAAACCCCCAGACTATAGTCAGAACCAAAATTAAAGCACATGAAGTTTCTTTAATGCAGGATTTCTTAAACACCCCCTCCAGCTTTCTGTGGGTGCCCTACAGAGCTCTGTCCTTGGTTCCTTACTCTTCTCCCGCTACACCTTATTGCTGGGTTCTCTCATCCAGAAACGAATTCAACTACCTCACAGATGATTCAGAGATCTATCTGTACTCCAGACCGGTTTCCTGCTGTCCAAACTAAATCTCAGCCTCTCTCTCTGACATCTTTTTGAGAATGTCTAGCTGTGAGCTCAAGCTCAACCTCAACATGGCTAAAACAGAGTTCTTACTCTTCCTCCCCCTAAGCTGTCCCCCTGCCTGACCTCCTTTCTGGATCACTGACACCACCACCATTCTACTCTGACTGAGGTGTATAACCTGGGTACCATCTTTGACTTGGGGCTCTCTCTAGAGCCTCACATCCAGGCTATGTCTAAGTCTTGCTGATTCTTTTTCATTTCTCAGATATGGCCCTTCCTATCCACCACACAGTTAAATCTCTTGTCCAGGCTCTCATCATTTTATGTCTCAATTACACAACATCCTTTTCTCTGGCTTTTACAAATGCCATCTTGCCCTGCTGGTAATGTTCTTTACAACAGCATTCTGAATGGTTTTGACCATGTCATCTTTCTCTTGCAGGATGGATTGATTTAAATCAAGGAGATATAAATTGCTGATTTAAATAATGATTTAAATCACCAAGTGGAAAGCTTCAATTTACATCAGATTTTAAACAACTTTTCCATTGGTTTTTCAATTGTTTTCTAAAGAAAGGTGCATTCTCACTGGTTACATAACCATTAATTTAGTTGATTTACAACTAAATAGAGGCTTTATACTAGATTTGGTACATCTTTTTGCTACCTCAAGTGGTATAGCATAACCATATACATTTATTTAAGCATATTTTCAGATTCTAATTGTACACATTTTTAGTATATTAGAAAATGGTGAATATTGCTTATTTACTAGATAACTTTTTGCTCAAGATTTGTGTCAAACTGCATTAAGATGGTAACTGGAATTTAATTAAATACAAAACAGAACAAATTTTTTTATTAAACAAAATAAAGCCCTTAATATAGTATGTGACCTCCTGTGCCACATTTATAAAGCCTGACTTTCTAAAAAGTATTTTAAGAGATTATAAGTAGTTTAAGCCTTAACATAGTTTGTATCAAATTCAGATTTCATTTTAAACAGGTTTACTTTTAAAAAGGAAAGCTTATTACAATTTAAGTAACAAAATAAAAAAAAAAACACCAATTTTTATCCATCCTGCTCTCTTTGCATCCCTTCACTGGCTCCCTCTTCTCTATCATATCAAACTAGTTACTTGTCTTTAATTTCAAGGCCCTTCATGATCTATCCCCACCCTCTCTGTCCTTCAGTATAAAAAAAGTCAACTTCCATCTCCAATCAGCCCATGTTGTCAGCCTCCATTGTGCACTTGTTAAATTTTCAAACAAGCATCTTTGGGCTCTCTCATGTGCCCCTCACGCCTGGGAGAAACTTCCTTTAAACATTGACAAAATTAACTCCTCATCCTTCAAAACTCTCCTGAAAACTCTACTGTGCTATGATGACTACAAAAATTTTTACAACGGTTGGGCTGCTGACGTGCTGAGACCATTGCTTATCATGCTGACCAGTACTGTCTCATTGTTTCCTTGTACTTCCCTGTCTGTACCCATCTGCTATCACTTGTTTTATATTTAGGTTATGAGCACTTAGGGGCAGGGACTGTCTTTTTGTTCTGTGTTGGTACACACCTGGTACAACGAGGTCCTGGTCCATGACTGGAGTTCTTAGTAATGAGAATAATACAAGTAACAAAAATAATAAAGAAAGTACAATTATATTACCTTGTTGTGACCTTGGAGGCCATGGAAGAACTTCCTGGTTTGGCTCAGGTGTAAGACTGTCAAACTCTTCTTTACTGATGAGATTTAGTTTCTTGAAGTTTTCAACCTCTTGCTGAATTTGAAGAGAAAATTTCACAATTACAAAAGTGACAATTGTGTATCAATCTAAAAACAGACAAGTTCACAGAACTGAGTTGCACCAGCATGCAACATGTCAAGCAGAATTCATTCACAATTGATCCTGCACAACCACAGTCCTTTCTGTTGACTTTGGGAGGTTGCACACAGCAAGCTTGTGAAAGAAAATGGAAGATGAAGCCACCCCTGGACATGTGCAATGAGCTTGGCTTATAGAAGCAAAGTGTGCGCCCCTTAGTATTGTTTGCAATGACCAAATTCATGAAACTAGAAAAAGTTACCCTACTTTATAAAAGAGGAACAGAACCCTCATTTTCCCAGTTTCTGTCCTGTGCCAAACCATCTTTCCTCTATAGTAAGGTGTGCACAGGAAGATTCTGGCAGTTTGGGCAGGGGACGAAGGAGTAGGCATCTCCTATTTACTCTATCTCTCCCCATTTCAACATTAAACACAAAGAATTTCAGGAGTAACTAGTAACTTTGGATGCCCAACTTGAAATTCCTTAAAGATGTCTGTTTTTTCAGAGGGTGGATGCTAAATACTTTCTGAAAAATGAGGCCTCTTTGAAGTATCTCAAGTTGGGAACCCAAAAATCAATGCACCCAAAAAATAATCACTAAGCACTTTTGAAAATCTTGACCAACAATTAAAAGAATGAGGTGGGAGAAAACATTTACCTCTCTATTCTTTCTACTGTCCTCTTGCAGTTTACTGTACAGTCTACAGACATCTTGCATTTTCGATCTTTATCTATTCCTTATTTTCTCCTATATTCTTTCTTCTTCTTTTCCCATCCTTGTATCTATTTCCCCTTTTCTTTAGTAACTCCCATTCTTTTGTCCTCTTTCCTTGTCCCATACTGAAATAGGGTCCTGCCACCATGATTTGCCTCAATCCAGTGCTCACCAAGGGTGGAAAAAATGGAAGTACAAACACTATCCTAAATACGATGGTAATCCAGCTCAGCTGCCTGTAAACTTGCCACTCACAGCCCTGCCCAAAGTCAGAAGTGGATCTGACAAGGAGCAGGGAGGACTAACTCACAAAGAGGGGTTCCTTGGAATGACTGATTAGTGAGCAACATGTGACAGGGCAGGAGTGGAGAAATCTGAGTTCCTGAGGTTCCAGCAGCTCAGCTAGCTTGCTACCACATTCACTGGCCAGCTACTTGGTGTAAAACCACCAGTGTGTTTAAAAATCCATTGGTTATAGATGGAGGTGTTTGTCCTTTAGGGACACAGGCAGGGGTGAAAGTAACTTAAAGGACTTACCGGTATGCCGGAGTCCTGAGTGGGGGTGGCCTCAACCGGAAGAGGTGTGACCTCAATGCAAAGAGGCGGGGCCCTTCAAGTTTTAAAGGCCCTGGGGCTCCAGCTGTGGCTGGGAGCCCCAGGACCTTTAAATCACCCCGGAGCTACCAGCTGCAGAGGCCGACACGGAGCTCTGGGCCCCTTAAATCACCACGGGAGCCCTGCCACCGCTACCCCGGGGCGGCAGGGCTCGGGCTCGGGCAGCGGTAGCCGTGGCAGGGCTCCGGTGGTGATTGAAAGGGCCCGGGGCTCCGGCTGCGGCGGGAAGCCCCGGGCCCTTTAAATTCCCGCCTGAGCCCGGCTGCCAGAGCTCTGGCGGTGATTTAAAGGGCCCGGGGCTCCCCGTAGCAGCTGGAACGCTGGGCCCTTTAAATCCCCGCCGGAGAAGCCGGTCCAGTCTGGCACGACATACCGGCTCTTGCCAGTACGCCGTGCTGTACCGGCTTACTTTCACCTCTGGACACAGGCCACCTTAGTAGTATTCCATATTATAGTATATGGACTAAACTTCTGCAGGTTCACTCCTGTTTTGTGGACCCACAGATGGGCAAGGAAATAGAAATATAGATTAAAATGAGGTTGTGGGTATTAAATCTGGCATTTTACTTGCACTTTCATGCAACCTAACTTTATAGATGATAAAAAAAATTGAAGATAAAATTTACAGTGCAATGACTTCAGTTTCATTCCCTCATACTCTACCCTACCCCCAAAACAGGGAAATCAATTTGTCTTTCCTATGAACACATTTAAAATTTTTATTAAATACAAGCTGTTTGAGCACATGTAAAGTCTGAATTATCTATTGTATACTCTTAGCATTCAAACACTACCCCACCAGCCTAAAATACCCTATTGTTTAAAACAAACTATTCCTTCACTGGCTTAGATCTAAGTTTGAGGGTGAAGAGATACATTTATCTTGAATTTAGCAACCTCTGCTACACCTAGGGTCTATAATAGAAAGCAAGTAATTAAATTGCAATCAGAAGTTAAAATTAAACAAAATAATTACAACACATACTATAGGTATACATATGATAATTATTTTCTATTTTCTTCCACCCAATTAGATTTTTGATAGTATAAGTAGCAGCAATAATAGTCAATTTTAGGCTTGTTTGGTCAAACATCTGTTTAAGTTGTATGACAGAAAAAATTACCTTTATGGCTGTAGAATCATTTTCACCCTGGTCCATCCATAAATCCTGTTCATAATAGTATAAACCATCATTAATAGCTTTAGCAAGTTCTGATGTAATTTTTGCACGAGACACATGGTTGCCAGTGCGATCTCCACCAGGATGTTTTCTCATATAAGGTGGTGTCTGTGTTACAATCAAAATTTTGTTTACATCGTGGTCATCA
This sequence comes from Emys orbicularis, assembly GCF_028017835.1. Taxonomy (NCBI): domain Eukaryota; kingdom Metazoa; phylum Chordata; order Testudines; family Emydidae; genus Emys; species Emys orbicularis. The sequence continues at coordinate 47,076,296 of NC_088687.1, read as the reverse complement.
ATTTCATAATCTGAATCATTGTCTGACCAATCAGTAAATGTATTTTTGCGACCTTCTATTTGTTCCATCTCCTCATCAAACAAAAAATCAAGCTCTTCTTGTTCTTGTTCCTGTGAAGGTGGGGCCTGCTGTTGCTGACTTGGTGTGTGCTCTAGTGTATGCACAGATTCCTGAATGAAGAAAGGTAACATATGACATTTTCTTTGGGAAACAAATTACTTGGTTATTCTGTTACTTCTTTTAATGGATACTGACAGGATCATCTCAATGGATGAAAACAACAAACCTTAAGAGGAACATTTTGAAAGGCATTTTCAAAGGCACAAATGGCTGTTAGCTGTCTAATTGCTGTTGACTTGCAAGGGTTTCTTAAGCTTAGTACAAAGACAAAAATTACAGTGCTAAGGTCCATAGAGAATTCTGACACCAGCTTTTCACTAAATTCTCTCTCACACTGTAAAACATATAATTTCTCAACAGAACCTAAACACCTCCAGTTGTGCCACTGCATATGGGCCCTATTTTAAGGCCCAGTTCATTTTCCAAAATTAAGAGTGGTCTTTCCTTCTACTTTTAAATACTCTTAAGATTCCAAATTAGGATAAATTATTACATATATATTATGTATATTGTAATATCAAGTTAGGTGATCCATGATAATATGAACAGTTCTTTGTTCAATATAATGGACAGTTTTATGATCTGGAGCAAATTTAGTTCATTCTGCTCATACAGACTGCAAGTATCCTGAGGAGTGTTAATTAGGCTTATGTGAAGGTATCAGCACTCCCTCTCACTACATAGCAGTGGTATACTGTAGTATTTCAAAAATATGCAAACAATGAATTTTTTAGGGGGGAGGTGTTTTAACATTTTATCAAGGTAGCTAACAGTACCTTTAGTTTGACTGGGGATGGACGATGCCTCTTTTTCACTTCTATCCAAGGCTCAGAGTCCAGATCTGGCAAGCTCGTAGACAATCCTTTAGACATTGTTTGAAGGTTACTTGTTTCAGTGCTTTTCTTTGGGCTTCCCATTCTTGGAGAACTTGGTGCAGACTCTAAAATTGTAAATTAGTTGTGTATTCAGGTTTTTCTTTTTTTTGTTGCATTAGAGATTTTACTTTCATTGTAGCTATAATTCCTATTTCTAATTAAGGTTTAAATATGACACTGATCAGAACAAATTAAAAAAAGACTCAATTACTTGCTATTCTATATTTTAAAGAACAGTTTACATTGGTGACTCCAGCATAAATTAAAAGTGCCTCTGACGGCCTGAGAGATGGAAGTTATCCATAAAACAAACAGCATGATTAGTGACAAATTCAGTGCTCTGTATTTGGCAGTGGTTCGAGCACTGCTAGAATATTGTGTGCAGTTCTTGTGACAACAATTCAAGAAGAATATTGATAGAGTTCAGAGAAGAGCCACAGAATGAACAAAGGATTAGAAAACAAGTCTTATAGTGACAAACTCAATGAGCTCAATCTATTTATCTTGAGAGAAAAGGTTAATGGATGACTTGATTACAGTCTGTAAGTACCTACATTGGGGTGTGTGGGGGGAAATATTTAATAATGGGCTCCTTCAATCTAGCAGAGAAAAGTATAACACAATCCAATGGCTGGAAGTCCAAGGTAGACAAATTCAGACTGGAAATGAGTAAAATTTTTAACCGTGACAGTAATTAACCATTGAAACAATACACTCAGGGTTGTGGTGGATTCTCCGTCCCTGACAACTTTCACATCAACATTAGATGTTTTTCTAAAAGATATGCTCTAGGAATTATTTTGGGGACGTTCCATATCCTGTGCTATACAGGAGGTCAGACTAGATGATCACAATGGTCCAATTTTGGCCTTAGAATCTATGAATTATTCTGAAATCAGTTTGAGGTGATCATCAGTCATACACTAGAGATGTAGTCCTATGGATAGGGATATATTACAGCTGGCTCCTTTGGGGAAATATATGTTTTAATAGAGTTAATGTTATAAAATATGACAAGCAAAGAAATTCAGTTTTAAATCTGAAACTGTCTTGACTCTCTACATCTTTCCATTTACCAAAGAGAAGGTAATCTTACAAAACATGCACATCTCTTGGAAAAACATGCAACCTTAACCACAAGTTTACTGTCTTCTGGCACACTGTGCCTTTCTAACTGCCAGCCTTGCAATTCCCATTCCAACTAGCAGAGTTGAATTTTATACTTGCTATTCCTACTATGAAATCAAATATTAATGAAAAATAAAATGCAGACTTGTTGGACTAGACAGCAGTTTCAGTCCTAAAATTTTGAGTTTCTATGAAATAAATTCTTTACCAGTATATGAACCAAAAGCTTTGCCTGGTATAAATTCTGGGCAGTTGATGAGCTGAGAGAAGTCAGTTTGTGGCTGATTCCGTGAAGGTGGACCAGGAATTGGCCATTTTTCTGGGTCTACCCTTTTTCTCATCTTCTGATCCACTATTTCCACTTCTGTACTATCCTTTAGGGCCTGTGAGATAAACATGTTTCACCATTAAAAAATATACACAATCGCCAACACTGCTGATAACCATATCTTTCACTCTCTCAGTGAAATTAAACACAATCCCATGATTATCTGGGAGGGAATTTAAACTATGTCCTCCTCTACAGATCTTTACATTACTGTCCGATATGAGTAGGAACATTTTCAATGCAAATGAGCGTTAGGCTCTCAAACACCTGCATGCCAGAAATTAGTGACTATTTTAAAGAAAACTTACCTTTAAATTAGGACAACCTGGACGAGTCAGTATAAAACTCAGCACCACTTATTTTCAGTACCATAATTTTAATTATTGTGGCATACAGTTTCAAATATTAGCTGCTAGTTATATTTTTGAAGCCCAGATGCAGAGCACCAATTAACCAAAATTGATGATTCTTTATAATTCCTTATTTAAGGGACAGCGTTCACTCAGAATATGAAGCAAACTGCTTTTCTGGACAATTAAACAATGAAATGAAGTTGAGGAGTTCAGCAACTGCCAAAGTAGTTTATTGCAATTATTTCCCAGTGTTAATGTGATATGACAAAGTTGCAAGAAACAATACCAAAAAAATATTGCTTGACTTACAAGGATTTAGAAGTTGTGTAACTTTTTTCTTCATTTTTGGCGTTTGATGAAAAACGGAGCGGAGTCAAAAAGTGAATAATTTTAGGTAGTCTGTATAATGGAATGGTCTGTCACATGAAGTTGGTTAGTGTAAGGCTGAATGGGTAACTGGTATTAATCTCCTCTAAACTCCAAGGGAAATGGAAGGATAGAAACCAACTGCTGAGTGTGCCCTACAGTGTTGGTTTCTCCTTCCCTTTTTGCTAATAGGTTTACAATTTGGGTAGCTGTGCAGCTTGCTGGTGGAGTTCTCCTTTGACATGAGGGAGGATGCAGTGATTGCTGCTAGCTGGGAAACTCCATTCTGAGTCACGTGGAGAGCGCTGACCGGCCACAGCTTTGTTGACCTTTGAAACCTATAACTTGCCTATGAGTCAAACTCCCACAGTGCTTTGGGAATCATGCTAAGAGGAGGGGAAATAGTTTGCTGAGAACTACTAGAAAAGATCTGACAATTTACAAGGATTGTTAAGCAAGATATATTATTTTTAGTGATGCATTAACAACAAGAAACATATGCTTAGGTTAGAATTTAATATGTTTGTTTATCTCTTTTCTGTAAACATTTAAATATACTGGAAATTTATGGGTAAAAATAAGATGTTATTTCCTGTTTTCCCATACAGAGAACAAAATTGTAAACAGGCGGGCTACAAGAATGTCAATTCATAAGCCAATTCAGAACAAAAACAGTGCAAGCTAATAGTCATCGGCTGCAAAAACAGGTTCTCACAAATTGTGGTAATGTATCTGTTATTCACTGTCCAGTCTAATAGACTAATAAAATTCAACCAAGCTAACTGATCTGACATCTCTTTAAATTACTAAGTAAATTCAAACCCATGTGGGGAAACACTGGTGGCCCATACAGGGACCTCAGTAGCCAGTATTGACTGAACCTGACAAAGCAGGATCATAACCTACTTGCCAGGAATAAGATCAAGCAGTAGGGAAGTTGGAAACACTGACTGAGAGGCATCTAGAAAACTCAGCACATCCTGCTGCCAGGCACCTTGTGGGGGATGTAAGGTTAAATAAGAAATAACAGATAAAGTGAAATGCTAACCTGTGAAACACCGTAAAAAGTAAAATTCTGACTGCTAATAGTAATAAAGGAGCTCTGAAATTCAATTAGGTACTAAAACCTTTAGTTTTGAATTACTTGGCAAATTCATTCAATATTATTTTAACAAGGTTAACTCATCTAACCTTTATAAAGATTTGTTTTTCAAGGGTGAAATTACCCAAGAAGTTTGTTATCTACGTCCTGGCATGTCCAAAGTAAAAAATTCCTAACTTTTCTTTTTGCAGGTTTTTGTAACAGGACCACAAACAGTTTTTCTTTACTTTAATCTGTGACCAAGACACAATTATTGAGGCAAGTGGATTATAGTAACTTTTAAAAAAAAATTAATTCATTTTATTTGCCACTAATCCATTTGCTTTATGCCCATAAAAATGCAGTGTAGTCAGAAGCAATAAAACAGGTACAGATGGGGAAGGAATTGTCACAGGATTCACCTTTAAATCCTCATGAACCAAAATTAATCTTAGCAACAAGGAGCTGTTTGCCCATGTATGGAAGGAAGGTACCAGTGGGATTGGGGCCAGAACAAATTCACAACAATCTGATTTATCTGGTACACAATGTCCCCCATCATAAAATCATGCAAAATTGGAAACGTTAGGCTAGTGGTCACAAATGAGGGATTTGTTTGTGTTTTTTGGAACGTAAGTTCCTACCCATTAATGGTTACAGAGAAAAGCTTAAAAATGTTACCCCTACTACATTGTAAAGACTCAACCCAGAAGGCAAATAAAAGAACCCCACTTTTAAAATCTCATTTTAAGCCAATTATGATATTTGAGGGCCTGATTCATATTTTAAAAAAACATTTGAGGTGGCAATACAATGTTGCTATGGGAATTTTTGTAACTTTATTTTAGTTCCTACAGGACCTACAATTATTTAAGAAAGTAGTATGTTTCACCCTACATTTTTTAATGCTTGTGAGTAGTCTTCTGCCTCTTTCCCCTTCAATCCATAGTTCATGGATGTTGGATTACTGTGAGACAGTGGCGCGAAGTGGCTAGACCCGGTGTGTGATTTCAAAGTCTGAAAGAACATTTGATTTTTCCAAGTCAAGAATACTTTTTGTTGTATACACAAATATAATTTCATGGCAAGGTCTTAGTCCTTCACAGAGTAGTGAGAAGTCCTCTCCATAGCAGAAGTTAGCATTGGACTCTAGGAAGAACAATGTCCTCAACCCAGAAGGGATCTCATTTTCTTTATGGACCGTTAGGCCTGGTCTACACTACGAGTTTCTCTCGAATTTAGCAGCGTTAAACCGAATTAACCCTGCACCCGTCCACACAACGAAGCCCTTTACTTCGATATAAAGGGCTCTTAATATCAATATCTGTACTCCTCCCCGACGAGGGGAGTAGCGCTGAAATCGGTATTGCCATTTTGGATTAGGGTTAGTGTGGCCGCAATTCGACGGTATTGGCCTCTGGGAGCTATCCCTCAGTGCACCATTGTGACCTCTCTGGACAGCAATCTGAACTCGGATGCACTGGCCAGGTAGACAGGAAAAGCCCCGCGAACTTTTGAATTACATTTCCTGTTTGCCCAGCGTGCACAGCACAGGAGACCATGCAGAGCTCATCAGCACAGGTAACCATGCAGTCCGAGAATCGAAAAAGAGCACCAGCATGGACCGTACGGGAGGTACTGGATCTGATCGCTATATGGGGAGAGGATTCAGTGCTAGCAGAACTATGTTCCAAAAGACGAAATGCCAAAACATTTGAAAAAAAATCTCCAAGGGCATGATGGAGAGATGCCACAATAGGGACTCACTACAGTGCCACGTGAAAGTTAAGGAGGTCAGACAAGCCTATCAAAAAACAAAGGAGGCAAACGGTCGCTCTGGGTCAGAGCCGCAGACATGCCGCTTCTATGCTGAGCTGCATGCAATTCTGGGGGGGGGGGAGGGGCGCCACCACTACCCCACCTCTGACCGTGGATTCCAAGGTGGGGGTAATCTCAGCCATGCCTGAGGATTCTGCGGATGGGGAAGAAGAGGAGGAGGAGGAGGAGGAGGAGGATGAGGATGATGACAAGCTTGTGGAGAGCACACAGCACTCCATTCTCCCCAACAGCCAGGATCTTTTTCTCAGCCTGACCGAAACACCCTCCCAACCCCCAGACAATGAGTCCATGGAAGGGACCTCCGGTGAGTGTACCTTTGTAAATATAAACCATGGTTTAAAAGCAAGCATTTTTTAATGATTAATTTGCCCTGAGGACTTGGGATGAATTCGTGGCCAGTACAGCTACTGGAAAAGTCTGTTAACGGAGCGGAAATCCTCCAGGGACATCTCCATGACGCTCTCCTGGAGGTACTCTAAAAGCCTTTGCAGAAGGTTTCTGAGCAGTGCAGCCTTATTCCGTCCTCCATGGTAGGACACTTGACCACGCCATGCTAGTAGCAAGTAATCTGGTATCATTGCATGACAAAGCCTGGCAGCGTATGGTCCCGGTGTTTGCTGGCATTCAAGCAACATCCATTCTTTATCTCGCTGTGTTATCCTCAGGAGAGTGATATCGTTCATGGTAACCTGGTTGAAATACGGGAATTTAATTAAGGGGACAGAGGTGGCCGTTCCTACTGGGCTGTTTGCCTGTGGCTGAAAAGAAATCCTTCCCTGCAGTTAGCCAAGTGGGGGGGGGGCGCTCCTCACCCAGACGTGTAAGAACGCGGGGGGGGGGGGGGAGAGGAGGCTCCGTGCACCCTCCCAATCCACCCCAGTAGACAGCCCAACCAAAAGGCTGTCATTACTTTGAACTTTTTTAGTGGCCTTTTCCTTCCCTCCTATCCTCCTCCCCCCAAACCCCACCCGGGCTACCTTCTCAGTTCTCTCCCCCTTTTTATAATCAATTAATAAAGAATGCATGACTTTTAAACGACAGTGACTTTATTTCCTTTGAAAGCAAGCTGGGATCGAAGGGGGAGGGTGGGTTGCTTACAGAGAACGAGTCAATCAAGGGGGTGGGTTTTCATCAAGGAGAAACAAACAGAACGTTCACACGGTAGCCTGGCCAGTCATGAAACTGGTTTTCAAAGCTTCTCTGATGCGCAGCGCTTCCTGGTGTGCTCTTCTAATCGCCCTGGGGTCTGGCTGCGCGTAATCAGCGGCCAGGCGATTTGCCTCAGCCTCCCACCCCGCCATAAAGGTCTCCCCCTTACTCTCACAGAGATTGTGGAGCACACAGCAAGCAGCAATAACAATGGGAATATTGGTTTGGCTGAGGTCTGAGCGAGTCAGTAAAGTGCACCAGCGACCTTTTAAATGCCCAAATGCATTCTACCATCATTCTGCACTTGCTCAGCCTGTAGTTGAACAGGTCCTGACTCCTGTCCAGGCTTTCTGTGTATGGCTTCATGAGCCATGGCATTAAGGGGTAGGCTGGGTCCCCAAGGATACCTATAGGCATTTCAACATCCCCGACTTATTTTCTGGTCTGAGAAGTAAGTCCCTTGCTGCAGCCGTTTAAACAGATTTGTGTTCCTGAAGACGCGAGCGTCATGAACCCTTCCCGGCCATCCCATGTTGATGTTGGTGAAACGTCCCTTGTGATCCACCAGTGCTTGCAGCACCACTGAAAAGTACTCCTTGCGGTTTACGTACTGGCTGCCCTGGTGCTCCGGTGCCAAGATAGGGATATGGGTTCCATCTATCGCCCCACCACAGTTAGGGAATCCCATTGCAGCAAAGCCATCCACTATGACCTGCACGTTTCCCAGAGTCACCTACCTTTGGTAGCAGCAGCTCAGTGATTGGTTTAGCTACTTGCATCACAGCAGCCCCCACAGTAGCTCTGCCCACTCCAAATTGATTCCCGACTGACCGGTAGCTGTCTGGCGTTGCAAGCTTCCACAGGGCTATCGCCACTCGCTTCTCAACTGTGAGGGCTGCTCTCATCTTGGTATTCTGGAGCTTCAGGGCAGGGGAAAGCAAGTCACAAAGTTCCATGAAAGTGCCCTTACGCATGCGAAAGTTTCGCAGCCACTGGGAATCGTCCCACACCTGCAACACTATGCGGTCCCACCAGTCTGTGCTTGTTTCCCGGGCCCAGAATCGGCGTTCCACGGCATGAACCTGCCCCATTAACAGCATGATCTCCAAAGCGCCGGGGCCCGCGGTTTGATAGAATTCCATGTCCATGTCCTCATCACTCTCGTTGCCGCGCTGCCGTAGCCTACTCCTCGTCGCCTGGTTTTGCAGGTTCTGGTTCAGCATAAACTGCACGATAACGCACGAGGTGTTTACAATGTTCATGACTGCTGTCTTGAGCTGAGCGGGCTCCATGCTTGCCGCGGTATGGCGTCTGCACTGTTCACCCAGGAAAAAGGCACGAAACGGTTGTCTGCCGTTGCTTTCCAGGATGGAGGGGAGGATGTACCCAGAACCACCCGCGACAATGTTTTTGGCCCCATCAGGCATTGGGATCTCAACCCAGAATTCCAATGGGTGGAGGAGACTGTGGGAACTATGGGATAGCTACCCACAGTGCAACGCTCCAGAAATCGACACTAGCCCCGGTACATGGACGCACACCGCCAAATTAATGTGCTTAGTGTGGCCGCATACATTCGACTTTATACAATCTGTTTTCAAAAACCGGTTTCTGTAAAATTGGAATAATCCCGTAGTGTAGACATACCCTTAGAATTCCTCCCCTCAGCCTAGAGCACCATTTGCGTATGCTCCATATAGGCATTTTCTTCTCACTGACAACTGGACAGAACTTGCTTGGACTGGGTCACCAATACTTTAATTGTTTTAAGGAGTTCAGTGATACAAGGACTCCTGTCTCTTTCTTTTTCATCAAACAAGACTAAGCATGTTTAAGATTTACATTTTCTACCTTCCATGTAAGAAAGCACTTTGAGGCATGGTCTACACTTAAACATTTACTGACTTAACTATGTTGCTAAAGGGTGTGACTTTTTTGCTGACAAAGTTATGCTGGTAAAAGCCCCTGTGCAGACAGTTACACTGTTATAAAGGCACTTTATTCCAATATAGCTTTATTTTGCTTCACAAAATTGAAATAAATTTATATATAGAAACAACACTAGAGTGGGTTTTTTTTTCAGCTTTAACTATGCTGGTGTAGTGCAGAAAATACAAATACGTTTAGTTAAATGTAACACTAAGTTACACATAAAATCAGGGAAATAAAGAGTTAATCTTCCAACTGTAAACTTAGCGTCTTTGAATATACTATATGCTTTATAGCAGCAGTTCTCAAACTATGGGGCAGGCCTCCCAAAGGAGGTGCGGGAATGTGTCAAGGGAGGCATGAGTGGTGTGCTTTTTTTTTTTTTTTTTTTTTTACTTCTTTTTTTGAAGAGCTCTGGCTGTCAACCCTGAGTTGGTGGGGCTTGTGCAAAAGAGCCGTGCACACCTGGGAGGAGGAGATCATGGGGACAGCCGGAACCCCACCACCTGGGCTCAGGATTTCCTCCCTCTCTGCCCCAATCCCTCACTGGGAGGCAGCCAGGGCTCAGGTTCTTCTCCCCTCCCCTTCAATCCCTCACCAGGAGGCGGTGGGGGCTCTGGCTGTCAGCCTTGGAATGGCAGCAGCAGCGCAGAAGTAATGGTGGCAATGGGGTGCTAAAGCTGCTGTGAAAAGTGATATCAATGAATATCACTTTTCACATGGCCCAGCCAGCAGCTGCTGCTCTCAACTCTGCCTTCAGAGCTGGGTGGTGAAATATGTACTTGTGGCGGGGGGTGGGGTTGGGGGGGGGGAATGATGATAAATGACTATAGACACAAAGAAGGGTGGCCCAATTAAATAAGTTTGAGAATCACTGCTTTATAGGACATTTTGTATACTTTATCTTAAGAGTATTACTTTTCATATCACAAATAGTATGTGTATAGTGCTGTTAGCTTAACGTCGCTGTTGAAACCTTAACAGAATACAGCCAGCTTAATCACACTTGATCCAATTCATACCTACTATTACCAGTAATGACTACGATGAAAAATAACTAGAAATTTGCAGGAGGTGATCCTTCCAGTTTGTCTACTTTGACTATGGAGGTTGAGGAATGAAATGCACCTTTTTCTCGTGTTGGTGTGGCTCTTTAACACAGCAACAGAGAAGAGAAAGTTTAAGAATGGGAATTTAAAAAAAAAAAAAAAACACAACACAAGAAAGGGCCAGAGCATGACCATAAGATCAGTGTATATTAGTTAAAATTGTAATCTAAAAATGTTTTTAGTAATGCCATCATGTCTGAGCCATGTTAAAAGAAAACAGAGCTAAAAATATGAAATTACAAGATTTGCATTCCTTTATCCTGACGCCAATATTTAAATTACCATAACAAAATTTGTCAATTATTGCACTGTTCTATTTTTGCATATTCTTAAGAAAAAAATCTAATTTAAAATACGTGATTCTACAATCACAATAATTGCCAGGATGACTCAGATAGGTGAAGTACCTGAAACTTTAAATTCTTATTTTACACTTACTAGAATCCCTTACATTTCATTTTATGACTTCAATTTTAATTGAATAACTTTGTTACATACAAAAGATTTCAAGTTTGTTTCTAAAGAAAGATAATTAGAAACAGACATAAGTTGGAAGTTTCCAATCAGTTCCTATTTAGCTGCACACACATTTTCAATGCATCTCTTGTGAAGCACGTACATTACAACTTAAATGTTTTAACAGTATGCACGTCAAACCCTCATACTTAGTCAAAACCAATTGTTTTGAAATCTACGGAGACAGTACTCCTCTCAGTGAGCACGGTTTACATGCAAAATTTCAACTTAAAAGTTTACTCAGTTCCCCCCACCCCCGCAAAAAAAAGTTGTTACAGAACAATATACAATCAAACATGGCTCAAAATTAGCTCAATTCTTCCCCTTCTGCCCCCCCAAAAGGAAACCAAGAAACCAAGCATGGAAAGTTTTAGCAGAAAATGAATTTTCAGAATATTATGAGAAATTTTAAACAGAGGATCAATGAAAACCATTTTGCAACCTTAATTATAGCAAATACTTTAGAGCAATTGCTCTAGTAAAATGAAGGTTACTAACCTGTAACTGCAGTTCTACAAGAGGGACTCCACACATTCATGCTTTTGGGAAGCACTAGCAGTACAACTCATAGTAAAACCTTCTTGTAGCAGTGCCCACTGAAGAGCTCTCACATCTCCCCCAATCCTTCTCTTCATTGTTCCTGAATGTTCTGAGGGCAAAAGTATAAAAGGGGACATGGCCCTCTGGTCAGCTCAGTTCCTTCCACTGCTTTCTTAGGTCCAAGATTTTAATTAGGATTCTGAAGTAGAGAGGAAGGTGGGCAGGGAGTGTGAACGTGTAGAATCCATCTTGAAGAACTCCAGTTACAGGGGAGTAACCTTCATTTCTTCTTTCAGTGACCTCTACACATTCCCACTCTTGGCATAGTTTGATAAGCAGTACTGTCAATTGAAGAAAATGGTACACTGCATCCTATTTCAACAGTGACTGAGTACTGCCCTACCAAATGCACATCACGTATCAAGATCCTAAATCAAGCGGACAACATTTAGTAAATATGTGTACAGAGCACTATGTTGCAACTCTGCAGATTTCAATAATGGGAATATGTTTAAGCCATACTATAGAAACTGACTTAGCCCTAGGGGAGTGTGCCCTCACTCTTGCAGGAAGAGGAGCAGAAGCTAGTTTGTAACTCTCCTTCATATGCAGTCTAACCCATTTGGAGAAGCATTGTGATGGGATTGCCTATTACGATTATCTATATGAAATAAAGTGATCTGAGGACTTTCTAAAGTCTAGTTCTTTTTCAGATAGAAGGCTACTGCCTATTTAGCATCTGATGTGTGCAGTTTTGATTCATCTGAAAGTGCAATAAGTCTGGGAAAGACAGTAGACTAATTGACTAGTTAAGATGGAAGGCAGTTACCACCTTGGGCAGAAATTTTGAATGTAGATAAAGGAACACTGTTTCTATGGAAAACTGAACAGTGGCTCTGCCTTCAAGGCTTGTAGTTCGCTTATGGTTCTGGCAGATGTTACTGCTACAATGAATGCTGTTTTGATTGATAGATAAAACACTAAGCACTCAGTTTCAGATGATGGTCTCAAACTGAATAAGGACTAAGTTAAGGTCCCATGATGACGGAGAATCCTTGTCTGGCACTATACCCTTCCTAAACCTTTAAAAATCCTTCATAGACCTTTAACACTATACCTTTCGTAGACCTTCTCCACCTGGGGTAAGAGCATTTACGAGTAGATTGCTTTCTGGAGTTTAGCAGGATGTGTTGTACATCTGACAAACCGGCTCTCTCTAAATCAGTGAGTGTCCTACAGATCTTGCTGCTAGGTGTACCACAGGTCCATATGCAAAATCCAGCCATCCTGCTGAGGATAACAGATCTGCGGTTGCTGGTAGAGAACAGTATACTACACCTTGAAGAGGTGAAGGAGAGCTGGTAAGCACTTTTGTCTTGACCATGCCTGAGCAACCAGAATTACTCTGTTTTCATCTTCTGTTTTGTTCTTTGGATTAAAAGAAAAATGGGTAAAGGTATGGAAAAGACCTAATCTCCAGCTGAGTAGGAATGAATTTGAAATGGAGCAGAAGCTCAGGCATCTGGCATCGTGTCTCATTGTGACCAGATCTACTTCTGGATGATGCCAAAAAGTGAAGATTTTCTTTGCAACTGATGTATTTAGAGACCATTCGTTAACTCCTCTTAGTCTCTGCTGAGACAATCCACCAGCTTGTTTTTCCCCATTAGGTGAAGAGCTATCAGGTAAATATGAGGTATGCACCAGCTCTGTAGCACTGTAACATCTTTATGTAGTTGTGAGGAATGAGCTCCTCCCGGTTTGTTCACATTGAACATAGCTGTCAAATTGTCAGAGTACTTTGTCTTGTGAGGCAGAAAGGATCTGAGAGCTAGACTGATTACCTTCAACTCCAATACAGTAATATGTAGCTGTTTTTCAAAGTGCTTCCAATGACTGTGGGTTATTAGGTCACTGAAATGCACTCCCATCCCAGAGTGGATGCATCCAACTGATAGTTGCTGATGGGAGTGGAGGCTCGAATGCCACTCCTTTCAGGATGTTGACTGTATCCATCATGTACGAGACAAGAGCTCCTCTTCCGGGAGAAATAACTTAAGGACATGCTGTCTGAACTTGGCAGGTAATTTTTCACCAGCCTATGTTACAGAGCTCTCATTCTGAAATGAGCACATGGAGTTATATAGGTTGTTGAAGCCAGCTCGGCCTGAGGAAGAACATTACCGTCAGGTTGGGGTTCCCCTGAAGTCTGATAATGGCATACTGAGTTTTTAAGGATCTTTCCTTTGGAAGGAAGACTCTTCTTGTTTAGGAATCTAAAATTACCCTGAAGACAAGGATTTACTATGTAGGACTTCTATTCCTACAACTATTTGCAGATCCAACTTGTCCTACTGATAGCACAGAGGCATTGGACCAGACATTCAGAATAGTAGCACTCGTTACAGAAAGAGTATAACATGCTTTTAGGGATTTATGCTGACCAGCCACCTTACGCTTCGGTCTAGGATCTAAGGATGTTATAGGACTCAATCCAGAGGAATAAAAGCAATTTGGAACAGTGACTGGACCTACTGACAGGGGCTGGCATTATGTACCACAACTCCTCCCAAAACCAGGAGTACTGGATTCAAGGGAACTCCTAACAAGATCGGCTCTGCTGACACTGACACCTGGACCATTCTGCTACATTAGGAATGAGGATCCTTTGGTACCAAGGGCTTTATCACCCTTCTTCCTGGATCAGAGGATGGTATCTTGAACAGAAACTTAGGAAGCTTCCTCTTAGTTCCCAAAAGAATGGGGGCCAATGCAGGCCACTCTTTACTCATGGAACCAGATTCATCAGCACTAGAGGACTTGGTCTATAGGACCTCCTGCAGCAGGAGGTCTTGGAGCAGATTTTGACACTCCTTATGGGTTCTTGAAGTAGAAGTCCTGCATACTGTGCACTGGAAAGGAAAATGTCCCTACGATAGCACATGAGACACCTCGTACGAGTGGGGGAGAAAAGACAATAGTGAAGAGGCACATCTTAAATCCTGGCTACCTTCCCTTCAGATCTGCCTCAGAATATGGGAACCACCCTGGGGTGCAGAACCTATAAGTATCCTGATAATTGTAAAACAAAACACATTTCAATAAAATAAAACAATTAAACTACTCCTAAAACTAGCTAATAGCACAGACTTGCTTGCAAAGGTGGATCTGGAAGGGTTCCAGTCTGTTTGCAAATGTAGCTGGAAGAAACTGAGACAGCTGGAGTGCCACCTACTTTATAGCCTCATCCTCAGAATACGCACAGTGAGGGAGTGGGGGCAGGAAGGAGTGCAAGAATGCTCCAATGGGTCTGGCTATGAATCGTTCCACCATCAGAGCTGCACTGCTGGAGCGTCCCAAAGTGGGAATGTGTAGCAGTCAAAGAATTAAAAAACTTTTCCATTCATGGTCTACTTATTGGATCCTTATCAGCATAACCCAATTCTTGTTAGCATGGATTGACAAACACCTAGTACCTGGAGGACTAACTGGTTGGAGGTACTAGACTGAAGGTGGGTGGGGAGGAGAGAACATACCAATAAGGTTTAGCACCAATGAGCAGTGCAGTTTCCAGGCTACCTCATGATACTGTGATTTCTACTAGGGTGCTTTCCCTGGCTTGGGACTCCATCTTTCGGATCATCTCTGATAGTAGGTATCTGATAAATCTGAAGCTCACCACATAACCCCACCAGCTGCTGCGAGAAGCATCATTCTGGTCTTCTCCCTCTACAATGCTTCCTGGATGCTGAAGGGGAGGCATGAAAAGGAAGGGCTCTTCAGTTCTCTAACCTTCTCCCAGACTCTTGGCTGCTGCAAGAAGGGGAGAGGAAAGTTTCTACTGCTCTCCACCTCCTCCAGTCTGTTTTTTGAAATTTTCCCCACTCTGCGAATAACTACTTGTCTACCTGTTGCTATGCAGCTTTACCAACGGCAACGTGAAACAGACATGACTGACAGTTTCACTACTGCCTACCGATTTCTGAAAAGCAATAGCAAAGCCCTTTTGTTAGCTTTACTTTGCCACTTCTTGGCAAAGCTATGAGCAGCAGCACTGCCATCTGCTAGCAGACAGCACTGCATCAGTTTATACTGTTCACAGCTGAAAGGTTCTTCGTGTAGCCTTAATTGGCTGGCAACTTTAAAAAAAACACCCTATATTCTGAAGAAATTGATTGTTTAGGCCAGCCACGCTCACCAAGAAATATTTACACCCAGCCACTTGCAAAAAGGTGAATGGAGTTTTCAAGATTTGATTGTAATACATTTTAAACTATACAACATTTGTACACATGCATTTAAATCACTTTACCTCTAAAATTAGGTTAACATTTGTAGTCAGAGCTTGCACACGATGGAAGCTGGCAATTAAAGAAATAGGCAAGAATCCTTGTTGGTCCATCTTTCTCCTCAGAAAAAAGTCTCTTTCCAAATTTTCTATGCTGAAATAATACTCACTGGAGAGAGAAACATGTAAATATGAGCCCAGTGTAGGGTATAGTCTCTTTAATTTTTAATCCAAGTTCATCCTTGTCAAAACCTTTAATAAAATATACCAAGTTTTGTAATATCAAAAAGATTGATATTTATCACTGTATGTTTGTTACTTATGAGCTAAAAGTTATAAAAACAGCATCGGTAATCAAATAAGCCAAATGAAACAGTACTTTAAGGTGATCAGTACAGTACATTCATCCGAGGTATAATCCAGGCCTCATTTCTCATTCGCCCAATTAGCATAAATGAATGACAAAAGCAAAATAGAAAAGCAATATCCCTTTTCTGATCTTTCTTTTCTCCTTCTTACATGGATGAGAGGGAAATGGTATTCTCTAAGCATTCATGTGGATGATGCCCCATATAGTTGTATCAATATCTCCATCCTGATCTGCATCTTTTTCTACTACTCAGGTAGCCAGCAGATCAGAATGTTTAGGTGCCCTATCCTAGAGTGAAGGCATAGGCACAAGCATGCAGTCTAGATCATATCTTCATGCAAGCTCAGGTGAGAAAGAAAGCAAGCAGAAAAATACACTTTCCTTTGTTCAGTACACTGAGGCGTAGTGCCTGAATGCTCCAAAGGTTACTTGGCAAAAGTGAAGTTCTTCAAAAATAAAGGATATTAAGGGAGTGAGACGTGGGAGGGGGGAAAAGGTGTAACAGGCTCTCTAGGTATCCCAGGTCAGGGGAGGGATAGGTTGAGGGAAGAGGAAAGAGTCTCTAGGGTGATTAAGTTGCTTTATGAAATGATCCCAAGATGTCAAGATCTACCAAATCAAATGATGGTGTAAAGACATGAAGGAATTATAACTGGGAGCCATTACAGAAAGATATAAACCTGAAGACATCCTGGGAAAAGATAAGGAAGCTCAAACTGGCAATGGCTACCAAAAAGCTGGGCCCCTCTGACAGATCCTGTGTGAGACTGTTTACATGCTCCCTAATTTCTTAGGGTGGAAAATACCTTGTATGAATGTGGTCCTTTAGGAACTGGATACTTTAGGAAAAAAAGGGAGTTGAGAGTAGAATGCTGAGACGATCTGAATGCTGAAAAGGTAAGGCATTAATGTAGATGAAAGGAATTTTGGTTTCTGGAGAGAATCATATTACGTGAAGACCTCTCATGAAGTTTAACTAAAGACAGAAGGTACCAAAAAGGGGACTGCAATGTCACCATTGACTCTGAGCTGTAAAGGGGGAACCAAATTTAATCTTTCATAGCCTTCAGTACCAAAGAAGTTTGAAGAGCTAGCCCTCTACATGAAAGACTTAACTCCAGCAGAGAACAGATACAAAACTTCAGAACTGGAAGAGATGTAAGCCTCCTCTTAAAGTCTGAACCAGCACAGAAGAGTCTTTAAGGCTCTTTTTACCTGAAAAGCAGGAACTTCTTCAGCATGCTGTAAGCAAAGTAAACTTTGATCAATGAGGTCCCTATGCAAACTGAATAGGGCCCAACCTTTATTCCCTGCAATAATATTCCACATGCTATTCTGAATTCCTAACTTTTTCCAGCTGTAAGACAAAACAAGTACAGACCAGGGCCGCCCAGAGGATTTGGGGGGCCTGGGGTCTTCGGCGGCAGGGGGCTCCCGCCGCCGAAGACCCGGCACTTCGGCGGCGGGTCCCGGGGCGGAAGGACCCCCCGCCGCGGGTCTTCGGGGCACTTCGGCGGCAGGTCCCGGAGTGGAGGGACCCCCCGCCGTCGAATTGCCGCCGAAGACCCGGAACGGAAGAAGCTCCGGGGGCCCGGGCCCCGCGAGAGTTTTCCGGGGCCCCCGGAGCAAGTGAAGGACCCCACTCCAGGGGCCCCGAAAAACTCATGGGGGCCCCTGCGGGGCCCGGAGCAAATTGCCCCACTTGGCCCCCCCCGGGCGGCCCTGGTACAGACACACTAACACTGTTAACTAATATGTTACCGTTACATCTATAAGGTAAAGGTAAAACCCAAGATGTGTTCGACCTAATCTCCCAAGTTCCAAAAGCAGGAATGAATAAAGGAAACTGAAGAAGTTGACTCAAACTCTTAACTACTTTACTGGTATCCACCATTCTGAAAGAGGGAATTTGAAAGAACATTAATGAAAATGTTTATTTTCATGTTCTTCCTGTTTTTCTCTAAAGTCTTTTGAACTTATTTTCCCTCCCCTCCGGAGATGCAAGTTTGGATATACTCCTGTGATAACTTTAAATGAAATCTACTTTTTGACGTGAACTAAAGCATTTTTGAAGAATCAACATAATGTTTGAAGTAAGTCTGATGCAATATATAGTTACTTTTTTTAAAATAAATGTTAATATGCATACCTATAATAATCCTCCTCCCCAATCAAGTTGGTCCCCGTTACATGTACAGAATTGCTCTATCTTGACATTTTTGTTCTTTACTGTAATCGGAAATCCTCTCAAATCTCAGATGGAGATTTAACATTTTTCATATTAAGAGGTTAATAGTTCTAAAACTCATTTATACACAAGGATACAACCTTACTTATCCAAAATATCCTTACTTTCTTGGACTCCAAAAAGAACTCCTCTCTGGAGGGCTGAATATTCTGTACAAGTTTATTTTGCATGAACTTCTCTCTCTGGCATTCTAGCTTTCATAATTTATAATTAGAAAAATATCAGAAGCAGAATGTTAAAGATTTCCATTTAGATGACATTTAAAAAATAGTTGAAGAACTGTAGCTTTCCACCCCTTTGTTCAAATGCAACGAGAAAAGAAGAGATTATGGAACCTCACAGATTCCCAGAACCATTTGAAATGAGGGGGAAAAATGAAAAAGTTATATTCTAAACCTGCTCAACAGTATCTCTCATGAAAGGCAAATTCCACAACCAATGAATCTTAGGATTTCGAACAGGCCAGGTGACCAATTATGCTGGTTAACCAGCGATCTTAAGCCTTTAACTGACACTTGCCAACATCTTGTTGCTAAAAGAAAATACAAACAACATCAGAAGTGACCAATGTGTCTGACATTTTGCTGAGCATCAGAGGGGGACATCAATCTGTCCTACCTTAGAAGACCTGGATTCTACACTGCATGCCCAAAAATCTGACCAACAGTGGAGCGTCTGTGCTCCTCCCTCACTTGTCTGAGGACAGTGGAGGGCGATTATCCTGACATGGAGCTGCATTGTCCACTGTCAGGTCTCAGAGGGGCCTGGCAGCAGGAGTTACAAAAAACTGCAATATAGGATTGAAGTTGATAGCCATATGTCAGATACTTTCTGCCCTTTAAGAGGCCTTTTTTTTTTTTGCATCGACTGTAACAAAAGAAGCAAGAGTAAAATAAGCAAATAGCTTCATGGAATACAAGGGCAATATAATCCACCACAAAGGCATCACAGACAAATGCCACTGGCAAAGTATAGAATATCAGCCTGTGGTGGAAAATGTCCCTTTTCAGTAGTGACTTAGTGTGTTCCAGGATTTTGCATGATATGCCTCTTTGCGATAATCGGCCTTCCAAATGGTTTCTCACTTCTTAATGATGTGCATGGAAAAGTAAGTATTTCAGATTATTGAAAAATCAAGTATATGGCTCATTTAAAAACATTCTTATTTGGTTCTTTCAGGTGAAACACACTGACAAAATACAGAGCTGAAAAGATTTTTTTTAAAATGAAATTGAGAACAAATGGAGGAAGTCCCTTCAGAAATTTGAGCTACATACCCAGGAAAGAGTCTTACATGATAACAGACCAACAGTACTCTAAGGACAAGCAGACAGACATCCATTCTTCAATGTCAAGCCCAAGTAAAGGAAGAGATGTACCATAAATAAGGAAGGTACGTGGATTAAAGGCAGACTATAGTGCCAGAAGGTTGAAGATCTTTCTCAAAGTTCCCACTTCTCAGATATTCAGGTTTTTTTCACCCCATTACTCAGCATAATTAAGCAGATATTTACTAGTAACGGATAAACCTCAAATGGTTGGTCGCTAGTATCTCCAGCGCTACTTAAGTGGTATACTGAAGACAGAGGTCAAACATTGTTTGAAATGAATTATTTTATCTTAAGTAGATGCCTGAATTTTGTCTAAAAAAAATATTCATACATTAAGCAGTGTACTTACATTTGACGTTTAATGTATTCTTTGAGCAGTGTTTCAGCCACAGAATACATTTGTACTCCTGTTCCATCGTCATAGTAATACATCATACTAGCATTAAGTTCCGGTTGAAATGGCTGATTGGTCCTTTCACCATATAGTTCTTGGTAACCATACGAATACTCATAGTTCACTTAAAAAAGAATGGAGTGAGGAGTAAGGGGAAAGAAAATAATTTAAGATAAAGAGAAAAATCCAATACAAAAATATTGTAAGGTATATAAACCAATTGTCTTATTTGTGTAACAGGCATTCAGTATCTGTTCTCAATAAAAAGTGTTCAAGATATACTACTTGCAACGTGACATGCAAGCCACATAGATTAATATACAGGATTTGATTTGAGGCAAGGGGGGTTGTATAACTTAATGTTTAAATCTTAATATTAAGTTACATTTTCCATCTTTAACATCTATTCTCATACTTCGAGGGTTTCCTCTGCCACGCCCTCTTCCTCTGCCACGCCCTCTTCCTCTGCCTCTAAAGAATCCTCGAATGCTGCCACCTTCACTTCTCACACTGGAAACTTCATCATGGTCATCTCTTTTCTCTCTATCACGGCGCCAAGCTTTTAAAGAGAAAAAAAATAGTACTGTATAGAGAATCAATTGAGAGGTTCTATCATGAATAAATAGCCTCAGATAATTATTCCATGGGTATTAGGTACATAGTTTTGCACTCTAAAGCGTAAGTCAAACATCATAGAAGCTGACTAGTAAAGCAGGAAGTGATTTTCAAGTATAACCGATTTCAAAACAAAAACTTATGAATTGCCTTAGCCATTCCATATTTAAGGCTGACATTCGCTCTTTAACAATATTTTGAAATGTTTTAAAGTCCACAGGCACACTCGGATTCTCTTGGAAACTGTACTGCATCATCAGGATCCTAGGGTTGTTGTATTAATTTAGTTGGAATATGAGCGCTCTAAACAGCTAATATTTCTAAGTGTTCTCAAATCTACATCCATACTCAGATTCTTCTGAAAATTTCAATACCTCATCGTGACTAGGGATAAAGTTAGTAGTGCAAGTTTGGGATCATTTGACCAAGGTGTTCTGCAGATAAAATCAGCTCCCTCTGGGGCAGCTGTAACATTCAAATTGCTCTAAAATTCACATATATACGGTATGACATTGCACTCCATATATTTCATGGAAATATGCTAATGAGTGTGAATATAATATAATGAATATGCTTTATGCAAAAGGTCTCTTGTAAGGTATCATTACAAAGCTTATAATCTACTGAGCGTGTTCATCCTATTTGTATCAATGTATCCTTCTTGTATCTGCTGGGGTCCTATTGTATAACTCTGGGGTCCTATTGTAATTATGCAAAGTATGAGCCATTAATAGTGGTTTGGAATCTGGATGGCTCCCACTAACTAGGACAATTGCCTGTAAATGGCTCTGTTTACTTGCAAACCTTCATGGGTGGGCCAGCTCATGGGTAATGAAGAATGAGGTCTCACAGGACATATGACCACGTCACATAATACTGGAATCCATCTTAAACCTAGTGCTTTTCCATTTAGGAGGAGGGGTGAGGACCCAGAGAGACAAAAGATTCCTGCCTTGTGACAAAGCTATAAAAAGGGGGTGGAAGAAAACAAAGGGGGCTGCCAGTCATGAGAAAACCCCTAGTTACCACCTGAGCTGGAACTAACAAGGACTGTACCACGGGAAAGGATTGGGCCCAGACTAGGAAGGAGTCTAGTTTGTGAAAGAAGCTTATTGGAACATCTCTGAGGGTGAGATATTACCTGTATCAGTTTCTTAATGTATTAGGCTTAGACTTGCGTGTTTTTGCATTATTTTGCTTGGTGACTTACTTTGTTCTGTCTGTTATTACTTGAAACCACTTAAATCCTACTTTTTATACTTAATAAAATCACTTTTATTAATTAACTCAAAGTGATTAATACCTGGAAGAGCAAACAGCTGTGCATCTCTCTCTACCAGTGTTATAGAGGGTGGACAATTTATGAGTTTACCCTGTATAAATAAACTTTATACAGAGTAAAATGGATTTATTTGGAGTTTGGATCCCATTGGGAACTGGGTGTCTGGGTGCTGGAGATAGGTGATCTGCTGAGCAGTTTTTGGTTGAAGTCTGCAGCTTTGGGGGCGAGGACCAGACCGGGGTCTGTGTTGCAGCAGACTAGCGTGTCTGGCTCAACAAGGCAGGGTTCTGGAGTCCCAAGCTGGCAGGGAAAATGGGCTCAGAGGTGATTCCAGCACATCAGGTGACAGTCCCAAGGGCATCTCTGTGACTGAACTCGTCACATACGGACAGTGTCTTGAAGACAGATGTGCCACAGGAGGGCCTGGAGCAGACTTTGTGGTGCAAACTTAGGTCATTTGGTCAAGAGATTCCTCCTCTTCCAAAAGTGAGCTGTTTATAAAATGTTCAGATTCTTCTATTTTTATTGGTGCAGCGCTAGAAAAAGAATAAGGCTTCAACTCTCAGCTATGTATACAATTGGACTGCTCCCAAGCTCAGTTACTAACAGTACTATGGATCATTTTAGAAATTTAAAGTTTATTGCACTATAAAAGCTTAAGCAACTCTACCTAGAGTCTGTTTCCCTGTAAGCTAATGTTTCAGCAGGAAATTCTTTGTGAGTGCCAAAGTCCTGTATCTAAATGGTGGCTCAGGGGAACAAGCACTGACTGCCCCCTGAACCCAAGGGTCATGACTCTCCTCTGGAGATCTGAATGATGTGCACATTAGTGCTCTCAATGTGCCTTTGCTTGGTGTCTGCAGCCACAAAACAGTTCCTTTTGGAAATGTGAGAGGTGCATGCAATGTTGAGGAAGCTTGGCACCCATCAGTATACCTATCCAACCCTGGGATAGTATGGTGGGCAATACTGTGTCTGGGATATGTATGGTGGTGTGGGATAGGCTGTTATGGGAGGTACTAATTGCCAAACTGAGACAGTCAGACCAGAGAGGCCAGTGGAAGAATCCCAGCCAGGATAAATCGGGTCTATGCCAAAAACGCTGGCTGAACTCCTGCCGAGAAGCACTAGATTTGACAAACCAGGAATGTGCTGGGCATTGGAACAAGCACCAGGCACACAATGCTGAGGCCAGAGTGCGAAGTTCTGAACAGGCATGTTCCATGGACAGCACAGGCCTAAAAGCACTGAGCCCCCAAGGGAGTGAGGATGAAGACACCACTGCAATGAATTAAACAGTTCACATCTTTCAGAGCTTTTGTTTTAGGCTGTATTCATCACCATCAGATTCAGCTGACATTGCATTGAGACGAATAGGCCACTATATACACCTCCATGAGCCTCCTATTCTAAAGAGAGGTGTGCACAGCTACTTCTCCATACACACACTAGACCCAGATTTGGGGCAAGGACTCTGAAGTTCCATTCTCTGCCCCCTTTCTGCATCCAGCTGGCACATGTACTCCTCCTCACAGTTGCACCATCTTTCTTTTTCCCCAGATCCATCCACACTCACCACAGCATGGAGAGAGCCATGAGGAAGGAGGTGCTGCTAGCTGAATAGTGAAGAGTTATGTCCAGAAAGCCTCATTGTACCCACCCCACAACCACCCCTTAATCATTCCTGCCTCACTATCACCACATTCTCAAAAGGGAAATTCACTACCAAAAACTATATCAGAGTGAAAGTGGCTTAGCATTGCTTCACGTCCTTCCTAGATTAATGAAGTAGGGCTAAACTGAGGCCGCAAAGCCAAGAAATATAGAAACTTCTCCCGCAGCACCTTAATTCTGCCCTGCTGGAGCTGGCAGTAGGCACTGGGACCAAACCAAACCTAACATACCCCTAACAAAAATCTGTGATTTTCTGTGGTGTGCTGTGTTGTGTCCAACACAATTCTCTACGATCATTCCTGTTGACACAATCTCCATGATTTTCACTAGCTGTACTGATTTAGGGATTAGTAGCAGCAAATTTCTAGATCCCTATTTTCTGACACACATTATGCAGGAGGCCTGAGCGGATGATTTAAAGCAGATGGCCCTCTTAGCTCTAAAATATAATATATTAAAGATTTTAAAATATCTGTTGCATTTCAAGGTTGGTGGAATTACTGCCACTGTGTCCTACAGAGGCTGACATTGCAGTAGGTATTTCAACAAGATTAGGGAAAACAAGATTGTTTCAATTCATTCTAGCTCTCTTACATGTTCAGTGCTCACCAGAATTTCACATCTGCACTGGCACTCTCACTGCCATGCATCCTCTGTGCCATGCTATGGCTCAGGGGAGTTCCAGTGGTCTTCTGGCATACATCATAGTGTACTATAAGGCTCAGTCAGGGCTAACTGAAGGTAAGGTGAGGTCTCCGAGGAAATGCTTAGGACAAGGATGAACAGGTATTAACATCTGACAAGTCTTTAGTCGTTTGTTTGGAGTCAGTAAAGTGGTCAAGAGTTAGCTAAACCTGACCTGCACACATTTGCTAAGCTGGACCTAAACTCAACATATATCCTAATCAAGAAAAGTTTAAGAGTTACCTCCTCACACACTAACCTTCACTTTTTTTGCTGTGCTCCACTGGCTCAAGAAGGGTACCATCCTCTAATCTCTCAAAAGGGCAGCTTTAAGGTTGTGTGGTAAGACAGACATCACTAACTTTTTATTTTCTGGTTTTGAGAGGTTAAGTTTGGCCACTCTCCACATTCTGAAAGGGCACGAGTCAGTGCTCAACAACCTTAACTCTGTTAACAATGTACTTGGCAGTGATTTATTATTTGCAATTGTGTGCATGTATACACACGGACGTTCCCTTCTGGTGTTATCTGGACCAGTCATCTGCTAGGCCTCTCCAATCCTTGACTCTTGGAGCCAACCTTACCGTGCTCTGCTGTGAGGATCCCCACTCCTGGGCTGTTCATGCACAGCCTCTGGCATGTAAGCTGCTCCCAGCTGCTTGCAAGCGAATGACACTAGTCAATATCTCTGGTCCCAGACACAACCCTGGGAACCTCTGTCTTGCAGTGTCCAGTTATATCTGCTGGACGCTGCACGCTTATATAAGTTTGTCAATTTAACCAAGAAATTGATATGTACCAGGCTTGTTCTCCCAAGGGGAGTCTCTAACACACTGCAAACCAAATGCACTGCTTCAGGTAGAATAAACAGATTTATTAACTATAAAGGTAGATTTAAGTGATTATAAGAAGTCAAAGCATAACAAGTCAGATTTGGTCAAATGAAATAAAAGCAAAACGTATTCTAAGCTGATCTTAACATTTTCAATGTCCTTAAAAACTTAGATGCTTCTCACCACAGGCTGGCTTTTCAGTCAGGCTCTCCCCTTTGATCAGTGTTTCAGTCGCTTGATGGTGGTGGTGTCTGTAGATGTAGGTGGGAGAGAGAGAGCATAGCAAAATGTCTCTCCCTTTTATCATGTCCTTTCTTTCCTCTTGGCTTTGCCCCCCCACTTCAGAGTCAGGTGAGCATTACCTCATCGCAGTTTCAAACTGACCAAAGGAAAGGGATGAGCCCCTCCAGGGAGTAACAGATTATTTTATTGCTGCCTAAATTGTTCTTGTGAGGCTGGACTGGGTTTGTCCCATCCATGCCCTGACAAGGTGAGAACTGCCTCTCTGTTCTTGGAGAGTTTTTGCATGGGCTTGCTTTAAGCCATGAGGATACATTTTCAGCCTCATAACTATATTACATGAAATTATAACCTATAACTTTACTATAACATTACTGTAATAATTACTATAACAACCATGCTCAGTGCATCATGAGCCTTCCAAAAACACCCAACATGACAAACTTTGCATTGGATACCACACAATTGTTTTATAAAGATGAACACGGGAGTGTAGGGTGTTCCCCGAGGTACAGAGCGTCACACACACACACACACACACACACAGCATGAGTCAAAATCTTAAACAGTTTTAAAGAACAATTTTTTTCCGTTCACTATTCAACTACTCAATGTAACGAATTACAATTTAGTTCTTTCAGATAAATTATTGCATTGTTAACACTAAAGTCAAGTTTCTGCACAACCAACCATGTTACTGAAGTCTGTTCAGGAGACACTCAATATTGGAATAGTAGGTCAAGAAAAAAGGCCCTGGACAGATGACATGGACAGGCTTTAACATCCAGTCTCACAACATACCTAGTTTCGATCAGTGTTTTACTTTAACTGACATGAACATTCAATGAACAAAAATTTTAAGTTACACTTGGGAACCACTGTAAAAGCCAGAGTTAGGACTGAAAACCACTTACTTCTTGACTCGTTTCGTCTGTTGTTGTATGGCACTAATTTGCTTGTTTCTGGCTGAGATCTTGAACTATTTCGAGAGCCTGTTCCTTCTTGGCTATCTGGTCTTACATCATCTAAATGAAGTGGTACCCACTTCTGCTTGTTACCTTAAAAGAATGAAAAAAATATATATTCTCAACTTTAACTATGGGGCAGCTAGGCATTTCACTATAATTTAGCTGTTTAAAATAAATTGTATAATTAATTTGTAAAGGAAGAATAAGTAGCTCTTAAATTAGTTTACCTAAAATATTTAGGCAATAGGAAATATCTTAATACCAATTCTGCAAGTAAAAATAAAATCAGAAAATAATAACTTTTCAGTTTTAAAAGATGTATCTTAAGTAAGCTTTGAATCTAATAACTGAAGTGAGTATGGCCAAGCTTAAAGGAGGAACCACAAGTGGAGGTTACTTAGTGTAACCGGAGGTTCTTCGAGGTGGGTGGTCCCTATCTATATTCCACATGTGGGTATGCATGCAGGACATGCGCCCAAGTCCAGAACTTCTTCAAAGCAGTGTCCGTTGGCCCGCACATGTACAGTAGTTTTCCTCATGCTCCCGACCAAGGGCTTAAGAGGCAGTGTGGGTTGACACCTCTCCAGTTCCTCCTCTTACTGCAAATCCAACAGGATCCAAAGCATAGGGGATGGGGGGGGGGGGGAGGGATAGTGGAGTACAGATAGGGACCACACATATTGAAGAACCTCCATTTACAGTAAGTAACCTCCACTACTTCAAGTGATTGTCCCTATGCGTATTCCACACATGGGTGATTAGTCTAAATACTGCTGGCCAGAGGCTGGTAAGAGGAAGCTGGTAGCAAAGATGCTTGCAGCACTACTGATCCCACCACATCCACAGCCAAGGCATGAACTAGAGCATAGTATGTCACAAATGTGTGAATCAAACTCCAGGTGGCCTCTTTGCAGATGTTCTGCAGCTGAATGTCTAATAGGGATGGAGTGAGCAATGACACCCCCAAGGGGAAGAATGTTTGATATCTTGTAGCACTTTAAGACACATCCTGAGACCCACTTAGAAATCCTCTGGGATGATATGGCTTGCCCATGCAATATCTGCTATGGTGACAGAGTCTGGGTCATTTCCCAATAGGCTTGGATCTTTGTAGTTAGAACGCCAGGGCCTGCCGGACATCAAAGGAGTGAACTCTCGTGTCTTCAGAGGAAGTGTGAGGTTTCGGTAAAAATAAAGGTAAGTATTGTTTGATGTGGAACTCAATCTTTGAAGGAACTTGGGTGTAGTCAAAGAAAAATCTTTTCTTTGTGAAATGCTGTATCAGGAGGGTCCACCATGTTAGCTCTGAGCTCGCTGACCCTCCTAGCTGAGGTGACAGCGATTAAGAATGCCATCTATAGACAAGTATCAGAGGGGTAGCCGTGTTAGTCTGAATCTGTAAAAAGCAACAGAGGGTCCTGTGGCACCTTTAAGACTAACAGAAGTATTGGGAGCATAAGCTTTCGTGGGTAAGAACCTCACTTCACTTGCATCTGAAGAAGTGAGGTTCTTACCCACGAAAGCTTATGCTCCCAATACTTCTGTTAGTCTTAAAGGTGCCACAGGACCCTCTGTTGCTTTTTATCTATAGACAGGTGGACATGGCACAAGTCGCCATGGGGTCGAAAGGTGGACTAGTGAGCTTGGACAGGATAAGGTTAACATTCCATTGAGGAGTAGGTTTAAGCACTGGTGGGAAGATCCTGATCAGGCCTTTCATGAATCATACTGTAGCTGGGAGAGTAAAGACCACTTGAGGAAGGAAGGTACTAATTGCTGCTAGGTATACTCTTAAAAAGCCAGCAGAGACCCCGGAAGTCTTCAGGGACAGGATATACTGCAGCCATTCCAGTTCTAGACTATCTGGAGAACAATGATGTTGTTGCGCCCAGGCTGAAAAGCATCTCCATTTAGTCTGATGATAGGTTCTAGTAGACTCTTTTGTACTCTGGCTAAAGATCACCTGAACTGGGGCTGAACAAGAGCATCCTATTTCCAACACCAATCCAAAAACCAGGATGTGAGGTGGTATGAGCCTAGATTGGGATGCTTCGTCTTCCCCCATCTGGGTTCAGGAGATCCAGGAACGGGCAGATCCTGATTGGTGGGGGGGCAGACATCAATAGAAATTCCGTGAACCAAAGCTGTCTGGGTCAGTGGGGTACAAGGAGAATGATCAACAAAGAGTCCTGTGGCACCTTATAGACTAACAGATGTATTGGAGCATAAGCTTTCGGGGGTGAATACCCACTTCGTCACACGCATGATGTTGAGAATGATGTTGGCTTTGTTGCGATGCATCTTCCCTATGACTTGCAGAAACAGAGGAATGGGAGGAAAGGCAATCTGAGGCCGTTCATCCAGGACATCAGCAAAGTGTCACCTTGAGAGTCACAATAGGGGGAGCGTTCTGTTCATTTGCAACTCAAAGAGGTCCCATAGCAAAATAACCTGCTGTGCAAAATCTCACTTAGGACTGCGTCATGAACCTCCCATGAATGGCCTATCAAGAAGCTACTGCTTAATTTGTATGCCAGGGAGTTGTGAATACCCATAAGATATGTGGCCTGTATCACAATGCGGTTCCTGACATCCCTGTTCCAAAGTCTGACAACTTCCTGGCAGAGTGGATGAGACCTCCCTATGTGTTTATATAGACCACCATGGTGATAGGGTCCAATATTATGTGTATACAGAGTGAGCATATAAGTGAAAGAAAGACCTTGCATGTAAGGAGGATCAACCTCATTTCCAATAAGTTTATATGTAGTCTGGCCTCTCATGGGGACCTAGTGCCCTGAGCATCCCACCCCAAAAGGGAAGCGTCTGGAAGTGGCATTGCTAAAGGGAACTCCCACTATGACCTTTTCTGGGTTTGACCAGTAAGGCTATGGCTACACTTGCAGATGTACAGCCCCGGGAGTTATACCAGCCCTCGGAGACAGCAGCAGGGAAAGCGCTGCCATGTGTTCACACTGTCAGCTGCAAGCGCAGTGGCGTGGCCACATTAGCAGCTCTTGCAACGCCACAGAGAGTAGTGCATTGTGGTAGCTATCCCAGTGTGCAAATGGCTGCAGCATGCTTTTCAAATGGGGGTGGGTGGGTGGAGTGTGATGGAGTATGTTGTATGTGGGGGGGGAGACTGTTTTGGGGGGCAGAGAGTGTGTCAGCATGCTGTCTTGTAAGTTCAGACAGCTGCAGGGGAGAAGGGGGAAACCCTGACATCAGCCCCCACCTCTTTCACACACACACGCACAAACACCTGCCTCTGCAGCAGGAGCATTCCACAGTAATGGTTTGCTTTGTGACCCGGAGCAGATAAGCATGCCAGCTGTCAGAAACAGAGCTTTGAAAGGGGATATCTGCATGCCTGCAGCCGAGTTCAAAACAATGATGAGAGTGGGCACTTGACTTCAAGGGATTATGGGATGTTTCTGGAGACCAATCACAGTGCAGTAATGCAACACGTCGTCTACACGGACACCCCAGCATTTCAGCCAGGGCACAGCAAGCTCTATGCTTCTCGTGGAGGTGGATTACTGGGACGCTCCAGCCACGGAGTCCAGGTGCTTTATGTGCCTTGCCAGTGTGGACACCTCAGGAGTTAGGGTGCTCGGTGCTGATTTAAAGCGCTCGAACTTGCAAGTGTAGCCAAGCCCTTAGTTCGGGAGGTGACGACTCTAGCAGGAACTACGACCTTGGAGTTGATGTGGTCCTTGCTTGGTTGATAGATCAAGTGGAGACAAGCCTGCAGGCACTGCAAGTGGAGTCTGGCAAAAGGAGTCACAGGTGCACGTGGCGATGTGGCCTAAAAGTGAAAGGCACTTGTGTACTGTGGCTCACGTTCTGTGGGTGATGTGTGACATCAAATTGCTCATTGCATGAAACCTTTTGTGAACGCTTTCGTGGAAACTGAGTCCAAATTTTGCCCCTATAAAAAGTTTATTGACTGGTGGGTAACAAAGACTTTTCTTCATTTACGCAAATGCCCAGGGCAGTTAAAAGTTGTATTAAAAACCCTGTCGCCAACCTGACGAAATCTGAGGAAGTAGTGACCACCTTGTCCAACAAAGAAGCACCCAGTGAAACCATCGGATCAGGTTCCACCTCCTTCCTCCTGGTACACGGACGGAACCAGCTTGCAAGAGGAAGAGGCGTGATATAACTTGAGAGGGGTCCGGATGCCTGCCATAAGGATCCCACAAACCCCAATAAGACCAGAAAGAGGGATCAATCGGTTGCGGGGAACTCCCAAGGAAATCACTACCAGCGGTCCTTGGGTCGTACCTGGCGGAACAGCAAATATAACCTCTCGACTGTCTATTGGGGCTCAACTGCCTCCATGGAGATACCCGTGTGGCCATCTCCTCTGATTCATCTCAGTTCGAGAATTGCTCCATCAGTAGCAGCAGTGCTCTCGGTGCCGGGGCACTCCTGCCAGAAGGCTGGAGGTGAGACAGCTCCTAGGATAGTTATGTAGCTGCCTCCTCTGGATAATGACATCTCTCGGGAGGGCCAGGCCAGAAAGAAGTGGAGACCATGAATAAGGAAGGAATATATCCTCTGGTGTTACACAAGTCTTGGTATGCCTTCCTGCCTGAGAAGTTCCCACGGTTAAAACTGACAGATCCAGTGCATCTGCAGAAACTGGACAGTCTTTACATGGATGAGGCAGTACCGACAATGGGTCCAGACCATCACTTGTAGACAAAATCAGCGAATGTCCATCCTGACGATTCATAGGACCATAACCAGGGCGGGGTGAACCCAGGGTGCAAAGCCAGTGGGGGGGGGGGGGGAAAGAGATGGAAAAATAGGGTGGACAAATAAACGATAGGAGGTAGAACTCTAGAGTCCTCAATAGGGATTTGTCCTTGCTCCCACGGGAGCACCTAGCAAAGATGGGCTCAGATGGTGAGGGCTTGACTCCAAGGCCCATGCTTGGAGAGACACTGCTGATCAATTGAGGGGGCTGATGTACATAGGGGTCCCGATGGCCCATATCAGAGAGGGATGTCATAGCATTCTCCATCAGGGCTTCCATAGGCAAAGTTCCTGGGCAGGAAAGAGCAACAGATACTGCACTTCGCAGAGATATGCGCTGCACCCTGAGAGTACAGGCTGCATTGATATTTGTCACTGATGGAGAAGATCAATGGCAAGAGATGCAATTCTTGAATCCCAGGACTCTGGGCATAGTCCCAGAGCTGGGGAGAGGCTCCCCAACCGGGGAGAAAAATACTTTATACTATACATTTTAACTAACTTAAGAATACAACTATTTACAATTTTTTTTAAAAATAAAGTTATGCAATGAAAAGGACGACAATTGTAACTCAGGCCATGCATCAGTAAGGAACTGGAGAAGCATTGACCGGCGCTGCCTCTTATACCCTCAGTCGGGAGCATGAGGTGAGCTAATGTACATATGTGGGCCAACAGATGCTGCTTTGAAGTATTTCCAGAGTTAGATTCATGGCACACATGCATACCTGTGTGTGGAATATACATATGGACCATCATTCGAAGAAGAATGTGGGATGTTAAGTTGTGGTATGCTAAAGTATAACAAACACTAAGATGAGGCATATAAGAAAAATCTTAATAGCAAAAGGGTAAAAAGATTCATAACACTAGCTCTTTAACAATAACATCTGCTATTCTGCAGTTGGTTGGGAGGTGGGCAAGACACCTTAAATCTTATGCCCCCCCCCCCAAAGTGTCCAATATGGATCATGAATAATAAAAAAAATCAGGTATCAACAGATGAAGCAGATAATTCGGGATTTAAGTTCTTCAGACTTCTGATGGAAAATATATTTTAAAGTTGACAAATATTTTTTGCATCAACACAAATTCACCATTATCATTACAAAAAACAACAGTTTCATGTGATAGAACACCAAGACCTTTACCCCTGTAGTGGAGACCTCTGTTTTAACAAGTATTGTTTGTCAGTTTTATAGGTATAAATGATACCAAACTGTGTTCCAAAGCATAAGATTCTCTGCTAATAGAACACAAATTTTGTTCTTGCCTGGCATATTGTATAACAAGAGCCAAGAATATGACATGTGATTCACTAATAGAAGAACTCAGCTGTCTTTGGAATTTCCAGTTTTGTGCATTATCCACTATTTGCAACTCTAGATCAATGTTTTTAGAAAGTGTTCTGCAATTTTTAGATATATTTGCCTTAAATACCAGTATACAACCTATCCAGAATTCCTTAAAGCTGAAGGCTTATAGATCTCAAGTTATTTTCCAACTTCAGACTTATAGTTCTCATAATTTGTGCTGGCCCACAAACTAATCTAAGTGTATGGGTTATACTTTATCCATTTGAGTTTTGAAAATGTGTCTTTGCAAGATACATATAATACAGTATCCATTTTATTTTCCATATTTTACTGTGGAGAAGGAGTTGGAGGAGAGGAAGGTGATCAGGAACAGTCAACTTGGATTCACCAAGGGCAAGTCATGCGTGACCAACCTGATTGCCTTCTACGATGAGATAACTTGCTCTGTGGATATGGGGAAAGCGGTGGACGTGATACATCTTGACTTTAGCTAAACTTTTGATACAGTCTCCCACAGTATTCTTGCCAGCAAGTTAAAAAAGTATGCATTGGATGAATGGACTATAGGGTGGATAGAAAGCTGGCTAGATTGTTGGGCTCAACGGGTAGTGATCAACGGCTCGATGTCTAGTTGGCAGCCGGTATCAAGCAGAGTGCCCCAGGGGTCGGTCCTGGGGCTGATTTTGTTCAACATCTTTATTAATGATTTGGATGATGGGATAGATTGCACCCTCAGCAAGTTCGCAGATGACACTAAGCTGGGAGGAGAAGTAGATACGCTGGAGGGTACGGATAGGATCCAGAGTGACCTAGACAAATTGGAGGATTGGGCTAAAAGAAATCTGATGAGGTTCAACAAGGACAAGTGTAGAGTCCTGCGCTTAGGATGGAAGAATCCCATGCACCGCTACAGGCTGGGGACCGACTGGCTAAGCAGCAGATCTGCAGAAAAGGACCTGGGGATTACAGTGGATGAGAAGCTGGATATGAGTCAGCAATGTGCCCTTGTTGCCAAGAAGGCTAACGGTATATTGGGCTGCATTAGTAGAAGCACTTCCAGCAGATCGAGGGAAGTGATTATTCCCCTGTATTCGGCACTGGTGAGGCCACATCAGGAGTACTGCGTCCAGTTTTGGGTCCCCTACTACAGAAAGGATGTGGACAAATTGAAGAGAGTCCAGTGGAGGGCAAAGAAAATGATTAGGGGGCTGGGGCACATGACTTACAAGGGGAGGCTGAGGGAACTGGGCTTGTTTAGTCTGCAGAAGAGAAGTGTGAGGGGGGATATGATAGCAGTCTTCAATACCAGAAGTAGGATTCCAAAAAGGATGGAGCTCAGCTGTTCTCAGTGGTGGCAGATGATAGATCAAGGAGCAATGGGTTCAAGTTGCAGTGGGAGAGGTCTAGGTTGGGTATTAGGAAACACTATTTCACTAGGAGGGTAGAGAAGCACTGGAATGGGTTACCCAGGGAATTGGTGGAATCTCCATCCTCAGAGGTTTTTAAGGCCCGGCTTGACAAAGCCCTGGCTGGGATGATTTAGTTGGTGTGGGTCCTGCTTTGAGCAGGGGGTTGGACTAGATGACCTCCTGAGGTCTCTTCCAACCCTAATCTTCTATGACACCTCAAAAATGAGAAGGGCAGGGGGGAAAGTTTTAAAACCTTACACTGCACACATCGTATCCAGTCTCATGCACATACCGAAAGGAGAAAATAGAAAAGCATAAAGCATGTCAAGTCACTCACCTTCCTATCATCTGGAAGGAAGTTTATCAAAAAAATTTAGTAATGCTATAACAATTCTGAGTTATTATTTTGCGTAGTGCCTCGACCAACCTTTTTTCCTTTGATTGTTACACTGAGCCTCATCTTCACTGACATTTTCTCCAGGACCATCAGGCTTTGCTTGCAGGTTCTCAATTTCACTGCTTGCTCTCTTTTCAGTTTTCTCCTCCTTTTCTTTTTTATTTAGTGGCTTTTTATTCTGATGATTTATGGTTTTGCACTGCAAGAGATATTGCTAAATATTTAACATGATTTTATGGATGCGGACAGCATAAGTTACATTTAAAGCAAGTTTCTGTACTTATTAACATGACTTAAGATAAGTGGTTCTCAATCTTTGAGCATGATAAGCTCCAAAGTTATGAGCTGTGTAAATTATAAATTATTATTATTATTATTATAAGGGAGTCCTCAGACTTACGACGCTCACTTACGTTGGACGCCACTTACAATGCTTTTCAATTGACTGCCCATTTTACCCCCATGACACTTGTTTTGCCCTTATGACAAAAGCTGGCAGGGAGAACGGCACACATCACATGCTGAGCCTCAGCCAATCACTGATTTCACTGTTCAAGCTTTCTGATTGGCTGAGCCCGGGGCTGGGAGCTGATCAAAAACAAGCTACCCTGGTCATGGAAGCCAATCAGACAAGCGACTGCAAGGGACCCCCTTCCAGCTTCATTCATTATAACGCGACCATAAAGTTATTTAGAAGCAATTCTGTAAAAAGCAAGCCCAATTCTGCCTAGTATGGTGCTGACATTCTGAGCAGCCGCCTGTCTGCCCAGCCAGCCCTGCTGCTCCAGAGAAGAATCAAGGGAAACCAGCAGCCCAGACTTCAGAGAAGCCCCCAGCCAAGTGCCCTTCAAAAAGTTCTGGAAAGTCAAAGCATGTGTGATTTTGTGTGTTTATTTGAATGCGGTTTACCAAATAAATACATTGATGTTGCTACATTAGTCATCTATAATTCATTTAGTACAAAAATCTGGGTTATTGTGGTGAAAATAGTGCACCAAACCTTGGTTCAGGAACAATCCCCCCCTCCCCCCCATACCATTGATTCCTATGGGAAAAGCAGTTTCGACTTACATTTCAACTTACAAAACAATTCTGAGGAACGAATTGTGTCGTAAGTCCGAGGACTCCCTGTATTATTATTAAACAGATTCTAATTTTTCATTTTAAAAATGTTTCTAAGTTACAAAAATTAACTTTAGAATGCAGTTACAACAATTAGATATACTAAATATGTAACACTGCAGAATATACAATTATAAGTATTTTCAATAACAATGTATAAACGATATCTTGTTAAAGTGAAATTATCTAAATTATAGCAAAATATAAGAAAGGGAAGTTACTTATCTTATTGTATTCAAAATGTGTGGTCCCTATCTGTATTCCACTGTGGGTAAGAAGGTGGACCACATGCCTGAGACCAGAGAATTCTTGCAAGCGGTGTCTGTTGGTCCATGCTTTCACCTCCGCTCTCCTCATGCTCCACTCTGAAGATACAAGGAGTGAAGTGGACTGACCACCTCTAGTTTCTTCTCTACTGTGAATCTTGTCATGATCCAAAGCAGCAAGGAAGGAGGGTGGGTAATGGAATACAACTAGGGACTACACATCTCAAAGAATTCCAGTTACAATAAGGTAAGTAACTTCCCTTTCTTCAAGGGCTGGTGCTTATGTGTATTCCACTGTGAGTGACTGAAACAGTACTCAAAGGACGAGGGTGCAAGAATGGAGGCGATATAACTGCTTATAGAAATGCTGTCCCAAAGCATGTGTCAACGGAGGTATCTTGGACCAAGGAATAAGGTCTACTGAATGGGTGGATGCAACTCCAAATAGTTACCCTGCAGCTATCAAGCCAGGGCATCTCATGAAGTGACACTACAGAGGTTGCTTATGCCCTTGTAGAGTGAGCCCTTACCCTGTGAGGTGAAGGAAGCTGTGCCAAGGATACAGTCATAAATCCACTTATATTCTTTGAGAGGATATAGCTTGTCCTCATACTTGTTCTGCTATTGCAAACAAACAGTCTAGGTAATTTTCTGATCTGTTTCATTCTCTGCGGATAAAATGCCAATACTCACCTAACAACAAGGGAATAGTCTTCTTGCTTGAGGCATGGGGCTTCAGGGACAAAAAAAACCCACAGGTAAGTGAATTGACTGGTTTATGTGAAATTACAAAATTTCAGGTGTAACTGTAGTGAGACTTGGTCCTTATGGACTATTATGTATAGTGCATCGGTCATTAGGGCCCCAAATTCACCTACTCTTCTGGCTGAAGTGATGGCAACAAGGAACATGACCTCCTCTGACAGGTAAGACATGGAACACCTGATTAGTGGTTCAAAGAGGGATTTAAAAGATCTCAGTGAAGGGTGCAAAGGGTGCAAAGTTTCTGAACAGACTCTTCAAAAACCTGGCTGTTACTCAATGAGTAAAGACTGAGTAAATGTCCATTGGCAGGAGACACGCTGATATGTGGCCAGATGAACGTGTAGCGAGCTAAAGGAAAGGCCCATTTCTCTTAAGAGTAAGAAGATAGTTCAGAATAGCAGGAATATCTGCTGTCTCTGGAAATACATGGTTTTGCTGGACCCGGATAGAGAAACATTTCCTGATGGAGTCCTTTCTGCTATTTTTAAGAATTATTTCCACAGCTTCAGACTAGGACCATTCTAGGCTTGATGCTCTCCAAATACCAAGCTGTGAGAAGAAGAGCATCTGGGTTGGGATACCTGATGCAGCCATTCTCTTGGGTCAAGATGTCTGGGAAGGTCTGAATGCTGATAGGTGGACAGGATGAGATTTGTAGGAGACTTGGCAACCAGAACTGTCTGGGCTGTTTGGGGGTGATGAGGCTGTTGCGTGCCCTGTCCAGTCAAATCTTATGAAGAACTGAGGTAATAGAGGGATGACAAGGAAGAAATAGCTCAAGTGATCTGACTAAGGCAGTAGGAGACCATCATCTCTGGAGTACTGTCTTTCAGCTCCCCTGGAGCAATGTATGTTGCTATTCCTGTATGCCTGGGGGAAAACAGGTCCAAAGGAAGGGTTCCCCACTGATTGAAGATCCTGTTTACCACTGAATCACATACTTCACATTTCTGATGGGTGGCAAAATGCTTGCTGAGGCTGTTCGCCGGTGAATTTTGGGCTCTCAAGAGGTACACTGCCAATAGAGTACCATAAGTTGATCACTTCTATAAACAAGGGGGATGGATCTCACCCCTCCATGCTTGTGTCAACAACACACACACACACACACACACACACACACACACACACACACACACACAGTTATATTGTCTGACATTATCAGGACATTCTGGGATTGTAGGAGTGCTAGGAATGCTTTGCAAGGTTCTCATACAGGTCTCAGTTCTACAAGTTGTGTGTGGATTCTGGCTTTCTTAGGCATCCAAGTGCCTTATGTTATATGACCCCAGCCTATCGGGTAGGCATCTGTAATTATCTTGTCAGATGTGCGGGACAGAAAGAGAAGCCCCCACAAACATGTACAGGGTACCTCCCCATTTCAGGGAGACCCTCAACTCAGTGGGGACTGTCACTAAGGTGTTCATGCTGTGCTTGCTCTGGTGTATACACTGTTCAGAGCCATGCTTGTAGGCAATTGAGTTGGAGTCTGTCAAATGGCATCACATAAGTACATGATGCCATCTGCTGCAGAAAAGTGAGGCATATCTGAACTGATGATCAAAGGCTTTGCGTAGCTAGATCTGAATGCCCATGTCATGAAATCTGTCCTTAGGGAGGTCAGCCTTTGCCCTGATTGAATCCAAGGTAGATCCTATAAGTTCTATGCTCTGTGTTGGAGTCAGTGTAGACGAGATGTTTATGCAGATTCCCAGGGATACTAGAAGGTGGAACAGCAATGAGGTTGGCATTAAGACCTCCAGGCAAGAGCTGCCCATCAGAAGCAAATTGTGTAAGTTTCTGAGTTGCCTCATCTGAGCTGCTACTATCGAGAACACTTTTGTGAGGGCTCTGGGAGGTGTGGTTAACCCAACAGGAAATACCCTGAATTTATAGTGCTGGAGGCCTACCACAACCTGAGGAATCATCTGTGGAGTGAATAGCCAAATGAAAGCACATATTTCACATCAAGAGCTGTGAGCCATGTGTCCTTTTCTGGGGATGGTGTTATTGATGCCATTGTACTGTTGTGATAATTGGGTCTACAAATTTACCTAATTGGGAGCTCAAGAGTAAAAAAAAAGTGAATGTTCATAAGATGCCACAACAACCTACAAATGTTGATGTCAAAATTTATGAAAGGGAGACAAAGCCTGAATTAGTTCAAACAAAAAGGCCTACTGATATAACGCAAGGACTGTGTAAAGATCATGCTTGGTAAATACAAGAAATCTGTGAACCAAAATTGGTGTGTACGAAAACAGGCTTAATTAGTAGACAAAATAATGACAGGATGGACTATTCCCCAACCTCTCTCTGTGTGGGTCCTTAAAGAGACTGAGAAGTACTGGCTACTGGAGCCAGCTTTATCATTCTGACTGCCACCCCCACCATCTTGTGGGATGCTGGACCTTCTTCAACCCGATCCTGAAAGATGCCCAGAATGGGACAGAGAGAGGGACCCAGATGACATTGCAACCTTTATTGGCTCCGGTTGAATCTCAACCACTACGTGGGACAAAATAGGATCAGACTAACAGCAACAGCAGCAGCTGTAACCCATAACTAATTTCTCCTTTCCCCAAAAGGACAGTTATTTGATACCTTTTTGATACCATCTAAATAACTGTCAAACAAGGAGATTTTACCTTCTAAAATGTCTTCAGATAAAGGGAAAGGGAACAAGGGATGTTGATAAAATGAAAGCCTTACTTATTATATTGCAAATGTTTTTTTTCTTTTTCTTTATCCTTTTGTAAAAGGTTCAAAGGATTTTTAATGGTGTTTGTGCAATAGTACTAAGCAGACTGAGGGCTCTGAACCTGAACCTTATTTAAACACTGTCAAATGTTGGACAGTAGCTGGGTTAACATCTATAGCCCATATATTCCATCTAAATCAATATAATGGTACCCATATGGAATTTCAGTTTGCAAATAAAAATGTTGAGTCAATGCAGCTCGAGAATGAGTCTCCAGCCTCCTTTCTTCTTAGGAACTAGGAAATATTTCCCCAATGTTGAGGGGGTACCTGCTCTATTGCTCCCTAGTGGAGAAGAGATTCAACTCCTTGGAGGATCCCTCATGAGAGAAGTCCTTGAAAAGGGATGAGGAAGAAAGTTTTGGAGGTGGGGAGAGAAACTCAATGGTATAGCTAGAAGGGTGATATCCAGCACCTACTTGTCTATTATCAACCACCAATTGTGGGATAAGTTCTCTAAACATCGCCCAAAGTGGATCTTGGCGTTGGGTGAAGATGGCATCAATATTGGTTTGCAGCTCTCGATGGTCTCGTCAAAAATATCTCTTGGTCAGGGAGTGAGACCGGGTAGCTGCAGTTGAAGTGGAAGATGCAGCATTGTGACAGTCTGTACCCTTATGTTCACCTCTTCTGCAAGATTATGATAAGTTTTGTACAGAGTATGCTTTGTGAGGTATCATTTGAAAACTTACTTTGCTGCTCATTATTGCCCTGATAAAATGTGTGGCAACATTATTTCCTGAACCTCAAAAGGAAATGATTCTCAAAGAAGAGAGAGCTGTAAGAATTCCTCCCTTTCTCTCTACACACGGCATGCACAACACCTGAAGAACAAAGGAAACCACTTTGGATGGGGGGAGGGATCTTGACTGAAAGGAATTCAGCCAGTAAGATTGCTGAAACACATGGTGAGAGAGACCTTTGCTTTGAATTCACTTAGCTTGTTAAGTTAGGTATTAGCTGCAATTTACTTTTATTTTCTTGTAACCAATTCTGACTTTATGCCTCTTTACTTGTAGTCGCAATCTATTCTTTTGTAGTTAATTTGTTTTCTTGATTCATTTAGACCCAGTGTATTTTGTACTGAAGTGTTTGGGAACCTCCATTTGGGATAACAGTATTTGTGCATCTTATTTTCCATCAATAAAATGATGGACTTTATATGACCTTACATTGTACAGGAGAGAGCTGGGCAGTCAGTACAAGACGTACATTTCTAGTGGGAAGTCTGGGACTGAGAATTTGCTGGTGGTATTCTGCGTTGTAATTCAAGACTGGCTGGCTATAGCACTCATACTATAACTGGGAGTAATTTACATGCTGGAGGCTGAGAGAGAGCAGACCAGGACTGACTGCTCTCAGTGAAGCAGTGTAAAAGGCACCCCACGCTGGAGAACTGAGGGGACACAGCTATTCATCGGTCCAGACTGTACCCTGGATAATATCACAAGAGTATCTTGGCCTTAGCATTTTTCTGCCATTTGCGAGGTGGCTCATAAAACTGCTGATGATAGAAGGGTTGTGGTAAGGGGCTCAGTTTGTAGGGGTGTTTATAGTATTTTCTCTTTGGGGCTGATGTTTATATATCCAGAGAGCAGAAGGTTGCCCTGGAGTCCTTCAATGACTGCAAAGA
Source organism: Emys orbicularis (assembly GCF_028017835.1). Classification (NCBI taxonomy): domain Eukaryota; kingdom Metazoa; phylum Chordata; order Testudines; family Emydidae; genus Emys; species Emys orbicularis. The sequence goes on along the minus strand of NC_088687.1, from coordinate 47,035,604 downwards.
ATTGTCTGTTTTCTCACTGAAAAGATTAGCCTAATTAAATATTAAGTCCTCAACAGTGTTTTGGTCCTCCTTGGGAAACCCTGAAGAGGACAGCCACAATTCCCATCACAGCACAATGGTGGTTGCCACAGATCTTGGCCGCACTAAGCACAACTTAAAGTGAAGTTCTAGCCATCTGTCTGCACTTCTCAATAAGGGCTTGAAATTGAGCTCTGTCCCCTTGATGTAACTTGTCCCTAAAGTCCAGGAGCTTAGAAAAATTCAGAAAATCATATCTGGCAAAAAGAACTTGTTAGTTTGGGATTCTAAACTACAGATGTAAACATCTTCCTCCCCCTACGGTCTAGATGCACAGTCTACTTATCTGCAGGGGTGGCCACTGGATGTTGTGTGGATCCTTCTGGCCACGTACCGTACCAAGGATTTTTGTGTAGGATGGGTGAATAAGAACTCCACTCTCTTAGCTAGAACAAAGTACATCTTTTCCGCCTTCTGTGGCCTAGGGGCACAGGTAGCCAGCATGTGCAATACAGCCCTTGCTGGTTCTAGTATGGCTTCATTTACTGAGAGTGCAGGATATCTAAAAGCTTATGCTGAGAGTCCTGAACCTCGTTTAAGGAGATTTGGAGCTCTTCCATGACACTAACAGCTCCTGAAATTGTTTAGGATAGTCTGGAGGAAGACTGAGGCTGGAGCAACCACCTCGCTGGGTGATGAGGACATATTCCTGTTGGTACCAGACATACCAACGGATCTGGCTCATCTTCCCCTTCTTCCATGGCCTCAGAGGGAGGCTTTGGTTGGAGGAGAGGGGTGGTAAGGCTCCTCATTGGATCACATGGATTCCATGTACCACGGGACCCAATAAGGCCAGTATGAGGAGTCAAAAGTAGGTCACAGTGGTCTGAGACCTTTAGTACCACCCGTCTTCTGGAGGGGGCCTCTGTTTCTGTGGCCAAGACTGGATCCAGGAGATTCTCAATGTCCTGCCTGGGCTGATCTCTTTAGGTGGAGGTGAAGCTGAATCTCCTACCATGGAAAGGTTGGATATGGCTCCACTGGTGGTACTGTTGATTACATTGAGGGGAAACCATGGCTAGTGGACAGGACAGCAGATAGACTTCCAGAATCCCCAATTCCTGCTGCTGGTTAGATCTCCCTGGTGAGGATTAGTCTTGATAACAAGTAAAATGTTGGGTCGAGGAGGAGGAAGTCCCCCTGCTCCACCCTTTGGAGGTTATGTCTTATCATTCCATACCTTCAGAGTAGGTGTAGATGGTTGTTCCTCACAGGGCCATGACAGTACCATCAATGAATGAGTCTCCAACCCAGTTATCAAAAGTACTGGTGATTCCTCGTATGTCAAGTTAGTAGGTACTGCAGTCAGTAACGCAGTCAATGGGGAGGCTGGTACTGAAGAAGCATTGCTCCTATGTGGCTTAGGAGGGGGGACACCCTAGCTCCATATGACTTGTGCCTCAAGACTCACCTGACTTGGACAGGGTCAAAAGGAAGCATCTCTCCTCTTAGAAGGTCAAGGAGGGCATCTGCTTGTGTGTGTGTGTGTAAAAGAATGCCCCTTACTCTCATGATAGGGCCCAAATGAAGGGACCTTCCTTCTGCTCCTATCTGCTCAGGACTCCAACATAATACTAGGGGGCATGTTCCTTGATGACTCTGGCCAATGTATGGGGGAACCTCCTGGCCTAGGTCTCACTGGGGCCTCTTTGCATGCTCAATAAGGTGCTTCCAAAGCTGGAGTTCTTGCACCTGCTGTGTTCAACTGGGAAAAGAGCAGCAGATACTGCACTTAGATACTTCAGATATGAACTTCTCTGAGGCAGTAGAGGCAGCACTGGCAGTTGTTGCTCCCCAAAAAGGAATGGAGCCAGGCGAAAGTTTTTGAAGCCCAGCATCCTGGGCATAATCTAAGTTCCACCCTGGGATACCGTGAAGGTTCCTTGGGGTGGGGATTCTAACACTAACTGGGGAACTATTAAAAAAATAAAACCTAAGAAAATATAAGTTTGGACATTTACAGGGAATGAGAAAGGATCAGCTCCGAACTGTAGGATTCTGACTCAGGCTATGCAGCAGTAGGAAGGAATTGGAGAGGCAGTTGGTCCTCCCCACCTCTTATACCATCAATGTGGAACTTGAGAGCAGGGGTGCAGGTGCAGACCCTGGGATACTGCTTGCAAAAATTCCCTCATCTTTGTTGTATCCATAGTGAAATACACAGAGACCAGCACTCAAGAGATGAAAGTTTACTTACCAGTCTACTTGAACTGTAGTTACTGTCTTTATAGAGACTCACTTACAGGACACTAATCTGTTTTAATCTTTAAAGAGAATATCTCAGAAGGCTCTGACTAGTGGAGCTGTAAGTATGTTCCCTAATCAATCCAAATATTTGTTCAAGGTTACAAAGAACCATGGGCACCAACTCTCGTTCTTCCATTCCATTTAATCAGAATTTAAAAACAGATTAAAAAGGGTACCAGAAGGTGGTTGATGATATCAGTCTATATATTTTACTTACAGAATCCAGATTAAGGAATTTACAAGTAACTGTTTTCCATTGAGTACTGCCTGTATACTGCAGATCACTTCTGGGAGATTCAGTAACAACAACTCTCAAAGAAGGAAAATTGTGTAGTATTTTAAATAAATATTGGAAGACTTTTCTTTAATTGGGCATCATACTAACAATCAAAATTATGTCTTGCAAAACGATCAGAAAGATTTTTCAGAAATGTTGCGACAACTGCTTTGGATCTGTTAGAATACACTTTAGGTATCACAACATAACAGATTTGAATGCAAAGCTTAACCCTTTAGACAATCTTTTAGCAAAGATAGTCTCCCCCTGAATTTATTACCATAAGCAATGTAGGAAATTTGCATATAAGTAACAGTCCTACATATGCTGCAGCTAAATGCAATTTTAACATCTTGCACTATGCAACATAGCCTCATCTGGTAATGTGCAGGATCTTAGAAAAATACTGTAAGATAGACATATTCATTCAGAAGTCAGAAGCCACCAAGTTAGCAATTTGGAATGTACCTTACTTTTATGGAATACTATTTAGGGCACCTCAGCAATCACGACTGGCATCTTACAGACTCTTTTGGTTGATGTTATAACCACTAAATACCTCAAGGAGCAGCAACTACAACCAGGTAAATGGTAAAGATCCTTGATGCTGTAGAGCATGTGAAGGAATCTGTTTTGGTAGTGGTCTACACACAGAGAGAGACTTAAGTACTTTCAGTGGACCAGCTGGAAAGACATACAGAAATAGACTTCTTTTAGACAGAGCCCCAAATCAATCACACTGGTTTAAAAAGGGATTAAAATCATACAGAATTTAAACCTCTTTGTGTACCTGTTCAATTTCTTAGCTCCAGTATAGGACAGTTCCCTAGTCTCTCTTTCCCCCATATAAACTAGGAAATGAAAGAAGAACTCTTTCCAAATATTTCTGGGGAACTTCTATTGTTCTCAGTCGTGGGAGGGAAGTTACTTCATGTTGCATTTTCTCACAAGAGGAATGCCTGAAAAGGTATGGGAATGGCAAAGCAGCTTGCAATAGACTCAAACAGAACTAACACTGAATAATCTCTACATTTCCAGCTATCAGAAGACTATACAAACTCAGACACCCTGACTTTTAGTTCACATATGAAGTATCAAAGAAGGAATGGATGAGCCCCTTTCTGACCTTCCTTACTAATGGCTTATGTCTATTTTCAACTACCCAGGAAGGCACTCTGACAAAGGGAGGAGCTTATCCCAAAGCAGATAGTTTTACCTCACCAGCAGCACCCATAAATTTGTAACTTTATGGTGCAAAGCTGCTGCTGAGCACATCTTATGACACAGTTAAGTTCATCATCTTTGTCTCCTTGTCAAAGAGTGTAGAAAGTGGCTCTCTTCATATCCTTGACCCCTCAGTGACTGCTGAGAATGCCATGGTGTTGCATGGGTATATAAATGCTCAAAATCCAACTAAGGAGCCTGATACAATCTATCCACCAACTTGTATATAGGTGGCATAGATAACAAAGGTGGTATGGCACCTCTTAGAGCTGTTGTTTCAGGCTCTCTGCAGAACCACATGGGCATTGATTGTCACTGGTTTACATCCTGTTCAGGTTTTCCCTGCAACCATAAGGGCTAATAACAATTCTTTAAAAAAAACGGAAGTTGAGATCCTGAAGCAAAATTTAGTAGGAAGAAGTGAATTCTGTGGCAGACTCTCAGAATATACATTATACACTTCTATTGTTTTGAACGGAATCTGAGGCCTGGTCTACACTAGGAGTGTATGTCGAATTTAGCAGCGTTAAATCGAATTAACCCTGCACCCGTCCACACAACAAAGCTATTTAGTTCGACACAGAGGTCTCTTAAATTCAATTTCTGTACTCCTCCCCAACGAGGGGAGTAGCGCTAAATTCGACATGGCCACGTCGAATTAGGGTAGATGTGGATGGAAATCGACGCTAATAGCTCCGGGAGCTATCCCACAGTGCACCACTCTGTTGACGCCCTGGACAGCAGTCCGAGCTCGGATGCTCTGACCAGCCACACAGGAAAAGCCCCGGGAAAATTTGAATTCCTTTTCCTGTCTGGGCAGTTTGAATCTCATTTCCTGTTTGGACATCGTGGCGAGCTCAGCAGCACTGGCACCGATGCAGAGCTCTCCAGCAGAGGTGACCATGCAATCGCAGAAATAGAAAGAGGGCCCCAGCATGGACTGATCGGGAAGTCTTGGATCTGATCGCTGTGTGGGGCGATAAGTCCGTGCTTTCGGAGCTGCGCTCGAAAAGACGGAACGCAAAGATCTACGAGAAGATCTCAAAAGCCATGACAGAGAGAGGATACAGCCGGGATGCAACACAGTGCCGCGTGAAAATCAAGGACCTGAGACAAGGCTACCAGAAGACCAAAGAGGCAAACGGACGCTCCGGATCCCAGCCCCAGACATGCCGTTTCTACGAGGCACTGCATTCCATTTTAGGTGCGGCCACCACCACTACCCCACCACTGACCATGGACTCTGAGGATGAGATTTTGTCGAGGGCCGCTTCTTCGGAGATGTTAGCGGACGGGGAAGATGAGGAAGGAGATGAGGAGGACAAGGCAGTCGACAGCGCTTACAACGCTGATTTCCCCGACAGCCAGCATCTGTTCATCACCCTCACAGAGATCCCCTACCAACCGTCCCCAGGTGTTAACCCGGAGCCAGAATCAGGGGAAGGATCAGTCGGTAAGTGTTTAAAACATGTAAACATTTATTTTGAACAGAACAGGAATATTAACAATATTAACAATGGGTTTTTCATGATTAGTTTGCCCTAGGCGCTTAATGTTTTAGTCCTTGGCAGTGCAACTACTGCAAAAGACTCAAACAATGTCCGGTTTATGATGATTAGTTTGCCCTAGGCGCTCTACTTTTTAGTCCTTGCCAGTGCAGCTACTGGAAAAGAAGGTCTATATGTCCGGGGATAGAGCTAAAATCCTCATGGGACATCTCCACGAAGCTCTCCTGGAGGTAATTGGAAAGCCTTTGCATGAGGTTCCTGGGGAGAGCGGCCTTATTGGGTCCTCCGTGGTAGGAAACTTTTCCATGCCAGGCTATCATCAAGTACTCCGGGATCATTGCCTTGCAGAGCATGGCGGCATACGGCCCTGGTTTTTGCTGGCTTTCACGCAACATGCGGTCTTTCTTTGTCCCAGAAATCCTCAGCAGAGTGATGTCGCTCATGGTGACCTGCTTTGAATTAGGGGAATGTTACTGTTGGGACTGCTTGCCTGTTCCTTTACAGAACTGTAACCGGCGGTTTACAGCCACGCGGTGGAGGCCCACCCCGCCATAAAGGTCTCCCCCTTGCTCTCACACAGATTGTGGAGCACACAGCAAGCTGCAACAACAATGGGGATATTGGTTTCGCTGAGATCAGAGCGAGTGAGTAAGCTTCTCCATCTCCCCTTGAGACGTCCAAAAGCACACTCCACCACCATTCTGCACTTGCTGAGACGGTAGTTGAAGAGTTCTTTTTCAGTGTCCAGGGCGCCTGTATAGGGCTTCATGAGCCAGGGCATTAGCGGGTAGGCTGGGTCCCCGAGGATCACTATAGGCATCTCCACATCCCCAACAGTTATTTTGTGGTCCGGGAAGTAAATACCTTCCCGCAGCCGTCTAAACAGACCAGAGTTCCTGAAAACATGAGCGTCATGAACCTTGCCCGGCCATCCGACGTTGATGTTTGTAAAACGTCCCCTATGGTCCACCAGTGCTTGCAGCACCATTGAAAAGTAGCCCTTTCAGTTAATGTACTGGCTGGCCTGGTGGTCCGGTCCCAGGATAGGGATGTGAGTTCCATCTATAGCCCCACCGCAGTTTGGGAATCCCATCGCGGCAAAGCCATCTATGATGACCTGCACATTTCCAAGGGTCACTACCTTTGACAGCAGTAGCTCAACGATTGCGTTGGCTACTTGCATCACAGCAACCCCCACGGTAGATTTGCCCACGCCAAAGTGGTTCGCGACTGACCGGTAGCTGTCTGGCGTTGCAAGCTTCCAGAGGGCTATGGCCACTCGCTTCTGGACAGTCCGGGCTGCTCGCATCCGGGTGTCCTTGCGCTTCAGGGCAGGGGACAGCAGCTCAAAGTTCCAGGAAAGTTCCCTTCCGCATCCGAAAGTTTCGCAGCCACTGTGATTCATCCCAGACCTGCAGCACTATGCGGTCCCACCAGTCCGTGCTTGTTTCCCGGGCCCAGAATCGCCGTTCCACAGCATCAACATGACCCATTGCCACCATGATGTTCACGGCACGGGGTCCCGTGCTTTGCGAGAGGTCTGTGCCACTCTCAGACTTCATGTCCTCAACGTGATGCCGTAACCTCCTCGCCCGATTTCTCAGCATCTGCCTCTGGAAAAGGTGGACGATAAGGTGCGAGGTGTTGACAACGGCCGTAACTGCAGCGATGGTCGCAGCGGGCTCCATGCTCGCAGTGCTGTGGCGTCTGCGCTGTCACTCACCAGAAAAGCGCGCAAAATGAAATGATTGCCCGCCGGCGCTTTCAGGGAGGGAGGGCGAGAGTGACGGTTGGATGACAAAAGTTACCCAAAACCACCCTCGACACATTTTTTTCCCCAGCAGGCATTGGGGGCTCAACCCAGAATTCCAATGGGCAGCGGGGACTGCGGGAACTGTGGGATAGCTGCCCACAGTGCACCGCTTCCAATGTCGACACTTGCCCCGTTAGTGTGGACCCACAAAGTCAAATTACTGCCCTTAGTGTGGATACACACGTTCGACTTTGTAATATGGATTCCACATATTCGATTTAAGTAAAATCGAACTACTCTCGTAGTGTAGACATACCCTGAGAGAACACCAAGATTAGTGGTGCTGCTTCATCTTACACTCCTTATATGCCCTGATATCACAGACCCAAATCCTAGAGTAGTTTCTTTAATATTTGCATAAGTTTCAATGTTGATGTCATCAGTGCAGTCATTGGTGCCAATGAACTTGGCTGGATCTGGCCCAAAAAGAACGTTGACAGTAGAGGATGACAGTTCCATGCAAAATGCCTTCAGTAGACTCAGGTTCCTGGCAGAATTGAAGAGCAAAGGTTGAACAGATTTTGGTCTGTGAATATCCCTAAAAGAGACCCTTGAGGTGGCTCCTTTGGCTCATATCAGATATTGTACCATCATAGGAAGCATGAACTGTATCACTTGAACCTCAAAACCCTTTGGTTGGTTCCAGCATCAAGAAAATCATGATGGGGCAGAATGGAGCCAAAGACTGAAACAGCACTTGTTGAAGTCACAAAACTAGTATGAAGCCTATCTAAATCCAACAATATATTATGAATGACAAAGAACAGTCATTGGGCCAGGGAAAGAGAGAACACGATTCTACAGCCTGCTGTCTAGGGCACTCACCTAGGATGTTCAAATGCCTGCTCCAATGACTAATTATTTATAAAGTGTAACAGCTTCAACAGAAGAGTTTGAGAGATGTCTGTCCCAGAATACCCCCTTGCCCAGCAGTTAGGGCACTCTCCTGTAATATGGAAGACCCAAATTCAAATCCCTTCTCCACATCAAGCAGACTGGGGGATTGAAGCTGTGTCATCCACATCCCAGGTAAGTGCTCTAGCCATTCAGCCACCCAAAAAACAAACAAACAAAAAAAAACTTGTTTCAGGCCAAAGGAAATGTTTTGTTTAACCCAAAACAGATCTTTTCATTTCATCAAAAGTTGTCACAATATTTTCATTTGGTTTGACCTGAACCAAAGTTGGTTTTTCTTTTGTACTGCCAGTGAACTGAAATAAGAGTTATTAGCCCAGCTCAACACACCAATATCATGGTGACAGGCAAAGTAAGAATTTGAATGTAACAGAAAAGTTATCCAGGGATTCAATGTTCACTCCTGAAGCAGACGAAGGAAGCAGGATGGAGTCAGGGCCATGGCTGCTTAAAGAACCTTGCACTAAGCATTTAGATCCATGAGGAAGCATGTACACAGCCCCAAGGGTTACAGCGTTGCAAATGATTCATTCTCCATGCGCACACATCTCAAAAAGGAAGATCCATGCTGACACTTCTGAAAGGTGAATTAAGAAGTAAAATTATGGGATAAATCCTGTACACTTCCATGTATAGGACGGTCCTGAAGTCAGCAGAACTGGTGGTGTTCCACCTCGGTGGGATAGGCATGTATCACCTGAATCATAAACTGTACTCCGTGAACTCTGACTCATACCGCAAAATACTTTTCCGTTTTTCTGCTGAAACCTTAAAATGCCTAACCAGATTCACCATATAATGAGCTTGCAACAGAGGGGTCCACAAGCTTTGTAGGTTTATAAAAAATATAATTCAGACTATATATAAAATATATAAAAGTATATAAACATAGTATACTCACTTCGTTGTTTGCTATTTCACTTGGTGTCGGCCAATTTGTGATATCATTGAAGTCACTAGCCTGTAAAGTTACAAAATATATGTTTACCAGAACAGCATTTCAGAATGAGTGGATGAGGTCTGGCACACTTAACAGTGATGGTCAAAGATGGACTATGTTTCATAGCAGTAATCAGAATAAATCACTTCTCATTTGATATGTGAACTGTAACGGAAACCAGGTACACCATTACTTTAACCAACAACAACAACAAAAAAACAGTATGCAATCCAGTCAGCTACTCAGAGTGGTTGCCTCCAATGCAAAGTTCTACACAACAGTAAATTAAGATTTAAAATAAAACGATGTTAAAAAGGGGATCCTAATGACAAACTTCTTTAGCTTGCTGTTACTGTAATTGTCAGCCTAACTCTTTGATGGACAGAGTTCTATTTAATGGATATGGCCATAAAAAGCACTCCCAGCAACTAATTAAAAACCCCATATGTCACAGTTACAATATGCTACTGGACAGGTGTATTTCATTTGGATAAAAATCTTTTAGATGAAAGCAACTAGACTGCTAATTGTAATATATGAACTTTTTTTCCCTCTTTAAATCTCTGATAATCTCCCCTCTGCCCACAGTTCTCTTCACAGCTACGTTAACAGTCCTAAGAAAAAGTGTTAAACAAAGGTTACTCACCTCATAACTAGTTGTCTTTGAACTGTGTTGCATATGTCCACTTCACTGTAGGCGTAATACACCCATGCTGCAACTGTAGGGCTGCAATGCATGCTCCCTGGTTTCCCTCATGTTCTGAACAGAGAGTATGAAGGATAGAGCCTTCCTACCAGAAGGTTAGATGAGGACTCCAACGCACTGGGGAAGGAGGGTGGATCTTGGAATGGACATATGCAACACATCTCAAAAAAGCAACAGCTACAAAAAGATGAGTAACCATTTTGTCTTTTGAATGATTGTATAAGTCCATTCCACCGCAGATGCCCCCAAGCGATTTTCAGTGGAGGTGGGGCTAGGTGTCTCATTTGAAGACAGAATATAGGACTGTTTTCCCCACCTTCTCATCTTCCCTCGATGGCACAGTAATAACACAATCTAGCAAATATGTTAACAGAGGACCACATTGCTGCTGTACAAATGTTGATGATGGGGGCGTTTCCCACAAACATAGTAGAGGAAAAATGCAACCTACATGCAGTGTGCTGACTTTTCAGGAGGTGTTCTACCTTTAACAGAATAGCACATAGCAATGCAGCTGGTAATCCATCTCAAGAGCCATTGTGTCGTAACAGGATGACCTCTTAACTGTTCTACAGAGGATCTAAAGAGCTGGGAAGAAACCAAAGGGCTTTGTTCTACCCAGACAAAAGGGTAGGGCTTGGCACACACCTGAAGTGTGCAGCTTTTAGTTTTGTGAGCATGTGGATTCAGAAAAAGGACCGGTAAGTGTATTGACTAATGAAGTGGAAATCAGATACTACTTTGGAAAGAAACTTCAGGTTTCACAGATTCCAAGGCCAGCATGTTGATAAATGCAAAGTAATGCACATTGGAAAACATAATCCCAACTCTACATATAAAATGATAGGGTCTAAATTACCTGTTACCACTCAAGAAAGAGATCTTGGGAGTCATTGTGGATAGTTCTTTGAAAACATCCACTCAATATGCAGCAGTCAAAAAAGCTAACAGAATGTTGGGCATCCTTAAGAAAGGGATAGATAAGAAGACAGAAAATATATTGCCTCTATATAAATCCATGGTATGCCCACATCTTGAATATTGCATGCAGATTTGGTCGCCCCATCCCAAAGAAGATATATTGGAACTCGAAAAGGGCAACAAAAATGATTAGGGGTATGGAATGGCTTCCATATGTGGAGAGATTAATAAAACTGGGACTTATCAGCTTGGAAAAGAGACAACTAAGGAGGGATATGATAGAGGTCTATAAAATCATGACTGGTGTAGAGAAAATAAATAAGGACTTGTTATTTACTACTTCTTCTAACAGAAGAACTTGGGGTCACCAAATGAAATTAATAGGCAGCAGGTTTAAAACAAACAAAAGAAAGTATTTTTTCACACAACGCACAGTCAACTTGTGGAACTCTTTGCCAGAGGATGTTGTGAAGGCCAAGACTATAATGGGGTTCAAAAAAGAACTAGATAAATTCATAGAGGATACGTCCATCAATGGCTATTAGCCAGGATGGGCAGGGATGGTGTCCCTAGCTTCTGTTTGCCAGAAGCTGGGAATGAGCGACAGGGAATGGATCACTTGATGATTACCTGTTCTGTTCATTCCCTTCGGGACCCCTGGCATTGGCCACAGTTGGAAGACCGGATACTGGGCTAGATGGACCTTTGGTCTGACCCAGTATGGCCGTTCTTATGCTCTTAGAAGAGAATCTTGTGATCATCTAGTCTGACTTCCTGTCTAACACAGGCCAAACCCTATACTGCACCTTGTCCCTGTAGACTATATTCATGAAGAATCTGTTACCAGGGCATGTAGCTCCCCCACTCTCCCCACAAAGGTGATGGCTAGCAAAAAGGCCATCTTCACCAAGAGGTGTAACATTGAGCAAGAGTCTAAGGGCTTGAATGGAGGATCTGTAAGACCTGACAGAACTAGATTCATATCCGAAGGTGAATCTGAATCCTGAATAGGTGGAAAACAGTTTATCTAGTCCATTTAGGAACATGGTTGTCCTAGGATTAGCGAAAACAGTCCTTTCAGCAATACAGGTGAAATGTTGAATTTGCAATCAAATGCACCTTAATAGCACTGAATGTTATACCTGATTCTTTAAGATGTAAAAGACAATCCAAAATCTTTTGAATTGTAGATTGTGTAGGAGACATTATGGCTAGCTGCTCAGGTAGAGAAGCGCTTCCATTTACAAAGGTAAGGAGCTTTCATGGATGGCTTTCTGCTGCTGAGCAGGATATTCTGGACTGTCACTGAACAGTGCGGCTTCTCTGGTTTTAAGCACCAAGGAACCAAGATGAGAGGTTCACCACATGCAGATTCAGGTGCAACATGTGCATGTAATGCTGGGAAATCAAGTCTTTGCCTAGTGGCGGAAGTAAGAGTTCTCTGATGGACAATCTGTGCAGATCCGAGTACTAGAGTTGCCTCAGCCAGGCTGGAGCGTGAAGATCATTCTGCCTCGTTCTTGCTTTAGTTTCACTATGTCTTTGGAATGAGGGGTGCTGGGGTGGTATGCACACAGGTTTTTGTCCCATGAAAGCATCTGAAATGGACTGTGGCCAGCTCAGGAACAGAACTGAGGACATTTCCTGTTCTGCTCAGTTGCGAACAAATTCATCATAGGAATCCCCACACACACTCAAATCACTGACCTTAGAACTGTCGTGTTGAGAGCTCATTCATGATCTAGGCTGAACAGTCTGCTCAGGCGGTCTGCCAGGCAATTCTGAACTCCCAGCAGGTATGATGCATTGAGAGTTAAGGAGTTCCTGATACACCATGAGTGTCTCCTAATACAGCTTGTTTGAGCTGAAGGTTTAGAATGGGTCTGAGATCCCCTTTGGCTTTAGGAAATAATGATAGTAACCCCGCCGCCTCCATGTTGAGGAGGCACCTCTTCTTTAGCTCCTGAACACAGAGTCTCCCCTTCTTGCCTTAGCATGGACTTGAGAGAGGAGTCCCTGAAAAGGGACTGGGAGGTGAGAGGAGGATATAAAGAAACTACTGGGTATATCCTGAATCCACCATGTTTAGCACCCATTTCTCTGTGGGGATAGTCTGCCACACACTTAGGAAATTGGATAACCTGTTCCCACAGGCAGAGAAAGGGCCAGTAAGATCTGCACTGATAGGTATGCTGTCCTCAATGGAGGAGTCAAACAGGATGCTTTGAGGCCTTTGGCTGCCTTGACGAAGTGACCAAGGCAGATAGCGGAAGCCTCATTCTTCGCAGCCTGTGTTTGTGCCTGGTTTAGTCAAACTGCCTGGAGAGGTAGAACTGTTGCCTCAGCTGAAACGGAGGATAATATTTTGTCCTCCTGGGAGCAAAAGGAAAAGTCTTTAATTGTCTGCTGTATTTCTCAAGGAATCCCTGACGACCACAGCTGTGAGAAATGGTGCATCGTTATTGCCATCACCAGGATCCTTGAAGCTGGGACAGCAGTGTCCAAGGAAGCCTGCAGAGCTGACATACGGACCAGATGACTTCTCACCAAGAGGGACTGAAACTCATCCCTAGAGTCCTTAGGTAACTTGTTTAGGAATTTAGACATTGGTCCAAGAGAGCGAGGTCGTTGACAATAGGACTACTCAAATGGGGAGGGGCAATGCGAAACTATAACCCCACCACTGAATACACCTCTCTCCTAAAAAGGTCTAGCTTTTTTGCATCCTTTTCCTTTTGGGTAGCCTTAGCTCAACCTTTGCAGTACCATTCATTCGCTCCAGCTACCACCGGTGAGCCCGGTGTAGGGTGCAAAATAGAACTGGTCAAACCCATGAGACAGTATCTGGTATTTATTCTCTGTATTTTGCCACAGATGAAAGGATTTGTGAGTGACTTAGTAGGCTGCATTATCCCCTCATTTTTAGGAAGGGCTACCTTCACTGCCATAGCTGGGTGTAATAGATCTATAAATTTAGGAGAATTTTCCTCCACCAGTTCTATTTGAACACCAAGAGCTATAGCCGTCATTTTCAGTTCTTGGTAAACTCTGAAGTCATCGGTAGCAGAGAAGAAGCTTCTGGTACCAGAGCCTCATTAGATCCCTCTTGAGGCAAGTCCTGCACAGCCAAATTAGAAGGTAAATCCAAGGGAGGTTGAGGAATTGCCCGTAGTATAGTGTCTGTAGGCTATTCTGTATCAACAATCGCTGGTCTATTGATACTGGGCAGGGAAGCCTCTCCTTTCTCAGAGACCGGCTTCTGTGAGGAAGTGGGGATGACAATCTTGATGCCAGAGCAAGGCCAATGAGGAGACGGATATGGTATGAAAGTCCAATTGTGTCAAGACCAGGCCACCCAATCCTTCAATCTGCTCTTGCTGAGTGTCTTCTATGAGAGTAGGAATGAGTTCTGGAGGATGAATTGGACTGTCTGTAATGGGAGGCATAGGAACCCATTCTGGATTCCAATGAGAAGTAGGAATACTTTGAAGGTCAGATTGGTGCAATTCTGGAAAGAGACAAGTGACCAGGCCTAAGATCTATGGTGAGAATGCAGTACTGCAGCAGCAGCAGAGGCTTCCTGGCTTTCAGTACTGAGCACAGAGGTGGAGCAGGTACCGTAGGCCTAGATGTCATCACAGAAGAAGCTAAGGAAGATGGTACTGGTCCTCAGAGAAAGGGTGCCATAACAGACACCAATGCTGGTAAAAGTCTGCGCTGCATGCAATAGTACCAGTAAATGGCCTTCACCATGAATAAGTGGTGATACAAACACAGAGGTACAACAGGTCCTTTGTAACTATGTAGCTTCAGTTTTGTTGACATTAAGATAGACAGTTGATCCACAGTAAGCAGAAGTGCCAGATCCATTGTAGTCACCAATAAAGAAGCCTGCCTTAATGGCCCCCGTATGGGTACCTGAGTCAACAGCTCAGTCCTATGACAGTCACTGTGAGACAGTACCAGGGACCTGTGAGACAAAATAGGTAACCTTTGGTACCGGAGTGGCTTACTTTAATATGGAGATATACCTATCTCATAGAACTGGAAGGGACCTTGAAAGGTCATCGAGTCCAGTCCCCTGCCTTCACAGCAGGACCAAGAACCGTCCCTGACAGATTTTTGCCCCAGATCCTTAAATGGCCCCCTCGAGGATTGAACTCACAACCCTGGGTTTAGCAGGCCAATGCTCAAACCACTGAGCTTCTGCTATAGAGGAATCCTGCACCAAGGACTTTGAAGAAGTCAGATAACAAGAATGCTCCAAGTGCGTAGACTTGCTGGAGGATGACTCTGGTGAAGGAGATCTCCTCTGGTCAATGTCAATTAGCAAGGTTGGAGGAGCACTTGTGAAGGAACGGTCGATTCGCTCCCCTGCACCAACTGAGCCATGTGAAGAATGGCCGCTGTGAAAATATATCTAAGGCATCTAAGGCACTTCCTTGTTCTTGATTTGTAGCTGCAGCAGATCAGACACCTGTCTCTAATGTGGAACAGTGAGAGTGGGGGTTACTAATGAGCCATTGGCTTTTGACACTGGGAGCAAGGCATAAAGCCAGGGGCCTTGGCATAGCCTCCCCCAGTACCAACCAAAGTTTGGAGAAGCCTACTGACCTAGAGCAAATAAATTAAAATAAAGACACAAATGTACAAATGGACAAAAAAATGAGTACTACTAATTAAGAATTATAACTATATACAATCTTTGTGTGTTCATAGAGGAACGAGGGACTGTACCAAAGCACAGTAATATGCTCCAGCCACCAGACAGTTAAAAGGAACTGAAGGAAGGGAGGGGCATGAGAGAAACCAGGGTGCATGCGTGGCCATCCCTTCAGGTACTGCTAGGGAAAACACTCTGCACGGTTGCATGAGCCATGCAACATCTACAATGGACACATGCAATCATTCAAAGAAGAACTCATAAAATTTAAGAATCTTAGGCTTTCAATTAAAAAAAGCATTTGATGCTAAAACAGCCCTAACAATAGCCTTTTTTGAAAAACAAGAAATGTTTAGAATGTTGACAAATTTTCACTGGAAGCAATCTGTTATTGCTCCTAAGGTCAACATCACCAGACATTATTTTGAAGCTTCAGAATCATCTAATTATAAAAATGAAATACAATTGACCCTAAATAAAATTCAAAGACATTTTTAGTCAAAAATATTTTAAAACCATTGGAAATTCGTCTCCAACATTAGATTACATACATAACTGCTGCTTCATGTTTAAAAGTTCAAATTACTTTGTACACTTGGAGTCAGATAAGCCATCTACTCTTAGAAATCAGACATCAGAAATCTGAAACGTTATATACACAATGTAATATACAAATTCATTTTATTCTTACTATAAAATTGGAAAACAACACAAGAAACCTAAGACAACACTAATCATCAGGCTCCAAAGATTACTCCCGAGGGAATTCCATGCCAAAAATCTTAAAAATTCTGCTCCCCAAAAATAAAAATTCTGCACACAATATTTTAAAATTCTTCAAGTTTTATTTGTCAATAAATAAATGTAGAGGCTCCAGCGTGGCAGTGGGGAGTGAAGGCCACTAGTTGCATGGAGGTGGAAGATCACCCTAAAGCACCACCTCTTCCCTGAGACAGGGACTTGGTGGTGAGGCTGCACCCAACCCTGACACAGGGCAAGAGCCAGCCCTGCTTCTCTGCACCAGGCACACAAGTGTGGGCAGATGGATTCTGCTGGGCCGAGCCTAAGTGTGGAGGGGCTTAGTGTGGGGGGATCCAGGCATAGAGTAAGAGGGTTCTGTGTGGGGAAATCTGGGTGCGGGCATCTCAGTGGGAGATGTGAATGCACAGGTGCTTGCTGGGGGGTTGCAGGGGCAATGGGACGCTGCAGTGGGGTCCAGGTGAAGGTGGCTGGAGCTCAGCGGAGGGGATTTGGGGGGGGGGTGTCTGGGGCTCAGCAGGAGGGTCTGGATGTGGGGGACTTAGTGGAGAGGTCCAGGTGCTGGGAGAGTGGGGGTCTAGGTGCAAGGGGCTCAGAGTGGGGGTTCAAAGGGCTTGCTTAACAAGGAACCCCAGCTGCAACTGCTGTTGAGGGGATGCTACATGCCAGTCTCCCGCTCCCCCCTCCCTCCTGATTTCCATATCCCCTCCTCATCTCTCCCAATTGTCCCCTGCCACATCCCTCTCTCCTCACTCCCTCATCCCACCTCTTTCCTTCTCCACTGCCTCTCCCCCCCTTGCCCTGCCACACCGTGGGGACTCACTGTTGTACACAGAAAGAGAGCACAACTGACACTAGGACCCAGGAAGCGGCATCCTGCTGCAGAGTGGAGCAGCACACCCTCCTACAGCAGGGCAGCTCTGCACGTGCAGAAATTGGGAAGGCAATGGCAAGTGATACCATGTGCCCCTCCACGCCTTGCCTCTGTTTTGGGGAGGCATTGCCCACCCCCAACTACGTTCATGGGCGTCCCCAGCCTCCCCTCCCTGCCCCCGCACTGCTTCCCTTTGCTTTCCACGCATGCACTAGTGCACAAAATTCCCCCAGGAGTAAAAAAGATCACCACAGACCAGTCTAGCTTTGCTTTTGTGGTTACCACCTCATCAGAATCTTGTGTGTTCATGAGTACTACTGTTTCTGCATACTATCCTCTATATTTGTTAACCAGATAATCCTACTATACCCTTTACAAAAATCTTTCTTTGCTGCTTCCGATGCTACAGCCTTCAGCTCTTTCTAAATTTTTGATCATGTCCCCTTTTTTGAAACCCCCCCCAACTATCACCTGAATTAACCCATCAGCCAGGGAGATCATAACACATCTTTAGGGTGCAACCTTAAACATTTCCCAGCAGACTAAAATTTACTTGAACAATACCAGCTACTTATACAGATAAAATATTTAGGAAAAAATATTTCTCTAGTGACAATTTACATTTCTTATCATATCAACAGTGCAGTTAAAATGTTAGTTCAAATCAATAGATTGTATTATATGGTTTCAATCTAATCAGACCTGATATTCACAGGTTAAACTGCTTTTCTGGCAAATACAAACCTTGCTGGGTTTCCTGGTCTTCGGTTTCCCTGCTTTTATAACTTTAGTGGAATTTGGCCGTTCTAAAGGGAAGAAGGAAAAACATTTCCAGGTAAGAAATTACATTTTGATTATGCTTTTATATTAGAAAAACCAAGTGTGGAAGAGTATATTCAAAAATTTTGCTCCCCAATCCTTAATACAATGCTAAAGCTCTTTTCTGTGGCCCAATACAGCCAAGCAGGTAAGTAGTTCTACTCTAGTTAGTGTATTTTTAAATAATTGAGACTATTCATGTGCTTAACGTTAAGCACATGTTTAAGTGCTGTGCTAGACTGGGAGCTATATAATTTATTTTCATAAATATTTACAGGTTTCTACAGATTTGAGGGATTTCAATATTAGGTAAATTATACTATGAAAATAAAATCTTTGACACAATTGTCTGCATCATAAAATATTGGGATCTTAGGCCCAGATTTTTAAAGCTATTTAGGCATTGCAGCATTCAGCATTGCGACGCCTAATTGATTTATGAGCCTAAATCTCATTTTCAAAAGGGATTTTGGAGTCTATGGGATTTCCTTCTGGAAAAAAAATGAGATTTAGGCTCTTACATCACTTAAGTGCTACCTTTAAAAGTCTGGACCTAAATCTAAAAAAGGCTGATTAAAAAATGAGCAAAATCTGCAAAACAACATATATCTTATCAAAAGCTATAATATTTTAAAGATCGAATTCTTTCATACCTACAATTGTGTAAATGCACATGATAAAGAACTTATTACAAATTCATAAATCCCTAGTAATCTTTTTTGCCCCAATAACTCATATGCTAGTTTTACCAGAGAACATTGCCTGGAACATAGAAAACGAGAAAGAAAGGAAAAAAAAAAAAAGATACACACACAAACTGCATATTAAACAGAAGTTTGCCCATTTACACAGAAATACCTATTTCAAGCATTGATGACTGCAAAAAACATTGTCCAGAAAACAACTGTTGCTCATAACCAAGCCACAATCAGTCAGCAAAGTAAATAAAAAAAGCTGAGAAAAGCAAGAGTGAAACCCATTCAACAATGCTACTTTATATCCAGGCTTGGAAGGATTAGATTTTTGTCAGCAAATGTCGATTTCTCCATACACACATACATGTGTCAAATTTCAGATAGGAAGAGAAAGAAAAATGCTGCTTGAGATCTTATTAGTTTGATTTAAGGCTGTTTACTTTGATCAGATAATTGTCAACAGCATATGTCAAAATATACAATCTCCTGCATAACATGGGTCATAAAGTTTCATCCAGTAATGCCTGTAATGAAGGGAATTATTTCCCTTACTATCCAGGAGAACATCACGAGGTCCAATAATGTGTGGCTGACCCACTCTGGGCATGTCTACACTATGAAATAGGTCGATTTTATAGAAGTCCATTTTTAGAAATCGATTTTATACAGATGATTGCGTATGTCCACACTAAGCGCATTAAGTCGGAATGCATCCTCACTACCGTGGCTAGCATCGACTTTCGGAGCGGTGCACTGTGGTAGCTATCCCACAGTTCCTGCAGTCTCTGCCGCCTATTGGAATTCTGGGTTCAGCTCCCAATGCCTGATGGGGCAAAAAAAAAAAAAAAAAAAAAGATAACGGACAAGGTAGCCTGGGTGTGGTGGGGGAAGAGGGAAGGACAAGGCCACATTGCTTATTGTAGCCTCACTAAAAATCAAACTGTTTGAATGACAGCCTTCTGTTGCTTGGGCCATCCTCTGGAGTGGAGTGGCTGGGTGCCCGGAGCCTCCCGCCCCCCACGTTCTTGGGCGTCTAGGTGAGGAGGCTATGGAACATGGGGAGGAGGGTAGGCAGTTATACAGTGGATGCAGCGGGGGACTGTGCTCTTGCTGGCTTTCCTGCAACTCCAACAGATGCTTAATCATGTCCATTTGCTCCCCCATTAGCCTCAGCATCGCGTCCTGCCTCCGCTCTTCGCGCTCACTTAATTCTTTCCTGGCCTCTGCCACTGAATGCCTCCATGCATTAAGCTGTGCCCTATCAGTGCGGGAGGACTGCATGAGCTCGGAAAACATGCCCTTGCGAGTGCATTTTTTTCGC
Source organism: Emys orbicularis (assembly GCF_028017835.1). Classification (NCBI taxonomy): domain Eukaryota; kingdom Metazoa; phylum Chordata; order Testudines; family Emydidae; genus Emys; species Emys orbicularis. The sequence continues at coordinate 47,015,844 of NC_088687.1, read as the reverse complement.
CTTCTAATCTGCGATAACCTCAGGGATGGAGATCATAGGGGGAGCGTAGAAACATTCTACGCTCTATGATTCTGGGGGGACTGCATGGTCACCTGTGCTGCTGAGTTCGCCACGCTGACCAAACAGGAAATGAAATTCAAAAGTTCCCGGGGCTTTTCCTGTGTACCTGGCTAGTGCATCAGAGTTCAAAGTGCTGTCCAGAGCGGTCACAATGGAGCACTCTGGGATAGCTCCCAGAGGCCAATACTATCGATTTGCGTCCACACTACCCCAAATTCGACCCAGCAAAGTTGATTTTAGCGCTACTCCCCTCACCGGGGAGGAGTACAGAAGTCGATTTTAAGAGCCCTTTAGGTCGACAGAATGGGGTTGGTTGTGTGGACACATTAATTTTTAAATCGACCTAACGCGGCTAAATTTGACCTAACCCCGTAGTGTAGACCACGCCTAAGACCAGCTTTCTATTTAAATCTTGACTCTAAGGGTATGTCTACACTGCAATTAGACACCCATGGCTGACTCATACCAGCTGACTCGGACTCAGGCTGTGGGGCTGTTTCATTGCAATGTAGACTTCCAGGCTCAGGCTGTAACCTGGGCTGTAACAAAGTGGGAGAGTCCCAGAGCTCAGGCTGCAGAAGTCTGCACTACAGTGAAACAGTACTGCAGCACTAGCCAGCTGGCATAGGCCAGCCATGGATTTTCAATTGCATTGTAGATATACTTTAAGTGCTCTAAAATCTGCGGCCTTACTCAGATTGCCTTGAAATTTGGTGTACTTCTTGGAGGTTAGTGACTCCAAATTTGGGGTAATTTGACGAAGTGGTTCCTAAACAGCCCCCAAACAGCTTTTTAAAAAAGATTAGCTAATACACTCTACCAATGTTTTTTGCCCAGACCTGGGGATCGAACTAGGGCTCTGATCCTGGCCCAGGAATCTCAGGTGCTCAAGAGTTACCCCCACCTAGAGTTTGGCACCCACTGGCCTTTTGGGAGGGCACATTTCACAACAGTGTTCACCAAACAGTTTAGCTCTCATGCCTAATGCTCATGATTTAACAGTTTACACAAAGCATGTTCAGAGAAAGGAGCCAGGAGTCTGTATCACATCAACCGGATAGCTCAAGGAGTTGAAAAATAGCCTGACCAATCCAGCTAGTGTCAGTTTGAATCCCACCTAGAACAGAAATCTAGAAAAGGTCTGTAACCACACTGCTAAAACCCATCTGTCAGGTTATCATTATTTTGGGGGAAATAAAATCAAAATATTTTTGAAAACAATTATATATGTGAATAGTTGCTGGGAGAGAAATGAAATTTGTGAGAATGGGGGAGAGGAATTTGGAGCTGCAGCAAGAGAAGGAGAGAGAAATGGGGATGTGTGGTATGGGAGAGGATTGGGGGCAAGTGGCAGGCAGACTGGGGAAGAAAAGGGGCAGGGCCAGTGCCACGGGGGGCAGAGCCAACCAGGAGTTGGTTGGGGGTGGGAGGTGGGAAATGCCTCTTCTTGCAGGATCTGAGCCCCTCTCTTCCAGGTGTGTGCCAGTATCTGTGGGCCACCTGCCCCCTAGGAGCTATGAGTCCCCTCTCCCTACCCTCGCATGGGAACTAGGATGTGGGGGGCCTTGCCCTTCTGGGGTATCTGACTCTCTTCCTGCCAGCCATGTGTGCTGGGATCTGGGGGGGATCTGCCAGTCTGGTGGTGTCTCTACCCCTCCCACCCCACAAGCTGAGATCTGGAGGACCTTGCCCCTTTGGCTGTTAGCCCTTCTCCCTGCCCCCCTGCATGTGCCAGGATCTGACTCCCCCCCACACTTCCTGCCTCCCATGATCTACGATCTGGGGGAGCCCCTCTTACTGGCCCCACATGGGATCTGAGGCTTGGTCCCTCAAGGAGGGTCAGAGCCCCACTCTCTACCCTACATGAGATGGCATCTGGAGAAACCCTGGGGATTGGAGAACAAGCATCCTCAGAGTATGAGCCAAGAACACACTATTGAGACTGGGGCGGAGTTGAGAATGGGCATGCTTGATGCACATCATAGGTTTCTCAAGCGCCACGGAGGGGAATGGGAACGCCCACTGAAATCAATGGAGCAGCTCACATGGCTCAGAGCTATTATTTCAGGCTGTATTCATTTCTATGGGGTGTTCTCATTCAGCTGAGACCACAGTGCGATTAACAGGGTACTTGTTAGGCTTTTGTTTTTGGTATTTACCAATTTTCTCAGGACAATTCCTGGGTTCTGAAAAAGCCAACATGTGGGTTTTACCAATTTTTACCTGAATTTTGGCTTTTTGGGGGGGACCTGGGAATTTTTTGCAGCGGAAGCAGATGGGGCGATGCTGAAGGACCAGGGTACAGGTGTTTTTGGCTACTAGAACTAGACTCCCTGCCCATCTTGCTCCCCCACTTCACCAACTGGCAGTTTCATTCCTCTGCACAGGCAAGCTGGCAGGGACTCTGCAAGTGGGGAGCCAAAGGCTTCACCCTGTGAGTACTGCCCCCACCTCATGCTGGTGAGAGTCCCTTCCTGAGCCTGGCCCTTCAGATCTGTCCAGCGAGAGGAGGAGACAAGGCTCCGTCCCCTGGGGAGTAAGACTGGCAGAGACCCAGGTTACAGCAGCCAAGACCATACCGCGCCGGAAAGGGCCTCATCCTAGCCCCAGCCCTTCAGCACAGCCCCTACACTTCCCTCTGTGTGGTGGGAAGTGAGACAGGCAGGAAGCTGGTTCCCAGTCACAGAGCACACTGACCACTACATTTTGAGTATTCCCAGGCCTCATAAGTACCAAGCACCTCCCTCACCCTTCATTTTTGTTTTTTAACCAGTTTTCACCACTTCTTAAAATTTATGAATGAACACTGATCAATTCCCAGGAGGAAAAAAAAATTATATATATATATATATATATACACACACACACACACACTTTAAATAAAATACCAAAATGAAGGGCTTTAGCTATTTCATACCTCTCAAAGCCCCTATATGTCTTCATGATTATCCTGTCCTGGAGGTCTAGATATAGCAAAGCAATTGCTGATGATTAATTTCATATTATTCATATCACAGAGTGCCAGCTCTGCTACAGTTAAGATTGGGAAGACTACTGTTTAAAGGACAATTCTTCTAGGTGCTTTACAATCTGATGCACACCTGGATTGTCATAAAAATTGGTCTTTTGGGGGCAGAGGGAAGAGTAATAATCCAAACTGGGGTTCATTTAGGCAAGAGGTTCCTGATACAGCGTTCCCCAGACCTCTTGCTAGCTTTTCTTAAAATTCACAGAATCTAACAACTTTTGTGTGTGCACACCTGGCTTCTAAAGTGCTAATGGTTTAAAGGGCAGATGACCTGGAAATGATGGGGGGAAGCTATATGTTGCAGGGGATGGAAGAAGTCAAGACACACACCAGCCTTCTCTCATATGCTTCAAGTTACTGTAACCATGATGTACTGAAACTGTAAAGTTTGAGACGAAGACCGGCATGGAAAGATTAGATTTTTTTTGGTAAATGTTGATAAACATTGATATCAACACACAAATAGATAAAAATATTTCTGTAAATTTCAGTTATCAACAGATAGGCAAAGTAAGAAAAATGCTGCTTGGGAACTTATTTGCTTTAAGGATATTTACCTTGTATATGTTAACGTATGATGTTGACAATTTGTTTAACTTTTTGAATCTCAGTAGATACCATCACTAAATTATTGTGTAACCTGCCCACAATTTCCTGAGATTGTGAAAACTTAAAATCAATAAAAATTGAAAAAATGCTTAAAACCTATAATTTTGCACAACTTAATATTTAAATCAATAAAAATACTTAATAAATATTGATATTATCCACTGAAATTTTTTTAATCAAATTCCGCCAACCTAGACAGATCACGGCTGAGATTTCTCTCATTCAGCCTGTTATCAAGTACACTTTCCAAACACTTCAAAGCATGACAGTTATCCCCATTCCATTATAACAAAGTGTATGTGTGTGGAGAATGGAACACTTAGGAACCATAAAGTAACCCTGCAGCCTAATGGAGAGGGCAGTGGATTGGGACTCAGAAAACCTAAGCTCTATTCTCAACTTTGCCACTGGCCTGCTGGGTGACTTTGGCAAAGCCTTCACCTCAATGTGCCTCAGTTTTCCATCTGTAGAATAGGGATAATGATTTTTTCTTTGAGATCTACTGACAAAAAACACTATGTAAGAATTAGATATTATCTGGCCACTGTAACATCTCAACTGCACACCTAATATGGTGATTACAACTGCCCAAATGATCACTAACTCATACCAACCACATTTCTTTGTTAAAACACACACTCCCCCTCACCCCCAGGAAATTCACTGACAAAGAACTTTGTTAATGCAGAATGAAGGTTGCCTGTTGCTATTATCATGCTCTTCCAGAACATCAAGTTCAGCAAAATTCATACTTGTGAACATAAGGAAATACAGAATTAAGACACATGCTCATGCAACCTTAACTCTGCCTTCTTTGCATGATGCCTCAAAACGGCCATAATACATACCTGCATTCTTCCTTTACACTGTACTGAACAGGAGTTACCTACAGCTGCCCTGAGCTGAAACACTTAAGCCATTCCAGAGAAAACACTACATCTGCTAAATATTACAGTCCCTTCAACCTCTTTTACTACCCCCTTCACCTGTGTGTGCACAATGCTATCTAACACTGTACTTTCACTTACCCTTCATTAAACTCACAGACCACACACATCTCCCATCTAATTGCTGGCAATCTCCTTGACAAGATAACAATATGCCCCAATACTGACAGTATACACAACACAGAGCTGAAATGAGACATACTAGATCTTTCAAGGAACATATCCAACTATTCCCTTTCATCTCACAGGTTTGGAAAAGGAGATCACACCTCCAGAGGGGGACAACCCCTCAAGATCACTAGCCCAAAAAGGAATTATATTGGGGAAGTTTTATAGCCTTTGTTATACAGGAGATGAGATTAGATCAGTGGTCCCCAACCTTTTCCGTGGGGCAGCCGCCGGACGACTAGCCGCTGAGGACTGTGGCCGCCAGACAAGCAGCCGCCGAAATGCCGTCGTGAAGCGGCAACGTCAAGAGGCGTCGCCGCTGAAATGCCGCAGTGAAGCAGCGTCGTCAAGAGGCGTCGCCGCCGAAATGCCACCGAAATTCGGTGGCATTTCGGCGGTAGTGCTTCTTGACGTTGCCGCTTCTCAGCGGCTGCTTGTCCGGCGGCCAGTAGGCGGGCGCACATGGATGCCCCGGTGGGCGCCATTGCGCCCGCGGGCACCGCGTTGGGGACTCCTGGATTAGATTATCACAATGATCTCTTCTGGCCTTGGAATCACCTCATTTAACAATCACAGCTCTTTCAAAATTGCACCAACTAATTCTTCCACCACCAAATACAGCATACCTAACAATGAATGCCACTGGAATACATGCAGACAATTCCCAGTGGCTATTGGCAGCTCCAGGAATGGAAAATTCAGACTGTATGACCGTGTACCTTCACTATTTTCTAGTTTTCAGAAATGAGTGTTGCTGAACTCAATGTTCTGGAAGGACACCATATATCATTGGGCAACTGTAATTGTGTTAACTTTGTCAGTTAATTCAGTCTCAATTTAAAGATGAATTTACTAGTTTTCATGGTAAGTAGCTAATTACCATCACAATCATTTTCTTACCCATTTTGAATTTTTTTAGCTTCAACTTCCATCCATTGAATCTTGTAATTTAGCAGACAAAAGCATCACAAGGAACCATAATGTCAGATTTTTTTTCCCTCTGGGTAGGTACTTCTAGGGAGTGATCAAATTACCTGTTACAGCTTTCTCTCTGTAAGAGATCAAGCTCCTTAACTCTTATTATGAGGTATATTTTCCAGACACAAATGCATGCAGCTGTTCACTGAACCTTCTCCAATTTCACATCCTTTTTAAAAGATGGACTCAAAACTGGACACAGTTCTCCACTGGTAATATCACCACCCTACTCATGTATGTATCCAAGGAACTTGTATTTATTTGACACAGCATCACACTGGCAGCTCACAATCAAGGTTTACTACAATGACACCAAATTTCTTTTCAGAGTCACTGCTTCATAGAATACAGTACACCATCATATAACCACAGACCATATTCGTTATTCCTTAACATACGATATTGCATTTGGCTGAATTAAAACATGTTTGACTGCATCTATCTTACTTAGCCATCCAGATTACCCTGAATCACTGACCCTTAATCACTATTATCGCCTCACCAAATTGTGTCATCCATCAACTTTTTTAGCTTGATTTTAAACTTTCTTCCAGAGCATTGACAACAATAATGAATAACACTAAACTGAAAACGGATTCCTGTGGGACTCCGCTAGAATATCCCCTCTCATTGTTGATTCCCCATTAATAATTAGGTTGTGAGATCTTTCAGTTAGTTTTTAATTTAACATGTCATCCTGATTTTGTGTAGGGTTAATTTTCTTAATTACAAATATCATTTGTTAGTAAATCAGTGCCTTAGGGCAATCCAAATATAGTACATCAGTTATCTTTATCAAGCAGACTTATAACCAGTTCATTTGGCAAGACCCATTATATTTGTACTCTGATTTTTCAGAATGAAGTCTCATCAGTTGTTCCATTGTTTTGCCTAGGAATACTATGAGGCTAAACACCCTTAATTACTCAGGATGTTTTTAAATAGTGGCACATAATTAGCTTCTTCAGAAGTTTCCCCAGTTTTCCAAAAATTATTTAAAAGTTATTAGCACTCCAGAGTGCCCCTTAGCCAACCCAAAATTCATGGCACAAGTTTTTTTGACTTGTTGATTTTGAAATGTACAGCCTTTATAGATTCTGATTAACATCTTCAGTTAAGGTTGGAATAGAAAGTATTTCATGATTATGAGATAGATGTGTTGTCCAGTGTAATTACAGAATATTTAACATTTTTTCCCCTGCATAATTGACAGTTTAACAATCTGCATCTACTAATGGACTATATCAGCGTTAGGATTTATTTTGTTCCACATTGTCACAGGTTGACTGGCCCTTTAAAGGAGAAATAGGTTGCAGTCCCCCCATGACTAGAGTGGCCACTGATGGATCCACAGAATACACAATGTTCCCACCCTCGCTGGCATGTCCCAGCATACAGATATGATAGCTAATAAAACCTGTACCAAAAAAACACTGCCACATTTAAAATGCCCAGCTCACTCCTATCATACTAAAAGACTAATTCTGATTTTTGGCTAGTTTAGTTTAATGCAAATCAAGAACCTGCATTCAGTTGTGTATGATTACACAAAACAGAATAAAAATTACAGCACAACTCAGAACTTCAATAAAATAGTGTTCGTGTGTATAGGGAACAATGTGACAATGTAAATACAGTTAGACTTGCTAGCGAAAAGTGGATTCAGTGGTGTGCCTAATTCACAGAGTACTATAACCCTTTATTTGTGTTGGCACTTTTGCCCATCATAGGCCTCCTTCAGAAGTTCTTTGTTCTTGAGGAACTCAAAGTACATATTCTTGCATTCCCCTGTTAAATGGACAGATTTCTGAAGCTCCACTTTCATGCTTTTTACATCCAGCCTACTCTTTTCATTTTTTCAAGCTGTGGTCATCAGAGAGAAAACCCTCTTCATGTGAGCATTCCTGCACAGTATTGGGGGGGGGGAGGAGGGGAGATATAAAAGAGCTGATTTTCTTCAAGTTCTTGAAGTTGCCCTGTGTTTTGGTGAAAATTTTCAAGTACCTCTCCCTCACTAGTCAGGCAATCCTTTAACTCAGGAGAAGAAATGTAAAAAACCTAAACACCAAATTCTTCACAGAGCTCATCCATGTCCACTTCTTTCATGCTGCCAGCACAGCTTCCGAAAATTCTTCAGTCTTTCACAGAAGGTCATAAAGTCCTTTTTACACCTTCCAACAATATTTTAAGTTTCTTGAGCTCAGAATTCACTGCATAGCCAAATAACTTGTCCCTAATCCTTCTCTCCAGTTTCATGTTCAGTCCATTGATGAGCTCACACACTGAAAGAACACGTGGCTTCAAAAGCCTCAATAGTCATAAATAGCTTCAGAGTATGGCTCAGGAGGAGAAAACGTAGTTCAGCAACCTCATTGGTAGTCCCCTCATCCCCAAAGCAGTTCCAAATTACTTTGGGACCCTCCTCTCCTAAACTCTGGAAATAGCTAGTTAGTGATTTCCAGCACTTCAGTAATCTATTGATTGCTGGCAAAAGAGACAGCCACCTGATGTGTCTGAATAGATTGCACTCTTCCACCTCAACAGTCACAAATCTCCTTTAATTGTTCTGTTCCGATAGCAGAAATACTAAAGTGGGAATAAACTTTAGAATTAAATGTTCTACACTGATGTCAAGCTTTCCCACAGTGTATTTTGTTGCATTATGAAGAATATGCACTAAGCAGGTGGCTGCTATAATGTCCTCTTTGGCATTTTTCAGTTTCTTGTAAAAGCCGTTATGCTTCCCATAACTTACACTAGCATTATCAACTGCATACGATGACAGCTTCTCCAAACTGAGATCAAAAGCCTTGAGTTTTCCAAATATTTCTGCAGCAATGGCCTCTGCCATTTCCTATCACTGTAAAAATCCAGGAGAGAGTGCAGAATCCCTTCTTCAAAACTGAAATACCTTAAGACTGATGAAAAACACTTTGTTGCTCCCTTATCTGAAGCATGGTGATGATAAACAACGTTGACTTTATTTACCACAGCAGTGACCTGATCCATGAATCAGTGTTTGAGAAAACACCCTATCTGTATGAGCAGTGCAGTCATCCTGACCACGGAGATTATAAAATCCTGATACCTGGTGAAAAATTAAAGACTCAGATTTTTCCATGGTTCAGATACACTGACAGGTGTTTCTGTACTATGATGATTGGGCAGGTACAGTATAAGAACCCAAACAGAGCAATACCAAAAGCCTCAGCAGAACACAATGAAGAATTTTCTTTTTGACTCTTGTATGCAAAATACTGTCTCCAGTGAAGTTTACACCTGCTTATGCCAGATCTGAATCTGACCCTCTCATGATAGCAAACCTAGCATGTCTGAATCTTTGGTTATGTTGTTATTTGCTATCTTTTTCTGCAATGAAGCTACATGTGGGGCCCATTGAGGTGATCATAACATGAGCCAAATATTGCAGCTGTTTTTGAGTGGCCCCAGTAATATGCAATGAAAGTAAACAGGTTATTCAGAAATACAGCTTCCACCAGTGCTCTGCCTAGCTGCAGAGGCAGTGGTGCCATACAAGTGCTGACATCATGAGCAAAAAGTTCTGCTAGAAAGGGATCTATCCCACCATTTTCAGACCAGCACCCAGTACACGGTTAGTGAAAGACTGTTTCATTGTTGGCTGCTTATCCAGACCAGAAATCAGCATTACTAATGTCTTTGATAAACAAAAGGCAGTGATACAATGATGGAGCCACATGTTCTGCTTAGGAGAGTCAAGTGTGGCAGGCTCTGGAGTCTGGATCAAAGAGTCTAAGCACACAGTCTGTTACTGTTTTGTTCACAAAGTTTATTGGTGCAGCATCAGGGACTGAAAGACCTGGGTTCCTGCTAGACCTGAGATTACTTTTAATATCAGGCCCCCGGTTGAGAAGATCTACAGTTCTAACACCTTTTCAGCCTCCCTCTCAGCCACCAGGACCTTGTCCTTGGCTTTGGTTCACAGTTACTTTTCTATTTCTGATTTGTCTCCAACCATTCAATGGAAATCTTGTATTTCAGCCTCACCCTCTCTCTCTGACATCCACTCCTGGTTGTCTTCCTTTATCTTAAATTTAACATGAAAAATTTAACTGCTTTCCTCTCAAGCCCTTCCTACATTTTCCTTCACTGTTTAAACATCTTCCCTGTCAATAACTCAGTCTGTTAACTTGTGAGTAGTCTTTGATTCTTCTTTCTCCCATGCCCCCACATCAAGCTGTGTTTTTCTTTCTATTGTTTCTAAAATCTGACCTTTATCATTCTGTACACCCTGCAAAAAGTCTTGTCGCTCATCTCATATTTTAATTACTGTAATATCCTTTTTCACTGGCTTCCCCGACAGGCTACAGCACAAGCCAGCTGAGCCCCCTGCAGCAGAGTCTAACCAGCTGTTAGCCCTGACAAAGTATTGGCTGGCTGGCTGGCATGCAGTGGCAGCAACTGGCCCAGCTGCATGGAATGAATGGCAGAACAGCATGGAGCATGGGTCCACCCCTGCCTGCATCACTCCACACAGAGGTGCCACTACTGCCCCCACTGGCATTCTCCTGCACCCACAGTTTTTTCTCCTCCTCCATGTCCGGTGCTAAGTCCCTACAGAACAGGGACAGTGCTCCACAAAATTAGGTCTGGCTTTAAACTGGATGAATGGCCTCCCTACCTGTGACACACAACTCACTCCCATAGGTGAAAAGAATGAATAATGTCACATGACTGGCAGGTCATATGGCTATATCAGGTTTTCCAGGGCTACATATGACAGAAGCCTAGGATTACTGTAGGAAGCAAACTGGCTGAAGGAAAAGCCTCAGGAGGGAGTTTTGTTTCCTTTCAAACTCTTAATAATCTCAACTTCAAGAAGGGTATTATTTGACACACAAATGTCTATGTGGAATTACTGAGGTGCTAAAGAGGGGGAAACTGAGGCAGTGGCAAGCCAGAGCCCAGACCGCATAAGCAATGCTGTGACATTTTAAAAACACCTACATATTGGCCTCTCTCTCTACTAACCACAGATATTTTGTTGATATATTAAGCTTCCTTTATTAATTGCCTGGTTCTTACTTTCTAACCCCTATTCATTGCCAACTACCCTCTCCTCAATGTTCTCTGTATTTTTAAATTGCTGCTAAATTTCTCCCCTCTTAATCAGGAAGCCTGTTTCATTTTATTTTTTAAACTAAACTTAAAAATACCATTTTCCCATGACTGACATACAGTGGCTTTTTGTGCACCCAGTAGATGCTTTTAAATCAACTCCCAATTTTTGTTCGCACTCCTGTTTCCGTTACAATGTTTGCTGCTACCAATTCATTTCATTAATTATAATGAACAGAACATTTTTGCCTTTGGAAAATTGATCCCCTTAAAGCACTATTTATATAGGTGCAGCTGGTAGCACTGCGTATTACTATGGTTGCCTAATACTTGCCACTATAAGACCGTTTTCACTTGCTTATAACTTTGCCAAACTTTTCCAACCTAGGCGTCTGCCTCAGGCTGATTTGTTTGTTTTTGAAAATTTCTGCCAAAAAATTCAGCCATTTTTGAGAGCAAGGCTAGGGAAAGAACAGTTACTTATCATACAGTAGCTAGGTTCAAGATGTTTTGGCCACAAATTCCAGCTTGGTGCGCATGCACTGCATATGTGTAAGCTCATATTTTTGAACAGCAGTCTCTTTTGGAGCCATGTCTGACCTGGAAGCCCTTGTGACTACCATAGCTGAGATTGTAAGAGTAGCGGTGCCTCAACCGCCTCTGTTTCGCTGCTGGTAAGAAACCCCATATGACAAAACTCCAAATTAGCAAGGACAGAGAGCAGGCTGTGGAATCTGTGTGGACAGCACATCTCAAAGAACCACCATTAGTGTAAAGTAACCATTCTTTCTCTCTCAAGTGACTGCTGCAGGACAGCTGAGGAAGAGGCCAAGGGATGTGGTTGATAAAACTGTTCTCTTCCTTGGTGGCTCTGAAGTGTTGCTGTGCCTTGTGTCTATATAAGGATTGCTATTGCTCTCATTTGTGTAGAAGCTGTCAAATACAACTCCAGCAAACAAAGGGTCACTTCTGCATCTTTTAATGAGCACAGGGCCTTCTTCGTGACACTATTAAGTGGTTTGTTGCCCTGAAAGGGTAAGCCCTATATGATCACCTGGACCTCACGTGGGATGCCAGACACTTACAGACAGGATGACCTCCTTTTTGTCATGGCCATAGCCATGGTCCTTGTTGTATCTGATACATCCAGCATTGTTTGGAGTACTACTATAGCGGTAAACTGGCCTTCTGGTCTATGAGATTTTAGCTCCTCCTGATATTCTTTGGGGAACTTGTCTACTATGGTCGACAACTCGTCCCATAATAAGAAGGCATACTTCAAAATAAGCGCCTGATAATTAGCAACTCTTAGATTGAGACTGAGGAGTATACTTTTCAACCTAAAATTTTCAACTGGGAATTTCTCTCTCAGGAGAAAGGTTTATGCTGTTGCTTTGATTTCTCGTGAAAGGCTTAGGGAGTTGAAAGTAGTATTTGTATCCCTTACACAGCACCTGGTATCTCCTATCTGCTCAACTGGAGGTCACACAGGTAGATGCAAGAATGTGGCATAATCGTCTTTTCCATTTCCAAAGGGCCTTCATTGAAGGGTAAAGCCATTCTTCCTGACAAAGGCTGCAGAATATTTAACTCATAATACAAGAAAAACATTAGTGGAAACATTGGATATCCAGTTAACCACCTTATCAGGTCTTGAAAAAAATGGTTACTCACCTTCTTGTAACTGTTGTTCTTCATGATGTGTTACTCATATCCATTCCAATTAGGTGTCTGTGCGCCACGTGCACAGTCGTCAGAAAGTTTTTCCCCTAGCAGCACCCGTCAGGTTGGCTGTGGAGCCCCCTGCGGTGGCACCTCCATGGCGCTCAATATAAGACCCTGCTGACCCGGCGCCTCCTCAGTTCCTTCTTGCCGGCTACTCCGACAGAGGGGAAGGCGGGTGGGTTTGGAATGGATATGAGTAACACATCTCTAAGAACAACAGTTACGAGAAGGTCAGTAACCATTTTTTCTTCTTCGAGTGCTTGCTCATAGATTCCAGATAGGTGACTCCCAAGCCTTACCTAGCTGGTGGGGTTGGAGTTATGGAATCACAGACTGGAGCACTGGTCTGCCGAATGCCACATAGTCTCTAGCAGGCTGGAAAAAGTGTGCATGGAGGACCACATCACAGCCCTGCAGATCTCTTGGATCAGCACCGTCGAGGAGGCCTGCGCCCTTGTGGAATGGGCTGAGAGCTGGCACGTTGGCCAATTCGTAGCAGGTGCGGATGCAGGAGGTGGTCCACAATGAGATCCTCTGCGATGAAACCGGAAGACCTTTCATGCAGTCTGCCACCCGAAAATCGGACCAGCTATTCATGGCGAATGGCTTTGTGCGTTCGATGTAAAAGGCAAGTGCCCGAACATCCAGTGAGTGAGTCTTTGTTCCCAGCTGCTCGCATGAAGTTTAGGATAAAAAAAACAGGCAGGAAAATGTCCTGGTTGGAGTGAAATTGGGACACAACTTTTGGAATGAAAGCAGGGTGAAGTCTAAGATGCACCTTGTCCTTAAAGAAAACCGTGTAGGGAGGGTTGGAGATGAGGGCCTTAAGTTCTGAGACCCTCCTTGCCAAAGTAATGGTGACTAGAAAGACAACCTTCCATGACAGGTACAGAAGCAAACAAGTTGCCAGCGGTTCAAATGGGGGCCCCATCAGTTTGGAAAGAACCAGGTTGAGGTCCCACCTGGGGATCGGCTGCCAAATCTGTGGGTACAGACACTCCAGATCTTTGAGGAAGCGGCCAACCATGGGGTTGGTGAAGACAGAGCACCCTGCCACTCCCGGGTGGAATGCAGAGATAGCTGCTTAGAGGCCTGCAATGGCAGAGCACAGCTCTGGGGGCACTAGATTGCAAACCTTTTTGACTTAGCCAGATAGGTGGCCCTAGTGGAGGGCTTCCTGCTACCAAGCAGGACTTCCATAACAGACTCCGAGCACATGAGTTCCGTGGGGTTTAAATCATGAAGCTTCCAGGCTGTGAGGTGAAGAGACTGGAGGTCTGGGTGACGAAGGCAACTGTGGTCCTGGGTGATCAAGTCTGAAAGTAGCAGCAACGTGATCAGGGCGTCCAATGAAATTTCCAGGAGCATGGTGTACCAATGCTGGAAGGGCCATCCTGGTGTCAGCATTATGACCGTCGCCATCTCCCAGCGGATTTTGAGCAGGTCCTTGTGCACAAGCGGAAACGCGTACAGCAACTGATCTGATCGGGGAGGAGAAAAGCGTCCGCAAGGGCGCCCTGGCTGTGGTTTTGAAAGGAGCAGAACTCTGGGCACTTCCTGTTGCTCCGAGTAGCGAACAGGCCGACGTGAGGAGTTCCCCACCTCTGGAAAATGGTGTGAATGACATCCAGCTGGATGGACCACTCGTGGTTGTAGAAGGATCTGCTGAGGTAGTCTGCTAGCTTGTTCTGTGAGCCTGGGAGGTATGTCACCTCCAGGTGAATGGAGTGGGCTATGCAGAACTCCCACAGCTGCAGGGATTCCTGACAGGTGAGAGGAACGGGTCTCACCTTGCTTGTTTATATAAAACATTGCAGTTGTGTTGTCTGTCATGACTCCCACGCACTGACCCCGCAGGTGAGCCTGGAAGGTTTGGCACGCTAGCCGTACAGCCCTCAACTCCTTGATGCTGATGTAGAGCGAGAGCTCGTGCTGGGACCAGAGGCCCTGCGTCTGAAGGTCCCCCAGCTGTGCGCCCCACCCCAACGCTGATGCGCCCGTTACCAGGTATGGGGAGGACTGGGGCCTGTGGAAGGGGACTCCTTTGCACACGTCCTGCAGGTTGAGCCACCAGCCGAGAGACTGGAGGACCTGCGCCAGAAGGGGGACCACTAAGTCCAGACTGTCGCACCCCAGGGCAATAGGCTGACACAAGCCAAGCCTGGAGAAGTCTGAGGTGCAACCTGGCATGCTGAACCACGCATGTGCACAATGCCAAATGACTGAAGCCTCAGGCAGCCGCGGGCCGTGATGTTGGGGTACGGTCTGAGGCCTTGTATGATCTCCGACATTGTTTGGAAACTGGCCTCCAACAGGAACGCCCTGGCCTGACCAGAGTCCATCACTGTCCTGATAAACTCTATCCTTTGCGTTGGCACCAGGGTTGACTTGCTCTCACTGAGAAGGCCCAGCCTGTCAATGGCATCCACCTAATCCCTGGAGCGCTCCTGCCTTCGATGAAGGAAGACTGCCACAATCGATATACACTTGGTGAATACTCGGGGGGCTGTCAACAGGCCGAATGGAAGGACAGTGAATTGGTAATGGTGGTGGTTGACCACAAACCTGAGGAACCGTCTGTGAGCAGGATGTATAGATATGTGGAAGTATGCATCCTTGAGGTCGAGGGCGGTATACCAGTCTCCCGGATCCAGAGAAGGGATAACGGAGTTCAGGGAGACCATGCGAAACTTCAACTTTCTCATGAGTATGTTGAGGCCTCGCAGGTCGAGAATGAGACCCCCCCCCCTTGGCTTTGGGGATTAGGAAATAACAGGAGTAGAATCCCTTGCCCCTTAGCTCCTGAGGAACCTCCTCCACTGCCCCTCCGGCAAGAAGCGTCTGCAACTCCTGCGTGAAGAGATGCTTGTGAGAAGGGTCCCTGAAGAGGGGTGGGAGGGAGGGGAAGAGCAGAACTGCAGAGAATATCCCACTTCTACCGTGAGAAGAACCCAGATGATGTTATTTGGGAGCAAGCACGGTAGAAGTGAGATAGACGGTTCAGGAAGCAGGGATGAGGATACGGTCCACTGGCTGGTACGTTGTCCCCAGGCACACCTTCAAAAGGCCTGCTTAGAGCCCAAGGAAGCGCGCACCTGGTCCTGGTTAGACGAGCACTGGGACAGCTTGCGCCTGCCATTCCTGCCACACTTCCTAGCTAAGTTCTGTCTAAGGCATGGCTGGTAGAGGTGCTGTGAGGGCTGAGGTTTGAAGTGTTTCCGCTGACTGGCTGGGGTATGTACCCCTAGCGACTTCAGCATAGTCCTAGAGTCTTTAAGGCTATGCAGCCTGGAGTCATACAAGAACGAGGGGAGCACCTGCGCAAGCAAGCCGCAGTTTCAACGACCATCACGGGTGGTAAGAAGGAACTGAGGAGGTGCTATGTTGGTAGGGTCACATATTGAGCGCCATGGAGGTGCCTTTCCAGGGGGCTCCACAGCCAACCTGACAGGTGCTGTTAGGGGAAAAACTTCCCGATGACTGTGCACGTGGTGCACACACACCTAATTGGAATCGATATGAGCAAGCACTCGAAGAAGAATGCTCTAAGCTCATCGGTGGAGGATGGAATTGGAGAAATAGTCGCCTAGTTGAGAGAAGCAAAAAATAGCTAGAGGTTGTTGTTGATCAGGGTAAGGTCATCTCAGCTGAACTCCTGCTCTCCTTACAGCAATTGATGATGTGCTTGGGATAGGTGCTAGGGCAGGCTCTCCTATAAAGCCAGCGGAGAGTATTTTCATTTTTGGCTCAAAAAGGCATGTGTGGAGTACATTCTGAAAAAGAGTAACTTAATATTTCCTATAGCAAAAGGAGGTAATTGCTAATTACAGCCATGTTTCAGTTCCCAAAATGATATATTTCCAAGGCAAAAAGCATGAACTCCTAAAGGTACAATACTTAGCCAGAATACAAATCAAGTTCTCTTGATGCCATTATCCATAAATAAGGCTATGTTTTAGTCACGGGTATTTTTAGTAAGAGTCATGGACAGGTAACAGGCAGTAAACAAAAATTCATTGCCAGAGACCGGTCCATGACTTTTAATATATACCCCTGACTAAAACGTGGGGTGTGTGTGTGGCCCTGACGGCACCGCGCGTGCTCGGGGGGGGGGGGGGGGGGGCGCGGCGGACACGGACCGGGGTTAGTGGAGCTGGGGCAGGTTTCCTACCCAGCTCCTGGGAAGCAGCGATCTCCAGCTCCTAGCTCCACATGCTGCCTCTGCTCCGCCCCAAGCCCCAGTTCTGCAGCTCGTATTGGCTGGGAACTGCGGCCAATGGAAGCTGTGAGGGCGGTGGCAGCACATGGAGCTAGGAGCTTAAGGAGTGGAGTTCCTGTCGCCCTTCCAGGGAACCCCCCCAGGTAAGCACCGCCCCGCACCCCAATCCCCAGCCCTGACCCCCCCCCACCCCGAACTCCTGCTGCTGGGGGTAGAGGGGCCCGAGACTGCCCCAACAGCAGCCGGTGCGACTGGCCCAGGGGCTGTCCAAGCTGCTCAGGCAGCTTCCGGGCCAGCCGCACGGACTGCTCCAGAAGTCATGGAAAGTCACGAAATCCATGACAAACATGGAGCCTTATCCATAAACAGTATCTAGCTTTAAATAACCCCTTTCTTAAAGGGGATTTTTTTTAAATACACATCAAGAATTTTGTGTTATCAAGGTACATGACAGTTTAGAGGAAGCTTATAATGGAATTATAAAGTATGCAAATATATATTGGTCTCTTAAAAAATTAAGGGCTTACCTAAAAACGTTTTATTCAATATCCTATATTCTCTCCCACTTTCTTCACCCCTCTCACTTTCTAAACTTGGGGGAGGGGGGCACGGAGGGTGTTATTTAATAAACAAGCAGCATGCAAGTGCTCTTAACTGGGAAGTACTCAATTCAGTCTGTTACTCAGAACCTCCGAACAAAATCAAAGTTAAAGTGGGAACACAATAGTGAATTAGCCAGCAATTAAATTCCTGAAGACTGGGTAAAGTCTAAATTAAAGAAGTTAATTAAAACAAAGATTCCAGTTAATTCAGCTAATTTCCAGGCTATCCAAATTAGTTTCCATAGCCACAATTTTTTCCATGCTGCCAAAGTTATGGTTTACTCTGGTATTGAAATCTGAACAGATATCTTTACATTACTGTAGCCAGAAGCAATACAGTTGATGAAAGACCCAGGTCGTTTAGGCTACTTCTGGCCTCAGCAAAATATTCATGCAGATGTCTACCCCAATGATCCACACAGCTAGCTGGAAAATGGATTTCAGTCAACACAAACATGAAGCCACAAATTCTGAGAAAAGAGAATTTACAAATTCCTCACTTTTTAAAATTACTGTGTATATAAATACAGATAAATAATAAATTTCAGTAGCACACAATAAGTCAATGGTACGCCCTCATGTGGAATAGTGTGTCCAGTATTGATCATTCATCTCAAAAAGGATATTACAGAATCAGAAGGGTTTCAGAGAAAGGCCAGTGATTTAGACAATGACAATTCTTGTATTCTTCATACCGTTCCTTGTGCATCTGGACACCTTATTTGCTTTTTTAATTGCAGCTGAACACTGACTAAAGATCTTCATTGAGGGTTTTTTCTTATTATACCTTCCTCTGAATCAGCTTGTGTTGGCCACTGTTGCAGACAGGATATTGGACTAGATGGAACACAGGAATTAACGTACCAGATCAGACCTATGTTCTTTTATTTAAGACTTCTAACGTGTCCTGAAAGCTATCCAAATTTTTAAAACCAGTTTTAGGCTTTGCATACCTTTAATTTCATGAAGGCTTGTTTCCCAGCTTGAACCCAGTAAGATAGGCAATGACAAGAGAGATGTTGCCTTTAATTTTTCCATGTCTTTACAAAATCCCTTTTAAGTTAAGTTTTATAGTGTCAGCATTTTAGGGGAATTTTTAATAGGGTACAACTGCTCACATACACAGGACCCTCCCTACAGCAAGAGAAATTGTCTCAGACCCTGAACCAATTAAAAAGTTTAATCAATTTTATTAATCGTGCCCACAAAAGCTAGAACCACTTCGGCTGATATAGACTGGGATGGCAACAACTGGCTTGCTAAATCAACCTGCTGCTAAGAAGACTGGTATTGAACAGGACTCCAAGTAGATTAATTTGTATAGGAACAAGTTCACTCTTGTGTTTACTACAAAACCTGTCATTAGGTAATGAGACAAACTCCTAGAATGCCAGAAAAGCTACTAGGTATGGAAAAATTGTTCATCTTCCAGCAGAGAAGAGCTGCTACTACCAATATAGGAACATTTGACACCACAGAGGAAACCACTGCACATGACAAAGATGTATTGAAAAAGATCATGGAACTAACATATGCTGGTAACAATGCCACTGATGGATACCTGGCACACTAGTGCTAAAAATATAATTTCAGCACAGCTTCTTCATTACATTTATCCAAACTAGGAACCCTACTGAGTTGGTTAGACAAACATTCTGATTTAGAAAGCAACAGAGGGTCCTGTGGCACCTTTAAGACTAACAGAGGTTGTAGAGAGGTGAAGTGTGTAATGTAGATCTCCAGTCTTATTTTAGTAAAGTCCATTTGTGTGGAGGGTTGGTTATTTATGAAAGTTTCCAGGTTGGAGAGCTCTTTCTTGATGTTTTTCTGTTTGCTGTATAGGATGCTGATCAGGTGGTTCCTCAGTGCCACAGGACCCTCTGTTGCTTTTTACAGATTCAGACTAACACAGCTACCCCTCTGATTCTGATTTAGAGTATTTAAAAGAATGTGGCAACAATACTGTATAGTTTTTACTCAAGTTGTGCACCTTCATGTGCACTTGAAAGGCAGGTATGGTCTTGGGTACAAGTACTACAACATGTGACCTTTTCAAACTTGTACTTTACTTACTGAAATAATAGCAAAGTAAATTACTGCCTGTTTTTTAAAAAGTTATTTTTAGTGCAACTGACTTTTTCGGGGAGACCTTCCGGTTAGATTTAGTGTGGAGTAATTGAGAGGCAAGGACGAGGAGAGCACAAAGAATGAGAATATCAGAAAATCATGACTGACATGTACATACAAGTTTTGCCCAGAAAGTTGGCTACATTGTTCAATAACATACAGAAGACTATAAGCAATGTTTGTGAAAAAAAAAGTTATTTTGAGGGGTTATTTGTTTGAAGCTTTTTTTTTTTAAACATTATTCCAACTGGGTGGAGAGGGGAAGATGATGCTACTACAGTTTTTTTTTTTTCCTGTCTCCATTTGTGTTAAGGGGACTTTTATTCCCTGATAACAGAAGGAACGTAGAAAATTTCAGTTTTGATACTACATTTAATACTGTATTTTATTGATGTTTGAATAAAAATAAACGTTTTCTAAACTAAGTGAAATATTGTCTTGCTGTAGGAAATAAGATATGCCACAAACACCAATAGCATTTTTACAAAAATGTGCCTCAAGGTGACAATTCTATGACAAATGCCCACAGGCAATATTGTAGATCTTAATGACTTCAGTAGATTATAAGGAAGATTGTCTCTGCACCTTTAATCTTAAATTTCATTATCCAACCCATCTTTGTAGCAAGGTGGATTAGATTTTTATAAAGATTTAGATGAAAGAAATTTTCAAAGTGACAAAAAATGCTTCAAAAGAATTTTAACAAGACCATAGAATTTTAAAAAGATTAAAGTAAGGGCTAAAATCAGACCCTACCATTCTGGGAAATAACAGCAGAACAGTCATCTAATTCAGCATCTTTTCCAAATAACAGTTGCAGCATGTCCTGGGGCTGCCACAAGCCTACAACAGCTCACCTTGGGGGGGTGAGGAAATCGATCTACGTTACACAACTAAGTCGATGTACTTAGACCTACTAACTGCGCTGTCTTCACTGCGGTGAATCGACTGCTGCCACTCCCCTGTCGACTCCGTCTGCGCCTCTTGCGGAGGAGTACAGGAGTTGACAGGAGAGCGCTTGGGGGTCGATTTATCGCGTCTAGACTAGACGCGATAAAATCGACCCCCCTGGATCAATCGCTGCCCGCCGTTACCTACTACTTCAGTTACCTACCACTTCCTTCAGTGTGTCTACCTGCCCTTAGGGTCAACATCCAAAAACTGTCACCCAGTGTGTTTTACAATGTAAGCAGCTTGAGGACAACTAAGAGCATGCAATTTTTTTTTTTTTATTATTATGCTATAAAATGGTGAATGATGTTTCTTATTTCCTAATTTTTTTCTTTTTTGGTTACTGTTTACAGTGTTGTAGCCATGCTGGTCCCAAGATATGAGAGAGACAAGATAGGTGAGGTAACAACTTTTATTGGACCAACTGCTGTGGGTGGAAGGGACAAGCTTTCGGGCTAGCCTACACAGAGCTCTTCCTCAGGTGAGCTGAAGATTTCTGTGAAGCTTGAAGCTTGTCCCTTACACCCACAGCAGTTAGTCCAATAAAAGTTGTTACCTCACCTAGCTTATGTCTCTCTCTTTTTTTTTTTTTTCTGGTGATTTGTGTCTAGCTCTATTTGGATGGGAATTCAAATTCCATTAAAGTGCACAAAAACAGTCAAATTTTATTAAATAACGTTATCTTAAAAGTGATGAATACATAAACTTTTTTCTTATCAAACTATGTTTTGTTTTTAAAACAGAGTAAAATTAAACAAAGACTGTACAGTATACTCCTGATTATCTGAATAGCTTGAGAGAGAGAGAAAGATTGTATTTGGAGAACAGGGAGTTCAGATTTGGAGAGGGCAGGAGCCATTCAGCAACAGAGTGGCCTCCCCCACAGCTGGGGGTCCTGTCCTCCTCCTCATAGTCCTGGCCAGGGGATCTCTGATCTGCCAGCTCACTCACTCCCATGACAGTGAGGCTGCAGAGGACTTCTTTACACTGCACAGAGCCAGTGACACCCAACCCCAGCAGGGGCAAGATGTGGGGCAGAGCAAAGATCCCCGGACGGAACTCTGCCCTATCAGGAGGATTGCAGTCTTCCCTTAATCTTGCACCTGCAAGGATCAGGTGTCATCAGCCCTTCAACAGCCCAGGGAGCCCTCTGCAGCTCAACCATTTCCTGCACTGCCACATAAGCCATTCAACTTATTACATATATATGTAGTTAATTAACTGAACTGATAGTTTCTGGTCACCATGTCCTTCAAGATTTTAGAACTAGAAAGGTTCTCATACTTAGGGTTTGTCTACACTGGCACTTTACAGCGCTGCAACTTTCTCACTCAGGGGAGTGAAAAAACAGCTGCAAGTTTCAGCGCTGTAAAGTGCCAGTGTAGCCATTGCCCCAGCACTGGTAGCTACTCCCCTTGTGGGGGTGGGTTTTTTTATAGCGCTGGGAGAGCTCTCTCCCAGTGCTATGCGGCGACTACACAAGCCAGGTTAAAGTGCTGCCGCCAGGGAAGAGGTGTTCTCAATTTTTATTCAGAGACTGGAAGAACACAAGTTTTCTTGCTTTTTTCGTCTCTCAACTTTGAATGAACTAGTCACTGAAAAAGTTGAAAAGAAAATATTGTCTCTGAACCTGAAAAAGAGGGTACTGTTATCAAATGCTGGTTCAGCACTTCAACAAACTCAGGTTCTAGGTGCTTAGCCAGTAACTTCCACCAGCTTAGTGGCTTGACTCTCTTTAAAAATTGGCAGCAAACACGTACTAATATTTTTTAAATTTAATTTAAACTATTTTGATAAATTAGAGAGAGTTTAGGCTTTAACATATCTTGTCAATTTCAAATTTAGTTTTCAACTGTTTATATTCAAAAACTAAACCTGTATATAATTTAAACAAAAAAAATCCTATTTAAATTAAAAAATCAGATTTTTGATATTTTAACATCGATTTTTATCTACCCTGCCTACTGTATGAGAGTCACAAATCAGAAGTCAACAAAAACAACAGCACACAAAACTATATGTTGAAGAACTGAAACCTGTACCTGAGAATACGTAAATCATGGGAATATTTTAAATCCCTTTAAGGTTGGGAAACTGTCAAGGTGATGTTCCCTGATAACTCTGGAGTTTAAAACCATAAACTAAAGCTAAGTTGTTCTAACACCCAATGAACTCAAGGGTTCATGCCAATAGAAGTGTCTTTTTTTAGTTATACCAGTGGAACAAGTGCAAGCTAATCAGATTGCTAGACAGACACTCATTTACTAAATACAGCCAGAAAACTCAATATTGCTCGAGCACAATATAGTTTTTAAGAAATTACTTTTATAAACTGCTCACTTGCATGAGAAACACAAAACCCACTTTATAACAATTAAGAACATAGCTATTCAAAAGTAATTACAGTGAACTGGTTCTGCTACAGAAACAATCAAATGAGTTATTCAGAAATGCATAGCAGTAAGACAAATAGAATACAACATAAAACAGAATGAAGTGTGCCATAATACAAGTTAACTCTATGCTTCAAGCACTCTATGAAGCACAAAGCCAAAAGGTTTTAAACCACTTGAGATATAGTTACTTTGTGAAGTGTTTTTACTGCTTTCATAAGCTATTTTCAAACAATTAACCAGTGAATCATTGGTGACCCAAGCAGTTATACAAAACTTTTGAACAGTCAGAACTTATCAGCTGGATTTCTTCCTTCATGCCAAATTTACAAAAAAGAGGAAATATCCTATTGAAAAGTTTTTGTGGTTTTCTATGAGCACGAAGTGGGAGTAGTTTTATGTAATAAATTCCATGGTAGAAAACAATAAGTCACTGCAACCATTTTATAAGGGTTGCATTAGATTTTTAGGTGTTCTATGGATCACCAAAATTTCCAGACACAAAACCACCAATGATTGCAATAACTATATTACCAATGACTATATTAAACGAGATAACACAAGAGAAAAGCTATTTTCGTCACTGCCATAGCTGACATTGTAACAAACTAAAATGTTCAAGATTATTTTCTATAGCGCCATTCATGTGTTGACAGAACTTAGTGTCAAGCAGAAGCTCGCTGTGGCTCCAGGTGAGGGCAAGAATCTATCAATACGGAACAAACTGCAGATCAAGGCCTAAGATACCTGAATTTCCAAAAATCACTATAGTGAATAATTCCAATAGCTATTTTTTTTTAATGGCAATTTTCCTCGAAGACATTAAACAAACTCCCATTAAAAACATGCCATGAGAGAGTCACAAATTAATTTTTACAACTAAGTGATCATCATACAAGAATGGTTTAATGTGAAATTACAGATAACTGATATATATGTTATGCTATTACAATTATTTTTTACCTGTTATGACAGGATCAATATCTTACTTGAAAATAAAACTTCAGCTTTCTTAGCATTTATTTTCTTGTAGTAGCAGACCAACTTCCTTTCCCTACACTCCCCAAACATGTTCCTATTTCAATAGTATTGGGTCAAATTCAGCCCTGACACAAATAGATGCCATGCCATTTAATTTCCAGAACTGAATCTGGTCCAACGTCTTTTCACTTTCTGATGTAATTATCATTGCAAAGATAAGGTAACTTTTCAACCACCTGTATCTATACAACTTTCGGCCAAGATGTACTAGGTAAACAAGGTTGGGCCAGGCCATTACTTTGATGGGAGACTGTTTTATATTTTATCAGATTGCTTCTGGTTATTGTTTCGCATCTCACCCTAATCCTTAACATCAGTGACAATTTTAAAATAAATAAGCTTGATTTGGCTAATCACATTCTGCCCACATAAAAGTTACATCTGTAGTTGCAACTGGAAAAGAAATTAGTTTCTTGACCTAAATTGCTGTATGGTACTGCTGATTTTAATCTTACAAGGGGATTAATGGTGGATGAAGTGAGATTTACACATAGCAATATACAGTGGCATCCTGTGAAGTCTTTACATTTGCTTTTGCAAGTAAATGTTACTATAGTATTCCCTATATTAAATAAGCTATACACTGGAAATGCTGTTCCAAACCTGCAACTCAGAATGACATTAATTTGAGGGGCAGTGATGTTACGCTTCAATTATTTTATTTTTACATATTATTTTAAATGGGAAAGTAAACACTTCATGGAAACAGAATTTTTTGTCTTTGTACAGAATCTACCTCAACAGTACCCCAATTCTGACCAGGGCCCTAGAGCACTACCACAATAAAAATAAGACGTTTCCTTGGTGCCGTACCAGTATTGTTACTGGCGAAGCCAGTGAGGAAATTGTGTGTGTCCTATTGAAAATTCCAGGGGAAGTGGGTGGGTGTAAGCCCACCCACGGCTAAAAGACCCTCCCCCAGCCTTTGGGGAGGATCCACTGAGCCGGGGAACTCAACTGATTACGGGGGACAACAAAAAAGAAAACAAGGGCGTGTGTGAAGGTCATAGGTCAAAAAGAGAGAACCTAAAGGGGACACGGAGCAGAGAATCCCAGACAGTGCCCACTGCTCCTTGAAGGGGGTCAAGGGAGCCAGCAGATGCCGCCCAGAGGAACTCCGCCCAGATGCATGAACGGAGGGAGGACTGGAAATAGGCCCCCCAGTCTCAAAGAACCCCCTCAGCCAACCTTCTCTCCCTGGTGTTATAGATGGCCACTTTGGCCATAGCCAGGAGGAGGCTGACGAGGAGGCCCCGCGATTTCGTGTGGCCACGGATAGGGTGTGCGTAAATGAGAAGATGGGGGAGAGAAGTACAGCCAAAAACATAATAAAAGATCGAGGAGCCGGAATAGGAGCTGTAACCTACCGCACTCCAGATAAACGTGCACTAGGGTCTCCCTCATGCCACAGAAGGGATAGGCATTAGGGACGGGTGAAACGCGACAAGTACACGCCCGTGCTCACGGCCAACCAATATCCCCGGCGGGGTGTGTGTGTGAGGGGCATATTTTAAGGTTGCAAGCTGTACATAAATAGGAAAAATTGGCAATCTGCATAAAAGAAAGAACAGACTAAAAGGAAGAGAAGAAAGTATGTCCAACAGTCTTCAATAAGTGCCTACAAGTTTGATGTTTAAACTTGGGCAAAGGTTTCAGTTTTTGAGACCAGAGATATTTGCTAATTAGTCCACTGTGTTAGGTTCAGAAACAGCTTCTCCCTATATGTGTATTTGACCACAATGTTTGTACAGTCCCCTTTTTCATCTTTTTTCACACAGCAGAAATGGAGAACACACTTATTTAAAAAAAACAAAACTTAAATTGCAGTTGTAAGACAACAAAAAATTGGCAGGGGGATTCAGGGACAAGTGCTGTACCTGAAATCAATCCAGTGTCAAAAATTTCAAGTTGAAACAGAGATCTGTTTAATGTCAGTGGTTTGCATCTGGCCCAAGATGATACTGACTGAAAACTGCTATCCTCTGAAAGATGGTAGTTTATGGTAAACAAGTTTGTAATTTCAATCCAGTTCCCCTGCTAGCAATCTGCACACAGAAATCAAATACTCTATAGTGACTAAGACTGAAATAACTTTATATCTACAGACAGGGGGGCCCTACACCTTAAAGAAATAGGCACATTTATCAGGAAACTTGCATTGCAACTGTCTGCACTATACCCTGTGCTATCAATGAACAGTTGAAATCCCCAAAGCTACCAAGTCAATTGCTTTCATTAATATTTACACTTAAAACTAATTTTTAAAACTTTAAACTTGAACCATGGATTTTATCAGGTGCTTTATCATGTAATTATATAAAAATGATCTACAAAAGTCAATTGGGTTACTATTTGTTAAAAAAGGGAAATGAAGTAAAAACATTACAATATTTATTTTGCTACTGCTACATCTCAGAAATCCCTAAATCTTGCAACTAGCACTTTAAAAGCTGTAGCATAATCTATCTCCTAGCTGGTAAAGGAGGAGCTACCTGAAATTCACAAAAACTATTTACTCAGTGTAAACAGTAGTACTGAATCTACTACCATCAGCTCCATACCATAATTAACTTTGAGAGTAACTCTTTTCTAAGTAACTTTTCATTCACTGCAAAAATACTTAATAACCAGAGTAAATATCGGTGTCTAGTTTAAAATCTAACAATTTATTAAGAAATTTATGCGTTACAAGGAATTATGGGTAATATCCTTCCAAACTTATTTCGTTGAAAATACTTAGCACTGATTTTGGAACCACTAAAATTTCTAAACAAAGAGCCTCCAGAGTTTGGGAATTTGCAAAAGAGAAACTAAAGCTCGAAGAAATTAAATATTAAAGGTTTCAAACAGAACAGGATTAAATTACGGGCAAACCACTTGAGTTCACTCACGCAGTCACCCACATGGTTTGCATAAACTCAGGAATAAAAAGACATCATCCTGTTTTAAACTTCAATTTGGTTGTTCGGCCCAGCAAACTGTAATACGACTACAAATCCACTCTCTTAAATGCCCACCTCCCTCCCTGCCCAGAGTAAAAGGACGGGGACAGACCACACCTCTCCACGCTCATTTTCCTAATCTGTCCATGTATGTAAAATGAGTGTGTGTGAACGCGTCGACGACTCTTGGAAACAAATACCTTGGCCTGACCGAGGCGCCGGCGATTTAAGGCAACCGCTGCTACGCTGTACAGCAAAGGGACAGTGTGTTTAAAAAAAAACAAGTTCCCAACCCGGACAGATTCAGCCAGCGGCAGCGAAACTATTTTCCCATCGGACGCTGGGAGCGGCTCTCCCAGCTCGTCCTCCCCAACCCCGCCCGACTACCTTCCCCCCGCCCCACACCTGAGTCCTGCAGGACAAGCTGGGTGTCCGCTGCTGCCGGGGACGGGCTGTTGGGGATAGGTTTTCTCCTGATCCAGGGGTTTTCCTTAGGCAGGGGGGCCTCCACCACCTGCCGCCGTTTCTCGTCCTGCCCTGGGGGATCCGCCTCTCGGCTACCGCTGCTCTCCCCGGTTTCATCCACCTGCGGCAGCACCTGGCTGGGCTCCGGCAGCTCCTGTCCCGTCTCCTCCAACTCCCGGGAGCGAGTCTGTCCCGAGCCCCCACCAGTCTCTGCTCCCCCAACCTGCTGCTCCGGGGGCGCTACGGACACTCGGGCGGCTGCGGACATGCCGAGGGGCCGGGCCGCTGCCGGCCCCCCAGGCTCCAACGGGGCTGAGGCGGTAGCTGCGCGGCTCAGGCGTGGTGACGGACCGACTGCGCTGGGGAGCCGTCTTCTCCGCTCGGCGCCGCCCGCCGGCCCCGTCCGGTCCCCTGGGGTGGGAAGGGATCGCTGTCAGCCTTCCCCGCCCCCCCAGCCCGGCCCGCGGCCGGCGTCACTCATTCACCGCGGATGGTTCAACTGCCACGCTCCGCTCCCCGCCCGATACCGAGCTGCAGGGCGGGGGACGTCTCTGCCGCTCCCTCCTCCCGGCCCGGCTGTTCCCTTACAGAGCCGCCGCGACCGGCCCCTGCCTCGCCTGTGGGGGGGGGTGGGGACGAGGAGGGAGGTGAGAGCGGCAGGCAGCGTCTGTAACACCAACGCTAGGGTAGGGCGGAGCCTCCAGCCACTCCAGTGCGTTATGACCTCACAACGGCCGGCGCCGGAGCCCGGCAGCGCGTGCCTCGTCCTCGGCCCGCGCGTGCTTCCGGCGCTCTAGGGCGGAGCAGCCAGTAGCGGCCCCCACTAGTGTTCGGGTTGCGAGGGTCCGCCCGCCCTACAGCTGTGATAAGGTAAACAGCGGGCTGCGTCCCGCGTCATCTTCGGGAGGGGAGGGATTGAGTCCATCCCACCTCCTCTGAGGCGTGTTGCTGCGGTAGGTGTAGGGTGCAGTCCGTGCCCGGCAGTGCCAGAGGACGGGCCCGGCCCTGATCCTTCCGTACCCCGTGATTCATAGGAGTGGCGCTCCCCAGAGGAGCGAGGAGGGCCCTGCGCTCGCTCCTGAAAGCACCAAACACTTCCTGGAATATCCACCGCGGCATGGAAACAAGGCTCGGTTCGCTCCAGGAGCAGATCTGTTCCCCCGCTACTAGGTTCCTTTCGCCAACCCAGCGAGAGGCGCTTGGTGGTGTTAAGCTGAGCGCACTGACGTGTCCGTTTGTTACGACGTTAGACCGACCCACTAAGACTCTGCCTCCTCAGCGCTGACAGGAGAGGAGCTAAACTAATGGTTGCGTCTTCAGAGGCACCGAGACGCTGGGCTTCCCCCATTTAAGCCCCAAGTCTGCAAAGCGATTCACAGGGGAGCGTCCTTCGGCTTTTTTCTTTTGAGTCCCACTGAAGTCGATAGAAGTTCCTGGGGTCGCCTGCATCTGCCGTCCTAGCTCCGACAGGAGGGCACTATTTGCTTTGTCAGCACCTCACCTCCTCGGGAAGTTTTGACTAGACTTATCCAAAGGCTGTGCTAAAACCATGCTGGACTGATACGCAGTGAGCTCGGCCGTAGGGCAGGGCTTTAAAAATGAATCCAATTCGGATTTCAGCTTTCCTATTTTCACTTTCAGAGCTTTCCACCATTTTGATGCAACAGACTGTTACCGGGCTTCTTTGCAAACAGCTAGATATTAGAAATCTGCATCTTGTATTATAGGGTAGGTAGAAAATAAGGAAGGCAGGCAAGATTACATTGTATCACCACATTTTATCTCTGAGCCCATCCTATGATCTCTGTATTTAGTATCCGCTACAACAGCTATATAATGGAAATATTCTGTACCTTTCTGTTAATTTTTCACTTTGTCCTTCTATGGTGCTTGGGGTGGGGGGTAGTGTGCTGAAGACGCAATTTAAGTAACACTGCAACAGTACCCCTATCAGGCTTTAAGCCATGCAGTCCCTCTAAAATCTCCTTCAATTGCTTTTATAAGATTAGTGCTATCAGTATTTTTTTTTGTATCTTTTCCTGTCAGTGACCCAGTGGTGACAAACAGTAGTTTCAGGAGCATTTTTAAATTTCCACAATTGTTAAGACTGTTAGGTGTGACTTTTGCACCCAGGTTTAAAAAAAGATGACTAAGATCCCTGTCAGACACTTAAGATGATTGCAGTGAGAAATTCCCATTTTTTAATTTGTCTCCGACCAACTAAATTGTCTTATTTCTTTGTAATCTTGGATGGCAGCTTCAGCAGCTTGAACTATATTTTCCATTGTTTGATGGTATGAACTGGGAGTGCATAACACTATACAGATGTCAGATTGAGTGGTGAAAGAACCGTCCACTTTACACTGTTTTAAGTGAATATAAAAATCACACCAATTTCCACATCAGCTGTAGGCAATTCTGGTATTTAGACAAGATTAATGTGAAAAAGTGATAAAAAAAGTATCCAAGTACATTGATATAGGTTGTTGATTGGAATTGATGTTCTGCTGGAAGCCAGTAAATATATATTTTAGCCTTGGCCTCCAGTTAGGAAATCTAATTACTAAAGTTTGCAATTTCTGCAAAGGTTAATCTAACTCAGGGGTGGGCAAACTTTTTGGCCTGAGAGCCACATCTGGGTATGGAAATTGTAGGGCAGGCCATGAATGCTAATGAAATTGGGGGTTGAGTGTGGGAGAGGGTGAGGGTTCCAGCTCGGGGATTGGGCTCGAAATGAGTTCAGGGTGCAAGAGGGGCTCTGGGTTGGGGCAGGCAGTTGGGGTGAGGGACCTGGAGTGGGACTGGGGGTGCAGGAGGGTGCTCCAGGCTGGGACCACAGTTTGGAGGACTGGGGTGGGGGGTTGGGGCCCGGGAGTGGGACAGGGATGTAGGCCTCAGGCAGCGCATACCTCATGGCCAGGTGGCTCTGTGCATTGCCCCATCTGCAGGTGCTGCCACTGCAGCTCCCATTGGCTGTGGTTCCTGGCCAATGGGAGCTGTGGGGGCCGTGCTTGGGGTGGGGGTAGTGTGCAGAGACCCCTGGCTGCCCCTATGTGTAGGAGTTGGAGGGGGGGATATGCAGAGCAGGGCAAGCCCTGGACCCTGCTCCCTGGCACGGGCTCCAGAGCCCTAGTTTGGCCACCCCGATCTAACTGATCCACTTGTTACAGGCTTCTGAATTCAAAATGCACTTTCATATACTACAATACATGGATCAGTCCCAGATCCTGCAGGGACCATTGTTCCTACCACTGATGAGGGGTAGTTCCTGTTTTCTCCGGGCTTCTTTGCTGTTCTTTGCTCCCATTGATGCAGACTCTTTTTTAGGCAGGATGTTTTCAACAAGTGGTTCTTGGACTGTGAAGTTTCTTGCATTAGTTTGCTAGAGTTTGAGTTTGTTGACAAAGTATTCATAAGCATGTGATCAGTATACTTACAAATAGGCCAGACCTAGGGAAAACCCTCTCATCATGGCATGTTCCAACACGATCAGGTAGTGTCTGACAACCTTTTGATTCCTGGCTCTCTTTATACAATTCAGCTAACTTTCTGGTTTTAGCAAAAATCCAGTTTGAAGCAGATATCTTGGTCACTTTCCTTCCTCCAAGGCGTTCCTTTCTTACCTCCTCCCCCCTCCCTGCTTACCAGCAGAACAAAGTTTATGTATGCTTGTATCTTTTAAGACAGCTTTCCTTTGTCTTACTATTCTAGCTTTTCATTTTATCAAGTACTTTTTGAACTGTACATCTTTCCCACACTGTAAATATTACCTATTATTCTGATGGTCTTCTTTTACTTGCTGATTAGCACCTTTTCCATACTAGCCCCAAACCATAAAACAGATAGCTTAAGTTTGGTTAAGAGACTAATAGTTATGAAATAAAGTTATCTTTACATAACTTTTTTACTACTATTGAATTTAACAAAGTGAGAGACTTGTTCATGGAAAAAATAAACATTACTAGTAGTCAGTTATCTACTGTCCCTTAGAACAGTGGTTCTCAAGCAGGTTTCAGGGGGCCGCCAAAATAAACCAGAGAGCAGGGCCACTATTAGACCCACTGGGGGCCAGGGCCGAAAGCCGAATCCTGAGCCCTGCCGCTCAGGGCTGAAGCCCGAGCAGCTTAGCTTTGTGGGCCTGATGGGGCGTGAGGCCCTGGGCAAGGGCACCAGAACGGGGTGGGCCACAGGCCTCCCTGTCACGCCCACCCAGGCTGGCAGCTGGAGCCTGGCTGGGGAGCCCGGGCAGCATGTGGTGCTGTGCTGCGGACCCTCCACCTGCGCAGGGTTGGGCTGACAGCAGCCCCTGGCCCCCTGACCCAGAGCAGGTGGAGGGTTCGTGTTGCAGCTCCCCAGCTCTTACCATGGCCAGGGTGTGGCTCCAAAGCCCTGTCCTCCAGCCATAGCGGGGTTGGAGAGGGCCACGCAGAGAGCTGAGGGGAGCCACAAACCCTCCACCTGCCCTAGGCAGGAGGCCTGCGGGGTGGGGACACAGGCCGGGAGGCTGCTCTCAGCCCGCTCTGGTTTGCCTGGGGCCTCAGGCATAAGGGGCTCCACTACCGCTGGCTCTGGGTAATTGCTCTGCTTACTACTCCATCAGACCTGGCTTTTAAGCTACTGAAAAACAGCTGTGGCATGGGTGGGCCATGGAATTTTTATAGCACACTAGGTGGGCCTCCGAAGGATAAAGGTTAAGAAGCCCTGGCCTTACATCATGCTGTTAGAAGATAATGGATATTATAGTTAAGGTATTGGATTGACATTTCAGAGATCTGGATTTATTTTCCAGTTCTTCCACAGACTTCCTGTCATTTAATTACTTTGTACCTTAGTTTCCTATCTTTATAATAATACTTTCTTCTAGGCTTTGCCAGGTCTATTTAGACTGTCAGCTTTTTAAGAAAAGACCTGCGTCTTATGTTACCTAACAAAAGAGGGTCCAGTCTGATGGGAGCTCTACAGTAATATAAATAAGTTAATATAAATGTTTCCATTTATCAAGATGCTTGATACCTACTTAATAAGGGTTTTCCTGCTCTATTCTTTTCCCCTCGGTATTAAACTTACTAAGAAATTTCCCCCCAATAATAAAGTTATTACTAAAAGGTAAACTCAAGAAGGTAGCAGGGAAGAGTAGATGACAAAGATTTATCAATAATAGTTTCCCTCACTTTTGGAATAGTCTCTAACAGATCCCCCACCACTGGGACTTAGAGGCAGTAATTGTCATACTCTGAGCCCCTTATGCTTGGAATACCTAAGCAAGACTGTAAGAAAGGGAATGACTCAATTGCCCCATTTATTTTCCTTGCCTTCCTAATGCATATGTAAGAGTACATTTTAAAAACTGGCAGGAAAGTGTAGATCTTAGTTCTTCATTAAATGCTACCAGTAAGTTACTAGGTTGGCAATTTTTCATCACTCATTTCTCTCCTCTAGTAACTAGCCACCCACAAGGCAGACATACTCGTTGGCATATTGTAATGACAAGTCTTCTTGGAGTAGGGAAATATGGGTGGACAGACAGTTTACACTAAGAAAGGGGCAGTAGACTAGCTACTCTCTCTATTTCAACATAGGACCATGGCAACAATAGCTTCCAAATCTCCTCCTTGTGGTTGATCTTCTCCACCTCCTTCCTTGCTTTCAACCTAGTTCTGTATCAGATTTCCTTATTTTTCTTGCTACATCTGGCTTTACTACTGAAACAGCTCAACTGGACACATCATTGCTATCGCCGATGAGGAAACATCAGACTTACCACAGTGCTGGCTTCTTGCAACTTGTACTGAATCACAAGATTGGACCAGAGAAAGTTAATTACAGACAGCACCTATGGGGGGCCGCAATCTAATCTGGGATGTACGAGTCTGAAGCATCTCAAAAGTGGAATAGACTGGGTGCTGTAGCTCAGAAATGGAGCTGATTAACAGTTTCAGGGAAATGTGAGCTGCAGAGGCCCTGTCTATTAACTGTCAAGCAGGGAGTTAGCTCTAGCTCAGTTTCCTCCTCCCCTTGCACAAGGGCTATGTGGAGATAATGAAGTAAAGCCATAGACTGTTAAGGAACAACATGGTATAAGAACCTGAATAGAACCAGAAAGAAAGTAGGAAAATGCTTAAGAGAATATAATTGTTATTTTTTAGATTGTATGCTTTCTACTTCCTTAATGAAAGCAACCAACAGTATGTGCACTACTGCAATCTAAATAATATATTAAAGTAAGTTATTTCATTATACATTTTTATTTTAGAATCTAAGTTATTTTTCTAAATTTGGTGTGTACCAGTGGGAAGTGAGAACAGAGCACATTATACAAGGATCTCAGACCACCATTATAGTGGGTCATGGCAATATACATGATAGAGTGGCATTTTATTCATATTTCTGACAATCACTTATGCATGTGATTACATAGCTAGAGAATATGTAAACCTCTGACAGAACCTGCAAAATTTAAAATAAAATAGAGCCCTGCCACGATCAGTTTGTACTAACTGTAAATAATTAAAATCTGTTTAAAAAAAACAAACCCAAAAAGCAGAAGTGCTGAATTTAGTGGGTGGACAAAGGCCATTAAAAAGTGCTTGTAATGCTATGGTATTAAGTCAAAGTAGTTTAATAGACCAACACAATTTTAACTTTATACACTATTCTTTCAAAAATGATGATAGGCTGTGAGGGCAATAAACCATTTCAGTGGAATAACAATAAGATCTCATTAATTCAAGAAGTCACCACTCCTCTGTGGTTTAAATACTGATTCTGTAAGATTAATGTAAAACAGTACAATTTTCCTTTTATTAAAGAATGGAAGTGGCTGTTTTTAGTTACATATCCAAATCTTGATTTGATTGTACAGAGAAAAATCTACAAAACTTGTATATTACAGAATGATTAGACCTGTTTTATCACAGCAACTTTTAGGAAATTGCAAAAGCCTAAGGAATACAAAATATGTTATAGATTATGTTTTTATATAAAGTTTCCATTTTTGATATTTTACTGCAAAAAATACAACTGTGCACTAGCTGCTTGCATTGCAGGTAATTCTGAACATCAACTACTGTCCCACAACTTTCTTTTTTTAAAAAAAAAATTAACGGATTTAATTAGTAATTTAAACAAACATGAAAGTCAGATGCCTTTATTCCCCATGATAAATTTACACCTGATGGTTCCAGTCTAAAATCTGATCTGTGCTGATGGATTCCCTGCACCTGTGTGGAGCCCCACTGATTTCACTGTACAGAGACATAACTGTCTCAGTGACACTAGAACACTTTTTATAGGGGGGTGTTGAAAGCCAGCTAATGAAACTGTAAACCATGTATGTTCAAAAGTAAGGTGAAAAAAGCACAATTCCTGCTCACACCACATGTGTGCAGCATAGCTCTGGGATTCTCAGGAATCGTGAAATACTATTAGCTTACAGCACCAGCAAACTTTTCACAGTGAAAGCTGGGGGTGCAACAGCACCTGCCAGACCCATAGTTCCCATAGCTATGAACGGTCCACCCATCCAGTCCAGCTTGCAGGATTATAACTTTAATAACCAGTTAATCTTTGATCACTAGAGTAGGAAAGTTCCATAAATTGCTTCCAAGGAAGCAAGATCCCAACCTATTTAATTGTAAGGAAATGTTTACCAAAAAAATGAAAAGATTAATAAAAAAATCAGCAAACTTTGCATATAGTAACAATGTATTCCATACTGTCACAGCTCAGGACAACTGCAACTGTATTTCCCCTCAGTGGTTCAGCAAGGGCACCCACTTTTGGCTTCCAGCTACCCAGCTGTTGCCTCTCTTGGGTGGAGTCACATGTCCCTCTCTTTTCTGACGGGGGTATTTCCAGGCTGCACAGTTTTCTGCCTTCACTGTGTATTTCCCAGCACAGACAGATTGCCAAAGGGCACCTGCTTGCTTTCTCTTCTGAGACTGATAACAGAGTGATTGTCAACAATTATAAGTTACCATGCAGCACTTCCTACACAAGCCTACTTTATTCTTAAGGTAAAAGAGCATTACAGAAAAAACATACTAAAAACAAAACAATAAAAACCTACACACATGCTAATAAGCTTGCCAGAATTAACCCCAACCTTAAAATGCATTCTGGCAGCCTCCATCCTTCCAACTCTACCCTCAGGATTGGGGCCCTCCATGGAGCAGGGTTTCTGCTGGATCAGGCAGAAGGCCATGAGCCAGTTTAAAATGGCTTTTTATCCAAAAATCCTTTGTCTACTGATCCTTGGTGAATCAGTTTGTACTAGCATATGCATACCTTTCCAAGTGAGTGGCTTCTCTGGAGATGTTACAATCTGAGTGAATTTGCCTAATCAGCTTTCTGTTCTCCTATTTACCCTTCTTACATAAATACATACAATTCCACAACACATACACAAATTGCATTTTTAATACAATGAACTCTAAAGATGGTAAAATTAATTCAATAAGGTTTAACTTAGTTCAATAAATTTCATTTAGGATATTGCAGGAAATTGTCAGTCTGTCACACATACTTCTAAAATAAAGTAATTGTTATGGTTCAGGGCAAGCTGTACCTTTGACCTCTCTGTCTTTCCATGGGCACTCCTTTCAAGTGACAGGACGCTCAGGTACTACCCTCAAGGTGGACTCCTACGATTGATCCCCAACTTTTAGTCTGTCAGCAGGTTACAGTACCCACATTTACAAACCAGGCCCGCAGCAGGTGCCCTGCCAGAGAGTTTCCAGTAGGAGCCTGAGACCAGTATAAAAATGCAAGTGACAGAACAGCTTATTCAAAACAAAGTTGAATTTATCTAAAGGAACATTAGAGAAAAGAGTTAAACCAACAAAAGGCTTATATGTGTATTATTTTACCTAAACCTCATCCCGTTCTCGCAAGTGTAGATAGGCTCCCATTGTCCCAGCATGCTTCACCAGTCCCAATATGGGGGAGACAATACTCCTGTAGCCTCTGACTCTCAGTCGTGTTTCCCCCTCCCCGAGTTTGCTGTCTTTTAACCATTTCAAAGTCCTTTTGTCCTGCAACACCAGAACATGGTAAATCTGCTTTTATTCACCTCTCCAGGAGGATCAGAGGTAGACTTTCAGTAGTGGATTCCCTGTATTGTCTATTTTAGCACTGGCAAATGAATTGCCTGGTTCCATGGGTACATGTGGAGAGCTTCAGCTGGAACTAACTCTTAGTGTTCCACAGATCAAGCCACACCACAATACTCAGATATGCACATAATATTAATAAAAATACATATCTCCCAATTTTTTCATAGTAGAGAGAAAAAAGGGGTGAGGTAATAGCTTTTATTGGACAATCTGTCATTTTTCATTGACCAATTTTTCACAGTAGCATTTGCAGTTGTACATTCCAAATGATGTGTCTTCAAACGCACCCCCATGACAAGGATTCCCATGGGAGATGAATAAAACAGTACATGAAAAACATCAGAAGGATGTGGTAGTTATACAGAATGGTGTTTCTGTATATAGCAAAGCAAACAATCCTCACTGGAGGACTACATGAAATTTTAAATTCACAGTTATCAGAGCTCAAAAGTTTCTGCACACTGTTTGCAACACTTTAATCAGGTAGCTCAAACGAATAATTCTGATTAAATGGTCTTAAAATCAGTTCCTTCCTCTCAGACTTAAGTAAGCATGAGAAAAATTAGTCTAATTAAGCTACTAAAAAGAGATTAAAGTTGAAACCTCAATTATAACTATATCTCAATTAGTTTCTACTTCTGCACAGTATATTTTCTGTATTAGGTGGTATCTGCAAAAAAGAATATAAAAGCAATATCTATATCTCGATATCTATTTATTGTGTGAACTATTTTCTGAATCAGGATAGTTACTTTTTCTGTAAATTATACTATTAGGAGAAGAAATAAGGAATGAGAATGCAATGAAGTCTTAAGTTTATGTTGTCATGAAAGGCATGACTAGCTCCTTTGTAGGGTTTTACAGGAAAATGATCAATGACAGTTTATGACAAAGTTAAAATATTCAGAGCTTAACAGCTCACTTGCTACTCAGCTTCAGAGCAGAAGCCTTGCCTCTAAGGCAGAGGTGGGCAAACTACGGCCTGCGGGACTGTCCTGCCCTTGAGCTCCCGGCGGAGAGGCTAGCCCCCCGGCCCCTCCCCTCCCCCACAGGCACGCTGCCGCATGGGCGGTACTCTGGGCAGCAGGGCTGCGCGCTGCTGCAGGGCAGCGCAGCAGCGTGTCTGGCTCCGGCCGAGCGGCGCAACTGCCAGACATGCTGCTCTGAGCGGCATGGTAAGAGGGCCGGGGGGTTGGATAAGGGGCAGGAGGTCCTGGGGGGCAGTCAGGGGACAGGGAGTGGGGGGGTTGGATGGGGCGGAGGTTCTGGGGGGCAGTCAGGGGACAGGGAATGGGGGGGTGTAGGATAAACGTGGGAGTCCCGGGGGGCCTGTCAGGGGGCAGGGGTGTGGATAGGGGTCGGGGCAGTCAGGGGACAGAAAGAAGGGGGGGTTGGACAGGGGTTGGGGTCCTGGGGGACCACTTAGGGTCAGGGGGTCCCAGGAGGGGGAGGTCAAGGGACAAGGAGCAAGGGGGGTTGGATGGGTCGGGGGTTTTGAAGGCGGCAATCAGGGGACAGGAAATGGGAGGGGCGGGGGTCAGGCTGTTTGGGGAGGCACAGCCTTCCCTACCCGGCCCTCCATACAGTTTTGCATGTGGCCCTTGGACCAAAAAGTTTGCCCACTGCTGCTCAGTATGTCTGCACAGTAAATGAAAATGGGACTTTAGCATGGATATGCCTATCTACATGCTACCTTTAGTCTAGCTAGCACAAATAACAATGAAGATGTGGGGGCACAGATTTCAGCATGGGCTAGCAACTTAAGTATGTACCCAGGGTCCCCAGTGGGCATGTACTTGGACAGATGGCAGCATGGGCTTCAGCTCAGGCTAACTCTTCAATACTATTGTTAGCCATACTAGGTAGCTTGAAGCTAGCATGGGTATGCCTGCCGGTGCTACCATCACACCTTCACTTGCAGTATAGGCATACAGTATTTTTTGTTCTCATTGAATTGTTATATTAGAATTACATATTCATAATTTGTTACTAACACTTCATAGAATCGTTGAATATCAGGGTTGGAAGGGACCTCAGGAGGTCACCTAGTCCAACCCCTTCCTCAAAGCAGGACCAATCCCCAGACAGATTTTTACCCCCGTTCCCTAAATGGCCCCCTCAAGGATTGAACTAACAATCCTGGGTTTAGCAGGCCAATGCTCAAACCACTGAGCTATCCCTCCCCCTACTTAACCATGCAAATTGAAAAACTGACTTCTACAAACAGGCTAAACATATTTAAGCATCCAAGCCCAATTTAATTATCTCCACATACCAAACAAACAGGTTACCTCAGCCAGTCCTCAGACATAAAAGCCTGGCATACAAACATCCTTATTATAAATCTTTGTTTCTAACCTAAGAAAAATAGCAAATACTTCTCCTTGGAACTCACTCTGATATTCATTTGGCAACGTTCTTCACTGTTATGAATTGAATATAGTTATTGGCTCTTGTTAAGAGTCATTACCATCACTACTTATCCCAATATTTCTGCCTCTACAAAGAGAAGTTATGTTAAAACAAGTTCGCTTAACACAAGGTACAGTAAATATTTTTTGAGAGTAAAATCTTACTAGTGCAACCATCTGATGCCGTAGGATGTCAATTTTCCATTAGATTTGTAATTCCTAGTATTGAGCTCTCTAGAAATAAATTACTTTGGCAGGTTATAGTTTGTAGTCTAGAAACCAGTTAATTTAAGACACCCATCAAATTTTTGTTTTTGCTCTTCCAGGCACTCAAGCCTGTCCCTTGCCACAGATTTCCCCCCTTTATAGCTGCAAGAGGAACATGGCATAAACACAGTAATGTACAGAAACAAACAAGTTCAGAATGTGGCCATCTGTCTAGATTTTGTCAATTCTTAGCTAATTTTTAAACAACTTTCTTTTGTAAGATATCCTAGTTAACAAAAGTAAAGAACAAGATGTCTATCAGGTTATTTGTATGCATTTTAGTCCCGTACTCCCATTTTTTATTTAAAAATTAATCTTACATGTATTTGCTTTTGAAAACTTGCATTTTCTAAATTATAAACATTCAGTATTTTAATATCACAAATGTTTTAGTCACTGGATGAAGCTTATCACTTGCTCACAATATTATACACCTCTACTCCAATATAACGTGACCCGATATAACACGAATTCGGATATAACGCGGTAAAGCAGCGCTCCGGAGGGGGGAGGTGTCGACGCTCCAGGGGATCAAAGCAAGTTCGATATAACGCAGTTTCACCTATAACGCGGTAAGATTTTTTTGGCTCCCAAGGACAGCGTTATATCAGGGTAGAGGTATACATTTTCTATCAAACACTGCATCAAGGAAACAAATTCCATTTTAAACATTTCAATTAAAAGAAAAGTACTATGGTAGAGTTTCAGTACATTTGGTTCTTGAAATAAATTTAATTACTATAAATGTGTGTTTTTCAGTTTTTCCTGGACTTGTTATCCAGTTTACAGATAGACATATCTGGTCCCATTTACAATCCTCATTTGCAAGATTATTTTTTCAAGAGTGTGTTTGTACAAGCAAAATTTTATTTGCTCCATATCCTTTATATGTAAAGTAGAAATTTCAACATTTAAACTTAATGAAGTAAAATGCTCTGCTTGAAAGGTGAAAGACACATATCCATTACTATTACACTGAGCTGAAAAAAAAACGAGATTTGTAATTCCCAGTCATCTTCTATATCAAAACAATGCTAAAAAACTTGCTTCAACTGTAGCTTCCTCCCCCAATCTATTACTTTTAAATAGTACTGCCAAAGTATTTAATGGATAACTACTTTTAAACTATGGATGTGTTATTAGTTTACTAAATTAAGTTTCATGTCTTGTATGAGACTACAAATTTTATTAATTCTTTAAACATGCTCAGAATCCTAAATATTTTACTTTCATCCAATTAAAAAAACTTTTATTGTTGTAAAATTAGGAGAGATTACAGAAGATCTAAACTGCCATCTTTTGTAATGTAGTCTGTGTAACTCTAACATGTTGTAAAAAGAAAGGTATGTTTGTAGCCATGTGCTGATTACACTTTAAAAAAAGGACTGTCCACGTATCTGAAACATTGGTTGTCTTAATTCTACAGCAGAATATAAGGTGCTTTAAACAATACATAGAATCAACAGTCTTTGTGCTACAGGTCTGTCTCATCTTACGCTGGGGTTATGTTCCGCGGTCAGCGCGTAAAGCGAAAACTGCATATACTCAAAATTACATTGAGTTCAATGGCGGGCGGAATCGCCCGCACTACAGGTACAGTATTAAAATGGTTATTTTTCTCTTTTTGTTTGTTTGTTTTGTTTTTGCCGACCGCGTAAAGCTGAAATCGCGCATGTTAAATGCGTGTAAGATGCGACAGACCTGTATTATATTCTGCATTAAGATTACTCCCAAGAAACTATTTTCAGTTACAGCAATTCTATTATAAAATGCTGATGGGACCAGACTTATACATTGTTCAATTATACAATATGTAAAAATCAATTACTGGGTGCTCTGTTTTCAGTTACTCTTTTTTCAGCTGTGAACATCTATACAGTTACTGTGAATGATCTACGTGTTTTGTTTTTTTTTAAATAAAAAAGGACTTCCATAATAGAGAAAGCTTTCAAACATGTCAATAAAATATGCCTTTATTTACTTTTTTCCTAGATAACACTTTTTTGAGAGAGACTTTTCTATTCCCATTGCTGTCCATCTTCTCTTATTTATTCCTGCAGTTTTAAGTCACGACAGTGAATTTGGGACAATCGCAAACAATGGCAATGAAACACATGAAGTTGGGCTTGCAAGAGGAGCTCTTTTTAAAAAACAAATCTTTAGCAACAGCACAGGAAAAAGCGGGCAAAACAGTGTGGGCAGGAAAAAAATTGGTAACTGGAAAAAACAGCAATGCATTAAATATAGAAGTGTTAAAATTCTAAAGGATAGATTTGAACAGTTCTATTGGCATTATATTGGTCTTTTTGCAGCTGATATGCAAACTATTCAGAACAGAATGTCATATGTGAAGTGATAAAATAGTAGACAATATGAAGTACATAGAATCCCTCATACATTAACAAATGTTGCCAAAATTTTCATGGTTCAAATTAATGCAGATATGTCTTAGATGGGCATTTGGTTGAACTGAAACTACTATTATTAATGCTTTGCCAATACTGATAATTGCTGGGTATGACATTCAGTGTTGGTGTCCATCCATTCAGTATTGGTGTAATTGGCTGGCTTTCCAAAGCACGCCAATATGCAATTCCAGACATGGAAAGCTCACACAAGACCACATTGAGCAAATTAATAATGAAGACCATTAAACAGCATATTTTTGGAGAAAGCGCTCAAATGCATCATAAATGGCTTGCCTAAAAGAGAGAATATGGAGAGAAAGAATTACAGGCTACTAGTATAATTTGGGAAGGGGTAGACGCAGGCTGCTTCCCCCACCCCCCCTTTGTAAAAATAGGGCCTTAGAAGTGCTTGGTACACCTGAGGAGGGTGAGAGCTCTTAATTTCCCTGATCCACCACCATTATGCCCATCCAACCCCAAGCTCTAATCTGCACCAGTTGCCAAATGTCCCAATGACCCCCTACAACAACTGGGAATCTGCCTGGCATAGGGAGTCAAGCCAGACCCCACATGGCAGGAGAACGTGGTGTGGTAGCTTCTATGACATCTAAAGGATCCA
This sequence comes from Emys orbicularis, assembly GCF_028017835.1. Taxonomy (NCBI): domain Eukaryota; kingdom Metazoa; phylum Chordata; order Testudines; family Emydidae; genus Emys; species Emys orbicularis. The sequence continues at coordinate 46,973,674 of NC_088687.1, read as the reverse complement.
CACACACAGGACAAGATTTTCCAAAAACTGGATTTAGGGCTTCTTTGCACCAGTACAAAGGAGCTGAAATGAGGCACAGGTTCAGAGCCCTCAATCTTCTTATTTTTGGAAGGTTAACATTTACTTGTTATGGGGCTGAATGACTCAAGGGGGATTAAAAATGGCATAATGCACATTTCAAGGATACTGGTTCAAACGCAGCAAAGGGCAGTAAGTGTCAGAATCCTCACCAAGAGCTGTTCAGTTATCTATGTGAAATAAACAAGTGGTCTAAAACCAACATGCACAGGGTTCCACATTAGTAAATCTATTAACATAAATGGCAATCTGACTAGCCAAGGATTAAATATGTAAATAGGCTTAACTCAAAAGTTTAAGTCAGGCAAAAATAACATTTTAAATAACAAGAGTTCCCAAGGCTTCCCAAATGTGAGGAATTTCACTTGGTCAGCTAGAAATACAAGATATTTGTGTAAAATCTGAATTCCTCAAAAGCAAAGGAGTTGGTAAACAAATATTAATGAGGCCCTACATTGCAATTGCTTGAAGTATGGGAACTGGAATGTCTCAAAGAGAAATCAGGGAAGTGGTCCACAAGTCTGAGACAAAACACTAAGAGAGATGTGGTGGGTGAGAATATCTTTTATTGGACCAACTTCTGTTGATGAAAGAGAAGCTTTTGAGCTCTTCTTCATGTCTGTGTAAGCTTGAAAGCTTGTCTCTTTCACCAACAGAAGTTGATTCAATTTCTTTCTACTATCCTGGGACCAACATGGCTACAACACTGTAAACAAACAACATGACTTATTTAACACATTAATAAATCACACATTGAACAAAAGGAAGCCAGAGAAAGGAGGAAACATTTTTCACAAGAGGGCTGGCCACAAATATCCAATCAACCTTACCCCAAACTTAGAAAGATTTCATTGACAATGTAAGCACTGCAAAAAGGAGAGGGAGGCAGCAACAATGAAGACTCTAATACTGAGGGAAATACCTTTAAATTCATATACAGAATGCCAGTCATTCTAAACAATTATATATGTACTGCGAGTATAGAGTCTAATACTCTCCAGTGTCGCATTTCAGAAATTATTTAGACTGATGGGAACAGCTCTCCAGACCATCTGATCTCATGTGATTAAACCAAAGATGATATTAGGAGAGGATTGTGTCCACATGGCCATGCTTTAAAAAACAACAACAGTGTTCTTCAGCTCTAATTTGGTACTAGGAATTCTTTTTCCCCTCACATCACTTCCCCTGTCTCTTTGGCCTCCAATCCAGCAAAACATTTATGTGAGCAGTTGATGCTTAAAGTTAAGCACATGCTTTGTTGGATCAGGGCCTTTTGTACTCAACTCTCTCTCAAGAAATTCTGATCACACAAAGATCTCTCTTCTGTATTTTCTATTTATTGCGACATCTTTCAAAAACTATGCTAATTTTACACAGATATTGATCCTGAACCTTGGTATGTTGATCTTTACCTTTTTTGTTTGGACTCCTTCAAATGGGCTATCCAATCCTCATTAATCCCTGCATCTCCAGGGAATTTAGTACATCAGGAGTGTTATATTATTGTAACTTATTAAGATTTAAGAATTGTATTTATATAAACAACATTTCAGAAGGTTGAGATGCAATGTCAAGTCTGGAGTTATAGCAACGTATTACTTGTCTGACAGGTAAGCTAATATCTTAAATTTGGACTTCACCTACTTTTCATTCTAACAAAGACAACACTTGCAAAAATAAACGTAGGGCAACTGTTGCCTGCTGAACATACACTGGCTATGAAATAAATTATAGTGTTCAATGAATGAGTGGACTGAATGAAGAGTAATACAAGTTGTTTTTTAAAAAGAAGAATGACATGCCAATGTAGAAAACTAATTCCCTCAAAAATGTGGTATTAGGGAAAGATCACAACCATATTTTTGCTTCCCTGTTTATACATAACTTCTCACCTGAAGAGTCCTTGTTTGAAGAGGTAGGCACTGATATGACCTCCACCCAGATACCTGATTTCACATCCTGGCCATATATCTTGAAGGCTGCGCACTCCAGTTCGTGGAACATATGCATCCTCCTTGGCTTGAACAACTATGATTAGACTTGGGTCAACTGGAACTGAGCAGAAAAAAAGAAAAAGCTAAATTTTTCCAGTAAATGCTCACTTTTTCTGATTAAACTGTTTTCTACTCCCAAATCAGTATTCCTCAGTAACTTATGAAGCTACTGTAATGCGGCTAGTAGGAAAAGCCCACAAGAGTTGGGGGGCATCTCTTGTTTTCATTGGCAAGTCTCCCTAATGATCAGGTTACACTTTGAGCTCTCTGCATGGAAAACGATGAGAAACTCTTTAAATGAAAGCTTAGGTCTCCAGCCATCCTTGGACACAGTGTATTGAGCTCAATGGAGCATATATTCCGTAGTGTAGTTGCAAAATAAAAGATATATTACATAACTATATTTTGATCCTTGGTACTAGATCTCTGCTGGGGGAGTCAGTGAACAAAGTTTTATTTCTCCTCGACCTTCTGTGTTTGTTACAAGATGGTAAAAAAGTTAGAAGATTTTTTGAACTCTCATAAACCTCTCTTTTTGGGGTACTGCAAGTCAAGAATTCATTATCTAGGTAACATCAAATTTTGCAAACAGCTTCATTTCAGACAGACATAGCCCACCAATATGAGTTCAATATCACACGGGGGCGGGGGAGGGATAGAGGTAGAGGGGGTCTTTGCTTTGAGATGAGAGGTGAGCGCAAAAATCAATTTTATAATGTAATTCGGCAGTAATTTTAATTATGGATAACTTCCATAGGTTCAGTGCTAATCAGGGGTGCTGGAACAATTTGTATAGTGGGGGTGCTGAGAGCCACTGAACCAAACTGTAAACCCTATATATAATGAAAACCATTTCAAGACAGGGGGTGCGGCAGCACCCCCATAACACCTAGTTCCAGCACCTATGGTGCTAATTATGGGGTAATCTGATGACAAACTGAGGGAATAAGACAATATTCAGCACAGCCATCTCTTGACCTCTAAAGACAACCTGTGGTTTTATAACAGTGGTAAACAGTGATATGCTAAACATATTTCAAAATGGACTCCTAGAAAAATCCAGACATCCCTTTAAATATGTAATAAATCACATACCATGGGTATGCATGCTTGCATAGAGAAGTAGAGGATTAGGAAATATGTTTTCCCACTTAAAAAAGAGCCCCAGCAATACCTGAAGCAGATGAGCTCATGTTATAGGCACTTGCTAGATGTAATCACACTTTGTGTAATATACCGACATACTTCTTAAGAGAAAAACAAAACAAATAAACACAAGTTGAAACTGGACTTAGAGACTTGGTGGAGCTCCTGAAGCATCCCTCTCTGCATATTTCTAGATCCGGGGTGGGAAAACTACTGGATCTGGCCCACAGGATTGCCGGAGGGGTGGGGGGGCAGAGGGCTCTGCGTGCTGCCCTCGCCTGCAGGCACCGCCCCCTGCAGCTCCCATTGGCTGGGAACGGGGAACCGCGGCCAATGGGGGCTTCGGGGGAGGTACCCACAGATAAGGGCAGCGCACGGAGCCCTCTGCTCCCTTCCCCCAGGGGCCGCAGAGACATAGTGCCGGCCGCTTCCGGGAGCAGCCCGGGGCCAGGACAGGCAGGTAGGGAGCCTGCCCTGGCCCCGGTGCGCGCTGCTGTCGCCCTGGAGCTGCTCCAGGTAAGCGGCGCCGGGTCGGAGTCCACACCCTGAATGCCTCCTGCACCCCAACTCCCCGCCGCACCCCACACCCCTCCTGCACCCCAACACCCTGCCCTGAGCCCCCGCCACATCCTGCACCCCAACATCCTGCCGAGCCCCCTCCCACACCTGAACGCCCTTCCCTGAGCCCCCTCGTAAACCCCCGCCCCCTCCCACACCCCACACTCACTCCCGCACCCCAACCCTACATTCATGACCCTGCATGCAATTTCCCCACCCAGATGTGGCCCTCAGGCCAAAAAGTTTGCCCACCCCCTGCTCTAGATGGACATAGCTAAGCAAGTGGTTTTGAACCACCAGGGTATTTGTCAAAAAGGAGGTTCCTCTGAAACTAGATGATCCATGGGGGGGGGAGGGATAGCTCAGTGGTTTGAGCATTGGCCTGCTAAACCCAGGGTTGTGAGTTCAATCCTTGAGGGGGCCACTTAGGGATCTGGGGCAAAAATCAGTACTTGGTCCTGCTAGTGAAGGCAGGGGGCTGGACTCGATGACCTTTCAAGGTCCCTTCCAGTTCTAGGAGATGGGATATCTCCATTAATTATTATTATTATTATGTCAGATATAAGTCTGATATACATATTTTTAAAAGATGTGTCCATTCTGTAAAGACAGCCATGACACACTTTCTAATTCAATATACAAGCTTTTTGAGAAAACTGTATGAATACAAAATTACTGCACAGATAATAAAAGGTTATTCTAGACAATTATCCCAATCCCCACATTAAAATAAACAAGTACCTGAGAAATTAGCTACATGAGTACATTCATCCATAACTCCTTTCATGAACCTTAGTGATTCTCTCTGTAAAGTGTCCCTTTTCCTTTCTTCACTTATCAGGTGCTCCTGCAGACTGGTGAAGTTCTTATTGCTACTGCTGCTGGTTGAAAATGTTTGATTTATACACTGCATTTTAGGAGCATCTTGCAGTAAGAGTCTTTCTGATGAGGCACTTAGAGTACTTTTACTAGTGCTAAGGCAGTGAATGGCTTCTGTAGACAGAATTTTGCTTGTGGTATCCAGATTCAACATTCTGGAAGTCAGAGCTAGGTTGTTCAGACTGTCCACACTGTTGGGGGAATTTTTAACAAAGTCTTGTCCCATCTTGAAAGAGTCTGTCTAAAAAGAAATACAGGCCTTTTATTAAGGGTTTTTCACATTTTTTGGTCAACCTGATTAAAAAACGGTGAGTGAATTCAGTGCTCTTGACAGAGAGAGCACAAGCTCTGGCATGAGCCAGACACAGTGCTAGGTGCACAGGCAAAGTCCAAACTTTGGCATACAGCTTGGTCAATGATCTAAATCCTGACCCATATCACCACCTTATATCCTAGTTTGGGGCCTGTCCTAAGCAGACAATCATGTAGCAGTAAGTACTCAATTATGGTGGTGGTTCCTATGATGCAGATTTCTGTCCATTAGGAAATGGAACTAAAACACAGAGTATCATGTCAGATGCAAATTACTTTTGGTTATTACTGAACTGATCTAGCATCAAACAAGTAATTAAAAAAAGGAGTACCCTTATTCTGTTAAGAATCCTATGAACCATTCAATCCCATCACAAGTGGTGTTAACTGTCTTTTGACGAGTAAAGCAAGTATATATTGGGAAACATTATACATGAGGAAACTACCTGAAAATTTCTATGCAACTTCTCTAATTTTTTCCAATTTTGTTTCTTCTATTAAGCTTTCCCTCATATTTCTGAGCATATTACAATGTTGCAGATATTACTAGAGCAGAGCTATATCTGGACATCTGATTTAGAATTCTGTATTATGCTTCCACGTTTATGTTATTTCTGTATAAAAACATTGTACTTCAGTTTCTGGGAAAAGAGCTCAAGTAGTCAGCTTTTCAGAAATGCTCTTCTACACAATAGCATTGAATTTGCTAGGGAGGAAAAATTAATACTAACAGCTATTTATTCAAAGGACTAGAAGAAAGTCAGGTACCAGTAGACAACTTATTGACCATAACTGTTGAGGTTAGGGAGAGAGCAGACATCCAAATTTACTTTGGGAAAAGGCTATAGTCAGAACTTGGAAAATCCATTTGCCTGTGGATACTAGGAAGATATCCTCAAATCTGAGTTCAGTGTACATTGATAGCTTGTCAACAAACAGCCAGCTGACAGTTCCTCTGCTCCTGTCAATACCTTAGCACTGCTGGGGTACTGCCAGAAGAACAAGCAGATGTCAAAGCAAGGCACCAAAGTAGAAGACAAGGTTGCAACAAGCAAAGGGCACCCAACAATTTCTTGCTGGGATCTAGTGAAGAGCTGAAGTGATCGCCATTGAACGGTCTCCTATGCACAGCGCCGTTGTTAACAATGGGTCAAGAAAGAACTGAAACATTCACAGGGCAGCATTTTGGTAAAGGGTGATGAGACAACTGTAAAAGTTTCTGGGTTATATTTTTACCCCATTGCCATCACAGTACAAACCCTGCAGAACCAAAGGAGTTCTAATCAGAACCAGATCTGAGAAACCTGCACAGATGGTATCTTTAGAGAATAAGGTTAGATTACTAAAACAATTAAAAGAATCCAGGCCAATACTACAAAATTGAAATTGCAGCGCATTAAAAATCAGGCCATAACAGTGTTCGAATAGGAAGAATTTTAACCCACTACACCGTCACAAGATATTTTCTTCTTAGGGTAAACAATTATTTCATATAAATCATATACTCACATCTGGTCATGTCTTTTTTCATTGCTGAAGTATGTATAAATATTTCAACAAAAGAATGAGCAAGGTAATTGATTCAACAGTAAGTCACTTCTTTATTTGGCACTTTGGGCTGGTCTACACTGGGGGGCGGGATCAATCTAAGATATGCAACTTCAGCTACGCTATTCGCGTAGCTGAAGTCGAAGCATCTTAGTTCGACTTACCTGGCCGTCCTCACGGCGGCAAGTCGACCGCCGCGGCTCCCCAGTCGACTCCGCTTACTCTTCCTGCTGAGGTGGAGTACGGGCGTCGATTCGAGGATCGATTTATCGTGTCTAGACGAGATTCGATAAATCGATCCCCGATAGATCGATTACTACCCGCTGATCCGGCGGGTAGTGTAGACATGGCCTCCAATACACTATACCAAGCTATATGGCTAGTTTTCTGACATTTGGGAATTTGGTTTTCAATGCTTTGATTCCCCACCCCTACAAAAACTAACATTTCAAAGAACATTCTGAAAGTTCTTAATTTTTTTAAAGCTTCTAGCACTCAAGAATTTTTGTTTGTTTGTTAGACATGGAGATATGATAAATTAATAGACGTGCTTTTATGTACCTTGATTTTGAGAACTAGAGTAAACTGGTATCTGTCATAGCTGGTCATGAACAGTAATCTAAAGAGAGTTCAACACTTATAAAAATGCATTACATGACAATAGGAGGTATTAATCTTTGCTTATTTAAAGGGTACTTCTGCATCAAATATTTGTTAAACTAAATCAAAAATGTAAGAAACCATTAATGTTAACATGTTGTATAATGAATGTCTGCTCAAAGTATCTAGACATGACATTATGTATTCGATCAGATTTTGTATGTAAACTATATTTTACATAAAGCTAATAGCAAAAACAAACTGTACTTACTCCACAATATTCAAGCATTTGAATGATTTCTTCTTCATAAACAGTTTGTGTATAGTACTGTTTCTCTAGCTCTCTCCAGTTCACTGCTTTGCTCAACACACCCTGAAATTACAGTGCAAATAAGAATTCCCAGAATAAAAAAAAAAATCCGAAGAATGTATTCTGAAGTGATCATCGAAGTCCAAGGCAGTAGAACTAAGGAAAGATGCAGAAAATAGCTAAATCTGTATATGTTAAAGTTAAGATTCCCAAACTTTATTCTGGCCAGTGTTGACTTAGAAGCTGTAACGAATTCCATAGGACACATCAGACAAGAATATCCATAACCATATTTCTTGTCTGAAAACTTTACTGCATTTTTCATTACAAAAACATACCTCCCCTGAAGCTCCATCTCACCTGTACATTAATCAGACCACTCTACAATAAGCAGATGTGTAAAAAAGTATTGAAGTCCTTGCCATAGAGCGCTTACAATCAAAAGAGGCATGGGTGTAATACAGAACTCAGTGGTGTATGGCTACTATACCAGGAAGAATCATATTTACCCAACAGTAACTGCGATTCTTTGAGATGCGTTGTCTATATATTTTCAGTTGTTGCTGCGCACGTGTCCGATGCATTCAAGTTCAGATTATTTTGGCCAGCAGAATCTATTGGGACTGTGACTGCACCCTCAAAATATCCTTGTACTTCCAACCTAAGGGTGTAAATGGTAGCGTGTCCCCAACCATCTCTCAATTCCTTCACCACTACAGAAACCAGGTGTTACAGAATTCCATAATAGTGGAGGAGGGAAGGATGTATATACCTCAAAAGTGAGTCTCTTATAGCACAACTTAATGCACGTGGAAATAAAATGAGAAAGCCCCAGCACTGATAGTAATTTATGAAGAGAGGGACAGAGGTCAGACTAATAACCTAGGTGATACCCTAAACGGTTTAGACCTATCAAGTTGGAAGGAAAGTACCCTAAGTATGTCTAAGATTTGAAGTTTAGCTTCCCCTTTGTTGGAATGTGGCTTTGGAAAAAAGACTGGCAGAGGTATTACTTTGATAAGATGGAAGTCAGACACTATGTTCAGCAAGAACTTTGGGTGAGACCCTTTGCTTGTTCATATAAACTTTGCTGTGGTATTGTGCATCATGATCTGAATAAACTCTTAAGAATTTGGTGGAATACTGTGCACACTCGATAAATGGCCCTTAGCAGTAAGGGTACATCTGCACAGTAGCTGGGAGGTGGGATTCCCAACTCAAGTAGACATGCACGCACTAGCTAGTGCCTAAAAATAGTAGTGTGACTGCAGTGGCACAGGTGGTGGCTTCAGCTAACTACCTGAGTATGTATCCAGGAGGTTGGCTTGAATTGTAGTTGGGTGGTTATTTTTAGGAGCAGAGCTAGTGCAGATGTCTACCCAAGATGGGAATTACATATCCCAGCTGCTGTGTAGATGTACCCACAAGCCTAATGTTTGAAGACTGTCCAAGTGGGCTCTCCACCCAATAAGCAGCTGTCAAAGTTTCTGATGGCAATGGTGGAGAGAAGGGCACTCCCTTACAAACTTCTAGAAGGTCCTTCCACCAAATTAATGACAAGACTTCTGGGAAGACCTGTACCCTCACGTATAGGTGATATCTGTTGGGTTGATATACAGACTTTAGCCACTCTTCCATACACCAAATGTGAAGTCAGGCATGCTGAGTTATGTGTAAGCAGGATGCCATGTGTCCTAGAAGTTTCTGAGGCGAAATTTCACAGATATCAGAGAATGAACTTGTAGGTGGCTGACAAGATCCGCTATGGATTGCAATCTTTCTGGGGCAGATGAGCCATTGCTGTAGTGGAGTCCAGAACTGCCCCTATAATTTCTATCCTTAAAATAGGAACTAGCACTGATTTCTCTTCAATTACCTTGAGCCCTAGAGAGGTGAAAAGTTGTAAAATATGCAGCAGAGACGACTGAAAAAACAAAATTTTAGTTCTATGAAAATTTGAATTTTCAGAAATATTTTTCATCCCAAAATGGAATGAAAAACAAAAGTGCAAATTATCAAAAACTGAAATCCTGCAATATTGTGTTTCAGAAGCAATAAAATGTTGTATTTCCCAAAGTGTGCTCCCCTTGATCCCCAGTTGCCAACCTGATAGGCAGCCACAGAGCCAAAGACCCTGGAAGATCTGACAGCCCATGACCGAAACTAACAGGATTGTCAGTTTCACAGGTGCACACCACTGAATAGCAGCCATGAATCTGACCAGACTCTTATTAACTTGACAACAAAAGTCTAGTAAATTTCACGACCACTATTCAGTGATGGGCAGATCAGTCTGACAAAAATTGTCAATTCCAGTCCAAGTCCAGTTTCCAAGGTTCCCAATTTCCTGGCAGCCATCACTGCTGGTAATCTTGGGAGCTCAGGGCCCTTGGCAGCCACCTTGGAGGGAAGAAGGGGAGCTAGGAAGCCCTGGAAGTGCTGGCCCTGCCTGGAGTCCGTGAGAAGGTCATTAAAATTGAAACTTTTGCTGGAATGGTTCAATTGACAAGTCTGCAAATTCCAAAGAAATATGTTTCATCAGAATTTTCCTGATCACCTCTTGTCTGCTGTGTGAAATTGGTCACCTATTGTGGAGCATTCACATTAATGAGCCAAACATCTAAGTATGGGTAAATCTGGACTCCTGGTCTTCTCAGGTAAACTGCCACTACTTCTGCACATTTTATAAATACCCATGGTATTGTCAACAGATCAAATGGCAGGATTCTGCATTGCTAGTGGGAATAGTCCATCTGGAACCTTCAATATTTCCTGTAGGCAGGATGGGGGACTGCTTTATGAAAATAAGTGTCTGAGTTCAAGAGCTGAATGCCAGTCCTGTGAATCTATGGTTGGAATTGCTGAGGCCAGAGTTATCAACCTGAACTTCAGCCTGCACGTAAAGGTGTTCAGCTGCCTCAGAAGTCCAGAATAGAGGGCCTGCCTGCTCCCTTTTTCTTGGGAATAAACCCCCCTTGCCCATATATTCTTGAGTCACATCTTCCACGGCTCCAAGCTTCAGAAGTGACTGAACTTCTTAAAAGTAGCATACTCATGAGCGGGGTCCCTGAGAAAGTGCTGGGGAAATTGGATAGAGAGGGTTTGGGATTGGATGGAGTATCTCATCTCTACAGTTTTTAGGGCCCAGAGGTCTGTGGTGATGGTGTACCAGGCCCCACAAAAATAAAATTAACATTTCCCAAAAGGAGGATGGGGTGGGGGGGGGGGAAGGGGTGGAAAAGGGATCCAGTATAAGTTACACTTTTCTCCTGACCAAGAAGTCATATTTGCTGCCTTGATGAAGACAGAGCCTGGTGAGAAAAATGTAGTAGAGGTAGAAGATTCTCTCCTTTGGGAGTGCTGGCATTTTGAGGGAAGTTCAGAGTGTGCATAATAGGACTGACTTTGACAGGATTAAGGCCTAAATTGCTTTCTTTTTGATGCAAGAGCACAAACTCCTAGAGATCTCAGCATCGCTCAAGAGTCCTTTTGAGAATGAAAAGGCTCATTAGTCTTTGCATTGAAGCATTTGCAGTAGAGGTGCAGCCTCTACTGTTACACGCATCCCCTTTAGGGCTTCCAGACAACTGAAGCCAAAAGGATCTTATCAGGGCAAAGAGGCCATGGAACTGGATGTCATGTATGCAGCATCGACCAGTCACTTGAAGAGATGTGTGCTACAAGTTGTTCCTCTACAACCACAGATTTCCAGGCCTCTGTTCTTCTGTGGAATTTTGTCAGCAAATTTGAAGATTGATTCCCAATTCAAGTAATCATATTTTGCCACTAAGGCCTGATAACTAGAGATTCTCATTTGCCGACTTGATGAATAATTTTTGCAAACAAAAAAATAAAATTTTCTAGCATTCTTTGTCTCAGGATGTAGATTTCTGGTGACCACAGTGTCTGGTTTTCTCATCAGGCACTGCTACAACCAACAACCCATGTACAGGATGCATATGAAATAGTTCAAAGCCTGATGAAAGCACCTGGTAGCAGCAATCTGCTCTCTGTCAGAGCTAGGGAAGTTGGGGGTCTGCCAAAGCACCCTGTTGGACTCCAATGATCTCTTCATTTATGGGCACTGCAAGAGTTCCAGGCATGTAGGTGTGTAAGATGTCCAAGGAACTTGTGAGACTTCTCCTGACAACTTCCACTGGAATTTCCAGTGGATCTGCCGTCCTGCGCAGCAAACACTGGAAAGTTTTGAAATCCTGGGGGTCTGAGGTAGACATTGGAGATACCACAGCTTCACTATTTCTTGCATGAGACAAAAGGCAGCTTCTATAATTAGGCTCTATCCAGAAGCATCATTATGGGGGAGATTTTGAAGGCTCAGAAGACAGTTGGGCATCCAACTCCCATTTGTGCCTTTGAAAAAAATCTCTCCCTTAATGTTAATTTGCCCAACTCAAACCTTCGAGATTTCACATCTGTTCATATTCTAGAATATTAACAAAACTAAAAATAATTTAGTTACCGTGGTAAAGACACCAGAAGCTGTGGACCAGGAAAGACAAGGAACCAATGGCAATGGTTTAGGCCAGTTTGTCACTGCTAGTGAAGCCATCTGTTAAATAAAAAAAAACTTCAATATCAAATGCTCTACTGCATATTTTAATAAGACATTTCAACAAAATTTCTCTTTAGTCATTTTTAGAATTCTCGTCTTTAAAGTATTTCTTCACACAATAACAGCTTGTCTCGTGTAGTATCAATGCTAAGCATCTTTGCAGTTATATACTTCTCCTCCACAAAATCCACAAAGACTGATGAAGTCTATTCTCTCCAATAGTCTCCTTGATACGTTAGCTTTGAAACTGGTTCACAGCCAAAGTAGCAGTATTTCTGCTTTAGGTACAAGAGTTTTCTTTTAATAGAACACTCATCCTGATGCAAAATGAATCAGGATTCTTCCATGAGAACTTCATTTATCATCTCAACATGTCCCTCTCCTCAAGGCCTCTCAACAACCTTATAAACATATTTCAAAACAAACAAGTTGAAGGTGAGTCACAAATAGGACTATCAAAAATTCTGCAGCTTTTGAAATACATTTAGGGAATTTGCAAGCCACAAACAGTAAGGTTAAGAAGAGAATTGAGCATGTAAATGGACTTCTATTTTCATCTCCCTTAGAGTCCAGCTAATTCCCTCACCTCAGAATTATCAGAGTGCACTATGTGGTAAGTTCTATTCATCACTAAATGCTGGAGCATAGATGCAGCACACAGGAGGATCAGAAAAATGCTTCCCCCACACCAGTTGCATGGTTTTGCAAAGCTGTAGTTTAATATAATACTCTTGGGCATACTGCAAAACCATGAGGATAGCAGAAAAAAGTACTTATCCACTCCACACATTTTTAATACGGAGAACTATTACGTGTATCTTCATTAATAAAAGAAGCAACATAGTAAAGTGGTCAGGGCCATAGTCTGGGAGTCCAGAGAGTATGGATTCCATCCCTGTCCTTGGTTTCCCCAACCTTTAAAATAGAAATAACGATGCTTACCTTCCTTTTTAAAGCGCTTTCTAAGGATGAAGAACACTACATAAGAACTTATTGCACTGTGATGGTGCCTGGGAGCCTTCAACATGAACCAGGGCCCCACTGTACCAGGTGCTATACAGACACAGAATAAAAATATGGTCCCTACCCCAAAGAGTTTACAATCTCAGAGAGACAAGGTAGGTGAGGTAATATCTTTTACTGGACCAACTTCTATTGGTGAGAGAGTCGAGTTTACACAGAGCTCTTCTTCAGGTCTGGGAAAACTTAGGCCTGGACTACACTACACAATTAGATCAATGTCAGCTGCCTTGCGTCAACCTAGCTAGGGAAGTGTTTTCATGTAAATTTGGCTCCCACTGATGTAAGTGCCTCTCTATGCTGATTTAGTAACACCACCTCCCTGAGTGGCATACAGTCACAGCCAATGTGATTAGGTCGAGGCAATGTCAGTTTAGACACTCCATTGCTTACATAGACTGTTACTGGCCTCCAGGAGCCATCCCACAATGCCCCACATTGACAATACAATCAATACAAACGCTCCTGGTGAGGATGTGCACCGCCAACACAAGGAGACAAGTGCACACATAGAAGTGATTTAATAACTGTGGTGGCTTTATGCTGACCTAAGTTAGATCAACATAATTTTGTAGTGTAGACATGGTCTTACACAGAGTGTCACAGCTAAACACAAGATGGAACAGATTGTTTAGCATAAGTAGTTAACACATATTTCAAAGGACCATTCAAGGTGAAGTGGCCCATTAACGTCCCTCCAGTCATAGGGAGGAAAGGGGAGAGGGAGAAAGCAGCTGGGGACTTGTTAGTGGGTTATAGATTTTTGTAATAAGCTATAAATCCAGTAATTGTATTCAGTCCATGATTTTTAGTGTCTAGCAGAATTACGAATTTAAGTTCCCAGGCTCATTCTTTTGAAAGGTTTGTAGAGGTTTCCTTTGAGGATGAGGACTGTTCACCCACAGGGTCTGAGCCCTACAGTCTGTCAAAATTTAAATAGCTAAATTAACAGATTAAGCAGCATGACAATAAAAGTTATTGAGAATTACACTGCTACAACCTGAACATTCATCTGTAAGAGAGTTTTATGGTATATATACAGTGAGAATACATCTGCATATTCTCAATAATGGCATGTCATGCCTAAATATCAAGTTATGTTGCTCGTTATTCTAAACTTGTTCATGTTAAAATAATCAGCCTATGAACACTGTAAACGGTTAGGTTTCCCTAGTTATTAATATACATATAGAATGCCAAGAAATAAAAAAAAAAAAAAAAGATAAAACAAATTTCTAACAGTAAATATAAAGGCTTACATGTCCTCCCATGGATATTCCAGTCATCCCTAGAGGTCCATAGCCCTCTCTCTCTAGCCAGTGCAAAAGAGCTGCTGATTCTAAAACAAGAGCTCCTCCCATCACAAACAGGTCCGAGACATTTTTTAAACTTGATCTTCTTTCCTCACCAGAAAAGAAAAAAGAAGTATTTTATTTTCCAATATCAGATTTGCACAGTCTTCATTTAATCAGTCTACTTTTACCCTTAAACAGAGCCTGGTCATACTCCCAATGAAGCCAATGACTGAATTTCTATTGAATTCAATAAGAGAAGGAGTGAGTCCAAAGTCTTCAGTATCTTTCTGCATTCAAGGCCCACAGGACGTGTGTTTGTTTCTTCTTCTAATTTTTTGTGATCCAGGCTTAAATGAGGACTAGAAATAAGCATCTTCTAAATTACTAGTGTAGAATTAGGGAACACCATATCTTCAAATAACTGAGGTACTGCAAGCACTGGAAACTCACGAGCAGTAATTTTCTGTGCTATGAAGTAACAACGATCCTTTTTATTTTAAATCAAACAAAGCTAAGTGATACAGTGCTAGGTATACAAGAAGTCATTGGCAGAGACAACCTCTTTTCCTTATTTACCTGTTTTACATCACTGAAAAATTGCATACAACATGTGAAGAGCAATCAGAAAGTCAGCTTTGGGAGCAATCATCAGTGCCACTGTAAGACTGAAATTATAAAGTGGGAAGTTTGTCACTGCACTGAGAAATCCGTGTAGTGTCTCCTACAATGCATTAAACAAATTTAAAGAAAACAAAAAAGAAAAATTGAAAGCTATTCAGTTTGAACTCTCACAGTGACCAAAAGTCTAGTAGTTGTTTGCATATTGGGGCTCAACGGTGCAATTACTCCATGTGCTGAACACTTTTAAGTGAATGGAGTATGGCTTACAGAACAACTACAGCACTGTGCTTGGACAAAACAGTTTATTGTAAATATTATCATGTTTTTGACATCATGTCTCTAAGTTACAGAAGGCTATAGCCCTCTTGTGCCAAAATATCACTATACTTGGGATACATTTTGAGGCAGGAGTACAGCCTATTAGAACTGTTCTGTAAGCCATGGGAGAAGCAAGGATATCAATGGCTGTTGCGGACCAATATTTTTAGGATATTTTAAACACTCCTCCTATTGCTTAGTGCTTTGTTATTAAAGGTACTTCAATTCTCTACTATGACTGTCATGCTAATTCAATGATTTACAAGTACATTCCTTAGAGTGCTAATACTGCTTTGAAGCCTTCTACTGAAATGTGCAAATTGGAGTTTGGGACAACAGAGCATTTGCCCATTATCTGCAAGATGGAAGTATTATTCTATCAAGTTGGACAGCTGTGACTAGTGCATAGAATTTGCATAGTGGAGGAAAGATTTTTATACTTTTTTGTTTTTCTGAGGTAAATAATATGCCAGTAGCAGAAAACCCACTAACTATATTCCAGCATTGTACCTACCTGGTGTGTCTTACTGTGATTTTAAAAATGCCAAATGTTATCATCAAAACAATGATATCTTTAAAAACAAAACAAAACGTATCTGTCAAAGAGAACACTTTCCCAAAAAATCCTTTATTGGGATTTTTTTAAATTAAGATTTACTAAATTATTCAGACCAATAAACTAATTATAATGCAGCAACAATTACTTTGGAAGGTACTCAAGGCTATTTTTTTTTACTGCTTTTAACTTTCACTTCTCTCAAAGTGAACAGAGAGTCCTGTGGCACCTTTAAGACTAACAGATGTATTGGAGCATAAGCTTTCGTGGGTGAATGCCCACTTCGTCGGATGCATGCAATACATCTGTTAGTCTTAAAGGTGCCACAGGACTCTCTGTTGCTTTTTACAGATCCAGACTAACACGGCTACCCCTCTGATACTTCTCTCAAAGGGTAAATTCTTAATTAGCTTTTAAATTAGAAGAAAATTAAATGTTTAACTTGTGGCACATGTTAATGAAGCACTACTGAAAGCAACAAGCTCTAAGAATTGTAGTTTAAAAACAGATTAGTTTCCTCTTCTTTTTGGAGATAGCTAAGCAAGCAGAATTAAACCAGTCTTTTTAAACCAGTCACCTCCATTTAATCTTTTTATAACTATTCATCTGCAAGGAACAGCTGGCAAACTAACACCTTTATTTTGCCTCAGATACAGGATCTATTGTCCTATTTATATTCTACCACTTGCAAATACAAAGTCCAACCTTTTGTTTTGTTTTATAAATTAGTCCCTAAGATTAGGCTTCTAAGTCCATATTTAGGCAACTGAATAAGTGACTTGATTTTCAAAGATGCTGGGTACGCTGCAACTCCCACTAGCATGAGCTTCAGGGTAACCAGTATCTGTGAAAATCAAGTCACTTATTCAGTTGCCTAACTTTAGATACTTAAATGTTGCCCAAAAACTATTTCTTCAAAGATACTCAATATTGCACAAAAAAATATGTTGTAGATTTTGGACAAGTGCAATGTACAAACTGGTAAAATGCACTGTTTCTTGGTTGCACCCTTGCTGATGTGGTTTTTTTAAAAAAGTCCATCTACTTTGGGTGGAAAGTGCGAACCTAGGCATTTAAGCATAAAATCCACATAAAGCAGTCAAGCAAAGTGTTTACAACTTCACATAAACAAGGTATAGCTGAGCCAAATTTGCTGCTATTTATAATACATTATCAAGGTTTCTATGTTTTAAGTTTCTGGTCTTCTTAACAAACCCAGTGTCTTGAGGACAGAAAATAGCTGTGAGAAGTAATCTTAATACTTACATTTGGTCCTTAGGTTTTCTGCAGCCATGTAAAGACTCAAGTTAAAGAAAATAAACAAATGTAAATATATTCATTTTCTAGGCATCACTACATAACTTTTTATTTTAACTCTTACATTTTAAAATTGAGACAAAAATTAAAAATCACTTGTCAGCAGTACAATGAAGAATTAAATTCTGTAAATTAAGTTATTACCCAATTACATTGTTTTATTGGTACAAAATAAAATCAAGTGTAAATTGTGATGAAGTCATTCATAATTTAGGACAGTGCGCTAATGAAGTAAGTAGTAAAGGAAAAAAATGAAGTGTGATAGTCTGATTCTTCTGCGTGAAGCCTGGTGTAGGCATTTGGGGGCAGTTACCCAACATTGGAAAGGAGGATGGATTCAGGCTGGTAGCTTTTGTCAACAGAGAGAAAAAATGCCTAAAATGTTAGTGATAAGGCAGGTGAACACTATCAAAGGGATTTGTAGTACCAACAGTTTGTATTCAACAAGTGAAGGCAGGAGAGACATTTTGTCAAAAAAAAAAAAAAAAAAAAAAAAAAAAAAAAAAAAACCCACAACCCTCTCCCCTCCCCCCTCAAAAAAAAAGGACATATTTGGCCATGGCTAGGAGAAGTTTGTCAAGTACTTTGATGACTGGGTTACAGAGAGATCAGTATCAAACTAGTACCCCAGTAACCAAGGAGAGTGGTTTGGAAGTTTTTTTTTTTTTTTTAAGTTCAGAAGAGCAACACCTTATGACATAGCCAGTCTAACACATCATCTGCATTGTATTCCATGGTTATGCACTTAGAGATACTACTTTGGTTGATGTAATAAGATTACAGTAAGAAGTCACGTCTCTATGACCAACAGCCATATCCCTACTTTCAACTGATCTATGCCAGTGGCTCTCAACCTTTCCAGACTACTATGCCCTGCATACCCCAAGTTTCACCTCACTTAAAAAACTACTTGCTTACAAAATCAGACATCAAAATACAAAAACGTGTCACAGCACTCTATTATTGAAAAATTGCATACTTTCTCATTTTTACCATATGATTATAAAATAAAGCAATTGGAATATACATATTGTACTTAAATTTCAATATATAGTATATAGAGGAGTATAGACAAGTCATTGTCTGTATGAAATTTTAGTTTGTACTGATTTCACTTGTGCTTTTTATGTAGCCTGTTGAAAACTAGGCAAATATCGAGATGAGTTGATGTACCCCTGGAAGACCTCTGTGTACCGCTGGTTGAAAACCACTCATCTATGCAACCTGTACCATTTTGATAAAATAATCAACAAAGAGTCCTGTGGCACCTTATAGACTAACGAATGTATTGGCGCATAAGCTTTCGTGGGTGAATACCCACTTTGTCAGACGCATGACGTATTCACCCACGAAAGCTTATGCGCCAATACATTCGTTAGTCTATAAGGTGCCACAGGACTCTTTGTTGCTTTTTACAGATCCAGACTAACACGGCTACCCCTCTAATACTTGATAAAATAATGTTATTCTATCTTCCTCCCCTTGGTTAGCACTTTGAGACATGTTAAAGCATTTTGTTTTCAACAAAAGGATATAGTAAGGGTTTTCTAACAATAGAGAAGCCATGCAAGCCTCTTTGATCATTGGACGGGCCATTAGTGTGCGTCTTCTCCAGTAGTACTAAAGAGGAAATGTTTAAACAAGAATACAGTTAAAAGATTACTGTTAAACTTAAAAGTATTAATGAGAAATTAAAGTTTTATATACTTACATGATCTCCAGTGCCTGCTAGATGAATGCACACAGGTTTGTATTTGCTGTTCCATCTCTTGGGTATTATGAATTGAAACCTATCAAAAGCACACTATTTAATATACATGATAACACAGCAAGATATTCACACTCATGCAAGTTAAACCACCAAACTACACCCTTAAAAAACAGTTTCGTTACAGGCTCAGGCAAACTGCTATTAGTCTAGCAATATAATTTTTTCATGAATGAAATTAAGAACACATCCAAAAGTTTTCACCTTCAGAAAGTCACAAGCACCAAGAAGAAAGGGAGTTATGAGCTGAAAGGTCACACTCCAAATGAGATTACTACTTCATTACTGTATTCTAAACTTTACTGAATAGAGACATGGGGCCTGAGATTAGGCAAGTGTGGCTAGATCCCCTAAACAGCACACACTTTTCTCCTTAAGTGGGGGGGAACTGAAACTGAAAATTAAAAAGGAACTATAAAGTTGTTTTTTAAAAAAATACAGCTAACAAGTGTTTCTATATAAATATAAAAAAACAGTTTTCCCTTCTTCCCTTCTCTCCTTCCCACCCACCCCTGCAAAAAAATCACTCAGTTTCTTCAGTTACTCCCTCCCTTACACCCCACCAAGCTTTTCTCAGGCCAGCTGTAACCTACACAAGCAAACCACTTCTGTTGAGCTATTGGTATTTCACCACAAGGGGGTGTCCTGTTGCAATAAAACTTGCTTCTTTAGCTAGTTGTGAGTAAACGTTTTTGCATAAACTATCCATATTTGAAAAGCACTCAAAGTCTACCAAAGTGCTGCTTTTCACACATGAAAACTACTTAAAGCTCAAAATAACTTTTATTAATGGATTTAATTTGATGTTATGAGCTTGAAAGAAAAACAACTTGTCTTTATCTTATCTAATGTATTTTGGATTTTTAATAGCACCTATAACTTATCTAACCACTGCATGACAGTATGTGGAAACTATTAGTAAATTGCATTTTCAGATGTGGTATCAGTTAGGCCAGGAATTTTAAGTAGTGACTCCCTTTATACCCAACAACAGGGAGTAAAAAGCCTACTGAGCATTTTTTGAATAATGTCTTCAGAGAAGGTAAGCTGTAACAAAACAAAAACAAAAACAAAACAAACAAAAAATGTATTGACTGGTCACAGCTGTTGATGTCATGACACCAAGGCCTCCTAGATTGAGGTAAATTTTTATGCCCAAAGCAAAGCTTGAAAAACTTAAGACTTCTGCTAGCAAGAAGTCTAGCTCTGCTAGCAAGAAGCCAATAAAAAATGATGCTCCCCACCCTACCTCCAAAGCAAGGCTCGGTGAGAACATTAGTATACCACCACCACCCAACTGCTTGAGTGTGTAAGCGTGACAAGACTTCTTCAAGGGTACTACTACGTTGTTTGGCTTCTCAAATAGAAAACATAGGCCAAATTCAATGTATGAGCTACACTGAAGTTAACATGTGCATACATATATGGTTAAATTCTGATAATAAGTGGAATAAGTTAATAAATATGGAGTGTTTCTTAGGAAAATACAGAAATGAGAAACTATTTTCTTGGATAAACTGCTGGCCTTTACAAAAATTCATATTTGCAAGGGAATTGCATTTCTCCATCTTGGACATGCGATGTGAGTTGTATATCTCACAAACAAAACAAAACAAGTCTTTTTAAAAAAGGAAGAAATCAGTCTCAAAACATTACTTGATGTTGTGGCAGACTGACAAAGACTAGTAAATCCAAGTCAAGGCTGTTTGTTAGTACTTTTGCTTATATATGAATCATTTCCCTCCCTTTACAAAGGGAGGTAGGTAAGAACAGATCATAGTCATATTAGAATTCTCTGGCTTTCCTGTGTCAAAACTAGTTACCAAAATACAGTTATAGGTGTTCCATTAATTATTTTACTAAATGAACATGTAAAACTTTTCTAATGGGATTACATTTCCATTTTCAGAATTAAACCACCTCTTTCACATAACACATCATGTTTTGCTAGGGCCACCTCCAATTTAGAATAAGCGCATCTAGAAAATAAATCATTCATCCAAGGATGGAACCATCAAATGAACTACCTGTGTTTTCATTCTAACTTAAAACATCTAAATATTTTTCAAACAGAGATCACAGTCTGAACCATTTTAAAACAAAACTGAGTATTCAGATTGTAGCTGTAATAAAGAATGTAGAATAAGTAATTTTTATAATACAGATTTCTTTGATTTCTCTACAGAGCTAGTTTCAGAACCAAACTGTTACTTCCTTTTCCTTACCTTGCTATGATGGATTCAGTTGGCAGGATATTGGGAATGTAGTGAATCAAAGGGGAAATGAAGTGCCCATCAAGTATTTTACAGTCTGATTGCTCCTCAACCTATGGAGAGAACTGAAAGTTAAAAGTGTGTATGATCAGCATACATTATATGCACTGAAGGCTGAACATTAATATATGAGTTCCTAGGCGGGAATCAAATTTTAGCACAAAAATCCACAAGCAGTTTTGAAAGTATAATTTCAATCATCACATTACATGAGCATTAAAAAAAAGTCTACCACAAGCCTACTCACTTAAATAAAAATCAGCTCAGTTATAACAAAATTCAGTTTTTAATGCAATTAAAGCCTAAATAGGGTTTGGGGGGGGTTATTTGTTTGTTAAAAAATTTAAACAAATAAATTTTAAACAATTCTTTAAGATAGGACATACCTGTGTTTTCTCCCATGCCACCCCAAAGGATGGGAAAAACTTCACAATAAAATCTGTACAGCTATTGCTCTATCCTTTTAAATCCCTTCTTACAACTCATCTCTGCAATGATGTAAAAACCTGTCTGCTGATGATGGACAGACAGATGACTAATTGTAACAACTTCTCACCTTCCCATTCCTTTCTTCCTTACTAACTCCCACGGTCCTGACATTCCCCTCATACTACCTCTACTCTCAATGAAAAATACCAAAATATCTGGTTTACAGAACCATGCCAGTCACCATTTTCATTTGCTTGTATGTTACTTCTCCCTCCCAGCCCTTTGTTTATACCTTTTGGATTTTATAATCTCAGGGACAGGATTGTCCCTTATATGTGTCTGTGTCACACCCAGCACAACAGGTCCTTAAATCCTCACTGGAGCTTTTGGGCACTACCATAATAAGTGTTTCTTTAATAATACTGACTGGCTACATATCTAGTTACATGCAAAGTACGCTTTCTTCTTTTTCCCAGTGGAATCCTATAATCTCCAACCACCTCTACACCCTCCCCTATATATTTACTCCTTTCTTGAATATTTTCACCAAAGGACAGCTGGGTGCATCCCTCTGGAATCTTTCAATGCTACTCCTCAGTCAGAGAGAGGAACTACTAGCGAGAGAAGCAAACTACATACTGCCCCTGCAAATGCTTACCACGTTCCTTCTGCCACTCTGTTAGCCCAAGATCAGGCCCTGAATTCTGATCCCAAATCAGTAACATATGCTGTACTGACATTGGGCTGAGCCAAAATATCAATAAAACCTACAATCCACATTGCACCAAACCTAACTACTTTCTTCTCCAGTACAGAGAGCTTACTAAAGACTTCATTTCACTTCACTCATACATAATATGTGAGAACGTAATTTTAGTTACAGTTACATTTTTTGCTATTGAATACCTTGTCAATGAACACTGGATAATCTCTTGAAACCAGCTTCTGGCATTTTTCCCGGTTTCCAATAATCTTTCTGAATTCAAATATTCTGTTAAAAAGCAAGATACAGAAGAGAGTCAAGCCTTTTTTAACGGAGTATTTCTTTACATCAAAATCAGAAGTCATGCTTTTATCTGAATTAGTACATCTTTCCCGTATGAAAGAGGCTAAACTAAAGGAGAGACAAAGACCAGGAAGTTATTTAATTTAAAAATCAACTTCTCATTTCTGGGTAAACCAGCCTAGTGAGAGCTGTATCAGTTTGGCTTTCGCAGAAAAGGAATGGCTAGAATTATTTTACTACACTGCTTGGTTTCGCCAAGTTTTTAAAACATTATGTTATAACTTTTTTTATCAAGACTTAACTTCGAATTTCAGCCTAGGTCAGATAAAGGCATAAACATTATAGGCCCAGGCCTAGGATACTAGCTCCTGGAGTCGTGTGATTACACCATTCATTTTAAGAAAAAATAAGTTTAGTCCTCACTGTTGCAAAGAAATACTTGAAAGTGTAGCCTAATTGATGCAGTGACACCTACCTGAATCTGCAGATTATGTGAAATAATAGATCTGAGAGGGGTTAACTGCTACATGCACCTCAATAGGGTGTTAACTGCAAGACCTATGGCTCTAGAGGACCCTGTCCAATACTACCTCAGAAGAAAAGTGAAACGGTGGGTCCGCCCAACACAGCAAATTAGCCCAGGACCCAGGGTGTAACACTGGATATGTCTGCACAGCAACTAGACACCGGCAGCTGGCCAGTGCTAGCCGACACAGGTTCGCGGGCTGCAAGACTGTTTCATTGCTATGTAGACTTCCAGGCTCAGGCTAGAGCCTGGGATCTAGGACTCTCCAGGGTGGGAGAGTCCCAGAGCTTGGGCTCCAGCCCAAGACTGGAAGTCTACACAGCAATGAAACAGCCCTGCAGCCTGAGCCTGAGTCAGCTGGCACGGGCCAGCCACAGGTTTTTCTATGCTGTGTAGACACATACCCACTGAGGCCTCACTCCTGCCTCTTCAGAGTGAGGGAGAGGGGACCGCTGCTGCCAAGTAAGACCAGGGACAAACATATAGGGCCTATGCTACTGCCTTTGTCTTGCTTGGAGAGGAGGCAGGCCAGTTTATTGCTGCTACTTGGGACGGGGACAGGGCCATAGCACAAGGCAAGGGTGTTGGGGCAGAGTTTTAATTCAATCTCAAATATGGTAAAAATGGTACTTATGTGATCCCCTATAGGGAAACCAACTACAGAACACCGCTAAAGTGACATCTCCAGCGTGGAATAAAGCTTAGTAAAGTAAGTTAACATTAGCTAAGCCTACTACATAGGGATTAGATCTTGCATTGGCAGGGGGAAAGTGGGCTAACATTTTTTCCAGCAATAGCTTATGACCTTTGCTAGGACATAATATAAGAATAAGAGCTGGCAATAAATCAACTGGCATGAAAAGTATCAGTGTCTCTAAAAGAGAACACTGGTGAGTGGCTAGCTCTCAATCTCTTTGTATTTTCTGTTTTTCCTGAACCTTTACTCAGGAAGAAAATTCCAGTAGATGTCAGGGTCAGAACTACAGTCATAATTATAGGTACATTTGCACCTGCAATATATATCAAGTGACACATACTTCCCTAGTTTTACAATATGTTATTACACACATGGAATATGCTTACTTCCCCCCCCAGTATATCCTGCAATCTAACCAATTTCTACTCCACAATATAGTATTTTTAACTAGTTGGTATGTTTGGGTTTTCGTTTTTTTAAATCCCTATTATACAGAAATGTGAATTATAACAAATGCTATAGTTAGTTATAAAATAGCTTCCATTTTAACCCATTATTTCAGATACATGTAACTAGACAGCTTTCTGGAAAATATTCAAGTGCTTTTGTCTGACTCTACTGATTTTCTGGGAGCATTAGTGGTTGAGAGATAATTCCCCCAAATGTTACAATATCTCTGATGCATCTCATCCAGATTACCCTTTGGAATTTTATTTTGAACATATATAGGAAATGCCATTCTGTTTTTCTATATAAATGCTTGTAACGATCTGAAAAAGTGACCCTGTTACAGAGTTACAAAGAAAATAAACTCATCTTCAGCAAATGCTTCCCTTTCCCATTCATCCAAATTAAAATGAGTTTGATCCTCAAAAGGATGACCTTTTCTAATAATAGAATGTTACATGTAACAAACAGCTCTGAAGTTTTCCCCTAATCTATTTTCAATGGAGAGAGACAAAGGTTGAATGGAAGTTATGAAGTCAGTTGGTATTGGGCCAAAATTCTCAAGTGACTTGCCGTACAACATATCAACACCCAAAATTAGCATTAACCATGAAACCCTGTCCCAGTGACTTCATAGGATGAGAATGGGGATTCCTACCACTAGTTTCAGAACTAGCAGCACAAATTATGAGCATTTTATACAACAAAGAACTAAAGTAGTATGGTTGAGGTTTGAAAATTCCCATTACATGCAGACCATGAAATATGGTCCCATGGGACTCTTATTCCCATGGGACTCTGCCATAGTAGGGAAGAAGAGTGGGTTGTGGAATACATGTGAATAGAGTTATTGTAGGGTAACCAACCATTGGTTTTTTGAGAGACTGTTAACATGCATTCCTCTTCTGGTTGCTCACAAGAAGTAATTCATGCCTTTGTGGCAGGTGCTCGGAGTCTACTGGAATGGTGACTGCATGACAATTCAGCCAAGCAGGCATCTAATGTGGAGCCCTCCACCATGGAATAGTGCTGGGGGAAGCTGTGAAATGAACTCCAGGCAGATGCTTTTCAAATCTCTGGGATTTGGACACCTCACAGGAAAGCCGCAGAGTCAGCCTGAGCTCTGGTGGAACAGATCCTACTCTGCCCAGGTGGGTCACCACATAGCATGTCTTAATACAGTCCGAGTGGAGACAGGTTGGCCCTTTATTCTGTCAGCAAATGTTAGGCACAATCTAGGAGAGTTCCTAAAAAGATTTTTCTGTCCAGATAGTAAGAAAGAAACCTATGTCCAAGATGTGGTGCCGTTTAGCTTTTCCCCAGATCACATGAAGCTTGGGAAAGAAGACAAGCAGGTGGATCATCTGGTTAAGAGGAAAATCAGAAACCACTTTGGGTAAAAACTTCAGGTGAGGTCTTATTGTCACTTTTTCTAATGGATTATTGTATAAGGTGATCCTGCCATAAGAGCCGGAATCTCTCCTGTTCTTCTGGCTGAAGACAGTCTTCATAGGAGTGGTGCAAGGAACAGGTTGCCAAGGCAACGCCCATCAAACCTGTTAAAACACTGTTGATGTCCCAGGAGGGACATGGTGAAAAGCCGTAAGAATGGCCACACTGGGTCAAACCAATGGTCCATCTAGCCCAGTATCCGGTCTTCCAACAGTGCCCAATCCAACGTGCTTCAAAGAGATCCATTCAGTCGTCCAGTCCCAGCATCTGGCAGTCAGAGGCTTAGGGACACAGAGTATGGGGTTGCATCCTGACTATTTTAGCTAATAACCATTGATGGACCTATTCACCGTGAACTTATCTAATTCTTTTTTGAACCCAGTTAGTTTTGGCTTTCACAACATCCCATGGCAACAAGTTCCACAGGTTGACTGTGTGTCGTGTGAAGAAGTACTTCCTTGTGTTTTAAACCTGCCACCTTTTAATTTGATTAGCTGATCCCTAGTTTGTATGTTGTGTGAATGGGTAAATAACACTTCCTTATTCATTTTCTCCACACCATTCATGATTTTATAGACTTTTATCATATCCCCATTACTTGTCTCTCTTCCAAGCTGAATAGTCCCAGTCACAAATGAGAGGCTTTTAAGAAATCTAGCCTCTATCAGACAACGTGGCCTTCTACTGGAGGATGATTAGCAGAGAGAGCTGCTAGGTGCACTCTTAGGGAGCTGATAGAAAGACCCGAATGCTTTAAGGTGAGGAGGTAGTTCCAGAATGGCAGCTAAATGTGCTCCCAAAGGAGTAAAATGACTCTCCAACACTCAGATAGAGAACCTCTTCCATTTAGCAGCATAGGTCAGCCCAGGGGAGTACTTTCTGCTGCAAGTCAGGATGTTTTGAATCGCTATAGAGAGGGACCAGTCATTAGAATCATAGGACTGGAAGGGACCTTGAGAGATCATCTAGTCCAATCCCCTGCACTTATGGAAAGACTAAGTATTATCTAGACCATCGCTGACAGGTATTTGTCTAACCTGCTCTTAAAAATCTCCAATGATCCGATTCTACAACCTCTCTAAGCAATTTATTTCAGTGCTTAATCACCCCAACAGTTAGGAAGTTTTTCCTAATGTCCAGTGTAAACCACCCTTGCTTCAATTAAGCCCATTGCTTCTTGTCCTATCCTCAGAGGTTAAGGAGAACAATTTTTCTCCCTCCTTCTTGTAGCAACCTTTTTTGTATTTGAAAACGATTATCATGTCCCCTCTCAGTCTTCTCTTCTCCAGACTAAACAAACCCAATTTTTTCAAATCTTACCACATAGGTCATGTTTTCTAGACCTTTAATCCTTTTTGTTGCTCTTCTCTGGACTTTCTCCAATTTGTCCACATCTTTCCTAAAATGTGGCACCCAGAACTGGACACAATACCCCAGTTCAGGGATAATCAGCACAGAGTAGAGTGGAAGAATTACTTCTTGTGTCTTGCTTACAACACTCCTGCTAATACATCCCAGAATTATGTTTGCTTTTTTTACAACAGTGGTACACTGATGACTCATATTTAGCTTGTGATCCACTATGACGCCCAGATCCCTTTCGACAGTACTCCTTCCTAGGCAGTCATTTCCCATTTTGTATGTGTGTGTGTAGCGGGGTGGTCACCCCGCTCCAGCTCAGAAGGGGTAAAAAGCCAGGCCTTGGGAGGGCTAGGGGCTGAGAGCCAATCAGAGAAGGCTGGGAGGCAGCCAATCAGGACCAGGCTGGGCTCTATAAAAGGGCAGCAGGGCCAGAGGGCTGCCAGTCTCTCTCCAGCCTTGGAGAGGGAAAGACTGGCTGCCTGCAAGCAGAAGGGGTGTGACATGGCAGTCTATATGGTTTCATAAAAATATGCTAACGAGTGAATATAATGTAACTGGAATATGCTTCATGCAAAAGGTCTCTTGTAAGGTATCATTACAAAGCTTATAATCTACTGAATGTGATCATCCTATTTGTACAAATGTACCACTCTTGTATTTGAAACTAGAAATATGAAATATAACTGAGGGCCTATTGTAATTATGCAAAGTGCCAGCCATTAATGGTGGTTTGGAATCTTGATGACTCTCATTAACCAGGTCAATAGTCTGCAGATGGGTGTGTTTTACCTGTAAGTCTTCCTGTATACCTGTGTGCTGGCAAGTGGGCAATGAAGTCTTGCAGTGACATGTGATCATGTCATCTGAACCGGAATCCATCTTTAAGTCTTTCCATTGAGAAGGAGGGGGTGGGAACCCAGAGAGGGACAAAGGATTCCCGCCTTATGCAAAAGATATATAAAGGGGTGGAACAGAACAAAGGGGAGGAACCATCATGAAGAATCCCCTAGCTACCACCTGAGCTGGAACAAGAGCTGTACCAGGGGAAAGAATTGTGCCCAGGCCTGGAAGGTGTCCAGTCTGAGGAAAAAACTTACTGAAGCATCTCTGAGGGTGAGATTATCTGTATTCAGTTTGATTAGACATAGATTTGCGCGTTTTATTTTATTTTGCTTGGTAACTTACTTTTTCCTGTCTGTTACTACTTGGAACCACTTAAATCCTACTTTCTGTATTTAATAAAATCACTTTTTAATTATTAATTAACTCAGAGTATGTATTAGTACCTGGGGGAGCAAACAACTGTGCATCTCTCTCTATCAGTGTTATAGAGGGCAAACAATTTATGAGTTTACCCTATATAAGCTTTATTCAGGGTAAAATGGATTTATTTGGGTTTAGACCCCATTGGGAGTTGGGCATCTGAGTGTTAAAGACAGGAACACTTCTGTTAGCTGCTTTCAGGTAAACCTGCAGCTTTGGGGCAAGTAATTCAGACCCTGGGTCTTTGTTGGAGCAGACGGGAGTGTCTGGCTCAGCAAGACAGGGTGCTGGGGCCCCGAGCTGGCAGGGAAGGCAGGGGTAGAAGTTGTCTTGGCACATCAGGTGGCAGCTCCCAGGGGGTTTCTGTGATCCAACCCGTCACAGGGGGTACCTTGGACAGAGCAGTGCTGGGAAGAGCAGGAGGAGCTCCAGCCTGGTGAACTCCCCCGCTGAGGCTTAGATTCCAAGGCCTGAGGAGGTACTGGGGCTGTGGGGAAGCAGCCAGGGAAGGAAGAGGCAGCCAGTCCAACCCTCTTGCCGATAATGAGTGACCACTTCAGACTGCAGTTTGCCCCTGAGGGACGGGGCTAGTTGAAGACTGGCCGTGGGTCATTGAGGTGAGGTGGGATTAAGGGATTGGGGTTTCCCAGGGAGGGGAGGACCCCTGAGTCTGGGGGCACTGCTGCGGGGCAGTACCCCAGAGAAGGGGCACCACGGGCCAGGGGGGAAACGTGGGGCATACACTGATGCTAGCGGTAAGACAAGTAGCGACAGCAGGAGAGACACTGGCCAGCAGAAGGTGTTCCAGAGCTGGAAGAGCTCATTCCCAAGGTAACCAGCTGGAGGCACCGCGGCGGTGAATGCATGCCAGGCTACAGTGCAACTGATTGTTCCTTCCTAAGTGGAGTACTTTGCATTTGTCCTTATTGAATTTCATCCTGTTTACTTCAGATCACTTCTCCAGTTTGTCCAGATTAGTTTGAATTTTAATCCTATGCTCCAAAACACTTGCCACCCCTTCCACCTTGGTATCATCCACAAACTTTATAAGTGTACTCTCTATGCCATTATCTAAATCACTGATTAAGATATTGAACAAAACTGGACTCAGAACTGAACCCTGCGGGACCCCACTCGATATCTCCTTACAGCTTGACTGTGAATCAGAGATTCTCTGGGAATGGTTTTCCAACCTGCTCTGCACCCACCTTATAGTAGCTCCATCTAGGGTGTATTTCCCTAGTTTGTTTATGAGAAGGTCATGCAAGACAGTATCAAAAGCCTTACCAAAAGTCAAGATATACCTCACCTACTGTTTCCCCCCACCATCCACAAGGCTTGCTACCATCTCAAGAGATGTTAGCCAGCCAGCATCCAGGCTGTGAGAGAGAGGGATGCTGGATCCAAGTGCAGGACTTGTCCCCAATTGTGCATTCATGTCTGGGTGTGTTGGGAGCATGATCAGGGACCATGATGACAGGTGCATGCAGTCGGAATACCAAAACTGTACAGGCCATGCATCCTGTATGATCTTCCTGAAAACTCTCAGCATCTGGGGAATCGGCAGGGGTAGGAGGCAAGCATACAAGAGCCCTGGTGGCCATGGGCTCAGTAGGGTGTCCAGGGAGCCAGCACAGGCTCCTCCTCTGGAGCAGAACCTGCAGCACTCCTTGACCTGTTCACATCCAACCAGAACCCAATTTTGGGAATCACCACCTGTGAAAGATGTCTTGCCGAATGCAGTATTGGACAATTATTGAATAGTTGCTCAGAGTATTGTCCACCCCGTGAGATGGTCCACCAGGAGGTTTCATAGCCTGGGAAGGTGGAGGACTACTGGTAAGATGGTGGCTGATGCACCACTGCCAAAGGTGGATTGTCTCTTGGCACAGGGGCAACAAACCAACACCTTCTTGCTTGTTGCTATAGGACATGTCTGTAAACACCTGTACTATGGCATCTCGAAACACCAGGAGAAAGACTTATGTATGCTAGCCAAATGGGTCTCAACTCCAGGGTGTTTATATGAAGGCTCAATTCCTGAGCGGGGCCAGAGGCACTGGGTCTGGAGGTGGTCCAGCTGAGTTTCCCAATGTACATGTGTCTGTCAACAATGTCATGCTGGGGACCGGTGAGGAGATGGGGGATCTGTTATAGACATGTAGAGTGTCCTTTGACCAATCTAACAAGGAAAGGACTTCCTGGGGGGATTGTGACCAACATGTCTTAGGTACCTGCTGAGTAAGTACACTGATCTCGACCACCCTTGCATAGAGTACAGGTTGCAAATGTGTCATGTAGGCGCAGGAGGCCATGTGACCCATGAGTCTTAGGCATGTTCTGACTAATGTTAAGGGTGTGAATGAAGCTGTTGACAAAGCTTAGAATGGTGAGAAACCTGTCCTCTGGCAGACCGGAGTCCGTACTGCCCCTATGAATTTTATGCTCTAACAAGATGTGAGAGTGGACTTCATTCCATTTACTGAGGTCTGATGCAGCAAAGAGATTCAGAACTACTCAAATAGAGTCGTTCAGGTGTTGAGGTGACCAGCTCGGATCAGCCAGTCATTGAGGTAAGGATAGACTCAAATGTCTTTCCTTCTCAGATGTGAAGCCATGACCTCCACGCATTTGCAGAAGACCCTCAAGGTCAGAGAGAGAGAGGCCACAGGGAAGCACTCTGCATTAGTAGTAAGACTTTCCCACAAGTAACCTGAAATTTCTTTGAGGCCGGGTGAATTGCAATATGAAAATATGTGTCTTGTAAGTAGAGTTGCAAACTGATCTTGAGGATCCTAGGTGGGGATTATGGACATCAGCATCACCATCCTGAACTTGAACCCACAGATGAATTTGTTGAGTCAGTTTCAGGATGGGGCTCCATTCCCCTTTCTGCTTGTGATCAAAATAATCCACCCTGCCCTGGAATTCCAAGGGCATTCTTTTACTGCTCTGAGTTGCAGGAGGGAATCCACTTCCTTCCTGAGCAATACCTCATGGAAGGGGTCCCAGAAGGGATTGGGGATGTGGGGAGGTTTGCAGGGGACTGAAACTGGATAGAGAATCCTTGTCCAAAAGACTCCAGAACCCTTTGGTCCCAGGTAATTTGGTTCCCTACCTCCCCAAACAAACAGCTCTCAAAAGGGGGGGAAAGAGCTGGATCTGCTGGCTCTGCAAGGCTCTCAACTGCACACTCAAACCTGCTATTTCAAGGTAGATGGAAGGTGTGCGTCAGAGGAGGAAGGGGCAGAAGGTATCTTCATCTGGAACTTCTGCCTCTTCTTCAGTGGCTCAAACAGTCTCTGCTGTCTATAAGAGTACTCAGATGGTTGTGTCTGCCTTGGACAGGGCTGAGGCTTGTACCATCTCCTTCATGGAACCAAGATGCATACACCCAGAGAGCAAAAGGTTGTCTTTGATGTCCTTCAACAAGCAAATAGCCTCATCAGTATTCTTATTAAAGTCACAATCCTCAAAGGGGAAGCCCTCAATGGTTGCTTGAGCCTCCTCCAGTATTCTCAAGGACTGCAATCAGGAGGCCCAATGAATTGTTATTATGCTAGCCATATTACAGGCCACTGTAGGTGAGGTGTTGAGAGCAACCTGTATTGAGGGCCATGCAACCAGCTGTCCCTCCTGCACCTGGGATTTAAATTCCTTGTTGTGTTCCTGTTGGAGTTTGTTGGTGAATTGGGATGCATGAGCCCGGTTAAGAAAGCTGTATTTAGCCAGGAGTGCTTGGTAGTTAATAATGAATGCTTATAGGATGGCTAAAGAATACAAATTCCAATCAAAGAGGTCCACCAACATTTTAAGATCTTTATCCCTGGGAATTGCTTTATGTGGACCTTGTCATTTGGACTTCTCTTGGACAGTGACTATGATCAAAGAGTCGAGTGTTAGATGGCTAAAGAAATATTCAAAGCCTCTGGAGGTGATCTGATAGCACCTGTCCATTTTCTTAGATGTAGGCACCATAGAGGCAGGAGTCCAAAGGTCTCTAACTGATTCCATTAAGCCATAGGTGCCGGCTGCGTGGGTGTTCCAGGGCTGGAGCACCCACGGGGAAAAAAATTAATGGGTGCTTAGCACCCACCAGCAGCCAGCTTCTTCCTCCCCCATCCCTCCAAGTGCCTACTGTCCGCCGGCGGCCCCGCCAATCAACTCCTCCTGCTCCGTCCCAGCACCTCCCACCCGCCTCGATCAGCTGTTCCATGGGAGTGGAGCAGGGATTGGAAGAGGCGGGGCATGGGTGGGGGCTTGGGAGAAGGGGTCAGGGTGGGGGCAGGGCCTGGGGCGGAACAGGGATCCAGAGGAAGCTGGTGCCTGTGCATTAAGCTGTTATTTATTGGCACTACCAATCTGCTGGGGATCTGAACATATGCAGAATATGGAGAAGGTAGTGCAAGAGAAGTCATATAAACTTAGCTGACATCTTGGAAATCCCAGTCATCTCCTGAGAAGTTGCTGGAAGATCCAGCAGTCATCAGGCTGGTTTGAAGCTATAACAGTTCACTGAAGACAACAAAAATCACTGTCAGGACATGTTGGGCTTCTTTCTTCTGAAAGTCCTCTTGCTCACTCTCTGCATCAGGTGCATGATATGCCAGATGAGTGAGACCTACAAGGGAAGGGTGACCTTGCTGTAGTTGCCTGAGAGGCAACTGGAGTCTTGCGAGTAGGATGCATCCCATATAGGATTCAGAAAGACCTGCATGAGGTTCTGGAAGGGGGTGCAGGCCATGATGGGTCCCGTGCAAAGTACTGCTCGTGATTGTCCCTGAAGTCCCTCATGTGGATTTCTGAATGCTCTTTCAGACAGACAGAGTAGGCTCATAAGGGTCCAGGGACCAAAGCACTTGGGTGAAGCAGATCTCTTGAGTGCTTGAGTAGAACCACGAGGCTCCTGAGCTGGTGGCACTGGGTTTCTTAATAGAAGACACCAATGGAAACTTAGGCTAGTCCAGAACTGTCAACTCTCCCAGTCCTGTGAACTGTGTAGGTACTGCAAAGAGAAGCTCCAGAGGTGAAGATTCAGAAAGAAGAGTTGCGGTACCATCAACAAGTTGGCGTGAAAGATGTCGGTGCCAAAGTTTTCGTTACCAAAGGCACAGTCTTGGTAAGAATGTGCTTTCAGTGCTGGCCCAGAGAGGTCTGAAGAGTGCTCTTGAAGCTGGCTTCAGTGTCAGCTGCTTGGATCGTTGGTAACATATACTGGGCACATCAATGACTATTGAAAAGTGCACCAAGGCCAGTGGGACCTGACCTGTGCCTTGACTTCCCTCCTAGGGTGATCTGTTTGGAACTGGAGAGGACGATCTAGGTCTCCCATCATAGGAACAGTGTTCCTTCAGGCCTCTCTCTTCAGAGGACTGGGCTGCAGTGAAGGATGTTCTGCCTGACTCTGGAGTGGAGGAACAGCACATACACAGCGGCAGGAAGGAAGCCATTCCTTCCTGCACTCACAGGAGGAAAGAATGAACTGGAAAGCAACTGAGTCTGCCTCTGCCCTTTATACCTTTGTCTATAGAATGCTGGAGGATGCACAGGTCACAGGTGCAGCCCCAACAGACATTGCTACTCAAAGGGTCTCATGTGCACGAGGTTCAGGTGCACCTGAAGTGGAATATATGTGGACAATCCACTTAAAGAATCCTACATTTTGGAATTAATTTAACGAATGATAATCCTTAAAATACCTTGGAATAGTTAATACCATTATTACTAGTGTTAGCATTAAAGCAGTGCCAACTGAGATTGAGTCCTCATTGTGCGAGGCACTGTGCAAATACAAAACAGACTCTGCCCCCGAGAGATTACAAGCTAAATAGTACATCTTGTTGAAAAATTTATAACAGAATGTTTTTTCCCCCTGTAAAAAAAATGCTGTTTCATTGAAACTGAAATTTTCTGAGAGAATGTGTTGATTTTGAAAAATTTCATTTTAAAAAAATTGAAAAAAGTATTTTGCTAAGGTCGAAATGCTGTTTTGATTTTTTTGTTTTAATATTATAAAAAATTAAAGATTTCAAAATAAAAATTAAATGTTTTCATTTACCCAAAACAAAATGTTTTCAAAAATTTTGTTTTGCAGTAAATTTTGAAATTTGGCTTTTGTTTGAATTTGGACAACTCTAAACAGACGAACCAGACAAATGGTTGTTGGGAAAAGAGGCTAAGCTATCTAATTCCATTTAAGGATGAACTGTTGCAAGGTTAACTACTATACCTCTCTGGTAGTCTCAATGTACATTTACAGATCTCCACCAACTGCTACAGACAAAACTTCCTCAACACAGTTTCTTGCTCAATGTAGTCCTTTGTTTGTAGTGTTTATGTTTGCACAAAGTCAATTTCTCAGAAATTTAGATCTATAATTTTCATTTTAGTCTAATATAATATATATTATGCATTTTATACACTCAATTATTCAATATTTAAAACTTAAGAAACCATAGTAAGTTGCTTGTATAAAAGCAAAAGCCTTTTAAAATCAATCCACTCAAAGATTCATTAAGAGGAATTAACATTGTATTAAACTATTTTACATTAAATCTTTGGGAATATATCATGCTAATATATAAACCTTAAACAAACATGAAATCAAAAACTACAAAGCAAAAGCTCTTTCTTGTTCTTAATCAACTCTAAAAGGAGATTTTTCTCTCTATATAACTCATTAAAAATGGATGTGCAAAATTTAGCCATAGTTTTTCCAAGAAACCAAATGGAGAAAGCAAGGCTTATACCTATCCTACATTATATGTTTTAAAGTTTGTATTTGGCAAACTAACTTCTTTATAAACCATTAAGTAAAAGAGAAACCGAGTTAGTTCTTTTCTAATTTTATAGGAGATGCCTCCTTCCAAAGAGTTTTACAAGCGTTGTCCTTGGACAACACAAACGATCCAGCTAGCTTTATATAAATTCAAGATCTTTTAAAATGTTATCCTACACCAGCATGTTTAAGTTTCCATTAATTGGATTCTTTGTTTTTAAACAAAGACTGTAACAGCATCTTGCATTTATACACTAAACTATTTTGTGGTAAGGAAAAATATATTAATTTAAAAATTAAAATATTTATTTAGTTTCTGAAGTCTAATTAGTCCTATAGTGTGGTGTTTTACTTTTTTTAGAAAATTGAAAATAAAACATTGTATTTTTAGTAAAAAACATTTATCTGTTCATAGTATTTAAAATAAATTTACTTAGATTAGCAGTATGAAATATTCTGATTTTTTTCTGTGAGGAAAAATAATCACCTTTTCAGATCTTCTGGTCTTCCCCATCCTCGAATGAAAAGTTTAGTGAGTAGAAGCCGTCTGTACAAAATATCCAGTTTACTCACACCCATTAGTAGCAAGCTAACATCTAAAAGGAGAAAATAGGTAGAAATGAGGCCTTAAGTAGGTGGTTTTGGAAGAATATCACTTATTTTTTCTTCTCAGCCAAGAAGCAGCCACAGCAAAGAAGCTCAACAAGGCATCACAGCCCCTCTGAGGGAAAGTCAAGCCCAAAGAACCCAGTCAAACCCATGTGAAGGGGAGCAAAGCCCAAAGAGTCCAACTGTTCATATTTTGAACACCTGCACAATCTGTAGTGCATAATTTTGAGGGCTCAGGTAGGCACAACTTTAGGGTTACCATATTTGAACATTGAAAAAGAGGACACTCCATGGGGGGCCCCGGCTACGCCTCAACTCCACCCCTTCCCCGCCCCCATTCTAACCGCTCCCTCAAAGTCTCCGCCCCAACTCCGCCCCCTCCCTGCCCCATTGGACCCCTTCCCCAAATTCCCACCCCAGCCCCACCTCCTCCCCATGAGCGCACTGCATTTCCCCTCCTCCACCCTCCCTTCCAGCTGCATGAAACAGCTGTTTTGCAGTGAAAGCACTGGGAGCTAGGGGGGAAAAGCGAGCACTCTCTCAAATGATCAACATTCACTCTCTTTCTCGAATGACCAACTCTTCTTTGGGGAAAAATAATAATGGCAAAATCCCGGACGTTTTTAAATATTTAAAAATTCCTCCCAGACGGTGATTTAAGAATCAAAAAGCCAGACATGTCCGGGAAAATACGGACGTATGGTAACCCTACACAACTTAGAAGAAAACCTTTCTACGCCCATTCAGTCCCTGGATTCCACTCTCATCTTCCAGAGAAAACCTGCAGAAGTAAAACTATCATTTTGATGCAACAAACTATGATGCATCCTATTTTGTAAAATTGGATTTGAAGCATAGATATGGATCTTCAATTTTAGATGCTAGAAGAAATTCAGATTCATGTTCCATCAGCTACATTTCAACCTCTTCCCTCTGTTCTAGTCTCAATTTTTGAATAGATGTGAAAAACATTTTAATCATAATTTCAAATACTGTTAAATTTCTGACCATTACATTTCCTTACAGGTTCGTTTTTGATTTCCATATTCAAAGGAAAACTAATTATCCAAAGTTACCAGAGTGATAAGTACTTATCTTATCCACAAACAAGTTATGTTTTTATATCAGTACACATTAGTACACGTTATATCTACCCCGATATAACGCGACCCGGTATAACATGAATTCGGATATAACGCAGTAAAGCAGTGCTCCGGGGGGAGGGGGCTGCACACTCTGGCAGATCAAAGCAAGTTTGATATAATGAAGTTTCACCTATCTAACGCGGTAAGATTTTTTGGCTCCCGAGGACAGTGTTATATCGAGGTAGAGGTGTATCATGACAATAATTTGGAAGAAATGCATCTTAATTGTAATTAGGTTATTTTGTTCTACAAAGGGGTAAACTTTGGGGGACACAAAGCAGGTTACTCAGTGATGTTAGAAATTCCCAGATCACACAAGTTACCCAGAGCACAATAACGCTGCCAAGTTTTAGGAATGGAATCCTAGTAGATTGAGAGAGCTTGAAAAAAATTTGGGGAATTTGATTTTCTTGCAGATAAAAGAGAAATGTATATGCTCTGTGGAATAACATCTATTTATCATGCTGAAAATAGGTCATTTTACATGAACTAATCTGAGTGGAGAAAATGCTTTTCAGATCTGGGAAGACCCCATTATCATTAATCC
This sequence comes from Emys orbicularis, assembly GCF_028017835.1. NCBI lineage: Eukaryota > Metazoa > Chordata > Testudines > Emydidae > Emys > Emys orbicularis. The sequence goes on along the minus strand of NC_088687.1, from coordinate 46,936,244 downwards.
AGTTTTTCATGGAAAGCTCTTTTATAGAACAGACATACTTCTTTGTCAACCTTGCACTATGCACATCCTATTACTTAAAAAACTAATCCCGTGATTAGCAGAGTTTTGTTACCAATTCTCCCTACATTTCTCAGTGCATACAAATTCTAGAAAATTCGTAATGCGCTTTAAATTGCAATTCTCTTTGAAGTCAAGACACAGACCTATTACTGATGTACTGAAGTGAGAGGATGCTATTCAGCAGGCAATTATATGGTCCCAATATCTATCATTAAATTTGCTTGCCTTTAATTTTGTGATCAGTGCTATAACTCAGAAAGGAAAGTCCATTTCCTTCAACAACATATAAAACGAAAGCTTTAATTCAGATTACATCAACTCCCTACAAAAATGCAAGAGACTGATGCTAAGGATATGGATGCTTGCTAGAAATGTGGGGTACAGGAACACTGCTACAGGAGTGCCTTGTCCTTATTGAGTTTTGGAAGAATATACAGGCTGAAATTAATTTTATTCTTAATTTCCCATTTAACTATTAAAACTTGTTTGTTCTTGCAAACCTGAAGTCATTGTATCTCACAGAATCAGAGTGATTCCTCCTACAGGTCTCTGACATAGCCAAGAAAACAATATTGCAAAATTAGCATTCTTCAGAGAAGTGCTGCAATGAATTGAGAGTTAGCAGCTCTGAGACAGTAACTGAGGCTTTAGCTACACTAGAAAGGGTTTGCTGATAGAGCTATACCAGCAAATCCTCCCAATGGAGAGACAGCTTATACCAGCAACATTTCTTTTGCCGGTATAGCTTATACCAGTTCCCCAAACAAAGGTTATAATGGTAAAAGGACTTATTTAAGGTATAACTGCACATACATTAGGACTTTGCCACCCTTGATTAAGGGGTATGACTGGAAAATCATACTATCAAAATCCTTGACAGCATTCCTTTCAGTGAAGGATACTTCTTACTTATGTTGAAGTTTGATCAGTAAATGGTAGTTTACTGACAAACTTTTAGTTAAAAAGCTACACTTACTAAAATAATGGGGAGCCACTTCTGTGCACTTGATACACCAGGCAAAAAAGTTAAGCTATTGGTTGTGTGTGTCACAGAGTATAAGATCTTCCAATTAAAGTTTCAGGATTTTTCTACACCTAAGAAAATAGATGATTTAATATCAATTAAAAAATTAAATGTATAACAAAACACCATTTGTTGTATGAAACATGTACTGATAAGTGGGATAATCAGCATATTTCCAAATCTCTATCCACTGCATGATCTAAGGAACCTTGCTTACAACCCTTGATTTATGCAGTTGTAGTTCTTTAATTCATCTAGTTTTGTATCTGAAATGCTGTTAACTTGAGCCCATACCACACTCCAATTGCAAGCTCTTTTAAATATAAAAAAAATGATTAGTGTTAACACACTAATAATGTAGTACTTTGCATATCTATAAAGCCAACTATTGAAGGTTCTCAGCCATTTCTAAACAAAATAAAAATATTTAGAATAAACATTTTTGTATTTTTGTAAGCAGAAGCTTCAAACTTCAAAAACAGACTTCAACGAGAAACTACAGAACTGGAGTTAATTTGTAAACTTGACACCATCAAATTAGGCCTGAATAAACACTGGGAATGGCTGGGTCACTACAAAAAAATAATTTTCCCTCTGTTGATACTCACACATTCTTGTCAACTGTTCGAAATGAATTTCGAACCCTAACTGAATTGACCTTGTTAGCACTGACCCCCCACTTGGTAAGGCAACTCCCATCTTTTCATGTGGTGTCTATTTATACCTGCTTATTGTATTTTTCACTCCATGCATTTGATGAAGTGGGTTATAGCCCACGAAAACTAATGCCCAAATAAATTTGTTAGTCTCCAAGGTGCCACAAGGACTCCTTGTTGTTTTTGCTGATACAGACTAACACGGCTACCCCTCTGAAACCTATACTCAAACTGAATCTGTGTAACATAACCCCTCCCTGACTCCCCCAAAATACTGCTTCTCCAAAGAACCAGTAACAGTCCTAAATTCTGACATATAAAACTTAAGGGACAGAAATAAGTGCTTTATAACCACTGAAAAGCCAGGAAATTTTGCTTTCTAGTAGTATGAAGCCTTAATTCCTAGCCCTGCCAGTCTCAAGCAGCGAACTTTAAAGTCACGTTATTCTTATCCCCAGCTTGCTTAGTTTAGCCCACTGTCTTCACTTCAGTACCTTCTAGTCTTTTAAAATTAGATTAATGAAAAGCTTAAGTCATATAAAATAATCTGAGACATGACATCAGTCACATTGGTATTGAAACGTGTATGTGAGGACCATCAGAACAACATGATTTTGAAGATAGATATCTTGCAACATGCCAAGATCAGAAACACTGGTAAACCAGTACAATTGCTTTCAGAAAGGAAAACTATAACTCTGCTGCAACTATGGCAATATTGCTCTCCATATAAAATGAAAGGAAAAGGCACCATTGCCAAGGTTAGAATCACACCAAAAACAAACATCCCTTGCAAAACAAATTTTGCTTCCTTACTTACTGAGAAACCTTGAAAATTGTTGCTTTGGTTCTAGCTACTGTTCTTGGCTGCTGTTCAGTGCTGATCTTTAATGACTCACTAGTAAATATTTTACTGATCTCAATTGTCTTTCCTCCTTTGCTAATGTGTTTTGTTACCCTGTTTATTCATTTTATTCACCTGATTTCTGAACTACTCTAAGCATTACTGCCTGTCTATTCTGCTCATCTCCCAGAAAAATTATTAAAAAAAAGTCTGATAGCTACACAAGCTATTACTCCATTTCTGTTAATGGGCCACCTAGCAATATGGATTTCAATCAAGTTTAAAAAAAAAAAGTTTCCAAAATGGAGTCATGTCCCGCTAGTTACATATCACCAATTAGAAGCTCATTCAACAGAAGGGCTTTTGGTTCAGTTTAGCTACTAGCAATCAGTAAATGAGATGTACTTTGAACAGATCTGAGGTTGGCCAGGATAACAGAAATTAGATCATGAGTATAAGGGTATGTCTACACTACGAGGGTATTTCGATTTCACTTAAATCGAATATGTGGAATCGATATTGCAAAGTCGAACTTGTGTGTCCACACTAAGGACAGTAATTCGACTTTGTGAGTCCACACTAACGGGGAAAGCGTCGACATTGGAAGCGGTGCACTGTGGGCAGCTATCCCACAGTTCCCGCAGTCCCCGCTGCCCATTGGAATTCTGGGTCGAGCCGCCAATGCCTTCTGGATAAAAAAAAAGGGTCGAGGGTGCTTTTGGGTAATTGTCGTCATCCGTCTGTCACTACCGCCCTCCCTCCCTCCCTGAAAGCGCCGGCGGGAAATCAGTTTGCGCACTTTTCGGGTCAGTGACAGCGCAGACGCCACAGCACTGCGAGCATGGATCCCGCTGCGACCATCGCTGCAGTTGTGGCACTTGTCAACGCCTCGCAGGTTATCATCCACCTTTCCCAGAGGCAGATGCAGATAAACCAGGCGAGGAGGCTACGCCACCGCGGTGAGGGCCTGAAGTCTGAGACTGGCACAGACCTCTCACAAAGCACGGGACCCAGCTCCGAGGACATCACGGTGACAATGGGTCATGTGGATGTTGTCGAACGGCGATTCTGGGCACGGGAAACAAGCACGGACTGGTGGGACCGCATAGTGCTGCAGGTCTGGGACGAATCCCAGTGGCTGCGAAACTTTCGCATGCGGAAGGGGACTTTCATGGAACTTTGTGAGTTGCTGTCCCCTGCCCTGAAGCGCAATGACACCCGGATGCGAGCAGCCCTGACTGTCCAGAAGCGAGTGGCCATAGCCCTCTGGAAGCTTGCAACGCCGGACAGCTACCGGTCTGTCGCGAACCACTTTGGCGTGGGCAAATCTACCGTGGGGGTTGTTGTGATGCAAGTAGCCAACGTAATCGTCAAGGTACTGCTCTCAAAGGTAGTGACCCTGGGAAACGTGGAGGTCATCATAGATGGCTTCGCCGCGATGGGATTCCCAAACTGCGGTGGGGCTATAGATGGAACTCACATCCCTATCCTGGGACCGGACCACCAGGCCAGCCAGTACATCAACCGAAAGGGCTACTTTTCAATGGTGCTGCAAGCACTGGTGGACCACAGGGGACGTTTTACCAACATCAACGTTGGATGGCCGGGCAAGGTTCATGACGCTCGCGTCTTCAGGAACTCTGGTCTGTTTAGACGGCTGCAGGAAGGTATTTACTTCCCGGACCACAAAATAACTCTTGGGGATGTGGAGATGCCTACAGTGATCCTTGGGGACCCAGCCTACCCGCTAATACCCTGGCTCATGAAGCCCTACACTGGCGCCCTGGACACTGAAAAAGAACTCTTCAACTACCGGCTGAGCAAGTGCAGAATGGTGGTGGAGTGTGCTTTTGGACGTCTCAAGGGGAGATGGAGAAGCTTACTCACTCGCTGTGATCTCAGCGAAACCAATATCCCCATTGTTATAGCTGCTTGCTGTGTGCTCAACAATCTGTGTAAGAGCAAGGGGGAGACCTTTATGGCGGGGTGGGAGGTTGAGGCAAATAGCCTGGCATCTGATTATGCCCAGCCAGACAGCCGGGCGATTAGAAGAGCCCAGCGGGACGCGCTGTGCATCCGGGAGGCTTTGAAAGCCAGGTTCCACAGTGAGCAGGGTAACCAGTGACTTTTAAGTTTCTGTACAGAGAAGCTGAACCTGCCCCCGTTTCTTTACCTAGTTAAGGATGACTATCCTCTCCAGTTACAGACCCCCTCCACCCCCTTCCAAAAAAATAAAATCAGTTTTACTTTTGTTATTGAACACCGTTGTCTTTAGTACTGTTTTCGCGGAAATCTTTGAAACCGGGGACGCAGACTGTGGTGGGGAGCGGGTGTAGTGTACTGATGCAAATGATCCTTCTAAACTCCAGGAATGACAGGATTCACAGTAGCGGACTGGTTGTTTCAACGGAGCCTGCCAGCCCTCCTGAGTGGGACTGCGTGTATGTGGGGGCTATGTGACTTTATGGCAGGGGGAGGAGGGTTACAGATCCCCTGCTGCGTGGCTCTGTGATCCAGGACAAGGACCGCTGCATACGATCTGTAACTGCCCTCCCCCGCCACAAAGTCACAGAGCAACTAACCCCCCCCCCGCCCCCCACAGAACATGAAAACCACCTCCCAGACTGACCAGGGTAACTAGTCACTGCACTGTGTATGTGCCCTGCTGCTGGACCTGCCCCCGCCTCTGTAGCCTGCTAAAGGTGACTGTCCTGTCCAATTACCAAGCCCCTTCCCCCCCTTCAGACAGACTCTCCCTCAAAAGAGCCTGACTGAAACAGTAATGAACAGAAACATATTTTTTATTAACAACCACACATGAAACTGGGGGGTGAAACTTGGACGGGGGCTTGGGTGAGGCGGCCAGGAAAGGACTTTTCAAATTTTGGGGAATGACAGCCTTCTGGTGCTTGAGCAGTCTGCAGGGGTGGAGTGAGAGTTTTCACGGACTCTTCCGCCCCTCCTTCTTTGGACTTTGGGCGAGGGGGGTATGGGACTTGGTGGCGGGGGAGGGCGGTTACTGATAGACTGCAGCGGGGCTCTGTCCTCCTGCCTCCGTTCCTGCAGAACATCAACAAGGCGCCGGAGCGTGTCCGTTTGCTCCCTCAGAAGTCCAAGCAGCGTTTGAGTCGCCTGCTGGTCTTCCTGCCGCCACCTCTCCTCACGTTCCATGTGTGTCCGGTGCATTTGGGACAAATTCTCCCTCCACTGGTTCTGCTGTGCTGCCTGGGCTCGGGAGCAGCCCATTAGTTCTGAGAACATGTCCTCTCGCGTCTTCTTCTTCCTCCGCCTAATGTGCGCTAGCCTCTGGGAGTGTGATGCCAGGCTGGGTTGGGAGACAGTTGCAGATGTGGCTGTGGGAATGAGGAAAAGGCAGTGAATTCCTCCGAAAGATAAATGTAGTTGTGAATCAAGAACATAGTCTTTCTCTGTGAACAAGACCATGAACCACACCTATCACATGCGCACTGAGGACAAGGTCGAATTTTCGAACCTCGCCTTCAGTGCCTGGGCTTTTGCACTGCCGATCTGGGAACCGGGGCAGGACACGGTACTCTCTGTAGCAGGCAAACATGGTAAGCCATAGACTTGTGGCTGATTAAAACTTTAGGAGTACCACTGGCCTCCTTTCACATTGAAAGCACTGCCAGTCTGTGCTGCCAGCTATCGGCCAAGCAGGAACTCTGGCCCTGTCCCACCCCCTCGCGGATGTGCCAGGGAAAGATCCCTGGATGCTGGCCCTCTCCCGCCCCCACCGCGTGGCTGTAAACCAGCGGTCACAGTTCTGTAAAGGAACTTGTTGCAAGCAGTCCCAATACTAACAGTCCCCTACCTAATTCAAAGCAGGTTGTCATGAGCGACATTACTCTCATGAGGATCCCGGACACCGAGATCCAACGGATGCTTCGAGAAAGCCTGCAGAGACCGGGGCCCTATGCCGCCATGATCTGCAAGGCACTGATTCCAGAGTACCTGCTTGTCTCCTGGCGCGGGAACGTCTCGTACTTCGGAGGACCAAGTAAAGCCGCTCTCCCCAGGAACCTGATGAACAGGCTATCCCATTACTTGCAGGAGAGCTTTGTGGAGATGTCCATGGAGGACTACTGCTCTATCCCCGGACATATAGACAGGATTTTCATATAGCTGCAGTAGCAGGGACTAAAGAGTGGAGCAGCTTGGGCAGCACAATCATGCACAACCGGACACTGTTTGATTTTTTTTAAATAGTTGTTACTGATTACTTAAGCGCCCAGGGGGAAGAAATCATGAATCACAGATTGTTCTTAGTCTTAATATTCAAGTTTTGTAAAAAATAAAGGTTTATATGTTTAAAGCACTTACCGCTTGATCCTTCCCCTGAATCTGTGTCCGGGTTAAATGCTGGGGAGGGTTGGTAGGGCATCTCTGTAAGGGTGATGAAGAGCTCCTGGCTGTCGGGGAAATCAGCTTGGTAAGCGCTGTTGACTGCCTCGTCCTCCTCATCTCCTTCCTCATCTTCCCCGTCCGCTAACATGTCCGAGGAACCGGCCGTGGACAATATCCCATCCTCAGAGTCCACGGTCAGTGGTGGGGTAGTGGTGGCGGCCGCACCAAGGATGGAATGCAGTGCCTCGTAGAAACGGGATGTGTGGGGCTGGGATCCGGAGCGTCCGTTTGCCTGTTTGGTCTTCTGGTAGCCTTGTCTCAGCTCCTTGATTTTCACGCGGCACTGCGTTGCATCCCGGCTGTATCCTCTCTCTGCCATGGCTTTAGAGATCTTCTCATAGATCTTTGCGTTCCGTCTTTTGGAGCGCAGCTCGGAAAGCACGGACTCATCGCCCCACACAGCGATGAGATCCAAGACTTCCCGATCAGTCCATGCTGGGGCCCTCTTTCTATTCTGGGATTGCACGGCCATCTCAGCTGGAGAGCTCTGCATCGTTGCCAGTGCTGCTGAGCTCGCCACGCTGTCCAAACAGGAAATGAGATTCAAACTGCCCAGACAGGAAAAGGAATTCAAATTTTCCCGGGGCTTTTCCTGTGTGGCTGGTCAGAGCATCCGAGCTCGGACTGGCCATGTCGAATTTAGCGCTACTCCCCTCGTTGGGGAGGAGTACAGAAGTCGAATTTAAGAGCCCTCTATGTCGAACTAAATAGCCTCGTGGTGTGGACGGGTGCAGGGTTAATTCGATTTAACTGTGCTAAATTCGACATAAACGCCTAGTGTAGACCAGGCCGAAGTGATTTTAAGATAATAAGCTGATATTACATCAACCCCAAAACACATTGCTAGACAACTGGAGCATGTTAAAAGGAATGCTAGGACACAGGATGAGACAATTCAATATATTCAATCAACTGCATTTATTCACATTAGGACTGCCCAGCAGCTCAGGACCATTTGAAATAAAGAGGCCTGAAAATGGAGTAAGAGCCCCCCTCCCCTGGAAAGGGTTCAGAAAAGGCTACAAGAATGATTCAGAGCCTGGAAAACATGACTTACACTGAAATACTTAAGAAGCTCTATTTATCTCAAGAATCTATTTATTTTAACAAAGAGAAGGTTAAGAGATGATTTGATCATAGTCTAGAAATACCTACATGAGGAAGAGATTTATGATCGTATAGGGCTCATAAAGAGATCCAATGGCTGGAAGCCAAAGTTAGCCAAACTCATACTAGAAATTAGTTGCAAATTTTAATAGGCAAGTAGCCTTTGGAACAACATGCCTAGGGATGCAGTGGATTCTCCATCATGTGAAGTCTAACTCAGGAGTAGATATTTTTCTAAAAATATGCACTATAGGTCAAACAGAAGTTGTGGGCTTGTGCAGAAATTACTGGGTGAGGTGTTTCGGCCTGCGTTACAAATCAGACTTTGGCTACATCTACACTGCACACCAGCATCGGTGGCACAAAGGGTAGCTATATGCTGCAGTGAAAAGCAAGCTATACCCACATTGCAGTGTGCAGCTACATATGTCAGTGAAAGGTTATAGCAGGGAGAAGGAAGCAGGGAGCTGCTAGAGCCTTCCCCTGCTTCCACCCCCCCCAAAAGAACCTCACCCCGCTGCCAGCCTTTCTCCATGGCAGGGGAAGTCTCCAGCAGCACGACACTACTCTGCTGTGAGTAAACTGTGGGTCAGGATGACAAAGTGGTTCGCGACCCCGTTTTAATGGGATCGCCTGAGCTGGCATTAGACTTGCTGGGGCTTGGGGCTGAAGTAAAAGTCCAAGCCCATACAGACAATGACTTGTTTATACTGCTCTATATACTATACACTGAAATGTACTATACACTGAAATGTAAGTACAATATTTATATTCCAGTTGATTTATTTTATAGTTGTATGGTAAAAATGAGAAAGTAAGCAATTTTTCAATAATAGGGTGCTGTGACACTTCTGTATTTTTATGTCTGATTTTGTAAGCAAGTAGTTTAAGTAAGGTGAAACTTGGGGGTACGCAAGACAAATCAGACTCCTGAAAGAGGTACAGTAGTCTGGAAAGGTTGAGAGCCACTGGCCTAAGCAATGTCTCACTATCTACACTGCTATTTATAACTATGCTAGGGGGACCAGCCGTGTATGTATGCTACACATCACCATAAGAAGTGGGCTGTATAGAAGTACACTTTATGATCATAGTGGCCCCCTTCTGGCCTTAAAATCTATCAATTTAGTGCCAGGATACTAACTATAAAATTGAATAAGAGGGGAGAAATGACCAATGTTCTACTGTGGTTAGTTATTGCCATTTTTATTTTTAAAACTACCATTTACACTATGCCATAAGATTGGTGATATTTAGGGGAGAGGAACACAAAATTCTAATACCATTTACAGTGACTAAGTGTCCTAATATTCTGAATTTCATTCAATCAAAAGTTGTAAACCGTTCTAGGGATGGTGAAATGTAGGCCAGGGTTTTAAAAAAATGGCACTACTACAAAACTATGAGAATTTTTAGAAACTATGACTGAAATGTAATATTCCATAGTCAAAGACAGGGGAAAGAGGCAGTGAAACTTAAAATTTACCTTAATTAAACTGTTAGAGTCCTTCATATGGAGCAAGGGCTTTATCGCTTTGAATTCATATATTGAATACTATCTATACATCTCTGCTAGTGTACATGTGTACTCTTTCTATATACACTTATACACAGCCCTAATTACATGATCAACACCACAGTAAACTATAAAGGCTTAGAAAAATGGCAATATATTTTCTGTGCCAGAGAGTCAGACAACTCTTGCCAACAAATTAAACTGATCCGCTGAGAAATTATACCTATTTTCAATGCACTAGCACAGAATACCTACCATCATTCAAGATCATGATAAAAATATTCCTTCATATCGAAGTGACATGATACATTTATCTTTTCCAGTAAAAGACCTGGGAGCATAAAGATCACAGAGAGACCACCAGGATTATTTTTTGTTAATTTGAGAACTATATTTTCAGCATAACTGGGTATAAAAATATTTGTGGAGAAACCAAGTGTGACATTGCACTCTATAAGATTTTATGAAAGTATGCTGATGAGTGTGAATATAATGCAACTAAAATATGCTTCATGCAAAAGGTCTCTTGTAAAGTATCATTACAAAGCTTATAATCTACTGCGTGTGGTCATCCTATTTGTATAAATGTATCATTCTTGTATCTGAAACTAGAAATATATAATATAACTTTGAGGGCCTATTGTAATTATGCAAAGTGTGGGCCATTAATAGTGGTTTGGAATCTTGATGGCTCCCATTAACCAGGACAATTGTCTGTAGATGGTTCTATTTTACTTGTGAGTCTTCCTGCATGTGTGTGCTGGCAAGTGGGTAATGAAGTCTTACAGTGACATGTGATCATGTCACCTGAACTGGAATCCATCTTTAACCTGGTGCTTTTCCATTGAGAAGGGGGGGGGGGGGGACTCAGAGTGACAAAGGACTCCGGCCTTATGCAAAAGATATATAAGTGGGTGAAACAGAAAAAAGGAGGCAGCCATCATGAGAAATCCCCTAGCTACCACCTGAGCGGGAGCAAGGACTGTACCATGGGAAAGGATTGTGTCCAGTCTGTGAAAGAAACTTACTGAAACATCTGTGAGGGTGAGATTGTATCTGTATTCAGTTTTATTACTGTATTAGACTTAGATTTGCATGTTTTATTTTATTTTACTTGGTAATTCACTTTGTTCTGTCTGTTATTACTTGGAACCACTTAAATCCTACTTTCTGTATTTAATAAAATCACTTTTTACTTATTAATTAACCCAGAGTATGTATTAATACCTTAGGGGGGCAAACAGCTGTGCTTATCAGTGCTATAAAGGGCAAACAAGTTATGAGTTTACCCTGTATAAGCTTTATACAGGGTAAAATGGATTTATTTGGGGTTTGGACCCCATTGGGAGTTGGCCATCTGCGTGTTAAAGACAGGAACACTTCTGTAAGTTGCTTTCAGTTAAGTCTGCAGCTTTGGGGCACGTGGTTCAGACCTTGGGTCTGTGTTGGAGCAGATTGGCGCGTCTGGCTCAGCAAGACAGGGTGCTGGATTCCCAAGCTAGCAGGGAAAGCAGGGGCAAAAGTAGTCTTGGCACATCAGTTGGCAGTTCCCCAGGGGGTTTCTGTGATGCAACCTGTCACATCAAGGTCCTCAACAAAAAGTACTACATAATTCATCAGCATCATCATGTAGTCCTGATGATATTATGTATGGATTCTTGTTTTACTTGTTGGTCTTGATTTATATCTGTTGATCACTAGTTCAGTCTAACATTTACTTGTTCAAAGTACAAAACTAAACAAACAGATCAACTGGAGAAAAAGCAGACACTTTCAAAAGTGAAGTATAAATTTAACATAGTAAGTTATAAAGAGAAAACACCAACCAAGTAGTTGTACCAGATACAATACAAGCTGTAATCTACAGGTGGATGACAAGTGGAAGCCACAATATTTTTCTGAATAACTGTTTTAGGGTATGGGTTACACAGAGCAAGCGGAGAACATCAACTGCCCTGTTACCTTCCACTCCAGGTTTGGAGAAATGAAACCAAAGCGGTGATAAGACTGGATTAGTTTCACAGAGGTTTTTTGGAGCAGGGCAGGTGAGCGAGCAGTGACAAGATCGATAAACAGACACACACGGACATGTCTTAAAACAGCAGTCCCGACTGCGTCAGGGTGGGGGCATGGCCATAGCCAGCTGCTGGAACTCGGGGTGCTCCTGAACCCCCTAGCCTGAAGTAGTAGTAACAACCAAATACACGGTTTCCTCCTTCAGAACCCTACTATAAAATTGTTTCAGCACCATTGGGCATCTGCTGATACGGAGACCCGGAGGGAAGCGCAGACACTGGGCACCAGCTGGCCAGGGCAAGGCAAGCGCTCTCCCGCCAAGGAGCTGGAAGGGCGGCGGGCCGGGCACCCGCAGGGAGAGGATGGCGGGGCGAGCCCGGCTTCCCGCACCCTTAGGCTGGAGGCGACGAGTTACTGACCGCAGGCGGAAACGGCCCTTCTCCTTCGAGTCGCGTCCCCAGCACCAAACGATCGTGACGCTGTCCCGACCCAGGCCCCGCATGGAGGCGCGTCGGGCAGCAAGTCCCCGCCTGCGGCCGGAGAGGCCCCGGCCCTGAGACCGGCCAGAGACTCCCACCGCCCGACACTTTCCCGGGGTCACTTACTGAGACGGGCAGGGGGCTCCCCGCTGCTGCCGCCACCTCCAGCTAGTGCTGCCGCACATAGGGGAAGGGACAACCGCTCTCGGGGGCGTGAGGCGAGGAAGGGCTGAAGGTCGCTACCGGGGCGGTGTTGCCACCCGGCCAGCCCCTTCCGCCGCTCAGTTGATGAAGTGGACCAGGAAGAAGATTAGCTGCTACCATCAAAACTCACACGTGACTGGCGCCCCGCCTTTCTCTAGCAGTCTACTGTCCCACGTGACGCCAGCCCGCCAGCCAGCATTAACGGAAAGGGAGTGCGCGCGCATGCGCGACAGTCAGGCGCGCGGGAGGGCGGCTCGGGATAGCCAGCTCCGGAGCGACACCGCCGGCAGCAGCGGGAAGAACAACAACAGCTGGCGTCATGGGCGGGGTGGGGCAGGAGGCTCCTCCCCCCGCCTGCCTGGTGCCGGCGGCCACGGTAGGAGCTTGTGTTGGGTAGCAGACATGGCCGCGGTCCCTGCCGATGCTGCCGAAGGGCAGGAGCCTCTGCTCAGCTCAGAAGGGGATGACGAGAGCAGGTAGGCCGCCCGCACCTGTCTTTACAGGCTCCCGGGCCCGTCTGACCTTGCGGCCGCCGGCAGCTCGCTGTAAAGTGGGGACCCCGACCCGCCAGCATACTGGCGACAGTGATACTGCCCGGCGAGCCCGCACCGGGCACTGCCGCCGGCGCCCCAGCGTGAGGCTGGGCATGGCGCTGTGGAGCCCCTCGCCCGGGGCTCTGGTTCAGCCCGGTTGTGCCCAGCAAGCCCGGGTCGCTTAGTGGCAGCGGAAAGCCAGGCTCCAGCAGCCGCCCTGGGGCAGAGGCGCGGGGCGCGTGAGAGGCAGAGATTCCCCGAGTCGGCAGCTAGGGTAACTCGCTTAGTGGGCTCCACTGGGTAGGGCTTGAATAAGCCTATGGGCTCTGCTAGGCTCCTTCTTGACTGCGTCAAATAACCCAGTTGTGGTATATCCCCCAAATGCCACCCCTACTGGGATATCCCTCGTAGCAAATTGGATCTGTGCCGCTGGCTCATTTCTCCCAGGGAAGGTGAAGTGTAAATCGCTGTCTGTGCGCAGCATTTTGTATCACAGTCTCTGTATTAGTGGTAACTCAGCATACCTGAAGCAGTACCATTCATGTGTACAGATAAGTCCTTAGAAGATACCTATTAATCACTTCCGGAGGCAAGTGCTTATTTAAGCTTCAGCCTTTTGCTGTGAGGGTGGGGAAAGACGTGTGCTAGGTACTGCCCAGATACTGTGATCAGGGCTGGATTAATTTTTTGTGGGCCCAGTGCCAAACATATTTGTAGGCTCCCATCACTATGTGGTTGTGATGGGCCCCTTCCAAGTGTGGGTCGGATGTGACACCACCATTAAATGTGTTAATTTAATGTGTTAGTAAATGTGTTATTGCCGGGATGGGGATGAAAACATTTATTCAATAACAAAATAAGATATTTGAAGCCACACTGAGACCTCCACTGGGCTAACATCAGTGTACCCAGAATACCATTGAATTTGGTTTGTGTGGGAGGGGGTTGTTTGTTAGTTTTGTCTTTTTTCTTTAAACACTCAGCTCCTGCTTGGGGCCCTGAACACAAGTGCTAATTAGCAGAAATAGGAGCCATATTAAGCCTGGATGTAGCAGTCAATGGTGTCGCACCTGCATCTCCCCACCACTTCCTCCTCCACCCAAAGTTATGTTTCGTAAATACATTTTTTGAAAGCTGCATTTTCTACTTTGGTACAATAATGTTTACAAAACTTTGGGGCAGAGTGCGGGGAGGAAAATTGCTGGTGCCCATCTTTTGCAGGGAGAAAGGGCCACTGAGAGAAAACACACACTTTACCACAAAGGCTACCACAATCCAGCCTCAAACTCCTACCCCAATCTTCACACCTGGGCTCTCTCCACCGTCCCTCCTACTATTCCCATCCCACACTACTAACCCCCAACAAAGGCTCTCCTCAATCTCCCTGCTACTGCCCACACCCCCACACACACTTTCACCCCAGAGCTGTCACCTCACTCTCTTCTACTACCCCCACACACACTGAGCCAAACCCCACCTTCAACCCAGACTCTCCCCTCCCTCCATCTGCCCCCTGTCACACCAACCTCTACCTTAACACCCTGCTTCTCCTACATCCCCACACGGAGTCACAGCCAGCTCCCCCATCGCACCCTGACTTGCCCCACAACTGTCCCTTTCCCCCCCAAACTGGGCTGCGCCGCGCCCCATCCCTTCCCCAGAGTGCAGGGGGGCAGTTTCTGGGCATTCCCACTGGCAGGGGGTGCAGCAGCCAGCACTGACAAGCCCCACTGTCACCGCGCCCCCCCGCTCCCAGGGACCACAGACAACCAACCCCCACCCTGAAGTGCAGGGTCGAGACAGTGCCCAGGAGCCCCCGGGCATCACATTCGCTAGGAGGCTGCCCCCAGCTCCCCACTGCCCCAGGAGAGTCGGGGAGATTCAGGGGTGGGGGGAGCCAGGAGCTCCAAGGGGGAGGGGAGTACAGCGGGATTAGCGCCAGGAACCCTCTCCCTGCACCAGACCATTTCCTTTCTTGGGGTTTCTTTTTGGTCTGCTCCGACCACTTCAGCTGGGGTGGCTGGTAGCATGGTGCGGGGCATACTGGGACTAGTAGTGCAGCTGGCAGCGCAGGTCTCAGGGCCCCAGCCGAACACAGCGGTGTGCAAACTACAACTCCCAGCACACCCTGCATCACCAATCCCTTTTGCACCTGCTCACTGCGCTCCCCAGGCTGCTAAGTGTTTCAGCTGGTGCTGGGAAGTTGCTGACTCTTCACATTGCTGGGCTGTGGCCCAGGCTGGATTAACCCTTTGTGGGCCCCTTCCAAGTGTGGGCCTGGTGCCATCGGAGCCATTGTAAACCCGATACTGACTGTGATATAAAGTGCAGCGCATAGACAGCGATTTACGCTTCGCCTTCCCTGGAAGAAAAGAGCCAGCCACACAGATCCAATTTGCTGCGACCGATATCCCAGTAGGGGTAGCATTTGGGGGATATACCACAACTGGGTTATTTGATCCAGTCAGGGAGGAGCCAAGGTCAAGGAGCTTTCAGAGACCAAAGGCCTATTCAAGCACCACCAAAGTGGAGCCCACTGGTAAACCTCCCAGAGCCTGCCCAGCTGTATTTTCAACATCTGTATGGTGGATGGTGGTGTCTCATTTTGGTTACTTGCATGAGCAGAGACTGGAGAATGCCCCCATCACTTTTTTTTCCTTCCTCTTTTGCCTCCAGCTCACCATGTTGGTGATGAGTGAAAGTTGCACTCACCTAGTGTCTGCTGTAAAATGGTTTGGTCTCAGTGAAGATGCCAAAGAATACTGTGCACATCTTTAAAAATCTGTCATAGCTGTTGGCATGGTTATAGGGCAAGCTGCACTCTAGACCCCTTTCAGTCTTTTAGGTCTGTCCTCCTCAATAGAGCCCTGCAAACCAACCTAAATTTGATGGGACCCGACTACAAGTGTGGGGTCCAGGTAAGGTCAACTGCAACAACCAGACCCATTCAGGGTCAGTTTGGCGTGCCTCCTCCTGCCTATGGGATCTCCACAGCCACAGTTGCATGCACTGCTCTGACTGCTACTGCCACCTCACTGTGCAGTGTGTGCAGCAGAGTGAGTGTGCCAAGGAGTCACAGCGTTTCTCATCCCACAGCACATACAGCAAGCAAGATACAGTAGGAGCAGGGGGCACAGCCTCTGGCACACACAACCACCACCACACTGACCCCATGGGCAGGAGGAGGTGATGGTGGTGCTGACTCAAGTTTGGTGGGGAAAGGGTTGGGCTGTGTGGGCTTGGGTCTGAGTAGGGCCTAAAATTTAGGCTTCCTGCCTGTTTCTCAAAGGTGGAACGCGTGGTCCAACCACTCTGCGACTGGCAGTTTGGGTGGTAGCCCACTTGTTTCCCAACTGCATTAACATGAGAGGCACAGATGGGTTTGGCACCTGTAAGCCCTTTTTCCCCGGGAGCCTGTGGCAGCTGCTGATTAAAGTGATTCAAAATAGCTTCTTCAAAACAAAGCATTGTTTTATTCATTCAAAGGTAGGTAGCATGCAGAGCAAAGGGTAAAAACAATAGAGGCCTGTGTGCATACTTCCCCTATCTAAACCTTAATGTTTCCTTGCAAGCTTTGGAGTGTTCCATTCAGCCCAGTTACCTCCATCTCTAGGTTGGGAGGAGCAGATGACTTTGATGCATTCTTTCTCTACTTTTATGTGTTTTTGTCAGCATCTGGGCAGCTGCTGAGAACCACCTCAATCACTCTTCTTCCCTAGGCCAACATCTGTAAGGTTTTAGTGTCCCCTTTAAGTCTAGGCTCAGGCCTCAGAAAAGTAAATCTTGCTAGTGTCAATGAAGCCAGGTATGGGCATTGCTAATTAAAAGCGTCCGCTATTGTTCCATTAAGGATTAGTTCTATCACAGTTTCGTTTCCTCTTTGCTTTCTCCTCACCAGCCTCCTTTGATTTAACTCTACAGTCAGGCAGGATATCAAACAAGGAAACTGAGATATTTAGAAAAAATAATACACATAATTCCCTCATTCTCTGTGGTTGTCCATCTAGGTATTTTATACAGCGCTTTATCACAGTATCTGGGTGGTACCTGGCACGTGTCTTTCCCCACCCTCACAGCAAAAGGCTGAAGCTTAAATAAGCACTTGTCTTCGGAAGTGATTAATAGTTATCTTCTAAGGACTTATCTGTACACATGAATGGTACTGCAAAAACAAACACCCCCCCAACCCCCCACAAAAGAGAAGGGAAAAAAACCCTCACCAAGTGAAAGCTATACTAATACAAAAACTATGTTGACCAGGTCAAAGTACCTATAACAGAGATGGTCCCTCACAAACAGAATTAATCAGAAGAATCCTGTGAAGAAATTGGAATTGTTACTGCCTCTGAAACATAAACAGATCCTCAAGCGATACTATCAGCATACATCGTATAAAAATAATCCTTGCTCATGTAACTATAACAGTACTTTAGATCTTTTATCTTGGAATGATAAAAAAAATTAACTTTTCACCAGTTATGTTGTTTATTTACATTTCACAAAGCCTGGAAATAACGAAAATAGGCTTGTCAGGTTCGCTTTTGATTGTAGTCATTTTCAGTTGTTAGGGTTTCATTTTATTTTTCTTTTAAATTCATAACACTGAAAGGGAATGTTTAGCGGTCATGATTTAGGCGCCAGTCCTATAATCTGTTGCAAATAAACCCTTATGCCTATGTGGAGACAAAGGAGTTTGCCTACACGAATGGCTTGCGGGATTCAGAGGCTAGGCATAAGCAAACATAAATCAGTCTCACTGATTCCAGTTTAGCATGTTGTATGAAGGTTGAATTTACTTGTAAAAGAAAAATACAGCATGGGCAAAAGTGCAGTTTTCCAATAGATTTGTCCTTTTGCTATTTTAGGGCCCTGTGGTGCATGAGTGAAAGGCATATCACATTCTGATTTTTCTCTTCAGTGCTACCACAGTTTAATAGGGAAGTGGGAGCCAAAAAGCAAGTATGTGCTATGAGATAGGTGATGCGTCTTTCACTTCAGCAAGACATACCACAAAATGCTGCAACCAAGAGAGAAAAATATTGGAGGACATATTTATTAGGTATATAATATTGCTGAGCTATATGTGACTTTGTTATTCTAACAATCATTAATAAAACGTGATACAATAGGGTAAACATTTCTTTTTAGAAAAGAAAAGCCATTTAGTGCACGCTGCTGTTTCATCAAAAGATGAGCTTTATGTCAGAAACAAATCAATCTCATTTACAATGTGTGTTTTAATATTCTTCAATGAATGGTTAGGAACAGTGTAAGCTACAAAATATATATACTATTTGTAAAATTTGAGGTAACCTATGAAAAATGCTTTTGATGTCCTTTAGGCTGAGAAATTCTTCATTAAGAGCTAAACAACAAAATGAGATTATTTCTTCTTTTTTTGTTATTGTTGTTCAAGATATGGGGATGTTGTGGAAACGCAACAGCATTATAGGAGTAGGTGGAGGTCCATTCGTATTATGTACCTTACAATGTTTCTCAGCAGTGTAGGTAAGTAATCTTGATATTCATCCAGCAGAATTTCAACACTATTTGTACAATGGATATATTATTTTGATTTGAGAATTCTAAGAAGTCTATATATTAAAACTATTTCTGCTCCCTTACTAGTTATTTTTTTTTATATAGCATAAAAATGCAATGACTATTTGTGAATAGAGAAAATAAGGTTGATGAATTAAAAGGAAGGGTCAATAGCAACCATTAGTATTAAAGAATGAGGATTTCTCTGCGATGCTACATATACTTGCAGATGTTTTTCCTCCTGGGGCATCACAGTACTTTTTGTTTCCCCAATATATCAAAATTACCTTTAACTGCAGAACAGTTTTCTCTTTGACCCCCAGAGCCAAACTCATTAAAGTGTGAATTCAGTTGATTTCTGGTATCTGCTTATTTTTGACTTTTGTGTTGGTTAGTGTGATATTAGGATGGTACTTAGATTGATGAAGGATTGAAGAAAGTATTAAATCTAAATGTAAAATTATTTTTTGATACCAAGAAAATCTGTTTCTTTGAGAGCTCTATTCCCTGATATGGATTGAGGAAAACACCTATATATAGACTTCAGTGGGACCATGATCACACTCTAGGTGTTCAGTGCATTAAACTTTTTTACACATCTACGTAGTGTGGTGCCCTTATTTTAAATAAGAGTTCTTCTAACTGAAAAGCAATTACTGTTCTTTAATCCAGCATGGCAACCATTGTACTTTTGGTTGCCATGTGGAGCTTCAGTTTGAGAATACAGTATTTTTAAAAAGCAGAAGAATCAGCCCCATAATATCCATTTTACAGTACTTGATTAATGATTACATGTAGCAATGTAAAGTAACTCCAATTCTGTTTTCTTGTTTTTATTTTTTTAATACATCACAGGTTTTTCAATTGTAATTATGTCAGTATGGCCATATCTGCAAAAGGTTTGTAAATTTTAATGATGATGATTAATGATGATTTTATTTTCTGCTTTATTAGAACGTAAAATCACTGTTAGAGCTTTATTGTGGTATATAGGGACTTTACAGTTTAAGGCCCAATCCTTCAACAAGCTCTATACAGGAATAGATCTCGTTGGTGGACCAGGGACTTATTTATCTAAACTCCCCTAATAGTTTAAACTATTACATTTTCAGTAATTAGTTTTCTGTTTCACACTTTAATCACACTTTAACGTAGGAATACCGTATTGCTATTTTTAATGATTGATCCTTATTTCCACGGTAGTAATTTCCACTACCATGTAGCATGTTGATTTTTTTGTACTTTTAATTAAATTTGCAGTACTGTATTTATTTAGAAAAGACTGCCAAAGCAATATGTAGATGTAAACATGAATATCTTGCAGTTTTAAACAGTATTTGAATAAAATCAGGATATTTGGGGATAGGTATTTTTCGTTAACTTTATTGAAGTAGGTTCCATTCAGATCCCATTGTGCTAAGCACTATACAGACACAGAGAGACATGAGGTCTGCTTATAGAGTGTACAGTAGAAAACATTACACTTTATAAGAAATTCTAACAACAAAACCAAAACAGTTGTACTAAGTCAATAAGTGGAAGTGTATGACTAGACTGAAAATTCCCTCTCCTAGCCTCTGAGAATTTTTAACACTCCACATAAAATCTGTCCTTTAATTTACCAATTAATAATGGTTCATGTTGTCAATCCTTAAACATTAGGTTTCCCAATCTTACTTCGCTTCAAGTTGTATTGTAAATTGGTAGAAAACTGTAGATATTTTAGATAATTTGTTTTCCCCAAAAGGACTTTTAACAAAGCTGTAAACATACTACATGAATCCTATTTATTTGTATGTTGGACAAGTTGTCCAGACTTAAAAAATTTACATTTCTACAGAACTTTGAAGATAAAAATCCCTATGTGTCAAGGACTATTATACTACAATCTTTTTTTTGCATTGATGAGGGAGAGCCTCATCCTCGCTCCAGTCTCTTTACATCATGTAAAAGGGCTGGAGTGGTGTAAAGGGACCCATAAAAGCCTGATTTCGGCCATCGTAGAAGTCCCCTGGTGCAGGAACTGTGGGACAACTGCCTTCCAAAGACACCCCCCACCCAATAATCTCCAGCAGAGAGGGCATGCTATGGGTGGGAGGATCATGATGGCAGTGTGGGGAGACTGCTGTGACAGGCCCTCAGTGAAAGTTATGCAGGGGGTCTCTCTAGCCTCTGGAGCATTTCAGGTTCAGGAAGGTGCAAAGATGGCTTAAAGCTGCATTAGTGCCCTCTGACCCTCCGCTGTAAGCTCTGCACTTTAGAGGTATAACACAGAATCTTACATGTTGCAGGGTACTGATTCCAAAATTGTTTTTGTTGATATGATGAAGAGCACACTGTAATTTTTAAAATCACTTTACTTGTTTCTGCAGATTGATCTGACAGCAGATGCAAGTTTCTTGGGATGGATTATTTCTTCATACAGTCTTGGACAAATGATAGCCTCACCTCTGTTTGGTTTATGGTCCAATTACAGGCCAAGAAGAGAACCACTTGTTGTTTCAATTGCCATTTCTGTGGCTGCTAACTGCCTTTACGCCTATGTCCATTTGCCTGCTTCACACAACAAATACTATATGCTGGTTGCTCGTGCCCTTGTGGGGTTTGGAGCAGGTAATTGCAGCAGAATTTAAACTGCTGAAGATTAATGAATTTATTTTGTGTCTTACTTAAGAGAGGACAAACTTTATGGTTATGTTAAGCAAAATAATTTATTAGGCAAATAATATCTTCCCAAATGATTAACACAAGTAGTTAGCTAACACTGTGTACAGACCTGCAAAATTATATACTTTCTTGTGTGCATATAATAGGGAAACATGTACCATTAGCAAACTGCTTGTTTGGTGTATAAGAGAGGGGGGGGAAATTGAACTAACTGTGACTGGAGATTTAAATGTATCATTTTGATCTTTTTTTAGGAAATGTAGCAGTAGTTCGATCATACATTGCTGGTGCCACTTCTCTTACAGAAAGAACTAGTGCCATGGCCAACACCAGTGCTTGTCAAGCAACAGGATTCATACTAGGACCAGGTACAACATCTCTTATTTCCTCATCCCTCCAAAACAAATCACACTCCTTTTGTTATTTAGGAGAAAATCAGACATTAAGTTTGGGGCTGGGAATCTCCTTAGCAGCAGTGTGCACAAAAATGAGCATGTTTTGTCATAATATTAAACTGAATACGTTAACATACTGCTGTGGTTTATTCATTATGCAGATATTACCTCCAAAAAAGTCTAATTGTTTGAGTACAGTTCTGTTCACTGTAATTTTGGTGGCAATTTACCAGGTGTAACTGGATTAACAAAGTAGGTTTGGACTGTTACTTCCATTGCTAATTAGTTGATGGTGTACAGAAAATGAAACAAACAAACAAAAAAAAGGCATCTCCACAATGCTTCAGCAGCTACTGGCCCATAAAGACGCTGCAAACTAGCTGTACCTTATTTAGGGTGATGAAAGTTTGGCATTGAGTGCCTGTGCAAGCCTGACCTCATTCCATAGGTAGCTAAAGACTCCACCTTGCCCAGTTACCATAGGAAATTATGGCTGTTGAGTATGTTTAGTATATCTCCTTATATCTCAGGGGGTGAGAGTTTTCTGTGGGGGGTTGGCTGTCAATCAACCCTGGAAGTAGCATTAAAGAGGCTACACAACCAGAGAGGCAGTCTCCCTAAATGACTGGCATACAGGGTGCATTCTTCCTTCCCATTCTCCATTTTGATAGACACTCAGCCAAGTTCCTGATGATCATAGGCTAGGCAGGGGAGGAGCTTTTACATATATTCACACACTCTTGCTCCCACTCATCACCTGTTTAGTGTTTAATTTTTTTGGGGTCTGTTTCCCTTCTGTTGGGCCTAGCAGAAGGGATACCCCCATCCCATGCTAGGACATTCCTATAGATGGGTAGATGGAGTTAGCACATCCAGTTCAACTATAGAGAATCACAAGTAGATGGTAGGTGTGGAGCTAGATAATTTTCCTTTCTTGGCCTTGTGCAGTTGACTGACTTGTTCTTAGTGTCACACTGCTGTTTGTTGAGTATATTCATATGGCTTTCTGGGGATTGCATGTTCTACAAGCTGCATGTATTTCCAGATAGTTAGGATCCCATTGGTATCCATCAGATGACTGTGCACTGGATTCCCCAAAGATAATGCATTAATAATTTTAATGTTTGAATTTCCTGAGGTAATTTTTTTATCTTAAGTTTTTCAGACTTGCTTCTCTCTGATTGGAGAAAAAGGAGTGACATGGGAAATCATTGATCTCCAGGTGAACATGTTCACAGCACCAGTTCTACTGGGAGCTCTCCTAGGAGTTATTAATATAATTCTAATCTTTGCTATATTCAGGTAATTAAATAGAAACTAAAACATTTTCTTGTTTGAATATTGTGGATAGTTTGTTATGGATACTTCCACTTCTGTTGAAAATTATCTTTGGCTACTTATCAAAATAAAATTCACTGAAATTTATAAGAGTAAAGGATAGAATTTTCGAAAGAACATAGCAATAATATGATCACTGTTTTAAAGAACTAGAATAATAATATTTACATCTTGAGCACTTACATTAAAAATATAAAGCCTTGTATTATTCAAAGTGGCTAGCTTCTGTGACTCATGCATCCTCACTTTTTAGTAAACAAAGCTTAGTGATGTATGGCTGAGATACAAACCAATAAAAGCAAAATGTTATGGACGCTAGTGTCAGTAATTCAGCCCTGATATACCTAGTATATAGAATTTGAAACGCATATAGGGCTCTGCCCAGTTCATATTAACCTCCATAGCTGCCGACCTGCAAAGACTTTGCTATCTTTCTGTCTGTCTCCTAGATTATAAACTCTTTGGGGCAGGGTCTATCTTTATTTTTATGTATTGCATGGTGCTCTGCACACTTTGACAATGAACGAATAATTGAGACGTGTATTTGTCATGTTTCCAGCAAAACTTACCCCCTTTCCAGAGATGGAGTTGAAGTCCATCCAGTCTCATTGCCCTGTATAGCAATTTGGCTCGTGACGCTTCTGAAGTAGGCGGAGTTCTTCACTAGGGCCCCAATTCAGGAAAATCCCTAGTCCCATGCTGTAACTGCTTTTTGGAATCTTTGCTTAGCTTTTACTCGGGGAATAAATGTAAAAGGGCCATGTGACCTAAAGCATATCTTTGTGGCTATCATTTCTGGAAAAAAGCCCAGCAAGAGACATGAAGAGATTCCATGGGCCCCAAAGATTACTTATCCCCTCATTCTGAAGATACAGCTGATCGAGAGGGAGGCCTCCTGTAGTTTTCTGTTCAGGTGGTCTGTACCACCTGAATATTTGAGATTAGGGTACATTCAGCAGAGTAGCAACTCCAATGGAATCAGAAGGTTCCCTGCTCCCTTCTTCTTCCAGATATGTATGGATAGTTGGTCCTCACCACATGTTGTTGTGCTGGAGAGTTATTCCAGGCTTAGTGCTATAAGACTTTTCAGTAGCTTGGGTAGCCACAGCAGAGGGAGAGGATTGGACTCAGCATACGGAGTTATTGATATGCGGCATGCAGGAAACTCATTTACATTCCTATGTGTCTATACCTCCCTGCTGCAGAGCTCACTTTATTTTGTATGTTACCATTTTGGTGCATATGTGCTAACTTGAATAGGTTATCCCATTTCACAGCCAATATATGTGAATTTGTAGAGCCATTCCCATCATAGAAAGCCACACAGAATTTTAGCTGAACAGAACCAGTATCTGAAATTACTGTATTGTGCACCCCTGAGAAAGGATCCTATGTTCTACAGTACCAAGGCACAGCAATGCAGACTCAAATATGTTGGGCCAGTCTCAGGCCCTGATTCATGAAAGCAGTTAAAGCACACACTTAAAAAAATTTAATGAATTGGGATGCTTTCCTGAATTGGGGCCTTAAATCCAAATTTTGCTAGGTTTTTTTTTTTTTTTTTTTTTAATTTGGTGGCTTTTATACTTTCAGATTCTGTTTTTAAATACATCTTGAATAGATGGGACAAAAAAATGAGTGCCACATTAACTTCATAGAGGATCATCTATAAATGGGCTTAGGTGGTATCCAGACTGGTATTGATTACAGTGAAATCTTAAGGTATGCACATAGTGTTTAAAAGTGTGAAGACTGGTTAAGATACAAGATGGTACCAATTATTTATTATTAGAAATGTAACTGGCTTGGTACAAAAGAAATGAATTGGGTAAACTGTGCTAATGAGAACAATTTTCAATCTTTAGAGAACATCAAGTGGATGACATGGGAAGACTGTGCAAAAGCATCAATTTTGAAGCAGAAGGTAATATTTTTCTTTGAAAACTGACACATTCTGTGATACTTTAATTTACTATCATATTGTATATAAAGTGGTTTTTTTTATCAGTCAACCCTTAATTTACAAATATTACAGAGGGTGGTGGATTGAACAACTCAGAATTAGTAATGGGATATAGAACTGTCTGTCTCCAGATTGATTGAAATCTGGCCCAAGTTGGTAATGAAACAGTTATTACCATCGAGACGTTTTGGTGATAGTATATGTGGGATGAGCTAATGATCACTACAGTTCCTTCTAAATTTGTCACCTTCTGACAATCTCAACGGAGACCAATGATTAAATTGACATGGAGATTGAACTGCTTGTTCCAACTGATCACATAATGATACTCTTATCAGCTATAACCAGCCACCATTTGTATACATAATTTTGTGTGATATTGTGCAGTTTTACTGTGTATGATCCGTAATTTACAGAGTCCTATTAAAATCTATGTTACACAAGTCGAGGTTTAAATTAGAGGTAATATATATATGTTACATTGGTAACCAATTCACAAACAGTTCTTGCTGCACAAGTGCCGCTCCTACCTACCCTACAATATGTACCATACAGCATTTGTGTACCCTGTTATGCAAAGTTAAATTTTTTACAATGGTGTGCACATCCCATTCACTTGGATAGGGTTTATACTATCTTAGGAAAAATTACAGCTAATCATAAACCCCCTTTTAAAAGGAAACATTATATTGGTAATCTAACTATTTCAGTGCCATATACACCTCTACCCCGATATAACGCTGTCCTCGGGAGCCAAAAAATCTTACCGCATTATAGGTGAAACCGCGTTATATTGAACTTGCTTTGATCCGCCGGAGCGCGCAGCCCCGCCCCCCCCCGGAGCGCTGCTTTACCGTGTTATATCCAAAATTTGTGTTATATTGGGTCACGTTATATCGGGGTAGAGGTGTATTATCGTTTTCTATATTAAGTTATAACAGATCATTGCAAACTATCTGAAAATCAGTTTTTATCAAATTTAAACAAAAATCATTGAAATTTACCATTTCTGCCTTGTTGAAAATTTATTGTGGAGGATGTTGCTGGGGCCCTTTGTTGCTTGGGAATTCATCTGTGGGATATAGAGCTATGGAGAAGCTGATTAAGAAACAGATTCTCTATTTAGTGTGATCTTCAATATTTTCCAGGATTACTTAATGTTTGTTCCTCACAAATAAGGAGAAATCAACAGTAATTTACATATTTTCTAGGAAATGGTGAATACTCTTTCCACCATCATTCAAATCATGCTCACTCTTAGCCAGAGCCAATTTTTTTAATGTAAGTCAAGGGGAATTGAAATGTAAATCCTTCTTTTTTTAAAAAAAATAAAATAAATTAATTTACTCCCAAAAAATGTCTATACCCAAACCCAGAAAGATTCATGTCATGGGGTGTGGCTCCTCTCCCGCCTTCTTCCTGCAGAAACTGCACAGTCTCCCATGGTTGTGTCATCACAGTGTCCTTTTATTTTGAGTTCCCTCCATCCTTTTCACAAGAGTCCCTGTGCAACAATGTATTTACAATGTTAACCTAGCTTTTGGCCCTCTCACCAGCGCCTGAGGGGAATGGAGGTCTCCCACCTCTGTGTGGCTAGGCTCAGCTAGCCCTGTTCCTCCCTCTCCTCTCTTGGCATTTCCTTCCTGTCTCTTTATCAGCCTTGGGCTGATGGGGTAATTGGCTCCTTATACCATCCAACCAGCCAGCCTGATTGACTAATTATCCCCATCAGCTTCCTCAAGAGGAACTAAGTAATAACTGAATGATCAGAGTGCAGGCTCTCCTGTTTGCATCCTGCATTCTGTCACAATTGTACATTATGCATGATATTATTAATACCTGTATCCGCAGAGTAACATTAGAGCTCATTAATTGAATTGTAAAACTTCTTAATTTTGCAATTTAGTTCATTCTTATGTTTCTTTACAGAAAGTGATTATGTGGATCAGGATGCCCAAGGGAACATTGACCAGGTTGCTGTTGTAGCAACCAACATTCTTTTTTTTGTCATCTTGTTTGTTTTTGCTGTCTTTGAAACGTAAGTCTACCAGTTTTCTCCTGTTACTCATTAATTAATGTTTGTAAAGTTCTTTGAAGACATAAAGTGCTCATAGGCTTTTCTGTTACACTCATTACCATAACTGAATGTTTCGCAAATATAAGTAAGCATTATCCCACCTCATCAAAAACAAGCCATAATTAAAATTGAGTTGTATGATATTTTCCATTTAGTGTGGCACATCAGTTTAACACAGAGTATCACTGTGTAGTACTTTTATATAAGGAACAGTTATATTTAAACTTTTGAATGAAATGTAAACCCAAATTGCTGAACATTTGTGGCTATTGAAGATTTCATTGTGCTCCTCACACGAGTTGAGATGTAAACCCCAATGTCACATCAGATTTCAATAGAGGTAATTTAATTCTATCTACCAAATCTCTGCAAGGGAAATAATATTTTCAGTTGGATACATTGTCCTTTACCTCCTGTCCTAAAAATTGTGTAGCCCTATAATGCATTTGTAAATGGCTAGGGCATTCCACTTCAGACTTGTTTCAATAGTGGTTGAAGCGATTCTTATATATAGGTGCAGTTTGCAAAGTACTTTGGTATCCTTTAGGATTAAAGTATCTAGCTATGTTGAGATGTGACTGCAGTGTAAAGGACAAGTCAGTGCTTAACAATAATAATAGGGGGATTTCATAGATGAATGAGAGAAAATGTAATGTACATCTGTTTAGGGTGACTCTTGTACATTAAAATGGGTAAACTGACATAATTTTGAAAGGATAAGCTTGTGTGCAGAATTTTGAGCTATAATATAACATATTTGAAGTTTCTGTTCCCTACTGAGTATGTCTTATAAAAATGTATTTGATATTTACAAAACATCTCTGTTCTGACTTCAGTTTGACAAAGTGTAGCAGTTTTTCCTGTATACAATGGTAAATTACATCGGAGTGATTTTTTTTTTGATTTTTTTTTTTTTTAATGAACATATGTGGCTGCATGCAATAGAACTCTGATGGATCTTAAGTTTGCTTTTTTCACTGGCAAAGGCTGGGAGTGCTATATGGAAACAGAATTGCAAAGCATAATTTTGATGGCAATAGTGTCCAGCCTTTCTTGTTAGATTGAAGATCATTTGGTGGAATAGAGGGAAGGGAAGGAGAAGAAATGAATGGAGGGATTTTAGTAAGTGAACATTTGTTTTACCCCAGTGGCAAAGGGACTGGTGACTACAACATAATGGCCAAATTTTCTTTGCTTTGTGAAAGGAAACAAATGCACATATCCCATTAACAGTAACTACAGCTGTATAGCTAAACCTTGAACACCATAAATAAGTTACTATTCAGCCTTATATATTTATCTTTTACATGCAAAGGACCAGATTTTTCCTTTCCATTGTATTAGTTGTACACCACCATGAATCCATTGAAATAATTCATGTTACATCAGTGTAGAATTGGTATAATGGAATGGAAAGTCAAGCCCAGAGGATTTGTTGTAAGTGATGCATCACAAAATGATGTTATAAACAGCGTACATGTTCTTGTCTGTTAGTCAGGAGGGAAGGCTTCTGTATGACCATATCTGATACTATAGAGAATAAATATATGGATGATGCTGTTCTGGGATAACCTTTGTACAGGTTTTATTAATGTCTCTTATTTTTTACTGCCTAGCATAGCTACTCCATTGACAATGGATATGTATTCCTGGACCAGGAAAGAAGCAGTTTTTTATAATGGAATAATCCTTGGTGCAATTGGCATTGAATCAGTCATTGTCTTCATGGTGGTTAAAGTAGTTGCTAAGAAGTAAGTCACTCATCAGGTTTTTGCTCTTGTTTATCTTAATGTAAACAGACAGGAAAATGTTTATCTTCACGAAAGTCTGGGGAACTTTAGGTCAGGTCTTCATTAGCTGAATCAAATTCTGCTCATCTTATTTTAGCAAATGATAGAAATGTAGGGGCTACAAGGAGACCTCTAGAGATCACCTATTCTAGCCCCCTGCCCTGTGGTAGGATTAAGTATACCTAGACCATCCCTGATAGGTGTTTGTCTAACTTGTTCATAAACACCGCAAAGAACTGGGATTCCACAACCTCCCTAGATAA
Source organism: Emys orbicularis (assembly GCF_028017835.1). Lineage (NCBI taxonomy): Eukaryota > Metazoa > Chordata > Testudines > Emydidae > Emys > Emys orbicularis. Next base: position 46,907,346 of record NC_088687.1, on the reverse strand, counting down.
CTTGTTCCAGTGCTTAACTATCCTTTTTAACTATAAGTTTTTCCTCATATCTAACCTAAATCTCCCTTGCTGCAAACTGAGCAGGTTACTTTGTGTCCTGCTCCTGGTGGATATGAAGAGCAATTGATTACTGTCCTTTTTAGAAAAACCTTTTACGTATTTGAAAACTGTTATGTCTCCCCTCGGTCTTCTCTTCTCTAGACTAAAGTAATTATGCCAAATTCTTTCAACCAAATAGTTCTACTTAAGTCATTGGGACTAGTCCTATTAATAAGTTGTACAGGATTTGTATTTGTGTATAGTAGATTATTTTTAGATACATTTGGTCATGAATATGTATTATTTAGTTATAGTTTTCATTATTCAACAGGACTGCTGAGCGTGCTATACTCTGTGGAGGCCTACTGATTATCTTGGTTGGATTCTTTATCTTGTTACCTTGGGGAAAACAATTACCAAATATCCAGTGGGAAGGTATAATTATAAATAACGCTAAACTGTAGTCTAAGCATTTCATTAACATCTTTTTTTAAATGGGATCCCTTGCTTAATTTCACAGATATAAAGAATAATTCCGTTCCCAGAATCATCTTCAATGAAATGTTTACACCTTTCTGGAAGCTCCAAACAACACAACTACCATCCAATCACACAGTAGAGCCAACAGGATGCTCTGTTGTGCAGCCCTGGTGCCTGTACACTCCACTGATCCACTTGGCCCAGTATATAACCTCTGATATACTGATAGGATTGGGCTATCCAGTCTGTAATGTCATGTCCTATACTTTATACTCAAAAATTCTAGGACCAAAACCTCAGGTAAGAATGAAAACTAGGGAATTTGTTCAGATTTTGCTATTACTGTAACATGTATACTTGATGGCATAGTTTGTTCCATTGGTCTTTCGATCAAAACTGCATTGTTGGTTATGGGATGAATCCTCTTGTTTGTTAGACATTTGAAAACAATGAATGTGCATGACTTTTTCTACTTTTGAATGCTCTTTATCAACACACAACATATCCATTTAAAACATCTGCTGAAAGTAACTTTTTTTTTTTAAAGAAAAGTTGGGAAAGAAAATTAACTGATCATTCTGGTCTATGAATCAAACAATCTAACTTGCATATCCCAGGATGCTGAACTTCACCCAATAATTCCTGCACCAGACCCTTATTTTGTGGTTGAACTAGAGCATATTTTTTTTAAAATAGCATCAGTCTTGTTTGTACAGCATCTTGCGCAGTGGGATCCATGTCCATGGCTAGGGATCCTAAGATTATAGTAGGTAGTAAGTGATGGACAATCCAACAGCTCCCTAGATAAGCTGTTCCTGTGATTAATTATCTTCACTGTTAAAAAAACTGCGCTGTATTTATCTAGTTTCAGCTTCCAGACATTAGATCTTGTTATGCCTTTGTCTGCTAGATTAAAGAGCCTTCCATGGTCAGAAATCTTCTCCCCATGCAGGCATTTATAAACTGTGAACAAGTCACCTCTTAACCGTCTCTTTGTTTAGCTAAATAAATCAAATTTCTTAAATCTTTTACTGTAAGCCAGGGTTTCCTGTCCTCTAATAATTCTTGTGGCTCTCCTCTGAGCCCTCTTCAATTTTTCAACATCCTTTTTTGAAATGTGGATACCAGAATTGTATACATTATTCCAGCAGTGGTATTGCAAATGCTGTATTGGTTATGCATCTGAGAATCTTGTAAGCTCACTTTAGCCACAGCATCAGACTATGAGCTCATGTTTAGCAGTTATCCACCATGGCCCCTAAGATCTATACAGAATTACTGGTTTCCACGATATAGTGCCACATCCTGTAAACAGGACCTTCCTTTTTGTGTTCCTAAATGTATGTTATTTATTTGATATTCAGTATATCAAACATATTTTACTAATGGAACTAAAGTTTCATTTGCTCTTAAGGCATAGAAAATAGCATTATGGAGAGCTAGATATAGAATATTGGGTTTTTTTCTGTCTCCACACACATCTAATTAACACATTGGGTCTAGTTTCCAAAGATACAGGTATGTGAAGTCAGACTTATTAGGTTTCCTTCATGCAGTTGGGCCACTTCAAAACACTAGCAAAGATGCAAAAGTAGCAATTGGCTTTCTACACTTGTGCTTCCACTTGAAAGATTAATTTTAAATATCCTGTTCTGAAAATTGTGAAGTCACCAGGTGCCACATGGTATTCAACAGTTTTGTCTAGGAATGGGAGGAAGGATAGGAGACAGAATGATAGCTGTGTTTTTAATTGAGTTTTTAATAAGACAGTTGAGTTTGGCAGGTTTGATGTTTTCAGTTCTTCTTCGAGTGATTGCGCATGTCCATTCCACTTCAGGTGTGTACGTGCCCTGTGCACCAGAGTCAGATTTTTCCCAGAGCAGTACCTGTCGGGGCGACATGTGTACCCTGAACAGTCCAATGCTGCTGCACGGTGGCTTAAAGGGCAGAGTCGCCCCAGACCCACCTCAGTTCATTTTTACTGCCCAGGATTGGTAGTCAGAGTTGTCTTGCATTCAGGACATCTAATTTTTTTAAAAATCTGATTGTTTTAATTGCACTATGGCAGTACATTGCAGTAATAACTATTTGGATATTTTCCTTAACACTGAGGGAGGTGGCTACTTTTCACTTCTGCAGCCATAGCTGTAGGAAGAATTGGTTAAATTTGCTGCTTTTGCCAACAACAAAGGTATTCTGCAACAATAGAGAAGTCTCCAGTGATCTTAACTGTTTTTAAAGTTTAATACAAGTCCCTTCATGAAAAAGAAAAAAATATTACACTATAAGGCGAGAACTTCAATCTATCGATCCCAAGACTTTCCTGTAATTTTCATGATTATTTTGGAGTATGTCATTGTTATATCTAAATTAGATGTTAATCATTAGTGCTGGGGAACACCATTCACATCAGTGAAGCGATATAAAAAATAAATATGAATGTGAATACATGTCCATGCTATCAAAAGGGGTAGATTTAGATAGCTGCAATTTATTCAGTTCCCTCCTTTAGCTTCATTTCTGCCACAATGCCTATAAAGCACTAGTAGCTTACAATGGCTAATCAGGTGGTAAGCTGAGATCACTGCTTAATATAAGTAACTTGCTTCCTTTATCTCCACCTTCTCTTGTTTTTTCTCATCCATCTGTTGCATCTTGTTATAAAATAGATCTTTCAACAGGAACTTGTTTTTTTACTGTATATCTCTCTAGGCATCTGATTATGACTGCTTATCTTTTATTGCTTAAAAAAAACCCAAGTAATGTTCATAGACCAACAGTCCAGAAAAATGAGCAGTGTCTTTTCCTGATATCTTATATATTTTTTCTATTGTAATTGGAGTAACTGAAGAAAATGAAATCAATTTTTTTTCTGTTACTTAACCATAGTTCTTTGATCCTTTTCAGGGTGTCTACATGGGCTGGTTAACTGCCTCTGGAAGTGGAGCACGTATACTGGGCCCAGTGTTTGTGAGCCAAATATATACTCACTTGGGACCTCGTTGGGCATTCAGCTTAATCTGTGGAATAATTGTATTCTCTCTCTTACTCCTGGAAGCAGTGTACAAGAGACTTACTGCATTTTCAGTCAGATATGGAATGACGCAAGGGTAGATTTATTTTTAGCTATGTAAAACGAAAATCAGAAATATGTAATTGTCTTGTTTTTAAACAAGGGTGCCTCAATACAGGCCTATAGAGTTGTACTTGTAACTGAGTGGTGGAGCCTGTGAAGCATGCATAGCCTAATCACTGCTACATCTTGATTAATGCAATTATGCTAAGATTGCATTCTTCCTTGATAGCAAAAGTAGGAAAGCTATGTTTGATCACAATACAGCGCTAGGGTAGTGCATGCTGGAGTTCGTAGTTTCCAAAAGTGTCAGACCTTTGTGTTAAACGAAATGGCAACCGTACGCCCTAGTTGTAGGAGTATAGTGGCCATATTGTAAGCACACCCTTTTTAAAAAGAAAAAAAATGCTGCCTTGATTCTATGAATCAGGACTACTAAAGCTTCTTGTAACTACAAGGTTGACTGAACCATGTGCACTTTGAATCAAAACACCTACCTCTTTTAATCAAATAAGTGAATGTTTATTTTCTGACATGCAGCTTGTTTCAATGGATTAACCAACAGCTAATAGGAAAAATAAACATTTTGTTCTAACAAGACACCTGTAATTTATTGTGAAATAGATGTGTGGCAACTATTCAAAATATTCCAACAGCTTTGAGTGATTTAAGCTGAAATATAAACACTGAGGCTGGGATTTTCACAGGAACATCTTTGAGTTTGGTGTCCAACTCCCATTGAATTTTAATGGGTTTGGGGTATCTAACTCTTATTTTCCTGTGAAAATCCCAGTCTAAAATGAGTTATTTGCAGATCATAATTTAATGCATAAAGTTCAAGAATGTGATTTATATAATTACACAATCACATAGTAAAGTTATGACAAGACATCAAATCAGATTCACTAATGGATAAGAATTATGCGTTCTAAACTGTATTTCAAACAAAGAAGTATCCCTCTGTAGCTGAAATTAGAGCCATGGCTGCTCTTCAGTATGTCTAACTGTACGCTGATTTTAGCGTTACATTTGTAATTGAGTATCTATAAGCCAAGGTTAGAACACAGACTACTGAAATAAAGTTACTTTAAATGCTGACTGAAGGGAGGTCATAAAATTTCCATTCCCTCTGCAGAATCAAGAGCATTTAAAATAGGAAAGGAGCTTGCTCTCAAAGAAGCTTCTGTACTACAGAATAGGATACTTTAAGCATTCCAGCACAAACTAGCTGATAAAATAACGAATTCATGTTAAGAATTCTCTTGAGGGAAGAGCTGTGAAATGGTGATAGAGATCCTGTCTTTAGAGGGCCACAACAAACTAATGACCCACCTTTCTGATTAAAGCGAAGAGTAAGTTATAGCTTTCAAAGAGGAATATGATTAAATATTTTACTATAATAGTATTATTCAGTTAAGTCACTTTGTGTTCGTGTTATGGGTTAATAAAATTACCTCATGCAATATACGGGCTATGTGGTTCTTTAGGGCGGTGGGGCACATACCCTGAAGCGTAAGCTTTAGCTAGTTCTGTGGGAAGTATCCAAGGAGGGTGTAGTGTTGTATTTTAAAGTATCTTTTACTTAACTAGATTTTTAACTTAAATTTAAAATTTAAGTCACCAGCCTCTTTATAAAACAGGAGTTAGAGATAGCTGTATAGGACACTCCTGCTCAAAAGATGGCATTGTTCAGTGTATATTATCTATTTATGAGTTGATTCCTTCCTTGAGTCAGAAGAAAATTAGCTCTAGAGCAGTGGTTCTCAATCTTTCCAGACTACTGTACCCCGTTCAGAAGTCTATGCGTTCCTCACCTAGCAGACTTACTTATCTATCCTGTGTTACCTACTTGTGCATAGATAGATGGATTTTTTTTCTAGCAAAAAAATGCAACATCCAGTTTCAATTGCACCACTACCCCCTATCAGGATGCTGTTCTACTCTTATCGCAGGTTGATCATACATATGCCCAAAGCTGGATACTACCATAAGTGTATAGTATATGATCTATTTATTTTAATAAGAGCATTGAGGAAATAGGATAAGCATTATTCTCCACTTTTAGTAAATTTTCTACTGGAATGGCAGACATGTCTACATTTTACTATTATAAATGCTGTCTAACGTGAAAGCTGCTGTGGCTTTAAGTATTGTAAATCTTATGCTACAGAGAGTTTAGCTGACCTATCAGAAAGGTATGTTAGCCATTTGTGGTCTTGAATAGTAACAGGGCAGCTGTAATAGAACATCTCAAAGGTTGCTTTGACCTGAGAAGCAGAGACTTCAGAAGCAGCACAGGTTAAGTGATGTCATCTTTCCACTTTCAATCATCAACAACAGATTGTTTAACAGGACTGAAACTTAGAATAAAGTGAGTAAAAAAAAAAAAATCTAAGCAGAAATGAGACTTGATTTAATCTTAATGCCTCAGATTTGTAGATGTGAAGTCCCCACCTAGTACATACAAAAGCTTCCTGTATTCCTGTATTCCCAATAAATTTACCACTAAAACGAGAATTGAACAATACAATAAGATGAAGAGGGACATTGCATTATCTGCAGTTAATTTGACACTTAACTTGATCTAAAACAGATGCTACTCCTAGTCATGAGAATTTTTAGGACAAAAAGGTAAGTTGCAATGTTACAGGGAGGTAGGCTGAGTGTTGAAAAGTGCATTTCCTAATATGCAGAAATGGTAAACGTAAGTGTTTTGCAATATTTAATAGAAAGGTAGTATGCCTAGCAATTTAAATCACAAAAGTCTTGTTTTTGTTTCACGAGATCATAAATAATTCTGAAAGATTTGTACACTGAATGAGTAGCTTAAAATAACTTTTTACAGTGAAAGGAATTGCTTTAGAGCGGGGTAGGCAACCTATGGCACTCATGCCGAAGGCGGCACGTGAGCTGATTTTCAGTAGCACTCAGACTGCCTGGGTCCTGGCCACTGGTCCGGGGGGCTCTGCATTTTAATTTAATTTTAAATGAAGCTTCTTAAACATTTTAAAAACCTTATTTACTTTACATACAACAATAGTTTAGTTATATATTATAGACATATAGAAAGAGACCTTCTAAAAACATTAAAATGTATTACTGGCACGCAAAATCTTAAATTAGAGTGAATAAATGGAGACTCGGCACACCACTTCTGAAAGGTTGCCGACCCCTGCTTGAGAGTTAACCAAAAAATTAAAGCTTATTAATAGATACAGATATCAGATGATTAAAACCCATTCTCTAGAGCACAAAGGCCCCTGCATACATCTTTTAATCAAAAGGCTAATTGGTTTCTGTTTTGCCATTCACCAATGTCAACCATATTCATTTATTTAAAAGATGATAGTTACAAGTTTTGAAAGACAGCATAGATGTATAAAGCTCTAAGGCAGCCAGACATCCTTCACTGAGGAATATCAGTTCAGTGCTTGGCTTCCCAGGTCAGCAAAACTGTTCAAAGCCATTTAAATGAAAGTAAAATCCAAAGACCAATTATCTGTTTACATCTGTAGATTGTGAGAAAGATGGAAGAGTACCTACATATCTTTCCTACAGCTTCTCCATATTGATCAATAAATAAGTTGTAATCTCCCTATGGTGGATGTGCAATAAGGGTGGGATTTTCAAAAAGCAGCTGAGTAACACAAGTACACAAATAAATAAGAATTATACTTGTAAACTACATAAGCACTTGAAGATACTGTAATTTCATCACAACTGATAGACATCTTACAGAATAACCCACAAAATTTGAATATTTCACAAACAAGTTTTCAAGTAATGCATATGCATATTGGCTAACTTAAGTGAAAGTTGAAAAGTGTTTGCTTTTATTAATATTGGGACAAATTTCAGATTGCCAATCTTTTAGGACCCTTTATCACCATGTATCCCCCTCACCCTTCCAAGATTGGCCAACCACACTGTTTCATTATGAGCTTTAAGACTGTTTAGATGTGAAGGTTTGAGGCTTCTAACCCCACCCACACACACCCTGCAAAAAAAAAAAAAAAAAAAAAAAAGACATTTTCAGGTGAATATGTGACTGACTGGGGGTATATACAAGCCTAGCAATACAACATAGTCAGGGCAGATGCAGTCCTGCCAGCTTTCTCCATTTTGTTCTGCTCCACAACTGCTTGTTGTTAGAGAGGTCAGGCCTAAAAGACTGCTAGTTCCGTGGCATGAACCAACCATGAACAAGCTCAGTTTTGATGGAGAGGAGGTTAGTATATTAGGCCAATGGCACCTTCCACCAGTTGCATTAATAGTGTAACTAATTTAATTAATTACAAATTCCACAACCAACAATAATCCTTCCTTATACTGACACATCAAATATACACTTTTCCACAGTGGCAATAGCTAATTTAAGCATAAGACATTTTTCTCTAACAGCTTTATTAGAGATATTACCTGCGTTAGAAAGAGACTTCACTTTAGACACTTTCTGCATTTTCTAGTTACAATGCAGAAAGTGTGACCAGTAGATTCTCTCTGCTCTAAAACATGTAATATTTGAGTATTTATACTTTTTCAAGGATCTTTGACCCTTACTAAAAATAGTGTTGCTGTATTTTTTGCTTATCTGTACTAATTCATTTTGCCTAGGAAGCTAGCTAGAATTAAAATGACACTACAGAAGTATGTTTAGATTTAAAATAAATTAAGCAGAGAAACTTGAGCTCTTTGGTTGACTCCACTTACATAGCTGATTCTTAGATCACACGTCCCAGTACATGATAAAAATTCTTGAAATTTTGTCTGAATTAGGGAAAAAACTACATGTAGCTATACTTTGAACTACAACAGCATTTACAATGTAAAATAACTGGCATAGTACTTACTATGTGGGGAAAAAATTCAGTAATTCTGTAAATCTAAGAAGAATTCACCATAGTACTAGGCCAAATGCAGAGGTGATCTATACCCAAAGGAAGTATAAATTAGACAATGATCATAAGTAGGTGTAGCTTGAATTTTTTTCAGCATGCACATTAGAGGAGGGGAGAGATAGCTCAGTGGTTTGAGCATTGGCCTGCTAAACCTAGAGTTGTGAGTTCAATCCTTAAGGGGGCCACTCAGGGATCGGGGGCAAAATCAGTACTTGGTCCTGCTAGTGAAGGCAGGGAGCTGGACTCGATGACCTTTCAGGGTCCCTTCCAGTTTTAAGGAATAGGTATAGCTCCATATATTATATTATATTTTATAAGTAGGGTGTGGCCTAATAAGCCTTGCATTTCTACACCATTCTGCTGCACTTTTTCCAGTCCTTATACACCCTTGGATTCAGTGGGCCAAAAATCAGAGGTGATGTGCCCAGGGACTTTATTCAGTATCAGAATGTTACAACTAAAGTTGTACCTTTTTACTGTCTCACACACACAGCACACATCAGTGTGCCATCATCTGAGAATGCCCTAGGCAATGGTTTAGTTAAATGAACCAAATGAGCTGGACAATTACCACTGCATTTATTATTATTTTTTTTTTTTATAAAATGCTTTTGCAGGGAAATTTCATTAGAAACTGTTGCTACAAAAATATAAAACAAGTATAAAACAATGTATATTTTTACATATTACTTGTAAGCCACATAAAATACAAGTTATTTACAGGTACAAATATTTCAACAGTGCAAATGCTTTTTCTTTGATTGCCAGCATTGACTGAGCAGTGGGGGGGGGGGGGGGGGGGAGAAACAAACAAACTATGTACAATTCTGATTGATTGTTCAGGGATTCTTTACCTGAAAATTCAGTTCGTCTCAGAGATTGCCCAGAATCTATTATGTAGAACAACTTTGTGTCCTCTATCTGAGGAAAGTATTACACATTTGTAAGATGTGTTTCACAAATGCCTGGCTAGATGTAATAGCAACACTTTCCTTCCTGCTGTTTAGCAGACATCACTGAGTAGAATTTCTGAACTATAAGAGTTTCTGGTAAGCTGAGTAAATCAGTCATTTTACTTGAATGCCAGCAAGTTATTTATTAAGCCTTCTAGCCCAAAATGTTGCTTTATGTTCGTCAGCGGGGGCCAGCTGGATTGGTAAACATCACAAGAATTGAAGACAGACAATGCAACTTCTCTTTGATGTATTCTGGTAATTTCTCATTGTCTCCATACCTAGCAAGTGGAGGAAGTTACACAAGTAAGTAGTAGAAGCAATTTCTATGCCCAGAACATCCATATATGATTTCAGCAGATTAAAATACTAAAGAGTAAAGACATGTTCAAACTTGGGTGCCTAAAGTTAGGAATCTATGGATCCTTAACTTAATGTCAGGAGTTGTGGGTGCTCAGCCTCTCTGAATTCAAGTCACTTACTGATTTGTCTAAATATGTATTTGGATGCCTTGAGCACCTAAAGTGAATTTGTCTAATTTTTTTTACTTGCAGAATTCTTGTGTTCAGGATTCTAGAGATCATATAATAACTTGATAAAAACAAGAGAAAAGTTGAGCAGCTAACTGCAAATCTAGTATCCAAATGGATATCTTATTGTACACTCCATTGTGTGAAATTCCTAATTTTATTAATTGAACAGCAATAAAACGTATTTGCCATAGTCACTTGAGACTCAAAATAGAACATCTACTGTGTTCAAAGGTCATCTACTGTTTGGGCTGAGGTCATCAGGTCTATACACTTGATGTAGCTTAGCTATTTACTAGGGCATTCCCTCAACTTGTAAATTGTGGACATGTTTTCAGAAAAATGGATATAGTTCTTTTCATTAAAGCTTCCTCTAATCACCGAGCAAGCAATATAAATAAAATAATCTCATACTGAAGAGATATATAGACAGAACCCATTCCCATCTTATCCAGGGCTGACAGAGGATAAATTTTATTATGTGCTTGCTATTCCTACACTTATTTGATTGCCAAAACACATATGAAGTTACACACATCTGGGTTTTGGGGTTTTTTTGTGTGTGCTACAACACTAGTAAAGTTTTTATCTACACGCTATGGACATAGTACTACACACATAGACCATTTGGGTTTCCATATGATGAAATTATAGTAAAGAGATGGTTTTAATTTCCATAACTTGCTAATCAAAGTAAACATTTGGAGGAGTTAAAAAATAGTAACTGTGAAAGGTCAATATTAGATATCAACTGCAAAGTTTATCTTGTATTTCCATTTAGTTTGAATGTAATGTATATGCTTATAGAATTAAGACTCACCTAGTTGTCTGGCCATTTGGAGATGTGTAAGTGATAGAAGAGACACCTGCTTGTGCTACCAACTGGGATCCATCATTGAACTGAACCCACACTGCTCCACTAGTCAACTGACAAGAGATGTGTCCAAAGTTATTACAGCTTGAAAATTTCAAATAATTAAAGTTGCATACCATAACTATCTATTTTAAGAAGTTTATGGTAAAATTTTCAAAAATGCCAAAGTCACCTAGGAGCCCAAGCCTCATTGTCTTTCAAAGGGATTTTTAGGCAGATTTGAAAAATAGGACTTTGGCACTTGTGGAAATTTTACTCAAGTTTAGTAGCACGATTTAGCTAAGAATTGTGCAATAAAATTTGTACAAAAACTAATACAAGGTTAGTTTATATGGCTATTGGTTCTACAGTATGTGGTATAATTAGACAAATTACTACACAAATTTACAGACTCATTTAGGACCAGAAGCAGGTCATAAATTCATGTCTGGATTATGCTGTTTTGTAAACTTCAACTTCCCCCCCCCCCCCCCCCTTATCTGGCAGAAAGACCATAAAGAAACCACATATCCAACAATGCATAGAAAATTCACTCCTAATTCCTCCTCCAAAATAGTACCCAACTAATGACAAGTACAAAAGTGACCAATAGCCCTTTAGTTTAACTCATAGTGTCATCCTATTGTTTAAAAAGGTTAGTATTAGTTGACTCATCCACTTGTTGGAGAGTTATAGCATCTACATGGAGAATTAACATAACAAAGAGACTCTTCTAGAGTGGTATATACAGAATGACCTCTCCAACAGGTGGATGAGTCAATTAATACTAACCTTTTAGAGTTATATCTCTCCACTAGTTCTGGTCTTCTCCATCGTCTCAAATAGATAGTTAATCTGAACTTCAGTAAGTAGTACTGGTTAGCTGAACTACTCCACTCAGGTCTTCTCTCAAGGCTAGTTCCCAGTTTCCTCATTCATATTGAGCCTCCCCCCTCCATCATCTTATTGCCCTATCCTGTACTTTCCAACCTATCTGCCTTCAAAAAGTGACCAAAACTATAGTTTAATGAAATTTACTGTATACTCCCTGCTTGCAAGTGAAGCCTAAATACATTTTCAAAATTAAACATTTTTAATACATTTTCTTCTAGTTAAAAAAAATACTTAATTGAAATCCAAAAAAACCTGGACTTGTCTACTTTAAATCAGCAATTCACTACTCACCTGAGAAGCCCAACCAACATTTTTCACAAATACAGATTTTAAAAGCTGGGCTGAATTTGGACTACATTCCTTTTGCTGATTGGAGGAGCAGGTTGTTTCAGGAATGGTAGTGGTGAACACAGAGCCTTCATATGATATCTAAAAATAGAACATAGAAATACACAACACTGTTGTCCTTACTAATTATGAGACCATGATCACTTAGTTTTAGCAATAAAAACCTTAGATGTTTATGTTCCTTTATTCCTGGTTAAAATATTTAGTCTCCTACGTACGTCATCTGACCACTTTAATTACTCTACAGCATGCATGGATTACAAACCAGCAATTGATACTTTTCACTATATTTTTCATCCTCTGAACTAAAGGACTGGTAACAGGACCTCTTTTATACCATGTAAGTACTTTGAGGGTACGTCTACACTTACCTCCGGGTCCGACGGCAGGCAATTGATGTTCTGGGATCGATTTATCGCGTCTTATCTAGACGCGATAAATCGATCCCGGATTGATCCCAGAAGTGCTCGCCGTCGACGCCGGTACTCCAGCTCAGCAAGAGGAGTACGCGGCATCGACGGGGGAGCCTGCCTGCAGCGTCTGGACCCGCGGTAAGTTCGGACTAAGGTACTTCGAATTCAGCTACGTTATTAACGTAGCTGAATTTGCGTACCTTAGTCCGAAGTGGGGGGGTAGTGTGGACCAGGCCTGAGAGAGCAGATTCCCTCTTCTACTTAAGCCTATTTTCCCTTAACTAGAGTCTCCTACTGTCACAACTGCAGTGATTCTCTACTTCATAAACAGGCATCAGAAGTAAGGGTATCAAATTGTGCTCTACTGCTGTTAGGTACCGCATGACATGTCTTTTTCAGATTCCTACAAAACCTAGACAGAACAAATGAATTGAAGATCAAGTTACAATTTCTTTGCTTGTCAATTTGTGTCATAAAACATTTTAATCTAACCGTATTTGTAATCAAATCTGGTAGGTACACAAGTTAAATCCATAAAAATTTACCTTTGTATCTGAATGTAATTATTGTGTATTTGAATTCTAACTAGACAGCAATCCTCAAATCTACATACTTGTTTACTTACAGAAGGATTTATGTTGGGAACATGACAAGGAGTAGAGCTCACAGCTATATTTCTATCCGCTGAGGTAGCATCTCTCGCTGTGCAGTTTACATCCACTAAAGTAGAGGGAGGTGCCAAAGCCTTCGGAGATTCAGTGTTGCCTGGCTTCCTGGAAATTAAAAATAGCACAAGAATAAAGGTCTTCGTGAATCTTCTTACTGGGGATAATTGCGTGAAGTGCAGCGGGCTTAATCAGGAAACCTGGCTTCTCTTAATTGCAATTGACTGTGTGGCTTCAGACAAGTTACTTAACCTCTGTTGCTCTACTGTCCTATCTGTAAAATTGGGCTGCGTTTATGAAGCACTTTATAGCACCATTCATTGAAGAACTTCAGATTTCATATGCGTTTGCTATCTTTTGATCTAGATTTCTTTAACTCACCTGCATGCAGTCTAATTGTATTTTATACCAATGAAGGAGAGTCTATTAATCCAGAGATATTTAAATGTTTACATGCCTAGTTTTGCTACTATTTAAAATAAACTTTTACCTTCCAACAATTATTGGAAAAAAGGGAACACTTTCACTTCTCTTTTCTTCTTCCAAAACAGCAGCTTCCAATGCAAGACAAATACGGTGTCCCTAGTTTTGTGAAGAGAAGGAGAAAAAAAAAAAAGTTAGTTTATATTGAGAACATGAAAGTGCTATATAAATATCTAACATGGACTATCTAATGTGACAGGTGTGCCTGGTGTTCGCAACAGCCTTGCTAAGGCTTACTGGTACAGAGGAAATTGGTTTTGACAAGGCTGCAATATTTCTGCTGTTAGCAGTATAGAGAGCAGCTCCTAGACACACTGCTGTGCCTTTAGAGGGAGCTCAACTCATTCTCCTTTAGCTCAAAGAGCTCACTCCCATGCACCTACTCCAAAGCCCACTGAAGATCATTAGAATTCTATTGACTTCAATGGACTTTGGATCACACTCTATAGGGACACTGAAAATGTGCCCCTATAGGGAAAGATCTAAAGTCCATACCACCCCCTCTTTCCCTTCTCACAGGCCAAGGGAGGAGACAGAAGCAGGATCCCAGTGTAGGAAGCTCACAGTAAAATGAGGGTAGGGAGTGGAAATGCACACAGTGGGTGTGTGGTTTTGGTTTCTTATTCCCGAGCCCACAGAGAGGTGGTATGATTATTCCTGTGACTGCTTATTGGGAGACATGGGGCCTGAAAGGTTGGTTGGTAAATGGGTATTCCACTAAGGGCAGATTAGCGGCATTTTTTGCTTAAAACAGATCTCTTTCACATATCTGCAAGGCTGCTTTGCAGAAAAAGCAACAGAGGCTCTTTTCACAATTATCTTTAATTTACATTGAAAGTTAACTAATCAAATATAGGGATAGCATTACTTTATAAAGTCTGATTGCATTTTAAAAAGTCGTAACATTAAAGAGAAAAGTAGGCACCAAAAGGATAGAAGATAGTCCTGGAGCCAACCTCGGTGAAAAAGGCTGCAAGTTTAGAGGCGGGCACTTTGCACTCAGAGGTGCCTATGCAATAAATATTTACCTCATTTGCATGATCCATATATATTTGTATTTCCTTCTTCAGGCCAATTTCACTTTCTTCTTTCAAAGTGTAGGATTTCCCAGATTTTTCTATCACTCGAGTAATACCTGCTGTCTTGTGTATTTTTGCCCCTATAAAAACAAAGTCTAATCATTTTGTTCTCTAAAATATCAAAAGTTACCAAGTACAGCAAATTACTGCTGCTACATTCTTCAGAAATTGTCAAGAAATAATATACGTAAGACTTGTTGCAAAGAGAAACATATCCATTCCTTTAACTCAATCCAAGATGAACTCTAAACCTAGTAGAAATCAAAAAGCGACTTAAACAGGTCAACTATAATGTTAACATATATTAATGTATTAATGTATATTCAGTATCAGATATAGTTCCTGTGCAAATGCCATGCATTTAAAAAAAAAACCCAAACACAACAATAACCAAATATACATAGATGAGATCCAGCCCAGAATTTCATAGCACACCACTTCACCTTTAAATTACTACTTAAATATTTATGTTAAGACAGTGTTTCTCAACCAAGGTTACATGTACCCCTGGGGGTACACAAAGTTCTTCCAGGGGGTACGTCAATTCATCTAGATATTTGCCTAGTTTCACAACAGACTACATGAAAAGCACTAGCAAAGTCAGTACAAACTAAAATTTCATACAATGACTTGTTTATACTTCTGTATATACTATAGCAGTATTTCTCTACCTTGGGTTATGATATATTTTATAATTATATGGTAATAATGAGGAAGTGAGCAATTTTTCAGGAATAATATGCTGTGACACGTGTGTTTTTAGGTCTGATTTTGTAAGCAAGTAGTTTTTAAATGAGGTGAAACTTGGGGCACACAAGACAATTCAGCCTACTGAAAGGGGTACAGTAGTCTGGCAAGGTTGAGAACCACTGTGTTAAGATATTCCAACTCAAGACATTAAAATAATGAAATCAAGTATTAGAGGACAGTGCTCTTGTGTTACAACTGTTGAAACAAAAATGAAGAATGTATTCATTATTTGTCTTACTCAATTAAATGAAAGGGGCCATTTAAATACAACAAAACAAGAGCTTGTTCTGCAGAACAGGCACTTCTCAGCAGTGCTACTGAAAAGTGGACTTCCCTAAATACTGATCTATTTGTGTTCTTACACAATCTTCAAGAAAAAAGTAACTACTACTACTGCTTTGGAAGGGCTAAGATTGACTTCATTGTATTTGAATGCAGCTATGCCTATTTACACCAGAAAAGAATTTGGCCTGAAAGCTTTTCTTTATTTGTAAGTCATTTAGAGACATGGTTGGATTCCTTGCTCTTGAGGTTTCTACTAAAAATGTCACAATTTTTTCTAGATAATGACAGGGAAAATCTAAGAGCAAGCACACTATTCACCCATCTAAAATGAGAAACAATCACAGGTAGGGAGGAAGATGATCCACAAAGAGAGTGACAGTAGTTTAATACCACTCTTGTGGTGCGTGCTCAAAACACTCGATAACTGAATCTGCCAGGAGATAGTGGGTATTGTAACTTAACAGTATTTAAATGGCTTGTGTGCTAGGGTGAAGAACAATTGACAAAATACTAAAATAGATACAGTACTTTAAAAAATTCTAATACTCTTTCCTTTTTAAACTTGGAAGCGTTCACAATTTGTTCTTAGGCAAAAAAATTTTAAAGCTTGAAGTTACACATGGTTTCTGTTTGATCACCAGGATTTCAGTACAATTTTGCTAAAAAGGTTTAATCGTTGCAGTAAAAAGCTAAAGATATTGTCCATATGAATACATACCATCATAAAAACAAACTTCAACATCTGCAATAGGTGAATTCTCCATCAACATGCACTTAGCATATCTTGTATAGAAGGTAACTTTTGGTGTTTTGGATCTTACCAACTGTACAAATTTGGCTGCATACTGGTACTTTTTCCAGTACTTTTCTAAAAGAAGAAGATTTAAAACTCTTTTAATTGATTAATTCAGAAGGAAAATATATACCTATTTATAAATTATAATGAATTATTTTTAATTTGTGAGATCTGTCACTGTCTAGCTGTTACTAACTGAAAATGGGGAAAGTCAACTTTCAAGAACTTACCTGGTAGTATTTTACAGAGCTATTTAAGTGTTTTACCCTAACAATTTTTTTTTTAAAGTTAGGCCAGTACAGGACATTCATTTCCATGTGAAATATATTGTTTCTGTAGATTCATATATTAATATCATTCAAAGCATATGCTAGTGATTTCTTTAAGTTAGGAAGCGATGGACACATTTTATGAATATTTTCAAGATGGTTTTGGTAAAGTCAGTGAATGATCTTTAAAGCAAAAAGTAGGCTGCTGTACTAACCATTCAGTGAAATACATTACTCAATTGTTATATATGGAGAAGTACTGTGTTAAATGCTTTAATAATCACTCAGGCTCAAACTATGGCCACAAAGAAGTAGAGGTTAGGTTGCCAGCTTTGAAGATTATTTGGAAACCCCTCCCTCAAGTTTAAGTAGTCTGAATACCAGACTCCAAAAAGACTAAAAAAGCTTCTATCTTACCCATCCCCATATGGTGTAATGTAGGCAAATAAGTGATTCCTTATAAGGAAGTCATTAAATGAAGACCAGTACCCTACCTCACAGCGTTATGAAGTCTCATTACATTTCCAAGGAGAAAAAAGTAGTCAGTTTCAATTAGAGCTCTAGTTTTTGTCTTGCTCCTAAATGAATAGGCATTTTCTCCATTGTATTCAACATAAAGTATTTAAAAGCTAGTACTCATTCCAACCATGCACAAAGTTTTTTTAAAAACCACACTTTTAATCTACTTTAAAAAAAAAAGAAATTTTACACTACCTGGCAAGTTGTCAAAGTTGTATATAACAACATCTTCAGGAGGAGAGGGAGGACCATCATCAAGAAGGAAGCCTCTTCCTTCATTTGGATGATAAACTGTGATCTAACAAAAGCCCCCAAAAATCTTATAGTTATATTGCTATACAGTATATCACAATATTCCTTATCTGAAAGCTGTGGATGGAAGTTACACAATGCAAGGCTTAACTACCGTATTCCTCTGTCTAAGCAATTTTAATTGACTTTGGCAGGTTTCAGCTAAAAGTTTAGCCAGTTTTATATCTAAAACCAAAATCAGAGGTCTCTATTTTCTTTAAAAACAGAAACAAATCAGTCTGCTACTCGCATTTCAAAGGCCGCACTACCCAAGAAGAAAATATCTGCAGTTTCGCACCCATCCTTGATGCAAAATATTCAACTGCTATCTAAAGGATAAAAAGTGTTCTAAACAAACTGATACTCAAATTAAGGTTAATATAGTTAAAGGCTACTGCTTTTATTTGTGATATACTGAACAGTTTAATACTATAGTCACTTGATATTTATAATAAATGGAAATGATCAATTCAAGTTAAATTACTACTCACCACACTTCCATCACAAGATATTCTGAGAACTTCTTTCACAAGCTCTTGGGAATGGAGTTCTTTTAGAAACTCCATACACACTTCTCCTGCATCTAAAATACTCACCTAAAACACACACAAAATAAAAGCCAGGTTAAAATTTAATTTCTTGCTCAAATGACACTATACATTTCCCCCCAACACAAATGTTTCAGAAAAGTATTTGTTTCCTCCCACTCCATGTTTATGGCAAATTCATAATAAAAATGAACAATGGTATTACAAAGATCAAGCAGCTGATTTTGTGCTCCCTGAAGTAACTTGTACAGGTAATGCTATTACTTAGGACAATTCTAATGCTTGTTCAGCATGAACAAAGAGTTATATAGCCAAGTGTGTGGCTTCCTGAAGTGACCAATCAGAAATTAGGAGGTAGACCAGCCCTAATATCTTTTCAAATACTAGGGTAAGGGAGGAGATAGAACAGATGGAGGATGAAGGGGGGGGAAAAGCAGTAAGAGAAACAAAGGAAAAAAGAGACAAGAATGAGAAAAAAAAACAAGAAATTGAGATAAGCAGGGACTGAAAGAACTTTATTTTTAGAGGTGGAGAGAAAAAAGAAAGCAATGAGGAAAAGAGGTCAAGAGTGTTTGTGAGAGGGAGCAAGACTATTATCTTCAATTCCAATTAAGATACATAGCTTAAAAGGAAATGTTCATGTTTTATATTGCTACCACGTGCACACAATATTTTAATTTGGTCACATTAACGTTCAAAACAAGACCTGTAAAGTTAAAGTGTGCATTTTTCAAATACTTAAAAAACATGTCTATTTTTAATATATCTAGTTTGTGTCAGGCTGTAGTTTTCTTTTACTTGTAAACTCAGAATGAGACTACACTAACATTTGTGCCAAAAATCAGTAATGGCATTAGATTATATGAAGACTGAAGTTTACCATACTAATGAAGACTAAGATTTACTATGCCATACTAATCTTTGATTTCTTTTAATATACATCTTAGAAAGCATGTGAGCACACCTGTTTTACTGAGCAATTGCATAAAAGAAAAGGATCTCCATTTTCACTATACTTAATCCATAAATATATATTTTTATAATTTCAAAAAACAAAACATACCACTGCATTTTTTGTTTTTTGTCTGATCGATTTTAGCCTGTGAGCATTCAGAGGAGATACAATACTTCGCAGTGTAGGTTTCTGATGTCCTAATAGTTCTTTGCTCCTGATTTTTCCTTGTTCTGAAGTTGGATAGAGACCAAATGCAGATGCTGGTTGAGCTTTGTCAGATTTACATTGAAGTCCAGAGGTATATTTCTTTGTACTGATCTCATTTATAGAATGTGCAATGTCAATGGGGGCACTGGGATTTTTATCATCTTTTAAGCCATTCCAGGCATTTCTTGATGTTTCTTGCTGCACACCTAGATGGTATCGGAAACCTCCATTTGTGTTATCAGTACTGATGTGATCCAGAGGCTCTCTCAGCTGAGCTGAAAAATAGCATAAGTGTGTTCAGGTTAGAGGTTTAAGAAATTCATTACTTTGGAAGATTTTTCTCAGTTCTTAAGGGACAAGAGGAAGTGGGATAGAAAGGAAGGAACTATTTCATGGTCTTTAAAAAAATTTCAAAGTAACTAAAATTTAAAAAATAAAACTAAGTAACTGAAGAAGAAAGGTTGGTTAGCCCTCAATATTGAGTAACATTTCTAGGCTGTGAGATCCGTGTGTCATTTTAGTTTATTCCAAAATAAAATGACTCAAATTTGAAAGATATGTATTGAACTCCAATACAATTTAAAATAAATTCCACTATGTGGAATGTGACTAATGTGTCAATCACTGCCTTTTAAATATAGTGGGTGCAGAGTACCTTAACTGAAACAGCATTTCTGAATAATTTGTTTCCAAATTATTCCACTACTAGTACACTTCTAAATATTTATTTAATTTAAAACAGGAATCAAACTTGATCTCCCTTGGTGGAAAGAAATATTGTTAATTTGCCACTCAGGTAATGTATGTAGTACTATTAAAAGGACTAGCGAGTTTTACTGAAATTACAATATAGCAAACTCTTGATAAAATAAAAACCACTTCTCAAATGCACTTTTTAAGAAGTGTTTTCTATTTTAGCTATAAACTAGACAGAAATAGAATATTTGAATATGCTACTGCCATAAATAAAAAACAATATTTACAATATTCTGCCTTTTTTGTGTCATATGTCAGCAAAAGGGTAGATTAGAAATTTAGATTACACTCGTAGGTGTGAATAGTTATGCTATATTTTCCCACCTTCAACTAGGGGAACAGATTGCTTTTATATTTGATTTGGCCATGACTGTTACTTTATATTTGATTAAATGAGGCCAATATTTAATTGGCCTCATCTCTCTCCTTCACCCAAACAATGAATGCATCCTTTCTGCCATGGGATAGAAGCAATGCAAAAAGAATAAAAAAGAGTTGAGGAGAGAGAGCGAGCAGAGATAGCTAGGTTATATGAGGAATAGGGTAATTCCAAGTATACATCATATGGTTACAATTCCCCCAGGGGAAAGGGAGTCTGGCAATATCAAACAAAGAAAAATCAGTGGTTTTGTGTTATTTAAACCTCTTGGTTAAATTACATCTTTATTATGTACAATTTGCATATATGATGTAATATAATGCATGGCATAGAACTCCTCCTTCCCTTCTGTGTGTCTTTTGTATTTCTCTCCACCCTCCCTTCTGCAGCTCTAATCATCATCTGTCTTTCATACTCTACACTCATACACAAAACATTTTTATGTTATTCAAAGAATAACATCTCAGTATCTCCAAAATAGTGAAGTTAGGGTAAAAATATTCAAAAGCACCAGAGTCCAATTTTCAAAAAAGTGACAGGCATTCAGGAACTTAAATCCCATTGGAAAAAGTCAGTGGGACTTAAGTGCTTTTGAAAATTTTACCCTTCACACTTCAAATCATCATTTAAATAGGCACAGAGTTGTTCTGCTTCTGGTCAGCACTGAACAATGAGGAAGGACTATAAAATTCTGTACTATAATCTTCCTGTTGGTATTAGTTTTTATTAGTAAAATAAATGAAAAAAATCAGAAAGTTAATGATGGTAGCCAAAGGAGAGGATGACCTCATTTCCGAGTGCTACACAATTTGACTATCAAGCTTCACTTATGATACTGCAGGCCGCTATTCTTGTACCATTTACTATCCTCTTAGTTCATAATGTGTTTATCTGCATAGAAAAACAACATTTAAATATTGAAGGGACACATCATAGTAATTCATTATTTTAAGTACCCTCCCATGTTTCCTCCAGGAAGCCAGACTGCGCCCCGCCCATGGAAGCAAACACTATTTAATGTCCTATTTCTTTTGTAATATTAGCAGTACATCCCATTGTACTGGATTATTTCACCACATATAATTAATTTGTCCTTTTGTCACAAATAAGGAAATATAAATTTATAAGACAAGTAAGTAGTTACATGCCTGGGGCAAGTAACAGCATTTCTTTAGATTGTATAGGTCATGCAAACTTGACAATTAAAAAAACAACATTCTGTAAATTCATACCGTTTGTCTGTATGCTTCCAAGCCACTGCTGCATTGTTTCAGTCTGGGACTTCTGTTCTAATAAACCAATACTGGGCTTCATTGGACAGAGATAATTTGAGCTAAATACACAAATATTTGTAAGTGTTTCCATAACAATAAACATGAATATTTATTGGCTATTGAGCCTAAAGCTAAATAAATTTGTACAAAGGGGCTCTTTTACTGAATGAGTAGTACAGCTTTTGTGAAATAAAAGTGACATCCATAAACAAGATTATACTGTATGTTTGTATAACATAAAAGTAATACTATTCCAGATGCAGAGACAGTAACAGAACATGTTTGTGGGGGCTAAGAGAATCATGTAGAACTTTGGAGACTCCAGATAACATGGGACAGGTGCACCAGGCAAATATAGCAAAAAAGCAAATATTATTTCCATGAATAGAGTCTAAAATAGATATATTGGTTTATAGTTATACTATTAGTTAATTGAAGTTTGACAAATTCAAGCCAGCCAGGGCTCTCATCAATTAGGACCTGGAACCTGCACATGCAGAGGACAATGGCTACTGGTGAAGCATTGCATTTGGGGCTTTCTTCCCCCACCCCTCTGCAGCCCCCAGACAGCTATACTGGCAGAAGCCACATCCTCCTCCTACTTGGCATCTAAGCCCCGCTTGCAGAGACTTTCAGCAGTCAAGACTTGCTCCTCCCCTCATGATGGGACCCTGCCGTTTTCACCAGGGACATATAGGAGGGGAACCCATTTTTGAAACACTAATAGAAAATGCATTTGTGATGACTGAAATTTAAATATATATTTTTTCTACTATAGCTTATTCCATAACATTATGCATTTAACAAGCTAGATAGTTCTTCTAGATTTTATCTTAAAACTGCCAATTCTAAATCAGACTGATTCTTACTGTGTTTGGTCTTTCACAGGTGGAGATGTGTGCTTTTCAAAAGAACCAGAACTACAGGAAGTCTTATCCTTAAATATAGGGGGAATATCACCATAGCTGTTTACAGGTGAAAATCTTTCTGTATTTTCCATCACTCCTACTCTGGTCGTTGAAAGCAGTTCTATGGAATGGCATCTCTCCACAGTGTTTGATATTCCTTGAATCTGACTGCGAGATGCACCAGACCTATCAGAAGAATGGGCCCTCCGAAGATAACGTGAATGTGGCCTCTCTTCAGTAAGTTGCATTGTTCTTCCCCTACCACTTATGCCAGTTTCTTTTCCCTGAATTCCCCAGTGATTATAAGAACTGCTTCCATCCACAGATGAAATGTCACTGGAATTCTTATTTTTAGGAAATACAGTCATTTTATTTGGGAGTGGCTGACCAACCAAGAGCCTTTTCTTTTCCTTCAAGCAACCACTTACACTGACACTGGAAGAGCCAGTAAAGGCTGTAGAGATTGTGGCATTTCCACTGTCCATTGAATCCTCCACGGTTCCTGAATCTTTACTTCGTGCAGAGTTATATCTGGACATAAAAGGATGATCCAGTACAGATGAAAGACTTAAACGATCTGCTGGGTTTTTGCGAAGTAACCGGTGTACAAGGTCTTGAGCTTCCCCTGACAAAAAAGTTGGCATTTCATAATCTGCTAATACTACTTTATTCAATGTGTTCTTGACTGTGTCAGTGTCAAAAGGTGGTTTCCCAATAAGAAGAGTATAGAACATACACCCCAAAGACCACACATCAGATTCAAGTCCATGTGCACTCCGTGTGGCTATTTCTGGAGAAATGTAATTAGGAGTTCCACACATTGTGTAATGCTTTTCATGAGGCATTTTCAATTGTGTTGCTAGTCCAAAATCAGCAATCTTGATGTTCATATTACTGGTGAGTAGAAGGTTAGAAAGGGTGAGGTCCCGATGTAATATTCCATGAGAATGAAGATACAACATCCCTGTGATAATCTGATGCATAAAGTGTCGCGCTGTTAGAACACAAAATATAAAATCTGGTTTTAGTAGAATATTTGAAACAGTAAGTATCAAAACATGACTTTTTAAGTATCTTCTTATCTGCCCCAATCTGACCCATTTATTAGGATCAAATTACTACTAAAAATGTGTAATGTAACTGTCATTATATTAAAGAGATTAGAGGAGAGATTATTTGCTGTTACCATACTGCTTAGCTGCCTCACCAAGACTGTGTGTTTCTAAGGCAAATCCATGAAACATGGAAATGGCGCTTGTAATCCAGTAATCAAATCTGTTTCGTTGCCACTGTGCAAAACCACACTGAATCAAGAACTTGAGTACAAATTGAAAATATTTAAAATTGGCCCTAGATGCTTTGACAACTTGTTAACATGGGGCAGCGATTTTATTTTTGAACACCCTAGAACAGTGGCTTTTAAACTGTGGTCCGCAGACCGCTGGGGGTCTACAGGCTATGTCTAATGGGTCTGCAAAAGGTTGTTGTTACCATAGAACGGTGGTTTTCAGCCTGTGGTCCATGGGGCTCCGCAGACTATATCTAAAATTTCCAAACGGGTCAAACAACTCCATTTGAAAATGTTTAGGGGTCCGCAAATAAAAAAAGGTTGAAAAAAATCACTGCCCTAGAAGTTAGTATATAAAGCAGATACCTAGAACCCATTTGTTTTGTGTGATGTATAGGTTATATATACACAAGAGACCAGGTATTTGGACACAGTGTAACAGATCACTAACAAGCTGGCACAGAGGTCAACAATTTTGAAAACACAAATAATTTTGAGCAGTCCCTTCTCCCACTAAACTAATTTAAAAGTTACAATTAGAAACTGTTTTCCCTACCACAACAGGTAAAGCAATCATGCAACAGAGAAGAGCAAGAGCGTAGTCTAGAACAAGAGGGTAAATGCCTTGAGGCTTCACACAGACTGAAATAGTGTCCTGTACCATTGCTTCAGGATTATGGCTATGGCAGGAAGCACTGTTTGATGAGGCAAATGACCATTAACCCCTCTTCATCCCATACACATTACAACATAAACATAACATTTCTTCTCACTTCCTTTCAATTACCAATCCTTATTACAGCTCAAGGAATTCACCCTTCCTAATTGTGTACATGATGCACTCTTGGCAAAGTGCCTGAAGCACATAGGAAAAAAAAGTTACAAGTTATTCTAAAATACAGTAAAGTCACCTCTACAAGGCAGCCTTCTGTCCTGAAGCCACTCAGAAGTATTCCCAAGTGTACTGTGTACAAGTCAGCTTCATCATTAGACCACCTCTAAATTCAGTCAATATGACTCTACATGACAACATAAGAGCAGGATCTTATTCAACAAATCCTTATGACTTAGTGAGAATAATAAGTTTGTACCACCCTCAATGCCTGTTGGCAGTGCAGAGCCAACACAACTAGAAGAGGAATTATATTCACTTGTATTTCGTTAATGAATTGTTTACAAGTTCCAATCAGTTGCACCTGTGCAATCCCACTGGAGACAGTGGTGTTACCTTCAGAATAGAACTGCATTTTAAATTTGGTAGTCATCCCTAGGGATGTACTGTATTCTTCAGTGCTTCTGCCTCCCAGCTGGAGTGCAATTAAAGACATATTGGTTGGAAAGCAACACCAACTACCATCTTTCAAATTGCAGAAGCTAGTCTACTGGCCAACTCCCTTATTCCCCTCCCCCACCTGCTCCCAATATATTCAGTCTCTTTTTCTACCCTTTAGGAGTTTGGAGAGGGCAAAGACCTTAAGAAAACTTTGGAGAGAGAGGAGTGAATTGTACTGGTAAAAGTCACTATTCCACAGAAAAAACTACTTTGTGTCTAGCAGACAGTATTTTTTAAATAACTTTTCCCAAATTGGTTAAAGCACGCCGCTTTGCAGCTTCCTGTTCTATCACTTAATTCTGGCTCCTGAGTCTGTTATGGGGATGATATCTATAAGGGATGATGCAAAGCTTTAACAGGTGAAGGACAATGAATTGCACTTACAGGTATTTTGGTGCTTTAAAAAAAAAAAATCCCCTAACGTACAGAAATATCTGTCCTGAACCACTATTCAAGAGACCAACAAAAATTAGTTGTTTGACGTGTATATCTACTTGACAAGGAACAAATATTTGCACTGTAAAAATTATAAACAAAAGAAATAGTATTTTTCAGTTCACCTCATACAAGTACTGTAAGGCAAGCTCTATCGTGAAAGTGTAACTTACAGATATATATGTTTTTTGTTACATAACTGCACTCAAAAACAAAATGTAAAACTGTATAGCCTACAAGTCCACTCAGTCCTACTTCTTGTTCAGCCAATCGTTAAGACAAACAAGTTTGTTTACATTTACGGGAGATACTGCTGCCTGCTTCTTATTTACAATGTCACCTGAAAGTGAAAATAGGCATCCGCATGGCACTTTTGTAGCTGCCGTTGCAAGGTATTTACGATATGCTAAACATCCGTATGCCCCTTCATGCTTCAGCCACCATTCCAGAGGACATACTTCCATGCTGATGAAGCTCGTTAAAAAAATAATGCCTTAATTAAATTTGTAACTGAACTCCTTGGGGGAGAATTGTATGTTTCCTGTTCTGTTTTACCCGCATTCTGCCATATATTTCATGTTATGGCAGTCTCAGATGATGACCCAGCACATGTTCGTTTTAAGAACATTTTACAGCAGATTTGACAAAACGCAAAGAAGATACCAATATGAGTTTTTTAAAAAATAGCTACAGCCTTCGACCCAAGGTTTAAGAATCTGAAGTGCCATCCAAAATCTGAGGGGGGAAACGAGGTGTGGAGCATGCTTTCAGAAATCTTAAAAGAGCAACACTCAGATGCGGAAACTACAGAACCCGAACCATCAAAAAAGAAAATCTGCTGGTGACATCTAACTCAGATGTTGAAAATGAACATGCATCGGTCTGCTCTGCTTTAGATTGTTATCAAGCAGAATCCATCATCAGGGTGGTTGAAGCATGAAGGGACATATGAATCTTTAACACATCTGGCACGTAAATATCTTGCGATGCCGGCTACAACCATGCCATGCAATTTCAGGTGACATTGTAAACAAGAAGCGGGCAGCATTATCTCCTGCAAATTGCAACCAAACTAATATGTCTGAGCGATTGTCTGAAGTAGCAGGACTTGTGGGCTATAAGGTTTTACATTGTTTTATTTTTGAGTGCAGTTTCTTTTTTGTACATAATTATACATTTGTAAG
Organism: Emys orbicularis; assembly: GCF_028017835.1. Lineage (NCBI taxonomy): Eukaryota > Metazoa > Chordata > Testudines > Emydidae > Emys > Emys orbicularis. The sequence goes on along the minus strand of NC_088687.1, from coordinate 46,880,461 downwards.
TTCAATTTTATCATGGAAGAGATTGCATTACAATACTTATATTAGGTGAACTGAAAAATACTATTTCTTTTGTTTTTTACAGTGCAAATATTTGTAATCAAAAATATAAAGTGAGAACTGTACATGTTTTCTGTGTTGTAATCGAAATCAATATATTTGAAAAATGTAGAAAACACCCAAAAATATTTAAATAAATGGTATTCTATTTTTTTTAATCACGCAACAGATTTTTTTAATCACGCAACAGGCCTAGTTCCTGTTGTATGGAAATGCAACTCAGATGTAATACCAGAGGCGCAAATCTGTGGAGTAAGAATGTGCCAATTTTACATAGTCATATTTCAGACTAGAACTGTAATTTAACAAAGGTTACACCTTAATGTTAAAAGGGAAGATCTACCTCGGCATCACTGAAGACCAGTTTTTAATATTTGATTTCTAGTAGCACACGGACTTATAAGGAGGGATGCAAGAAATCGGTTTCCCAGAGAAAAACATGGAATTTTCATTTTTACAAACAATCTTCAGTTTTTACATTTTGTGAAAAAATAAAAATATATTAACTATTAACTTAATTTTGCTGGAAGGACCAATGTCACTTATTCAATGCACACAACCTCCCGCTCTTGTGACTGATTTTTTAATTTAAAATTACAGTGGAACCCCTTTTTATCCGATCTAATTGGGACCGGGGCCAGAATGGATAATCAAAAATTGGGATAATCAGGAGAATTGGCAAAGAGCTTTCTATCCCTTATTTTGAGATGCGGTGGGGGGTGCTCGGGCAGTCGGCCCCACGCAGTGGGGCTGATCACCGGAGCCACAGCCACTGTCAGCCCCAGGCAGCTGGTGGTTGGTTAACATGGAGATCCGAATAATGGAGGCTTGGATTAACGGGGTTCTACTGTATATCAATAAAACATTGTGTTCTACTGATAACTATATATATTGTGGCTAAGGAAACTAAAGTTCAGCATTTCATTTTAATCACAGAAAAACATGGATTTTTATGTTGTTTTTTAAATCAGAGAATTTTGGATTTTTTAATCACAGAAAACTAGGATCCCTGCTTATAGGTCATAATTGTTGTTATTCTATTATGCTATCATTCCTGTCCCAAACAGGACTAACAAGAAAACAAAGAAACTATGTATCAAATATATATGCAATTGTAGCAAAGTCTTTCAAGTACTACTAGATTTAGAACTACATAGAATTGCTCCAAGGGAAAGCAATGATAGTGAAACATTTTAAAAGGGACTTTTATCTATCAAAATTAAATGCCTGTTTAATGATAAAAAAAATACTAACTAAAAATGTCACTATATGAAAGAATCCAACCCACTTTCTTCTTCAGAGAAAGGCTTCATTCTGTTCTTTAGATATCTGCTCATTTCTCCATTGTGACACATCTCTAGTATCAGGTACACGTAGTTGCTATCTTCAAAATAATTATAAAGCTAGAACATAAAAACAGAAAAAAAACAGTTAGAATACTTTTACAATGAAGAGAGCAGAATTTTAAGGTAGTGTACAAAGTGTAAGGTTATTCTTACCTCAAGTATAGAAGGATGTTTTAATTGACAATGTATCTTCACCTCATTTTGAACTCTCTGTACCATTCCAGCTTTGTGCATGGCCTTTTTGTCTATCTGAAAAGGGACCAGAGAAGTAGTTTCAAGACACATTTTAAGATAAATCCCACAATTCAGTGAATGTTGTGAATGCTACCATCAGACTCTACTTGTGTTGACTATATATTGCATAGTACAAGTTGTTTTGTAATCCTACAGATACCCAAGTTCTTTCTACATTTAACTTTTTTTTTAAATCAGTCTATTTGCACTTTGAGTTTAAATCACAATATTGTGCACTTAATACCTTGTTCTTAGTAGTAAACACAGAGATTTGGAATAATATTTGATTGTTAAACAAGCAGTTATGCATGCAAATCTATAAGAACTGAAAAAAGGAGACACTAATAAAACAGATAAGAAATATTTAGGCATGTTTAATGTGGTAAAATTGACTACATATTGCTTATAAATATTCCATTTCAATGAAACCTGAAAACATAATCTTGTGAAGACAAACCTATACAGCATGTATTAATTCTAGCAAAAGTTTGTTAATATGAATAAGTAAAGTTTATAAAATACAAACTGATATTTTGATAAACTATAAGCCAGCCTTCCAAGACAATCAAGTTTAACCAGCCCAGGCACAAAATCTGTTTACCCACAATTACCACAAAGAGGATAATAATGAAAAATCTAATGATTTTTCTTTTTTAGCAGATGAAAGTAAATTTCTTGTCCACGGGTCAGTGGAATTTTGCAAGCCTACTGTAAGCTCAGGTTCTAATCCTGCAAACTACTCTGTGTGAGCTGAACCCCCTGCACTCATTTGGAACCTCACTGACGTCAGGATCAGGCTCTTAGAATATAAATTCTGAGGCAGGAACTGTGGGCCAGATCCTCAGATTATAAATTATCCTCCTGTAAATTACCATAGCTCCGTTGAAATCCATGATAATTTACACAGGCTGAGGATAAACCCCATCTTTTATGTGTTTCTACTGCACTTGGCATGAAGAAGAGCCAGTCAGATTGGGATGTCTGGGAATCACCCCTATATATATCTATATCTATATATCTATATCTATCAACTTTGCAATATGCAATTCAATCACTAGCTCTTAGCCACAAAATTTAATGCAGAGCATTAGATATGCAACCAAAAGCAAAGTTGGGCAAGGGAGGAGAAGATACCAGCAGTGAGAGGCAATATTCTCGCAGCAGTATGCATAGCTATAGTAGGACAGGAATGTGCTGAGGTGACTCGTCCGTCAGTGGTTGCACCTGTGCAAGGCACATTGGCACACGTGCATTCTCCAGCCCTGTATGGGGCAGTAGTAACACTTACCATTTTGATGGCCACTTCCAGGCCAGTTTTTAGGGATATTGCCCTGTAGACCCCGGCGAAGGAGCCCTTCCCCAGCAGGTTCCCCACCTTGAAATCCTGATAAAGAGAGAGAGAGACCACCACAGTTAGTCTTCCATCACCTCTTCCAGGGGTGCTGGAACAATTTTTATAGTGGGGGTGCTGAAAGCCATTCAATCAAACTGTAAACCATGTATATGATGGAAACCACTTCAAGCCAGGGGGTGCTGCAGCACACACACCCGCACCTCTAGTTCCAACACTTACGCCCTCTTCCCGGCCGGGGGGAGGAGGGGACGGGCGCCAGGAGCGTACCTGGATAGAGCGCTCCCCGGACCGGCTGCGAGACATGCCGGCAGAGGCAACGCGGCTGGGCGTGGGGGCCAGAAGGAGACTCAGCAGCCACTCCGGCATCTTCCCCGGAGCTTGCACTCTAACACAGTGGCCAAAGGGGAGCAGTAACCGCGGCGCCGGAGCCGGGCAGCCTTCCCGCCGGCTCTCCCGCGCCTGGGGGAGTAGAAGGGGGAACAACAGCCGCCAGCTCCCGCTGCCATAGCAGCGGCGGCAGAGTCACTTCCCGTCGTCCTGCCATCCTAAGCGGCCGCAAAGAGATGCTCCCCCCCGTGGCCCGTCACAGCCCCCGCACGGAAGACTCGGTTCCCTTTGGGGGTGCTCCGCCCCTCAAGCGGGCACTAGGGGCCCTGAGCACCAGTGACTACTAGGATCCCGTGGGACAACTGAAGCGAGATGGCAACAGATGTGCATGGCAGGGAGAAAGCGAAAGGGGCCCACTCACACTCCGAGGGCTGTGGCCAAGCTGTTTGCGCCGATAAGTTCCCTTGTAAACGGTGACGCATAGAAGCCTTCCCTGTCCCTGCAGTACGTAGGGAGACCAACCTGGAGCTCTGCAACCACCCTCCAGCGAGAACAACCTCTTGTCAGCTAGGGACGCTCAGCGATGGCACACGGACAACACCCTGTACCCTAAAGGGCTGAGCCCAATTCCAACAGCTGGAAATAGTGTAGGCGGATCCCAACCACCTTTTGACTTCCTAGGGGTCTAACCTAACAATGTCCCTTCATCACCACAGTTGATCGGGATACAACACAATTAAAGGGACAATCTTGCTAACTAGTCCCCTGGCTCAGTGTTACTCTCAGGGCAGACCGTGTACTTCCTGTCACTTGTATGTGAACAATGAGGTAGTATTAGTATTGAGTGGGATGTATGGTATTATGGAGGACCCATCGCTAGCAAGAGAAGACTGTCACCAGACAATGTATTTGTTATAGTCTCTGGCCCTAATCTGCAATGTACTTCTACATCGACCTCGAGCTTCCAACACGACGACTCTCCAGTCCAGACAAAACTCCGATTGACCACAACCAGAATCATATACATGTTCTGTCTCCTGAGTCATGACATGAGTAGCGGCTTCCAGTACAGACTGGTAGCAGAGTAACTTCAAAATACGCCAAAATGTTGGTCTTTGCCTTCTCCCTGATGTACCAAAGAATATACCATGGAGTGGCCAGAGACCGCAGCGATAGGTGCTTCTGAAACGCATGCAGTTAACAGTGGAGTAACAAGTGTCTGCTGCACTGCAGCCAGCTGGCCACGGGGCTTGCGGTCATTGGGAGACAGAAGCTGCAGGATGCATGCGGGGTCTGGACAGCAGAGCAATCAAGCGAACACGCCCAGAGGCAGTAGAAACCATCTGCCTGGTAGTTTGGTCTGAGATCAGGTTGCACAAGAAATACTAGGCTGGGGGAGAGAGCAGGAGTTCCCTAGGAGCAAACGGTGCTATTGAATTCACACTTGCCACCTGCCAGGGTTCAGGCTGCCAGGAGGTGGTGGGCACGACCGGGGGAAAGGCCACCCTATCCGTGTCCTCCTCCCCAGTCGCGCTTACTGCGCTGGGGCGCCCCCTGGGAAGCTTTAGGCCCTGAGCCAGCACAACACTGCAGGGGGAGGAATTCACTCCCCTCGCGGGGGATGGGAGAGGCACCACCCCAGCAGGTAGCAGGAGGGGGCGGGACTGCTGCTCCAAGCTTCCCGTCCCGGAGGAATTGGTCGGGTCCTGCCCCTGTCCGCTCAGGAGAATGGTGGGGTCTCGGCCCCACCCCCACGCGGGGGATGGTCGGGTCCGCACCTCTATCTTCTCGCCGATGCAGGTCGCCATGGTGCTGGCCGGCCGCTCCTCCCGCGTCCTTTCTATGATTTCCCCTCCGAAGCGCGGCTGCGGCGCCCCATTATGGCCGCGTCCTCAGCCCGCCGTGCCCCAGGCCGCTCCTGTCCCGCTCCAGGGCCCGGCGGGAACCTCCCTTCCTCCACACCACCATTTTGAAAAATCGCGCCGTTAACCCTCCTAGAGCGAGGCTGCGGCTGACGTAATCACGCTCGCTCGGAAGCGCCAGTAGCTCCATGTTGCGAATAATAGAGATGGCGCATGCGCAGTTGGCTGATTACTCATGCCCGAAATAAACAAATATATGATTGCTGCGCATGTGCGAAATGGAACGCAGACCCATCCCGGGGCGGCCTGGCCCCATCTGCAGGCTGCTGCTGGAAATGCAGCGAAGAACGTTTAATTGGATGCAGCCACACTCCTGAGTTTGTGAGGGCTCCTTCCACGCAGTATTATTAGAGCCTGGTGTACTTGACCTGGTAAGTTTAGATCCTGAGTCATTCAGATCCGAATCTGAACTCTCCCAAAGTTGGGGAGTAGGAGGAGGAATTCATATCCTTGATTACAGTGTGGACCTTTCCCTAATAACAAAGGACAAATTATTATTACTCACTCATTAGTAATTACTACTGCAGGCTGGTCCCCGACTGTGGAATGAACTTCTCAAAGGAACTAAGAACTATCCCGAACCCAGTAGTGCCTCTCTCACAAATTAATCGTGAGTCATGGGGTTTTGGAGCTTGCAGGGACCGCTCTCCCAGTGACTGAAAAGGTCATATATATTCCCACAGTTTTAGGATGTAGCAACAGGAGTAACCTGTGAATGTCGAAGGAGCAGGAGCTGAAACAGCCACTGACCGTGAGCAGCAGCCCGTAGTGTCCCTGCTCTTGGAACAGTACCGGCCAGGTCCTGACTCTCGGTCAGGTTTTGAGAAGTGCAAGCCCCGGGACTAGGGGTTTGGGAAATACAATCCCGAAGCAACTGGAATTTGGGGAAGTGTTCCCAGGCCCGGGGCCCCGTAGGGGGAGGGAGTGGGAAGATTCAGGAAGTGTTGCTTCTTGCAAAGGCTAAACTAATCCCATATTGTTTTCACTGTGATATTACTTATATGAATGGTTGATATCTGTTGTTGAATAGAAACACTCATAAATCATTTTTGGAATATTATAGTTATTTTCAACACTTTTTGTAATATTTAATTGAAGGAGATTAGACTGCTCCCTAAGGCTGCTGTTACTGATTAGGTGCACCTTAGTTAACATCGATACTTTGTGAATATGACATCTGTTCTTTGCTCATATGTACAGTAATGACAGAACATATTTCACTTTTCCTGTTGCTTGTAATACCTACTTTTCTCTAAAATCCCCTCTCCTGACATATTCCTTTGCACCCTGTTCAGCTACATTCAGAAAACAGAGTTAATGTAAAGTTTGTTAATATGTATGTGTATCTCATCAACCCTAAAAAGTGTTATAAATTCTATATGCAAGTGGCTCATGATGCATTAATTAGGTCAGTAGTTCTCAAACTATTTATTATCCAGCCCTTCTTTTATCAAGGGAAATAAACGAGGAAGGGAGAGAGTCACAACAGTAATAGGAAATAGATGGGAGTCCCCTATTCTAGGGGCAAAGAGAGGATAAGAGGAGGCTCCAGCTGAGCAGCCTGGGGAAGGCATGCATTTCAACCTGAAATCATCACACACACATTGCCAGAAGAACAGAGGGGTGTTAAAAAGTCAAAGGACAAACTAAAAACATGATGATACGGTTTTTTTAAAAACTCATGATGGGGGCGGGGGGTCTGCCTCATGTTTTGTTCTCTTGAGGTGGTCTGACTCGTGATTTTTGATCTCTTGGCAATACTGCAAACCTCACCACCTTCCTCTTCAAGTGTATGGCACAAATCTTTAGTCTTGCCTTCTCTAATATAAACACAAAGCAGCATGTACATAATTATTAAAAGAAAAACCCTACCTTAACACTACGCTGCACAGACAGTTTCCACTGGAGTAAGGATTGAGACAGAAAATGAACCACAGGTAAGAGTATTAGTTATGTTGCTTAATGCACTAGTGGAAAGTACCCAGTTACTATGGTGATCAGGGCTGTCTGTAGAAGAACCTATATAGAATAAAATTAATAATTTTATAGCAGCATAAGCTTACACATTACTTTGTAAATAGAGTAACACAAATTCCCTCCCTTTCATCATTATATCCCATAAACGTGGAACATTAAATGTCTGACTATGAACAGAAATTAGGACATTGAATTGGTTGTTCAGAGAAAATGGACAGTTAATTTTCTGTGTGCTAGTTTATAATGAATAGATAAGGAAAAGCCTCCCAATCATATGTTTCAAAAAGGAGTAAATAATAAATCACCACATAAAATGCACATTATAAGAAAATGGTCCTTCAAGGACCCTCTATATTCTTACATCTAAATATGGTGTTTCTGTTGTGGCGATCACAGTATGATGATTTGTGACATTTGTCATCAGATTATATTACTTTTATAAAATATGGGCATGCGTTTGGTGATGTTTTATAATTATTATGAAAGTGACAGGCTTACATTATTGGTTAGCACCAAACAATATAGAAGGTTAGTTATCTCTCCGCAGACATACCTAATTTAATATTAATGAAAGGTACTTGTGTGCCCTGAGCAGTGCTTAAAGTAGATTAAAGCAGAAGGGGGAGCTCTCATCACATCTGCCAAGAATGAGGGAGAGCCATGTGGGAGCACTGCTTACCCAACCAGAGAAAGGAGGGGATTGGAAGGTCCCTTCTGTTCTGCTTTTAGCAGAAGAGGTGAACTGCACTTCCTTCCACTCCGCTTACTTCAGTCCTGAGGAGAGAATATGTTGCTACTATAATATTATTGCATGGTGAAACCAGTAGCAACTTCCTTGGTTTTTTTGTTTTTGTTTTGTTTTTTGAACCATCCCAGCATTCTCACATTGTATTGATTACAGTTCTACATCATTATTAAAATATCTTTTCACTTAAAGCAGTAGATTTTTGATAGTCCCTTGAATGATCCTTTAAGATAGGTCTTACTATATTCACATTTCTATAACTCCTTCCATCCAAAGATTTCCGCATTGCACACACATTATTTAATCACAGTTCTCCTGAAAAACAAGTATATATCATTATCCCTATTTTACACATCGAGAAACTGAGGCACAGAAAAATTAAGTTACTCTTCCCTAGGTCACACATGTCCATCTGTGCCTAAGGGTATGTCTACACTACGGGATTACTCCGATTTTACAGAATTCGATTTTTGGCAACAGATTGTATAAAGTCGAGTGCATGCGGCCACACTAAGCACATTAATTCGGCGGTGTGCGTCCATAGTACCGAGGCTAGCGTCTACTTCTGGAGTGTTGCACTGTGGGTAGCTATCCCATAGCTATCCCATAGTTCCCGCAGTCTCCCCTGCCCATTGGAATTCTGGGTTGAGATCCCAATGCCTGATGGGGGGAAAAAACATTGTCGCTGGTGGTTCTGGGTACAGCCTCCCCCCTTCCCTCCGTGACAGCAACAGCAGACAACCGTTTCGCACCTTTTTCCCTGGGTGAACTGTGCAAACGCCATACCACGGCAAGCATGGAGTACGCTCAGCTCAAGACAGCAGTCATGAACATTGTAAACACCTCGCGGATTATCGTGCAGTTTATGCTGAACCAGAACCTGAAAAACCAGGTGAGGAGGAGGCGGCGATGGCAGCGGGGAGACGATGAGAGTGATGAGGACATGGACACAGAATTCTCTCAAACCGGGGGCACTTTGGAGATCATGGTGTTAATGGGGCAGGTTCTAGCCGTGAAACGCAGATTCTGGGCCCGGGAAACAAGCACAGATTGGTGGGACTGCATAGTGTTGCAGGTCTGGGACGATTCCCAGTGGCTGTGTAACTTTTGCATGCATAAGGGCACTTTCATGGAACTTTGTGACTTGCTTTCCCCTGCCCTGAAGCGCCAGAATACCAAGATGAGAGCAGCCCTCACAATTGAGAAGTGAGTGGCGATAGCCCTGTGGAAGCTTGCAACGCCAGACAGCTACCGGTCAGTCGGGAATCAATTTGGAGTGGGCAAATCTACTGTGGGGGCTGCTGTGATGCAAGTAGCCAAAGCAATCACTGAGCTGCTGCTACCAAAGGTAGTGACTCTGGGAAATGTGCAGGTCACAGTGGATGCTGGATGGCTTTGCTGCAATGGGATTCCCTAACTGTGGTGGGGTGATAGATGGAACCCATATCCCTATCTTGGCACCAGAGCACCAGGGCAGCCAGTACATAAACCGCAAGGGGTACTTTTCAATGGTGCTGCAAGCACTGGTGGATCACAAGGGATGTTTCACCAACATCAACGTGGGATGGCTGGGAAGGGTTCATGATGCTCGCGTCTTCAGGAACACAAATCTGTTTAAACGGCTGCAGGAAGGGATTTACTTCCCAGACCAGAAAATAACCGTTGAGGATGTTGACATGCCTATAGTTATCCTTGGGGACCCAGCCTACCCCTTAATGCCATGGCTCATGAAGCCATACACAGGCAGCCTGGACAGTAGTCAGGACCTGTTCAACTACAGGCTGAGCAAGTGCAGAGTGGTGGTAGAATGTGCATTCGGACGTTTAAAGGGTCGCTGGCGCACGTTACTGACTCGCTCAGACCTCAGCCAAACCAATATTCCCTTTGTTATTGCTGCTTGCTGTGTGCTCCACAATCTCTGTGAGAGTAAGGGGGAGACCTTTATGGCAGGGTGGGAGGCTGAGGCAAATCGCCTGGCCACTGATTACGTGCAGCCAGACACCAGGGCGATTAGAAGAGCACACCAGGAAGCGCTGCGCATCAGAGAAGCTTTGAAAACCAGTTTCATGACTGGCCAGGCTACGGTGTGAAAGTTCTGTTTGTTTCTCCTTGGTGAAAACCCGCCCCCTCGATTGACTCATTCCCTGTAAGCAAACCACCCTCCCCCCTTCGATCACAGCTTGCTTTCAAAGGAAATAAAGTCACTATCGTTTAAAAATCATGTATCCTTTATTAATTGATTATAAACATAGGGAGAGAACTGACAAGGTAGCCCGGGTGGTGTTTGGGAGGAGGGAAGGAAAAGGCCACTTCAAATGTTCAAAATAATGACAGCCTTTTACTTGGGCTGTCCACTGGGGTGGAGTGGCAGGGTGCACGGAGCCTCCACCCCCTGCATTCTTGGGCGAATGGGTGAGGAGGCTATGGAACTTGGGGAGGAGGGAGGGCGGTTATACAGGCGCTGCAGCAGCACTCTGTGATCCTGCTGCCATTCTTGAAGCTCCACCAGACGCCGGAGCATGTCCATTTGCTCACGCAGCAGCCTCAGCATTGCATCCTGCCTCCTGATCTTCCTGCCGCCACCTCTTATCTCGAGCGTCCCTCCTGTCCTCACGTTCAACCGTGTCCTTCCACTCATTCAGATGAGCTCTTTCATTGCGGGTCGATTCCATGATCTCAGAGAACATTTCGTCTCGTGTGCGTTTTTTTTTTGCCGCCTTATCTGAGAGAGCCTTCGGGACAGAGGAGGGAGGCTTGAAAAATTTGCAGCTGCGGGAGGGGAAAAATGGGAGAGAAGTATTTGTCACGGAGAGTGGGGGGACACAAGGCCCTGCACCTCCGGCTTCCTGCGATTCACTATGACTCTCAGCCAGCCAGTAAAGCAGAAGGTTTATTTAGACGACAGGAATACAGTCCAAGACAGGTCTTGCAGGCACAGACAACAGGACCCCCCCAGTTAGGTCAATCTTGGGGTCCCAGGGCACCCTAGCCCCCTTGGGAGGTCAGAGCCCCGTCTGCCTCCCAGCCATGTCACCAGCCAGCTCTCCACTCCCTCCCCAGCCTTTGTTCAGTTTCCCGGGCAAAGGTGTCACCTGGCCTCTAACCCCTTCCTGGGTTCTCATGTTACATGCTCAGGTATTCTCCCTCGGCCAGTCTCCCATCCCCCAATGCAGACCATCCTAGCCACACTCCCCTGTCAGCATTCAAAGACCACAGTAAGAACAGTCCCAGTTCGTCACCTCTCTCCCCCCTTCGAGACCGAACTGAGCGGAGTCACTTCAGCCAGTGACCTGGGGAAGTTCGAACCTACCCACGTTCCCATGGATGCTCCAACATCCCTCCCATTCCTTGGTGAGAATTACACCAGGCCCTTCCAGTTTCACGCCCCCCCCCCCCTTAGGTCGGGTGTGCTTGATGACACTCGTAGTTCGCATGTGGGAGCGTTTATGCGGCCCGTGCCTTTTTCCCATCCCAATACCCCTGGGGTTCCAACTGGGCTGGGGTCTTCTCCCAGCGTTCCAGTCTGGAGGTCGGTGATTCGGGCTCTCTTGGTTCAGAGCCCCCCTTTTTACCCTGGCCGCCCTCTGGAAAGGCTCCTCTATGCTGGGCAAGGGTCCTAAGGCTGTTTTCCCCTTGTCCCAGGCCTTCCTCACCCTCTGACAGGGGTCACAGGATCGGCAGCACTGTCGGACAGTAATAAAGACCCCAGGCCAGTAAAAGTTTCGTAGCAGCCTCTGTTGGGTACGCCAGGTTTCCTGGTGCCCTGAGAGGGGACTGTCATGGGCCCAGTACAGCAGCTGGCAGCGATACTTCTGGGGTACCACCAGCTGCCTCCTGATTCCCCCTGACTCCATTTTCCCTGGGGGAGCCCATTCTCGGTACAGGAACCCTTTCTCCCACAGGAACCTTTTCCGGCCACCTCTTCCCATGGTCTGTACCGCACTGGGGTCGGCCAGGTCCCTTATCTTCTGCAAGGAGGGATCTTTCTGCAACTCAGCCTGGAACTCAGCAGCTGGGACAGTGATGGGCACCTGCTCTCTCTCGCCGGCTGAGTCTGAGGCCGCAGCCTCTCTGAGCTGTGTCCCTGGGTGTTCCCTCCTCACCGGGTTAGGGTCCTGCGCCTTGGGCAAGGTACCCTCCCCGCTGTCAGGGCACAGTGCCCCTCGCCGGCTCTGACTACGGGTCACGACCAGGGCACCCGGGGGGTTGCTTGGCCAGTCCTCCAGGTCCCCCCCATCAACACCTCAGTGGGCAAATACGGGTGTACCCCCACGTCCTTGGGGCCCTCCTTGGCCCCCCACTTCAGGTGTACCCTCGCCATGGGCACTTTGACTGGGGTCCCACCCACCCCCATCAGGGTCAGGTAGGTGTTGGGCACCACCCGATCTGGGGCCACCACCTCGGGCCGGGCCAGCGTGACCTCTGCGCTCGTATCCCAGTATCCATTGACCTTCCTCCCATCCACCTCCAGGGGAACAAGGTACTCGCTCCGCAGGGACCGCCCCGCGCCTACCCTGTAAACCAAAAACCCTGAGTCTGGAGCATCCAGCCCCCCAGAGGAGCTGGCCTGGAGCTCTCCTCCCTCCTTAGCAGGTGGTACGCTGCCAGCCCCCCTGGCCTGGGAATGCTGCCCCTCGTCCGACTGGGTCTCTACCCAGTCAACCCTCTGTGGGTTGGGTCCGCTCAGTCTGTCCCTGAGCCTGAGGCGCTGGACCCTTATGTGGCCTCTTTGGCCACAGTGATAGCAGCCCATGTCCCGTGGGTCCCCTCGAGTGGGTCGGATGGACCTGACGTTGGATGTTTCCCTTTGGTGGGGGTTCTCCGTATTTCCCCGCTGGGAGGTCCCATGGTGACTCTCTCTCTGCGTTGTGGCGTGCCTGCTCCTTTGGGACTCCTCCCTGTTATCCCCTGCCCGACTGTTCACAAACTCGTCGGCCAGCTGGCCTGCATGCTGCGGGTTCTCTGGCTTTTGGTCCATCAACCATCGCCTCAGGTTGGATGGGCACTGCTCATACACGTGCTCCAGTACAAATAGGTCAAGCAGGTCTTCTTTAGTTTGGGCCCCAGCTGTCCACTTGCGGGCATACCCCTGCGCCCGGTTGGCTAGTTGTAGGTATGTGACCTCACGGGTTTTACGCTGACTCCGGAACCTTGTCCGGTACATCTCAGGGGTCAGCCCAAACTCGCAGAGCAGGGCTTTTTTGAACAGTTCATAGTCCCCTGTCTCCGCCCCTTTCAGTCGGCTGTACACCTCCCTGGCTGTGGAGTCCAGTGAGGGGATGAGAAACTGGAGCCTGTCTGCAGGGTCAACCTGGAGCAGCTCGCAGGTATTCTCAAAGGCCGTCAGGAAGGTATCCATGTCCTCCCCCTCCTTACGCTGGGCCAGGAAGCACTTATCAAAGCTCTTTGCAGTCTTGGGTCCCCCCTCACTCACCGCAGCCGGGGCCTCGCTGCTCCTCAGCCTGGCCAGTTCCAGCCCATGCTGACGTTGGTTCTCCTTCTCTTCCTGCTCATGCTGACGTTGGTCCCGCTCATGCTGATGTTGTTTCTCCTTCTCTTTCTGCTCATGCTGACGTTGTTTCTCCTTCTTTTCCCGCTCCTGCTTCAGTTCTTGCTGCCTTAACTCGAACTCTTTCAGTCTCAGCTCCCTGTCATATTCCAGTCGCATCCGCTCCTGGGATGGGGAGCGCCGCCGGGACGATCCCCTGCTGGCCGCCGGGGTCAGGGTGCCCTCGGTATTCGCTGGGCTTCCCCCAATCCCTCCCCTAGGTATAGGTAGGCAGGGTCTCGGGATGTCCCCGGCAGCAGTCTGACCCCTCCCAGCCATGTCAGGCCCCGGGGCCCACGCTGCATCCACCGGGCGGCTGCCCTCAGGCACAGGGCTCGGTTCATCCAAGCGATCCCTCTCCTCCAGCTGGGCAATTAGCTGTTCTTTGGTGGACCTCCCAATGCGCAGCCCCCTCTGCCTGCACAGCTCCACCAGGTCGCTCTTAAAGCGTTTAGCATACATCCTCCTGCTGGCCACTCGCCGGCCTGTGCTCTCCGCTTTCCACCGTTCCCGGGAGACCCCTAGTATGCCAGCCATTCTTCAGGTCACCGCCTCTCTGCCAGGGTCGAGCTGCAGACTCCTCCGCCCTGGGACCGCTCACTGTGACTCCCCGGGGGACCCTGTTACTGCAACAGTCCTTCTCTCTGGTCACACACTCCCAGGGGTCAATTGCCCCCTGAACGTCTCTCTCTGACTCTTCAGCCCACCTGGTCCCCGTCGATCCCCCTTCGTTTTACTGCTCCCCAGTCACTTACTGCAGGAAGCGCCGTCCACGGGGTGCAGTACATCCCACCGCTGACACCAGTTGTCACGGAGAGTGGGGGGACACAAGGCCCTGCACCCCCGGCTTCCTGCGATTCACTATGACTCTCAGGCAGCCAGTAAAGCAGAAGGTTTATTTAGATGATAGGAATACAGTCCAAGACAGGTCTTGCAGGCACAGACAACAGGACCCCCCCAATTAAGTCCATCTTAGGGTCCCAGGGCATCCTAGCCCCCTTGGGAGGTCAGAGCCCCGTCTGCCTCCCAGCCATGTCACCAGCCAGCTCTCAACTCCCTCCCCAGCCTTTGTTCAGTTTCCCGGGCAAAGGTGTCACCTGGCTTCTAACCCCTTCCTGGGTTCTCATGTTACATGCTCAGGTATTCTCCCTTGGCCAGTCTCCCATCCCCCAATGCAGACCATCCTAGCCACACTCCCCTGTCAGCATTCAAAGACCACAGTAAGAACAGTCCCAGTTCGTCACAGTATTTAAAAAGATACATTTTACAGAACAATGCTTTTACTCTTTCACGGTGAACAACACTATTCACATTACATAGCACATGTGATTTCGGTACAAGGTCACATTTTGCATCTTAATATTGAGTGCCTGCGGCTTTGGTGTTAGAGATCACAGACGCAGGGCCGGGCAACAGAATTCGGCTTGCATGCGGCCATGGTAAGCCATTGTCTTTCGGCTTCTGCAACCTTCATAAAAGCAGCCCCCTCCTTTCCCATACCAAGCAAAGCCCATTGAGTGCTGCGGTTTTCGTGTTAACGTGCAGCAGCAGAAACCAAACTAATCCCCCCCCCCCCCCCCCCGCCATCCAATTCTCTGGGATGATCGCTTTACTCCTCCCCCCATCGCGTGGCTGGTATCAGGGAAGATCCCTGCTAGCCAAACGCGAAAAGCTCAGCACCAGTGGCGCCCCCAATCCCCTCCCCGCCCCCCACCATCACTTGGCTAACTGCAGGGAAGGTTTTCTTTTCAGCCACAGGCAAACAGCCCAGTAAGAACGGCCACCTCTGTCCCCTTAATTAAATTCCCGTATTTCAACCAGGTTACCACGAACGATACCACTCTCCTGAGGATAACACAGCGAGATAAAGAACGGATGTTGCTTGAATGCCAGCAAACACCAGGACCATACGCTGCCAGGTTTTGTCATGCAATGATACCAGATTACTTGCTACTAGCATGGCGTGGTCAAGTGTCCTACCATGGAGGACGGAATAAGGCGGCCCTGCCCAAAAACCTTCTGCAAAGGCTTTTGGAGTACCTCCAGGAGAGCTTCATGGAGATGTCCCTGGAGGATTTCCGCTCCATCCCCAGACACGTTAACAGACTTTTCCAGTAGCTGTACTGGCCGCGAATGCATCCCAAGTCCTCAGGGCAAATTAATCATTAAAAAATGCTTGCTTTTAAACCATGTTTTATATTTACAAAGGTACACTCACCAGAGGTCCCTTCCATGGCTTCATGGTCTGGAATACCGGTTGGGAGGGTACTTCAGTCAGGCTGAGAAAAAGATCCTGGCTGTTGGGGAGAATGGGGTGCTGTGTGCTCTCCGCAAGCTCGTCCTCCTCCTCCTCCTCCTCCTCCGCAAAATCCTCAGGCATGGCTGAGAGTACCCCCTCCTCGGAATCCACGGTCAGGGGTGGGGTAGTGGTGGCAGCCCCTCCTAGAATTGCATGCAGCTCAGCGTATAAGCAGCATGTCTGCGGCTCTGACCCGGACCTTCCATTTGCTTCTTTGGTTTTCTGGTAGGCTTATCTGAGCTCCTTAACTTTCACGTGGCACTGTAGTGAGTCCCTATTGTGGCCTCTCTCCATCATGCCCTTGGAGATTTTTTCAAATGTTTTGGCATTTCGTCTTTTGGAACGTAGTTCTGCTAGCACGGGATCTTCTCCCCATACAGCGATCAGATCCAGTACCTCCCGTACGGTCCATGCTGGAGCTCTTTTTCGATTCTCGGACTGCATGGTTACCTGTGCTGATGAGCTCTGCGTGGTCACCTGTGCTCTCCTGTGCTGGGCAAACAGGAAATTAAATTCAAAAGTTCGCGGGGCTTTTCCTGTCTACCTGGCCAGTGCATCCGAGTTAAGATTGCTGTCCAGAGCGGTCACAATGGTGCACTGTGGGATAGCTCCCGGAGGCCAATACCGTCAAATTGCATCCACACTAAGCCTAATTCGAACCGGCAGTGTCGATTTCAGCGCTACTCCCCTCGTCGGGGAGGAGTACAGAAATCGATTTTAAGAGCTCTTTATGTCGAAGTAAATGGCTTCGTTGTGTGGACGGGTGCAGGGTTAATTCGATTTAACGCTGCTAAATTCGACCTAAACCCATAGTGTAGACCAGGCAAAAGAGGCTGATGCATTTTTACTGGATTGTAGTTTGGTTTGATGACAGATCTCAAGCTGTCATGTAGGTTCAACAAGGACACCTTTAGGATCCTGAGAGGTGTCGTTACACGGTTCTACATTGCCAGCAACAAAAGGTGGGGGAATATAAACTATGGAAGAGTGGTGAGAAATGGTATGAGGGCTCTTCTGAAAAGGGTGTAGCACAAAAGGGAGAGTGGGTCTGTGACATTATATCTGATTAAAATATGACCATATAGATAATTGTTGCAAATCTTGTACAAAGGTTCTCAAGTGAGGTGTCTATGAAAAGGTTATGATTTGCTGGTTATGATTATGCTATCTCTATGCATGTATCATTTTTATATTTGAAGTTATAAGTATTGGCTCTATACTTGGATTTCAAATGTTTGCTCCTGGGGTAACACCCATGAGGTAACGCCCAGCACATCTTGGAGGGACTATTTGAATTAAGTGGCTCATCAAGAAACACTTGGTTGACAGTGGACCAGAGGAGACGCCCATCTGCACTGAATAGACTGTCATACAAATGTGCTGTCTGGAGTGTAGGTAATGGCTTCCTGCAATGACTGAAGGAAATTGGGCATGAACATGAGACTCGCCCATGTGACTCCAAACTTCATCTTGTTGCTGTAATTTTCCACAATAAGAACAATGGGATGCCCTCCACATGGCAAAAGCTATAAAAGGCCCTGGAAACACCTCCACTTGATCTTCAATCCTGCTTTTTACCTCTGGAGGAACTTTGCTACAAACTCAAGCTCTGAATGACTGAGGACTGAATGACCCATCTAAGCTGTGGATGTATTCCAGAGACTTGACTTAAGTCAGTAATTTATTCCATCTCTGCTACAAGCCTGAACCAAGAATTTTGCCATTACTGTATGTAATTGATTCATTTAACCAATTTTCATTAACTTCTTTCATTTATTATTGTAACCCCCATGAATTAGTGAGCCCTATTAGTCTTTCTTTGCAGAGCCAGGGAAATCGAGGGGGGGGGGGGGACCATGAAACAGATGCTCCTGGACCAAAGCTGAACTGACAAGAACTGTAGTAAAAGCTGCAATAATTTGCAAGAGCTGAAAATTGTGATGGATTAGCTAGTGTTTGAAACACCGACTACATGTTTGGCCAGTGTGACAGATATATGACAGAATCCTGCAATATCCTGGACAAACCTTACTGAATTAAGTTTAAGTATTTTAGGTGTTCATTGTATTAAAAAGACAAATGTTTATGTACTATTGTGGGATTGTATGTAACTTTTAAGGGATATGCAAATATGCCTCTTCCAGTTATGCAAGAACTCAGGAGAGTTCTCACTAACTCACAAGTGGGCTTGTCCTGAGCCAAAGCTGTGACCACAGGAAAACACCTGGATGGGGTTTGAAGGACTGGACAGAGTCCTTGTTTGAGTCAGGGGATGAGCTCTGGTAAGCTAATTAGCATTTGTGTAGGTTCTTTTATTGTTTTCTCTGTAATGCTTTTTCCTTATGAATAAACGTGCTTGCTTAGAAAGAGCCACATAGTAGATTAAACGTGTCAATTACACTGTTTACTATCTCTGAAGAGAAAAGTAAAACAGGCCATTTTAGGCATCCTGATTTTGCTGGGGAGGTCACAGTCTAGCCAGGGAACTGTGTATAGAGACATAGGTCTCTGCCCAAGAGAGGTGTCAGTTGAGGGCCAGCAGTATAGAGTGGGTGCCCTCATTGACCATAAGTGGGGAACAGGTGCAGTTGCCCTGAACTGTGACAGCCACCATCTCTCTAAAAAAAAAAAAAAAAAACACCTCAGAATCTGGCACTGAAAATAATCTGTGGTAAATCTGACGTCTTCCAGCTGTACCGACCAGTTTCCTGAGCACAGATAATTGACTTTGCTGAAAGAATAGAAGTGTCTTGGTCTTCCACTATAAGATACTGCAGCTGCAGTATATCCTGAACACTATGAGCCAAATCTGTGCTCACATTGCTGCAACTCACTTGATCAGGGCTGGCTCCAGGCACCAGCTGAGCAAGCTGGTGCTTGGGGAGGCAGATTGTTGGAGGCGGCATTCTGCCCAATCCTAGGGCGGCACGGCCGCTTTTTTTTTGTTTGTTTTTTTGTTTGGGTTTTTTTTGTTCTGCTCCGGCCGCCCTGTAGGGGGCAGTGGCGCGGAGGACCGGAGCGCCCTACAGGGCAGTCCTCTTCCTTCCCTCCCCGCCGACCGGAGCGGCGCCCTCGCGGCAGGAGGCGGTGCAGCGGGAGGGGCTGCGTGGCAGCGCCCCTGCTGTAACCCTGGCCGCCCCCTTCTCTCTCTCTCCCTCCCGCTCCCTCCCCCTCCCCCCTCCACCCCCCCAGCCGGTCCCCCTGCACACGCGCTCCGGCTGCGCCGCAGGTTTTTTTTTTTTTTTTTTTTGCTTGGGGCAGCCAGAACGGCCAAAAAGCCAGAGCCGGCCCTGCACTTGATGTCAGTGGAGTTGCAATGGGTTTGAATATGGACAGAATTAATGTCAGTGGAGTTGCAATGGGTTTGAATATGGACAGAATTTGACACATTGGTGAGTCTCTTTTTTGTTGTTGTTGTTGAAAATATCTATTGACTTATACAGCTGTTTTGCCTGGACAAAAACTGCAGGGTTTATCTTAATTGATATATTAGGGCTGTCAAGCAATTAAAAAAAATTATCGTGATTAATCACACTTGTAATAATAGAATACCATTTATTTCAATACTTTGGATGTTTTCAACATTTTCAAATGTATTGATTTCAATTACTACACAATACAAAGTGTACAGTGCTCACTTTATATTTATTTTTATTACAAATATTTTCACAGTAAAAAACAAAAGAAATAGTATTTTTCAATTAATCTAATACAAGTACTGTAGTGCAATCTCTTTATCATGAAAGTTGAACTTACAAATGTATAATTTTGTACAAAAAAATAACTGTTTTATTTTTTAATGCGATGTAAAACATTATAGCCCACAAGTCCACTACATATATGTCTTATCAGACAGAACACATGGGTATATTGATGGATTTCACATAGGGACCAACACTTAGACATCACTAAACACAGGCACTGGCGAAGGGGTTGGCCATCAGCCACTGAATTCAAGTTTACAAATGGTAATCTATTAGCATTAGCTATTATATAGCTCTCCATGTGTCCTGGCAATAAAGCTGATGATCTTGTAGTTTCTCACAGTTTATATGGAAATGTTTTTATTGCATATTCATTATTTCTCACTAGTTTTGACAGACAGACAAGATTTTTTCAGCAGTATTCACTGGTAGAGAACCTAACAATATTCACACTGAAAATGTTCTACACAGTTATATTGCACAGCTGGGAGCATGGCGGCACTGAGCGTTCGCTGCACGGCTGAGAATTTATCAAACATTCTTATGGAACAATGGCAAATGATAAACTAGTACAACTCAAGGGCTCAATGTGGCCCATTGCCTCTGTAGAGCAAATTACTTAAATAATTAATATCTTGCTAAAAATTAACCACAGTATATCTATTGTCAAGGACACCTGAAGCCAGATCCTTAGCTGCTGTAAAATGTCATAGCTCCACTGATTTCAACTGAGCTGTGACACTTTACCCAGGTTGAAGGTCTGGCTCTGTGACTAGGCTTAACAGCTTCTTGTTTGGCTTATGCAAAATTGTCTCCATAGCAACTAAAGTCCTTTGAATGGAGTAGTTCTGCTGGCTGAACATATTGTAGAACCTTTACAAAGGGGAATGGTCGATGCTATAGCAAGTGGCACAGCAACCATACAGTAAGTACCTTAGAGTTTACAAAAACATTTCTATTTACAATTTTATTCCTGATTCTCTGGACAGGAGTTTAACAAAAATGCTTCCTAGAAAGACAGACCAAGGCTAGCTAGTGGGATACGTGTGTGTGTGTGTGTGTGTGTGTGTGTAAGAGAGAGACTTTTTACACAGTCATTTTGCTTTAAGTATTTTAAAAATTAGCCACTTGGGAATTGATATTTAAACTCAAGTTAAATTTGTAGACAATTTAGGTTTCATTTGATTACTGTGCTTTGAAAGTGAGAGTTTCACAAGAGTTAAGTTTCAAAAGGTGTCTGGGTAAGCATGGAATTTCATACATTTTACAAGAAAGACTTGAATGGAGAATCAAGAAATCTGACAGTTACTTTATTTCTTAATAGTTTCTTTTAATTGTATGGTTGCTTATAATTTTCTGCAATATTTGTTAAACATAAGAACATAAGAATGGCCATACTCGGTCAGACCAAAGGTCCATCCAGCCCAGTATCCTGTCTGCCAATAGTGGCCAATGCCAGGTGCCCCAGAGGGAGTGAACCTAACAGGTAATGATCAAGTGATCTCCCTTCTGCCATCCATCTCCACCCTCTGACAAACAGAGGCTAGGGACACCATTCCTTACCCATCCTGGCTAATAGCCATTAATGGACTTAACTTCCATGAATTTATCTAGGTCTCTTTTAAACGCTGTTATAGTCCTAGCCTTCACAACCTCCTCAGGCAAGGAGTTCCACAGGTTGACTGTGCACGGTGTGAAGAAGAACTTTCTTTTATTTGTTTTAAACCTGCTGCCCATTAATTTCATTTGATGGCCCCTAGTTCTTATATTATGGGAACTAGTAAATAACTTTTCCTTATTCACTTTCTCCACACCACTCATGATTTTATATACCTTTATCATATCACCCCTTAGTCTCCTCTTTTCCAAGCTGAAAAGTCCTAGCCTCTTTAATCTCTCCTCATATGGGACCCATTCCAAACCCCTAATCATTTTAACAGGTTTCAGAGTAGCAGCCGTGTTAGTCTGTATCCGCAAAAAGAACAGGAGTACTTGTGGCACCTTAGAGACTAACAAATTTATTAGAGCATAAGCTTTCATGGGCTACAGCCCACTTCTTCGGATGCATATAGAGTGGAACATATATTGAGGAGATATATATATACACACATACAGAGAGCATGAACAGGTGGGAGTTGTCTTACCAACTCTGAGAGGCCAATTAAGTAAGAGAAAAAAAACTTTTGAAGTGATAATCAAGATAGCTCAGTACAGACAGTTTGATAAGAAGTGTGAGAATACTTACAAGGGGAGATAGATTCAATGTTTGTAATGGCTCAGCCATTCCCAGTCCTTATTCAATCCTGAGTTGATTGTATCCAGTTTGCATATCAATTCCAGCTCAGCAGTCTCTCGTTGGAGTCTGTTTTTGAAGTTTTTCTGTTGTAAGATAGCCACCCGCAGGTCTGTCATTGAATGGCCAGACAGGTTAAAGTGTTCTCCCACTGGTTTTTGAGTATTACGATTCCTGATGTCAGATTTGTGTCCATTAATTCTTTTGCGTAGAGACTGTCCGGTTTGGCCAATGTACATGGCAGAGGGGCATTGCTGGCACATGATGGCATATATCACATTGGTAGATGTGCAGGTGAACGAGCCCCTGATGGTATGGCTGATGTGATTAGGTCCTATGATGATGTCACTTGAATAGATATGTGGACAGAGTTGGCATCGGGCTTTGTTACAAGGATAGGTTCCTGGGTCAGTGTTTTTGTTCAGTGATGTGTGGTTGCTGGTGAGTATTTGCTTTAGGTTGGGGGGTTGTCTGTAAGCGAGGACAGGTCTGTCTCCCAAGATCTGTGAGAGTAAAGGATCATCTTTCAGGATAGGTTGTAGATCTCTGAGCAGTTTAATATCGTCTGCAAACTTTGCCAGCTCACTGTTTACCTCTTTCTCCAGATCATTTATGAATAAGTTGAATAGGATTGGTCCTAGGACTGACCCTTGGGGAACACCACTAGTTACACCCCTCCATTCTGAAAATTTACCATTTATTCCTACCCTTTGTTCCCTTTCTTTTAACCAGTTTTCAATCCATGAAAGGATCTTCCCTCTTATCCCATGATAACTTAATTTACGTAAGAGCCTTTGGTGAGGGACCTTGTCAAAGGCTTTCTGGAAATCTAAGTACACTATGTCCACTGGATCCCCCTTGTCCACATGTTTGTTGACCCCTTCAAAGAATTCTAATAGCTTAATAAGACATGATTTCCCATTGCAGAAACCATGTTGACTTTTGCCCAAAAATTTATGTTCTATGTGTCTGACAATTTTTTCTTTACTATTGTTTCAACTGATTTGCCCAGTACTGACGTTAGACTTACCGGTCTGTAATTGCCGGATCACCTGTAGAGCCCTTTTTAAATATTGGCGTTACATTAGCTATCTTCCAGTCATTGGGTACAGAAGCCGATTTAAAGGACAGGTTACAAACCATAGTTAATAGTTCTGCAATTTCACAGTTGAGTTCTTTCAGAACTCTTGGGTGAATGCCATCTGTTCCCGGTGACTTGTCACTGTTAAGTTTATCAATTAATTCCAAAACCTCCTCTAATGACACTTGAATTTGTGACAATTCCTCAGATTTGTCACCTAATATAATATATGGAGATATACCTATCTCATAGAACTGGAAGGGACCCTGAAAGGTCATCGAGTCTAGCCCCCTGACTTCACTAGCAGGACCAAGTAGTGATTTTGTCCCAGATCCCTAGGTGGCCCCCTCAAGGATTGAACTCACAACCCTGGGTTTAGCAGGCCAATGCTCAAACCACTGACAAAGGACGGCTCAGGTTTGGGAATCTCCCTAACATCCTCAGTCATGAAGACTGAAGCAAAGAATTCATTTAGTTTCTCCGCAATGACTTTATCATCTTTAAGTGCTCCTTTTGTATCTCGATCATCCAGGGGCCCACTGGTTGTTTAGCAGGCTTCCTGCTTCTGATATACTTAAAACACATTTTGTTATTACCTTTTGAGTTTTTAGCTAGCTGTTCTTCAAACTCCTTTTTGGCTTTTCTTCTTACATTTTTACACTTAATTTGGCAGTGTTTATGCTGCTTTCTATTTACCTCACTAGGATTTGACTTCCACTTTTTAAAAGATGCCTTTTTATCTCTCACTGTTTCTTTTACATGGTTGTTAAGCCACGGTGGCTCTTTTTTAGTTCTTTTACTGTGTTTTTTAATTTGGGGTATACATTTAAGTTGGGCCTCTATTATGGTGCCCTTGAAAAGTGTCCATGCAGCTTGCAGGGATTTCACTCTAGTCACTGAACCTTTTAATTTCTGTTTAACTAACCTCCTCATTTTTGCATGGTTCCCCTTTCAGAAATTAAATGCCAGAATGTTGGGCTGCTGAGGTGTTCTTCCCACCACAGGAATGTTAAATGTTATTATATTATGGTCACTATTTCCATGCAGGTCCTGTTATAGTTACCTCTTGGACCAGATCCTGCACTCCACTCAGGACTAAATCGAGAATTGCCTCTCACCTTGTGGTTTCCTGTACCAGCTGCTCCAAGAAGCATTCATTTAAAGTATTGAGAAATTTTGTCTCTGCATTTCCTCCTGAGGTGACATGTACCCAGTCAGTATGGGGATGATTGAAATCCCCCACTATTATTGAGTTCTTTATTTTGATAGCCTCTCTAATCTCCCTTAGCATTTCATAGTCACTATCACTGTCCTGGTCAGGTGGTCAATAATAGATCCCTACTGTTATATTCTTATTAGAGCATGAAATTACTATCCATAGAGATTCTATGGAACATGTGGATTCATTTAAGATTTTTACTTCATTTGATTCTACATTTTCTTTCACATATAGTGCTACTCCCCCCCCACTCCCACCCACACACACGACCTGTTCTGTCCTTCCGATATATTTTGTACCCTGGAATGATTGTGTCCCATTGATTGTCCTCACTCCACCAGGTTTCTGTAATGCCTATTATATCAATATCCTCCTTTAACACGAGGCACTCTAGTTCACCCATCTTATTATTTAGACTTCTAGCATTTGTGTACAAGCACTTTAAAAACTTGTCACTGTTTATTTGTCTGCCCTTTTCTGATGTCAGATTCTTTTTTATGTGAATGTTTCTCGTCTGATCTGGCCCCTACTTTATCCTCTTCCATCCTCTCCTCCTGACTAAAACCTAGAGAATCTCTATCAATAGACTCTCCTCTAAGAGAAGTCTCTGTCTGATCCACGTGCTTCTCTGCAGCAATCGGCTTTCCCCCATCTCTTAGTTTAAAAATTGCTCTGCTGTTAATATATTGAAATATTCTTGCTCAAAATTTTTAATCAAGAAATACAATTTTAAAGTGTTTTTGAGCAGTAAAGCTTTCCAAAAAAAAAAAAAAAGAGTACTTTTAGACAATAGTTGTGAGGTGGCATTACATTATACAACATTTAATAAGTATGCATATCGTGACAAATTACTACATGATCCTGATGAGAGATGCTGTTATCAAGTAGATGGGGCAAGGGACTGAGAGATGGGAGTTCTAAACATTGACTCGATATGTGGACTTGCGTTAGGCCAATATTTTCAAATTAGGCTATTGAGTTGGTGTGTAGGCCATGATTTTCAAAGGTGCGGAGCACCAAACATTCCAGTTGAAATCAGTGAGAGATGTAGGTGCTCAGCACATCTGAAAGTCAAGCTCAAGCTCTGTAAAGTTGGACACGCAAAAAATTAAGGACCCCAAAATTAGTGGCCACTTTTTGAAAAATTTGTCTGTAATATGTTTTAGTTTCCTCTGTAAAAAGGAGATAATACCTACCACTTCCTTGGGGTATTTGGAAGATGTATTAGTTGGTTTGTAAAGCATTAAAAATGCTGAGTAGCATTATTATAAAGATATCTTTATTGCTTTCAGAGTGAAAGACAATTCTTGAACAAAGAAATTAACCAATGGCTCTTAAGGTAATTTTTGTTTATAATCCAGCTGTAATACTAATTTAGCTTTACATTTCTTTGCTAAAAGCTTAAGGTTGCTTCCTGTATGTTTTCATAACCTGAACTCCATGGGTGCTATTAGTCAATTGTTAGATCAACATTTACTTTTCTCCCTTTTTTTAACTAATCTGAGTTAATTATCAGATCGTATGTCATACCAGGATTCCTTCTGGACAAATTGCACCTGCTTCTCTAAAATCCATAATAATACTGGCCTCTTTGCTGTCAAGGTATTACTGCTAAAAATTCCCCTTGGGATCTGCATATAGGAGAGAGAGAGAACTTCTCTCCTCATGCCATTCAACTGCAGCTGTATTCAGCAGAGATGCTTAAACTAGAATCCCTTCTATACAGTGGAGGCTTTTGGCAGAGTGTTTATCCTGAGGGGCCCACAACTCTGCATTTCACTCCCTCTCCTCCCCATTAGTTTGAAATAGCAAAATCAGTTGAACTTCAGGGCACACTGCAAGGCTCATGTTTTAACCCAGGCTTTTGGGGAATGAAGGGACCACTAAGAGCTGTTATATATTTAAAAAAAAAAATGTTAGAAGGGACCATTATGATCTAGTCTGATCTCTGACATAACAGAGGCCATAGAATTTCACTCACTGATTCCTGCATCAAAACAGTATCTGGTTGAACTAGAGCATATAATTCAGAAAGACATCCCATCTTGATTTAAACACTTAAAGCGACCGAGAATCTACTATGTCCTTAAGTAAGCTGTTCCAAAGGTTAAATTACCCTCAATGTTAAAAAGTTGTACCTTAATTCTAGCCTGAATTTATCTAGTTTCAGCTACTAGCCATTGAATCAGGAATACCTTTTTCTGCCAGAATTACACCTTTTTCTGTGAGTTTAAAGAGCCCCGCACTATCAAAATTTTTCTCCCTATATAGGTACATACAGATTGTGATCAAGTTACCTCTTAACCGTTAAGCTAAATAGATCTATATCCTTTTGTATCTCCCTGTAAGGCAGGTTTTCCAGACTTCCAATCATTCTTGTAGCTCTGAACTCTTCTTTACTTGTCAACATCCTTTTTAGAAATGCAGACACCAGAACCAAATACAGGATTCCAGTTATGGTCTCACTAATGCTGGTATACAGTGGTAAAAACTTCTACTCAGTATTCCCTGGGGTATACATCCTAGGATCACGTTTGGTCTCTAAGCCATAGCATTGCCCTGAAAACATGTTATCCTCTCTGACCCCAAGTCCTTTTCTGAGTCACTGCTTTTCAAAATATAGTCCATTATCTTATAATCGTGACTTACACTCTTGGTTCTTAATAGTATGACCCTGCATTTGGCTTTATTAAAATGCATGTTGTTCAAATGAGTCCAGTTTACCTCTAGAGCTGACCTGTCCTTATTATAATTTACTCCTTTTCCAGTTTGTGTCATCTGCAAGTTTTTACCAGTAAAGATTTTGTGTTTTCTTCCAAATAATTAGAAAAGATATTGAACAACATTGGTCCAAGAACTGATCCGTAGGGGGAACACCACTAAAAATGATTCCCCATTAAAAGTTATTTTTTGAAATTATCTGTTAGGTAGTTTTAAATCAGTTTGATAAATGCTACATTGATGTTTTAAAATCTGTATTTTGTAATTTTTTTAATCAGGATGTATGTGGTCCTATGTCCAATGCCTTACAAAAGTCTAAGACTACATCAACATAGTTAAAACCATCAAAAAACAATATCAAGTTTGTTTGACAAGACCTATTTTCCATAATACCATGTTGACTGGTATTAATTATACTGCCATTATTTAATTATTCCATCCCCCGGCAGCTTTTTCCTTGATTTTACCTTGGATCAAAGTCAGGCTAACCAGCCTATAGTTACCCATGTCATCCCCATTTACCCTTTTAAGAATATTTGTATAACATTTAGCTTTTTTCCAGTTCTCTGCAACTTCTCTAGTGTGCCAACATTTGTTAAATACTAGCATCAGTGGCTGTAAATGGGGCACCATCACCTTTTGAGCACCTCCTTGCAGCCGTGTGTGTCTCTGCTGTAGCCTGTCTCAATTTCCCCCTCAGTGAGATCACTTTAACAGACTGATCAAGAAGAAGGCAAACACTTTACTTGACAGGTTTCAGAGTAATAAATTTGTTAGTCTCTAAGGTGCCACAAGTACTCCTGTTCACTTTACTTGACAGTAGTAGCTCTTCCTTTAATAAAAGCCTTCTGAAAGGAGCACTTGTACAAGGATTTAAAGGCCCTGGCCTCAAAGCTCAGATAAAACTTAAAAGTCCCTAAACAAAAGTCTCTGGCTTCGAGCAGCAGCTGCTTCTGCTCTAAGGTCTCAGATTTCTCCACTGCCAGAAGTGGTATTACAGTCTTTCCTCTGCTAGGCTAGGGTCTTTCCCAGGCCTGCCTG
This sequence comes from Emys orbicularis, assembly GCF_028017835.1. Lineage (NCBI taxonomy): Eukaryota > Metazoa > Chordata > Testudines > Emydidae > Emys > Emys orbicularis. Next base: position 46,852,593 of record NC_088687.1, on the reverse strand, counting down.
ATGAGAGCACCAGAATTCCTTCTCCCTCTGCCTTCAGAGTACCACTTCTGGCTACTATAGGCTCTCCGGAATTCCCCTTGCTTCTGCCTCATGAGCCTCCCCCACTGAGCTCTCCTAAGCCTTTTAGTAGGTCCAGTAGGCAGTTAGCTGTGCAGAGGTGGAGCTGGGTTGGCTCACATTCCCTTCAGCAGAGCCTGTCACAGGTAGGCTGGGTATCTGACTCCCCTCAGGGCCAGCCCCATGACACTGGCTCAGAGAGTTTCTCTATTAATAAGTGTGGGTGTATCATGAGAGTGTTGGGGATTAGATCTGATTGATATCTCTAGTTGGTTACTGATTTTATGTTCTGTTTTAGGGGAAGCTCCAGTGGTTTATTTTGTTTATTAATGTACTTTAAAAATGATGCCAGTGGTGCCTGGCGCCCTCCGTAGGTGCTTGCTTTTCCTTTTAGTTATAAATCAATAAATCTACGTTCTTAGCACAAACACACAGCATTTTCCCTGGGAAACAAGCACATCACTTACAAGTGGTAGTGATCCCAGGCTCCTCACTCTGGAACTTGAGTCAAAGTAATCTAAAGACTGCTTATTTCCTCTAAACCTTCCTTAAATTTGGGTAAATATCTTCAAGATATGTTGTGTTTCATGTTGTCTTATTTACCAAGTTGGGGTAAAATACATTTTAGGTCTGTAAGAGGATTTGAAATGCTGGAAGTCTGGACTCATTCTCATGGAAATGATGGATTTTCCAGGAACAATTCCTATTCTGTAGAAACTGTCCCCTGTGACATAACATGGATTTCTTATTCCTGCAGTGTAGTCTGGGAAAGGGTGACTTAAAAGGTCAAAGAAGCTTTTTAGTCCCTCTACTAAAATATGGAAGGGATAGCAAGTGTGGCACTCTGGGTTTAGAGGGACATTAATATACTAGTTGTCCTTCACTCCCCCCACAAGACCCAAACAAGCAAATTGCAGGATGAGAGAAGAAATCAAGTTGCCCCCTGAAAAATTGAAAAGAGGTGTGGCCTACCTTCTGTCCCTTGAAGAAGCCTCACTTAGAAGGTTCACTGACAGTTGGCTTTTCTCATGGCTTCAGTTTTCATTGTGCACATTTTTTGAAATCTTCAGCAGGTGACTTTGTATCAGTTTGCAAAGACACTGGAAGTAACATGCTCAACTCCTGTGAGTCACTTCCTGAACTCCCATCACACAACATTCACCTCCTGCAACTGAATGAAGTGCTGCATATGAGGACTCTGAAGGGCCCCTATCCCGTCCTGTTTGGCACCATAACTTGATATTCAGAATCTCAAAATGAGTTCTCAATAGATTTGCATTCATGTCTTCATGAGATTGTTTTGACAACACAAATGAATGAGCTAACTAGCATCATGCTTGTACAGTGAACAAATTTCATGAATTTTATGAATTGCTGCATGAGTCCTTATGTGTTAGTATCAAAACAAAGAAACTGGACCCAATTCTGAAAAACTCCCATTAACTTCAACACAAACTGGATTAGAACTTCTGTTACAAGTTTTTAGTGTTAGGTTTGTATAAGTGTGTAATTATATATTTAAAGGGAATCTCAGACAAGCTATATTTTGGTGTAACTTTATTGAATGTGATTTGTTTTCACATGTAACTGTATTGCCATGTGAAGGAAGAGTACCAACCAAGGACCAAGCAAATATCATTTCACCATCTACCTACAGTGTCAGAGTTGCCACACAGAGAACCCCTCCTCCACATCTCTCCTACAGTGGATAATAACATCATAGGTGTTGGGCAGGATGGATTGGTTTCCATCTGGACCAGAAACTTAAAATTGAAGAAAAGTCAGCTTATACTTGTGAGTTTTGTTTGTTTGTTTTGTTTTGTTTTGTTTTTAAAAAGAATGTCATTTAAAGAAAGCTATATAGTTGGTGATGCCTCAGAATCTTCTCTGACCCTAGAAATTAAGTGTTTCCACATAGAATATCACATTTAAATTTCAGAACTCATATTGATGTCAGAGAGGAGAAACTCATTTTTGTTATTTGGAAGCAGCAGTTTCACAGAATTTTTAAAGTGATGGAAAGCTTAGTTTTTACTGTCAGTAAAGTCCCATTAATTGATGATTGGTTCAATCTGGTAGATTAGCTGATTTGATGTCAAACTCTGGAACGTACTTGGTGGATTTTTGCAATTCACAGTGGTGTGTTAATACTGCAACCCATATATTACATGAGATATTAACATTATAAATCACAATAAATAAATCTTTCAGATGAAGATAAATAAAAGATCTTGTTAGTTAGATGTGTTATCTGTAAAGGCATTATGCTGCTATTTGCAAGAGCAGAAGTGTTGGCATGTGTGTTTCACCAAGTGTTAGTTTAGGCCAAATCCAAATAAACCTCCACACACTCCCAATTTTGCTTGGTTAGGAAGCTGTGGCCTTTCCTTTTGATAGTTATCCATGCCTTTGCTGCCTCCATATTTATTTAGATTTATAAAATAAAAAAAGGCACCTAAAAAGCTCTGTGTGCTCTCCCACTATTTAGTTGCACATCTGAATTATACAGATCTCAGCTTCAACCCTTACCTCCCAGGCACAATCACATAGTAAACCAATACCCCATTGCATTGATACCCTACCCCTCTGTAAATTAGCCTGCCAAAATGCCTGAAGAAACAGATGAGCTTGGCAACATTAAGTACTACAATATATTCTACTGGGTAGTGGCTTGAACAGCACCCATTTACGTAGCAGTGTTTTTCACCTGGAGTGTATTATACCCATGCTCCAGAGACTGAACTAGCTTCCAATTCAAATCTGAGTGCGATTCCAGATGCTGGTTTTGAGCCCTAAAACTTTGTATAGTTTGGGTCCTGTGTATTTATGACGCAACCTCTGAGTTCTTTTCCTAGCAGCTGGCTGAGCAGGGACACTAGAGTTGCCAGTCCACAGATTTACAAACTGGCAGCAAGGTGTTTGCACTAGAGACTGAGGCTGAGAATTCACAGCTCCATGGTTCATCCTCAGTCCAACACAGCCAGAATTTTTTAACCTTCACATCATACTGCAAAGCCAGGGTAAACTAGCAGTCCTTCTCTAGTCTTTGTTAGACTAACATTGTGTATTGTCAAGTGCACCAGTGGTCACAATGGTCAAATACTAAGGACTGCACAGGGTTCCCTGAGGCAGAATTCCTTCCTTAATAGGCCAGCTGAGCTCTATATAATCACACAGCAATCACCCAATTAATTGATAGACTCATAGACTTCAAGATCAGAAGGGACCATCGTGATCAGAGGCTGACCTCCTGCACATTTTAGGTCACAGAACCTCACCCACCCACTCCTAATATCTCATGCTGTATCTGAATTCTTGTTCTAATTAGCATTTTTCCTTTATGTATTTTTCAGAAATCAAATATTTGTATTTATCCGTACATTGAACCTATGCACTTTGATTTTTTAATGTATTTTCATCTCACATTAAGTTCTTGGCAATTTCCTTTTGGACTGCAGGATGAAAACAAAGTATTAAACAGAAAACTGAAATGGATTTCAGATTCAACTTTAATGCCTCAGTACAATAAGCTGATTATTGGAACCTGGTAAGTAACCCTTTGCTGGACTTCTGAGTATGAATGAAACACTCACATTTGAACAGTACTTTGGACTTTAACAAAATACAGCCTCTTCAACACGGATGAATGATGTTTTCTTTTAAAGGATGAATGGGTCAGAAAAGGGGAACATGCCTTTGTTGGAAATGTGAACCTTATATTTATTCTAATTTTCTATCTCAAGACCAGTGAGCGGCCTCAGTCCAGTCCCTAGACAATTGATAAGGATATTGAATATGTGCAATCTGAATGGGTAAATTGTAGAATTCAGGATTAGTATTTTCCCCCATATACAGCATAGCACTACAAGATACATCTGTTGTCACTCAAAGGGTTTAATGTCTTCCTCAGAAGCATCAAGTATTAACCACTGCCAGGTGAAGCATACCACGTCTATGGATGAATGTATGGATCCGATTTGGCAAATCCTATGTTCCTAGCAGGACCGGCTCCAGGCACCAGCTTACCAAGCAGGTGCTTGGGGCGGCCACTTCTGAGAGGGGCGGCACATCCAGCTGTTCGGCGGCAATTCGGTGGACGGTCCCTCACTCCCGCTCGGAGCGAAGGACCTCCCGCCGAATTGCCGCCACAAATCGCGATCGCGGCTTTTTTTTTTTTTTTTTTTTTGCGCCGCTTGGGGCGGCAAAAACCCTGGAGCCGGCCCTGGTTCCTAGGATGAGAGTGCCTGTGTAACTGCTGAAGTTCACCTCATCTTTAAAAGCCTGGCTCTTCACTATCAGCATAGAGGTTTTTTGAGGCAGGAAGTAAAATTTTAGTTAATTATAGCAGGATGACAGGCCACCACTTAAATGTGTAGTTTCCCTCTCTCTCTGGAAAACTTTGATGTAACTTCAGTTTTTCAGCTTCTTCAACTTTGTGACTCTTTTGAAGCAAATAAGACCATGCTCTCAAGAATGAAAATACTTTTGAGCCAAATTCAGCTTTCGTGTACGCAGGTACAGCTCCGCTGAAGTCAGAAGTTGTGCTTCCTTGCACCAGGGCTGAATTTGGCTCCTCATATTCAGGATCAAAATTCTCTCTGAAAGAAAAAATTGCATTTCTTCCATTTTATTCACAGCAAAGTATCAAAGTATTTTATCCAAAGTGAATAGAAAAGAGACAGTAGTCACCTGGAATTCAGAGGTTCAAAAGTGTTAAATACAACTCAGCTACTTATAGGTCCTTACTTTTCATCAGCAAGATCTAGGGAATGGTTAGTGTTACAAATCTGGAGTCCTTTGGTCTGTGCATGGAGATTTTAGAGCACTTTGAAATATCAGTTCTTAAACAAAAAGCTATGTTTTTGTTAGTGTTCCTCCCTAATATTCTCTTTTGCTGTGTTCAGAGATTGATCACATAGTTTTCCTTTAGAACTTTTTCATAACATTCTGCCAGGCTATTTGTAACATCTTATTGCAGCATAACACTGATGTAACGAGCAGAATTTCTGTTCTCTTTCTTTTCCTCTCTGTAGCCAACTTTTTTTTTTTTTTAATAACTGTATTTTACCACTTCCAATTGCTCAGGCGGCTTCTTGACTGAATGCTATATTCATCTGTTAATGTACCCACATTACTTTCAGAGTAAATTATATGGGATCGGATATTAGGATTAATGAGAGGTTTTTAGAGATATATGAGTGCATTTAGAGGAGACCCATATAATTTTAGGCTGGTCTACACTAGCAATTTATGTTGGTATAACTGCATCGTTCAGGGGGGTGGATTTTTCACACCCCTGAGCGACTTATACTGACCTGACTCCCAGTGTAGACAGCACTGTGTCGATGGGAGGGCTTTTCCCGTCAACATAGCTATTGCCCTCTCAAGGAGGCGTGGAGTATCTACGCCGATGGGAAAAGCCCTCCCTTCTACGTAGGTAGCGTCTTCAATGAAGCATTGCAGCTGCATCACTGTAGCCTTTTAAGTGTAGACTTGCCCTTGGTCTCTTCATTATTACATGATCCTCACAGATAACACGGATGAAGGGAAACTGGGCTCATCTGTCTGACTAATCATGAAATCTCCATGAGAGGGAGTATCCTGTAGTGACTAGAACAAGGAACAGCTAGGACTGTTTAGCATTATTCCTGGTTCTGCCTCTGACACTCTAGCCTGATTCTCTTCTCCTACACCAATTTTACATGAGTGAAAATAAACTGATTTCAGTCAAGTTTCTCCTGATTTACTTCAATCTGAGAAGCACATCAGACTTAACATCTCTGTGCTTTGGTCCATCTGTAAAATGGACATAATATTTCTTCCATAGAGGTAGGATTATTAATAATATTAATTAAAGGTATGATAGTAGTGCAAATTATTATTGTTTATTAAAAAGCCAGTATTTCATGTATTCTAGTGTATTAAGTAAAATCCATGGTGTTTCATGAATGTTTCAGTGACAGAGAGATACGTCTATATGAACTTTCCAACTTTGAACCATACTGTCAAATCATTGGCCTTGAAACAATGCCTCTACACCTAGATTACAGGTATGATCTGCTATTCATATCAATTATTATCAAAGATGACAGGATATTCTGTTCCCGATGAACATTTGGGGCCACATTTACTGCTGGCATGTGCCAGTGCAGCTTCATTAAAATATTGGAGTTGAGCCTGTTATGCCAATAGTGAATTTTTTTCCTGTATCTTTTGTGTGTTTCAGCAATGCCATTGAGTTTTAAGCTGTTTGTGGTATAGACTGTGGCTGAAAACCTGGCTCTGCTGAAGTCAAGGAAAGTTTAACCACTGACTTCAGTGGAGCCAGGATTGTACCCTGTGTCTGCAGTTATAGAGAAGAGTGCAGATATTAGCTGTATTATTATCTCATTTATTCCACAAAATAAGCAATATTACTTGTAATTAATCTTATGATTTTTATTACATAAATTAATCTTTGACTATACGGGGAATGGCTGCTTTATTGAATGCCTTGTAAAAATCTGTTTATCCTTTTATGAAGTGTTCGAGAGGAAGATGAATGCATAATATTGTATGGTGATGAACAGGTATGTTTGTTATATTTGTACAGTATGTTCAGTTTAGTTAAAATATAGTAGAAGAAATGTTACTTTAGTATAACAAGTTAGCCTGTATAGCCTAAACATACTCCCTGAGAATAGGGTTTTTTTCTTTTGTTTTGTTTTAATCATCTTTGCTGTTTATGATAGTGAAGCTGACTAATATGTGAATACGTTGACTAATGGGAAGCATAGTTGGGAACAATCCAGTAAAATGTTTAAAGCAAGCAGGAATGTTTTGACTGGGAATTCAATGCTAGAAACAAAAATGTCTTTTTAAACCAAGAGTTTAAAACTGAACATGTGCTTTAAATCTTCATGATGTTATAGGTGAAATGTGAACTCTTACTCAGGCTACATCTACACTACAGGGGGGGGTCGATTTAAGATACGCAAATTCAGCTACGCGAATAGCGTAGCTGAATTCGACGTATCAGATCTGACTTACCCTGTTGTGAGGACGGCGGCAAAATCGACTGCCGCGGCTCCCAGTCGACGGCGCTTACTCCCACCTCCGCTGGTGGAGTAAGCGCGTCGATTCGGGGATCGATTGTCGCGTCCTGACGAGACGCGATAAGTCGATCCCCAAGAGATCGATTTCTACCCGCCGATTCAGGCGGGTAGTGTAGACCTAGCCTATGTCTCTTCGTTATGGGTGCTAACTTGTTGACATTTTGTTCCCTAGGGCTGTGTTAACATCATCTTGATCTCTTCTGTGGGAGAAACACTGAGGTATGTAATTAGTTCTAGATCTCAACAGAAGATGATGCGAAGAATCCTACCCAGCTCAAGCAAGCTTAGCACAGCTCTAGTGGCTTGGCCTAGAGGAAGCCACCTTTCAACTAAGTTGCTAGAAGTGCTTCCAAGGGCCATAAGGATCTTTCTTTGAGTCTCAGATGTACTAATGCACAAGATGCAGCTCTAGGGAATCCAGCTGTCAGATGGTGAATTTCATTAACTCATTAGATCACTAGTGTCTGGCTAGCTACCAACACCTGAGCACCTATGAATGCTTCAGTTGATGGCAATGATAATAAATACCCATCATTTTAAAACAGTGCTTTACATTCTCTAAAGGCTGTAGAGATAAACAATTAACGTTTAAAACTATGTTTATAAAAGCTTATAGACCAGAGAGGAGAAAGAGCCAGTGATGGGAGGAGGGTCTTGTGGCTGAACAATGAGCCCATTGGTCAGTTGAGAAGCACCAGTGACAGGCTGCTGAAGTGAATTCTGTCTCGTTCTTAGGTTTGTGGTGTAACGTACAGCCTAGGGGGCAGGGATAGCTCAGTGGTTTGAGCATTGGCCTGCTAAACCCAGGGTTGTGAGCTCAGTCCTTGAGGGGGCCACTTAGGGATTTGGGGCAAATCAGTACTTGGTCCTGCTAGTGAGGGCAGGGGGCTGAACTCGATGACCTTTCAGGGTCCCTTCCAGTTCTGTGAGATAGGTATATATCTCCATATATAACACTAGTTGTTGGGAGTGAGTGGCTGGATGTTGAAGTGTAGGGGAAGAAGAAGGGATGTATATTGCTCTCAGAAGTTTTCAAACAGTTCCACTTCCTGATTCTGATGTGCTAATTGACACAATGCTGGAATGATTAGACTAAACACAGCAAGGGATTCTGTTATTGAAATAAAAAATCCATTACAATTGCATTTAATATCCGATTTAGTCATTTTTATATTATTTTTAACCAAAAAAAAATCTACAATTTTGGCCTAAGCTACTTGTAGTATCCATTTAATTAAGAACAAATTGGTTTTATAATTTCTGTCTCGCTTATACCACTTTGACAGTGTAACTCCATTGATTTCAGTGGAGTTGCTCCTTATGTTCACCTGGCTAAGTGAGAGCAGAATTCTATTTTATAATACTATAATTTATACTCAGAAATCTAGCTCTTTGGGATGGTCCCATTTTTGTTTTATGTTTGTACAGTACCCACCACAATGGGCTCCTACCCTCTTGATACTACTTTGAGAGTAATAGCCAAGAGTATTCAATTATAAGAGTTGATTTTCAGACATCTCCTTCATTCCAGTCTCGTTAGCAAAGGCTTGGGGCTTGATGTTCAACTGCCTTGCATCTTGTATTGTTATTCATTTAACACCTGTGCAAAGTGAATGTCTGATTCAAGAGAATGGTTTGCACAGTTATAAATGAGGTCCGAGGCACTGGGAAACCAAATCATTTTATTTAAAAGAATCAGTTTATAAAACAAAACAAAACAAACTCAATTCCCTCAGTTACCAACAGTTTTCCATGACTATAGGAATTGGACAAAGTGTCCAGCTGTGGAGGAAATCCCCAGTGTTTCCATGGAGAACATTAATGACAGTAGAAATATCACCTTCATTCGCTGGAAGGTTCATAATGATTGGGTGACCAAGGTAAGAGAACTTGATTTGCAGTGTTAGGAGTGTTTTGTATTTGGGAGCCTAAATTTCATTCTACTTCCTAACTTCTCAGTACATTTTATTGTTATTGTTTTCTTTGCAAGCCTCCTGTAGCGCACCTTTCATTTGTACATTTCAATAGTATTATTAATGCATTGACTATGAAATGATGATTGTTACCATATACATCATTGCTAAATAGCTAAAACTATGTATTACTTTGGAAAGGATTACAGAGTAGCTGAGTTCCTCCTTCCCTCACCGTCCCAGCCACCCTCCCCTTTTTAGTGGCGTATTCCACGTCTCTGAATACTATCACCCCTTTATTATTTTTTGTACAGTAGCACCCAAAGGCTCCGGCTGAGTTCGAGTTCCCATTGTGCTAGGTAGTGAACCTATACATAGTTAGAGACAATTTTTGCCCCAAATAGCTTACAGTCTAAATAGACAAGACAGAAAAAGCATGATGGAAAGGAAGTATTATTGTGTCCCCACATTATTTGAAGTTGGGGAAACTGAGGCACCGCTAGATTAAGTGATTTGCCGAAGGTCAAACAGGAAATGTTATGGCAGAGCTGGGAATTCAACACAGATTTCCTCCCAGTTCATTTCCTGCCCACCATTCTGCCACGGGAGTAGGACCGGGGGTAATTCCTTTTGGAGCCCAACAATACTGCTCCTTGTTTGACCAAAGTCACCGTGAATCTAAAAAAGCCCATTCTCCCCCTTGGGTGGCGCATGCTGCTTCTGTAGCACTCCCAGCCTTTGGTGACCTCAGAAATGAAACACCAGAACTGAGAATCCAGCTTGATAAAACAAGGACTCTGGTTTGTCATGTAGGAGATCGATTGGTCTGGCCTCCGTGGCTGATGATGTTTTCATTTGAAGTTAATACCATATGTAACATTTTTGGTGTAGGGGGCTGTTTCATGTCAGCTGCTTCATGTGTTTTGTGAGTGGACCTTTCATGCCGGACTTTCCAGGCTGTGTTTGAGAGACTAGCACACAGTTTTCACTATTGTCAATAACAGCATCATGCCTTATTCCCTATGGCCCAGGATTCACAAAAGTACTTAGGTGCCTAAGTCCAGCATTTAGACACTACTGACCCCATCAAAATGTCTGCTCAACTGTTACCTCACCCCATAGGTGCCTAAGCTTCCACTTGTCAGCATTCACAAAGCCACCTAAATAGTGACTCTCTCCCACAGCCAGCAAGCTGCTCAAAGCCCTAGCTCAAGCCAAAGTCCCAGAATCCCCAAAGCAGGATTCTCAAACTAGGCAGAGGTTATCTCTGTCACCAGCAGGGACTATTCCTTAGGCCTGCTTTTGAGCATGCCCAAGACCTGATATAAAAGACAGCCAAGAGAGAAAATCTCTCTCTCTCCCACCTAGGGTGTTTAGGACACTCACCTGGAAAGTGGGAACCCTGGGTTCAAGTCCCCTCTCTGCCAAATTTGGAGCAAGGACTTGAACCAAGCTCTCCCACATCATAGTTGTGTGCCCTAACCATTAAGCTGGAGGGCATGGATCAGTGTTCATGTCTCACTCCCCATCAGTACCCAGCCCAAGCTGGGGAAATTGATGATCCCACCAGCAGACCAAATAAGGTGATGAATCCTGGTCATGTGCCACCTGAGGCACGTTGCGCATATGCTAAGAAGACGACCATTAAGCTATTGACTATTCAGGGTTGAGGTCCCCTTCCTCCACAAGAAAGGGCTGACCTGGCTTAGACATGCAATTCCAGGAGAGGGTTCATGGCTGAGAATCACGAGTGGAGGGAGATACCTACTTCTGGCCCATCAAGCGCCTAAATACCTGTGAGGATCTGGGCCAAAGCCCTTTCCTCACATTTCACTTCTGGATAGCTTAACTCAGCTTGCTGGCTTCTGAGGATCCCTTTCTTAGGTACCTAATTCTCCACAGGGCGGCAGGGCACCTAAGGGTCAGCCATTGCAACACTGAGTGGAACAACGCCCCAGTACCTTTTTGAATTTGGCCATAAATGTGTCTAGATATAAGAGTATACAAGTCTTTTTAAAAAAACACAGTTAAGCATGAAAAGCGTGTCAGGCATTTACTGAAAAATTCTGCATTTTTTTCTGTTATCTGTTGCAGATCAAATACATTCATTCTATAGAATCCATTATATCCAGTTCAAATGATGATTATACAGCACTAGTTATAGGTAAGTGAAAATTCACAAGCAGAAGAAACTTGTCACAAGTTGAAATAACCTCTGTAGGAAGGAAGGCTTGCCCTTGAATCCCAGCAGTTTCTTAAGAGGATGACCCTGTCCTGATCAGTTTCATTTTCAAAGTCCATAAGGATGTCAAAGGTTCACCACAGTGCAGAATGTTATCTCGCAAGGGGCCTTCTGGCTTGTAGGAGGAAGAGTCCTAACGCCATTCTTAAAAGACAGATTTCTCTGCACAGCAGTGCTGCAGTTTGGTTACCTGGCTCTAATGGCCTATGTCATTTTAAACTCTATTCAGTATTTTTTAAACTGTGGTGCTAAAATGCTGCTCCATTCTCTGTCAAACTGCTTATTAAAAAAAGAGTAAGCTGCAAATCATTGTGTATGAGGACTTAAAACTATTGGGTTGTTTCCATTTTTTACAGGCACTTTAATTTGCAAATGATCTGGGTCCCTAAAACAGTGCAATGTGGAGAGATCTAATATTGCTGAGGTCATTCAGGTGATTAGAAGAGCACCAATATGCCACACTGTGAGATTTGAAATCTCTCTGAATAAATTATCAATTACTTTATACTATGCATGGCTGAAACCCCAGTTACAATTTCGTTACTGTTTTTCAGTTCATACTGTATAGGGCATCTCTGTGACATGAGAGCATGTATCTGCCTCTTTAGCTTCCAAAATTTCATTACTGTCATTATCCCTGAGAACAAAAAGCCATCTTAGCATAAGGACACAAGTTACCATTTGTCACCCCATTATTTAAAACTAATTTATAACAATACTGTAACACATTACTCCAGATGACATTTCTCAATGCCCTTTATGGGTAGAGCAAATCACTATGGTGTTTGCTTCCTAAATGATGATGGAGGAAGGAGAGATGAAGAACACTCCCCCCCGCCCCCCCGGGGAAATTCAGCGTGTTTCGGTCAGAACCCCCCGCTGAGTTGGTGAAAAAGCACTACGCTACTGTTAGGGCCCCGGGTCGGGGCCCCCCTAGTGGGGCTGTCGCACCCCAATTCCTGGACTCTGGCCGCTAGGCCACGCTACCCTCCGCCCGAGGGTTGCTTCCTGGACTCTGGCCGCTAGGCCACGCTACCCTCCGCCCGAGGGTTGCTTCCTGGACTCTGGCCGCTAGGCCACGCTACCCTCCGCCCGAGGGTTGCTTCCTGGACTCTGGCCGCTAGGCCACGCTACCCTCCGCCCGAGGGTTGCTTCCTGGACTCTGGCCGCTAGGCCACGCTACCCTCCGCCCGAGGGTTGCTTCCTGGACTCTGGCCGCTAGGCCACGCTACCCTCCGCCCGAGGGCTGTGTTACAGACTCCTGCCGTCAGGCCGCGTCTCCTTGAGGAAAAGGGGACGTCATAGACTCTGGCCGCTAGGCCATACTGCCCTGGACGGAAGGGCTATTTGACGGACGGTGGCGGATAGTCCACGCCGCTCGCAACCTTAGGGGCGTGGACCGTCACACCCCTACAAAACAATCGGGTGAAAAAACTTGAGAAGGGCACCTCAGACTTTTCTTGCCTTGCTCATGCTGGGTTTTTCTGTGGAATGGGATAATCCAGCTAAATAATGCTTAGGCCCTGATCCTCCAAGCAGCACAGCCCTGCATGGATACAGGGGTCTTCCTGTAAGGGGCACCTTGCAGGACGGGTTTAAATTACCTACCCGAAACGGGTATTGTGGTACTCAAATTAGATAATGGTTGTAAGGTGCTTTGAACATGAAAAGGGCTATAAACATTATTCTGTATTTTTGCTTTGACATTCAAACAAACTCCGAGAGAAACCACCAACTTTCACTTAGTTTTGCACTGAGCTCTTGGCATATAGGGAGGGCTGCAGATTTGTGACAGCATTTTATTATCAAATAATCACAGAGCAGTCAGTACATTTAGTAAAAGTCAAGGGCTTAAGGGGGAAAATGGGGTGTAAAGTCATGGAAGTGCCATCTAAAGTGAAGGAGCCATGTGCGGGAGGAAGTTAGGTCTTGCCCCTGTGGGGTGGAGCGAGGCTGCAGAGTAAGCCCACCCCACAGCAGTAGCTCCCGTTCTACATGTCTGGGCTGTTCCCTGCTCCAGATATTGCAACCTGGTGCACAGCGTCACAGTCCTGCTCAGGTTTGGCCCTTTGTCCTGATAGTGGGATAGCAGGGCCAAACCTGAGTGGTGCTGCAGCCTTCTGCATCCGGTCACGCCGAACAGAACGGGGAGCCACACCCAGACCCGCAGGACAGGAGCTGCTGCTGTGCGGTGAGTTTATTAAAATTATGGACACAAAGAAAAGTCATGGATAAACAGCAAAATCATAGTATCAGAGATATTTTTACCACTGTGACAACCCAGCAGCCTTGCATATAGGTAAAAGGAGAAAATGATTTTTCAAACATTTGACTTTTAAATGGTACTTTTGCATTCTATGTATGCACTCTCTTTAACAGCTTTGGATCTTCATCCTCGCAACACAGACCCCAATCCTGTAAACACTTCCACCCATACCTAACTTTATCTACACATGAGTATTCCCATTGACCTCAATGGGACTTCTTGCACGAGTAAAGTTAAGCACTTGTGCCTTTGCAGGATTGGGACCTTGCCATTTGTTTTTAATGTTTTTAATTGAAAAGAGCATGTTTGAGTTTATTTTTCTCATTTCCAATTTTTCTCGCACAGGCTGTGTCAATGGAACTAAAGATGTGCAGCATCGTTTGAGGATTCTGATGGACTCCAGCAGCATTCCAACCAAGTGCTCTCTGCCAGGTGGGGCTTCTCCTCCAAGGCGCTTTAACTGCGATGAATCCCAATTCAAAGTGCACAGAGGGGTCAAGGCCTTTGACTTCTGTAAAGAAAGTAATATTCTTGTGACTGGCGGTTTGGACCGGAATATTCGTCTATGGAATCCTTATGTTCCTGGGTAGGTGGCTGAAGGACTAACCAGTGTTAGTCAGTTTTCATGTATTATTTGTTTACGGTAGCACTAACAATGTATTTTTTAAGATGTTCAAGATGGAATGATCCCTGTTCCAAGATGAGGGCTAAGACTAAGAGCTAAGTTTGTTTTGAATTGTAAATATGGTATCATGCAAAGCCTGCAAGTGCAGTGCTGCTGTGAAAATGACTGCAAAATTGGCACTATGGTTCTCCATGTGTAGTCTTTCAGGCCCCGATCTTGTAAATTCTTATACATATGCTTAACTTCATGTACTGTGAGTAATGTCACTGACTTCTGGACCCTTCATGTTGATTTTCAATAACCTTTGGAACATTGGGGAAGTTCCAGAGTACTGTCAGATAGCAAATGTTGTGACAATATTTTACAAAGGTAAACAAGACAATGCATATAATTATAGGCCTGTCAGAAATTCCAGCCAAAATAAGGGAATGGCTGATATGGGACTTCTTTAATAAAGAATTTAAAGGAGAGTAATTAATGCCAGTCAACATGTGTTTGTGGAAAATAGATTCTGTCAAATTAACTTGATATTTTATTTGATGAGATTACTAGTTTGGGTTAATAAAGGTAATGGTGTTTGATGTAGTATATACTTAGACTTCTCTTAGTCATTTCACTTGGTACTTCACAACATTTTGATTAAAAAACTAGAACAATACAAATCAACATGACACATTAAATGGGTAACTGACAGGTTTCAAAATGTAATTGTAAATGAAGAATCATCATCATTATCTAGAGGGGACCTATAGGGATCCGTTCTTGGCCCTACATTATCATTTTTTATCAGCGACCTGATAAATTATTGGATACAGTTTTATGGATAAAGCTTGCAGATCATACAAAGATTTGGGGAGCGATAAATAACGAAGAGGACAGGTCACTAATCCAGAGAACTATGAATGGCATGGTAAGCTGGATGTAAAGAAAACAATATATATTGTAAGACAACCAAATGTAAAGTTATACATTTAGGCAATATAGGCAATAAATCAAAGGGGTAGCCGTGTTAGTCTGGATCTGTAAAAGCAGCAAGGAGTCCTGTGGCACCTTATAGACTAACAGACGTCTAGGAGCATGAGCTTTCGTGGGATGCGTCCGAAGAAGTGGGTATTCACCCACGAAAGCTCATGCTCCTAGACGTCTGTTAGTCTATAAGGTGCCACAGGACTCCTTGCTGCTTTTGCAGGCAATGAAGTTCTACATTTAGAATGTAGGCCGTCTGTCACAGCATAGCTGGTCTCTGTGAGTAGACAAGGCCCAGCACATGTGTGTCAGAGCAGTTGCGCCCAACTGAGCCAATTAAAGGGAGCAGATCTCTTCTGACCTTAAATTCTATGATTAGGGCTACTCGCAAGACACACAATTAAGCACCTGTACAAATCTTTGAAGAATTGGGGTGTCACTGATTACTTCTAAACTGAGCACATTTTGAGAGATAGAAGTATTTTCTAACCAGCAGCTTTGCACTTTCACCCAGGGATTTGAGAGTCAACCTGGATTCTTATTACACATCACCACTAATAGTGTCTACAGGCCAAGTGGGGCCCTCAGTTACATCTGTGCTGCAGTGCCCTCAGAAGGTGTGCCCACGTAGAGCTAATTGGAACTTAAACAAGTCTGTTAGTGACTCACAAGAAGTAGAATCCAACTCCCTCTGTGGTGACTTGGCGGGGTTAATGAGCATAAAAAGCAATTTACAATGAGGACTACAAAGGGCTCTCTCTGCTCCCTCTTAATTCTGTGTGTGGTTCTGGGGTACCCAGGACTGAGTTACCTTGTTGTCTCCAGCGTGAGGGAGTCTCATGTGTGGTAACTGGGTGTTAGTTCCCCAACATCACCAGCCTCTTACTCACTCAGTGTCTATGCCAGCTTTGTCTTCACCTTGTAGGTTAACAATAGGTGTACCAGAGTCCCTCTGAATTGTTGTCCTGTGATATCCAGTCCCTGACATAAGCTACTTAGAGAACCTCTGCCCCCAGGAGCAGTGTACCCAGTTTAGTAAGCTCTTGTGTTTAAACAAACACACACTCACATTCTCATTCTCTCTCTCTCTCTCTCTCTCTCTCTCCTTGTAATAAAACAAAAGTAGGTTTATTTAAAAAATAACCGAGAGGTAACTAGAAACAAGTGTTTGAAACAAATGGTTACAATACAAAACAGAATAATGTGTGTGTGATGGGTTCCCCCCAGGGTATCACTTGGAACTAGGATACCACTAAGCCTGCTTGTCCCCCCAGCCTAGGTTCCCCTTATTCTGTGCTGCTGTGACAGGCCCTCAAACCCCCTTCCAGCTCACACACAGGTAGAGACACACCCAGGTGCAGGTATATTCACATGGATGCTGAGAGCAGCTCTGCATGGGAGAGCTCAGCTGAGGAATTGCCCAACATGCAAGTGCACATCCCCTCTGGAGTGTAAACCCAAAATTGTATTGTCTTGCACTGCACAGAGAATTTATACAGTGTAAGATCATAAAATTCACCCTCTCCCTCAATGTGGAGAGAGGTATGCAACAGCTCTCTGCCCCAAGTATGAGTTCTACACTTGTTTTAGAGACAGAACAAGACAAGTTTATTAACTACAAAAGATGGATTTTAAGTGATTATAAGTGATAGCAGCCAGATCAAAGCAGATTACCTTAGTAAATTAACAAACACTGCAAACTGAGTTTAACACACTAGATAGGTAGGATATGAATTAGCAAATTCTCACACTGAGTGATAAACAGGATGGCAGATTCTTAAAACACAAGTTGCCATGGCTTTCCCAGGTTTTCATACACAGGCTAAAAATCCTTCCAGCCTGGGACCATCACTTCCCACAGTTCAGTCTTTGATCCTCAGGTGTTTCCAGGTGTGTTGTTGTAGGGAGAGTGAGGTGCCCCCAAGATGTCATTTCCCCCCTTTTTATATCTTCTCCCCACTTGCTGGAAAGCTCTTTTGCTGTGACCTAGGTCAAACAGTTCCCATTGTGTAGTGCTATCTCTGAGAGGTTTCCACTGTACACAGTTCCTGGGGTAATCTTTGTGTTTGTGTGCATTTCCTCAATAAGCCATTAACATTGTTTGGCCTTTTTACTGTCGTAACTGAAAGGCTGCTTGTGGGTATTTTCAACCTCAGGACATGTTTCAGCAACACGTACATAGCCAAACTTCATAATTTCACATACAATCCAATGAGATATTACTGTCTAGCAGATCAAGACTTTTAGAATGACACCTCACAAGGCATACTTTGTATAAGACCTATCCTAATTACATGACAGTGGTGAATATTGGGGTGTCAGCGTGTCACAATGTGAACCTGCATCTACACTTAACAGTTCTTTCCTATCTAAAAGTAGGTTTTCCATCCCATTCCCAAAGTTCAGTCTGGTGCAGAGCTGGCTGGCTTCACAGGAACTAGGATCCAGTTTTTCATGAGAACATCTTTACTACCACCATGTCTCCTCGGTGAAAGGATTCAGAGGTTCTTTCTCCCAGCTCTCATATACGGAATCAGTCTCTTGTTTTTATTCACAGATAGGATGAACTTCTGTCTGTTGTAATTTTCCTTTTTTACCTCCCACGTTTAGATTATTTGCCATTATCTTTTGGATGGAGCAAGGACAGACAGTTGAGCCTTGCAATATATCACCAACCAGCCAGAGCAGCGTGACAAGTCCCTACTGCTTGAATGGAGCACCAGAGACATTGTCCCCTGGTGACTAAGCCGAGAAACATGCTTCCAATATATAATCCATTATTCCAGAAATATTACCCATACAAACATCTCACAATAATTATGAATTTTGTGAAGTTATGAGCTTTCTGTAGATACCATAGATGTTACTCTTTATCTATAAATATCTTGCAATATGTTTGGTGTAGTGAGTTTGTCAGGTGTGAGATGAGAGTTGTTGGCAAAATGGGACCCCTTTGTCAAGGAGCCTCTGTCACAATGTTTCCATAGATATTTCAGCAGTCTCCCCAGATTCCCCCCTGCGCGCACACACTGGCTTTCTTTAAGGTTGCCTCTGTAGTACTGGCTGTCAATGGAGAATACCTCAAACATCCTATGATTCATGGTTTAGAGCTTTTTTTTTTTTTTTTTTTTTAAATACATTCAAGCACTTAAAGTATGGCCCTACCCTGAAATGTACAGTAAAAATGGCACTTCCTTATTCCACAGATCTGCATCCTGTACACATTCTGACGTAACTGCTTATAACTATGCAATTTTTGGTACTTGTAATGCGTTACTTGTTGGAGGGGCAGTGTAAGATCAGTGATGTCCCTAGCTATTAATTTCCTTACTCATAAGTGTTGGGGTTTTATAAATGATGTGATAGGCAAATACTTTGTTATTCAATAACCCTAATTAGTTTTGGAAACAACTTTTTTTGTTTTGGAATAAGAATCTTGCTGTGGAGGGAGGTCTCTCCACGTCTGGAGTGGGGAGGGAGATCAAAACTGTTGGAAGATCAGAAGCAACATCATCAAAACTCTAGGGAGACAGAAGTTGAAGGATAATTATGGTGTTAGAAGGTTTGTGTATAAGAAATGTTCTATATAGGGGGCAATAAGGCCTTTGTGCGAGTGCAGATTTTATTCTCTGTTTCTAGGTTCTGCAAGTGTTATGACCCAAACAAATGTACCTTACTTTCCCAGCACATGTGCATGTGTGTGTTCAGGAGGAAGTTTGTTCCAGTGGGTATGATGCTAGAAGGCAAATGTGTGATGCTGAAGGAACCTAGAACGGAGAGGAGGAGGAGAAACAAATAGGGATCGTTAATAGTATTCTGAGTGCTAATTCCTGTTATTTGTGAAGGACAGTCAAAAGAAATTTTAAAAGCTATTTCCTCTGGGGCAGAAGAAGAGCAATAGTTCCTCTTCACTAACAGCCAATTATCTCACATAGGCAAGACAGTTCGTTCTTTGTCTGCCATTATTTGTCAGTTCTTCTAGAGAAATAATTGTTTTAGGGATGTCTGCAGCAGCTTAATGGCTAACAGTGTATTGTTAAAGATGAGCAGCAGATCAATCTAATATGATTCTTGCTTCCAGTCAGGGAAAAGACTTGAGGTAAAGTATTTATACATCCTTTCACGGTCTTGGGTTGGCTGTGTGACCTCAACTGCTGTCCTTTACAAGGCATGTCATATCCTATCTAGATAAGCTCCTAACAATCTGTAACAAACCCTTCTCCACTAACTGGTGGGATTAGACCTTTTAAGTAGTCAAGGGTAAACTGAGGTCTGCTTCAGCCACTCTCCACTATGAAGGAAGTAGAAATGAGGGTAGGCAGTTGGTCTTGGAAGAGTGAATGACTGAGTGTACAATACTCTGTTACTTGTGAATAATATACTAAGTGCCCAGTTTACTTTTCTATTGTCAAGTGACACTTGTCAGTATCTGCCCCTTCTGCCTCTGAATCTGTTGCACCCCAACCAGATTTCTGTTGCATCGTTTTCCTGATATTTTGCTTCACTGAGGCAAAGGGCTCTGTTTCATGTTAAATTAATGAAAGGTGCATTTTGTTTAGATACAAATTTCAGAATAGAAAAATAGGGAAGTAATAGCATACATGTGGAATCATTGATTAAGAGTGATCTAGATCACTTGGTAAACTGGGCGCAAGCAAACATATGCATTTTAATACTGCTAAATGTAAACGTATACATCTGGGAACAAAGAAGTAGGCCATACTTATAGGATGGGGGAAGTCTATCCTGAGAAGCAGTGACTCTGAAAGAGATTTTGGGAGGGGAAGGGCTGGCTACTCAGCTGAAGGTGAGCTGCCAATGTGATGCTGTGGCCAAAAGAGCTAATGCGTTCCTGGGATTTATAAACAGGGGAATCTTGAGTAGGAGCAGAGAGGTTATTTTACTTCTGTATTTGGCACTTGTCTGACTGCTGCTGGAATACTGTGTCTACAATTCAAGAAGGATGTTGATAAATTGAGGAGGGTTCAGTGAAGAGCCACAAGAATGATTAAAGGATTAGAAAAACATGCCTAATAGATTGAGCTCCTTGAGTCTATTACTATTTAACAACGAGAAGGTTAAGGGATGACTTGATCAGTCTATAAGTACCTACATGGGGAACAAATTTTTAATGATGGTGGACTCTTCAGTTTAGCAGAGAAAAGTATAATGTGATCCAATGGCTGGAAGTTGAAGCTATACAAATTTAGCCTGGAAATATTGGAACAATTTATCAAGGGTTGTGGTGGATTCTCCATCACTGACCATTTTGAAATCAAGATTGGATGTTTTTCTTAAAATATGTTCTAGGAATTATTCTGGGGAAGTTCTCTGGCCTGTGCTATGCAGGAGGTCAGACTAGATGATCACAGTGGTCCCATCTGGCCTTGAGACCTATTGTACTCTGAGTGTACTGCCCAGGAGAAAGGATGGCCTCCTGGTTAAGTTACAAGAGTGGGACTCAGGAGACCTCTGCTTCTTCTCCTGTGTGGTCTTGGATACTTCTGTGCCTCAGTTTCCTCACCTGTAAAATGGAGCTAATAAAGTTTACCAATCTGGCCTATGTATGGTGAAGGTTTAATCATTAGTGATTGTTCCCACTCAGATGTTAGGTGATGAATGTCTACAAATAAAACGTATTTTCCTGGCAGAGTATAGGATTTTCTGCATAATATTAAATTCAAGATCAGAAATAAGGGCTCATTCATCATGAACTAAAGTATTTAAAAAAATCTTAAGCAAAAGAGGACCATAACACCATGAGATTTTTAGGAAAATAGTCACATTTCAAGAGTTAAATCTACTTAGAAGTGTTTTGTTTTACTAGATGGGCTATTGGCTTATTGCGTGGACATACTTCCCCAATTAGCTTCCTGTGTATAGCTGATGGCAACACAAAGCTCTTCTCAGTCTCCATGGACAGCACTGTTATGGTGAGTAGTTGTGTTCTCAGTAAGTTGTAGAATTTCCAGATATCAGTGTGGAAACCCAGGGATAAAATGCAGCAATTCAGGAGGTGCAGGGCTCAAAGGGAAATAGAAATTTGATTTAATCTCACCTTGTTTCATCCGTTTCAATGTTTGCTTGAGCCTGACAAACATCAACCTGAGATAACAGCATCATGTCTGTAAGTGTTGCTAAAATTTGTTCAGAAATAACTGGATCACACAAATACCAGTGGGTTAGATTGTTTATCCCTTACTCTCTTTGGTCAGTGCTTAGCCATATGAGTTATGAGAATACCTGGCTGAGGAACAGTTCACCTGTGTAAGATGTTCATAACCTAACCAGAAAAGATTAAATTTGATATATGAAGACTACAATAATAAGTACGCTAAAGGCCCAATCCTTCAAGGAGCTGAGAGCCTCATGTATGGTGTTTATCATCCTCAACTTAGAGATGTACAGCAATGCTCCAAAAAGGACCATATTTTTGGAGTTTAATGTTTCCAGCCCCCCCACACCCATATAATTTGAAAGCTTATTTTAGGTATATTTAGATGAGGTATGATGTGGAGCCATCAAATGGTGCCATAGGCCTGTATGCAAAGTGAAACAATGGTACCCAAAATGAATCTTTTTGCACCATTCCTGAAACACTGCAACATGACTGATAACAAGTTTTTACTGTTTAAGTTAATTTCAACATCTTAATATGGTGTTTGTCATGTGGTAGCTTTGTCCAATAATGTATTAAAAGATTTGTATTAGTTTTGCATGAGCAAGTATCTCTTTTCAGAAATAATGAAGTGGTTAAGCATGTGGCAAAATGGCAAATATCAACATTTTGAAATATACTAACATGAAATGTTTTCACAGCACATGTTCTTAGTTGTATCTTAAAAGTATCTCAAGTGATCCTGAGTTTTCTATATTTTCAACTGAAATTTGCGGACCAGATCAGTCTCACACTGAAGGCTATGCACCAGTCGCAGAAGACTGCATGCCCACTGTTTGTACAGCATAGTGGATAGATATAAATGTACATGGATTCCTAATGGAGTCCTTCTCCATTGGTAAGCTTTTGTACATACAATGTAGCATCTAGTCTGCCTGGTAGAAGGTTTTAATTTGCAATTGCAGTACTAGTCTTTGAAACAGTCTAGAAACTAGCTTTTTAGTTCAATCACACTTACGCATAGGTCAATAGTACTGTTAAAAATGACAATACACAGCGTCCTATTATGAATATGCAAAAACTATGAGAGAAAGAAATGTTCTAACAAGAAGTAGTGAAGATAAAGTCCACAAACAAGTTCTTGCCTCTAACATGCTCTTCATCCCTTGTCAGTGCAAAGCTTTTACCAACCATGTCATCAACAATGACAAGCCCATTTGACCCTGAATCACATCCAGAGGTGCTTATCCACATATCTATTGGACTGCATGTAACATCAAATGCATTAGAGTTTCTACTGAAAATAGCAGATGTTGGTGAAAAACAAATGGAGAGATTTGAGAGGTGGTGTTGGAATTACTGATAATATTTGAAATTAATATTGATATGGGAGACACCAGACAAACCCTAAATTATTTTTTAAGGCCAAATGGTATTTTATATAATTGCTCTAAACATGCTTAGCAGCTTAAAAATAAGCAGTCACTACACCCAGTACAGTAATAAAGAATTCATAAGCATATGATCAGTATATTTACAAATAAGTCAGACCTAGGGAAAATCACTTCCTCCTGGTATGCTCCAGCATGATCAGGCAGGGTCTGACAAAGAACCTTCAGATTCATGACTCTCTTTATACCCTTCAGCTAACTTGCTGGCTTTAGTGAAAATCCAGTTTGAAGCTGTTTGTCCTTGTGACTTTCCTATCTCCTCCTCCCCATCCTTGCTTATCAGCAGAACAGTGGGAAGGTTTGTGTTTGTTTCTTTTAGGATAGTTTCTTTGTCTTGTTACAGTAGCTTTTTATTTTATTCGTTACTTTTTGAATCCTACCTTCTTCCTACGCTACAAACAAGTGGTACTACTAATTATTCTCAGGACCTTCCTTTTTTTGCCAATTAGGGTCTTTTTCTGCTTACTAGCCACAAAAGACCAAATTTAAGTCTGGCAAGAGAGGGACAATTGCAGCAGCGTCGATCCAGAAATTTTCCGCAGAGCCTTGTCCTTAGCAAGTTGCTTCAGTGGCAACTGTTCTTAGTCACCTAATAGAATCTGTGTGCACGTCCCTCTTCCATGCTGATGGAACAATGAGAAGAGCAGACAAAAGCTGAATTAGGGCATCAGCTGGAATCTCAAACTGAAAGAATATTTGAGCTAAGAGTATGCAACAAAGAAACCATAGTGCACATGAGAGGTGCCCTGGTTGTCATACAAATGATGGCTGGAGACAAATTCCACACATTCAGTGAATTGGGTGCTGAGTACCAGAGGTAGGTCCTAAAAGGATTTGACAATGCTAGTTCTGTAATTGAAGTATTTGACAGATTTGTATTTCACAGTCACTCTGAAAACTGCAGAAAGACAGCACTGGACAGGATCTAAGGTTGGATGTAAAAAATACAGAAAAAATAATTTAAATGTGGCATCCAACAATCACTAGTAAAATGTCTCTGAATATATGGTTCAGAATCTTACCTGAGAGTCTAGAAGCTTGCCCAACAAAAACACTACTCCTTACTGGAGGCTTTTCCAATGGTGAAATAGCAACATCCATCACCAGTAGAAGTGTTGAAGAAGCCCAAGATTTGTACAGTACTCAAGAGGAAGCAGCCACAAGGATACTTCTGCAAGCTGAACATGCCAATATGGCTTTTGGATCTCTTGGTGTCAAAGGAACCATAGTCATCACCTAATAGAGATGTTTTGGTCCTTGCTATTCACTCATTTCCAAAAATGGAACACATTATATGTGGATTGAAACAGGCACTATTACCAGCACAACTGACAAGTGTCACCTCATACCGGTGCATGCAATTTGTGATACACTCACTCCTGACTTCAGCAGTGTGCTGCAGTACACACTACTGTGTTGCAGTATACACATTAGCACCATGTGATTGCATCATCCCTATTTGGTATTGGATGGCGGAGGGAGGAGAAGATGTGAAAACAAAGGGAATTTACCACTTCAGAGATCTTGCCATATTGGGAGAGAGTGACAGACAAGCTGCAACTTCTGCAGCACGGACGTTGGTAGCAATGCGGTATGACCAGAGCAAAAAAGAATAGACCCAGAGAGACCTGAATTGCTTGGGCCTCAATCTAGGACAAAAAGGACAAGTCACTGGGCAAACTTCCAGCACGACATGAAGAGCATGTCAAAATTGCGTCATGGCAAACAAAGATTTGGATGCCTTCTCACATAGATAAAGAAGATACTGGATCACTCTTGCAACATGGATAGAAAAATGTGGAAGATGAACTATTTCCTGTATTCTTCTAGTGCTCAGTGCCATCTGACCTTCTACAAGATGTTATTTGTGCCTATAATAGTAGGGATCGGTGCACAATCATCTTTGTCTGTAGTCAGAACAATATTCCCTGCACAGAACTGTTATTTGCCAAGGCAATAAATACTGTGGTAACTCACACTCTCTCAGAGATCAGAATGATGAACAAGATGATGATGATGATGATGACGACTAGAAATGTCACCAATACTATTACATTTCATTTATTATTAGATTGTCGCAGTGATGCTTTGAGGTCAGAAAAATCCAACTTTGTCCTGAAATAGAGTCATCAACTAACAAATGCAAATATTTCAAACTGGTCATTTTAGCATGTTGATGGTGTCATTGTTTATCCCCATTTCTATGGTAATGGCATCACTTGATAGCTCCATATCAGACCTCATCTTAACATAAACATAGTAAGTTTTCAAATGATGTGCGTATGTGTAGCAAGGGTACACTAAGTCAACCAAATCAGCGATGTCTGCTGGTCACCTATCACCCTGGCTTAAGTGGTAGTTGAAGACTCTTCAACACCTTTCAATGTTGAACCCTAAATACTTAGGATAGAAAGATGTTCAGCAGGTGGGGAAAAATCTCAAATATGATGTCAATACGTCTTACAAAAGGACTTTAGATTACCCACCACCTGGGTCTCTTCCATCTTAGTATGACTTTTAGTCTTATACTAACTATATCATTAGTTTGTTTGATGGTTGAATTGCATCTGCCTGCCTCACATGGCTTTGACAATAGATGTTACAGAGTATGGCTCAATTTTGCTCTCGAGTTCTCTCGAATTAGGCAGTAGCAACTGAGAGAAGAATGTGACCCCATTATTCGAGGCTGATGTTTTCACTTGATATATTCCTATCCCTCTCTTTCAGCCCCCACAAACTGAACATGTGAGAAGTTTTATTATGTAAGGTAGTGTACTCATCACCCTTTTGTCAGGGTGTGATGCTGCAAAGGGCCCTCATTTCTAGCATCTGCTGGCAGTCTGCCACTCACCAAGTCTTCAGTGGCTTGGCCCTCTGGCCAAGTCACAAAACTCAGTCTCCTTTGGGGGTAACAAAAGGTCCAACTGAAAGTCTAAGCTAAACATCCAAATAATTATTTGGCTCCTCTTGGGTTATACTGAAGTGTTCTTACTGGCCCCCCCTCAGGGCTTCCTCCATGGGAGCCTAATCTACTCCTGCAGTTGGGCTTATATCTAGGATGACCAGATAGCAAGTGTGAAAAATCGGGACACGGTGGGGGGAGGGGGGGTAATAAGCACCTATATAAGAGAAAGCCCTGAATATTGGGACTGTCCCTATAAAATCAGGACATCTGATCACCCTATTTACATCCCCCTTCCTTGGGGGCTGGTAGGGGAACTCAGCCCCATCCGCTACTCTGGGTTCCCTTCCAGTTGTATTAAGCAGCTGGGTCGGCTTCTTCAGACATGCTGCTGTTTCCTACCTATCACCCCCTTTTGCTGCTTCCCTGCAGCCTGTGCTTAAAACAGCCTTCCTTTGGTTCTCAGGCCTCTGGCTTTTTGCTTCTCTGCTGAACTATTAAGTATTCTGCCCCTCTCAGGCTCTTTTAAAATGCTTTTACTTACCCTACCTCAAGGCCCCCCACAGGAGCCTAACCTGCTCCTGCAGAATTCTTCCTTTGTTGCTTCTTGTCTTAGCAAGCTTTCCCTCACTGCCTCCCTTCCCCAAGGATTTTGTCAGCTTCCTCTAGCACTGACAAGGAGCCGGGAGATGCCTGCCAACAGGAGCCTGACCCTCCACCCAATGCATTCTCCTACCTCCTCCCAACTTTACCTCTCTGCTTGTACAGTCTTCTCCCAACTCTTTCACAGTTGTTTTGGCAACTTAATGATAATTAGTGTCATCAGCTAGAGGCAAGCTGCTAGTCACAAGCAAGGGCCAGCTAGTCTGTGGCATATTTCTGTAAATGACTGAAAAATATTATTTCCCAATTCTCTGCACACTGTCTGCTGAACAGCCTCTAGATGGTAACAACTGTCACTTCCAAGCTGGGCTAGTTTTGAACCAGCAATGTGGAGGTGAGAGATTTCATAGCTCATTACCAGTACCCAGAGCCATCCAGTCCCCTGCAACGCGGAATACTGAACCTTCACTTCTCTATCACCTTAAAAATATCCCTGTCTAGTTAGGAAATTCTAAGCTCTGTCAGTACCGCTATAGTGGCACAGACCCCTAATGTAGACATGGCACTTGTATAAAGCAAGGCTTTATATTCATATGTTACCAGATCAAGGTGCACTTCTGAGTCTGCAATGAGGGTTTGTGCTCCCGTAACTAGGTTGATGCAGTTAATGAGATTCATACTAGTGTAACGAAACTCTTTCACAGTATTTATGTTGATGTCTAATTGATCATTGCACATGAGAGTTTGGTTTTCATGCATACCTAGAAATGGCTAAGTTAGGAATATTAACCTCTCTCTTTCTGTATCTGAAAGGTCTGGGACATTGAAGACCAGTCATGCCTCCTCACTGTGATTCCCAAAGCCAGTCAGATCAGAGGAGAGATGGCAGTTTGTTACTTCTCAAATGAGCTGAGAGCTCTCTACCTTGCCGCAGATTGCCTTGTTCTCCTACGCTTCCAACAGAAGTAGGTTACCACTCTACCGCCACAGGAATTCAGTGAAATTGAAAGGTGGCAAATTCAACACTGACAAAAGGAAATACTCTTTTTCATACAAGGCATAATTAGACTGTGAGACTCATTGCCAAAAACTTTGCAAGATTCAAAAAGGGACGAATGTTTATTTGGATAACAAGAATATCCAGTTTGTTATAATTAATAGGTTTTGGGAAGGATATAAAACCTCATGCTTAAGTCAATCTTTTACTACCAGGATTTAGAATGAGACCTTCATGGGTGACAGAATAGCCCACATCCGTTTACTGTGCAGTGTCTTGCATCTTCTTCTGAAGCAACTGGTGTTTGCCACTGTCAAAAACAGGATCCTGGACCAGATGGACCTCGGGGTCTGAGCCCGTATAGCAATTCCTATATTCTCTGACACTTACTGGTCCAAAGTCAAGGAAGAGCTGCCTGTATGCTGTAGAATAGCCTATGATACTAACATGCTGCAGGGATGAACTGAGGGGATTGGAGTCTGAACTGGAGGTGGGGGAGCTGACTCTAGCATGCTGCAGTTGTTTTCCTACATGTAGCAGCTCCTTCTACATTATTGTCATGGTTCTTGTTTTCATCACAAAATCCAAACAGTCTTGCAGTATTTACTATATCTCTGAGCTTCTATATGCAGGAGAAACCACTACATACTAGAGGAGCTTCAGCTGGAGTTGTGGGTGCTCAGCACTTCAGAAAGCCAGGCCTTTAGAGATTAATTTTAAGGAGACTTTAAATTGCATGCACTTTTAAATTAATTCCTTTTGCTACTGGAGGCTGGGTTAATGGCAGTCATACTGTAGCTGTAACTGGCAAGCCCTTCCACAGACCATGTTCTTTTTAGGGGCACCAGAATACACTGCAATGGGTGACTTTCATTTATATTGCTACACGCTTGCGTTATGATAAAAAAAATATAGGAGGCAACCCCGGACATTTCGGGTGTAATTCACCCCTGTGCAGAGAGCAAGCACAAGTCCTATGTGCCACTTAAGTCTTGGTTGAGCCCTATTTTGCCACTCTGTAAATTTTTTTTTAAAAGAAGAGAGAGCTCCATGTAGTCTTTTTAAGATGGAAATAATGATGGGAATAGGTCTGTATAACTGACCTATCTAGATCGCTTGGAAAGGTGGGCTCATTTGAACCACGTGCATTTTAATGCAGCCACATGCAAGGTCATAC
The DNA here is from genome assembly GCF_028017835.1 of Emys orbicularis. Classification (NCBI taxonomy): domain Eukaryota; kingdom Metazoa; phylum Chordata; order Testudines; family Emydidae; genus Emys; species Emys orbicularis. Next base: position 46,824,182 of record NC_088687.1, on the reverse strand, counting down.
ATTTAAGAACAAAGAATGTAGGTCACTCTTGCAAGATGGGAGATAGTATCCTGGAATACAGTGACACTGAAAAGGACTTACGGGCTCATAGTACATAAGCAACTGACTGTGAACTGTGCAGTGCTGTAGTGAAACTATTACTGGAATAATGTGTCCTGTTCTAGTGTCAACACGTCCAAAAGGACATTTCTGAACCCTTTCCAGTTTGTCAAAGAGCTACAAGAAAGATTCAAGGTGTAGAGAAATACACTTAAGAAGCTTAATCTCTTTATCCAAGAGAAGGTTAAGAGGTGACTTGATCAAAGACCTGCATGAGGAAGAGATTTCAGATAGTAGAAGGTTCTTCAGTCTAACAGACAAAGACATAACAAGATCCAATGGCTATAAGATGAAGCTAGACAAATTCAGAATAGAAATAAGATGAACGTTTTTAACAGTGAGGACTATTAACCATTGGAAGAACTTGCTTAGTGAATGGTGGATTTTCTATTACTTGAAATCTTTTTTAAAAAAAAGACTAGATCTCTTTGTAAAGAATATGTTGTAGCCCAAACAGCCGTTATTTACTTGATGCAGAAATTACTGGGTGAATTTTGTGATCTGTTACGTAGGAGGTAGATTATCATCCCTTCTGACATTAAAATCACTTAATCTAAACACTTACAAACAGGCAAAATCAGTTATGCCACCAGGACACATAAATAGGTATAGTAAGGCTTTCCTCTGCCTACCAGTGCTTTGGCTCATGAGCGCCAAATCCTTTCCTGACTTACAAAGTATACAGCCCTTGACTTTAAAGGTATTCGGGGGTGTAAGATTTAGCAGGTGTTGTCCCATCATTTGCAAATCCCTTGTAAGCACTCAGCAAGCATGTCAGCACACTCTGATTCATCTTTCTTTTCTATTTTATTTCCTTTTTTCAGGGAAGACCGGCTAAGTAAATCTTGTGTGTCCCATAATGAACCAATCCTCTGCTGCCAGTATAATAAGCCATTCCGGCAGGTGGTTAGTTGCTCGGAAGGATCTGTAAGTATCATTGACACACCATGAAGGCTAGGATGAAAGCAGAGCAGGCAGAATGAGTTACTCTTTGGAGCTTAATTTGAGAACTAAGCTTTCAAAATGAAGTTCTGCTAAAGCATCACATTTACAATGGTATTTTTAATCATACATTTTCCATCTTTGAATAGTATGAGAATTGTAATATCAGTCAACAGTAGCTAACTTTTACTTAGCTAAAAGCAAAGAATTATTAATAATTTAGTCACTTAGACTCAATCATGCAATCCTTAAGTAGGCAAAACATTCATTGAGTTTAATAAGAGTTTTGCCTCTTTAAATAATGTGGGATCTTATTGAACATGTGTTAGTATTAAACTTCCTCCTACCAAAGGCTCAGTCAATATGGAGTACTTTTTATAACTAATGTGGTTATCATTAAACTCCTGTTGAGATACATGGGGATATTCATTTATTTGGAATTTTTTAATTTATTTTGTTAATTTAGCTCTCTGTGTATCCGTGACGTGATCCAAACTCTAAAGTCAATGTATGCAATGGAAGTTTCGCTGAGCACCTAGAGAACAGAGGAAACATGGACACTCACATTTCATGCCTCTCCATGTTGCCCAGACCCTTTGCCCTAAACCTGTTATGGGGGACCATCACTGAGTGTGAGAGGATCCATGTCTGTTCAGTGCTTAACTTCTTTGCTGAGACTGTTCATAAGGGAAATAATGCTTTTTGTATAATGCTAGGTACTTCTCCCAAGCAAGGTTTGAGCTTGCTGCCTTCACAGCACTCCCAGTTGCTGCTGCCCCAGTGAATGAAAGACCACTTAACCCCTTTATGGTTCAGTTATTTCAATCCTAATTTGTCACTGATTCTCTTTTGAGTCTACTTTTTTCTATTCTGTATTTACATATTTTTTAAAAGGAGTGAGTACAATAAGAAATGCCAAGCTGTCTCCAGCAGTAGATCAGTCATTGCTGTTTATTTCTGTTTCCTTTCAGGCTATAAAAGTGTGGGATTTTCAAAATGGACAACTGGTTACTGAAGTCTATGAAGCTCATGGAGATGCTGCTGTGACCTGCATGGCCCTAGACACCAGTGGCAAGAGGTAAATAGAGATCTGTCCACTTTTGGGAAGCACACCGTTGATAAAGCTACTACTATAACATAAATGGTGGACTTTGTTGTCTTTCCTGTCTTCCTGTTTCATCATTCCAGAGTTATCCTTTCTCCTATCTGCAATGAACCAAACTTGGCCATAAGTTACACTTGCCCTCAGTTACTATTTGTCTTCAGTGGAGTTCCAGACTCAGAACTGAAAGAGGAATTTAGCCCTAAATAATTAATCTCACAGTCTACTGATACTTGGGCAGTCAACAGGGCGCATGCTCTTTCACTAGTTTCGGCCCTCTGCTTTTCTGTAAGTCTAATTGTTCTGTCTGCCACCATTTAAAATTCATGGCACAGCGTAGTGTAATTCCATGGTATTTAACTTCCATTCATCTCAACAGGCAGTTCTAGAAACTTAACTTTTAGTTACAAACTTAGCAGAAGTGCTTCAAAACTTGTAAATGAGAATGAGTTGCAAAAGTTGCTCTTAAATATGGGATGAGGTGGGGGAACCCTCTTTATTCTTGTGCTGCAAATTATGCATTTGGAAGTTGGAGTTGCTATGGTTTAAATTTCAGTATCCTTTCCTTTGTCTAATTTAACTTCACCTCAATATCCATTAAGGAACTACGGACTGGCTTCTGGAGCATGTTTCTCTCTTTTATTTTTTCTTTTAAGGTGGGTAATTTTAATAAAGTACCTACCAACCTATTTCCTTTTTCTGGAAGTATTTTTCCCCCCAAACATCTGAAAGGATAAGTGACACTGTCAAAGAATGGGTTGGCTCTTGCTTTGTTGTGTCTCGATGTAAGTTTGAAATGACTTTCTTTACACACCACGTTTTCTGGTAATTAAGGACAGGATTCATTGTTAAGTGGCAAATGGGGATGCAGAGGTCCCTTATCTGAAAGCCTACTGATTTCAGTTTAAGATTTAGATCAAGGGTAATTCAGTTGATCAAACAGATGCCAGACAGAAACCGAGTTGATAAAATCTCTAAGAACAAACTCCAGATTTTCTAAATGCTTGCCAAGAGAGGTCAAACAAATTTGAGCGATATATATATCATGTGATCTTATCTGTTTCAGCAGTGATATCTGAAAGTTGGAGGCCTTAAATATCAGAGAGGAAATGGCTTGAGAAGTATATTTGGTTATATAATATTTGCTATTTTGTTTGTCGAAAGTGCTGTCATGCAGGAGCTCTCAAGTCTATGAGGTCAGGTAGGCATGAGAGCCCAAGCTCCAGCCCGAACCACAATGTCCACACTGCTATCTTTTAACATGCTAACTTGAGCCCTGCTAGCATTAGTCTGTCTGCCTACCTGCGCTGGGAGGCTCACTCTCAGCTGTAGTGTAGATATACCCATAGTGTGCTTAGGGTATGTGTACACTGCAATCAGAGGTATGACTGCAGCACATGTAGACATCCCTGAGTAGCAGCATGGGCTACTCCTGGGGGAATTCTGCACCACTGTGCACATGCAGAATTCATGTCCCCTGCAGATTTCTTTGTTTCCCTGCAGAAAAATGACTTTCTGATGGGTAAGCAAAGGGAAGACGCAAGAACAGTCATGCGCCCCTCCCCAGCAGTGTGGGTGCATTGTTTCAGGTGCCTGGAGCAGCCAGCGGAGAGGTAAATCACCACTGGGGGCAAGGTTGGCCGGGTCTGGAGACACCCCAGCTGGTGGCTCCTACCCTGCACCGGGTTCAGCTACTTGTCCCGGCTGGGCTGGGGAGGACAGGACTTGCTCTTCTCCTGAAAGAAGTGGCCAGGTCCGGGACGGGTCAGACCCACCACAGAAAATTCCCCCAGCTGCAGGAAGCTCCACATCCCTGCCCCCACATCCTGCCCCCATCGCTTCTCAGCCATAAGGGGAGGGTTCACTGTGTGGGGATCTGTGCCCCCATCTGCTGAACCCCCGTGCATCTGGACCCCCATACCCAGACACCCCTCCTGAGCCTCCCTCCCCCCTTACAGACGGACCCGCCTGCTGAGCCCCCCATGCCTAGACCCCCCTCTGCCGAGCCCCATCCCCCCCACCCCCAGACACCCCCCACCCCCGCTGAACCCCAACCACCTTCACCTGGACCCCTGCTGCAGAGTCCCATTGCCCCTGCACCTGGACCCCCCGCTGAGCTGCCCGCACCTAGATTGTCCCACACAGAACCTTCTCACCCCACAGCTGGATCCCCTGCCACTAAGCCCCTCCACACTTGGATCTTGCCAGGCTGAGCCTGTCTGCCCACACCTGGTTTCTGGGGAAGGTCTGGGCTTTGCGCTGTGTCAGGGTCAGGTGCAGCCTCACCGCTGTATCTGTGTCCCAGTGAATTTTGCAGAATTTTAAAATATTGTGCACAGAATTTTTATTTTTTGGTGCAGAATTCCCTCAGGAGAATGGGCTCTCTGTTTGAGTACATACTCAGTGTCTGGGTGATGTTCTACAGCCTGTGCTGCTATGTCTTCACTAGTATTCTTATTCAAGCAAGCTAGATCAAAGCTAGCTCAGATATGTCTACACGTGCTGCAGTCACACCTCTGACCCTTAATACAAAGCATTGTTCCATATTTTTAGAAGTACTTAACAGTTACAGTGAAATCTTTTGTCTCTAGATTGATCACTGGTGGCAGAGATGGAAGCCTGAAAAAATGGGATTGTAGCACCATTCGTTATATCCACACCCTTAAGCAAGGTAGAGGAATAACCAACAGCCTCTCCACTAGTTTGATATTTTGTATGGAACAATACGAAGCACATACTCTCATTTGCTCTCCTTTTAAGCAGGCACTTCAAGTGATGAAGTCACCGCCTGCACATATGCTGATATTTACAGCAACAGGTAAAGCGGGGATGGGATCCTGGGAGAATCAATTATTTCATGCTCCTTATGGAAATAAGTTGTTTTGTTCTGTTGGGGGTTTTCCATAGCCATTTTTCAAGAAGGATCCTGATCCTGATCCTGATTGGCTGCTGAAATTTGACTGTGCATATACTCATTAACCAGTTGTTTCAAATGCGTAATTAAAATCACACATTACAGCATGCTAAAAGCACAGTTTTACTAGCTGCCTGAGGCCTTCAGCCTTGTGCGTCACAATGTGCCTAATGCATGTCAGCATCCAGAATAGCACCATTCCTTGCGTGACATTGTTTATGTAAGTAGTGAGTTGAATTTGACCCAGAAACCTTTTGTAAGCACAACTAATGCTTTTTGTACCAAGATTCATAAGAATAGACTGAGGCTATCTGAAATAAATAAGGGAAACTAGTGTTACACTTGGTTCTAAGCTCCACTTTGTTCAAAAGGAGACTTATTTTTAAATAAGCTGAAGGTTGGCCTAGATGATAGGATCCTGGAATGGAAAACATTGACAACCAATGTTACAATGCAAAAAAAGTTTCAGAAGCTATAAAAAAGGAAAATGGTTTAGGACCTATGGACTAGCACCATCCAGAGCTTCCTCAAGTCAAACACTGTTTTATTTCTTCCTTTTACACGTGCTAAATAACATTTTTATTTTGGAAAAGGTACATCATATCTGTTGGTTGGGACCGGAAGATCAATATTTTCCCTGTAAGTAAAGGGTAATTCATCTTTTAAGTTGAACTAATCTGACTTGGAATCATTATGTGAGAAATTAGAACCCTATGATGCCATTTTGAGTCACTTTTCAGAGTACAGCTCTGCTTTAAGTTATAAGCTGTTTATTATTTCTTCTACAGTAGCACCCCGAGGCCTGAACTGAGGTTGCGGCTCCACTAAGCTCTGTGTACAAACAAGAATAATAGAGAGTGACAGTGTCACACAGTGGCTGAGCCAGGAACAGAACCCAAGTCTCCTGACTGTCTAATGCCCCATCTACTAGACCACACTGTCTTCCCATTCCTATTGTATCGCTGTATACTTCCTACAGGCAGGAAGATACACTAAGATACCATTAGTGCTTATCATTTGGCTTTGTTATTGTTAGTTTGTTCTCATACATTAGGGTATGCTTCTAGTGGCGTTGGAACAATTTTTATAGTGGGGGTGCTGAAAACCATTGAACAAGACTGTAAACCCTGTGTATGATGGAAACCACTTCAAGCCAGGGGGTGCCGCCTCGCCCCCTGCACCCCTAGTTCCAGAACCCCTGTATGCTTCCTTAGGACAATAGCTTCTGCTTCAATCTTCCTTGAACAATACTTGATGGCTCCCCAGAGATAAATACATTATTTAAATGTATTTTTTTAACCCTAGGATCTTCATAGTGAAGCATCTGAAGGGCCATGCCCACAAGTGGATTGGATTGACAGTGTGGTAAGAAATGACTTCCATATCACTTTCAGAAAACAGAGTGTACTTGAATTCTCATTGATATTTTATTCAGAATGTTGGTTTTATTATCCCCTAATTTCTCTTGGCACGTGGGTTTTGTTTTTTGTTTTTTTCCTTAGGAAGACTTGTAATAAATCTAATTTTGGGGGTGACGTTTTAGCAACTGTTTTAAAAAAAAAAAAAAAAAAAAAAAAAAAAAACTTTTTGTCACCCAAATGATCCAGGAAAATGGTCACAAAGACGATGTATTATGTGTGTCCTTCTGCCCTCCGAATCTCGTGGCCTCTTCCAGTTATGATGGTGAAATTCTCATATGGAATCTCATCTCAGGACATGTTTGTAGCCGCCTCAGTGCTGTAAGCAGGGCAGTAATGGAGGATGGGACAGGTTGGTAGCAATAGATTTTATTGCAGTTTCATTGCTTTGATAACAAAATCCTGGAGAATTTATAACGTGTGGAGAGAATAAGTCAAAGAATGAAAAGTCTCTTTCAGTTCAGAAAGCAACGCCTTAAAACAAATGCCACATCTCCTCAGAGTCCCACCAAGACTATTTGCTTGGCTGTAGCCATTACCACAGTCCTTTCTAGGTACTGTTCATTGCCCCTCTACTCCAAAGAAACCAAAGTGCTATGCTGGGTATTTTTCATGAAGGGTGTGTGTGTGGTGTGGTGTGGTTCGGTTCGGTTCGATTGGTTGTTTTTCCTGCCTAAAAAGTGTTCTACTGAGAAAGAGCATGGCGTGGTAGCTGAGGTCCAGGATTGCAAGTTAGGAGTTCTGGATTCTGTTCTTGGCTATGCCACTGACCTAAACATGTGATCTTGGGCAAGTCACTTAACCTTAGTTTCCTCCCATCTGAAAAAGGGGCTGATAATACCTACCTCGTCTTAATTCATGCAATGTTTGTAAAAGCATTTTGAGATTATTTCTATAGCACTAAAACTCTATATAGTACTTTAGACAACTAAAAGTTAAAGGCCCCTTTCTAAGGAGTTTACACTCTGAGGGCCCAATCCTGCAGCTCTTTTAGAACCAGGCCCTAAATTAGAATGTTGCATTTCTGTATGTTGCAAAGATGTGAAGTGTTACGTTAAACATTTCTCATACCAAAATATAGCTGGCAAATCACCCAGCTGAGGGGACAGTTACTCATTTTAGATATTTTTTAGTTTTTAGAGACTTAGGGCTTGTCTGAACAGTGCATTAGTCTGCAGCAAAGTGGTGTAAATTCTAGTGCGCACTAGCATGTTGCACATTAATGGACATGTGTAGATCCTGCTAACATGCATTAAAAGTTCACTAGTGGTGGGTTAATACAGTACGGTTTGAAATGGGACTACATTAACCCACACTAGAGAACTTTTAGTGTATGCTATCAGGATCCACTCAGGCCAGTTCAGACTGTCCAAATTGACTTCACAGTGTCCAGGTTCAATTTAAGGACACAACATCACAGTGTAACAATATTTGCTACAACACTATAGGTGTCACATGACTGCTTATGTACCTCCCTGCTAGACTCCAGTCTGACCTATTTCAGGTGCTATTTCAATTCTTTTCCACCAGAGGATTTAATCATCAACAAAGTCACATTTCTCCAGTCAAGGTCAGAAAGGAAGACAACAGCAGCTTCTTTAGTGTCAAGTGGACCCAGAGGTAAAGTTGAAATAAAAAAGCAGCTGAGAATGGAATAAAATACTGTATTTTAGGGAAATGCCGTCTGAAATGGAATCAAAACCCAGTCTCAATCTGATACTGAACATAGAATTCTCCAGTGGCAGCTTTCAGTCCAGATTGGCAACATAAATTTCAACAGAACCTGTCACAGAAGAAGGCAGGCACTGGGTATCGGAGAGTCATGCACCCCTTAGGACAATGTGGTACATGAAGAAGGGGTGACCTTTTCTAGGTATGCCAGTACACGCTGCTGGCTCAGAATGGAATTCAGGGGTGGGAGACTAGAGGACAGGTAAAAACTAAAAGCAGCCACACTCTGGGACCTTATCTGAACACATTATATTCGGACCATTTGCAGGTACAGAAGACTCCACAACTCAGAGTATTTAGATTAATAAATCTAAGAGCAGTGGTTCACCAACTTCTTCATTCTGCAGACAGTTTAATAGAAGAGAGCCTGTTAGAGGACCACTTCTCCTTGCAAGTCCTCAATTCCCAGCTTCTTTTTTTCCCAAAATGTGTCCTTCTGTGGACCACAGGGACATCTCTGCAGGCCACTGGTAGTCCATGAAGTGCATTTTGAGAACCGCTAGCATAGTTGGACTTGCACTGAAGAAATTGTTCCTGAATTCCTTGCCATTTCTAGTATTTTGCTGCTTCAAAAAATTTAAAGTCTTTGATAGGTTCAGAGATTCTGGTGTGGTTTCTGTAGTTAGTAGTTTATCCTTACTCAACTCCTCCCTTCCAGGAGTGAGAAGGGGAAATAGATATTGAAAGGGTATGGGAATGTTTGAGCTTGTTCCATGGGAAAATCAGGAGACTCTGGTATAGTGTATAATCTAGAAGGGAATTTGTTCTACCTTTAAATAATTATTAATAAATGTAGGAAATGAAGGGGAGGCAGCATCCTGTCAGTAGCCACCTGGTGCTCAGTCAAGATGAAAATACTTAGACTTGTGTCAGATTACTCAAACTGTCTTTGAATTTCTGGATCAGTTGTTTGTATTGGGTGCCTTTAGTTCAAAGACCATCCCTAGACAACTTTTCCCCAGCCATTACAGGGTTTCATAAGATGCTCAGTGGCAGCTGGCTCAAAGGATACCGGGGTGCATCTTGGAAGAGAAAGTGCCATGATGGTGTGTCGAGAGATGACTTTGGGTGTTCAGCTTTGTATATATCAGTGCAATGCAGGAGTTTCCATTAAAGCTGAAAGTTATGTACCCGAATATAGAGTCTTAAGGCCTGACCCAAAGCCCCTTGAAATCAGTAGGAGTTTTTCCATTGACTTCAATGGACTTTGGGATTAAACTGTTAGCATGCTAATTCAAGGATCTCCAAGTAACCTGTAACACTATGATGGGTGTTGGAATAAGGTAAAGGGCAGGTACAGGGATGGGGAAAGGGAGTTGTTGAGCTCTATATATATACACTGGACATGTGGGTGTCTAGGGTACCCCTTTCCATCTCTAACATGGGGCTCTGTGCGGTAAGGAATCAGTAGTTTTTTGTTTTAGGTAAGTGGCTTGTTTGTTTTCACAGTTTATCCATTGAGGACAGGGGTGAAATCCCTCCTTGCCCTAGGGATATGAATTTGTGAGAGAAACTGGTGTTTTTACAACGGTTTGTCATCTATTGTTTTTTGTTTAATTGCACAAGGGGCTTTTCTTTTTCAAACTAAGCAACTGGTTTCCTATGTAACAGATTGACATGTTTTTTTGTCCTCTCTGATTTTCCAGGTTACATTACATTTTGGAATATATTTGGAGGAGGGAAGCTATTTGCTTATTTCATTGGAGTAAGTGCTGATTAATTCCTGTGAAAATACAGTAATAGGTAATGGGTGCTTTTGATGATATAATTCAGGGGTGGGCAAACTTTTTTTGGCCTGAGGGCCACATCGGGTTTCCAAAATTGTTTGGAGGGCCAGTTAGGGGAGGCTGTCTCTCCCCAAACAGCCAGGCGTGTCCTGGTCCCCGCCTCCTATCCGAAGCCCCTCTGTTCCCCACTCTCTGACCGCCCCGCCCCCTATCCACCCCCCCACCCCCTGACCACCACCCCCAAACTCCCCTGCCCTCTATCCAACCCTCCCTGCCCCCTTACCGCGCTGCCTGGAGCACCGGTGGCTGGCGGCACTACAGCCGTGCCGCCCAGAGCACCGGGTCAGGCTGCGGCTCTGCAACTCCGCTGCCTGGCTGCCCAGAGTGTTGCACCGGTGGCATGGCGCGCCGGGGGTGGAGGGACCGGGGGGCGAGCCTCCCGGGCCAGGAGCTCAGGGACTGGGCAGGAGGGTCCCGCGGGCCGTAGTTTGCCCACCTCTGATATAATTGTTTTTGATTGATGAAAGAAATGTTTGTTGGACAAAAGAAGGATCAATAATTTTTAATCCATATTTTTAAAGGATAGATCAAATTGGTATTTGTAGACTACAAGAGTTTAAGATGGAGTTTAACTGAGAAAATATTTACTTAGATTATCATGGTTAGTCATGGTAACCATCATTCAAGCTCCTTTATTTCAGAAGCTCTGTCACAAAGGACAAATCTTGTAATGAATTGTATTTAATCTGCATTTGTGAGTTTGATTTCCCTGGCAGTTTCAATTGGCTACTTCCTTTCATCCTGCTTTTTTGCTATTAAGCAGTTATTTTACTGTAGTGCTGGAATATTTCATTGGTGGGTGAATTGATCTCTTTAAGTCCCCCTACCCTTCTACCCAGTACATGTCATGAGGCAAATTAGATTAATGTTTGTAAACCAATGAGATCCTTCAATGAAAATACATTATAGAATTGCAAAGTATTTCATTGATTTATGCTTCTCTCACCTGCATTCTACCCATTTATCAAACTGCAATAGGGATTCTTTCTAAGTCATATTCACACTTTTTTGTCTTTTTAAAACCCCCAAGAACTAGAGGAAAGTCCTACTCTAAAGCAAACAAGCAGCTTACATGGCTGACATACTTAAAACCCCAATAGTGTTAAGTCCTATTGTATATTATATACTGTTACTTTGAAAAAGTAGTACAGCTAAATAGTTTTACAGCACAGGATTACATGCCTGGAGGAGAAAAGGGCTTTCTAGAAGCATCTAAAGCAGGGGGTAGTCAATTATTTTTTGTCAAGGTATAATCAAGGTCCAGACTGGAGAAAATAATAAAAAAAAATGATGATGATAAGTAAATAAAAAGATTTTGGGGTCTGTTCAAAAATGTCTGGCAGTCCGGATTTGGCCCACACACCGCCTATTGACTACCCCGATCTAAAGCATATCAAGGGATTTAGTTTGTTAGGGAGTTTTCCCTTACTCTTAAATACAGATGTCACAGCCCATGGAGCTGTACAAGACCTGGTATGCAGTAAACCTATAATTATAATCACCTGGTGCTAATTGCAATGGTAGTCCCACTGTGCTCTTGATCAGGAGTTTGAAATACCCAGAACAGAAACAGCCTGGGTAGACTCTAGCATAGGTTTTACATAGGACCTGTGCATGCTAGACTAAGGCATTCAGGAATTATAGTTTGGTCTGAGCACCAAGAACTGCTAAATTACAATAATTATGACACAAACTTCCTCTTGGCCTTGGGCAAGTCTCTTCCTTAGCTGCTGAGGTGAAAGTAAGCTGGTGCGCCGTACCGGGGTGGCGTGGCTTCCCCAGGCGGCAATTTAAAGGGCCAGGGGCTCCCAGCAGCGGCTGGAGCCCCAGGCCCTTTAAATTGCCGCAGAGCCCCGCTGCTGGAGCCCTGGAGTAGCGGCGGGGCTCCGGGGTCACTTAAAGGGCCAGGGCTCCCGCTGCCTCTACTGCACTGGGCCCTTTAAATAGCCGCCGGAGCCCCGCCGCCGCTACCCCAGGGCTCTGGAGGCTATTTAAAGGGCTGGGGCCGTAGAAGCAGGGGAGTCCTGGGCCCTTTAAATAGCCCCCAGAGCCCTGGAATAGTGGCGGGGCTCCGAGGGCTATTTAAAGGGCCCGGGGCTCCCGCTGCCTCTATGGCCCCGGGCCCTTTAAATAGCCGCCAGAGCCCTGGGGTAGCAGCGGCAGCTGGGGGCTGCGGCAGCGGTTTAAAGGGCCCGGGGCGGTAGCAGCAGCCAAGCCCTGGGCCCTTTAAACTGCTGCCAGAGCCCCCGGCTGCCGCTGCTACCCTGGCAGAGGAGGGGGAGGGCACTTACCAGTACAGGGCGGGCCGGGGCTGGCTCTGATCCCCCCCATCCCCGCCCCTTCTGCCTGAGGCCCCGCCCCTTCTGGGGGCCAGAACCGGCCCCAACCCAGCCTCGTACTGGTAAGTCCCTATTTCTGCTTTCACCCCTGCTTAGCTGTAAGTGCCATGAAATGGGGATAATATTACCTGACAGGGTAATATGAGGGTTAGTGGTGTGTAAAACATTTTGAAGACTAAAATGCTCTACAAGTACTAAGCATTAGTAACACTCTCCAACAAACACGCTGGGTCTTACCCGTAATTCTGTATCTTAGTACATCATTTGTAAAAAGCTCCCAGGACCCCGTTAGTGTATGTCTACACTGCAAGTGAAGGTGTAAATGTAGCACAGATAAGCATACCTGTGCTAGTTTTAATCTAGCTAGCATGGATTAAAAGTAGTAGTGAAGATGTGGTGGCTGGGACTTCAGCATGGCTAGCAACTTGAGTATGTACCCAGGTTACCTGCCAGGCTTGTATGTGGGCTAGCAACTACAGCTGAAGCCCCTGCCATGACATCTAGGCTATTATTGTTACTTGTGATAGCTTGATTAAATATGCCTACTCGCATGGGTGGGTAGGGGAGGCTGTGCTTCCCCAAACAGCCAGGCACGGCCCCGCTTCGGCCTCCCCCAGCCAGTGTTCATGCGCTACCCATGCTACAATCACATCTTCATTTGCAGTGCAATCCTACTCTTAGGCCTTGTCTACACTACGAGAGTACTTCGATTTTAGTTAATTCGACTATGTGGAATCGATATTACTAAGTCGAACGTGTGTGTCCACACTAAGGACAGTAATTCGACTTTGTGAGACTTTGTGAGTCCACACTAACGGGGCAAGCGTCGACATTGGAAGCGGTGCACTGTGGGCAGCTATCCCACAGTTCCCGCAGTCCCCCCCTGCCCATTGGAATTCTGGGTCGAGCCCCAAATGCCTTCTGGGTAAAAAAATGTGTCGAGGGTGCTTTTGGGCGCCTGTCGTCATCCGTCCGTCACTCAAGCCCTCCCTCCCTCCCTCCCTCAAAGCGCCGGCGGGAAATCAGTTCGCGCGCTTTTCTGATTACTGACAGCGCGGACGCCACAGCAGTGCGAGCATGGATCCCGCTGCGACCATCGCTGCAGTTGTGGCAGTTCTCAACGCCTCGCAGCTTCTCCTCCACCTGTACCAGAGGCAGCTGCAGATCAATCATGAGAGGAGGCTACGGCACTACCGTGACGGCATGAAGTCGGACACTAGCTCCGACCTCTCTGAGAACATGAGATCCAGCGCCCAGGACATCTCGCTGTCACTGGGTCTTGTTGATACTGTTGAACGGCGATTCTGGGCCCGTGAAACCAGCACGGAATGGTGGGACCGCATAGTGCTGCAGGTCTGGGATGAATCCCAGTGGCTGCGCAACTTTCGCATGCGGAAGGGGACTTTCCTCGAACTGTGTGAGTTGCTGTCCCCTGCCCTGAAGCGAAAGGACACCCGGATGCGGGCAGCCCTGACTGTCCAGAAGCGAGTGGCCATAGCCCTCTGGAAGCTCGCAACGCCAGACAGCTACCGGTCCGTCGCTAACCAGTTTGGCGTGGGCAAGTCTACCGTGGGGGTTGCTGTTATGCAAGTAGCCAGGGCAATCGTCAAGCTACTGCTATCTAAGGTAGTGACCCTGGGAAACGTGGAGCTCATCAGAGATGGCTTTGCCGAGATGGGATTCCCAAACTGCGGTGGGGCTATAGATGGGACTCACATCCCTATCCTGGCACCGGACCACCAGGCTAGCCAGTACATCAACCGGAAGGGCTACTTTTCCATGGTGCTGCAAGCACTGGTGGACCATCGGGGACGTTTTACCAATATCTACGTTGGATGGCCTGGCAAGGTTCATGACGCTAGGGTGTTCAGGAACTCTGGTCTGTGTAGACGGCTGCAGGAAGGTATTTACTTCCCGGACCACAAAGTAACTGTTGGGGATGTGGAGATGCCTACAGTCATCCTCGGGGACCCTGCATACCCGCTAATGCCCTGGCTCATGAAGCCCTACACTGGCGCACTGGACTCAGGGAAAGAACTATTCAACTACCGGCTCAGCAAGTGCAGAATGGTGGTGGAGTGTGCTTTTGGCCGTCTCAAGGGCAGATGGAGAAGCCTACTCACTCGCTGTGATCTCAGCGAGACCAATATCCCCATTGTGATAGCTGCTTGCTGTGTGCTCCACAATTTGTGTGAGAGCAAGGGGGAGACCTATATGTCGGGGTGGGAGGTTGAGGCAAATAGCCTGGCTTCTGATTACGTCCAGCCAGACAGCAGGGCGATTAGAAGATCACAGCGGGACGCACTGTGCATCAGGGAGGCTTTGAAAGCCAGGTTCCTGACTGAACAGGGTCTCCAGTGACTTTTTACTTTGTGGACAGAGATGCTGAACCTGCCCCCGTTTCTTTACCCAGTTACCGTTGACTATCCTTCCAAGTTACATACCCCCTTCCCCACCTTCCCAACAAATAAAATCTGTTCTGTTCTGTTAATGAAGAAGGTTCTCTTTTTTACTGTTTTCGCGGGAATGTTTTAAACCGGGGACGCAGACTGTGGCGGGGGGCGGGCTTACTGTTTTGATGCAAATGATGCTTCTAAAGTCCGGGAATGACAGGCTCCGCAGTGCTGCATTGGTTGTTTCAACGCAGCCTGCCAGCAGTCCTGGGCGGGACTGGATGTATGTGTCGGCCAAGTGACTTTCTGGCAGGGGGCGGAGGGTAACAGATCCCCTGCTGCGTGGCTCTGTGATCCAGGATAAGGACCGCGGCATAGGATCTCTAACTGCCCTCCCCCGACACAAAGTCACAGATCAATCCCCCTCGCACCCCAGAACAAGAAAACCGCCTCCCAGACTGACCAGGGTAACTGGTGACTGTGCTGTGTATGTGTCCTGATGCTGGACCTGCCCCCGCCTCTGTAGCCTGCTACAGGTGACTGTCCTGTCCAAGTAACAAACCCCTTCCCCCCCTTCAGACAGAATCCCCTCCAAAAGACACTCTCGGAAACAGTACTTAACAGAAACCGATGTTTTATTACGAACCGCACATGAAAAGGGGGGGGGGGGGGAAGGAAACTTGGACATGGGCTAGTGTGAGATGGGTAGGAAAGGACTTTTCAAACTTTGTGGAACGAGAGCCTTCCAGTGCTGCAGCAGTGTGCAGGGGCCGACTGAAAGTTTTAACGGCCCTTGCCGCCCCTCCTTCTTTGTACTTTTGGTGAGGGGGGTGTGGGACTTGGTGGCGGGGGAGGGCGGTTAGAGATAGACAGCAGCAGTGCTCTGTCCTCCTGCCTCCGGTCTTGCAGAACATCCACTAGGCGCCGGAGCGTCTCCGTTTGCTCCCTCATTAGTCCAAGCAGGGTTTGAGTAGCCTGCTGGTCCTCCTGGCGCCACCTCTCCTCCCGTTCCATGACTGCGCTGTGCATTTGTGACAAGTTCTCCCTCCACTGTGTCGTCTGGGCTGCCTGCTCTCGTGAGCACTCCATAAGTTCATAAAACATGTCTTCACGAGTTTTTCTCTTCCTTCTTCTAATCTGCGCTAGCCTCTGGGAGTGTGATGCCAGGCTGGGTTGGGAGACAGTCGCAGATGTGTCTGTTGGAATGGGAAAAAGGGAGTAAATTCCTGAGACAGATAAATGAAGTTGCTAACAAAGAGCATAGTCTTTCTCTGTGAACAACACCATGCACTGCACCTTTCACATGCGCACTCAGGACAAGGTCGAATTTTCGGCCCTCGCCTTATGTGTCTGGGGTCCTGCAGTTGCGATCAGAGAAGCGTTGCAGGACACCTCTACTTCTGCTGCGGGAAAACATGGTAAGCCGTAGACTTGTGGCAGCTTAAACATGTAATAGTAGCACTGGGCTCCTTTCGCACTGAATGCAAGGCCACTCTCTGCTGGCAGCAATCAGGGAAGCATGAGCTCTGCCCCTGTCCCACCACCGCGCGGCTGTCCCCGGGAAAGATCCCTGTATGCTGCCCCTCTGCCGCCTCCACCGCGTGGCTGTAAAGCAGTCCAAATACTAACATTCCCCTCCCTAATTTAAAGCAGGGCGTCATGTGTGACATAACCCTCATGAGGATCTCGGAGACCGAGAGGGGAAGGATGCTGCGTGAATGCATGCAGAGGCCTGGGCCATATGCCGCCATGCTGTGCCGCGCACTGATCCCCGACTACCTCATGGACTCATGGCGTGGGAACGTGTGCTACCACGGGGGACCAAACAAGATTGCCCTGCCGTTGAACCTCGTGCGCATGCTGGAGCGGTACCTCCAGGAGAGCTATGCGGAGCTATCACAGGAGGACTGTCTGTCCATTCCCGGGCACATTGACCGCCTTTTCCTTTAAATTGAGCATAACGGACTACAGAGTGGAGGGGCCGTGTTGTGGACTAATCATGAATATCCGGACAGTACTTGATTTTCTATACATAGTTAGTAGAAAAAAGTTTACTAAGCCAACTAAATCATGAACAACAAATTACTGATATAGTTATTATTCCTGTTTTGTTATTAATAAAAGTTTCTATGTTTAACTGAGTGACTGAAAAGCCCATTCTTAACAATATAAATATTCCACTTATGTTAAAATGAAATGTTTAGATGTTTAAAGCACTCACTGCTTGATCCTTCCCCTGATTCGGTGTCCGGGGTAAGGGCTGTGGACGGTTGGTAGGGGATCTCGGTAAGGGTGATGAAGAGCTCCTGGCTGTCGTTGAAATCAGCGGTGCAAGCGCTGTCGACTGCCTCGTCCTCCTCATCTCCTTCCTCATCTTCCCCGTCACCTAACATTTCCGAGGAGGAACCGGCCGTGGACAATATCCCATCCTCGGAGTCCACGGTCAGTGGTGGGGTAGTGGTGGCGGCCGCACCTAGGATGGAATGCAGTGCCTCGTAGAAACGGGATGTGTGGGGCTGGGATCCAGAGCGTCGGTTTGCCTCTTTGGTTTTTTGGTAGCCTTGTCTCAGCTCCTTGATTTTCACGCGGCACTGCGTTGCATCCCGGCTGTATCCTCTCTCTGCCATGGCTTTAGAGATCTTCTCATAGATCTTTGCATTCCTTCTTTTGGAGCGCAGCTCTGAAAGCACGGACTCATCGCCCCACACAGCGATGAGATCCAAGACCTCCCGATCAGTCCATGCTGGGGCCCTCTTTCTATTAGATTGCACGGCCAACTCTGCTGGAGAGCTCTGCATCGTTGCTAGTGCTGCTGAGCTCTCCACGCTGTCCAAACAGAAAATGAGATTCAAAGTGGCCAGACAGGAAAAGGAATTCAAATTTTCCCGGGGCTTTTCCTGTGTGGCTGGTCAGAGCATCCGAGCTCAGACTGCTGTCCAGAGCGTCAACAGAGTGGTGCACTGTGGGATAGCTCCCGGAGCTATTACCGTCGATTTCCATCCACACCTAGCCTAATTCGATATTGCCATTTCGAATTTAGCGCTACTCCTCTCGTTTTCGAGGATTACAGAAGTCGAATTTAAAAGAGCTCTATTTCGAACTAAGTAGCTTCCTGGTGTGGACGGGTGCAGGGTTAATTCGATGTAACGGCGCTAAATTCGATATAAGCTCCTAGTGTAGACCAGGCCTCAGATACAGAAACAAATATGCAAGCTCCTCCTTTTGTCTGTAAATAATCTGTCTGACTCAAGCCCCTCCCCTTTCTGTGTCTCATTGGTGGTTAGCCTGCCACCTGTTTTCATTGTATATCTTGGAGAGCATTTGCTGCCCTCGTCTTATGCAGCTTCCCAGTATCGTATTTGTGTAGCTAAATTATGAATGAAGAGCTTATTGTACCACTACCAAAAATTGGCTTGTGCTGCTGGGAACCTGTGGTAATTGTATTCACCGCTGCATCTTTCCTCTTTCATTTACAGTCCAAGGACAGGTCTACAATCAGTGACATGGCTGTCAGTGATGATGACTGCCTCCTGTGTGCAGCTGACCACATGGGTTACATCTATATTTGGAGCATCACAAAATATGCCCTTCAGGGACCAGAGGAGGAACCACCAGCTTGTGAGCAACACTTTCTCCTCCCCCTTCAATCACAATGCCCCTTTACTCTGTCACATGTTGCTGATAGCTGCATAACAGATTTGTATCTTGTTTTTTTTCCCCATCCCTTTGTCAAGTGCTTCTAAGTTGGAGAGCTCATAGCTGCAGTGTTACAAGGTAAAATAAACTTCACAGTTGTTCTTTACCTCTTAAAGAGATGCCACTTATTCTTCCACCTATAAATGTATCCTTAAATTATAGTTTTTCATAGGGAACATAAAACCAAGCTGCTGACTATTTGAGGTTTTTAAACATGTTATGCACTCTTCATGAGGTTAGAGAGGTCAGCCCATGTTCTGGCTAATTTCTAATTAAGCGATTCCATTCTGCCTAGCAACATTCCTCATGCAGTGTAAGATGGATGCGGTATCTTACAATGGGGATAGCTGCTAGGCATAGTTATATAGTAACCATGTTATTTCTCAGAGGTGGCTGTATTTCAATGGTGAAGTGATTTGTGTTAGTTTGCAGACAGCTCTGAGATGAAAACCCCATTATAAGTATGTTGATATTGGGGACTCTGCTAGTACAGCCAAGTGCAAATGATAGCCACCTCTTTTCTGTATAATTTTTTTCTGTTCTTTTCTTTCTCTTCTCTCTTCATCCACTGTCTGTCTTTCCCATGCACTACTACAAGACTTTCTTTTGGCTGAGAGTCATTCTCTTAGGGACTGCCTGCCATGAGGGTCACTCCATCTGCTGTATGGAAGGCTCTATATTCGGATACAGAGGGAGTGGGGGAGTTGCCTGGAGCAGGCTTGCTAAATGAGCCAACCAGAAACACCTGGTGTGGGGAGGGAACATCAAGCAGCTGGTTCCTAATAAGAGAGCTGACTCTGGGAAGTCTGTGAGGGAGTCAGCTCTAAGCAGGGCATTTGTAAGCCGCGCCTCAGTTTGATTCCTCCTAAGATCTGTTAAAAGGATCCTATGAAGAAACTCTCTACTCACCCAGGCTTTGAGGTAAGAGCCATGCCCGGGGACAGACTTCTGGGACTTAAAGTTTTGCCTTTTGAGTTCATTTGTCTGAATAAATCCAGACCCAATATGGGTGGTTATTGAATGAGCAAGTGTGTGGTGTTTAGTTAAAAGGGCCTGGAAGAGGGAGGATAAAGAGCAGAGCAGTGCAGAGGCACCTTGGCTAGGAGGGGACCCATGGGGTGGGGTGACTCATTTACAGATACAATTGAGGCTTTTACTATTTTTATTTTGCCCTAATTTAACCTGGAATTATTTTCTGCTTTTAGTTGGCTCCTGCAGTCCTAGTAGAGCAGGAATGGCTAATTTAAGAGACCAAAATTTGCAAGTTTGCCAATTTCAGTGCATTATCTTTTACATTTGTTATAGTGCCTGTTTTGTTTAGCCTGCTAGCTTGCTGATGCTCATAATTTTGCAAACAGATGGGAGAACCTGTTATTTTGAATTCATTGAACATCTGGGAGTCAAATTTAGCTGTAGCTCTTTTTAAGGTCTGCATGTGGAACAAAGGAAAGCTGGCTCAGGAAGAGGGTTAAAAGAGCATGTAAGAGTGGTAACTGATGATGCTTAAGGGGCTTTATGTACACTGCAGCTGGGAGTGTGATTTGCAGCTAGTGTAGACATATCTGTGCTAGCTGTAGTATAGTTAACTTGCTAAAAATAGCAGTGAGGATGCAGTGGTGCACACTGCACAAGCCCACCCATCCCCTGGAGTACATACTTGTGCAGTCTACTCTGAACCCTGCACCGCTGCATTTGCTGCCATTCTTAGCAAGCTGGCTAGAGTATAGCTCATAATGTGTATGTCTGTGGCAAGCTGCCAGTCACATCTGTAGCTGTAGCATAGATGTAGCTTAAGAAAAGTCTCTTTCACTCTGTATTGGTCCAATAAAATGTGGAGAACTACCATAATAATAGCTCCTAATGCATACACTTAAGGATGCCATAAAGAAGTTTGTAAAGTACATTTGAGAGGACAGGAAAACGGGAGTAGGCAAAGACATATTAACAGGCATATAAGATTCCAGGGTTGCTTGTATTAGTTCGTTCCCACTACTTCTATTGCAATATATTCTTCCCATCATGTCAGCTTTGAGATGTGATAGATATGGCCTCCCTTGAAACGTTATTCTATTAGTGTCTGTTTCTAGTTAACCCAGTTGGAATGGTTCCCAACTTCCTGGGGACTTTTTCCTTTTGGGGCTAGACTACCTGGTGCAGCAACTTCTGGAGTGTAATTTCTAAAGTGCACTAACGTGTTGCCTGCTAACTGGTCCTTGTAGACCCTGTTGGTGGTGAACTAAAAGCTTCCTAGTGTGCTTTAACATCATGCTGTTGCAAATAGTAGTATGTTAAAATGCACTAGGGAACTTTGAGCCCGCACCAGCAGGATCTATGTGGACCAGTAACTGAGCAACACATGGATGCACTTCAGAAATCTCTCGCACACTTCGAGGTGGGGGGGAAGGGTGTGTGTGTGTGTGTGTGTGTGTGTGTGTGTGTATTTGTTGCACCATGTGGACAAGCCCTTAGTATTACAATGTAAATCTCTCTCTCTTCTATCCCCCCCCCCCCCTTCCAATGGAGCAGTGTTGCCCTAGTGAGTGAATACCAGCTGCTTCTCACCTCATCTGTGGACTGCACGTTGAAGCTGTGGAGCCTAGAAGGGGAATATGTAGGTAAGTGAAGAACAGGGTGGAAGCAACCCACCATATTATGAACTGGCTGCTAATGATCTAACCACCGTCTGTCTGATCCCA
Organism: Emys orbicularis; assembly: GCF_028017835.1. Taxonomy (NCBI): domain Eukaryota; kingdom Metazoa; phylum Chordata; order Testudines; family Emydidae; genus Emys; species Emys orbicularis. The sequence continues at coordinate 46,803,065 of NC_088687.1, read as the reverse complement.
GATAAAGTCTCTGTGACCCATAGTCATTCACAGGATTATGATTGTGTTAAAGCAACAAGAAACTTGCTTGAGGATATGAGTCAGTGTCCAGTCCCTTGTTCATTAAGTGGCTCAGCCTTTGACCACTAAGGCAGTGATTCTCAAACTTTTGTCCTGGTGACCCTTTTCACACAGCAAGTCTCCGAGTGCGACCCCCCCCCCCCCTTTATGAATTAAAAACACTTTTTAAAAATATATATTTAACACCATTATAAATGTGGGAGGCAAAGTGCGGTTTGGGGTGGAAGCTGATAGCTCGTGACCCCCCCCCACATAATAACCTCATGACCCCCAGTTTGAGAACCCCTGCACTAAGGGTTCTGTGGTTAGAAAAGCAGAAGGTTATGAAATCTCCCTCCCCTTTTGCCTGTAAGGGAGTCATGAGTCAGACATGTAATTTGCCACTGATGCAACTTAAAACAAGACAGATTTTTACCATGTCCTCATCTTTTGTTGGTTTTTATTCTATTAGGTACATTTGGTCAAAAAGATCCGTGGAACATCAAGGATAAAATGTCCTGGCAGAGCGGGCCTAATCCAAACAGCCACCCTACTCCAGCTGCACCTGCTAGGCAAGTGTTGGCAATAAAACCAAGCTGTGCCACAGGAAGGGAAGATGAGGCAAACAGCGCAGAGGTGGGAACGCTTTTCATTATTTATATTGACTGACTTTGTTGCCCTGTTTGTTGTGGGGAAAAGATTCCATTTCTCTGAAGACTAATGCATACTACAGCAGGGACTTATTATTTGTAGTTTATGAATGATTGTGCTAAAAGTGTGGCTCGATAGTGATGAGTATGTCAGTAAAGGAGCTTAAACACAGTGATGATCAGCAGAAAAGAGATCCCTCCTTAAATACTGGTTTCTTCCTGCTCCTAGAACAGACTGTGAAATGGTTGTGTGGTACTACACATTTCTATCTCACTGACACCATATCAAACTTGCTCCTCTTAGCGGGGTGGGGGCAGTGATTTTTCCTTTATAACATCCAGGCCTGCAAACGCAGCCTAGACTCTGGGTCTTTCCTCTTTCATCTCTCATTCTCAATAATATAGAGGTTCAAAAAGGCCAAGTTCTCCTCCCAGTGACACCTCTGTAATCCCATGAGCCTTCTATGGATTTTGACCCAAAGTTTTGCTGCATATCTGCAACTTTCTGGATGAAAAATATATGCATGAAATTGCACTAGCACTGGTCCAGCTGCAGTTACTGTCACATGTGAATAAGTAATTTTTGTTGTTGTTTAGCCTGAAAGTCAAGTGGCTTCTCCTTTGAGCCTGATAAAAGATGATGAAATTGCAGAAGAACTGAAACAAAGGCAGAAAGCAAAGTCCGAACACAGGTACTCACCTTCATTGATTTCAGGCATTTTAAAGGGCTTGTAGAGGATGACACCAAGGGTCATGCTAAACTGAAGTGTGTGTGGTCGGTGGAGGAGGCACTATCAATCTCCATATTTAAAACATGATCAGTTAGCATTCTTCCATCTGAGATCTCCATCTCTACATTGTCCATGTGGGTGTGGCCAGGTCCCCCCTTTTCCCCTTCTCCTCCCTCTTCTAACCATCCTTTTGAGTGGGGAGAATGTTCTATCTATCTATCTATCTATCTATAATACAAAACTACTAGTAGCTTATTTCCTTGGGAGAGTCTTCTGGTCTCTTGGATCCTTTCATCCCTCTCCACTCCTCCCCAAAGAGGACCTGGGTCACTTTCCTTCTCCCTTGAAGGAATCTACACCAATCCTTGAGTTTGAGAGAGAAGATAGTGGCACTTCCTTTCCAGAGAACAGAACCTTCTTCCTCCGCAGCATTCTGAGCCCGTGGTGGCCCAGAAGGAGGAATTGAGTTTCTCAGAGTACACCTGTGCTACTAGCAAACTGCCAGGGAAGCCCAATGGGTGGGATTTGCAAACAGGAGTTAGCCAAATTGTTACAGCACCTAATTTCTAGGCAACCTGCTGCCAAGTGGAATCCATAGCCCCAGGTTAGGCACCAGGCTCCCCATACAATGGATGGGAAGTTAAATTGGCAGGGCAGAGGATGAGGGAAGAATCACAAAGCCAGCATTGCTGAGCAGGGAGCCACCTAAGCTCAACAGCACAAAGTACAGGGAGGGATGTGGCCTTAGCCCCACCTCTCACAGGGAGGCATTTCCCTCTGCTTGCGTTTCACAGCCATGAACTCTCTCCTAAGCCAGGTCAGTCCTTCCACTAGAAAAAGTGGTGCCCCCCACTTCACACACCATAGCCCAGAGTAGCTAAAGCACTCCTCCACAATGTGGGAGATCCTGATTCAAACTCCCACTGTGCTTAAGATGCAATAGGGATTTGAACCTAGGACTCGCAGATGTGTCCTAACCACTGACTTATGAGATGCTCTGATGTGGGTGTCTCAGTCACTCCTGTTGAAGTGCCATTATGTATGAAGAACTTAAATATTAACTGGGGCAGAGTGTGAGTGACTCTGTAGCCCAGTGATTAGGGCAGTCACTTGTGTGGTCGGAGAGCTGAGTTCAAGTCTGTGCTCCACATGAGGCAGGGTGGGGATTTAAACCTGGTTCTTCCCCCTCCTGGGTGAGTGCGCTAATCCCTGAGCTATTTGGATATAAGGGGGCACTATCTCCTCTGGATGTGCTTTGTGCGGGGCCTGATCCAGTAGATGTGCTGTAAGGTGACCTCTGAGCATGTCTATAGGATCGGGGCAAAGATTCAGTGTGTGAATCCAGTTGGGGCTTGGTGGTGTCAGGACTGAGGCCACTGTGCTCATGGCCACTGGCAGAAATTCTGTGGAGTTGTCCAATGGACACTTAGGTTTGTAGGGAGTTTAGACATGTAGAGTATCGGAGGGGTAGCTGGGTTAGTCTGAATCTGTAAAAAGCAACAGAGGGTCCTGTGGCACCTTTAAGACTAACAGAAGTATTGGAGCATAAGCTTTCGTGGGTAAGAACCTTCACTTCCATTACTTGCATCTGAAGAAGTGAGGTTCTTACCCACGAAAGCTTATGCTCCAATACTTCTGTTAGTCTTAAAGGTGCCACAGGACCCTCTGTTGCTTTAGACATGTAAAGTTAGGTAACAGCTGGGTGGGGAATTTGAAGATCTGAATTATTATTATTATTTTTTTTTGGCATGGGCCCCTTAATCCTCAGAGTTCCACCCAACAAGCCTAACTCTGCCTATAAACAAACTTTCTCTAGCTGCAGTTTTCCAAGTAACTCAGGTACACCAAAACGGAAAGATCTCTTATAAGGTGGTTATGGCTGGCTAACGAATGGTGTGGGGATGAGAATGTATAATCCTGTCTAAAGAATCCATGTGTTTGTGCATTTACCAGAGTCACTAGAGGAGGCAAAGCATGCAGGGCTGCTCTCAAGGGATGAGATGGACAGCTGTAAATAATTATAGCAGGCAGTACCATGAGAGCTGTTATGCAAGAAACCACTCAGATAGCATGGCAATGAGCAAGATGTAAGTGCTTAGATTGACTTGCTATCCAGGGAGCAGAGGGATGGGTAAAGAGAGATGCTGCCACTTGAGAAAAGAGCTGGCAGCATATGAAAGGTACTGAATGATTCTGCCCCAGCACAGAATTAAGCTGCATTGAAGAATGGCAAACAATATAGCGCACATTCAAATAGGGAAACAGGATTTCCCCCTGCAACTCCTTTTTTCAATTGCATTTGTTATATAACTAGCTCAGCAGCCACATTGTCATGGTGAAGTATCAGTTACAGGAATTATTCACTGTAACCATTGCTCACTTGCACTTAACGTGGGAATGCCCTCTGACTGATACATGAAAACAAACAAAATAAACAATCCAGGATCTCCTGCCTCAGTTTTTGTCCATGCCAGAAGCAGAGTGGAGGCTGGGCCTCTTAGTTATGTGTGGTGTCAGATCCAACTAGCCTAATGGAATCAGAGGAAGAACATAGTGCAGTGTGGAGTGGAACTGCTGTTTGGTCTAGTTTGAGGAAACTGAGATGAGGCCAGTTTTCATTGGGGACAAATATGTTTGAAATCAAATTTGAGAGAGGAGGTCCCCCTTTAAAAAGTCACCTTAATGTTTCCCTTCCTTTAAAAAGAATTGCACAAACATCTGCATTTGTTTGCATGTGTCACTTTCTTTCAGAGCACATCATTCTCAACTCAAATCCATTAAACACGAAACCAGAGCGCTAACGACTTATCACTCTCTCCAGCTGTGTGAGTTAACGTGTTTGCCAGCTACCTTTCATAAACTAAAGCCAATGGGATGTAATGATCCAGACAATCTGGCATTCTAACATGACATTTGAGAGTGCGTTTGAGGCAGATGCTACTCGCCTCCCAGTATGGCAACAGAAAAAGGCAAGTTCTTCACAAAGCATCACCCCTGTATCTGGCTCAGTCTTTTAAAATGACAAATGTAATTATGGGAATCTTAGGCCTTTATGCAGTTGTTCAACTCTTGTTACTCACCTTCTCTTGACTCCATGAGAATTATGGTCCAATTATTGGGCTGCCTTTCTTTAGCTTTCCTTCCTTTTAGGGAAAGTGACTGAGGTGGTTTTGGTGAAGCAGCTGTGGCGTTAGCAGGGAACCTTGACTTCTTTGCCTTCCAGCATGGCTTTAAACATAAATAAGGCAAAAGCTAAGCATTAGAGGTGGTGGTGGTTCTGTAATGATTGACTAAAAGCAGGTGACCACCTGCTTTTTTTACCTCTAGATATGGGAGTTGCCTTTTGATGCTAGTGAGCATGAGCTATAGCTGGCAGGGTTAAACAGACTCCTACTGGAGTGGTTGTTCTCACTGCCTGGGAGGACACAGGGAAGTGTTTGGTCAAATGTGCATTTGCTCCAAGGGCAGCCTTAGGTGGGATACTGCAGGGTCCTAGTTGGTCACTCTTCATACACAGCATGTGAAGTCACTAGGAGAGAGGTGAGGTGGCTTGTAGTGGTACCATCCGTATACTGCCTCAGTTCTATTTTTTTTTTTTTTTTTAAACTCTTAACTGAACCATGTACTTAACCCTCAACCAGAGCTTGATCTGGATTTAACTGGCTAAAATCTCAGTCCCCTCAAGTGGTGGACCTATCTGACCATTCAGGCCTAAGGTCCTAATGGAACCTCAAGTGCATCTGGCTCTCCAAATACTAATAGGAGCAAGTGTGCTTTTTCCCTTGGTAAGGACTATACCATGGTTATCCATATCTTTGTGCCGAGATGGCTTACTGCAATGTGCTTTCCATTTGGTCAAACCTAACAGAACTTCTAACAGATGGAAAATCTACCTGTTTCTCAGAAAAGTAGATAAACTGGTAGGTGATAATACATGAGTGTTAGAGCAGCAGTTTTCTGTGCACTGGTTCATTCTGCTTTTTAAAACATGTTCCCTGAATGTGGACACTCTTAAAGTGAAGTTTTAAGACATGTCTGTTAGATTCTCACTGAAGACCGTGCATGGCACTTTCAGACCTGCTCACAATGGGCATCTGCTGAGAGGTGACACATGCTGTAATCTCCTACTGTTTCTCTGCAAAATGCCACCTGTTTGAAAAGCACCATGGCTTTTATGCCATTCTATGCTTTTCTGTAGGGGAAGAAAGAGTCAAACATCTAGGAGCCAGCTTCAGCAGGTCCCCCTACTGTGGAATATCTATTGCAAAACCACTTTCTCCAAGCTTGCATAATATGTGGGATGAATAAAGCCCATAGTAGAATGCAGTCTGCCACTTCTTTAATGGAAATTTGTTTTGGAGAATTAACCAATGTTGTACAAAAAGATCAAAGTTCTTTAGACAATTTTTTTTTTTAAATTTGTCCCTTGAATGTTGGTATTGGTTTAGTCCACACTTAAAATCTAAACATGTTAACAATTAGTCATGAAACTTGCAACAAAGATCCTAGGTGTTGTGATGTACTATATTCAGCTAACTTAGGCAGTCTACACAACATAAGAATAGACTGTCCTTAGAGCACATTATAGTATACCCTGCAAGTACGAAACTGCACTCTGACACACAGCAAATATTCCAGCTATGTACTAACTTTAAAGTAATGCTGTCTACATGTACAGCCCCATAAATATTCATAGTACTCTGAAAATGAAAGCTACTCTGAAAGACTAAGCATTATTACAATTGTTATTCTATACTAGGGCAGAAAGACATTCACTCCTAGTAGTCTGGTTTTCAGTCTTCAGAATGAACAAATTCAGCATACAGGCTTGTAGAAATCAAGCACCATGTTTTGTAGCAGAACTGTGCCAATCAGTTGTTTGCTGACTGAACAAGAAAAAAGTTTTGACCTGAAACAAAAAACTTACTAAAAGCAAAGGGAATTTTAGCAATGCCCTTCACAAAGCAGAGTGCCACCGCTTCCCTCCCCTATCCCATGCGTTGAAGCAGCAATTTGAACTTGAGTGTTTTTCTGCTCCAATGAATCATTATTTATACAAAATTAGAACAGCTTCAACATGAGTGATGGAGAGAGACTCCCCCATGTGCACCCTTTAGCCCAGCCATTAGGGCACTTACCAGCAATGTTGGAGGCCCAAGTTCAAATCCTTGCATGAGGCAGTTTTGGGACTTAAACCAGGGTCACCCATATCCCAAGCATGGGCTCTAGCCACAGGGTTATAGGATATTTGGGGGGTGTATTGTACCACCACTTCATCCTCCACAGGTTTTAAGAATAGGAGTTAAGTCACCCTCTGACTCTAGCCTGAAATTTGTTTTGGCCAAAACTATATTTTAACTTGAAACTGCATTTTTCAGTAAATGTCAGGAAATGGTTGCCTAGCTCTAGTAACACAATGACAATTGCATAACTTTTTAAGTATGTAAAAACTAAACAGTGGCAATTAGTCCATGAGCTGATTAACAATCCTCAGAGTAGTAGCCAGTGCCCCCACAATGTAACCTTGGAATTTGCTAACTTCTGTAATTCTGATGAGACCGTTAGCGGTTCTACACTGAGGGCATATCTATCCAGGGACAGGCTGGAAAATAAATCTGAACCAACTGAAAGTGTGAATTAAAGGTGGATTAATTAAACTATTAAACCCCTGTGGAAAGCCACTGATTCAGAATTAAAGCAGCCTTAATGAGAATCAAATTAAGGTCACTTTAATTCTGAATCAGTAGCTCTCCACAGGGGTTTACTCCACAGCTGTGGTTAGTTAAACTGTATTAATCTGGATGAATTTTCTGGAGTGTCCCCATGTAAACAAGGCCTGCATCTTGGTCCTTGCAACTGGCCCTCTCCCTGATAACTACCTACTCTGTTACCGGCTCCCACTCCCTTTTTCAGACTAGGAAGCAGCAAAAGGGTGGCAGGACGTTCATAGCCTGGAACTCAGTTCTGTGTTGAACAGCTACCTGATGGGGAAAGCATGTATGGGTAAGCATGTCCCTCAACAGTTAAGTGAAAGAGAGAGCCTGGTGGGGAGGGGAGGAGAGGAGCGGAGCCAATCCCCATGTTGGAATAGGGGTAGATGTCCTAGAAAACCCAGAACAAGCATATTGGTGTGCAGACTTCAGTACAAGTTCTTGAGTAGGACTATAGGTCTGCTTAGGGACTATCCAATTTTACCACCAGATTGTTTATAGTGAGACTGAACAGTCATGGGGTCTGGCAGTGGATCAGCTAGAGGGGATGAATGGTAAAGTAATTCCTTCAGCCAATAAATTGTCCACTCATTAGTTTTGAAGACTTAGATCCAAAAACCTTGCTTATTTTGACATTAAATACTGTAGCTAATTCTTTGATTCCTAAGCAGCCTACATTCATATTCAGTTGCTTCTGTATGCTTGTTCAGTCCGATTCACACTAACTATGCAGCATAACAAGAAAGGCAGCAAACAAAACAGATCATTACATAAGTATAGATTTAAGAAATTGTATGTGTAGGTCTAGTTCTGTGACTACAGAAAGATAGGCAACTGAAAACATCAAGGATACATTTTTATACCTGAAAGGTAGGGCTTATGTCTACATTTCTCACCCAAAACTTGCCACTAACTAGTCAAATATACATTTACTTATTGTTACAATCTAGGCCACTAGATCTAAGATAATACACACAGTATTATAAGCTTGTTATATTACTTCTCCTGTTCAGTGGCTAGAGTTTAATCACACTCAAGGCATGGGTTCTATTCACTCCTTGCCCTGACTCAAACACTGTTTCCATATCTGAATCATAGGATATTACTTTATAAAACAGTTAGCTGGATCTCTCTGAGCAAAACATACTGTAATAGATGTATATAATCAGCATGATTCTATAGCATCTAAAGCCATTTTAATGAATGTGGATTATTGGTTAAAGCTGGAAGAATTTGCAGTCAGACTTATCCAAGGTGGTCACTTCACCTGTGCCCTCAGTTTTTGCCATCTAAATTACGGATAATGATGCACTGTAAAGCTGAGAATTACCACTGAAAAATACTAGGCAATAGCCACATTAAGCACAGAAAGTATTATAGCCAGTTAAGGGACACCAACTCAAATCTATTTGTTGAAAATGAGGTTTCTTATGTGAGTTTGCTGCTAATATTTGTGAGGAATTACATGTTTCTTTGAAGACTGCTCTGTTGCTGTGACAGAATATATGACTAAAGTACAGTAAACTAAACAAAAACAAAGCTCTCTAGTCTTTGTTGTACTAAATTTGCATGTTACTTGTACTAAAGAGTCTAGTATTTTGGTCTTTTGAGAGTCCACTTGTGAATAGTTAGTTATTCTAACTCACTTTGCCACAGCAATGCTTATGAAGGACTCAATAGGACAACCCCCCCTCCTCCGCAGCAGGGGGGCGCGGGAGCAATGGTGGTCCTATCAACTATGACAAGGATTTGACTTAAGGGGCCAATTCTCCCCCCCACACACACTTCATGCATATGTTCTAAATAAGACTATATTCCTTTAAGTGCCAGTTAACCTGCCACTACTTTCTAAGGCAAAGTCACTTGTGCTCAACAGGAGTGCTGCCAGCAAAATCAGTGTCACATTTAGTATGATTTGAGTGCAATATATAGTAGAACAGGGGTAGGCAACCTATGGCACGTGTGCCGAATGCAGTAAAGGAGCTGATTTTCAGTGGCACTCACACTGCTGGGGTCCTGGCCACCGGTCCGGAGGGCTCTACATTTTAATTTAAAATGAAGCTTCTTAAACATTTTAAAAACCTTATTTATTTTACATACAACAATAGTTTAGTTATATTATAGACTTATAGAAAGAGACCTTCTAAAAACATTAAAATGTATTACTAGCACGTGAAACCTTAAATTAGAGTGAATAAATGAAGACTCGGCACACCACTTCTGAAAGGTTGCTGACCCCTGTAGTAGAAAATACAGATGGATTGAGAGTCACTTCGGTCTAAATACAGTATCTTAATTACTCTGCTGTACAGGTTAGCTCCTCAAAATGGTTTGCATTTTTTTCAGCACATTTGAAAACTCCCATCAGAATGTAGCCAACGTAAGTGGTACTGTTTTAAACTTTCAAGTGCACAAAATCTGAAATATAATCCTATTTTGTTTCACTACATCTTTTTCGACTCTTTGATGTATTATAAACACTGTTAAACTGAATCCTTTAATGTTCTAATCAGCATTAATCCTGGGAATAGCTACTCCCATTCTGCAAGGGAGTTGCAGAAAGGTTCACTATATTCAACAACAAAAAAAATCTCAGGGGGGGCTTGATTATGGTTCAAGTAGCAGGTTTATATATATTTATTATAAATTATACACAACCTCAACAATCTGAGTTGCCATTCAAAAATAAATTGAAGTATTTGTCAATTTGCACATGATCGATCACTAATATAAAGATGTAATTTACATACATAGTAAACATTTTCCATACTTTAACACTGCTGTAAGTCTGTTCAAGTTTCACACATTCCCCCTACCTTCTGAAGATATGTTTAGAATACATAAACAAAAATGACAAATATGCAACATCCAATGACTATTACCTTGTCATGAACCACAGTTAACTACAATTTTTCAGCACTTTTAATATGGGTGGCTGGTTGTATTTAGTTCAAACTTCATTTTCAATTTAAAATGCATTCTTCAAATCATAACATTGCAGTGTTTTCTGCAATGCAATGGTAGATGTTTGAGACACCCAAAAAAAGCAGGTTTTTTTTTTTTTTTAAATGGTTATATCAGGTCAATCGTACTGTAGCAACAAAACTTAAGCAAGTAGAAAATATTCATGAGGCAGTGTATTTCAGATTAACAATCACATGCAACTATAAAGGAATTATGCTAGTTATTTTACTCATTTATGTAACTGTTGGATTGTTGGACATTGTTGACCAGATCCCTGGAATTTTCCTAAAGTATTCACTGAAAAACATTCAATATTCTTTACTATCTACTCATTTACTTTACTATTCTTCTAAAGCATATAAGGTTTATATTTACACTCTAGCTGTCTTGTGGTCACAAATGAAAAAGTATCATGAAAAGTCTTGAATAGTCAACATTTTACCCCTCTGGTAACAGGATTTTTTATTCCCATATTCTGTAACAAGTTTTCTATTTTCAGGACCACTGTTTTGATGCATAGCTCTTTAGAAAGTTTAATGTACTAAGAAAAAGATACTAAAAATACAAGTAGCAAGATTTCTCTCTCTCTCTCGGTTAAGGGATATTAAGCAGTAGAATAGTGTAAGGAAACTTGCCAGGCACTATCACTGCCTGTAACTAAACAGGGACTTCAGCTTAAAGGGCTGTTAATCCAGTGCCTTTCACGCAGGGAATTCTCTTACCATCGTTTGACTGAGTCCATTTGTTAAATGGGGAGGAGGGGAAGAGGTAAAAAGTAAAGATAATTGTGAATAGGGGTCTACGGCTCTGAAATAGGAAATGGAAGTTAAAGCCTAAACCCAGGCAAGGTGGGATACCTTAAAATTGAAGGGAAAAGGTACATATTCAGGAAGGTGTCAGATACATAACACCCAATGCAAAGCCTATACACAATAAAGCAAAGCAGGTATGGGTGAGAAAAGTTATGCTTAATTTCCTCCAAGATGGAAATCCAATTGAATAATAAATTCATCAGTGGTGGTTTTTGGAGCTAGAAGCCCTGCTGAAGGACAGAGGTCATAGCTATCCTGGCTGCTGGGAATGAAATTAGAACAATGTCCTGTAAGATCTGCTGCCTTCTCTGAAGCAGATCAACAGACTTGCTCCCACAACCCTAACCTATTTTAGACATTTACAGTTGAAGGTTGATCTGTGAAGACATTGGGGTAGGGTACAGATTGCAAGGTCTGTAAAGCCAGGGTGACAGGAAAGAATTTTGTGAACATCAAAAGGGGAGGTTTTTTCTGATGGAACAGCAGGAGTGGGGGTTGGGTAAGACCATGCAGTTAGTCCAACTCAGGAAAAAATGACCGTGCTCAGTGATTTCCATTCAACAATTTGGGGGGGGGGGGAGGCAGGGGAGAGGATGATATAGAAAATATGCAATATTTGAGTCTTGTTCAGAGTCAAATACTCAGATATTAAGTGCTCTAAACAGAGAGAAGGAGCTCAATTAGGTGGAAGAAATACAGGGAGGTGTTTTAACTTTTTCAGCCTATATTAAATAAATTGACTATAGGGGAAACCACTGGACCATGGTTTGAAAAAGTAACAGCTAAAGCCACAGGTTGATGGCTAGACTAGCAACTTCCTTTCACTCTTAAGTATCAAACCATCCCTCACTGCATATGTAAATTGTAACAGGCACTCATGTGCTGTTGAGTTCTGTCTCAGTGATGATACATCTCAGCTTCACCCTTGTAGGCTGTGTAATGGTGACCTAAATTACCTTCAGACAGACATGATACTTCAAAGGAGGTGTAAAGTGTTGCCATAGCTGTAGTATGCTACAGGACCCACACGTTTCCTGCTGTAAATTTCAGGTATATACAGAAGCACAATGCTTTAACTATCAAATAGAGAATTCATGGAGATGGGAAAACGAAAGAAAGGCCTCTTTAATCCTATTTAGCAACTTGCGTTGGTGCCAGACTAAAATGACCAAGAGTAGAAGAGGGCAGTAGAATCAGTTTGTGTTTAATCAGAAGTGGGGAAACGAATTCTAAAATTGTTTTTTTCAGTCCATTTGTTTATAATACTAAGATTCCTGCATACTGAACCAATGGACATGTTTGATTATGAAGCAGAGTTTCTTGCTAGTGCATTTCAAAAACTGATGCAAATCTAGATTAAGAAAGCCAGTATGATACAAAAAATTCTGATCAATTAGCTGTTTTCATGACTCCATAATAAACTGTAAACCAAAGCTCTTGATTTCTTTGATCAACCCAATGAAGAGCCACACATTCTGCCTTCCACCATGTTCACTCTGTAGTTCTATTTACCAGTATGTAAAGTTTTATTTTTCACTATTTTAAGCTACTGAATGGAATTAAGCTAATAAACTTGAATCAAGATGGTTCTTGAAAGCCTTTCTCTGCTCACTTTTTAATACATCTATTTCCACTCCCATAAAACAGACTCCCACTGGATCCAGAAAGTCCATGCCATTCTTAAAGGCACTGCTGCATCTGCCTCTTCCCTTGCAGGAAAAAACTTAAGGGGACTTCTAAAACAGCTCAGATGTGTGGACTACTAAAATATCAAGGTTAAGATGCCAGCATTTAAGTTCTAGCCATCTCCTTCTTTCATTGCATAAACACAAACATAAGGCCAGGACAGTCTAAATACACTACTGCTAGTACTGTGTACCCAAACATGCGTATCATTCTAATGGTGTGTCACATTGCCTAAGATGATACCTTTGTTCTTCTCAGGGTTGACAAGTGTGCCAATATATACACAAGTGATTCTGAAAAATTGTGGCTTTTTTATTACTAGCAGTTATTCTATGAATCTCAAAGGAGACCTTTCAAAATTTGTGCTCGGGTAAGATTTCCTGCTAGAATATCAAACCAGGGCCTCTTAATATCAATACACTTTTTTGAAGTTTTCAAAGTTGGACTACAGGTTTTAACCCAAGACTGTCAGAAGGGGGAAACTTTAACTCCTGGTAACCCAATTACTACTCATGGAATAAATCTAAAAGTTGACAGGCTTTTGGATAATATCCTTATTTTCTGCAGACCATTACCATCATAAACCTAGAAAAGACTGAGGGAGAGCACAGGTAAGTAAACAAGTGTTTGGAATACTCTATATAATTTTGCAATACATATGAATCTTGTCAATTTAAGATAAATTTTGTACAACCCTTCAAATATTTATTGTCCTTACATTTATACTTAATATATAAAGTGCCTCTTTCTTTTATGCTTTGTTTTAAAAATTTTTAAAACCAATTTGGAAACCATGCAAACATTTCTACAGCATCTTTTTTGCTTCTGTGTCTCAAAGCCTCTCCTAACAGATACCTCCTCGTTAATTTCATTATATTCAAAAGTTAACATATTGTAGCTGATTGTGACATATTATTGGGTTACATCTGAGTGTATGTTTTATGAATACCTGCTTACTAGCAGTTTGGAATACTACGCCATGCCAGATACTAGTGGGATGTAAGACTGAACTATGTCGTCATACATTTGTTAACTTAGGAACAGGACGTACTGTAGCTATAGGGGGGGGAAACAACTCTGAACATTAGGAAGTGTGGAAAAACTACTTTAAATCCTATTTCATAAGGATAGCTAAAATTTTAAATAAGGTCAATTTTTTCATCGGGGGGAGGGAGAGAAAGATTTTGCAATTAAGGTCTGAATTTATGAAGTCTTAAAGAGAAAAATAACAAAAAATATTCCCCTTGACCGTGATTCAGGATCCCAGATTGTTTTTGGTCACCATTAACATCTTTAATGCAGAAAACCTACATGTCTCTAAAAACAAAAGGCTAACTAGTTACTGTCAGCCTTTTGTATTACATCAACATTTTTATTATTGCTGTGATTTATATAGCAGTACATATTTTATGTAATTGATCTTGTTTTTAGGGTGAAGATAGTATTTTTGTCTTCTTGACAAACTATAGAACAGGCCATATAAACTATCAAATCCTACAAAAGACATCTTTCCTCTGAAAGAACTGCAGTCATACTACACAGTCTGGGGTACAGTCTTCCCTCTGTCTGTTATTCATTAATATACTGATGGAATGTAAGCACTTGCACTAAGAGCTGAAAAAGCCTGACATTTGTTTACATCTTTGCTTAGAGTCAATCCACAGCAGTAACAAGCTTAAAACAGAATAAAGACACGGAACAACTTACTTTTGGAATGTGTGATCAAAAACAATGGGACTAGGTGGTAAAATGGTTTAATGTACTATTTGGAGCTGGGCTTGATCACAAGCTGATAACATTTTATGGTCTCATCTCAGTCTCTAGTAGGGATTTTGTCACAGTTTTTCTAGAAAGTGCTACACCACCTGCACTTCCCTGAGTGCCAACTCTATACAACACCACGGCGTATGCCAGTGACTATCTAATCATGTCAGAATTTATCTTAGGAAAATTTAAGGAAAGGATTCACCAAAGATTGATTCAAAACATATTACAACTGTTTCCTAAGTTAGTGTAAAAAAGTGTAAGATTAGAATTTTTCCCCACTAGCCTGTTAGCTCGACAAGACAATGTGTGAAAGCAAGTCATATGATTGCCCATTGTAAGTCGTCTTCATTATGAGTGTTTTGATAGTGATGCCATTTTTTAATTATAGTAAAAATCTACAGCCTTGTCCAATATCAGCTGGAGATTTTATAATGTAAAATTTACATATGATCTCGGTTTAAGTCAAATATGGATTTGAAATAAACCTTGGTTTCGCAACACTTCTGCAACAGCTTGCATTTGGCAGGAATGATTCAGCTCCTACACAATTTGTGTACTTACTGCCTGTTTGGCAAATGAGCCTTATGATGAGGGGTGTTAATATGTTAATTATAGTGTAAATAGTCCCTTCTGCTTTCATTTCAAATTTTCAGTAATGTAAAGGATTTAAATCCACACCTTAGAATTAAATATGCTAAAAGCCAGTTTATGAAGCAATATTAGGGTTTGGGGTGGGGGGTTAAGCTATTTCTCCTGTAATGGTGTACAAAGACGTGCTGTTTGAGAAAACATGTATTGGTTTTAACTGATGGGAAATCTAGCCAATAAAACCAGACATAAGTGCTAATTTAAAAAAAAAAAAAAAAATCAATGTTTCTTTTGAAAGTGTAAGATAGAATTTGCAAGGACTAACTTTACGTACTACTGTAACTCTAGAATCAGTCTACCATGAGCACAGGTACATTTGGTGCAAGTGTATGAAGAGGCCAACCAAGAATATTATTTTGAACAAATGACAAAGCCAATTTACCAGTATTATTTTATAATTTTGTTCTTAATTCTCAAATTAAGAAAATTCTCTTTTCTAAGCTTGGATGTTTTATATGAAAAAATATAAAGACCTTACAGTTCTCATCAACAAGATGGACGAGTATGCTAGCTAGCCTCTATTTTAATATTTAAAGAACAGTACAATAACTAGAAAAAAGGTCAGTGCTTCAAGTGGCAATATTTACACCACTTCAATTCCAATATTTTTCCAAAATAAAGATGCAATTAAATCTACACTTCAGCATCAGTAGTGCAATACAGTGTCCTTTTCTGAATAAAGGAACTGAGGTTTATCCACAATAAAAGCTTTAAATAAGGTAGATTGTTGCTATTTATATATCAATTCTGTATGTTTGATATAAAATATATTGGGAAAGCTTAAACTGACTTTTACAATCTACATTCGGCTAAAGCTCCACATAAGCAGCATCAATGGAAATGAACATTGGAGTGTACTCAATATAAAACACGTTCAAAACTACTGCAAAGAACAAAGGACAGAAAGTTGGCTAAGAATAACTGAACATCTGTAATGGTGCCAGACATAAAAGAAGAATGGACCCTGTAGTTACTTGCACTATTTTAATTAAGTGAAAGAAATATGTAAAATTTAGTCCACTTCCATTTCTCCAGATGGTTTGGTCTGCTGAGAATTGTCCTTTGCTGGATCTGGTTTTGTTTCAGCACCACTCTGTCCATTCACTGGTCCGTTGTGTTCACCATTGGCTTTTGTTTGAGCTTCACTTGGGGGCTCCATCCTTGGCTTAGGCTTGTAAATAACAGGGTTACAGAAACTATCCAATTCCTAATTATATTAGAATTGAAAAAATAGTATGTTCATTTAGTGGTGAAACAAGCATTTAAAAACTTGTACTAAGGTATACATTTGAGAAGTTACAGTTTATCTAAGACAACAGAACTGAGAGGCTTTTATTTCAGATTTTCCACAGAATCTATGATTTTATTTTAGAGTTTAAAGTGTGAAAAGCCTGCATGATGGATGTTCTTTGTCTAATTCTAGTTCGCTGAAAAGCTTTGAAATTGTTTCAGTTGGTAAAGTTGGCAATTTTCTATAAAGCTTGATGCAGTAAAATATCAACTACTTAAGGTATAAAGTAAATAGGGTCACTGAGAAATATTTAATCCTGTATCACTAAGAGTAGGATTGATTAAGACACTAAATAAAGATACCACCCCTCCCATTCATGTGTCTGGTGAAAAACCCCTGTAGACTTACTATTCTAGGTCAAGACTAGGAGAGAGCCTATTAGCAAAAGTACAGGACCACCCCTAATCTCCTCTACCCCATTTTGCTCTCTCGTCTCCTGAGATTAATGCGACTTCCATAAATATTTATCAATTTCTTCCTTTATATTAGGATGTCATAGGTACAATTATGCTTCATTACCTTAGATTTTGCTAGTATTTCTGCCACCTTCACAACTGGATCCTGAGTCAGACTTAGTTTATTCTGGGCATTCATTTTGGTGTTCAACCAATTCATGGCTTCACTGATACACTTTTCAACTTTCTCCATCTCAGCAGGATCAAGATGATCATATTTTTCATCCTAAGAGAAGTATTTTGTTTTAAAACACCACAATTAATTTATGGGGCTCACTCTGGTAAAATGTCTACAGGATTGCACGACGACAATTTCTATGATAAATCCATGCATGAATTAAAGTTTAGAGGGAAGAAAAGCTTTGGATCTCAAAAAAATCCTTACAGGGAGGTTTCATCTTTGTTCATATTTAAGTGCTTCAAGATACTCTTATAGACAGCACTCTAGAGAAAACACAAATTTGTATTTTACATTTCTGTAAATTTACAATTAGCTGTTCTTTGATGTAGTTTAGCTAACTCAGAGCCCAATATGGTTCAATATATCACATCAGTTTCCATAAGTAGTTTATTTTAACATATGCACGTTGTCAATCCCCACCAACTAAAATTACACTTAAAATAAAGTACAAGACTGAAATCTTGAATTATTTCATTTGACTGATACAAAGAAACCCCTTTTCCTCAAGCTCTAGGATAGTATTTCTAAAAGCACCTCCCGTATATACTCACTCATAAACTGAATTTTTTTAGTAAAAAAGGGAAGCACCAGAGAAGGGGGTCGGCTTATGAACGGGTATAGAGAGGGGGGGAGGTGGGACACAGCCCCTCCCCCCAATAGAGGGAGCAAGGAGAGGCAGCACAGCCAGCAGAACCAGAAGGGAAGAGGCAGGGCCAGAGTCTCTCCACTTCTGGCCACGCTGCTCTCCCCCCAACCTCTGAAGCAGCTGCAGCCCCAGGGCTGGCAGGCTGTGGCCGCGCTGCCCGGGCACCAGCCAGGCCAGAGCCTCCTCTGGCCCTCCCCAGATAAGGTGGGAAGGGATGGGAGAGGGAGAGTGGGGGGGTCCCAGGCTAAGGGTGGGGTCTGGTCACAGGGGTTACTCCCCCTCACCCCCAGCTTCTCCCCCCCAAAAAATTTCCTCACCAGTTGCTGTCCCAGCCCCTCAGGGTAAGCAGCTGGCGCACCAGGACACTTTGTTTATGGCCATGCCTGCGGACGCTCGAGGTAAACAAACCATCTCGGCCCACCAGCGGCTTATTCTGATAGCTTGGGAGCCGAAGTTTGCTGACCCCCGAATTATAGGTTTGGCTTATGAACAGGTCAAAAATGTTCCATTTTTACTTATCCATCTTGAGGGGGTCGGCTTATACACGAACCGGCTTATGATCGAGAATATACTGTAAGTGCCTTTGAAAACTTTATTTCTAGACTGAGGGTTGGTCTATGCTAGCAACTTATGTCAGTGTAACTGTTTCTCAGGCATGTGGAAAATTCACAACCCTGAGTGTTACAGTTATACCAACCTAACTCCCGTTGTAGACAACGCTATGTCAATGGGCTTCTCCAGTCGATAACTACTGCCTCTCAGGGAGGTGGACGACCTAGGCTAAGTGGAGATGCCATCCTGTTGGCATAGATGGTGTCTTCCGTAAAGCACTACAGCAGTGTAGCTGTACCACTGCAGCATTAAGTGTAGACAAGCCCTTAGTTTTTTTAAAAAAGTTTTACTTACCTAGATAACCCCCATTCCCCAACTGTATTCATTTGTACCTTATTTTTGAATGCTTCTACTGCTTTCATTAGAAGCTGGACCTTCTTTCCCAGGTCATTTAAAGCTTTTGGTCTCTCTTCATGTTCCATGAACCTTTCCTGAATAGGCTGACCAAATTTCTGTAAGTATAAAACACAAAGACCATGGTACATTGTATAATTACCTCCAAAACAGAACTAAACTAAGTTCTGAAGAATTCCAAAACTGCACTTTTAATTAAGCTCTTCTTTCCCCTGCAAACATGTATGCTTAGCCAACTCAGTGACTGAATGTGACAGTAAGGTAAAAATACCTTGTACCTGTCTGGGTGAATATCCTACAGTAAAATGTTTCCCCAGAGATTACAATTAGAACTAATATTGTGAGAGACTTATATAATAGGGAAGAGATCTATCTAAGAAATAAGGAAATAGGATTTGAGTGCCACAAAAGTTGGCTGGGGTAATATATGGAGTTACTTTTAACATATTTTTGAAGTCTATTAGATTTCAAGTTGTTATCCTTGTAACACACTCTTGGTTTGTGACAGGTCACAACTCGATTGTAATCATTTAGTAGGCATCAAGCCAAATAACTCCAGGAAACCGACAACTGCCAGAATCTACATTTTCCTCCTTTATGCATTCTTTACAATACTCCCATTCGCAAAAGAGTGCTTACTTTCTCAGTCTTGCAGGACAGTCACAGTCTGAATCTCATCTATCTAGCTCCCCCAGTTGGCTTATGGCAATCAGCAACCATTTGCAGTTTGCAACTCAGTGCAGCAGCCATTTTTCAGAATTCACCTACTGCCCGTAAGATTTTTGTAAACATTTTTCATCATGCTGGTTTAATTTTGGGGGGGTGGGTGGGAAGGGGGGGCACTAAATAGATAACAGCAGAGTACTAAATCAGCAGTTTCACTACACTGTTTGAGAATGAAGCATCTTTCAATTTGAGGTTATTAAGAGTTATATGTCCAAGATTTTAATTATGAAAGGTAGAGAATGCCCATGATGTTAGGAATCATTGCTGAGGCACCCAACCCCACTGCCAGCAACAAAGAAGATTTCAGCTATGAGCACAATGGAATTAAAAAAACGAAGATTGCCATCTTAAGGTCTATCACATAGAAAGTGTTTTTAACAAGATCTTCTAAAAATGTGGATTTAACATTTTGTGTTTCTGGAAAGTAGTTACAAGAGTCACAGAAAAGCCTTGTGCCACTTGGTCAGATGGCACCTACTGGTGACATTCAACAGGTAGCAAAAAAATTGACAAAAATCAAGGTATGAAAAAATCTTCAAATACAACGACAATATTAGACAAATGTGGTACACTAAATTCTAATTACTCTATTCATTGCACACAACAGCATAAAAACATTTTTCAGATGCAAATGTGGGTGTCTAGTTTAAGATTTCATTAATTCTGAATCATACTCCCTGATACCAGTGTTCATGAACATGCTTAAAGGGCTTTTTTAATGGATAAACATGCTCAGACACAGGGATCACTGTATTTCATCTTTAATGATGAGGTTTTTAAAAAAATGTGTGTTCTGTAAAAGCAAAAAAAAAAAAATCTTACTCTTAATTCCTGAAGTTTGTCCATATATACTTGTTTTGGTTGGTCCTCCCCATCTTCATAAAGCCAGTTTTCTGTATCTTCCAACATTAAGGTCAGTTTACTGGACTCCTAAAAAGCAAGTTAAGATTTTTATAGTGAAAAAAATTATTCAGAAGAGCTCTCTCTCTTTATGAAGAGAACAGAATTTAGGAGGTAGCAGGACAAATACAAAAATGTCCTAATTAATTCATATCTACTGAATATGAAAGGGAATTTTGGGTTCACATGCCAGTTCATTATTAGCTAGAAAATCAAGTGGGGGAAACTAAAGACTGACCACAAGGATTTCAAGCCTACGCTATACATAGTGGTGCAGTGACATATTGCATCTTTACTAATCAGGTTTGTAATTTACTGTAACCGAGATTTTGCATATTCCTTTTTGAATACTGATAATGAAATTTTGGATTTCTCTAAAGTTAAATTATATTCACAAATATATTAAGCTTCTAATTCTCCTCCTTGGTAATATATTTGTACACAAGAAGGTTATGGGGCACTGGCAAGAGTTTAAATAGCAGTACTTCAATAAATTACATATAAGCTATTAGCCAGCTAAAGTGTAACTTGTGTAGTATGGTTTTACCAATTACAGCCACCCTTGTTTATGCATAAAAAGCAGATATTGACAATATTTGGTTCAGTATTTCCACCACAGTAAAATGTTTAAGATGATTCTTGGGCTTTGTCTGGCAGAAAACTGAGGCCTCATTCTCCCTTAATTTACTCTTCAAAGGGCTTTGCACCACGTGTACTTGTGGTCTAGGACAGCATTCATCAGTTATGCTCCCAAATAACCACTGGAGCAGGCTTTGGTATCAACACTTACAGTAAGTTTAGTATCAGAGGGGTAGCTGTGTTAGTCTGGATCTGTAAAAAGCAACAAAGAGTCCTGTGGCACCTTACAGACTAACAGATGTATTGGAGCATAAGCTTTCGTGCATGAATACCCACTTCGTCAGACGCTGACGAAGTGGGTATTCACCCACGAAAGCTTATGCTCCAATACATCTGTTAGTCTATAAGGTGCCACAGGACTCTTTGTTGCTTTTTAGTAAGTTTAGTGTCGCTGTTAGCCAAAGTGGCTGCTTGGGAGTTGTAGCTGATTTCTATTTTGGCAGGTACCGGACACAGGGACACCACAATAAGACAATCAAGGAACATTGGATGCTGCCTCCAAACACATGGTAAGACACAGAAGGGATAAACTGGTGTTCTGTCTGGCACTTCTGGTTTGGGCTTGCAAGACGTACCAACCCAATAACAGCTTTTTCCAATATGAAATACCTTTCCAGGCTAAGGAGAAAGCGAGGTTAAAGATATCAAGAGGGGCAAGCTTTGTTTGTGCCACTTCTCATTTTATTCCTCAAACCTACTCACTCCATTTGGGACCAAATACTAACAGATATGTCATGTTCTTCTAGATTTTCAGGGAGACAAGTGACATTTGAGCCTGACTATAGTTAGACCCCAGGCTGACATACCCCCATACTTGACACATCTTTACCATCTAGAGAATTCTCTCATACAGAACTAGGGTCAGTAGACTCATGATTGTTAAAGTGGAACAAAACTGAACTGAGTTGGATAGTTAGTATTCCTATGTTTTAAGGCTAGTGCACTTCTCCAAGGAATTAACCAGAAGCCCCAAAAGAAAAGCTGTACTTACTTAATTTATATAGCTCCTAACTATACCATACTCAGTATTAAATAATAAGTTCAATGTTAGAACTGTTATAAATTTATATCTGGCTCCTTACTTGCTCGGTGACGAATTTTTCAAAGACACCACACAGCTTGTCTCTGAAATCATACACATACTCTTCAACAGCATTCTTAGCATCATTTCTTTCTTTCTCTAGCTTGTCTTGCATCATCATCTTCCCCTATGGGAGGGGAAAAGAAAAAAAAAGCTCAAAATCAGTTTAAATCTGATGCACAGAAACGTAAAGAGTGCAAGTTTAAAAATTTAAGTGTTATCCTGTAGAAAGCTATTCCTAGCTGTGCAGATTTTTTTCAGACTCGAGCTAATGTAACTTCTGTTTCAACATAAGCGCTATTCAAAGCTTGTTTAGTAGCAGCACAAGAAAAAAAATTCTGAAATGCAACAGGTTTTACATTGCCTAGCTGTTTGATCACCAGTAGAGAGCAATTATCAGACTGACAATGAGAAAACAGATACTCTTGTTAATAAAGATCCAAATTGGGGATGACTGAGTAATACATCCCCTATAAACATAGGGGCTTTGACAATTTGAGGAAACACTGGTTTAAGCAACTAGGATTTTTGGAGCATTTTAGATTGAATTATACTGCAGAGTTGCCTACATAGAAATAGTCTCTGCCCTTTTTTTTTCTGACCAAATTACAGCTGTGAAATCTGATTGTAGCCCCTTCAGAAACAGGGAGATCAATACAATTTTCTATTTTTGCAACCTCTAGCAGCTTAGTTCTGCCACTTCCTTTCTTCCTCCACATAGAAGCTTCCAAACCTCTCAATTTTATTTTCTAATCCAAATTAACATCCTAAAGGAACTTGTATCTTTATTGGAGGGCAAAAGTTTGTACTCTCAGCAGATCAGAGAAAAGGAATTCTCATTTGAGCTGAGTGGCATTACTACAGATTGATGGGATCAAGAAGCATTTCTTCAGCTGAAGAATACTGGCATGGGGCTGGAGAGTGCTGCAGACGAGAGGCTGGACAATGGTTTCCAATAATGAGGAATTATTTTGCCTTTCAAGGCCTGACAATTCCTAACATGATCAAAAATGATCCTCTGAATGGCAAGCTCTGTTTGTAGAGATCACAATTTATTCCATTTCTAGACTTTTTTCCCCCCAACTCCTAGACAAACAGGATAGCTGAAGATGAAACCTCTGTTAAAACCTAAAGACTGAAAAAAGTTGCATCCTGGTCAATTCT
This sequence comes from Emys orbicularis, assembly GCF_028017835.1. Lineage (NCBI taxonomy): Eukaryota > Metazoa > Chordata > Testudines > Emydidae > Emys > Emys orbicularis. The sequence continues at coordinate 46,780,008 of NC_088687.1, read as the reverse complement.
ACCTTTGCCCCAAGAAGAACTAGGTCTTGTCAACCAGCTGTCTCTAATGTACTACCTCACTCTGGAAGTTCTTAGATTCACTGCGATCCCCAAGCAAAGAAACTTATACTAAAGTTAGTGGTGGTGGTTTAGCCTGAACTGCACAGACTTTTGGAGACTAGGAGTTAGAATTTCAGTTTATTAAGAAAAAACTGGTATGACCAGTAATAGTGATGTTACAGAAATTTCAAGTAAATTTGGTAGTTCTAAATTATTTAACTCAGGAACAAGCTAGTGTATGCTACCAACTATTTCTTGGACAAGGAGAATTCTTTGCATGGAGATGTGAATATGAGTGAATCTTAAAGGAACTATGCACTTACCTCATTTTCTATGTAGCTATTGATAAGGTCCTGCCCCAACTGTTTATACAGACTAGCCTGGATAGGTAGTTCAATACTTTTGATCTTCGCTTTAGCTTTAACAGGCTGGGCCAGATGATCTGGCTTGTCTCCTGAAGCAGTCTACGGAAAGAATTACATTCTGAGAACTATTTGACACTATGTGTAACATTTCTATTGTAGTCCAAGGTATGCGATTAAAAAGGGAGAATGCCAAACATGAAAATGGAACAGCCAAGAAAGAACTGAAAAAGAATTGATGCTGCTGCACTACTCCAGGGACACTGCTATCTTAACTTTGTATTAAGTTTATCTTTATCTGCCTTTCTGAAAGGCAGGGTGAGAATAATATCTATAGTAAATTTAAAATGAGAAATGATGAAATTAACATTACTATTAATTTTTGAAACACTAGCAATGCCTTATATTGAATTTGACATAAAGATGTGAAATCAGGCAGTAAGACTACAATAAACACTACTTGAAAAGAAAATCAGCCCAAGAGTTCTTTAAATTAGTTGCAGCAAAATCTCTGGTGCCTGCATTTCCATAATCCATTGTTTCAAAGAAGCCTATGTCATAGCATCAATGTGAATCCCATTATTTCTTTAATATCAACTTTAGGGAAATGTTCTCTGAAGTCTTAAACTCATACAGCAAAAAAGAAAAGTGTTGAAAAAAGTTGTCATTTTTAACTGTACCATGGCAGTACTACTAATTATAGTTTTGATACTCCTAGAATAATCCCTTGTACTTCAATTGATGAGATGTACATGGGGAAGTGTATACAGATTTACATATTTATTGGGAATACCAACCAAGCAAAGAATGGTCACATGAAGACAGGGGGAAAAAAATTAATATGGGCAAATTCACAAAAGTTTCCTTTATCAATACTTGATACAAACCTTTGTTTCAGTTCCTCCATGTTGTTCACTTTCCTCATCCGCTTGGCTTGGCTGTTCTGCCTGGCTTTTGTGATTGCCTTCCTCTTGGTCAACCTGCATTTTATCCTAGGAAGAGATGGTAAGATAATTGAACACCCAATCTTGCTCAAAGATGTTCTTCTGACTGGAGTCAACTACTACAGATTAGCATTTTATTATAAAACACAGTGGAGTCTGTTAGTTTAAAAACAGGACAAAATCCTCATATGTAACATAATTAAAGTGACATGTTTTGATGCAGTGTTATCCTGTGTACTTAATTCAGAAAAAGATGTGAACTTTTAAAGCTAAAAAATATTCTGAAATGGTCCTTTTGAATGTGCCTTGTGACAAAGTTACAATAAGCCCGCAGTACTTACACACATTTAATTGAAAATAAGTTGGAGGCAAGGACTAGAAAAGACATTTTAAAGAACACAAACACCAACATGGGTAGGAGAGGAAAAGATTCTCTATGGAACAGTCAGAACTTCATGAGATATATTGCATCATCACAAGTTTACACTTTGAAATCCAATGTAAAAATACATTTTCATTGACTTAATTTTTACTTACATATATAGTCATAGTAGGACCATGAAACTAATTTCCAGTGTTAGTGTCAAAGTCTTACTGCAATACTTATTGAGCATGCTACTATTGTCCTGTATACAGCTTCACTTGCTCCAATAAAGGGGAAGCTGCCAAGAGCTTCTGACACTAGCTGTTCTTGGGTGGGTGGACACCCACTATACCAGATCAGCACTTGTTCAAAACCAGTTTTGTGAGAAGGTGGGGTACATCATCACAGTTCAGGTCTAATTTCTTCCTGAAAGGCTCAAAGGAGGGTAACTAAACACAAAACCCCTTTGAAAAATGTTATGTCAACCAGGAGCTTAACTCCCACCTGCTTTACAACTACTATATACTATCATGCTCACTAGTTCCTGTACAGTGGAGGCTCTTTGACACTTCTCAGGTGTATGAAAAGCAGCAAGTAGGGCAGGCCCATGATATTAGCACTTGAAAACTAGTTTTATGTACCTACTATGAATAATTTCTTTCTAAATTTGTAAATGTCAAGATACAGTTCATGTAGCATATTAGAACTATTTTTAGACAACACTAGGAGTTGCTGGCATCATTTTTTTTAAAACTAGTATGGTGATTCCCCCCCTCCCGATTTTGTTCCCCTGTATCTTTCCTCTAAGTAACAGCCCTATGGTTAGTTCTTCAGGAATCTGTTCTGGATTCCTAGATTCAAGTTTTAATGATGACCTCACAATTACTGTGAACAGTTATTCAACACGAAGTCAGTTCAACTAGCAGCTGAACTTTTTAGTAACAAAGATTTTCTTGCCATGTAAACACCTTTAGTAATAAAACAGGGAACACAATGTATATTAACTAAGCAGAAATGTCTCCTATTAAATTGTCACATGCACTCAACTATTTAAACACCAAAATTAAAACAACAGCAGCACTAACATTCAGAGTTCAAACTGAAGTTTGGAGTCTCAAGTACTTTAAAATCTCAAAATGGCACAAGACAGAAATCTGCCTGATTTTAAAACCTTTTGTTTGTGGTTGTAATGCATGTAAATTTATTGAAGATTTTTCAGTTTTTAATATTAGGGAAGCGATAGCCAATGAAAGCAAAGCTATATAGCACTAATATATAGGAAAAATGACTAATACTGTTTCTAGAATTCAAAATGCATATTTACTTACTAATCACATTTACTCAGTTTGCTTAAAATGAATCCTTTAAATTTTAAGTGGCAAGTTCAGTATCAGTAGATTGCTAAGTTTTCATACTGTACTTAAAGGAAAGTTACCATTTTCCATTATAATAAGATTAAAAGCAATTCCTAGAAAAACAATAAAATTTCTGGATTTGCCATAGCATACACGTAAGTGCAAAGTGAATTACTTTTAAATTTCTCTTTAGTAACTGAAACTGACAGCAACACAAAAATGCACATGGACTAACTCAATTATTTCCCTATATGTTAATAAGATTTGTTGTGAAACTCTAGGCACCAGCATATATTCTGCAAGCATTATAAACATGAAATAATTTAGTTTGCTAAACTATTGTTTAACAATATACTTTAAAGCAGCAGCAGGCTACTTTGGCCAAGTTCTTAGACTTGTCTTTTCAGAAGAGAAACCAAGTTTTCAACTTATTGTTCTTACTGTTCACACAGACTACCAAAGGCAACAGTTGGAAAGAGGGGAAGGGGGAATCTTCTCTATATTTAAGAGAAACAGCTAATTATAAGAATACTACATATATGCATCACAAACCTTATCCTCAGAGTCAAGGGTATCATCCTCAATTATGAAAGAGAATTGCTGACAAGCACCATAGTAAAAACAGAAGACAAATTAGGAAGAACAGGAATATTGTCATGGAAGAAAGCCTAGGGATAAAAGTGGTTACTTTTGTATTGAGCACAGTGTATTATTATTATGAATATTCTCCACATATAGTACATTACATGGAAATGTCAGCCATGTCTTTTTCCATTACTTTTTCCATTTTACTTATTAATAAGTGTCTTCAAAATGTGTCAAAGGCACTTTTGTACTCCTTGAGAAGTATATTGTAAGTTTAAAATATTAACCCATTCAAGTTATCAGAGCACAAAAGTGTCCTTATGCTTATGTAATGCTAATTGTTCTACCACTTGTTCTAACCTTCATAAAAACAAAGGTTGAACGAACTAAGCAAGAAAAACTGGAAAAATACTACCGCAGGAGGAAATATAGGTGTTTGGAAGAGAAGGCTTCTTCTAAACAAGTCCCTATCCCATATCCACAACTGAATTCAGACAAGTTCAAATCCAAGACGATATGAGAAAATGAAATTAGTACAAATCTTCTGGAAGACAGAAAATTAATTTTAAGAAGAGATTTAAAGGAGTAGGCAGGCAAGGTGCTTCACTTACACAGTAAGAGGCTATTTTAATAGGAGCAGCAACGTTTTGGAGACAGTGGGGGAGGTGGCAGATCAATTTGAGAAGGTGAGATGTTGAGACCCAAGAAGTGGTCTCGAGTCCAGGTGAATTTATGATCAAGGCACACACCAAGATTTTACCAGCAGGGACAGAGAGTAGAGAAGTGAAAGAAGGAAACCACCAGGATTTAGCAAAAGCCTGGATGGAAAATAAAAGGAAGGGAACACTGACGTTGAGTCTAACTGGGAAAAGAGTTATAAATGGTAATAAAGAGAAGTGATAGTTTTGGAGGAGAACAGGAAGTTTAATATGATGACAGGAATTGCAGGAAGTGTGCCAAAGTTGGAGATGCAAGCTTGAATGGAGGGGAAGAGACTGAACATAGAGAGCTACATCTGGAGGGACTGCCATACAAAGCATCAATGTAAAAGGCAGATAATGGAAACAAAAAAGGAGGATACCAAGAAAAGAAATCTGAGGGATGCCAGGAAAGAAAGGAACCAGAGATACTGGAGCAACAGCAGAACACATCAAGCCCTGTTGCAGAAGCCAAAAGATAAAGTACAAAATGAGCAGCAGCAAAAACAGTGCACAGATTGTAATAAAGTCAGACTTCTCTGTACTTGGCTCAAAATGTTCACTTGTGACCTTGAGCAATTTCTCTGGAGAAGAGAGAGTGGAGACTGGATTGGAAGTCCAGGCAGTGAGAATACAGTATGCTCACGAATCTTTCATATGAAGTGTCAGTGGGTAAGACAGATGAGTGGATGATGAATTTAAGTTAGCAGGACACAAGAGCATGTTTTAAGGCAGAGAGAAAGGAGCACTGTTGAAGAGGAATGGTCACAGATGGATAATAGGAGGGGCACCTCATTCAGAAACAAGGAATACAGGAATGGAAAAAAAGGAGGAAAGTTCTTAATTGACTTGGTCAATATGGTCTGCGGAAATTTGCAGACAGTCACCAGGAGTTGAAAGCATAACAGTCACAGAACACAGGAATTGTTTAGCAAGTTCCTTAGGCAGAACTGAAGGAATAAATAGAATGGGCAGGGGTAAATAAACTTATAGTTGAATAGCAGGAAGTCGAGTCATTATTTTCACCTGAGGTACAAGTATAAAAATAGTGAATGCAAAGCAAGAGCCACGATTGGCTATTAGTAGGGTAAGATGAGGGTAAAAAAAAAAATAAAATGTGGGTGGAGTTGGAGATAGAGGCTAGAGAGCTGGCAGAGCAGCAAGTATCAGAAGGGAGAAAAGATTAGAGGTTAAGATTAGAGGTGGCAGAAATTAAATGAGCAATAGCGTGAAGAAGGAGTGGGAGAGTTCTTCCTATTGCCAGAAGGCTGCATGCTGCTCTTGACATCCATTGGGGTCTCCTGGGGAGTTAGGACATGCTCTCTCAGAGCCAAACGATAGATCCCAAGAACAAAGGCAAAAATTTGGACTAACTTAGCTAAGACTGTAGTCCTGTACATATGGCTCTCTCTCTAAGGGACCACATCAGGAGCAGGAAAGAAAGGTGGTTTAAGCTTGCCCATTGCTTTACCGACAGTTACAGGTCTGCAGTTGTGTATCGTAGACGATTCAGTGTCATGCAATTGTCATATTCTCTTCTCCCTAAAGATTAGTCTGGTGCCCTCCAGGGGTTGCATGCTTTTAAGGTTAGGACATGCTGCGGTACTGGAACTGAGATGAAGACCTGAGCTGATGTCCGTCTTATGGGGATTATGTCACTGACTAGTATATCACAAAGATTACAATGCCAATTCCTCAGTATCAGTGATTAAGTATGGCATAAAATTGTTAAAAAACTGTAACATTTCCCCATCTTTCAGTCATGCAAGCAAGTTTGCACTTAAAGGTTTTCATGGTTAAAGTATATTAAAATGAAAAAATGCAAACAAATGAAAGTTTAGTTGATTGTAGTTAAAGATGAAATATAGCGATTTTCCATTAAGATGCACAGAACCTAGAACTGTTTTCATAAGTAAGCTTCATTCAACAAGTACTTAATTTTATGAAGTGTTTTATAAAACTTTGTTGAAAATCATTAAATATCTTTCCTTCAAAAGCAACATAATTGTTGCCATTCAATGCTAATATTAAAAAATGCTTGATAACTGTTAGCGGAAGAAAAAAATTTGAGGAAAATGTAACACTTTCTATGAGTATCTGTGTGAATCTTATTTTCATTTGTCTTTTACACTGTAAGCTCCTTGGGGAGTGAAAGGTATGTGTCTTGTGTAGCCCTGAACATACCATTACTGCTTACTTAAATAGAAAGCTGCACACATATGAGATTAATATGGGAAAATAAATCACTCAAAAGTAGCAGACTGGAATTAACTACGATTTAATCTTTGATTCTCTGTTCTTTTGTTGCAATTACAAGAGAAGTTTTACATACCAGCTCATCATCTTTGCCTTGATTCTTACATGATGATTCTGTGTCCATAGGTACATCACTGTGATCTCCTTCCACATTTTGCTTCTCTATTACTGATGCATTAGCCACACTGAAGATTCCATGTACATTGACACGTACTTTAACCTTTACTTTGGAATTGTCACCGTCATACTGAGGACCAACATTCTGAATAGCGAAACGCCCTAAACAAACAAGCAGCATATGAGGATTAATCTGGTTTTCTGGAAAGTCTAGAGGGACAGTCATTCCTCAAAAATATTCCCCAGATCCGCTTTCACTGCCACGCACTTTAAAAGGCCATGAAGTATTTCTCCAAAACACAAGTATTTGTAGGTTTAGAGGGGTAACTCAGTAGCTAGAACAATGTCTAATTTACCCCAGAACATTCCTTTAACAAATGCAGGAACTTCAGTCGTACAACCTCTCCTGTATATAATTAATATATACCTGTGAAGAACTCCATAGTCTATATTCTGTGAGAAGCAATGGATCTAAGGAGAAAATGAGCACACAGGGTTGGGAATCAAGTAGTCCTCAATTTTAATCTTAGTTCTGCCACTGACTGTGGCACCTTGGGAAGTCACTTCGAAAATCTGCCTCAGCCTCCCCAACTGTAAAATGAGGATCTCTTTACATGAGGCATTGCAATAATTTGTACAGTGATATTAACATGTAAAACACTATACAGAAGTACCTTTTTCTAAGTACCCCAAACTGACAGAATTGGGCTCGGAGGTCACTGGAGGTCTTATTGACAAACACATTACAATCCTGGAAGATTGGAGGAATATACTTTGTACTTCACCCTATTCTCTTAGATCTTCCTTCAGACTTTTTTTTTTTTTTTTTAAATAATATAGTTGCCCTCAAAATGGTGGTACCACCTAACCCTTTGACAATTTTACAACTTCATTCCCCTTTCAAGAAATCGATCTGCTTGCAGGAAGAGGGGGCTAAATTCCATCAAGCCTTTCTGCAAATTATTCATTCAGCTCTAATTGCAACCATTCTGCTTTGATACAGACTGTAGCTATGCCTCTTAGAGCACACTGCAATATTGCATTATGGAAATGACAAAGAAGGCTGCAACTGAAGAAGCTTCAGCTAGTGCAGAATCTGGTTCAATTATGGGCATGTTTCCCAGGGACACAATGCCTTTTGTTCACCTGTACTGGCTTCCGACTAGTTTCAAGGTGCAAGTTGTTTAGTGTTTAGTGACTAGTGCCACAGGCAATAACATGGCTCAAAAAACCAATAGTTACCGTGTATGTGGATATTAATTGCTTACCTTATTTTCAAACTATACCTGCACGCAACAAGAAAGTTTACCAAATGGCTGCTACTCTGGTGATAACTGACATGAAGTTTCAAATTCAGCTGCTTTAGTTATATGTGCACAGAAAAGTCTTCTGAGTACGTTCCCCATTCTCACTCTATCTATGAGCCGAACAAGTTTTGCTCAGTCTTTCACAAAAGTTTATATTTGATTTAAGACGACCAGGCATAGAAAATATGAGCACAAGTAAGATGAGTGAATGACAAAGAACTTTAAGGTTTCTTGTCTATAATCAGAGTTCTTTGAGATGGACTCTGCACATTTCCATTAATGGGATGTGCTGATTCCACTGTCAGAATTGCACAAACTTCTCACATCAGTGCTCATTAGAGTGTTCTCAATCCTGTCCAACACCTTCTCCTCCCTGTTCCTGAGCATTCTGAGGGCAAGGCTATGAAAGGGGTGTGGGGTACGGATCCAGAATCCTAATCAAACAGCAACTGAAGTACTGCTCTACCAAAATAAATCACCTGATCAGAATGCTAACTTTAACAAACAGTGCTTCGTAAAAGTGGGAATATATCAAAAATGGGAACATTCCTAAGGCATCCCACTGAAGCTGCCTTTGCCCTTGTAAAATGTAATCCAATTCCCACTAGGACAGGAGTAGAGAAAACTTTATAGCTTTCCTCTATACACTGCCTAACCCACTTAGACAGGGCATGCAATTACATCCCAATGCCTTTATTATCCCCCAAAAGAAAAACAACCCTCCCCTCAGCAATTTGCTGACTTTCTAAATAGGACTAAGAAATTTAGATAGAAAAGTAAAGCATTTTTAGCAACTAGTTTGTGAAACTTTGACATATGGGAAAAGGACACTGGCAGATTACTTAACTGGTTGAGACAGAAATCAGTTATCACCTTAGCCAAAAAATGGAGTATCACTTTGTCCTTATGGAAAACTGAAGGCAGATCAGCCACGAGTTTGCTTACTCTTCTAGCAGGCGTTATAGCTATAACAAATGCTATTTTGACTGACAGGTGAAACAACAAACTTCACTCAGAGCCTTCCCAATTTGAGTTGGTTATGAACCCTTGATGGTGTTGGAGCTTTAACTAGTAAACAGATGATCCCCTCTAGACAACTTCATACATCTCTTTAGTATGTCATGAGTAAATACAGTCTTCTCAATTAGATTGCGATAAGCAGATATGGCTGCTAAGTGAATTTTAACAGATAAGGAGGAACTGAACTGGAGATGAAGTAGGGAGTGCACTGCTACTAGATCAGCGGTTCTCAAACTGTGGGTCGGGACCCCAAAGTGGGTCGCAGCCCCCTTTGAATGGGGTCGCCAGGATTGGCTTAGATTTGCTGGGGTCCAGGGCTGAAGCCCAAGCCCCACTGCCCAGGGCCAAAGCCAAAGCTCAAGGGCTTCAGCCCTGGACAGCGGGGCTCAGGTTGCAGAAGCTGAAGCCCTTGAGCTTCAGCTTTGGCCCCCCTGCCCAGAGTGGTGAGGCTCGGGCTTTGCCACCCCTGCCACCCAGGGCAGAGGGGCTTGGGCAGGCTCAGGCTTCGGTCCCCCCTCCTGGGGTTGTGGAGTAATTTTTGTTGTCAGAAGGGGGTCACGATGCAATGAAGTTTGAGAACCCCTGACCCAGACCAAATATAAGGCAAATCCCAAACAGAGATATGCCCCCAAAGTAATGAGTGCATCAGTTTTTTGGATGTCAGTTTAGACTTCTCTGTGCCATCAGCATCTCTGGGGTAATGGCCCAGGCTCACCACTTGCATCCACAGTCAAAGCTATAGTTTCCATCTCTCCAAAGGGGGTGTATCAACCTTTTTCTATGAAGACAGACCAGTTGATTCAGCAGAATGTCTGAATTTATCAACTAGACCCACATTCACTGTTCCTGACAGCTTAACCCATACAAGTCTGACCAATCTAGAGAGGTCCTATTTACTAGAAGTCTGACTTACTTTGATAAATTCCAGGAATCGTAGACTTCCAAGTGCTATGACTTCAAGTGGAAAAAGTTTCCAGTTTAGTCATCTAGTAAAGGGGTTCTCAAACTTCAAATTGAATATGAATCAACAAAGTGATGCAGTTGCAAAAAAGGTTAATATTCTGAAGTGTATTAACAGGAGCGTCATATTTAAGACACGTGAGAAAACTGTCTCGTTCTACTTGGCATTGGTGAGGCTTCAGCAAGAGTATGGTGTCCAATTCTGGGCGCCACACTTTAGGAAAGATGTGGACATATTGGACAGAGTCCAAAGGAGAGCAACGAAAAATGATAAAAGGGTTTAGAAAACCTGTCCTATGAAGAAAAGTTTAAAAAGCTGGTCAGGTTTACTCTTGAGGAAAGAACACTGAGGACGGACCTGACAACAATCTTCAAATATATTAAGGGCTGTTATAAAGAGGATGAGACTCAATTGTTCCCCACGTCCAGCGAGGACAGGACAGGAAATAATGGACTTAATTTGCAGCAAAGGAGATTTAAGTTAGATATTAGGAAAAACTTACTATGAGGGTAGTTAGCTTCTGGAATAGGCTTCCAGGGGAGGTGTGGAATCCCCATCACTGACGGTTTTTAAGTACAGGTTGGACAGAACTAGGTTTACTTGGTCCTGCCACAGTGAGGGGGTCTGGACTTGACACTGAGGTTCCTTCCAGCTCTTCATTTCTATGATTCTATGCCAAGACATTTGGCTCAGTGATTTATATAAACCATTTTAAATGAATGAATCTTTTTTTTAAAAAGGTGTACAAAAGATTACTTAAAATATATTTTCTATGATCTGTTCTCACCTATTCTGGGTTCAGGATAAGGTATTTCATTTGGATGGGTATAATATGCTTCCAGATCAAAAGGTTCCTTCTTGTGGAAAGTAATAACTTTTGAAAATGGAGCAGCATGGTTCTTACTGAAAACTTCACATTCCCTAGAGAAATAAAAAAAGTGTTCAAGTAAATACAAGTAACAGTTTATAGAATGACTATGAATCAAGTTATATTAAACCCTGTTATGTTAGCTGTGAACGTCCATGCAAACCCAGTAACTAAATGAAACATTTAATACGCATTTGCTTTGGCTCTGGAAACTTATTTTGCATTCTCTAACTTAATTGAAGTTTGAAGACAGAATGAGAGCTATAAGCTCAACCACCAACTTGACAATACTACATTTTACATGCATCTCTATGTAGAAAGCTTTTTAATGTATACAAGGTTAATTTTAACGAAGTTATGGTAAACAAATCAGAACAATGTGACATCTGGTGACTGAAAATAACCGATAGTAAAATGGTACGTGACTCCAACTTCCAGAGGCAAAATGATTAAATGACAATACAGTATAAGAGGTAGACTAGATGAGCTATTTTATGGTGTTTGCAGGTTTGATCTTCCCACACCATCAAGTCTTTTTGTGTAGTTTTACGTTCAAAGTAAACTTACCCAGTTCCTTCCTCATAAGAGGACTTCCATCTTAGAGTTATTGAATAAGGAACAACATCGGTGATCGAAAACTCACGCACTTTAAATGCTGGGGAGAGAATTGCACACTGGAAGAGAGACCAAATTTTGATTATGCATATAGTTTAGTGAAGAAACATATTTACTTGAATTTAGCATTGTTACTCTTCTATAAAGCTAGCACGTTGGCCATGATTATCTCAGAATGTAAAATGTTTTTAAAATGAACTACACATACTAACATTGGGGCAATTTTAAGTCACTTTCATTAAGGATTATCTTCTTAGTTAAACTGATGAAGAGAGGCTCTAGAGTGTCATTTTAAGTTTAATTATAGTAACACTTAGCTTATAGTGACTGCCAGCCAGGGATCTCAATGAGTTTTAAAACAGATTGAATTAAGCTTCAAAGCCACTATGAGAGGTAAACACCCCTATTTTACAGATGAAGGAAGTGACTTACCCACATTAGTGCAAAAAGTCTGTGACAGAACTAGGAAGAGAACCCAGATATTTTGACTTTCACTCCTGTACTTTAACCACAAGACCATCCTTCCCATCATTACTCTCATAATTATTACCAAATGTGACAACTACAACAAATGTTTAAATGATTAGTGAATACGACAGTGCAAGAAAGAACGAATACTTAGTATGAAGACCTTAAATCCTGAGATGAGGGACGTTTTGTTTAAGCTGCAGCATTCTTTGACTTTTGGTTAGTAAACAATTTCTAGCAGACTAGAAATGACAGACTAGAATCTTAACGGCCATACCTGTAATGCGCAACCTCTTGCGACAGCTTCATCTGCATTCAGCGTAGTGCTTATATCTTTACCAAAGAACCTAGTTATTTGTTCCTTCACTGCTGGGATTCTAGTGGCTCCACCTACAATTTCTATACTGCTTATGTCTTCACGCTGTAGTTCTAGAAAAGACACAGTTCAGGCCATAAGTTAAAAAAGTTAGCTTCGAATTACCCAAAGCTGACTTTTTTTTTGGCATATAGCTAGAGATCACATACCTTGGATTCTCACTCTTGACTCAAGGGGTTCTTAAAATCAAACTGAATATCTAGACACTACAAGAACCAGTGAAGATAGGTCAATGGCCAACACTGTGCAATGAGAATTTTATATTAAATTGCAATGACTTATACTGTCAAACAAATCCTTGCCCCTCCTTTAGTCTATGGGAGTTTCAGGCTGCAAGTGCAAAAATCAAGAATAAAAAAGTTACTTATCTTAGTGACTGTGGTTCTTTGAGATGGCTGTCCACATGGATTCCACTTCTATTGTGCATGTGCCTATGCACGCATAAAATCAGATTATTTTGACCAACAGTGTCCATTGGGACTGTGCCTAAGTGTGGCTACTCTCTCACCCACTTCCCTCCCCTCCCCTCCCCGGAAGGCATAAAGGGCACAGGGGGCCTAACCATCCCATAGTTGTTCCCCCAATACAGAAGCCAGATGGTATAGGATTCCATAGCAGCAGTGAAATAGGAGGGTCATATATTCCATGAGCACAACATCTTAAAGAACCATATAGTTACTGTAAGGTAAGTAGGACCCTACCAAATTCATGGCTGTAGCGAGGTGGCAACAGACCAGGCGGCTGCAGAGCCAGGAAAGCCACGCCCGCCATGCTGGAAGCTATGGGGCGGGACAGGAAGCAGAAGTACAAAATGCAGGCTGCCCCGCAGCTCAGTTGGGCTGGAGCAGCCCAGGGAGATAGACGCTTCTCCCCCGCTGCCGGAGCTGGACGTCGAGGAGGAGGAGCTCCCGCCTGAGGACTGACCAAAGCTTCCAGGGCTTCCACCTGACCGAGACACCGAGGTGATGCTGGGGTTACCGCCTGAGAATTGGCCACAGCTCCCAGGGCCGCAGGCCAGCCGAGGTGCCAACAAGTGGTTGGGGCTACCACTGACCACCGACCCTGGGGAGATGGAGGATACCTACAGCACATAGGTACCAAACCCCGGGGAGGTAGGAAGTAGCCAAGGGAAACTAGACAACTGTTTGGTTGGGCCTTGGCTTGATACTAGGTCAGTGTGTTGCGGGCGGATCGCTGCTGACCCAGTGACAGACCACTCTGCCACTGTTAGGGCCCTGGACGGGGACCCGGTGGAATAGGGTCCACTCTACCCCCTACCAGCTCACCCCTGGGGTGGCTGCCTCCCCACACTGGGCCAGGAGGCCTGTTTTGTGCTCACCCCTGCCTGAGGCCCAAAACTGCCTTACTGCTCTGTTGTTGCGAGGAGCATCTGCAACACAGAGATCAGTGCCAGAATCACTGGCACAGATGTTGGTACTAAGAGAAGTCTTAGATGGGTACTGAATTTATAATATAATCAAATATTGCCAAGGCATCCGAGGGACCTGTCTGGGTTAAACTATTGTGGATCAGCAGTCTGACAAGATCTAGGACTCATTTTATTAGGTCCTGGGGAAGGTGATGTAGGCTGGCACTCAATGAGGTCCAACCTGAGTTTCAACTCACAAGAGTGCTAGCTGAGGAAGCCTGTTCTGGCTTAGTAGGCCCTTTCCCCCTCTAGTTCTGAAGAGGCTTTCATACAGTGCACTCCTGAAGAGAGAATTTAAAAACAGACATCTCTCCTCCAAGATGCCACAGAAGAGAAGGAGATACAGATTAAACATCTATCAGGGAAGTACCCCTCTTCAAGGCAGAAAAACAAACAAACAAAAAAAACCAAACAAGGTACTTCAAATGCCTGTCATTGAGCAGAATAGCCACATGACAGGAAGGAACAAGTTTTAAACACTGGTGATTTTGTTTCAGCCATAGTAACAGGAGAAATCCCCAAAATTAATAAAAGTGTTGTCTTTAAAAACAAACAAAACCCACAACGGGTATAAAGGAGGAAAAAACTAAACACACACACAAAGTCACACAGTGCATAGAGATGAAGCCACTGTAGGGGTTCTGTCTCACTGCCATGGCAGTAAGGAACAGTTGTGCCTGCTCCGTTCTTTAAGCCCTCAGGTTTGAACGGTGGGAAAGGTATGTGAGAGAGGGCATCCAAGGGCAGCTGCAGCCCCAATGGATGCAGCTGGCCAAGAGAATTTGATCTTGTGCGCATGGGTACGTGTGCCAGAAATAGAATCAATGTGGACAATCACTTGAAGACAAATCTAATTATAGGGTTTCTTGGGTGAAATTGATTCTTTTTTGGGCTGCAATACAGAAATAAAAAACCACACACATTCAAAAGAAACATGATGAACAATCTGCATTTGTGGTTTCAGGTCAAAGTTGCAGTGCTGGATTTGGGTCATATGGGCATGACTTATATGCTCTCAGGCAACTGTCAGCCATTGTAAAATGTATTTTAGCTTTCAGGCTCTCTTCTCCCTCCTCATTTTTGAATTATTTATCTAGTCACATTTTATTATGTCAGCTCACAAAAGATATTCACAATTTTTCCTTCCCTTTACTTTTAATATGTTTAAGGGGTAGATCAGAGAGTGGCCTTTTTCTGTCTCTGAAAATCCGTCTAGATTTATTTAGCCCCCCAAAAAGGAAGTTTTCACATATGCTGCAGGGATTACACTGCAGGCTTTGCTCCTAAAGTCTCATAATTCCATCTGCACTGACCACGCTCCCCAGTCCCACTGAGCATTGTTGTGAAGCAGCTACTGCAACTCTTCAAACACTTCTGATGACTCATGCAGAGGGTTATTTCAGTATCATGTAATCTTTTTTTTATTAAAGGAAAAATAGGAAGCAAGTTACATATAAAAAGCTATGCTAAAAGAAATGTAAAGGTTGCAAAGTCAAACACTTAAAATTAGGAAACAAGAATTAAGGTTTCTTGGTCAGTTGTATCCATAGTGCAAGCATGATACTCCTTAACTCCATGATTATATTCCATTTTTTTTCCTCAGAACCCCACCACATTCATTGTTCAGGATGAATGGTGCTCAATAAATCAGAGATACATACTAATGTGTGCCATATTTGAATCAAAAATCCCATTAAAGAAAAAGTTATGTAATCACATAAGTATAGACCATATTGTAATGCACACATTGCAAGGGAGGCAAATTAAGCTTGCCTCGACGACCTTAACTGACATTTAACTTTTCATTGCTTAGCTTTGCATCTTTTAACTTTTTATGGTATTTAAAAAGGTTTAGCGGTTTTTCTTTTGAGCCAGATAACAAAACATAGTACCCTGAATTAACTTCTACTTACTAGCTTGATCCATTACTGTTCTTAGAGGAGGTTCCACTTTAGCTAGGAAAGGAGCACATAACTGTTCAAACTGAGCTCTGTAGAAGAAGAAATACTGTGTTACAGGCACAACTAAAACCACCATATTCTGGCTGGAGTTAGTGTAACATGCAGTACTGTACCTGTTCATCTTACTGGAGACATCAAGGTCATCCATGAAGCACTCAATGTTGAGTGGGAGGTCAGAAGCATTTGCACTCATAAGTTTCTTCAGTTTTTCACTTTCCTGATACAAGCGCAGCAGTGCCCGAGCATTCTCTTTCACATTCAGTTTATATTTTGTCCTGAATTCCCCACAGAAGTAATCTACTAAAGCCTCGTCAAAGTTTCTGCCACCCAAAAAAGGGTCAAAAGCAGTAGCCAAGATCTGCATAGAAGTAAAATGTGTCAAGTATATACTGATCCTCTACTTTCTGCCAAATCAGCATTTTCCATAATGTTCCCCTCCACTCCGTGAAGCTTACGGGCACATAGAACTGAGAAGTTCTGGACATACAGAAGGAAAAACTGGGATCTTTATCTTGTCATGCTGCAATCTCCCTATGTAAAAATATGCCATTCCATTGAGAAAGTAAAATCTGCTAATACTCTTTCTTGCTTAAGTTTTCCATTGGGTATGCATGTCCTTGTTCAGAGCACAGCACGCCTAGGGCATTTATCTAAAAAGAACTGAGACCACAGAGCACTTTAATTTTTCGCACAACTTTTGTAGCCACTGTGTTTTGTTACTGAAGACAAACGTAGTCTAGGATAAAAAAGAATTAAGCCACTACCACCCCAGTCTTGAAAGCAGAAAGTCTCACAGATACAAAATTAAAATTGTTGAATTAAGTATACTTAGCAAACATCCCTAAGTTAGAGTGCAAAGAGTCAACTCTCCTCCCCCACTCCCTTTCAATGCATGGCTGGGGAAAGTGCAATTCAGCCATAGCCCATTTCATTTCTCAAGGAAGTTCAGCAAAGCTTCATTTACACTGGAGAGAAAGTAGAGAAGTTGGTTCTGTGACTTCTCAAGTTAGAGATGAGATAATTGTACTGTTGGTCTATAAAAGATGGGACTTTAAGGCCATGCACACACTTTCCAATTCTAACTTCTACTCAAAGAGATTCCTTGGGTGCGTGGCTAAACATTCTCTTTCTACAGTGAGCTGCTGAAGAAATACCATGAAGGATAGTCATTTAACAACTAGAATGCAGGAAAGCTTTTATTAGTTACTACTGTTTCATACATACCGTATATACTCGATCATAAGCTGGTTTGTTTATAAGCCGACCCCCCACCAAGATGGATAAGTAAAAATGGAACATTTTTATGACCCATTCATAAGCCGACTATAATTCAGGGGTCAGCAAACTTTGGCTCCCGGGCCATCAGGATAAGCCGCTGGCGGGCTGAGATGGTTTGTATACCTCGTGTCCGCAGGCACGGAGGTAAACCTAGGTAAACAAGTGTCCCGGCACGCCAGCTGCTAACCCTGATGGGCCGGGAAGCAACTGGTGCGGAAATTTGGGGGGGGAGGGGGAGAAGTTGGGGGTCAGGGGAGTAACCCGTGACCACCCCCCACATGACCCCACCCCTAGCCCGGGACCCCGACACTCTCCCCATCCCATCCCTTCCCACCTTATCTGGGGAGGGCCAGGGGAGGATGTCTCTGGACTGGCTGGAGGTGGTCCAGCAGGGTGGGCAGTGCGGCCGCAGCCTGCTCCAGCGGGCCAGACTGGGCAGCACAGCCGCAGCATGTTCCAGTAGGCTGGGCCGGGCGGCACGGCCGCAGCCTGCTCTGGGGTGTGTGCCCGAGCAGCACAGCTGCAGCCTGCCAGCCCCAGAGCTGCAGCTGCTTCGGAGGCTGGGGGGAGAGCAGCGTGGCCAGAAGCGGAGAGACTCTGGCCCTGCCTCTTCCCTTCTGGCTCTGCTGGCTGTGCTGCCTCTGTTGGGGGGAGGGGCTGTGTCCCACCTCTCCCTCTCTAAACCCGTTCATAAGCCGACCCCCGTCTCTGGTGCTTCCCTTTTTTACTAAAAAAATTCGGCTTATGAACGAGTATATATACGGTATTTACTACAAACAGGTTTGCCCACACCAGGCACGACATTTAACCATTCCGAAATTCACTCCACTGGTTTCCTGAGCATTGTCCCAATTAAGAGCATTGCCTCTGGTGCAACGATGTAGTAAAAATAAACTTACCTTCAGTTTTCCTTTGTTAAAAGCACAAACTGAAACTTGGTATGCAGAATGTCCCATATCTACAAAGACTATATTTCTTGGTTTCTCCTCCAAGGCTGGTAGATCTTGCTTATAAATTCCATAAGCTAGTGCAACTGTAAAAAAAAAAAAAAAAAAAAAAAAGTCTCAAGCAATTTTCAATAATTTAAGTTTGTTTGTTTAAAAAATAAAAAAATAAAGCCTAACTTAAGGCTCCTTTAAAAAAAATTAGGACTGTACAAAAATTCACTTGCGATAATATATATTGAAAGTCTACACAAATTTTCACTTTGTTAACATCAAATGATTTTGTTCTAAAGTGACAAAGATAAAAGAAGGTTACTCACCTGGTGCAGTAACTGAGATTCTTCGAGATGTGTCCCCCTATGGGTGCTCTATTTCAAGTGTTTGTGCATCTCTGTGCCGCTGATCAGAGAATTTCAGCAGCAGTGCCCATCTGGGTCACACATGCGCCATCTCCGCCTCACAGCGCCGTTGGCAACTCATCTGGCACATGTGACCTGACCCCGTCAGTTCCTTCTTTACTGTAGAGTACATAGTGTGAATTCCGAAGTAGAGGGGAGGAGGGTGGGTAGTGAAGCACCCATGGGGACACACATCTTGAAGAACCTCAGTTACTGCATCAGGTAATAATCTTTTCTTCTTCAAGTGATGTCCCTGTGGGTGCTCCACTTGACTGCAGAGCAGTGCCCCCTCTGTTGACAGAAGGGGCTTCGGAGTTTTCTGAGTGATTGAAGATAGTGCTGTTAGGCCTAGCAGTGTATCAGAGCCTAAGGTCCGGTAAATTGCGTAATGCTTTATGAATATATGTTCAGAGGCCCAGGTAGCTGCTCTGCATATGTCTATGAGTGGTACACTGTTTAGAAAGGCTACTGAAATTGCTATAGATCTGGCTGAATGAGTTCTGATCCCCGGTGGAGGTTGTAAATTGTTTTGTTGGTAGCAGAGGTGAATGCACCAGGAGATCCATTCTGAGAAGGAACTGAGGGGGTCAGGTCATTTGCGATGGATATGGCGCCAACAGCACCGCAAAACAGGGATTACGCATGTGCAACCCAGACAGGCACTGCTGCTAAAATTCTCTGTCTCAGGCATGCACTGACACCTGAAATGGAGCACCCACAGGAACATCACTCGAAAAAGGACATGCCATGGACAGTGGTCCCCAAACTGTGGGGCACGCCCCCCCTAGCAGAGTGTGGAAGAACGTCCAGGAGGGCATGGCGGGGCATGGGCCACCCCCACGAGAGGGTGGGGAAGGAGTGCTCCAGCTCTGCTCCAGCCAAGCTCCCTGCCACCAGCTCCTCACTCTAGAAAAGTCACTGTGATTTAAATTGCTCCACCTGGGTCCCACACAATGTACTCTACTTTGACTCTCCTACAATGGAAGCATTTCATCACAGCCACCCTTCTTTTGGCAAATGAGAATTTGATCCACCTTCTGCTGTAATCAATCATGGCTCTCAGATTGGCTGAAGAATTTGTAATACAGCAATGGACAACTGGAATGAGCAAATTACTCACTCATACAAATGCTGTTTGTGCCAATGCTGTAACTGGACTCTAGGCTGAGACAGGCTGGATAAGAAGCGGAGAAAGATATGTACCTAAATTTGAGGGAGAGAAAAAAATATGATTTGGATGGAGACTTCATAATGACTATGAAGTAAGCATTTTGTCAGATGTCAGACTGACAAAATGTCCATATCGTAACCAAGAGATGCACATGTTATTGCACCTGTTAATTAAGGATAATGGATCCAGTTGCCAGGGGAGGCAAGGAATTCAAAAGTACACTAACAAATTTGGAGTGTAGAGGGAGACATTACATCGTTGTTGATAGAGAAGAAACAGATCTGAATATTCTTTTATTCCCAAAAATCACTGGAGGGACTAAACTGGTAACAATTAGTTTTCCACAACTTCTTTTCAGATTACTATTCATCTTTCATGATGAAATTTTAGAATTAATGGTCTATTAATAAAGGCATGGGCAGTCATGACTACTGTAGTCAGCATTTCAACACAATTTATATTATTCTTGTTTTCAAATATGAAGGAAAAATGTGACTCCCTATTGTAATATATATTTAAGCCATACATTAGTAGGACTTCACCAAAACCAGATGAACTTTGAAACATGGTATGGTCACACTCTGGCATGCAGACTAGTACTCTTGGCTTGATTTGGGGATTGTGGGAAGTTATAGAATCGAAGTCATTTCTAAGTATGCTCAGTAAAAATCTGCTCTCACTTGAGGCCCCACAGAGTCCAATTTGACTAAGCGTCTGCCTACAGGATTGAGGCCTCAAAGAAGAATAAAGATTATGGCTTCTAGATGTATTTTTCTTGTATTTTATTTAATTTGTAGGAACTATTTGCCCTCAGACTTGAATCTTTCCTCCATTTCTTAAATATTAGCTTGTGACAAAATAACTATCTGATTGGCGTGTGTGTGCGTGTGCGTGAGTGAGTGAGGATCTTTTCTGCAACACATCCATCTCCCTGAAACTAAATACTACTGAGAAGAGCTATCTGGTCTCAAACCATAGACAAAGCACTCTGTGGCATGGTGCTTGGAATGTAGCAGTCCTGGTTTTAATGATTAAATAATAACAATAATAAAAAAAAATCACCCCACCCATACCCCTCACCTTCCAAAGACTTTTTTTATTATTATTATTATTAAAGTGGAGAACAGATGTAGTATTTTAACTGGACTTTCAGAAAAGAAAAGCATAACAGCTAAACTATCAATATTTTGTAGGTTACTTTATATATTTCTAACATGCAATTGGTTATGTAATGATTATTCAGAATCCAATCTTCGAAGTTTAAGAGACTGTTTAAAAAGTGTGTAACTTATTCCTGGTCTGCTTCTAGCAAGTATCAAATTTACCTGCTGTAGTTTCATTCATCAGCCTCAGACAGTTTAAACCTGCAACCTGCGCAGCTGCCATTACAGACCTTCTCTCAGCATCAGTGAAGAAACTAGGGACCTGTTTTCAAACAAAGGTTGTACTCCATTATACAAATCTCATGACACACAAAATCCTATGCTCACTTTAAAAGTTAACATAGCCATAAAACAAAACAATTCCACAAATTTGACTACCGTGGAAATTTAAGATGCCAATCATATTTAGTTAATACAGACTGATTAAAATTGCTAGATCTTTTAAAAAGTTTCTTCATTACAAGTTCCAATTATCCAAACTGGTATTAAGACAAATACATATCCTGCATTGTCAAGATTTACAGAATCAGTGAAAGTCCAGATGCAAGATGCACAAGTGTTTCTAAACACAAACTACATTTAATATATTTAACACTAAAAAAATCCCAGATAGCATAAGATTTCAAGAAACAAGGTTTAGATCTTAGTAAATAGTTAAACTAACTTTTTGTTAACAGAGAAAATATTTAAACATTTATATAGCACAGTAAAATTTTGGCTCACTTTCTAAACAAATCCAAGACATGTCTGACCCCAAAAGCATAAGCTATCTAAACATAAGAAACAAAAATATAAAATAATTCCAAAGCCTGAGGCTCCTTATTACAGGAAGCTACAGCTCAAGCTTAACTCCGGAGGGGTTGAAGAGTGTATCAGAATGAAGAACAGAAGGGAGGCAGAAAGAATGAAGCTAAATAAAAATAAGATCACACACACAAAAAGGCACAACCAAAGTTGTTTTATTTTTTTAAATTAGAAGCTCTTTGCGGCAGAGTCTCTGTCTTATTTGTATGGTACATATTACATTGGCATCCAAAATGTGCTATGAAAACTATTTTTTAACATTGTGGTTCCACAAGCAAAAAGAACTGAGAGATTGTGTAGAAAAAACACAAGTTAGGTATAGCTCTCACATTTCAGGAGAACTGCCGGTGGGGCCCTCAGAATCACAAAGTTTCTGCATAACTGGTCTACACTTCTTGTACAGTAGGTCTAAGATCTAGCTATAGGACGGGAGAAATTCTGTAGCATGTGTTAGGAAGCCTACTGCTGTACCAGAGTTGTCTGAGGAACACCACAAAGTCATCAAGCAAATTTTGGCTTTTAACCCCATGGAGTATAAAACCTCTACACAAGATCTGCCTGTTGTTTTTTTGGTGAATAGGTATCAGATATTAAGAATATATTTTGTGCTTTTCAGCATATATTTACAGTTTTATTTTGTTCTGGGTGGTTTCTGGCAGCACCTCACCTGGCTCTTTTCCAGTTCACACACTATTAAAATGTACTGTTTACATACAATTACCCATAAGCAGAACTCTGGTAAATATATCACAACTTACTGAAATCACACAGTCTGCCACTGGTTTTTTTAGTGCGCTTTCTGAAGTCTCTTTCAGCTTGGCCAAAAGCATTCCTGTAACCTGTTCAATTGCAAATGGTCTCTCTTCATCTAGGTATCGCACCTGAAACACAAGATTAAACAATTGCAAAGCAGACATGAATATTTTCACAGTACAAAGAAATGTTTTGTTTTATGGGCTGTTTCATCCCAATATTTCTTTGATCTTTAAGTCCTAAGTGCAACCACTTTGTAGGTGGACAGTAGGTGTCATTTCACACTAACAAGATAGCATCTAATTGTTTTAGACAAGAGTTTTCTAAATCTTTTCTCAAAAATTTCAAATAGGAGCAGAAAAACACAAGTATTAAAAATAAGATGGAACCAAACATATCATATGTCAAGTCAGAAAACAAACCAAATTCCTCCCAGAGATAAAAAGTAACATGTTTGAATTTCTCTTTTAGAGTTTGTCTAGTTTAGATTTCAAGCCCTTCTGGGCAGTGACATATCTTTCTCTAAGTTTTCACTACACCATGAGCCCAGACAGCACTCAAAATAACATCAACTGATGCTATAGCTACACATTGCTTATTTCACTCAAAGGATTTGAGTTGGCCGGCTGCATTTGTGTGCAGAAATCCTTGAGGGACCTGTATTAACTTGGGAGACATTCAAAGCACTGAAGTATCTGTTAAAAAAGCAGCCAACATACACAAAGATAACCAATTAAATATTAGTAATTCTGCACAACTCAGCATTGCACCACCTATTAAATACATAAATACAGGACAGTAGCTAAAATGATTATATTAAAGGATCAGGTTCCATACAGGCTAAAGAGAAAGGACTGAGATTTAATAAGAGAGTGGTACACACACGTTGATATAGGGAAAGCTAATCTGGTGTTGCTACTACGCAATATTCTAAATCACATTAGGGCTTGTCTACACTGTCTGTTAATGCTTTGAAGGAACAGTATGTCAAAGTGCACTACAGAATTTTTCGTGCATGGTAGCAAGGGCCAAACATGGTAGCAAGGGCCAAAGCACCATAGATTTAAACCCCCAACTTGCCACACACTAACAGACTGTGTAGGCACGCACTTAATTTTGAGTCAAACTAAATAAGACTTTTATCTTGCTGAACTTAAGTATTCACAGTTTAAATTATCAAGCCAGTTTTCCTCAAACTTGACTTCTGTAGATTCAAGTAAGAGTTAAAAAAAGCAGCCAAGTTAAAGGTCATGCCCTATATTTTACTGTATTTGAAGGTAGTAAACTAAATTTGTGCTATAGTGAGCATGAGATGCAAAAGCCATCAACAAACTCAATGAAGCCCAATGACATCCAAGGTAGAATCACGAAGAGGAGCTGGTGTATGAAAAGTTACTTTGGAGAAAAAATGCTTTTCATTTTCCTCATAGTTAAGGCCCCACCAAATCTATGGTCCATTATGGTTAATTTCACAGCCATAGGATTTAAAAATTGGTAAATTTCACGTTTTCAGATGTTTAAATCTGAAATTTCATGGTGTTGTAACTGTGGGGGTCCCGACCCAAAAGGGGATTGAGGGTGGAGGGGTCGCAGGCTCCCGGAGGTGGATCTGATCTCTTCCCCCCCCCGAGCAGCTGTCCAGGGGTGGACAAGTCCTGTCCCTCTCCAGCCCAGCCAAGATGGGACCCAACTCCACAAGTCACCTCCAGCTGCAGGAACCTCTGGGGCTGCTGCCCAGTCCCAGAGCATCCTGCAGCAGGGGGAGGCACCCGGAAGTGGATCTCGGCCTAGAGCAGGGGTGGGGAACCTTTTTTCTATCAGGGGCCATTGACCCAGAGGAAAAAAAAAAAAAAAAAAATCAGTTGCAGGCCACACAGCCCCCGCGAGGGGGCACATAAGCTTGGGGCTTCCCCTAGGCTCCGGGGTGGGGCCAGAAATGAGGAGTTCAGGGTACGGGAGGGGGCTCAGGGCTGGGGCAGGCAGTTGGGGTGTGGGATCTGGGCAGGAGTTAGGGTGCAGAAGGGGGTTCCGACCTGGAGGAGGGGGTTGGGGTGCAGGTGGGGGTGCAGGGTCTGGGAGGGAGTTGGGGTGCAGGAGAGGGTTCCGACCTCGGGCAGGGGGTGCGGGTTCCGGCCAGGCGGCACTTAACTCAGGCAACTCCTGGTTGGTGACACAGAGGGGTTAACTCAGGCTCCCTGCCTGGCCTGGCTCTGTGCTGCTCCTGGAAGTGGCCGACATGTCCAGCCCCTAGGCGGAGGCACGGACAGGCGGCTCTGCAAGGTGCCTGTAGGCACCAACCCACAGCTCCCACTGGCCGCAGTTCCTGGTCAATGGGAGCTGTGAAGCCGGCGCTAGGGGCAGCACGCAGAGCTTCCCTGATTGCCCCTGCCCTGAGGGGCCGCAGGGATATGCCGGCCGCTTCGGGGAGCTGCGTGGAGCCGCCCAGACTTTTAACGGCCTGGCAACCCTAGCTTCCCCCCACAGTAGTGTGAGCCAGTGCTCACAGCTCCAGCTTCCGGCCCGCAGCGTGGAGACTTGCTGCGGACCAGATGAAATTAAGCAGTGGCCTGAATTTGGCCCATGGGCCGTAGGTTCCCCACCTCTAGCCTAGAGGGAAGAGCTGAATTTCCAGAGATCCATCGAGCACCTGAATCCACCTCAACAGTTCAGGGCTAGTGCCATGACTGTGGCCATACCAGGGACGTAAAATGTTAATCAGTAAGCATTAGGCTTACTGTTAACCGACCTTAACGGTTAGCCCCCGGCCACGCCGGCCGGAGCGACCCCAGCCCCTCTCTCTTTAATCAGTTAACTGGTTAAACGATGTAATTTTAATTTAAACAGTTAACTTTTTAAATGATGTTTACATCCCTAGGCCATACACTACAGGCACAACTCACCAAAGAACTTCCACAGAAAGCACACTGATGTGGACAAGTTACACTTGTATACTCTCATCCAAAATGGCTTGTGTCCCTGCACAGTAAGCACTCCAGGAAAAAGATGCCAATTCATTACCAGAAGAGCTCCCCTGCCAGAAAACCTATCTTAGTCCTGTAGCTATGATGCTTGGATAGAAGTGTATTTTGGTATCGAAGCAAGGACAGCATGACATCAATTAATCCATGGCACTGCATATGCCAGCTCGCCTTACACCAAGTCATGGAGTCCCTGATCATGTTAAGAAGCAGACCTTAATCTCTCTTATGTTAAACTGAAAGCTGAATAGACCCAATAAGGATGAGGAAAAGCAACCAAAGCCTTTAACAACATTGTGTAACACTACAAATATGTTGAGTATAATTTGGTATTCATCTGTGTAATGCAGCAAGAATGCCAACTACATAAGGCCCCTCTCCAGCTTCTTTTTCTTCTGAGGCACCGGTGATTGCGACTGGTGCCTATCCGCTGGCTGCATGCAGTAGAAGCCGTGATGGTGCCGAGAGTCTCGTGAGGAGTCCTTCCTTGGCACCAGATCCCGGGACGATGGTGCCAGGGCACTCTGCACCAAGGAGGAGGTGCTAGGCGCGGGATGCCCGATCCAGGGTTTGACTGGGGCCGGAGTGCGGCCTCCATCAGCAGAACTTTGAGACGCTGGTCCCTGTCTTTCAAAGTTCTAGGGTGAAACCCGCAACAGATCCTGCACTGGTCTTTCTGGTGACTCTCTCCTAGACACTGCCAGCACAAAGTGTGCAGGTCACTTTTGAGCATGCGTTTACCGCAGGCCTCGCAAGTTTTAAACCCAGGGGACCGCGGCATGCCACGGCGCTGGGGAACCAAGGGGGGGGGGGGGAAGAAGAAACCTTAACACTAACACACTAACCATACTAAGAAGTAAACAACTTTGTACAACAGACACTGCTAACGGCACTTGCCAAGGCAAGAGCTATGCGACGTTCCAGCTAACCGTCACAGGTGGTAAAAAGAGGGGGTAGCGGGTCAGCAGGGTTCTATATTGAGCAACATGAACGCGCAACTCCAGGGGGTGCCCAGGCCAACCCGACGGATGCTGCTAGGGGAAAAATTTTACAGCTGCCGTGCAAGTGCGCGCACACACACCTGATTGGAATTGACATGAACAAGCACTCGAAGAAAAACTCTTCCTTTC
The DNA here is from genome assembly GCF_028017835.1 of Emys orbicularis. NCBI lineage: Eukaryota > Metazoa > Chordata > Testudines > Emydidae > Emys > Emys orbicularis. The sequence continues at coordinate 46,753,664 of NC_088687.1, read as the reverse complement.
CTTCCCTCCCCCAGGTTGGATGGATATGCATATATCCAGAGCCTTTATAGAATTTAAGAAAATTAAAATAGAAAGCTCAGTGAAGGAATTTCATTTGAGAAGTAAATTACAGCCAAGCAGAATCTCTATTTGCTTGTCAAAATAATGACGCAGATTATGACAGCAGTAGGTATGCATGGAAACTGCAAAACTCACCTTCAGCCCTACGCTCCCATTTGGCATCTTTTGAAGCTCATAGGGAAGTTTGACTCTTTCACCTTGTATGTAGGGATCATCAAATGCTCTTCCATGCATTTTTTTGAAGCCATGTAATGTATTCTTTACATTTGTGACAATCTGTGGAAGATAAATGTGTTGCTATGAGAGGCATATCAGAAAACACAGAAATTATGGCTTTATTTATCTCAGTGTGGCTTAAAGTTCAAAATAGGAACTAGTGGCCTGCTATGAACACGAACTTCCAGCATTTGAGCAATGTATCCTTTTCCTCACTTCTCACTGAATACAACTATTATTAAGCATGTCACTTTATTTATGAGACCAATTAATACACTCAAACCCACTTTCTGTGTCTAAGTCAGTATTCATTTCACTAGTTTTCCCCTTCCTGATCTTAAAAGGAACTTCCTATTATACCCAATTTGGACAGTGATTAACTACATACAACTATCTTAACAATATTATTAAAATATTGTAATTAAATGTCTAGTAATTTTTAGGGCTTAAAGTACCCAAAAAATGTTTAATTCAGATCCCAATTCAATATGAGCCTTCCACTTATCTACTCTCTCAATATTTCGGGATAGTGATTTAAAAACACAGATTTTAAAGCCTGACTTTTTTGACCCATCATATAGCAAAAGAACTTGCTCATTTTGTTTTATAATGAATACAGAATTTTTAAGCCAATTACAACTGTACTCCAGGCTTTGAAAGTGTACCTTGTATTTACTAGCCTGAGAATTAAGCTTAACAGTTGGAAGTCAATGTGAAACATAAAGGCCCCCATCTCCAGCAATGTCCAGTAGCTGTGTACTGATGAGCTGTGCATGGCTGCTGAAAATGAGGGTCCACCTGCCCCTGGAACATGCCTGAGGGCTCCATTCTTTTGGTTAATAGGTATAAGAGTATCTGAAATTTAACTACCCACCTTCTGGGAAGAGACATGGGAAGTTCTTTCCCTATTACTCCACAACTTCCTGACTAGGGTGCATGAGCATGTAAAGGGTAAGGGATATCCTCTGTTATTATTTCCACTCCCTAGATTCTGCTGCAAGGGGTCTTTGCTATTCAATCCTCATTTTTTAGGTATTCCTCCTAGTGATTATCTCCAGTCCCAGCCTTTGCTCCTGTTCTTAGTTTTCCCAAGCAGCAGCAAGTGAAGTTACAAAGATCACAAGTTTTACTGCTGTCCAGAGTTCTGAACAGAGGTAGTGAAACTGGCGAGTCTGAATTTCACTATACTGTCTGGGAAAGCTACAAGCAGCGGCACAGACATTTGTGTTGTGTCTATAAATTCAGAAAGACAGCATTCCTTCCGTTTTCATTTTCAAACTATAAGGGCCACAAGCTTTTCTTAATGAATGCTAACACTCTTCAGAAATTGAAGACTTGAGCCTATACCCATTCTTCTCCCCCCACTAAGGAAAGTTTCTTATTCTTCACTGGTGAGTAGACCAAGTCCTACATTTCTCCCTATCTTTCCTCTAAAAAGAAAAAATTAAAAAAAATCAAGAATTAACCAGAGGCAATATTTCAATTAGTTTTAACAGAGGGGTGTACAGCCTAATGATTTAGTAATAATGGTAACAAAAGCAAGGACATTTTAAGCATATATTTTAAGTTAAAACATGAAACAATGTATCAGATTTCTTCACCCTTACACTTCCCTCACAACTCAACCGGAGATGAGTAATTTAAAGATCACTTAAATTCCTGTAAAGTAATATGATTAGATCCATTTACCTGGCTTTTTGCTGCATTTCCTATGGCCCGGGTTTTGGATCCTAGAGATATACAAGCTCTAAATAACCACAGAAAAAGAAATATTCAGCTTTGACAGAAAACAATGTCAGGGGAAAAGTACACTTTTGTCCCCCCAGAGTAAACCCATACACTACTTTTAAAAGATCATCAATTGCTCCTTAAATTACTTTGTGGAATTCCTTAAAAGTCACATTAACATTTTCTATTGCCCGAAATTATTTCCCTTCCTTCAGTTGTAAGTGTGCTGGTAGTTGATGCCCAACACCTAAAGGCTTCATGCACCAGTAATAAAATATATTGTCTGTTCCAGCACATATTTTAATGTGCATTTTATTAGAATACCTAGTTCTTATAATGTTTTTCATCAGTAGATCTCAAAGTGTTTTGCAAAGCAGGCAAATATCAGTATCCCCATTTTGCAAGCAGGGAAACTGAGGCATGGAGTTTGCCCAAGGTCACCCAGCAGGCCAGCAACAGTATTAATACATCACTGGAATTTCTAGACATTAGAGATGAGAATTTTCTAACTCAAAAAGTGTTGCAGCCAACTCAAGGGAAATCTTTATTGGACTTTGTTCTAACAGACAAAGAGGAACTGATCAAAGAACTAAAGTTAATGGTAGCTTAGTTACAATGTTCATGACTTGATCACATACATACTGTGCAAGCAGAATGAAGTCCATACCAATAATATATATATGGTGCATTAATAGGACCAATTTCACAAATTTGAAAACAATTATGAGAAATCAGCTGGGGCAGAATTTAATCAGAAAAATGTGAATGATAATTGGAAATCATTAAATAATCCTTTCTAGAAGCTCAAAAAGTCACAATCCCAATTGAGGAAGGTGGCCATGGTAGTTAAAAAATAACCTGGTTTAGAGGGGAAGCGAAGGCAGATATATACACACACAAACACATACACACAAAAATCAAATGTGATCCTGAGATGAATAAACAGGGGAATCTCAAGTAGGAGTAGAGAGGTTATTTTCCCTCTGTATTTGGCTCTAGTGCAACTGCTACTGAAATGCTGAGTCCAGTTCTGGTGCATATTTTTCTGGGGCCCCCCATTTTTCCGGGAGCCCCTGGCCAGAGCATCTATCGCCCTGCCCCCTAACAAGGCTGGCTGGAGGGGGTAAGACAGGTGGCCAGATCACTCCTACTCCTCCGCCCCCCATCATTGCCCACCCACCCAAGTATCTCCTCCTGCCTACACCACTGCTGTACCAGTAGGTCCCCGGTATCCGTCGCCCTTTTCAAGAACACAACCCTGAGGTATACCGGGGACCCGCTGTATAGAGAGCGTACCGATCAAATTTGCAAATGAGACAAAGCTGAGGAGAGGGGGTTGCCAATACTTTTGGAGGATACAACTAAAATTCAGAGGGATTTTGATAAACTGGAGAACTGGGTTATAGACAACAAAATGAAATTCAACAAAGACAAATGTAAGGTGCTACACTTAGGGAAGAAAACCCCAAATGCACAAATACAAAATGGGGGGAAACTGGCTTGACAGCAGTACTGCTGAGAAGGATCTGGGAGTTGTGGTGGGTCACAACCTCAATATGAGTCACCAATGCAATGCTGTTGCTAAAAAAAAAGGGGGGGGGGAGATTGCAATTTTAGGTTGCATTAACAGAGGCATAGCATGCAAGTCACGGGATGTGATAGTACTGCTCTACTCGGCACTGGTTAGGCCTCAGCTGGAGTATTGTGTCCAATTTTGGTCACCAATGTAGAGAAAGGATGTAGAAAAACTGGAAAGGATCCAGAGGCAACCAACAAAGATAATCAAAGGGGTGGATTGCAAGCCATATGAGCAAAGGCTGAATGAACTGGATATGTTTAGTTTGGAAAAAGAGGAGATTAATTGGGGGGGGGGGGACACGACATGATAATGGTACTCCTGTGGGAATTCTGCACCACTGGGCAATGCAAAATTTGCGCAGAAAAGGGTTGCAGAGCTGCTGGCAGCCACCAGGGACCACTCAACCTGGCAAAGCTTAGTCTGCAAATAGAAGACACTTCAAGAAGGAATGGGGTGGGAGCTGGAGGGTTCCCAGCAGATGCACTTCCTGGCATACTTCTGCAGCAGCCAGTGTGGCTAACCCCAGGGCCGCCCAAGCAGCTGGCCCCGGAGCCAGCTACTCAAGCAGCCCTGGGGACAGCCAAGCTGGCCAGCTGCTTGGACAGCCCCCCGGGGGTGGTGGGTCCCCCATGTCCCCCCCAGCGGTGGCAAGCCCCCCGGGTCTCCCTCCCACCCCCCCAGTGGCGGGCCCTCCAGGACTCCCCTTTCGGCGGAAGACAGAGTGGCAGCAGGCCCCTCTCCCCAAGATTCAATCATGAGTATTTTTAGTAAAAGTCATGGACAGGTCACGGGCAAAAACCAAAAAATCACAGCCCCATGACCTGTCCATGACTTTTACTAAAAATACTCATGATTAAATCGTAGTGCTGGAGAGTAGGGATAGGGTCCAGAGTGACCTAGACAAATTGGAGGATTGGGCCAAAAGAAATCTGATGAAGTTCAACAAGTACAAGTGCAGAGTACTGCACTTACAAAGGAAGAATTACATGTACCGCTACAGGCTGGGGACCGACTGGCTAAGCACAGTTCTGCAGAAAAGGACCTGGGGATTACAGTGGACAAGAAGCTGGATATGAGTCAGCAGTGTGCCCTTGTTGCAAAGAAGGCCAACAGCATATTGGGCTGTATTAGTAGGAGCATTGCCAGCAGTTTGAGGGAAGTGATTATTCCCCTCTATTCGGCACTGGTGAGGCCACATCTGGAGTACTGCGTCCAGTTTTGGGTCCCCCACTACAGAAAGGATGTGGACAAATTGGAGAGAGTCCAGTGGAGGGCAACGAAAATGAGCTGGGGCACATGACTTACGAGGAGAGGCTGAGGGAACTGGGGTTATTTAGTCTGCAGAAGAGAAGAGTGAGGAGGGGATTTGAGAGCAGCCTTCAACTACACGAAGGGGGGTTCCAAAGAGGATGGAGCTTGACTGTTCTCAGTGGTGGCAGATGACAGAACAAGGAGCAATGGTCTCAAGTTGCAGTGAGAGAGGTCTAGGTTGGGTATTAGGAAACACTGTTTCACTAGGAGTGTGGTGAAGCACTGGAATGGGTTACTTAGGAAGGTGGTGGAATCTCCATCCTTAGAGGTTTTTAAGGCCTGACTTGACAAAGCCCTGGCTGGGATGATTTAGTTGGTGTTGGTCCTGCTTTGAGCAGGGGATTGGACTAGATGACCTCCTGAGGTCTCTTCCAACCCTAATATTCTATGACAACCATCTCACTACTGGCAAGCACATTTTTCAAACCCTGTGTCTGTTGTGCATATATTGAAACTTTAAGGATTCAGTAATAACTTTATTAAGATCCCTGCAGGAATGCTAACAATCAAGATTCCTCTCAGTTACAGAGTAAAAATTTGAGAATAGTTACTAATTAAAGCAGCGGGATTCAAAAATGCATTGCTAGCTAGCATGTGCTAACTAAATGCATTCTACAAGTCTACACTGCCTTGTTTCCACAAGACTTTACCATGGGTTAGCACATGCTAATTCCTAGGGTAGACCACAAACACCTGTCTTGGAACAAATATTTGGGGAGGTTCAGGCTAGTTTATGATGCTGTTAACTACCTCAAGTTAGTTGGAAATGAGCAGACATACCTAAAGAACATATTTAGTTTGCATGTGTTATCTAACCTGTTAACTCCATGCCTTTAAATCCTGATCTAGGCAAACCTAGAAGAGTTGTCCCCAACCTTTCTGTTGCAATAGCATATTCACGTTCCCAGAAGAGTGTGGCGGGCACCGGACGACCAGCTGCCGAAATGCCACCGAGAACCGGCGTCATCAAGAAGCGTCGCCGCCAAAATGCCACCGAGAAGCTGCGGCATTTCGGCGGCGACGCTTCTCGGCGGCATTTCGGCGGCTGCGCTCCTCGGCGGCGGGTTGTCCGGCAGAAGCGCTCCCTTGTCAGTAGGCGGGCGCACATAAATGCCATGGCGCCTGCGGGCACCGCGTTGGGGACCACTGACCTAGACATTTACAGAGGTTCTTGGAGCTCACCTGGGCCTTACTAAATTAGGTACACCTTTCTAAATCCAAAGTCTAAACAAGGCCATATTGGCTTGATAAGGCTTAGTGCTCCTATGCAAAGTAAAAATTGCTTGTTTGACATTTCTATCCAGTACAATAATTCACACTACTTCAAAAAAGCAGACAGAAAATTAATTCTCTTCCTAAAGCCTCATTAGATTGTATTAGGGCTGAGTCTCAACTTGAAAAGTCAAGATAAATACCATAAGTCCTTCAATACCTAGACAAAAAGAGGAGCTGTTTAATGATTTTTATAAAGCATCCTGCTGCACCCAAGTATCAAAGCACATGGTATGTTTCCTCTAGTTATGTCAACTTGCTTTTGTCAGTTTGAAAACAGCTAAATTGTGTATATTATTCCATCTGATATACTAAAAGGCTAACTAAATACACTGAAATGTCTGAAGTGCATATACAAAGAATGCACTCCAAAAACAGATGTTAAGCAGAAGTGGTATTCTAAAATAGATAGACCTGAATATACTTGATATTTGGGGATTCTTTGGAGTAGTCTCAAGACAGTGTTGCCTATTAAGAATGGTCTCTGGCACAAGTTTCAAAATAGGTTTCAAAATGTTGATGCTCACAAAAACAACAACAATCTAGTTCCTTACTAAAAATTTTGGAAACAAAGGAAAGGGCGGTATTATCAGATAATACATTGTGGTATTTAAAGCAAAGCGTCTTCATCATTAACATCTTAGACACGTTAACCAGTGTGTTTCAGTACTTGGCTTTTTTTTTTGTAATAGACTAAAGCCTTTTTGTATATAAATAAATATTGAGCAAAGTTAAACACATTTATTCCCAAGAGATGAAATAGTAAAATACTATACTCAAAACAGACTTCTCTGGGAGGAGCAAGGCTTACTTTAGTTGCTCTTTATGGGTCTGGAATTTTTTTTACAAATGAGCATGCACCATTCAAGAAGTACCGTTTATGAGCCTTTTACATGAATTCCTGGTTTCTAGTAGAACATTACACACAGCTGAAGCTTACTTAAAGTCCGACCTAGGTATAGAAACAGAGGAGGCAAATCTCCACCTACTCTTGCGTGTCCCATCATCACGAACATAGTCCATCCCCCCTTGCTAGAAACCTCGATATTTCACAGCCAGGAGAGGAAGCAGCAGAACAAGTAGGAACAAGATTTGGGGGGGGGGGGGGGGGAGGGAAGAAGAAAGACTCCTCATATCACCCTCTTTTATCCTCCTTCAGACAACCTCCTCTTCCATCTCCTCTAGTCCCTCATGCTCATTCCATCATCTGTTCTTAGTGAAATAGCTTCTGAACACTGCAAACCACTGCAATGTGAATTGTGCATAAACCCATCTGTTTAAAAGAGATCTTCGCTGACCAAATCCCGAAGTATCAGAGGGCAGAGAAATTCCACTGGGTCTCAGAAAAGGCCTCCTTCAGCAGGCTATAAAATGCGTTCCTATCACCTCCCGGGCACCAGAGATGATAACCAAGACATATCACTTGAACAGAACCCCCACCCGAAATCATCGTCAGCTAGCCTGTCACAGAGGTGGGAGGCAGGGAAAGGAGCGCAGAGGAGAATGGAGGAGGAGGAGGGGAAGCAGATGAATGAGCAGGACCTAATCCTGCCACTGATACCGCACTGCTCCAGCAGATCCCAGGCACGGACACACGCACCCGCCGGCCACTGCCACTACCCGCGCTCCTCGGCTCCGCTCCCCCGGGCCACAGGGGGCTGAGAGCGACCCGTTCCAGGCCCGGGGGCAAGAGGGGCTCTGTCCAACAAGAGAAGCGAACGGGGATCTGCGTGCTGGAGCTTCTCAAAGCGACTGTCCCCTCTGGGGCCACGCTGACGCGCCCTGTCCTCAGGGGGTGTGTGCACTGACGGGGAAGGCGCCGGTACCCGCGAGAGGGGCCCGGTACGCACGGGGGTGCAGCGGTCGGGGAACGGGGCCCGGTACGCACGGGGGGGGGGGGGGACAACGGGCGGGGGACGGGGCCCGGTACGCACGGGGGGGGGGGGGGACAGCGGGCGGGGGATGGGGGCCGGTACTCACGGGGTGCAGCGGTCGCTGTACTCATTGGCGATGGTCTCGATGCCGCCGCTCCGCGCCACCGCGACATAGCAGTTGAGGAAGCCCAAGTCGATGCCGACCACAGACATAACTGCGCCCGGTGCCTTCCGCTCCCCGCGGGCCTGTCGCTGCAGCGGTCTCGGCTGCCGACACCGGCTCCCAGTCCCTACCCGTCGCGCTCCCCACTGCGGAGCAGCAGCCACCAACCGGCAGTTACTCTCCTCTGCGCAAGCGCGCTGCGCCTTCCGGCGAGGACTGCGCGAGACCCCGACGGACCTTCGGCACTTTCCGGACAGACTCGGGCTGAGGCGGCTCCGGCCGACATGAGTTCGAGAAAGATCTGGAAAGGGGAGGAGGGCGCGTTTGTATAAGGGCGACATCGTGTGGCCACACAGAAGTACTGCTGCTGCCCTCCCGCCCTCCGCTTCTAGCCGCGTCGTCCCACCCCCCACCTGGTTAAAGGGCCAGCACCCAAAATAAAGGGACTGTTCTGCAAGTGAATTGCAGTTAATGATGGTCTCTTGATTAGAGTATAGCTGGACTGCTCCCATTGCATTATAATTAGATAAAATTGGATGGTGTATAATTGGGTCATAGCTAGGGCGCCATCATGGAGTCATGGATCCGTGACTTTCCGCAACCTCTGTGACTTTTGCAGCGGCCAGTGTGGCCGACCCCAGGGCTGCCCAAACAGCTGGCTCTGGGCCCAACCACATGGGCTGCTGTTGGAGCGTCTCTGCTCCCAGCCACTACTCCAGCAGCCCCTGGCAGCAAGTCCCTGGGTCACCCAGAGCAGCGGCTGCTCTGGTGGCCCCTGACACCTGGTGCCCCTGGGCCCAGCCCCCCAGAGCATAACTTCCCAGTACCGCCTGTCCCCCAGTAGCACCCCCCCCGGCTCCCTCTGCAGCAGTGACCTCCCAGAGTGTCCCCTGCAACAATGCCCCCCCCCCCAATTTATTTAGGGGTATTTATAGTATAAGTCATGGAAGTCATGGATAAGTCACAGGCCCTGAATTTTTGTTTATTGCCTGTGACCTGTCCATGACTTTTACCAAAAATACCCGTGACCAAATCATAGCCTTAGTCATAGCATGAAACACAGCATTGCTGGCTGCTAACACGTTACTGGGAAGGGGTGCTATATTAAAGCCCCAGCTCCTGATGTCATGTGATTATGGGAGATGCTTAACTCTCTGTTTTTTAAATACATCGTTAGTCCCCATGTTTGCAGAGGAGAGATTGAAAATGTGACATCATAAAAGCTTAAACTCCAGGCAGCAAATGAAAAGAACCCAACATTTATTCCCTTTTAAAAATCTCATGATTGTCTTTTTATTTGACTCATGATTTTTGAAGACTTGGGATTGGCTCATGCATTAATAGTTTAATGTTATAATCTTATATACATGCTAGTCTATGCTATTCTGTTACTATGTCTAATTTTATGCCCATGATCTTCCAACTGACTGTGTGGGCACAGGCTACAGTTGCAGAATTTATGTTAATATTTATTTAGGCTAGAGAGTAAAACAAATAAAATGCTATGTTATAGTTAATAATTTATTGCAACATATTTATATAATTATAACAATCCAGTATAATTACAGTTAGATAAATAATTAAGTATGATTAATGTGATTTTATGCATCAATTATGATTAATATGTAGGTTCGCACTACATAGCCACCTTTCATCTGAAGATTTCAAAGTGTTTATCCAATGTCAATTCAGTTTAGATTCACAACACCTTTGCAAAGTACAATAGGTAAGTATTTAGTGCCTACTTTACCAGTGAGACACAGAGAGGTTATGTGCCCAAACCTGTAAGGTACTGAGCATCTCCTGTAAGATTTAGAGCATTCTCATCTCCAACCAAAGACAATGAGACTTTAGGAACCTCAGCACATTTCACGATAGGGCGCGTCAGGCTATAGCTCTCTCTGATTGAGAAAAGCACTTAAGCATGTCTGTAAATGCTTTGTTGAATCAGGGCCTAATTCCCGCTCACCTTACTCATATAAGTGACTCACTGTCTTCAGTTAATCTGTTTGTGAAAGAAAAGCAGGGAAGCCCAATTTAGCTCTTAGAGAGATAGCACCATGCGGTCAGCAGCTGGAACCAATTTAAAATTCATATGCATTGTTTTATACATTGCATAAACCACCACTTCTGATAGCATCATATAGAAGCCCATCATGTGTATGTGTATAATCATCACTGTATAGATATATATGTCCACTAATATGCCTCAACGCCATCTACAGGAATCCTCATTCTTTAAGGGTGAGTGGGTGTCCATAAACATTTGTTTAGTTGTCCATTTTGTTGAGACTTCAAACAATTCACTCCATTTTAGGGATGGTTTTGTGATGTTGATATCTGTGCCATTAAATCATATTATGTTTGGCCACTAAATTTACTTGATCATTACACTTGGCCACATTTTGGTCACTGTGCCTGACAATTATGGAAAACTATTTGCAGTCTGGAAGCATTTCAATGCCAAAATTGTTATCTCCTTCTTTGTTATTTTCCTTTTCTACATCGGGAGTAGGAGACTGCATATCCATATAATGTGTACCCTTTTTCTGGGATTACTTCAGTTGTGCAGGGCAATTCCAAATCCTGCAAATTTTATTTATAGGATGGTAAAGTCCATAAATATCTTTCAGGTCTTGAAAAAAAGTCACCTCCTTCTGACAAAAACTTTATGATATTTTGACACACTGATGTTTCAATGTGACACTATGATGCGTAAGTTTGTCCTACTGGAAAATCTCCAAATAAATGGAAACAAGTTTGTGTCCCAGTCAGTGATTTGATTGTTCTCCCCCCCCCCGCCCCCATCTTCCTCTCCTTTATATCCCCATCAGTGTTCTGCACCACAACCTGCATGCTCTTGGGCAAGGAGAACTGGATACCAATTCTTTTTGAAGCCTTCAGTATGTCTCCATAAGCAATCAGAGATCTCACGGTTGGGCTTAAGCTAGTACGGTGTCACTGCTCAAGTAAAACAAGCTGCTGCTTTTGGTTAGCTTCAGCAATTCATGGCCCAATTTCCTTTTCTGACAGCAGAATCAGACATCTCTAGCAGCTAGACTGAAAGGGGAGGCTATTCACAGTTCAGTTTTTCCTTCTGGCTGCTTTGGGCCCCAGAAATCGTAAGATTGGTCCTGAATGACTCAAGAAACTGCTGCTGTGCATAAAACCTCTGCAGTACTCCCAACTGGCTGCCTACACAAGACTTGGGAAACAGAGGCCAAAAATCAAACCCAAGTGTTCTGTGTAGCAGTTCAGAGCCTGCTATTAGGTCAACTCCAGAGGGAACCATACAGCCTGGCAGAAGGGAGTCAGGCATCACTGCAGAGGTGTAAGCACATCACACTTGCAACTTCCTTTCTCCATAGATCCTCAGGGCAAAACTATGCCAATGTCTTCTGACCGGCCTAAAAATTACTTAGCACACTCTTGTTTCTCTCTCTCTCTATATATATATACACACACACACACAAAATATCAATATAATTAATAACCTGACCCTCATCATAGTATCTAAGACTGATGAAAGATGATCCTACTCCAGAGAAATTAGAATGGTTTGGACAGACAGTGAAAGTTCCTGGTTTTGAATTACTGTATGATTAATGTAAAAGTAAATTTATAGTGTTTTATTCTGAGAATGCTAATAAGAAAGCCATTTAAGATGGGGTTGCAGGAGAGGGTGAGGAGTGCAGGCTCTGGGAGGGAGTTTGGGTGCAGGAGGTGGTGTGTGGGAAGGGGGGGTGCAGGCTCCAGGCTGGGCCAGGGGGTGGGAGTGCAGGAGAGGGTGAGGGGTGCAGAGTGCGGGTGCAGGCTCTGGGAGGGGGTGGAGGGTGCGGCGCTTACCTGGGGCTCCTAGGTAGGGCAGGCCAGGGGGCCTCCACGCACTGCTATCCCCAGGCACTGCCCCCACAGCTTCCTATTGGCAGCAGGGGCGCTTGGGGCAGGAGTAGTGTGCATAGATACAGACCCACCCCACCCAGGGGCCGCAGGGAGGGGCCGGCAGCCACGGGAGTGAGCAGGCAGGAAGCCGCTCAGCTCCACCGCACTGCCGGTGGTGGGTGGGGGCCCCGGGCGGTTTTAAATTGCCTGCGGAGTTGGGGTTCCTGGGGAAGCCCTGCACCCTATCTGTGCGGACTCGCTGTGGGAAACAGTGTGAAAAGGGGATGCTGAATACTCCAAGATCAGACCCAGTAAGGTCGAAGCTGTGTAAGCTTCTTGCCCTGGAGACCGTATGCTCAAAGAGAGGAGGCATGCTCCCCCAGAGTCCTGACTGGCTTCATATGGAGTAGTTTCAGAGCATTGCCCGGTGACTGTGACAACTGGTGGCAGAGATGGGATCAAACTGCACCCCGTGGACAGAGCATCCTGCAGTGACTGGGGAGCAGTAAAACAAAGGGGGATTAGCGAGAGTTGGGCATGCTGGAGGCTCTGAGAGGTGCGGTTCCATGAGGCGGAGGTGCCTACAGCTTAACCCCCAAAAGAGAGTAGACCCTCAAGAAGGGCTGTCGCACTGAAGGGGTTCCTCCCAGGGATCGTGGGGAGCTGAGTGCACACAGGCCTGTGAATCTGGGACCCCTTGGGAACAGCATGGAGATGGCCTATAACCATCTCCTTAAGAAGGATATTGTAGAGCTGTGCAGAGAGAGAGAGGGCTGCGCATTGGAAAATTCACCAAGGCACTGCTGATTGCCCAGTTGGAAGAGAATGATCACTCTTAGGAGCCGGTTCCTGAGCCAGCTGGGGCCACGAGAGAAGCTGGGAGCAGCCAGGCTGTGCCAGGGTTCCTCCCAGCCACTGACCCAGCCAGGAATGCGGGAGGGGCTGAAAGCAACCAGGCAGCCCCAGGATCCACCTACCCGATCAGCAGGGAATCTTCCCGACCGAGTTTCCCATTGGTGGAGCTGAAATGGTTGGAGTTGGAAATGGGACTGAAACTGAAAGAGCTGGAGTACCAGGAGAAGGAATGGCAGGACCATGAGAAGGAACGGGAGGACCGTGAGAGACAGAGGCAGCATGAACTGTTGATGGCAGAGCGGAGAAGCAGCGAGACCCCTACTGTGGGCCCAGCGTGGCTAAGCCCACAGGGAACTCTGATATCAAAGTGCTGCCTCAGTTTAAGGAAGGGGATGATACAAATGCCTTCTTTGCTGCCTTTGAGAAGGCCTGCAATGTGCACCAGGTTGACCTTGCAGACAGGCTTTGGCATCTCACCCCCTTACTGGGTCCCAAAGCCATAGAGATGTTTAGTCAGATGGATGAGATGGAAGCAGGGGACTATGAAGTGTTCAAACAAGCCCTGCTGCGCAAGTTTGAGCTGACCCCTGAGGTGTACAGGAAAAGGTTCCAGAGTGTGCAGAAGACCCAAGGGGATGACCTATCTGGAACTGGTCATGCTGATGGGGGGAAATACACCCGCAAGTGGGTGAATGGGGCCTCCCCTGATGGAAAATCAGAGGTGGAATATGTACTGACTTTCCGGGAAAAGCTCTCTGGGCTAATGGACTTGGCCTGGGAGAATTTAGCCAGGACTCAAGGGAAGCAAAAGGTCTGGTACAACCGCTCAGAACGTGCCCACTCCTATGCTACCGGGGACCAGGTGGTGGTTCTCATTCTCGTGAGAAAGAGCAAACTACATGCTGCCTGGGGTGGGCCCTTTAAGGTCATCAAGCAGCTGAAGGAGGTAAACTATGTAGTGAAACCCTTGCGGCCAGAGTCAGGCACTGGTACAATGAGAGTCCATGAAAATGTTATCCCAGAAGAAACGTGATTAGAGCCTCAATAGCTGAACACATCTTTGTGAAACTTATTCAACATAAGAATGGCCAAAGGTCCATCTAGCCCAGTACCCTGTCTTCCAACAGTGGCCAATGCCAGGTGCTTCAGAGGGAATGAAGAGAATAGGGAATCACCACATGATCCATTCCCAGCTTCAGGCAAACAGAGGCTAGGGACACCATCCCTCTTTCCAACAGATTTTGCCATTTAAAGCAGATTCACTCAGTCCCTTAACTGTCATCATAAAGACACATGTACATATGCTGGACATGGACATCAAAGAAGCAATCTGCTACAAATAAGAAGAACAACTTTTACATTTCTACCTTTCTTGTATGACTCTCAGGGCCAAATGTTTAACAGACCTCCTTAAAGGCTTCAAGATTTGTAGGCAGATTTATTTGCATGGCAAATTGGTCAGTTACATGTAAATACAGAAAGTACATAAGACTTTGTGCAAATGCCAAGGTTTGGCCCTAAAAGATCTGTTAGCTAGCACTCAAACAGGAAACTAAAACCTACTTCTAAAGCAGATAGGTAATTTATTTACTGGCTTTGAAATATTGGCTGAACCTCTTCAGTATCTACTGCCTGTCCATTAGTCCTTCCTAGAAGGTAAGTAACAATAGTATCCACTTTTATAAATAAAATATTTGCATGCCAAGAAGGGACACCATCAAGGTGAGTTGTCCTAACTCCCTACAACAAGTTATCAAGTGTATGTTAAATTGAGGTGAAAATAATCAGTAAAGAAAGTTTTATTTTATACTTCCAGGTATGAACAACAGAAGCAGGAAACAACCCCCCTGCCCAACCCAGATGAAGCCCTGGCTGCAGAAATACATGCCTTTACCTTCCACTCTACTTCCTCAATCAGCCCAATCTAGATGAAGCTTCAACTGGTCCAGCATGCTGGAACAACTCCTGACAGCATCACCTTGGCAATAGCTTATTATGCCATGTTCATTGCACTGCAGTGTCTCCCCAGTGCAGGATTTGCTTTGAGGTCCTATCCCTAATCTATAAAGCCCCAATAATGTGAGCTAGATCAGGGGCTCTGTGCAACCCTTCAAGAATACACCAATCCACACAAGAAATATGGCTGACAGAGTTTGGAGGGGGAAAAAAAACAAAACAAAACCACACACAAACCACACACTCACTGCTCAAGTTACACTTCCCTCTGGAGCTGAGAGCCCTCGCCTGTGGAGCATCCCTCTGATGGCGATCAGGAAGAGCCCATAAATTTTACAAAATAAAATGCTGGAACATCCTTGAAGGCCTGCCCCCAATAGAGGACAATGGGGCAAACTTCAAAAATGTGCCCCATTCCATAAATACACAATACATCCCATAGGGCTCATTTTCTATACAGCAATGAACAATTTTTTAATTTTTTTTTTAAATAATGGTGTTAGCCACCTATATAAAGTACTATGGTGATGGCTGTTTTACTCATGGCTACGGTAGATACATACTCTGCAGCAGTTGGACACAGCCCCAACTGCACAATTATCTAGTCTTCTATTTTGTGAATTAGACTGGGGGGATGTGATCCTTTATTTGAGTTTATTTTCTTATTTGGGGAATCATGGCTTGCTATGCCAGTGAGCAAATGAGTCAGGTTCCTGTGCTTGTATGGAATAGGCACATGCATGTATACAAATGAACAGATGTCTGAATGGATATGTTCTGCTTCACCCCACCCCTACTTCTTTTTGCTGTACGGCATCTTGATACTTAGCATCTCGAGAGTGACAAACACATAAGCAATCCTGAACTATGCAGGTCATGACCTCAGACAGGTAGCGAGCCGGTGAAAAAGGAGTATTTAAGAAAGCATATAATTACAGGAAAAAATTAAATTACACAGTTTTTGGAGGGAGTAGCTAAATCAGGCCTAATGGAAGTCATTTAGACATACATGTGTACCTGGTTGGATGGATCTCCACACTATGCTGTTTAAGACCCTCTAGCAAGACTTCCCAGGTATAAATGCCAAGCTCTGGAAAGAGGAAGAGTTCTGATCTTAGGTTGAAATAATCCTGGGAAATGTAGTTCAGCAAGTGACTACAATCATTTTAATTAGCTGAATTGCAGCATCAAGTCTGTTCTATTATCCTGAGCTACAATGTCTCAAAAACTACTCTACCCTAAAAGATCCCACATTCCTTCTGCCTTTGAAGAACATAATTAGGGCACTGACAAACACTTAGCATCAGATTTTCAAAAGGCTAGAATGGTGGGAGCTGGCAGGTATGGAGCACTTTTGAAAGTCTGGCCACTTCACGAAAGCACCTAAATGGGAACCGAGCTCTTGAAAATGTGGCAACAAGGAATCAATTCTGCTACAGCACTCACTTTTAGTATCTTATTAGTAAAGTTTCCCACTGAAATCAGGGGGACAACTCATGGAATAAAAGTACTGCTCAGTGAAAGTAAAGGAGAGAGGAAGCCAGCACGGAATGTGCCTTTTCTAGTTTGGAGTTTATTTATTGTTCCAAGGCAGCACAATCTATGTAGAACAAAAAAACCAAAAACCACCACCACCAAATTTGGGCAAGGCCAGGAGCTAAGTAAATTCAAATCTTAGCAGCACAATTATTTCTATGACTTACCAGCAATACTTATCCCAACCAAAAAAGAAGTTTCAAGTAGGCAATCTTTGATTTCATTTTGTATGAAATTTCTTCTAAAGGACTTATGGAATATGGAAGTAAAGATCTCAAAAGCAAGTGCAACCTGGAGTGATTCCCCGCACTCCCTTAACCTTGTATCCAATATGGACAAAGTAAATCACTTCATGTTCATTTGCTGTGGAAAGAATCCCTTCTGCAGATAGGGGTCTGGCAGCACACGTACTCACACAATATGAAAGTGGCCAAGGACAGTCAGTCATTTACCGTTTGCCAAAGGTGCTATCATTAATGAGACTGCCTTTGAAGGAAGAAGAAGCTGGATGTAGACTAGGGCTGAGATACAGTGCTTGCCATGAGGTGTAGGAAGAGAGTGGACAAGGAAAACTACAAAAATATAGTTGTTTCAGACATGCTGCAGTTAAAGTAATGCAAGGAAAAATACTGTAATGGTATGCACTTCCTCATGGCCAGACGTGACATCACAGTGTCCTTGTGGGTAGCAGCCCTCGTCAACAGTCACTCCAGGGCAGTGGTGGTTTCTTTCAGATAACTCATCCCTCCAGCCAGGGTACAGTCTTTAGTTTGGATAGATGACCCTGGAAAGAATGGGCTAAAGTTCAAAACTATCTTAACAGAAATAAAAAGCTTCCACCTTCTCCACAGCTCTTCTTCAGCAAGATCACATTCAGCCTGCAGCCCCCCTCACTGGGTTCAGCTACCTTTGTACACCACTTCCTTGGGGCTGGTAGGGGAATCCAGTCTCAACCTCAATTTTCGGTTACAGCCTAGGGCCTGTACTGCACAGCTAAGTCAAATCCTCTACCCATATTGCAGTTTTCCCTGCACTATTTCCTTCCTCACCTCTTTACTTCCCTTCTAAGTCTCCCAATCTGTTCCCTGGTTATTTAGGGTGCCTCCCTGCTCACTCAAGACCCTGAAGGCACCTTTTGACTCCCTGCATTCTCTTTCCTCTAGCCCTTCCTCAACTGGGCCCATTCTAGGGTGACCAGACAGCAAATGTGAAAAATCAGGACAGGGGTGGGGGAGGGAATAGGAGCCTATAGAAGAAAAACACCCCAAAATCGGGACTGTCCCTATAAAATCAGGACATCTGGTCACCCTAGCCCATTCAGTAGTTAAACCTGGAATCACCTAATTTTTCTCAGGTGGGGCCCATTCTGTAATCAGGGCTGGCTTAGTCAATCATCCCTGTGGCGGGGCAAAGACTCACTAGCACAGAACCTCCTACTGGTTTTCCTCAGGAATTAGCTCTTTCCAGCCCGGTGCTCCCTCTGCAGGCCAGTGGCTCACCTGCTATTGGCCCCCCCCACCCCCATGTCCCTCCCGGACCCTGGTGCCCTTTGCTCAGGGATTCTGCCCACCACGGTACCCCCTCTCTCTGGGTCTCCCCTCCCCAGGGAACCCCCAACCCACTATCCCCACCTTGCCTCAATGGCTACTCTCAGTCATTATCTAGCCCCTGCTTTCTGGGGCAGACTGCAGTCTATAAACCACTCATCACCGGCCAGGGGGGTTGGACCAGCTGCCTCTGCCTATATCTGGGCTGCCGCTCTGCAACCCTAGTACCCTCTTGTGGGCCCTTAGCTTGGCCTGCAGCTTTGCTAGGCTGGAACTCCCCAGCTCCCTCTGGCCTTCCCCAGCCCTGCTCCACCCTAGATACTCTCCTCAGCTTCCTAGGCAGCCAGGTCCTTCTCTCTCTGAAAGCTAGCGAGAGAGAATGTGTGTCCTAGTCTCTGGCCCTCAGCCCTCTTATAGGGCTAGCTGTGGCCTGATTGGGGTATGGCCCCAGCTGTGGCTGCTTCCCCCCAATCAGCCTAGCTTTCTCCCCCACCACAGCCCTCTGCAGGGCTGCTTTTAACCCCTTCAGTTCTGGAGCGGGGTGACCACCTCGCTACATACCCTCCCCCTTAAGATCTCCCACCGGAGGGGTTTCTACCTGCCCATTTTCTCCCTGAGCTGGACCAGCAGGACATCCCTTTCCTGCCACAGGTTCTCCAGTGTGAGGAGCAACCAGCCTCCCTCCTGAAGGGTTTGGGTGCCCACTGTAGCCTGCTCAGCTCCCATGTGGGTTTCCCTCCCTGTCTGGGTCTCAACCATGGCCTGTCTCGCCCTCACGTGGATTCCCCTTTTGATATGGGGCCCTTCTGCCCCAGACCCTCTCCCTTCTGGGGCCTTGGTCCTTACCACCCCCTCCTTTGGGGCAGTTTCAGACCCGGCCCAATCTTCCGGCCTCTCCCTCCTTCTCTGGGGGCAGTGCCTTTTTAAATGCCCCTTGGTGTGGCAGTGGAAGCACCTCCTGTGCCTTCCCTTTGCCACAGCCCTCCCACAGTTTGTTGCAGGCTTAGCCCTTCCTTCAGGGCTAGCCTCAGCCCGGCAAGTCCCCTGAGGGCACTTCTCCTTATGTGCCCGGGCTCTTTACAGGCCCAACATGTTCGGGACCCCCCTGTTGACCTCACAGGGGGTATTTTTTGGTTGGGGCCTCCTTGCTCCATCCCAGTAGGGACACTCCCTCTTGTAGTGTCCCGGTTGCCCACAGGCGAAACAGTGTTTAGGCCCGGCACTGGCCTCCAGTCCCAGGTGCCTGGCCCTTGATGAGGTCCATGTGCCCTCCCCCGCAGCAGCTGAAGCAGTCCCGCTTGCTACTCAGCAAGACAGGCCACACAGGCTCTCCAATAGTAGTCCACCATTTTCTCCACCTTCAAGTCCTCCATTCTCAGATCTGGGCAACAGTCTCACAGTCCTTGCCCTGCCCCTTGTATCAGGGGAGGACCCCATGAGCCCACATTCTCCACCACTTGTGTCAGGGCAAAGACTTACTGGCGCAGCGCCTCCTGCTGGTCATCTCAGGAATTAGCTCTTTCCAGCCTGGAGTGCCCTCTGAAGGCCTGTGGCTCACCTGCCGCTGGCCCCCATGTCCCTCCCGGACCCTGGTGCTCTTTGCTCAGGGGTTCTGCCCACCACAGTACCCTCTCTCTCTGAGTCTCCCCTCCCCAGGGAACCCCCAACCCCCTATCCCCACCTTGCCTCAGTGGCTACTCTCAGTCATCGTCTAGCCCCCACTTCCTGGGGCAGACTTCAGTCTATAAACCATTCATCATTGGCAAGGGGGGTTGGACCAGCTGCCTCTAACTATATCTGGGCTGTCCCTCTGCAGCCCTAGTACCCTCTTGTGGGCCCTTAGCTTGGCCTGCAGCCTGGGGCTTTGCTAGGCTGGAGCTCCCCAGCTCCCTCTGCCCTTCCCCAGCACTGCTCCACCCTAGGTACCCTCCTCAGCTTCCCAGGCAGCCAGGTCCTTCTCTCTCTAAAAGCTAGAGAGAAAATGTATGTCCTAGTCTTTGGCCCTCAGCCCTCTTATAGGGCCAGCTGTGGCCTTACTGGGGCATGGCCCCAGCTGTGGCTGCTTCCCCCAATCAGCCTAGCTTTTCCCCACCACTGCCCTCTTCAGGGCGGAGTGGGGTGACCACCCCGCTAGATATAAAATTGTTCTTTTGTGAAAGGAGTTGTGCTGAAGGATTGCCATGTTGTCAGAAGTTCAGACGAATATATTGAATAGCACAAGTCCCAATACAGATCCATGAGGGGACCCCACCATTTACTTCTGTCCACTGTGAAAAATGACCATTTAGTCCTACCCTTTGTTTCCTATTTTTTAACAAGTAATTGATCCATGAGAGCACCTTCCTTCTTAGTCCATGACTGCTTACTTTGCTTAAGAGCCTTTGCTGAGGGACCTTATCCAAGGCTTTCTGAAAGTGCTCATATATTACAGCCACTGGATCACCCTTGTCCACATGCTTGTTGACACTCTCAGAGAATTCTAATAGATTGGTGAGGCATGATTTCCCTTTACAAAGGCCATCTTGACTCTCTCCCAACAGATATGTTTGATTGGTTTATCTTTCTCATATAGTGAGGACTGACATCTGAATTTATCTTTGTTGCTTGACTTATGTTTTAAATTAGTGTTGAAAGCATGAAGTGCCTAGGATAAGTGCCTTTTTACTTTTTTTGTACATCTAAATAAGTAAATAAAATAGATGACTATGCCACAAATTTTCAAGTTTCAGCATAAAAAAAGAGTACTTCTTAAAACTGTTGCTTTTCTCTTTTAGAAATAAGAAAAGCCATACAAAATCTTAGCAAATTGTAAGATTTGACTCTTGAAGTCTGAGATCGGAGTCTGCATATGACCTATGAACCTTTTCAATATATATTTTAGGAAATGACTTTACCTTGGGTTGTAGTCTTAGTAAAGACTTTTGGCTAAGTCTTTACCTTGCAATCTTCATACTAAGGAGGGGTCCATCATTCTTATATTTGCATGTGTATGTAATATGTTACAACAGCAGGATTTCAGCAGACACTCAGCTTTGTGTGAGATTATCATTATGACAGTCTGGTTTATTTGATTTTGCCATTTCCAATCATTCACATGAGCAGTTTTTCTTCTTACTACTATGACAGTTCTTATTTCATCATCCCTGGATCAGTTTTCTTTGCCTGCAACTCCACTGGGAAGAACTGGTTGTACCTTGTAATTCACGGCTATGACATCATTTTACATATATTCTATTGTTTAAAATTCCAGTGGTATTTGGAACATGCCATATGTAACTATATTGCATCAAAAGCAAATCAACTCTGTCTGATTCACCTGTGCATAGGGTTCTGAAAGGAAAAGATAGAGGCAAAGCGCAGTAGAAAAGTGATGTGCTTGTGGCGACATTTGTCTGGGAGGCAACTATGTTTTCCCAAAGACATTGCTGCAATGATCACAGAAAGTAGAATAGTGCTTGTTTACTTAGAATGAACTGGAGTTTTCTGAATATATTATCTCCACAAATCCCCGCTTTTGGTCACATTCTGTATCATGTATATTCAAAACCACAAAAATTCATAAAGCTTATTACTGGAGCAGATACAGTTTTACATATGTTTCCTTTCCTTTTAAAGAAAAAGTGGAATTCAGTGCAAAAAATGATCTTGTTAATGCAGTGTTATAGATGGGTGAGATTCATCACTACCGAGGCAGAAAGGTGCAATATAAAAGGACTTATAGTATTTCCAATTGACAAACTGAAGTCAATGGGATTATCCATCATCTTAAAGTTAGGCATGCACAGAAGTGCTTTATGGCACCAGGCCATACAGTCAGACATTAATTATAATGCTATGTACAGTCATACACAATAAAACCATGTGCAATAGGGAGTTACACTTGCAGAAATAATTATAACTTTCAATATCTATATTTCTTTGCATTCAAATTGTAAATCATAATATTGCATTAACATATTTTGCATTGACTCAGTTGTAGTCTGATGCTGCTGTTTCCTGCTGCTAAAGAAAGCCTAACAACTACATGGACATAATTCTTTTCATGTGCTGCAAAATAAACACTTTTGCCCAGATCATCTTCTGAAGATTCACATGCAGAGAGGTCATCTGGGTGAGACTTCCTCCTTTTCACATGGAAGAGGAGACTTCCCATTCCCTCCCTGGCCCTTCACAGACACTCCTATTCAGGAGCTCTAGGAATTTCTGGGGTGTGAGGGACTGGAGCAAGGGAGAAGGTGCTCTCCACAGCAAGCTTCTCTCCGCTCTATGCTCAGATTTCCATGTGGAAGTCACAGTCAGATTACCTATGAGATGAACCCCCTTCTCATTAGTCCTACATGAAGCTTCTATTGAGTAGCAAGTGGAGATCTAGGCAATGGCAGAGTTGCTCCTGTTGGAGGAGGGAGCCAACAGAGCAGCAGCCATTTCTGCAGGACTTTTCCTGGCTCAGAGGAGAAGGAAGGATTTCTAATGGAAACGTGGATGAGGGAAAGGAAAGTTTGCCCTCCCTGCCAAGTTTTCTGACTAGTATGGGTAGAATGTTTTTGCTAAAATAATTTACTCATTTATTTTTTCCTAATTTTTCTGATGTGATGATTATGTATAAAAACAGAGATTATTTAAAAAAAATTAAACAGTAAAAGAGATCCAACCTTTCCTGGTGTTTTTCTAAAAGTTAATGGGCTCAATTAGTCCTCACCATCTCACAGATATAATTTGCATTCCCCTGCACCACTGGAGAAACTCACCCAGAAGAGAAGGGCAGATTTAAGAGCAACAGTGCCCTTCACCAAGGGAGGGCAGATTTCAATTCTTTCAGAAGCTGTACAGAAAGGTGCTGTAGTCTGCCCAGGAGAATGAACAGACACATCTCCTGTATGTCTCTCCACAATCCATCCCAGACAGCCCTGCCCCTTTGTTAGCTGTGCCAGCGAGCTCTGACACATGGGAGAGTATCAGATGTAGGGCTATTTGCACTGTTGGAAACCTACTCCTCCCTTGGCATTCTTTCCTTCATTGGAGGCCTACAAGCAGAACCAGGGAGGCAACAAAACTCATTAAATGTAGCATTTAATCTCAGTAATTATTCTTTGATGACAGAGGGGCATCCTGAAATATCTATATTTCATAGGTGATTATCTTTTTTGTGTATCATGCATGTTTTATTTCTCATAAAAATTGAAAGTTCGGTATTTTAAACAAAAGAGCACACTATGCACAATGATTTGGGGGAAAACAAATAACTCTTCAGTTTTTATTACAGCATTAACAGCACAATAGTGAACTACTAACATGTCATCCAAATGATGAGACTTGTATCATTATATGTTATACAGGCAAAATAGATTCTTATCCATTATTTTAGTCAGATGATGAACTCTTTGAAATATCCAAATTGAAAAGTTCCTTAATTTTGTCATAAAGCACCAGCACTAACGCACCTCCAGTTCCACGAAGGATATTGGAGAAGGCTCCCCGAAAGAAAGCTTTAAGTCCCTCCTGTTTGTATATCTTGAAAAAGCAGTCAATAGTTCCTTTATATTGACGTTCAGCCTCTCCACTCTGCATGCAAATAATAAAAACAAAACATTCATGCAATACAGTGAGGAAAATGTATATGCTTAGTACGCTGCAAATGTGTTTTTTTCTTCCCTTGCTAGTAATGAACGTTTAAGTATGATAGTTTGGGAACATCTTTTCCTCAGTTTGCAGCCTCTCAAATGTGAGAACTTGAATTACTAAATACTTCTTTGATGTAATGCTCATTTAGCTAGTTCTCCACAGCTACATTTAGAAAGGCTGCAATCATTCTTGTGATGCTTCATTTCAGGTTTAGTAGGCAAGTGGATAGCTTAGGAGTTAAATGAGGTCACTCCTGTCCTAAGGGTGCCTTGAACCACTCTGATGCTATCAAAACTTCTGCATCACATCTTTTTTTCCTTCTTTAGTGCCACTGAATTATTGTATAGCAAGAAGATTTCAATTCTCTATTAATTAACAGAGTTCATTCAGTGTATATATATTTAAACAAAATTCCTTTAAAAGAGTGTTAAGGTTCTGACTTACACAAAAACCCAGAACCACAGGGCAGATGACGAGGAGTGGAATCCCTGCTCCTGTGGCTCAGTCTGTCAAAGGGTGGAGGATTGATTCAATATATGCCCATCCTCCAACCCTACAAAAATCCCTCTACACAAACTCAATATGATCAGGCTCTCATGAGCTTCATGGGGTAAAGGCATGGGTGGTGGAGCCAGAAAACAGCTGATTCAGTATCCCCTGAAAAGCCACAGGGATTTACTGGCCTAAGGGATAGACCCTGTAGAGGGACAGTACTGGAAAAGTGTAATCTAAACATGAGTCATGCAGTACAGATTGCTTCTCTTCATATAGGTGCCGTAACATATGAAAGTGATGCATAAAGGAAGACTTGTTAAAGGTTTGCAGAGGCCCCAGTGCCACCTTCATTGGGGCTAGTTATAAGTGCTTACAGCTGAAGGAAAAAGCCTCTGAGCAGTGAGAGATCACATAAATTTGTCCGACTGCTTGTCCACCTGTAAGTAGTGACATGCATAACTCTCCCTGTATCTTCTCTAATTGTCATCATAACAGAAAATCATAGAAGTTTACTGATCAAGAAAGCATACCATGCAGATGTTGTGCTTCTCCATCTGATGGGAATGTTAATATAAGTTGTGGACTGGCTGCTGTTGTAGACTTGTATATTGCAATATGCAATATAATAGGTGTAGCAGGAGGTATAATAGAGTAGCAAACACTGTTGAACTATTTGTACAGGATCTGAATCTACTGCAATACATTCAAAGGATGTTGGTGGAGGATATTGCTGTTGAGGTGAGAATTCTTCTCATTTTTAATAAAAGAACTAACTCGCATTGGAAGCAGTAATACTACTATCCCCTAGTTACTCCAGGAAGTTGCCTTCAGAGCCAAATTTATTATTGGCTGGAGAAACAGAAAGTGTTGTATCAAATGTTTGGCATCAAATTCTGCATGCATGTTGTTAATTTCACTATCACAGAAATCATCCATAGCAGCAACTGTATTTGTAGCTGTATCTGCAGAACCACATTAACTTTTTTTAAAAAAAAAGAACCACCACCACCACCGAAGGACACCATAAGTAGAATATCTTCTAGACCTATAGTTTTATGCACCAGCAAGTGCATAGATCTTCCTAATTACATTACTTGATCTCTTTCTGTTTCTTCTATGTCAGTAAAATCACTGGATGATTCTTCTGCTGGTGCTCTATGGTAGTGCGCATTTCCTTGTGGGTGGAGTTACCATTCCTACCATCATACTCATCATCTTTGAAACTACCTACATTATCTTGAATATTTCTACAGCTACTAAAAACCACTTGGCCCCTATCTTTTGCTGCAATGGTAGGAGTTACTGAATTACAGCCAATAATTGTCATTCTTGGTGAGAACAACCTCAATAAGCACAAATACATATTAGCGAAACAGCATAAATAATAGGCTCATATGCCAATCAGGCATGTAAAGCAGGATCTGAAGACATGGCAAGCATGTGACAGCCCAAAAGGGAGAGGTTAGTATTGATAGTGGATGCTATCTACTGCACACCTCAGGAATTTCTTGTGACTGAGGGCTAGATTTTCATGCAGAGAAGTTATTAGTGGGGTGTTCTGAAGTGCCCAAGCAGGTTAGGTGCCTAACTCCCATTGATTTTTGATGCATCAAAAGTTTTCTTTGATGCTATGAGAAGAGCAAGTACTCTTTAAATGAAACTTATGGAAACCTTTTTGGAACTGCCATCCTTTGTTCTAATACCAGATGGTCAAGCTTCCCCAGAGATCTAGGGAAGGAGTTCCTGTTTTGTCAGGAGCATATTTAAGGTTTTTACTTTTTGGTTGAGGATAATTCCTGATAGTGAGGATTTGTTCTCTGAAGCATCCTTAAGAATTTACTTCAATGTCTTAAAACACCTGGGCTCCAAGGAGGAAAGAGAACCAAGTTTACTAGAAAAACTTTGACCATGGTCTGCACCAAACTATCTCGAATGATAATATATTTTGCCTGGGTAATCACAAGTACTTTGAAGGAATCAATCACTACATCTCAGGTAAGTTAAGTCAGTAAGAGGGAGTAGTCAAACTTTTTCTTCAGTTCTCTGTGAGCTGTCGCATTGACCGCAGCTGATAAGAGATTTTTTTACCTCAGATGAAGAGTGCAATAAAGTCATGTAATAGTGACATACCAGATTCTTTTAATCCAACATGATTTTCAAAAAAGAATAGCAAAATATATTGCTTACCTGCATCATCATGCGTCTTCTGACAGTGTCAAAGGGATAAGACAGTATCCCAGAGAATGTAGTCACAGCTTGGGCAATGAGAAAGGACAAAATGAATGGTGTTTGTTTTGGATTTGGCAATAGCCCCTATAAAGAGAAAACCAACAGATGACCATGTCATTTCTGATCATCTAAAGTTAATGTCAAAATCAGTAGGTGCAGAGTGTCATTTTCCTAGCTTTCTTTTGTAATTACCGGAGAAAGATTATTTGAAATTTTATACCTCCTTTGTAATTAAAAAAATAAATATACTTTTGAGTATTTAAAATTAAAGATAAAGAAAAAAATTAACATTTTTATTAATTCCTGATGAATACTTAAAATATCTGATAAGTATGTGTTTTATCCACAAGAGTTACCTTAATGGTGTCATAACATCCAAAATAGGAAGCTCGGTACACAATGATTCCCTGTACTGAAACACCAAACCCCTGGTACAGGCCAACAAGTCCGTCTGACCTTGCAATTTTAATAATACAGTCACCCAGGCCCTTGAACTGTCGCTCAGCAAGACCTAATATAAAAGAAGTTTTCTATTAAACAACATGCATATTTGTGTCTTTGTCAGCACTGCTTTAAAAGAATAAAATTTTGCATCATTTTGGGCCAAAAGACATTGCTATACAGGAGAATCCATTAAATTTCTCTTACACACAGTAGAAGAACAGAGTGCTGCCAGGAGAAGGAAAAAGTACTCTTCCTCTGCCGATATGCATCACTATCTAGAAAATGGTACAATAATATCTTCAAAGTTATCCAAACTTCCCAATCATTAATTAAAGTTAGCTGATTCTAACTGTTTCGTCCACAAATTCAACATTTGATGAGGGCACACAAGAGAATGAAACAGACCCAAGGATAGATTTAAAGCAGCAGGCAACAACTTTATTAAATTTTAAATTTAATGGGAAGAGGGCTACCCCTCCTCTCCAAAAAATCAGACATTGACTTGTGTACCGTGCAGTGTTATATGGTCTTCATGCCAAATACTCAATATTCAAGGTTGGACCTTTTCAGGCTAACCCTAGGATTCAGCCCACTCTGAATCCTCTTGCCCTTTCCCTGCAAAGGGGAATGAGGGTGTACCTGCAGGGTAC
The DNA here is from genome assembly GCF_028017835.1 of Emys orbicularis. Classification (NCBI taxonomy): domain Eukaryota; kingdom Metazoa; phylum Chordata; order Testudines; family Emydidae; genus Emys; species Emys orbicularis. The sequence continues at coordinate 46,726,245 of NC_088687.1, read as the reverse complement.
CTCTCTCTGCAAAAACTTAAGGCTTCCCATTCTCCCTTCAGGCTAAAAGGGCCCATTAATTATCTCCTGATACTCATATTTATCCTGGGAGCTGATCCCTTTCAGCCTTTAGCCTGCACTGGGATATTGGCTGTAGGTGGTGACAAAATGACAAACTCCATTTTTTAATTTCTTCCTTTCTCCTAAAACCAGTTTCCCAGAATTCTGTGGGGAAGGTGAAAAACCCACCAGACAGGCCCACCTTCTCTCCTTAAGGAGAAAAGTCCTTCCTGATCCCCCCAAACTGTCAATCTGGTCAGACCAACAACTTCCTGATAACATACCTCACCTATGGGCCGGGAGGGCACAGAAGCAATCGGGGCAAGATGACTGCTGCATGCTCAGGAGAACCCAGCACACAGCACGGGGATCGGGGAGGGCACAAAAACCCAGGTTCCTCGGTCCTCCCCAGAGCTTGGTCAATGGACAGCAGAGAAACGTCTTCTACTCTTATGTCCCCCAGGCTAGACACAATTTCCATATATGTTCTGAGCAGGGAAGGCCCCCAAGAGTGACTGAGCCTTTTCCCTCTTTCCCTGGACCCCAGTAGTTGCCTATTCTGTGATGATCCAATCAAACATTCCTCCCACTCACCCCACTAAGATATGGAGGGGCATTTTCAACAAGTATAGAAACATGAAGCTATTTTACAATATAATATGCCTAGGCCCTCCTTTAACATAACTCTATTGTGTTTGCCAATCATTTTCCAGCCTTCAGCATACTGAATCCTCAGACAATTAAATAGCAGTTTGGACATTACTGATTTTTATTGTTAGAAATCTGGTTCTTTTTCCAACATAAATGGGAGCTGCAACCATTTTGCTCTCCACCAAACTGTAATGTTTCACACAGGCTGTCTACGCTGCCTTGCAGTTTGGACTCTATAGGGATGTGATTAGCAGTGAACTCTCCCCTGTGGATGCGGCAGGTGTGAATTAAAAGATTCCTTGTTCACATTAAGGTAATACTCTTTGAGGAGGATTCTTTAATGAGAATGAGGAACTTTTTAGTTCTCGCCCATATTGTCCACACGGAGGAGTTACAGCTGTGCAGCACTTTTGGTGCGCACTGTTACTCACACTCCTGTAGTCATAACTGTGGGGTCTGGTAGACAAGCCCATGGTCAGAACATCACTGAAATCAATGGGGGTGATGCTGATTTACACAAATTGTGAATTTGACCCTCTGATTCTAAGGGAATTTTCTTGGCATCCTGTTGACAGTAGCCACATTACTGAAGAAAAGTAGCAATTTGGGACATAGTGATATGGCACCCCAGTGTCAGTTGTCTGCTTTTCTTCTGGAGAATAAAATCTAAAGGGGTATGTGGGTACACCTCAGAGCAGAACTTAAACATCTTTAATTTAGTCTTTTGAGAGATTTCTAAGATACATATCTAGGGACATATACTACCTGTAATATTTGTACAAAATTCCTATTGATATTCTTTGTGTGGAACAGAGGTGGCTGGTGCCCTGTGAAGTCTATGCCTTTAGAGTCATATGATTACAAAAATAAGATCCTGCAATTGTTGGCATTTATATCTGGCAAAATCTAGTGGAGTAGCTTAATGTAAATGTGAAAAATTAAGCTATATATAAAGAAATGTAAGAATTATGCTCTGTAGTTGTCTCCAAAGATTTCCCTCTCCACACACTTTCTTTCTCTCATTTTTAATAAAGATCATACAACCCTTAAATATATTTTTTATGACTTTTTAACTGTTTGGGGCATTTTTCTAAGTAATGCAAAGAACTCTAATGCACATAGCTGAGTATTGATTTGGTTGTAATATACAGATATATATAAATAATCTGAAACACATCTAGGGAAAAATTAGAAGGGCAATTTAAGAGAATTCACTACCTTTCCCAATTTCAGCAGCTAATCGAGTTCGTGCAAAGTCTAGTGGATATACTACACACAAAGATGTTGCTCCAGCCGCTCCACCAGAAGCTAGGTTTGCAAAAAACCATTTCCAGAACTGAAATACAAAAATTACTGCATACAGTTATGAAAATATAGAATTACAACCCCATCATACTGATCTCCCCTACGGCTATTTAAAGAATTAATGAAAATTATTAGGACTGTCAATTAATTGCAGTTAACTCACGCGATTAACTCAAAAAAATTAATCGCGATTAATTGCACTTACAACAATAGAATACCAATTGAAATTTATTAAATATTTTTGGATGTTTTTCTACATTTTCAATATTGATTTCAATTACAACACAGAATACAAAGTGCACAATGCTCACTTTATATTATTATTTTTGATTACAAATTTATGCACTGTAAAAATGATAAACAAAAGAAATAGTATTTTTTCAATTCACCTTTACAAGTACTGAAGTGCAATCTCTTTATCGTGAAAGTGTAACTTACAAATGCAGATTTTTTTTGGTTACATAACTGCACTCAAAAACAAAACAGTATAAAACTTTAGAGCTTAGAAATCCACTCAGTCCTACTTCTTATTCTGCCAATCGCTAAGACAAACAAGTTTGTTTACATTACAGGAGATACTGCTGCCTGCTTCTTATTTACAATGTCACCTGAAAGTGAAAACAGGGGTTCGCACGGCATTTTTTTTGCAGCCGGTGTTGCAAGGTATTTACATGCCAGATATGCTAAACATTCATATGCCCCTTCCATGCTTCGGCCACCATTCCAGAGGACATGCTTCCATGCTGATGAGGCTCGTTAAAATAATAATGCATCAATTAAATTTGTGACTGTACTCCTTGGGGGGAGAATAGTATGTCTCCTGCTCTGTTTTACCCGCATTCTGCATATATTTCATGCTATAGCAGTCTCGGATGATGACCCAGCACATGTTGTTTGATTTAAGAACACTTTCACAGCAGATTTGACAAAACGCAAAGAAGGTACCGATGTGCGATTTTTAAAAATAGCTACAGCACTTGACCCAAGTTTTAAGAATCTGAAGTGCCATTCAAAATCTGAGAGGGAGGAGGTGTGGAGCATGCTTTTAGAAGTCTTAAAAGAGCAACACTCTGGCCTTGGCTACACTTGCAAGTTACAGCGCTATAAAGCCTCCCCCAGCGCTGTAACTCACTCCCCGTCCACACTGGCAGGGCACTTACAGCGCTGTATCTCCCTGGGTACACCGCTGCAGGTACTCCACATCTCTGAGAGGAATAACAGCTGCAGCGGAGTGGCTACGACTCACGGGTGTGAGTGTAAATGCTTGCAGCGCTGTACTAATCACCTTGTCAAGTGGCCAATCCTCTCCATTGTTGTGACCGGCTACAGGAATGCGGAAGTGCCGGTTTCAAAGCTCGTACCACAGAGAAAAGCAAACAGTTTGCAGCTTGCTTTGAGTGAGTAAATGAATGAGCAGGGGGCCGGGAGTTCGGAACTTGCAAAATAGAGAGCTGACATGTTCCAAAAAGCACTCTCTCTCCCCCCACACTCCCTGTCACAATCCACCCCACCCCCCCGTTTTGAAAAGCATGTTGCAGCCACATGAATGCTGGGATAGCTGCCCATAATGCACCGCTCCCAACACAGCTGCAAATGTTGCAAGTGTGACCACACCACTGCGCTGGCAGCTGTCAGTGTGGACAGACTGCAGCGCTTTTCCCTACTCAGCTGTACGAAGACAGGTTTACCTCACAGCGCTGTACAGCTGCAAGTGTAGCCAAGGCCTCTGATTCGGAAATTAAGGAACACAAACCACCAAAAAAGAAAATGAACCTGGTGGCATCTGACGCAGATGATGAAAATGAACATGCGTCAGTCCGCACTGCTTTGGATCATTATCAAACAGAACCCATCGTCAGCATGGAAGCATGTCCTCTGGAATGGTGGTTGAAGCATGAAGGGACATATGAATCTTTAGCGCATCTGGCACGTAAAAATCTTGCAATCCCAGCTTCAACAGTGCCATGTGAACGCCTGTTCTCACTTTCAGGGTGACATTGTAAACAAGAAGCAGGCAGCATTATCTTCTGCAAATTGTAACCAACCTTGTTTGTCTGAGTGATTGGCTGACCAAGAAGTAGGACTGAGTGGACTTGTAGACGCTATAGTTTTACATTGTTTTATTTTTGATTGCAGTTTTTTTTGTACATAATTGTACATTTGTAAGTTCAGCTTTCATGAAAGATATTGCACTACAGTACTTGTATGAGGTGAATTGAAAAATATTTTTTTTGTTTTCTACAGGGTAAATATTTGTAACTAAAAATAAATATAAAGTTAGCACTGAACATTTTCTATTTTGTGTTGTAATTGAAATTAATATATTTGAAAATGTAGTAAACATCCAAAAATATTTAAAATAAATCGTATTTTATTGTTGTTTAACAGCATGATTAATCGCGATTAATTTTTTTAATTGCTTGACAGCCCTAAAAATTATCTAAAGAATCAGATAATGTTACAAATTAACATATAATAAATGTTCGTGCAAGGCTCAGAGAGTATGTGTAGTAGTATTTCATCCATATCAATTTGACAAAATTCCCTTTCTGTCCTAAGATTCACTACAAAACATTTGTCAGGTCTTCCCCTGCTCTATTCTTAAATTATAAAGAGCTTTTGTAATTCTCAAGAGCAAGCAAAAACCACTTTATAATACATTAGAATATGGTTCTGGTCAATGATTCTCCAAACCCACATTACTGCTGGCCTGTTGGGACTTTTTGATGATGTTACAACTGTGCACCAACTCCAGTGGTGCTCAGTTGGTACCACAACAGAAAAAAAGTCCCTATATCTCATGGGCCAAAGTCAATGGACTTACATCAATGATGGATTTGGCTCAGAGTGTTTAAGAGGTGCAAGGAAAAGCTAACAGGAGGGGAACAGATTAAAACATTTTGCGTCAGATTCCCAGCTGGTGAAAATTGGCTTAATTCCATTGATTTCTATGGAGCTACAGCTAACGATCTAGCACTTTAATTCCCACAACCTCTTTTATTGCTTTTAATTGATATATACATATTTTAACAGGTTTTAGCTAGCAAGGGAACTATAGCTTGTAACCTCATTCCTCTTTAGGTTTTCCCACAACACAAAACATTTACAAGGGCATCCCAGTGGACTGAGATTCAAAAAAAGAACAAACCGATTGTTTAAAAATGTCCTAATTTGTAGAGAATTGAATCCTGAGCATTGTTTCATTTATAGAACATTTGTAAAATTTGAGTCCCCAAAACATGCAAATGCATCCCACCCAGCTGGGTACATTTTTATGAGAAGGAAAAGAGATTTAAAGAACTGTGAATTCAATATTATTTACACCAAACATAGCCCATTTTTTCCATTGTAAAAAGGTGAACTTGAAAACTGAAATTGCTTAAATATATATTTATTTTGAACAAAAGGGACCAGATTAAGAATTAGCATGCAATACAAAGAGACAAATCAGAGAATAGTGAATGTCAGGGTTCTTTCGGGTCAGTACCAACAGGAAAGCCTGAAGCAGGAATTGTTGCTGGCACTGAAGAAAAAGCTTCCAGGAAGAGAAGCAGAGAACACCATATTTTTCTGAAATTACAGAAACCCACCACAGAAATCCTAAAAAGATAATGTAAGACAGATATAGATAAAGGGGATGTTTGAGCTATCTATTTTCACATGAAACAAATTAGATAACTAATTTCTTGTCAAACATTTTGATTTAATCAAATCAGGATTTTCCATTAGAAAATTTTCAACCCGCTCTAGCCCATATCAAAACAGGTTTACTTATTCAAGTGATCAAATCTGCTAGAGCACATTCACCTGTTTGTCTTTATCCACTCCAGACATGAAAAGCTGTTTGTATTTGTCCTTAAAAGCAAAGTTTAGAGCCTGTGTTGGAAAATATCGGATAACATTGGCTAAATTGCCACGCCAGAAGCTCAAAAATCCTGTAGGAGAAAACAGATTATTAAATTACATTTACAATGTTTGTATTATATTACCCTGAACAGTTTATATTACATTACTGTTGTTTCTAGTTTATGATGAGTTGTAAAAGTGGCCAAAAAAATTCCTATGGCACTGGAAAGCTGATTTTTTTTTCTAACACTAACCAACAGATGTCTGTATTAGTACCCAACAATAAGAAATCTCAACTCTTGAGACCATAAGAGAAATGACAATAACTCTCAGAAATGGTGAAGGTTCCTAACTTCCTTACCTCTTAAATAAAATTTGTGATACATGTTTTTAATGTATGTGAAAAAAATCTCATAACTCTTCACTGGGATATATATACCAATCATGTTCTTTATCTCATTTAAGTGTGGCTGCATGTGTATTTTAATCACTACAGAAGGAGCTTAGGATCTCTATCCATAGAATGATGAAATGTATACATTAAAAAAATTATCCCTTTGGACAATATAATTAAATTGTTAAGGGGACAGGCGAGTGTGTCAACTTACAGCACTACCAAGGTGCAAATCCCATCTGTATGTGTGGAATTCTATTTGATATGTGGAGAAGTTTGCATGGAGTCCATTTGTATGAGTGTCTCTAACCAGTGCTGTTAGTTTTCTCAGAGCAATGCTGCCAAAATGACCCCCCCAATATCAAGATAGTGTCCAGCAGAATGAAGCCACAATATTGACAGGGGCTTTTGGGAGCTACTGTAATACAAATAAAATAATGATAACAACAGCAATAACCTTCTAGATAAGAAGGCATGTAAATAACCTACTGGTGGGTTTTTGTGGTAGCAGGATCACTTTGGGTGAGCTTCCTAATCAAATCTCCTGTAACACCAAAATCTTTTCTGGAAATGCTGTTAGTGGAGCCCATCCCATAGCAAGAATATACATCTGCACTTCAGCTGCCTAACTGGTGGGCACAAAATCAACTGACTTACTTAAGGCTGATGAATGGGAAGCTGTCTCTGGTAAGGGAGGGACATAACCCTCCATTTCTGCAGCATTTAAGCCTTAACTTTAAGTTTCTAACCTTCCAACTGTGAACTAAATGTCATTATTGTCTTGCTGATAACCTGGATTACTCCTGACTGTTGCAGTTCCACAGAACACTTTAGGGTGGAATGGGACAAGCCATATATTGCCAGCTTCAAGCATTCAAAAATCATGAGTCAGGCCCCAAAACTCCATGAGATTGGCTTAAAAATCATGAGAATTTAAAAAATAGTAACTTTGGGGTTCTTTTTATTTGCCTTTTCAAGTCTTTAGATTTCATGCTTTTGTGCTTTTCTCTCCAATGAGCAGGGCTAGAGATCCTAAAATCTTTTCAAATGAAAGGTGAGAGTCTCACATAATTACATGATTCCAGGAGACAGGGCTTAAAGAAAAAAACAAGAAAAAAAAACCCCAAACAACATGAGAGTTGATGATCAGTTGGTCTCAATATGAAGTCAAGGGGATTACATATATATTTAAAAGTTAACCGTGTTCTTAAGTACTTTGTTGGACTGGAGCAAGAGTGCTCAGCACAGAAATGAGCCATAAAATTGAAAGCAATATGGATATAGGGCCTGACAAATTTATCAGAGATCTGCCTGCTAGAATCTGATAGGAAATATGAGGAGGTTGTGAGAAGGCCACTAACAAGAATCAGGGCAAAACCTTCAGTGCTTTAGCTGATGCTCCTGGGTTTCTCAATCAACAGCTAAACAGTGAAACTGAGGCTATGTTTACACTGCGCACCTTACAACAGCATGGCTGTGCCGCTCCATCCATGTCATTGTAAGGTGCGCAGTGTAGCCCCTCTTTGTTGCCAGGAGAGAGGTCTCCTGGCAGTTTACCATGGCGCCTGTGGCGCCATGGCGCTGGGCCCAGAGTCAGAAGGGTCCCCGGCCAGCCCGAACCCCCACCCCCACTACGCCTCTTCCCCAAAGCCCCCGTCCCTGCTCCACCCCAGCCCCATCCTTGCTCACCAGGAACCGCCCCGCACCTCTTGGGCTGGTGGCCATCATGGCGTCCACCTGTAGGGTTTCAGGCTCCACTCTGGCCACAGTAGCCATCAGGTGACCCAAGTGAGCCCAGCTAGCCTACGGCTGGTGGGTACAGTGGTGGTTTAGGGGGAGGAGAAGCCCCAACCCTGGCAGGAGCTGCACTGGGGGGGAGGAAAAGTCCTGACCCCGGCAGGAACTGCACTGGCGGGGGGGAAGGAGAAGCCCTGACCCCGGCAGGAGCTGCACTGGGGGGGAGCAGAAGCTCCGACCCCGGCAGAACATGCGGCGCTAAAGCCCCCAGCTGCCTTAGTGGTAGAAGCTGCAGGGCTGAAGCCTCAACCCCTCTCTGTGCGGAGCTGGCCTGAGCCCCTCTCTCCCCCGTTCTCCCTATGTGGAGCTGGCTCTCATTCTCAGGCTGTGGAGAAATTCAGCCCAAATCTACCAACCTTGGTATGTTCATTTCCCCCATCATGATACAGCCGTGAATGGATTTAGCCTCGGAGGCAGGGTCAGTATTAGCCCCATTTGGCAAGTGGGATCTAGGGCACACAGAGGTGAAGTGACTTTCCCAAGGCTAAGCAGGGAGTCTGTGGCAGAGCAGAGAACCAAACCCAGAACACCTGGCCCCCAGGCCTGTACCTTAAACACTAGCCAACCCTTCCTACCCCAAGGAGGGGGAGCTTCCTCTGCACTTTGAGTGCATGGGTGGGCCAGGCACTAGACCAAGCCACCAGGAGGGGGGAGTAGAAAGAGAGAGATGGGAAAAGGGACATGGGTGGGAAGCAAGAAGGGGGAAACATCAGGAAGGGGAACAAGAGAGGGGAAAGACTCCCCACTGCTTATCCCTTGCAGCTGCCAGCTTTCCACTGCCATCAGTGGCCCACAGTTCCCAAAGAGGCCCCAAGCAGGTGTGAAGCAGAGTGAACGTAATGTCTGTAAACTGGGCTGTTAGTGAAGACAGCTTGTATCTGAGTGTAATGATTTTAATACACTGTAATTCATGATAATGTAACTATATAGTTCATTATTATTTTAATGATGATGTTAAGATACCAATGATAGATACAGATTCAATAAGTAGAATATGAAAAGTGCATAAATATGCTGAAAATTGCCAGTTGGTGGGAGCTGAGCCGCCCCAAACACACACACACCTTGACCTTTAAGGCAGGAGGGGGCAGAAAGGAGTGAGTGGGAGGCCCTCAGGAGAGGGGACCTAGGGGGAGGGGGCAAAACAGGGGCAGGAAGGAGTGGGGTGGAGTGGGGCCAGAGTCTTGGGGGAGAGGGCAGAGCCGGGATGGGGCACCCACTGGCAAAACCAAAAGTCAGCACCTATGATGGGATGGGGAAGAGAAGGGGATAGGGGAAGCGGGGGCCCAGCATGCGGATCCCCTTGGCAGCAGCTGGGGCTCTCCCATTAAGCAGGCCCATCAAACCCTCACCCTGACAAGCCCCACCTCCCCTGCATCTGTACCACCCCGATGAGCCCCCGCAGACACCCTCCCCTCTGAGCCCCAACCAACTACACCCCTCCCCCCGAGCTCCAACCACTTTTACTTGGTCCCCCCTGTAGACTCCCATTGCCCCTGCACCTGGAACCTCCCTGTGCATCCAGATCCCCCACTGAGCTGCCTGCACCCAGACTGCCCCACACAGAACCCTCTTACCCCCATCTGGATCCCCGCACACAAAGTCCCTCTGCACTTGGATCCTGCTGACCCTCCCTGCCCACATCTGGTGTGCCTGGCGCAAAAGGGACAGGGCCCCAGGGTGTTTCTGTGGCAGGCATGGCCCTTGTGCTGTGTCAGGTTCAGCCTCACTGCACCAGGGGGGCGGGGGAGGCTGCAGGGTATTCTCCCACCTCAGTGGCCTGTGCTCCCCACTGCCATGGTGGAGCTTCCACATTTATTTATTGTAAAAAAAATTGCAGAATTTTAAAATATTATGGACAGAATTGGATGCAGAATTCCCTCAGGAATATAGGGCGCTGTACAGCTGTGATGGTGGGACTGTGAAGGGAGTGCTGGACAGTAGGGGATCTGTGGGTGGGGAGCTGGGCAGGGGGTATGGTGTGCAGGGTGCTGTGCAATTGTGGTGGGAGGTCAGCAGGAGGGGTCTCTGGGCAGGGGGTGCTGGGCATAGGGAGCTGTGGGGGAGGCCTCTGGGTGAAGGGGTGCTGGGCATAGGGAGCTGTGGGAGAGGTGTCTGGGTGAAGGGGCACTGGGCATAGGGATCTGTGGGGCAGGGGCGGCTCCAGGCACCAGCGCGGCAAGCCACGGGGGGGCGGCGTGCCGGTCGTTGTGAGAGCGGCAGTCAGGCGGCCTTCGGCGGCGTGCCTGTGGGAGGTCTGCCGGTCCTGCGGTTTCAGTGGTAATTCAGCGGCGGGTACGCCGAAGCCGCAGGACCGGCAGATCACCCTTAGAAATGCTGCCGAATCCGCGTGACCGCGGACCGCACGCAGGCATGCCGCCGAAGGCTGCCTGACTGCTGTGCTTGGGGTGGCAAAAACCATAGAGCCACCCCTGCTGTGGGGGAAGTATCTGGGTGAAGGGGTGCTGGGCAGGGGGGCAGTGTGGAAGGGGCACGGTGGCAGCGCAGGGTTGGGCGGGCCAGTGTGCGTCTAGCAGTTGTGGGTTTGTAAACAGTGCCCTTGTGCTGGGCTGAGTGGAGCCACTCTCGCTGCGCTGTGTCTCATTGCCCCCAACCGGCCCCTCGCTCTGCAGACCGCCCCCCATCACATGCCCTATTTCCCCAATGGGGGCCCACAAATATGTTTGGCACCGGGGCCACAAAAAGTTAATCCAGCCCTGCTCCGGGCAACAAAAAAACCCTACCCCCGACGAAGGGCGGTAGTTCGTCAACGGGAGAGCGGCTCCCGCCGCTGAAGCGCTGTCCACTCTGGCGCTTTTCGTTGTTAAAAATTTTCTCGTTCAGGGGTGTGTGTTTTTCACACCCCTGAATGACAAAAGTTTTAACAACAAAAGTGCAGTGTAGACAAAGTTTGACATGCATTAATTCAGCCTGGCCTCACTCATCTGGGTTGGTTTGGGGTGGGTCTGAAAGTCCATTCACAAAAGGGAATCCTCAAAGTTTTAGGCTCCCAAAATCCCTTATTTTAAACATTGTTTTTATGGGTATTAAGATTAGCATGCCAAATAGTTGCATCTATTGATAAGGGAAGACTATTAAAAAAACCACCCAACCCTAAGATATCTTATGCAACCCATAAATATGTGAACACACACTTTTGCTATTACAGCAGGTGAAGATGTGTCTGTAGATTAAACAAAGTGTCACTTCTGACTTTTCTATTATTTTTTGATTTATAAAATAAACTCAATTAAAATTGCTGAGTGTATGTACATAATTTTGTTAAAATACAACAGTGTTTCCTCAGAAAAATGCAATAGTAGTAATCAATTGAAAAAGAACAGTCAGTGAGGGAATCCTCAACTTCATTCCAGCAAGAAAAACAAAAGTCAAGGTAGGACATGGTGAACTGAGGCCTGCTGGAAAAGGAAGTGTGGGGGGGCAACAAGATGTGGGTGGGTTTGGGGAAGAAGTGCTTGGAGTGGGGGGATTGGTGGTGAAGTGGGTGAGGCGGACCCTGGAGCAGCAGGGAAGGACTGTCAGTGCTCTCTTCTGACCTTGTATTGTGGCTGCTGCCTGCTCCTCTCCTGCTGGCTGCAAGCCAGTAAGGGAGCAGAGGGAGAGAAGGCAGCCTGCACACCAGGTGTCACATCATCATCTAGTGTCAGGAGGCTGAGCTACAAGGGAAATCCTGCCAAATGTCTTCAACTATGCTGGATGTATGAAATGCCAGTAGAAATAATTGCATGACATGAGTGATAAATGCAGGAGTGTAATGCAAGATGCATGACTCCTGGAAACCCTAGAATTGGAAGAGGTTGTGGATAGAACAAGATTGTGTGTGGGGAATGTACGCGGTGCTCCATGTAGATGCACACAAAATAGAGCATTATGAGGACAGGGGGAGGGGGGCTTTACATACCCTGCTCCTTGGGGATGTGCACGAAGCAGGGGGCGCTGGGGGACCATACCCTGCTCCTTGGGGATGCGCACGAAGTAGGGGGTAGGGGGTGCTGGGGGTCCATACCCTGCTCCTTGGGGATGTGCACGAAGCAGGGGGCAGGGGGTGCTGGGGGTCCATACCCTGCTCCTTGGGGATGCGCACGAAGCAGGGGGCAGAGGCTGCTGGGGGTCCATACCCTGCTCCTTGGGGATGTGCACGAAGCAGGGGGCAGGGGTTGCTGGTGGTCCATACCCTGCTCCTTGGGGATGCGCACGAAGCAGTCTATCATGCCCTTGTATTGCTGGTCAGCACGGATCTGCTTGGATGAGGCCTGCACCTGCAGCAGCAGCTTCACCCGCTCGATGGGCGCAACCGTGGTCTTGGAGACGGCGGCCGCGATGCCCCCAGCCAAAAGGTCTGCCCCAAAGGAGATGGGGTCGAAGAGCTGCTGATTCTCCGAGGCCTGCATGGTGTGGAGAGGAGAGGGCAGTGGCACTGGCTGGGATGGGGCAGGAGCTCCAGGCAGCAGGCTCCTCCCAGCAGGCCAAGGCCAACTGCCACTGCTCAGAACCCGCCCCTGCAGATCACATGAGCTAACCACACTGCAGCCAGCGGCCTAAGAGCACAAAGGGAGCCAGGGAGAGGGGCTGGGCCTGAGACCTGGAGCCTGGAAGTGAGGAATTGGAGTTAGGTTGGCCGCAGGCTGGAGCTAGGCAACAAGGACTGACTGAGGAACCAGGGCTGGGGAGCTCCTGAAATGATCATAGTCGTGCTGGGAAAACCTTTTCCTGCCCAGCAGAGAAAGCGTCAACCAATGATCAAGGGTTCCTTGGACAGCACAATGCTGCTCATGTGAAGCTGCAGGAGCCAGGCATCATGTTAACTCAGAGATTTACAAAGATCCAGCACCCAAAGAACCTTAACTCTGCTCCTGAATTCGTGTTCCTGTTTTAGTGCCTGATCCAATTCCCATGAAAATCAATGACTTTGACTTTACACTACAGCAGTGTTTTCGTGGGGTACTCTGGAGCCTGCTGTGATAGTACAATGATCTCACCAGCACCTAGATTAATAGAAAAACTCAGAAATAGATGGAGTGTAGGGAATTTGTCACCCTTTTAAAAAGTTCTTAAATGCAGCATAAGTGGAATGTGAAGCAGATTAAAGGCAATTTCTAAATCTTGGGCAGAAATCAATTGCAATTTGGGTGCCTATCTAGGGGCTCAAGTGGAAATTGAGCACACAGGAATTTTCAAAGCTGGTGTTTGTCTGCATCCATGTTGCCTGAGCAGAAGGGACCAGATTTTTAAAGGTCCCTAAAGGTGCTGCTTTTGAAAATCCCATTAGGCACCTGTAAAAATAACAGGAGTACTTGTGGCACCTTAGAGACTAACAAATTTATTAGAGCATAAGCTTTCGTGGGCTACAACCCACTTCTTCGGATGAAATTAGGCACCTGTGTGCATCTTTAGGCACCTACATACCTTTTACAAATCTGTCCCCTTGTGCTCAGTGGGATTTTCAGAAGCACCCATGCAAATTTCCTGGATGCTCTGAGCTGAGGAGCAATGCCAATTAGGTGCATTTTAGCATAGGTAAAATAGCACTTTTCATATGCTAATTAGACATGGGTGCCCCATAGTGAAAGGTGTAAAAGCAGGCTATTTTCAGACACTATTGGGATGTGAGCAAAGTCACCCTGTGAATATCAAGCATAATAATAAATAATAATAATAATAATTGGCTGCCATTGGAGTCAGGATACTAGACAAGCTGGTCAGAATCCATTATGTTTGTATCACATGCTATTCTGAAAGCTAAAGATCACTTTCTTAATGATCCCTAGGTTTTAGGCTTTTCAGATGTGATATTGTCACTATACCCACATGAAACCATAGTCCTTTCGTAGTTTTACAATTTTGCTCCTGAAAGGGCCTGTTTGTAAGGTACTTTCCTTGTGTTTCAAATGATAATTGGTTTGCTGCATTTTCATTACGAGTCTCTGAATATGAGGGGCAATCGAATTCTGGGGCAGTTTGGGAGGCTTTATATCATTCCTGAGGGGTATGATCCATTTCTATTTTGCTATCAGTTGGTTATAACTATGAAACTTCTTAGGCTTATCTGTACTATTATCATTTGCACAGCTTGTGCAATAGAAACTAAGCAACATTCTTAATGTTCTGAGTCTTTTCATGGAGGTATCCATGGGAGCTTTGAAGTCTATGACTGGACTAGAAAAAACACATCCTAATTCACTGATTAAAATTTGCATTAACTGGATACACCCATGTTATGAATTGTCACTTTCCATAGATTAGCATTGGCATACCACTGTATTATTCAATGAGCTTTAATTAACTAAGCCTTATGTTCTTGCTTACAACAGTCTCAAATAGCATTAACATATACTTACATGTCTTCATATTTATACCTTCCAATAGCCTATGCTTCATAAATTCTATGAAATATTGCAGGTGCAGCACTGACACCAAATGATAATCTGTGAGAGGAAAAAGCTTAATCAAATGGTATTTTGAATGTGTAAATCTTGACCCTTTGATTATTGAGCTTCAACTGCTAAAGCCACACAATGTCTCTCTTTCAAAAGTAACAAGCACCTGCCATTTCATTCACTGGCAGTATGTCTTTTATTGTCTCTACAGCACGGCATGCTTTACAGACAAATAAGGCAGAGCTGTACCCCAAGCAATTTGCAGTCCAAAAGCAACTCCTGCAAGGAATCGAAATGTGGAAGTTAGTGGGAGTCCCTGTGTGGAAGCTTTGCAGAAGCAGGCATCCCATCAGACAGCAAGGACCACCACAGTAAAAGACTCTATGTGTCATGCTCCTGTTACTAATACACCTTGATACCTTGTGTGTGCGTGTAAAGAATATTTAGCTACGGTAGTTTGAAACGTTAATATGTTTGTAGAAGGATTAGAGTCCAGCAAGAGGGTGGGAATGGGAGACAGGTCAGCAATGGAAAGTGAGCCTTGTGGATGGTGGAGAGTGAGGTTATATGGTACATAGGATGAGGATATGGTTAGCCCTGCACCTTAGGACCTTGGGTATGTAGGTGAGCAGCTGCTGTGGCTTCACTGCTATTGTTACTCACTCTAGCTCTGATCTAGCTAGATCAAAGATAGCTCAGGTATGGCTATACAGGCTGCAATCATGCCTCTTGATTGCTGTGCATACATACCCTATCTCTGCTCTTCTCCCTGCTGACCCTATGTGCTGACAATGTGATAGAAGACAAAGAAAATGGGCTGTGTCTCCCATCATGCCTCTGACCTGCTTGAAGTGAGGGTGGTGAAGTAAGTAAATCCATTTATTCATGTCTGAACACTGGTGACATAACAACGGAATTTAACACTTAGCCTCTGTTCTGCCATAGTTCTCATGGGAGAAAAGTACAGAGGGTGGTTTCCCATTGCCTTCCTCCGGTTGGTGGCTGCTGTGCAGTAGATCCATGATTTAACTCTTTTGCATTTGATAGCATTTCCTCCATCAAGGGTTCCACTACCCTTCTCATCTGCCCAAAACCCTTGGCATTTCCTGAGGTTTGCCAAGTTACTTGAACACCACTCAGCCAGTTGCAGGTGGTACCATCTACTGCCATTACGGTAGCAGGCTTCAATTCAGCCTACCTGATATGGGGAAAGAGGATGCCAAATCCCCTGCTTGGTGGGAGAGAGAGAAGACACGGACACATTGCTGCATTTCCTCTCTCTCCTTCCTCATAATAGCACAAAAGGTTGGCAGTGAGGAGAGGAGAGGTAGATAGGTAGGCTTGGCAACAGGGTCAAGGGAACTATAAAACCAGTACTTGGTGGCCCACTAATCTCTGCAGCAGAAATCTGCCCTATGAAGCATGCAAGAAAGAGAGACTACAGTTGGGAACCTAAAGATACACCTCTACCCCGATATAACGCGACCCGATATAACATGAATTCGGATATAACGCGGTAAAGCAGCGCTCCGGGGGGCGGGGCTGCACGTTCCAGCGGATCAAAGCAATTTCGATATAACGCAGTTTCACCTATAACACGGTAAGATTTTTTGGCTCCCGAGGACAGCGTTATATCGGGGTAGAGGTGTATAATGGAACAGGGAACAATGCAATGCTATGTGTATTGATACACTAACAAATAATGCTGTGCTGAATAACATGGAAGAAAGGCTCTTAAATCTCTACCCCCATTCTTGGCTAGCCTATAATCATTTTAATCAGCAAGTGGACTTCCCAGCAACTCTCTGAAAGCTGTTGAAAGCTGTCTGCCTCCTGCTACCAGAAAGCAGGGAGTAACAGCCCAGAAAACCAATGTTGCTGTCTGAGCTGTTTCTCAGGTTCTTTCACAACCAGCTGCTCATATAAACATTGCTTCACTTATGTCTATTTCAATTTACAAGCCAGACATATCTATTCCTCTTAGGGTTACTATTAGTAAAGCAAGATTTTTACTACCTTTCCCCCAAATTCCTGAAACTATTCTGGCTGATGAAGGTATCAACCAAAGGGGAACCACCATGTTTTTTTTTTTTTTTTTTTTTTTTTTTACAGTCAAACATTTTGCTTGTTTATGGATTTAAATGCTGACTATTTCTTTTCTACTTCCTATATTTTCTTGAAATCTAATAATTTAAACCCTGGCACTGCACCAAATGGTTGCATACCTGCTCCCCTGTAAAGATTTCTATAAAAAATTGTATAAAGGCAATGAGGGAGGATCACATTTCTATTGTGGCATGAAACTTGAGTTCTGACTCCTTTAGTAGCTGCTTTCCATTTCTTTTCCTTTTGTCATCAACTTCATGTACCCTGATTCATAGCTATAAATTTCCCCAAAGTTACAAAAGCCAAGAGCTACACTGAATATATCTGATAAAGATCTTCCCTGCTGTGTTCTATAGGAAATTATATCCTCCCCTCCTTAAAACATGCTTCTAAAAAATCTACAAAACCTAGTTCTGTACTTAGAGCAGTATTAAAAAATAAGCAATAAAAACTCTCTAACAAAAATTGAGAATTTAACAAGTTCCATACTAATTTCAGCACTCAATCACATACTTCCTGTTGCATTCCACCTCCTTGCCCCCCCTTGTCTGCACAAGGTCTGTTTAGATTGCACTCTTCAGAGCAGAGACTTTGAGTCTTGTAGAGCACTTAGCATGCTTTGAGTGCTATGAAACCCCATCCTTCATAAGGGAGA
Source organism: Emys orbicularis (assembly GCF_028017835.1). Taxonomy (NCBI): domain Eukaryota; kingdom Metazoa; phylum Chordata; order Testudines; family Emydidae; genus Emys; species Emys orbicularis. The sequence goes on along the minus strand of NC_088687.1, from coordinate 46,709,054 downwards.
AGTATGATGTAAATATCAGCAACAATTCCCGTTTAACTGCCATTTTCAGCTTCTTCTGAGTGTGCAGATGCCTGAAAATGCCTTTTGACTTGTGAGTGTACACAGGATGCTGGTTTTAATTTGTCAGATTCTTCACTAGTCCTGGAATAGGAAGAGATTTACTATCTGGTTCCAGTATGTTACCTAGGTAAACTATACTATTATCACCCTTATTTCTTTGCTGCAGAGACAAAGCTGAGTATTATCTACTGCAACATAGGGGGCACATCTATTCTTTAACTGGAATGTTGTAGCTAGGATTTTTCCATACTATTTCTTTTTGAATTTGTCTAATTAGTTTGTAGGAAATGCCTATAACTGACTGGTATTTTCAACAGGATAGACATTTTACATCAACAATTTACACCAATAGCTTAGGGGTATCATAGTGCAGTTAATTATTATACAATTATTAAAACAGTCCAGAGCTCCCTATGGCTTTCACTTCCATCTCCAACAGATACCAAAAGGCAATACATACCCCAACTAAAGCAAACTTTAATACTTGTTAAGATTTTGTGTTAGAATGAAAGCAAAGTAACTTCCAAAATGCATGGAATGTGTAAAATGCATGGAATGTGAAAAGCATATGAGGTCACAGTTAAAGTTTCGCATTATAGTGCATGGTTGTTGAAGCTGGGGTATCTACTGCCTAGAGGTATCTGCTGGGGAAGGAAGTGAAAGCTTTATGGAACACTGGAGTAAATGGGGTGTGTCCTGTTGAAGTCTTAACCTTAAATGTAGTTTTTGTTTGGTAATATGACACGGAACACACCACAAACACGAAAAGCAGTTAAAAAAGTTATTACATAGGCAGCCATCTAAAGGTAGCTCATTGTCTTGCTAAATGGAGATCAGATTGTGCTGTAAGCTTGGTTCTCCGTGCCTGGGCTAGCAGGGGTTAGAAAGCAGCATGGTTAGCCTGAGGGTTTTTTAGGGAGTGACTTGCTTCACTTGTACAACTCTAACTATTATCCCAATAATGGATTCCAAAGAGCTTTATGTCTCGCCTATGGCTGGACTGGGGGGATCCCCATGACATGGGTGGGGTGGGCTGGGTATAAATGGGGAACATCCCACCCAGTAACTAAAAGGATAAGGCAAATGGAAACTGAGCTAATAGTTAAAAGAAGGCCTTTCCTGTTTACATAAGTTTTATATGCAGCTACAGTTTGCAATAATCAGCTAGATACTGAAGACTAATAAACATTTTATGCACCTCTACAAAATGCTGAGATATGTATTATGAAGAATATTTTATAGAAAAACCCTGTTCCAATTGTTTTCCAGCAGGACCCACAATATCAGCACATTTGAAAGAGTGTAATCAGATGAAGGATTATATTTTAAACTTTTATTTAGCTCAGGCACAGTCTAGTACACCAGCAAATAATTATGGAACTATTTGTCTTACCGAGCTAATACTTGAATTTTCCCTCTGTTTCCGTACAGAGTATGTTTAAATTTATTCAGTACAACAAATGCGGCCAGATTTTTAAATGTATTTAGGTGCCTATCTTCCATTGGTTTGGGAGTTAGGCACCTAAATACCTTTAAAAATTTGATGGATGGTCATCAATGGGACTTCTTCAACTGGAAGCAGTGCAGTAAAGATTGTTTTCCTTTTTTCTAAGCTCCTTCTTCCATCTGCAAAACAATCCCTCATACAGTTTAACACTAAGTAGTTTTAAAGTAGTTTTGAAGCATTTTGCCTTTCCAAAATGCTGTACACACATCAGAAATAGTACAACATGTTCTTTACAAACAATAAAGTAAACCTCAAATCACATCTCTGTGGCGATCCTCATTCTGCAGATGGGGAACACAGATGCAGAGAGATTAAGACCAACATTTTCAAGATGGCCACTTTCACAAGTATCACTTGAATCTAGCAAAGACATGCTTCTGTTTGTACCTGTATCCCTTCTTTTATTTCAGCATACAAGTGCTTGCCTAATATGAATCGATTTAGTTAAATTGGTACAATTTTCACACGCAGACAAGACCCAAGAAATATATTTGAAAATGACAGCCGACTGCAATTACCTTTGATTTCTTCAACAATCTTCAGCTTGAGTTATCCAACCATACGGCTTAAAATGCAACTTTAAGTTTAATCATGCACTTTAATAGCTTGCATTCTCTTGCTGGGCAAACCAAGAAAAGCAACCAGCGATGACAGAACCAGAAAGAACAGTTCAACTGTTGACATGGAATGTGATGAGATGCTCCCCGAGAAGCCAGCACCAAGTGTTAGGGTTGGGGTGGGGGGTGGAAGAGAAACGGGGACTAAAAACATACATTCTAAATAAAACCAGCTTTTAAGAAAGCTGTTGAAAATAGCAGGCCCGTGGATTACAAAACTTCCAACGGTTTGTAGGAAAGATGGACTTTGTAGAAGACACCTTGATTTTGCAAGAGTTTTGTTTCCATTTGCCTCATATGAATGTTTTTTATAGGATAGTCAATAGGTATATGAAGAAAAATATCCTACTGTAAACCATAACAAGGCTAACCAAACTAATATTGCCTAATGTGGCAAACCAGAAAATGGATGAGTGTGTACAAAAAATATAGAAGGCACACAGTTTTCCCCCTACAAATATACAAAATTCTTTATTATAACAGCATCAACATCATATAAAAATATTTATGTTCGTGCCTAGCTTTCAGAAACAAAACCACCAGTTAAAGCCTTTTTTCACATACTTTCGTACCTATTATACTTTCATAACGATCAAAATTACTCTATAACAAATGTAGTACTTTGTTATTTACAATGCTATTCATGAAATCTATTAAAATATCAATATTATTATAGCCCTTGGCTGTATGAAAGATCACAATGGATAAAAAAAGATAACATGCTAATTTTGTGTGTTTTGTAGCCCCTAATCCAGATGCTGTTGGTTTTCCTTTCATTTTGATTAACAGAGGAGTACTAAAACCATCCACCAATTGTTCATGCCTTCAGAGCTTCATGTGCTTAATTACCAGGGAAAGTTATGTTTTTTCCACTGCTGACTACCAAATATCTAGACAGTATATCAAGTGTAATATTTTGCACTTGATATTAAACATTGGACATTACTGGAATGTACTTGTTATGCTAATGTTTTATGTAGTAAAGCTACACTCAGGATAAGTAATTCCATCTTTTTATTCATCATGATCCATTTGACTGTATCTAAAATTAATATTTTTTGCTTCTCCCAAAAACATCATCTCCCGTAGGTAGCTGATGATGTAGTAAATCAGCAATAACGTGTTACTTCAGTGTTTAACAAAGCTAGTTCACAAGGCAGATTTATCTTTTTAAAGCACTTCAAAAGAACACACAGAAGGGCATCACAATTTACTCGGTTTCTGGTTATATTTAAGTGCTTTAGATGGATTCCAGCACTGTTCAGGACTGCTGCTTAGTCAGGGAGCACATCTATATAGCTAAGCCAAAGGACAGTTTAAAAGCCAGTTCAACAGCAACTTCTGTGACTGAATCATGAAAACAGACATAAAACTCCTGAGGTTTTGGATGTAGGAAGAGTCTCCTGGAGAAAAACAAAAATCCAGTGTCAGAGGGAGGCGGTCACCATTCTAGAAATTCTATTTGTGTTTTACAAGATTTCAATAGCATGTTGAAAGTAATTGCAAACCAAGACTAATAGCAGATTTCCACAGTTCTGGAAATCTTTTAGTTCCCATTTATTAGATATTTAAAACAATTTAAATTTCACCTCTACTCAGTTTTCTTCAAGACTCTATAGGGCAAAAGTTCTTCATGTTCTCAATATTCATTCCCATGATACTGGGTTCTCTGCAATATTTCAAATTTCTGTGCTCTCAAGCTACACTCACAAGAGTGCTTGAGAAGAAAACTATATAGTATTCACATCCTTTTAAATGTAATATTGTTTTTTTCAGCAGGTACATTCCTACATGTCAGCTCTCTGGTTGCCTACCGGATGGGAACCAAAACCATTAAGTTATTAATATGTGAGCACAGTAGTTTTCTCCACAAGTGGTACTGAGTTTCACCTGATGTCACACATTGAGCATGCTGAGACTGGAAAACTGAAGCTTTTCTTAACAGGGCCAGTAAGAGTTTAAACAGTACCCAGGATTTTAACCTTTTAAATCTTAATAGCATTATAGATGCTCACACAAAGTAGTTACATACACTTATTTGTCTTCAGTAGTATATAGGAATTTTTCTTTTTTTTTTAAATATTTGAGTTGAAGGGAAATTGGCAGTACTATAAATTGACATACTTTGTAATAGAGATGAGAGTTGATCATAAGAACTTCTAAAATTATGATTCCAGACCAAATCCATTATTTATTAATTATTATTAGGTTACATTCACTCTAAATGCTTTAGAAACAAGAGTTTGTGCCATATACTGAAATGAGGTGTTGGGAAGATTATTCATGGTAAGCCGGTTTGTGGTCGTCTTCTCCCAAGCTAGCTGGGCAAAAGCCTTTACTATTGGCTTTATAGCTCCACAATTGAGGACACAACTTCAGTGAATCAATCAACTACAGTAAATAAACTCCAAGCCAGCCCCGTGCCCTTAATAATTTGCTGCTGGCACGTTGAAATTATGGCTCAATGGGAACCTCAGTCTTCCTTCTTTTTCTTCTTCTATCCTTCTAACAAGGACACCAAAGATAGAATGAAAGAGACAAAGAAGGAATTACTGATGTTGATTAACAGATCGTGATCCTACTTTCTGATTACTGAAGCTATAATGCTGACAGTAAAGGCTGTGGCCTGTTAGGGTGGGAGAAGAAGGATGTAGACAAGTGGTGGTTATAGAATATGGCCTAATGCCGAGGACCTAAACAATTATAAAATTTGCTAGTCATAACTGTTCAAGTTACACTATAATTATCTTCCCACTATAGAGTAGGTTTGATGTTTAATATTTACTTGACAAACTCTAGCACTGTGTGGTGCCAGGCTATACAAATAAGCATGAGACAGCTGTGCAATAAAGACCATACCCACCAGAACCCAACTGAAGATCAATTTGAAGATCACTTAAGAAAAAATAATTAACACTTAATATAACCAACAACAGAAAAGTAATTATAATCCATTTACAATGATAATGGCAGAGTTTAATTTCACGTGTTTGTATTTGAAAGCACATTGAAATAAAGACGGCTTTACAAAATGTTGCAAGTGGATTGGTAGTTTAATATCTCAAATATGTTCTCCCCAATAATAGTTAAAATTGTTCACTTCTCTTTTCATCCCCTCTGAATTTTGTGCATTTCCATCGTTCATTTCCCCACACCACTGAATAAGAGTTGTGTGCTGGAATAGCAGCACAGGTATGATTCACTTGCAAAGTGGGGACAGTGCAGAGGTCTGAGAGGTTAGAAGGAGAACAAAGAAAACACAAGATAGCGCAAGATACCAGAATATCAAGACACAGCTACAATAGTGGTGGCTGCTATAGAAAACTCTATGATAGATAGATACATCTGAATTTAAACCCGAGTAAGTTTCTTTCTACTTACCCTACAACCCAGTAAGTCATAGTTGGTGGTGGTTTCTTCTGGTCAGTCCAGTTATCAGGGGAACACTCAAACAAAACCCCATGTTCTCTCACTAGACTGAGGTCAGAACTTGCTTTTCTGGAATCTGAATTGCTCCCACTGTCTGCATTTTTCTTTTTCTGTAAAATAGCAAATTAAATGTTAATATAGCATGAAGTATTTTTTCTGCATAAATAAACAGAAGGCTAATGAACTGCAAATAAATAAATTAATGGAGATATCCCATCTCCTAGAACTGGAAGGGACCTTGAAAGGTCATCAAGTCCAGCCCCCTGCCTTCACTAGCAGGACCAAGTACTGATTTTGCCCCAGATCCCTACGTGGCCCCCTCAAGGATTGAACTCACAATCCTGGGTTTAGCAGGCCAATGCTCAAACCACTGAGCTATCCCTCCCCCCAAATGAATCACACTGCAGTGTGATTCATTTGGGAGGAACAGGTAAGTTGCTGGTTCTGTGTGGGATGATCTTGATATCATAATTACTATAGCCTGTAAAACAAGATTTGGAAGGTAAAATTAATTTCCTAATGTGTAGTTTTATTTTCTCCACGTGGCTACACACAGTTCTGTTAGTTTGATAGAGATGGTCTTTCAGACTTTGTTCCACATATTGGAGAAGGATACAAGCTCTCTTTTGTGATTGTTTTTCCTCTCCAAACTGAATGCTCACTCTCCCTGCTAATGCATAGGAGGTAATACAGCCACACTGAGAAGCAAGGTATGCTGCCATAGCTAAGGAAAAGCAAGAATAACAACAAAAATGTGACAAAACAAATAATAAGTTAACATTGCACCAGAAAAGGATATTTGAATGAACTTTCTTAGACAGGAGTTTCTTTTTTAAATAAACAATTGAAATAGGCAGCAGTTTTAATAGGCAGCAAGTTTAAAACAAACAGGAAGTATTTTTTCACACAACGCATAGTCAACCTGTGGAACTCCTTGCCAGAGGATGTTATGAAGGCCAAGACTATAACAGGGTTCAAAAAAGAACTAGATAAATTCATGGAGGATAGGTCCAACAATGCCAGAAGCTGGGAATGGATGACAGGGGATGGATCACTTGACGATTACCTGTTCTGTTCATTCCCTGTGGGGCACCTGGCATTAGCCACTATCAGAAGACAGGATACTGGGCTAGATGGACCTTTGGTCTGACCCAGTATGGCCGTTCTTATGTTCTTAATACCTTACTAAAAACACTTTCTCTCCTGTTCTGAACATTCCATCAAAAAAGGTTATTCCTCTGCTCTGCCAAGTCAGTAAGGATAAGAAAACCTTTGTAGAAGTGCAGGATGTTTTCTCGTTGAACAGCTGGCACCCACATGGAGAAGATAAAATTATATGCAAGGAAACTAATTTTCTCTTTCTCCTGAGAGAAAGTACCCATTGTCCTGTTATTCCAGTATTGATGATGGCTTCCCTCTCACAAAGGGGAGGCAAAACAGATCCCAGTGGGGATAAAACATTGCAGGCTGGGAGTTTCAAAAGTGCTTACCATGGCCCAGCTCTGCTTCTACTGAAGTTACTGGGAGTTTTTAATAAGTAAAACTAGTGCTTAGTAAAGGAGTGCCCAAGGAGTGACTGAAGATCAAATTGTTGCATGGCAGATCTCATTGTAAGGTGCTCTGAGCTGCAATGCCCATGAGGTAGACAGGTATCTGGTGAGTGACCCCTTACTGTTGCAAAGAGTTTTGAGTAGACAATCTGTAGGTCTTAAAATAAAAGTATGATGACATGAGGAGAAACTGAAGTGCATATTCCTCTGAAGTAGGTTCTGCTTCAACCACCATGTAGTGTGGAGGAAGTGCTAAGCTGGGGGAATTCCCCATTTCCTCTGGAATCTTGCAAAGACCCCTTCTCCTTCAGAGTTGCTGCTAGGTTGAAGGGAGAGGAAAAGAGGCCTCCCTGGAAAGGAAAATATACAGAGAAAGCCCGGAGGGACTTCTGTTTGTCTTAGGCAGAAACAGATGACAGGACTTTCAACTTGGCTGTAGTACTGCAAGCTTGCCAACAAGGGTGGAAGACATTCAACTTGCTGAGTTGGGAGGGGCTGGGGGGAAAAGATTGCTGATGGAAAATATCAGAAGAGGAACCTCATGTCTACCAGCAAAGGAAGGGACAAAGATGTAAAGCCCATCAGTACTGGATTAACAGAACAGTGGATACCCATGTGGTCGAAAGGTTTTTAACTGCTCAAACTGTGCTTCTTTCCAGAGTTGATACAGTAAACTTCTGAAACACTGCCCACTAATGCAATAGTGGAGAATGAAACACAGAGTATGGGACTTCAGATACAGCCCCTCCCTAGAGCGTCTACCATTACTGCAGAGAAGAGCTGCCTGTCACAGTCTGGTCATGCTGATGTTGCCACTTTGAAGACCTAAGGTCACCAAACAAGCTATAAATATATATATCAGCTAGCATTCCAAATACTTCTCTCAAATAAAAATGTGTAGTTGTCTTATCCAATTTTCCATTTGATGTTTGTCCACCATCCATAATCTGGCATCATTTACACTACTCATTCAGAAAGTAACAAGGACAGGAAGGGCAGGGAACTTGTAAATCAGGAATAAAGTGTATTGGCAGAGTTTTGTTCGCTATTAGTAGTGTACTTTCATGAGCATTAAAATTCCTTCCCCTCCACATTTATACACTGATCAGAACTGTGACACACTATACCTCAAAGTAACACCCTGGAACCTCCATATTCACCACTGTGATATGACTATGATATGTTTTGTACAAAGTATGCCTTGTGAAGCGTCATTTAAGAAGTCTTGATTTGCTGAACATTAATATCCTGTTGGATTGTATGTACTGTACCATCATTGTATGTGAAGTTATGAAGTATTGCTATATGTGTTACTGAAATATGTTGTGAGGTTGGAAAACACCCAGAGCTGGTCTTTCAGTTGCAACAAAGGAGCAGCTATCACTGGCCAGACAGGCATTAATGGCCCATCAAGAAGAATCCACTCTCCCAGAGGCTCCTTAGAGAGGGCACATACACATAGAGAGTGCCTGACCAATGGGGACTGCCTGACCCCCACATCACAGCAAGGATCTTTCTAGCAGCTGGAAGAAGGTATAAAGGAGGGACAGTGACATCATCACTTGGCCTCTCTCCCCTCCCATCTCAACACCTGGAACATTGTTTAGAAGACAAAGATTTTGAGCTAGGGAGATTGGTCCAGGCATAGAAGGGAGTCCAGTCTGTGTATTGAGGAACTGTGAGCTGCCTGTAATGTGTCTGTTAGGGTAAGAGACTGCTTGATTAAAATTTTGCTTAGGGCAGGTCCACACTACAGCCTAAGTTGATATAACTTGTGTCGTTCAGGGGTGTGAAAAAGCTCCCCCCCAAAGGTATTGCAAATTTCACACTGTCCACACCGGTGCTATGTCGGTGGGAGACGTTCTCCTGACAACATAGCTTCCACTTCTCACTGAGGTGGAGTAATTATGACGAGAGCGCTCTCTCCTGTTGGCATAGCACTTCTTCACCAGACGCGCAACAGCGGTGCAGCTGCGCCGCTGTAGTGTAGACTTGCCCTAAAGTTAAAGTTAGAATTTACACTGCATTTCTATTTTACTTCTTAAGTAACCAATTTTGATCTCTATGCCTGCTGCTTATAATCACTTAAAATCTATCTTTCTGTAGTTAATAAATCTGTTTTATACTTTACCTAAAAGTTTGCTTTTAGTTGAAGTGCTTGGGGAATCTCAGCTCAGGGTAACAAGGGCACGTTCATTACCCTTTTGTCGGAGTGGCAAACTAGTTAATGAGTTTGCATTGCCCAAGGGAGTCTTGAGCAGTGTAAGACGGTATATTTCTGGGGTGCAAGGCTGGGGTGATTGACTGGTGCCTATCTCTGTATGATTCATGAATGGCTCAGGGAGCACTCATGCAATTTAGCTGGGTGTGAAACAGCCCAGGCTGGAGAGGTAAGGGAGCACAGCGGTCCCCCAGTTCCAGGTTGTACCCCGGGGATCCCGTACAAGATCACACTTATTTCAGATGTTGAAGAAAAACATCAGACTCTAAGTTGCCTGTCACCTACTGTACAGTATGTAGGGTTTCTGGTTTTCTGTGTTTATTTTTCCCCATTCCAGTGTTTATTTTGAATTTTTGCATACATTTAAAATAGTAAAAATCGGTGATTTTTCAGTGTTCAGAAAATGGTCCAAAATTCATTATTAATTAATTTTATTACAATCATTTTGTTTCAATATTGTGCATCTCTATAAAATTCCAAACCACAGCAAAGTTTCGTTGATCTAAAAATCATACAATGTGAATACATATTTCTGTGTATCTTAGTTATCCATTTATCATGTATTGTAAACGAAATAGTCCAAACTTGTCTTCCTGAGCCATAGCTTTCCAAATGCCAAGCAGACAGCTACAGCATATGTTGCTGGACCAAATGCACAAAAACGGTCTGTAAATTTTCTCACAGGAATAGTCTGGTTATCCAGTCCCAAAATGTTATAAAACTGGTTTACACATGTGTGCCTGATTCTCCTCAACAAGAAAATCTTTGTTCTCCATACCATATTCATCAGTTCTTTTTGACCTACAGGGCATTGTGAGCTCAGCTGGCGTCCACTGTAATGACATGTGACTGAAACAGGCAGGAAGGGTGCATGCTGATGTGGCTGTGGCCATAACAAATGTTTTCACTTTCAGACGCGTGTATCCCTTTTTATTGGTTACACCTGGAAATGCCTACGCATGTGTCAGTGGTTTCTTTATCCAGGTACTTTTGGTGTAAACTAAAAATTGGAAACCTCATGTACTTGTTAGTTGTGACCAAAGGCAATCTGAACTTAAAAGAAAAGGTTTTTCAACTTGTGTTATTTTAACTGCTTATATGCAAAACCAAAATTCTCCTTTTTTCAGCTTTTGGATTTCTATACCTCCCTATAGAAGTACCAAAGGTATAAACTAATTTGCAGCCAAGATTCCAGTCAACAGAGCCTCAATTTATGTACAGTTGATGAAAAAATTCTCACTATTCGGGTATTTTTCTAAGTATTAAGCAATCCTAACAGATTTATGTCTGGAGTAACAGTCCAATTTGGAAAGACCTCTTAGGTACACACGCCTCACACCTCCAAACTACAAACAAACTTGAAGGAAGACTTCACTGCTGTTTGCAAACTGCATTCATTCAATCTGTACCAGTGCTTTCCATTCCTCACCATTTGAAGAGAATTAAAGTACAGTTTTACCTACAGGCAGCATGGTGAGGGAATGCCACCTGGTCAATAGCTTGGGATTACTTCTCTCTCACTAACTGCTCTGTCTGCTACTTCTAAGAGCTTAAAAAAATGGTATACAACATCCACGTATATTTATGACAAAATGTAAAGTTTTTGCCCTCAAAGGAGTTGGAAAGTTCAAGGAATTAGTCATGGATTGTCAGTAATGACTGACAGTTGCTACAAACAAACCAGGACTGTAGAAAAAAATTGTATTGGACACACATCAGTGGATCTATTTATAATCCAAGTCTCTAAAGATGTGACATTCATTTATTTAGGTTTTTTTGTGTGCATCTACTAATATCTTGCATCTAGGTGAATTACATACAAAGTAAAACTAGGGCTGTCAAGCGATTAAAAAAATGAATTGTTAAAGAAGAACAGAATGCCATTTATTTTAAATAGTTTTGGATGTTTACTAAATTTTCCAATATATTAATTTCAATTACAACACAAAATACAAAGTGTACAGTGCTCACTTTATATTTAAAGAGCAGCTGGAGCCGGGGAGGAGAAGTGCCCGGCTGGCGGCTGGGGTCCGGAGGCAAGGGGGGCTGCCCGAAGCCGGTAGCGCTGGCTCGGGCAGCTTGGCTCTTAAACAGAGCCGGCTGCGGTCCGGAGGCATGGGGGCTGCCCGAAGCCCGAGCGCTACCGGCTTCACAGGTTTGCCGGGCAGCCTCCAGAGCCTGCGCCGCCGGCTGGGCGCTTCCCCTCCCGGGCTCCAGCTGCGCTGGGGAAGCGCTGGCCGGGGGCAGAGGGTCTGGGGGCTGCCCGGCAAACCGTGAAGCCGGTAGCGCTTGGGCAGCCCTTTTCGCGTGGCTGGGAGGGAGGAGGGGGAGTTAGGGCGGGGACTTTGGGGAATGGGCGGGGAATGGGCGGAGTTGGGGCGGGGCTGGGGGTGGGAAAGGGGCGGGGCCAGGGCCCCGTGGAGTGTCCTCTTTTTTTATTTTTTAAATATGGTAACCCTAGTCTTAGTGATTGGCTGAACAAGAAGTAGAACTGAGTGGACTTGTAGGCTCTGAAGTTTTACTTTTATTGTTTGAATGCAGTTATGTAAAAAAAAAAAAAAAAAAAGCTACATTTGCAAGTTGCACATGCACGATAAAGAGATTGCACTTCAGTACTTGTATGAGGTGAACTGAAAAATACTATTTCTTTGTCATTTTTACAGTGCAAATATCTGTAATAAAAATAATCATATAAAGTGAGCACTGTACCCTTTGTATTCTGTGTTGTAATTGAAATCAGTATATTTGAAAATGTAAAAAAGCACCCAAAATATTTAATAAATTGCAATTGGTATTCTATTGTTTAACAGTGCGATTAAAAGTGTGATTAATCACGATTAATTTTTTTAATCACGATTAATTTTTTTGAGTTAATCGTGTGAGTTAACTGTGATTAAACAACAGCCGTAAGTAAAACAAATTTTCGATCAAATACTAAGTATACCCAGGTTTCAGAAATTCTTAAAACTTAATATCCTCAAAAACCTGCCTAGGCTTGCCAACCCTCCCGGTTTCACTGGGAGTCTCCCGGAATTACGCCCTATCTCTGAGGTTACTGCAGCCAAACCGGGAGATTTTAGACGCTGAAAGTCTGGTGGCACAGTGGGGCTAAGGCAAGCTTCCTGCTTGCCCTGGAACTGTGCTGCTCCCAGAAGCGGGTGGCTTGTTCCTACGGGAACTGTGGCCAATGAGAACTGCAGGGGCGGAACTTGTGGGCACAGGCGTGTGCGGAGCCTCCTCCACACCAGGGGCCGCAGGGATGAGCCAGCTGCTTCTGGGAGTGGCGCGGGGCCAGGGCAGGCAGGGAGCCTGCCTTAGCCCTGCTGCACTGCTGCCTTGGAGCCGCCCGAGGTAAGTGCCTCCCAGCCGGAACCTGCACCCCACAACCCTCCTGCGCCCCAACCCTCTACCGCAGCCCGGAGCTCCCTCCTGCACCCAAACTCCCTCCCAAAACCTGCACCCGTCACTCCTCCCACACCCCAGCCCCCTCCAGCACCCATACTCCCTCCCAGAGCTTGCACCCCGCACCCACTCCTGCACCCCAGGCCCCTGCCCCAGGCGCAGCCTGGAGCCCCCTCCCACATTCCGAACCCCTTGGCCCCACCCCCCAGAAGAGAGCCCACACTCCCTTCTGCACCCCCAACCCCCTGCCCCAGCCTGGTGAAAGTGAATGAGGGTGGGGAAGAACGAGCAACGGAGGAAGTGGGGATGGAGTGAGGGGAGTGGGGCCTCAGAGAAGGGGCGGGGCAAGGGTGTTTGGGTTTGTGTGATTAAACAGTTGGCAACCCTAAATCTGCTAGAACAATGATCTTCTCCATGACTCACTATCCAAACTTCCCACTAATCCACCACTACCAGAAAAAAGACTGGGAGAACAGGAATGTTTTGCAGCTTATCCTGATAGTCACAAAGTACAAATTCTGATGACTTAAGACCTCATGTGATTTTCACAACCAAGGATCCCTTGCTAAAAAACACCCTGGCACCAGATTCCACCCAGATAAAGCTTGAAGTGACTCAGATAATCACAATTGCCATGATTTCACATGGCAGAGAGACAGTGTCTCAAGTGGACGAGGCCCATATGCACACAGCTGTTCAAACAGCCCGGAGTTCCTAAAGATGCGAGCGTCATGCACCTTTCCTGGCCATCCCACGTTGATGTCGGTAAAATGTCCTTTGTGATCCACCAGTGCTTGCAGCATCATTGAGAAGTACCCTTTGCGCTTTATGTACTGGTTGGCAAGGTAGTCTGGTGCCAAGATAGGGATATGCATTCCGTCTATCCCCCCACCACTGTTAGGGAAACCCATTGCAGCAAAGCCATCCACTATTACCTGCACATTTCCCAGAGTCTCTACCCTTGATAGCAGAAGGTTAGTGATTGCATTGGCTACTTAGATCACAGCAACCCCCACGGTAGATTTTCCCTCTCCGAATTGATTCCCGACTGACCGGTAGCAGTCAAGTGTTGCAAGCTTCCACAGGGCTATCGCCACTCGCTTCTCAACTGTCAGGACAGGTCTGATCTTGGTATTCCTGCGCTTCAGGGCAGGGGAAAGCAACTCACACAGTTCCACAGTTACACATGTGAAAGTTGCGCAGCCACTGGGAAGCATCATATCTGCAACACTATGCGGTCCCACCAGTCTGTGCTTGTTTGCCGGGCCCAGAATCGGCGTTCCATTGTATGAGCCTGCCCCACTGTCGCCATGCTGTCCCAATTGCAACATCCCGTGCTTTCAGGAATGTCTGTGTCCATGTCCTCCTCACAGTCGTCCTCGTGCTGGCGTTTCATAGCCAGGTTCTGCACATACTGCAGGATAATGCGTCAGGTGTTTACAATGCTCACAACAGCAGCGGTGAGCTTAGCGGGCTCCATGCTTGCTGTGCTATGGTGTCTGCACAGGTAAGCCAGGAAAAAAGGCATGAAACGATTGTTTGCCGTTGCTTTCAAGGAGGGAAGGAGAAAGGGAGGGGAATCTGATGACGTGTACCCAAAACCACCCGTGAAAATGTTTTTGCCCCATCGGGCATTGGGAGCTTAACCCAGAATTCCAATGGGCAGTGGGGACTGTGGGATAGCTACCCACAGTGCACCACTCCATGAGTCGATGCTAGCCACGGTACTGAGGACGCACTCCGCCGACCTACTGCGCTTATTGGGGACATACACAATCGACTGTATAAAATCGCTTTCTAAAGATCGAATTCTATAAATTCGACCTAATTTCCTAGTGTAGATATACCCCTAGAAGAGATTACTTGGCAACATGCTTGAAAGGAGTTGGTAGTTGCAATGTGTTTTTTACTGGACAGATGTCCACATTAAAAAACCCACCATTACAAACATTAGTGGCTGGCCAATTTGTTGGCAGTTTTAGCAGGGAGGCCAAAGAGACTGCGAATGAGCTACCCTCTCACCTTCAGAGATAGTCTCTTCAGATCAGGGTTGAAATGCAGTGGCAGGGCAGGGTGGTGGGGGGGGGGGAGAAGCTTAAACTGTCACTGCACATGCTATACACTTTCTGTGAAGAAACAGAGAACTTAAATCTCCTGTGTTGTCAAGCTAGAATATTTCAAAAGCACTAAATTAACAACAAAAAACCTGTTTTTGTAGAAGGCAGGAGTGGGTAAATGATTTTAGTTCCTCTCTTGCCATTCTCTCCTAGAGGCCTTCTGTGAAACTCTTTACTAAATTATGGACAGTACAGGAGTCATAACACCACATCCCACAAAGCAATCTAATTCTCTGATTCTCAGAGCACTGTCTTGGGGAGGTGAAGCTCTTTTGACATGCATGTTTGGTTGGACTGCCTGTCAAAGAGGCAGTCTGTCCATATAAGTAAAACACTTAGTAAATTAAAAAGAACGCTCACAAAGAATCTTCTACTGGGGAACTATTTAAATGCTGAAGTGATAGTAGTCTTGAAAATATTAACTAGGAGATTTAAGTAAAGAAAAAAGTACAAAGTACAAAAAGTATAAAAAAAAAAAAAAGTACAAAAAGATACAAGAAAACAATTGTGTTAGACAACGTTTCTTACTTCTTTCATCACAGCCTGCTGGAAAATGGAGCGAATTGAAAGACAGCAACGATGAAAATTCTTGATTAGCTGAGGGTGGATGGATCCACTGAGCTGTTGTACTTCTTTGTGCGTAGGAGTAATAAAGATTCCTTGCATTGTTTCTAAAGAAATATAGTGGAAGAGGGTGTTCTCAGGACCAGATGTCAACCTTCAAAAATTAGAGAATAAGTGATTTTGAATGAAACTTTGGCTAGACAACATACTCTCTTACACTTTATTGCTTTCTGTTGGTGGTAACATGGTATGAGAATGGAACCAGACATTGTCAAGATTTTCCTATTTCTACACAAGATACATTTCCTTCTAATTAAAACTGTTAACACTGATTATTTTAAAAGTGATCATGGAGGTAACTGGGAGTTACTGTCCTACTCCAAATAGGTAGCATAACAATGGGTATTGAGCTCAGTTTCCTTGTCAGTTTGAGGAGCAGGAGTGTGGAGGGATAAGGGGAGCTTCCTAGCTCACTGGCTGGATTGAAGGGTGCAACAGGATTAGGGGAGGGTATCACCTAAAGAAGGTGGGGAGCTGGGCTGCAGAGCCTAATGTCTGGTAGGGGCAACACCTCTTCTCCCATACCCTTAACCCTCAGATGAGGGGAGGGCACTGGGGGCACAGCAATGGTGTTGGGACCAGTTTAAAGGTGTGGAAGGGAGTGGTTAGGGCAGCCTTCCCCAAGATGGCAGGAATTACAGAAGGAAGAACAACCAGCACTAGATAAATTACTGCCAGGTAATTTCTCAGATATGTTAATAAAGTTGCAGCCTAGTTAAAATACATTCCTAGTGTCTTATCTCTCTATGTGTGGTGTTCAGAATAATGCATTGTGGGAGTGGTAGTGTTCATCACTAAGCATATTTAGATATATTGTAGGGAGTAAGGAAAACTGGGTATACAATAATGTAAAAAAAACTCCAGCTGTTTTCCTGCTTGACCACAGTGACTGTGTCTCCTCTGTTTGTGACACAGATACTTTGCTTTTGCAGAAGCCTTGCATTGGAAACTTTTGGCTGGTGTTACGAGCTCAAATTAAGTCAACTACACAGAACTAAGGCTACAAGTATGTCATGGAGGTTGCAGAAATCACGGATTCTGTGACTTTCTGCAATCGTCATGACATTGGGGCTCCACAGCAGCCCGGCCGCCGCAGCAGTGGGGTACACCCCATAGCTCCCAGCCACTATGGTGCCCCCCCCACAGCTCACAGCCCTGCAGGGCAGTGGGGGATCCCCCAGAGCTTTCCAGCTGGCGGCAGCTGTGGGGACCCCGCAGATCCCATCCCTACTGGGTGGCAGGGGATCCACAGTTCCCAGTCGTCACAGGCAGTGGGGGGACCCTCTCTCCAGCTCCCAGCCCTGCTAGGCAGTAGGGGACCCCCCCCCCCCAGCTCCTAGCCTTGTGGTCAGGGGTCCCTCTCAACTCCCTGCCGCTGCATGCAGTGGGGCAGGGTGCTGGACCCTCCTTTCTCCCCATTTTGTCAGGGATGTTTTCAGTAAAAGTCAGGGATAGGTCAAGGCTTCTGTGAATTTTTGGTCATTGCCCGTGACCTGTCCATGACTTTTACTAAAAATATCCATGACAAAATTGTAGCCTTACTCAGAACCTTTGGTGATTTGCATATGCCTTTGGACAAAAATGGTGAATTTTGGTGTCTGAAAAATAAAATATTTAACGAAACCAATAATCTCTTACTTGACAGCATTATAGAGTTCCGTATCTTTCTCTGAAAGATTCTTTTTCAGGTTTCCTAAATGAAAAGGATTTGGAAGGGTATGTTTCTTTTTAGTGACCTAAAAAACAAATGGCACAGTAAACTAACAGAATAAGGACATCTAATCAAGGACCAAAATCCAGCCAACGACATCATTTATTTAAAATGGAAGTATTAAAAAAAATTAAATAGTTTCAGCAATTTTTAGAATGTATTATATAGTGTAAAGTCTATTTCAGGCTAAAACAAACTGGTAGCAATGTTCAATGTATACCAAGTTTCCTTGGTCAATATTGCTTATGCTTTTATAATCTTTGGAAAAATTCTCCAATTACTTTTGTAGTTTTCAACACAGCTATGCCCAATTTAGTCATCAGAAGGCCAAATATTTAGAAGCGATGATGATCTAGATGAAAGAAACAGGTGCTAGTTGTGGTCCTAATCCAAAGCTCACTGAAGACAAGGAGAGTCTTTCAACTGACTTCAGTGTGCTTAAGCAGCTGACTAACTTTATACATATGAGTAGTCTCATTGATAGTTTTAGTTAAGAACTGAAATTATCCTAATGAAACACAGCAAAACCAATACTGACTTCTTAAGCACCAGGAGTTGAATTATATAAATCCAAAACAAATAAATACATAATTATAGCACTAAACTAGCTTTAAAATAATCAAGCATAATTTATAAAAAAAATATAAAGAATTATCCTGTTTCCATTTATACAGAAAAATAATTCCCAATGAATGAGTGAAATGCATCAGTTTTTGTTAATTTTTTCATAGCTGTCTCCACGGTCACAGAATGCAACTAGAATCCGCAACCTTACCGCACATTTCTTAGGCTATGTCTACACTATGCACGTTTTAGCGACACAGCTGTGCCACTACAGCCATGCCGCTAAAAGGCTTGCAGTGTAGCTGCTGTTTTTTCTCAGTGAATATCAGTCTGCCTCACATTTATTAAAACATTTACCTTAAGAAAAGAGGCAAACATCCAGAATAGTATTGATTAATTTCTGAACATTCCCTTGGCTGTACCTACCTTCAAAAGTTAAACAGTTTAATAAATAATACATTGTAATAACAATAATACCTTGAACAAGCTACCACTTCCCTCAGACCCACCAAAACCTTGGGATTCTTTTAGTTCGTGCTTTCGGACCTGATCTACTGTAGAAAGTAGGTTAAGGCCTCCACCTTCTTCAGGACCTTCACTGCCATTGTCAGATCCTCCACTGCTCCTTGAGGGACTGGGCTTACGTGTCCTTAAGGAGGAGTCAGCGAAGAGTGTTCTCTTGCTTGTTGGAGAGGTTGTGATTTTGGAAGTATTTTGCAGTTTACTGAGGATGGGTGGGGTTGTAAAGCTTTCCAGTTTGTCACGTGATGCAGGAAGGAACCAGTCAGCACAAGACAGACATGGAATGGCAGGAGATTCTAATCTTTCCTCTATGCTGGAATCTATTCCTTCCAACTGAAGTATAGTTGCTTTGACCTGATCAACGTATATACAATCTGGTCCCGGATTCCCAATGGCTTTGGAAGTGCAGCCCCCTGTCTCCAGCAAAACACACAGCATAAAGTGTCTCTGTAAAACAAATGGGTATAAAAAGATTAATCTTTGATTTAAAATACTGCATATTGTAGAATCCATTCTATATTGTACGCCTTATCAAATCTAATATGGTATCTCAGCAAATTACAAAGATTTGCAAAACTGGGCACATCCCCTGCCCTCCAACACGAGCCACTTTATGTCAAAATCATTCCTTAGGGTTTTTTTTGCAATCCTCTTGCAAGTGAATGTTTATTTAATCACAAGTTATGAAAAATAAATTACTGTGCATATGAGAAACTGCCTCTTAAATAGTCATTTGCTGGTTATTTTAAAAACAATTTCTGTTCAAAATGTATGAAATATCTGACAAATGTCAGATTATAAAAGTTTCAACTGAAATGAACAAAAGAGCATCAAAATTATGAAAATTTGTATTTATGCTTAATTTTATAAGCTTTATGAATATTTATCATAATTTTATTCCCCAGCTGAAAAATTCTACACCAAGCCACAGCTGCAGTAAGGATGTTTTTTTAAATGATGAGATCAGTGTATGCTTAGTATTGGAAATATGTAATCACATTTAACAATGTAAAGGCAACAGCAGAACTGACAATCATAACCATGGGTGCTCTGGAAATTGTAACTTACCAAACCAACTATTAGTAAAAAGTATCTTGCTTTAGGCTCCCTGTATCCTGTAACACCTGAAGCTTCACTTGATTGGAGGTGATGGTGTGGAAATACTTCTCGCCATATCACTAACTGACCAATCCTCTGTTCTGCTGCCAAGGGTAACAGGCAATAGTGTCGACTATATAAAGCTATATCAATAAGATCCTCCTTTGGTAAGTGATTGCCAATCAAATAGCCCTTAATTAAAGCACAAAAAAGAATGTACATTCAATAAAAATAACAATACTTTTCACTTTATAGTGTCTTTAATCTAAAGATCTCAGTGTTTTACATATTAAAATCATGAGCTCTTTGGGGCAGGTAGTGGGGACTATCTTTTTGTATTGTGTGTGTATAGTACCTAGCACAATGGGATCCTGGTCCATGACTGGGGTTTTTAGGTGCTATGATAAAACAAAAACAAACAAGCAAGCAAGCAAGCAACACTCCTGCAAGTTATTATTCCAGTTTTACAGAGGTGTAAAACTGAGGCGTACAGAAGTTAAGTGGCTTGCCAAACACCTAGTTGCAGAATCAGTAATTAACCAAAACGTTTTAATTCCCAGTCCCCTGTGTAACTACCACAAAACAGTAGCTCTTTGACTGGAATTAATATGTTTCCCAGACAAGGACAAGGACTGAATATACCAAAACAAGGATTTAAAATATGACCCTCATAATTGTTCATCATAAAAATGACATAGTATTAATTAAGTCCTGCTATATTTCCCTTTAGATTGAACAACAACTTAAAAGAATTGCTGCCTGAAGACTTTATTCTGCTAGCTGCTGAGCACTTCCTGCAAGGTACTGAATATCTCAAATCCTAGGTGCCCAACACCTCATAAGATTGGGACTGGAGTTTGAATGGTCACTAGCTTCTCACCCAAAACAGAATTGAGATTTGTTGGCAGGCGAAGTTTTCTGCTTACACTGCCCTTTCTGTACCTCTTTTGATTTTTCACATTACATTAAAAAACACACACACAGGAGACCAGCTGCATGAGTTTTTCTAGAGCAGGTCTAGATGACATGATGGTAAAAATGCCTGTGGATCGTCTGCACTAGAGTTTCCATTATTGCTAGCATTTTGCTGGCATTGCACTGTTACACCAATCTCAGTGTAGACAGGCCTTATCCTTGTACCTTAGTCACGTGAGTAGACCTAATCCATGGGACTACCTGCATAAGTAAGGACTGGATGACTGAGACCTTAGAACATAAGCTCTGTAAAGCAGGAGTTGTATATTACTCTTTGTTTTGAATGGTTCTGAATATACTGACAATGCCCAATAAATAACATGTTTACAAATACCAGAGAGGCCAAGCTGAAAGAAAGTTATTGATTCAGTTTTTCAAGTCTTATCTATCTGGGATAACAGTTAACAATCAGAAACAACAAGGAGTCTGGTGGCACCTTAAAGACTAACAGATTTATTTGGGCATAAGCTTTCGTGGGTAAAAACCACGAAAGCTTATGCCCAAATAAATCTGTTAGTCTTTAAGGTGCCACCAGACTCCTTGTTGTTTTTGTAGATACAGACTAACACGGCTACCCCCTGATACTAGTTACAATCAGAGGCCTTCAGTTAGTGACAGGGATGGGCAAAGAACAATGCTATCAGAATACCTCACAATAATTCTCTTCTCAATTAATATGGTAATTCATCACTGACTACTGTACCTCTTCATTCATCTCTTCACACACACCACATTTTGCAAGACTGGTTTCATAAAGATATTTTGGTGCTACATATCATACAGTAAGAATTGTTTTAAGACTTTAAATATTTTATTTGCACCTGTGAAGTAAATGGCTTTGTTCTATTCTGTGAGTTCAATTATGTCTGTAAGAAGTGTTAAACAGACAAAATGACCACACATTGTTCATATTTGTCAAACTCAGGCAAGTGGAATTCATGCTTGGCTTATGTTTCCGCTTGGTGCATTTTTAAAAACTCCATGCTTTACTCAAACAGTCTCACCTTATAGAAGAGACAAGAGCCCAGAATCATATACAACCGTCTCATGTCATAGTAATCTTCAGACTGCAAACAAAAATATAGTACATTTATAACTCCTGATTGTTACATGACTGAGTGAAGGCAAGTGAAACTAATTCCAATAAATGACAGTCAGTGTTATTTAATATTTCAATTTTTCAGAGTGCCTTCTTTAAATATTAATTTATTATCAGTTGAGCATCAGAGAGGTGAAGTTAGAACAAACAGATAAATAAAATATGACACTTAGACTTTATTGTTGGTTTTCAAGTCACTGCAGAGTCATTTTTATAGTTATTTCCAGCACAGCATAACGGGTACTCAGATTTCCTACTCAGTTCTAATCTATCTGTAAAGCAGATGGCTTTTTTATAGGGTTCTCTAAGTTTCACAGGTCATAACAGCCAGCTAGCTGTTGCATAGCTCTTGCCAGCAGAGGGACCTCGTATAGCAAATGTAGGAAGACATACCAGTCCCTTTTCAGAGTACCCGGAAATACGTTACCCAACATTAACTCATTCGTTTACCTTTTAATTTAATCGACAAATGCTCTCACAATCACAACACAGATCTCAACTGGGCAGCTTTAATTTTAAATGTAGTGGATACATGTAGTGGATACATATAGCTCTGCTTAATAAAACAGTATTTATAAATATAATTTTCAATAATCATTAGGAAATCATTTTATTTAGGAAACAAATGGTTTGGTTCCTATTAGACACAAATAGTAAAGTTTAACAAGAAGTGGGACTATAGACATCCATCTGCCTTGTATTTACAGTCCCAGACATTTTATTAGTTTAAAAAAAAGACAAAACCCTCAAAATGTTCAGTGGTACATATATTCAATAATATTTTCTTTACATGTGGGCATAACAGATCAATCTATAACTTCATTTTTAAATAAATTCTTGCTTCAGAAGAAACTTTAAGAGGGACTTTCATACTGAGGAGAAAACTTTCATAAGTATAAACATATTTATCTCTCACCATTTGATATGTAGTAAAAAACATACAAAAAAATGATGCTTGAATGACTTGCTTCTTTCAAGTTTGTTCCAAGATAAAAATTCTTGAAAACTGTGAATGTGTATAATTGTACTGTGTAGAGAAAAGCAGCCAGTTCTGTACACACACACACACAATTTTATGCCAATGATATATTATATCATCATTTATCATAATTCTCGAACAAGTATTAGGCTTACATCATTAAGTGTTAACAAAAATGTGGGAAGAACCATGTCTTATATTGCACCACATAGTCTTCTAGCCTTTCTGTTACTGAGACAGTTAGTTGCTTTCTTAAGATGGATGAGTTTTGTTCTTAATGCTGTACAGCAATTTTAAGGACTATCCATAACTACTTGAAAGAAAGAGAAGAAGTTGATTTTTACTATTAACTGAAAAAGAAAATATCCCTGTTGTAGCAAAGAATGGCTTTTTAGCTGAGCTAAGCATCAGCCAAGCTTGCAATTATATCAGATCTAGTTTCCACTCAGTGTCCCTATAGTTACTGGTGTAACTACAGAGAGAAATTCATGAAGTAAAAAAGGAAAGTTCTTTAAACTTTTACTACAAATCAAGAAAAAATATGGATGACTGTTACACCATTGTGACATAGCTTGCTTTGACTTTCAGTTGGTTAAGAAAACTAATGGGCTTTGATCCAAGATTTCTTCAAACTACTGAATGTGAACAGCACAAATCGCCTGCCCTATAAAAACATGCTCCTTACCAGCTCTGCAAAATCAGCTGCCTCCAAATCACTCAGCGCTGCGTCAATTTCCATCTGAAATATTGAAATGGTAGATACGAACATATTTTTCCAACAATATACTGATAATTACTATGACATAGTACTGGTAGCCTCACAAGATTAAGAGTCATTATTCATTACTTTATAGGGAAATGGTAAAAAATTGTCCATACTTTTTGCATTAATAACATCAAAGATCAAGAACATCTGAATTCTCCAAAAGATTAAAGAAAAATCTTTTCCAATTTCTGCATATTTCCCTCTTCTTGGAATGATGGAAAAATCACTCTGCTTGTCTGTCTCCTGAACCCACTGTTTTATATAAAGGAGATGTCAATCTTACTTTCTTCATGGACTAAAACGTGAAGGCAGGAGGCTCCCCTGAAAGCTGGCAAAGCTTTAGTATCCAGCTGAGTTATTAGAAAAATCTTTTTCACTTTGGATTTACTTTTTGTCTCTATGGAAATTTCCAAAACTTTCTCACACGTTACCTTTGTTCTACTCAAACAGCAATAAGCTTGCATATTTTTAGCTTCAGGAGCTGTTAATTAATATAAATTTTACTAAAAATACTTTTAGTTAAAGAACATAATAGCAGCCACCTAGGTTCATGACAAATATGCTACTTAATGAAAAGAATTTTAAAAAGGCCATGGCACCCCTTTTGGGTTCTGTAAACAAGCTATCTCTTACTGAGATATAGTAAGTTTTTCAGATGTACAGAAATGTCAACCATGCTGTTGGCAGTCACAAATAATCATGCCTCTCGACTTCTCTCTTGGTTTAGAACTAAATTATACATTTATTCCACACAGAACTGATATTCTTATTTTTATTATTAAGGAGGATTGCCAATCCTTCCCTAATGAAGGTTGAAACTAGCTTCCAAATATAAATCCAATTTTTAACCCACTCCCAACTTCACCAAAACCAATCCCCCAGGAATTTCAACTTGTTACACAGTATAACTTTTCTGAAAAATGTGGGCACAAAGAATTTCAGAAACATAGGGGTTTAAAAATGTCCTTATATATTTTTCAAAGATTTTCCTGCTACTTTCTTGGCTTTCTCTCTCCAAAACAGAGTCAGATAGAAAGTTCAAATTTCACTTCACTATGCCTTTCATATATTTTCTTCAGGGGGACAGATGTCAGAATTAGAGATTAACATGAGAATAAAAAAACCACAGCTATATATACAGTGCTTGAAAAGTCTGTGGTAAGTAGCAAGTTTTCCCAAGTAAGCGCCTTCATTTCTGCAGAATCCAAGCTTTTATTTAAAACAAAAACAAAATAAAGCCCCAACAAACTCAAATTTCTAGCCCTTACAGTTGCAAAGATAACCTTCCAAATATGAACTGAAAGTAAGTACTGCTGTCGTCTTTAATTTTCAGACAGAAAACTACAATATCTCTGCTGCTAGTCAGAGGTTTCACAAGTTGCAGGAGAAAGAAAACTAACCAGTATATTGCCAGTTTTCACTTCTGCTAATGGGAACCCAACTGGCAGCAGTGAAATTGGGAAGAATCAGGTCAGGTAAATTTCATTCTGTTGCTGCAGAGGCTGGCACTGAGCTTTTCACAGTGGAGGAGTACAAATAGAGGCGCTGGGGGAGAGGTTGAATACTGGAGACACTCCTTGCAGGAGCCAGGAGAAAAGCAATAGAAATGCCCGCCACAGCTGCAGCAGTCAGGACTAGCAGAAACATCCCACCTTGGCTGCAGCCAGAAGGCTCTTGTGTGGGAGGAGGTAGATAGAGACTTCTTCTCCCTTTCAGAACCCATGGAGTCTTAGGTAGGAATTCCATCAACTGGGAAGTGGCGGAGATTGGCTTCTTAGTTAAATGTTGCTCCTGGATGGTGGATCCCCCTACGCTTTTATCAGTCTTAACTAGTAGGTTTAGTCTTCTGAGTTTTAGATGTCTGATATATTTCCAACCCTTAGAAATACATAAGGGGGTGGTTGAGAGAGTTGATGCAGGTGTGTGTATGGGTTATGAGGATGGGAGAGAGAGAGAGAGACTGATGGGAGACATGAGGAAAGAAGAAGGGAAGAGAGATTTTTGGGGAGAAAAAGGAGATAAGATATAAGGGGATGCAGAGAACACAATGAAGAGAAAGAGCAATATGACAGTGGAGGGAGAAAGAAAAAAGAGTGAACAGGCCCTGAAAACATAGCAGAAAAAAATACACCTTTATTTATTAGAGAGACAAAGTGGGTGAGGTAGTATTTTTTAGGCTACATCTACACTCGAGACCTTACAGCGGCACATCTGTACCAATGCAGCTGCAGTACTATAAGGTCTCCCATCTAGCCGCTCTTTGCAGATGGGAGAGAGCTCTCTCGTCTGCATAATTAAACCACCTGCAACGAGCAGCGATAGCTACGTAAGCGGGAGAGCGTCTCCCACCGACATGGCGCTATCCACATCGATGCTTCTGTTGATGTAACTTATGTCAGTCAGGGTGTGTTTTTTCACACCCCTGACCGACAAAAGTTTTACCAACAAAAGTGCTAGTTGTAAACATAGCCTTATTGACTAAACTTCTGTAAGTGAAAGATATAAGCTTTCAAGCTTCACAGAGCTGTTCTTCAGGTCAGGTAAATGTATTCAGAGTGTCACACTAAATAGAAGGGTGGAACAGATAAGGAGCGACCATTCAAGGTGAAGCGGGCAGTTAACACCTGTCATAACTATAAAGGGAAGGATCATAACTATAAAGGGAAGGGTAACAGCTCTCCTGTGTACAGTACTATAAAATCCCTCCTGGCCAGAGACTCCAAAATCCTTTTACCTGTAAAGGGTTAAGAAGCTCAGGTAACCTGGCTGACACCTGACCCAAAGGACCAATAAGGGGACAAGATACTTTCAAATCTTGGGGGGGGGGAAGGCTTTTGTTTGTGCTCTTTGTTTTGGGGGTTGTTCGCTCTTGGGACTAAGAGGGACCAGACATCAATCCAGGCTCTCCACATCTTTCTAAACAAGTCTCTCATATTTCAAACTTGTAAGTAAACAGCCAGGCAAGGCGTGTTAGTTTACCTTTGTTTTCTCAACTTGTAAATGTACCTTTTACTAGAGTGTTTATCTCTGTTTGCTGTACTTTGAACCTAAGGCTAGAGGGGGGTCCTCTGAGCTCTTTAAGTTTGATTACCCTGTAAAGTTATTTTCCATCCTGATTTTACAGAGATGATTTTTACCTTTTTCTTTAATTAAAAGCCTTCTTTTTAAGAACCTGATTGATTTTTCCTTGTTTTTAGATCCAAGGGGGTTGGATCTTGATCCACCAGGAGTTGGTGGGAGGAAGGAGGGGGGATGGTTAATTTCTCCTTGTTTTAAGATCCAAGGGGTTTGGATCTGTATTCACCAGGGAATTGGTGAAAAGTTTCTCAAGGCTTCCCAGGGAAGGGAATTAGCTTTGGGAATGGTGGCAGCGGACCAGATCTAAGCTGGTAGTTAAGCTTAGAAGTTTTCATGCAGGCCCCCACATTTGTACCCTAAAGTTCAGAGTGGGGAAGCAGCCTTGACAACACTTATATAGTTATGGATCACCACACTTACTTCACAGATCTAGTAACCACCCCAAACACATCAAGAAATCTGTTATCTACAGACAGGCACTCAGACACCACAGAACATCCTCTGAGGAGAAAATCTGGGTTACACCCCTTTACACAATTAAAGCTGACTTCACCAAACAAAGACACTCCACTGAAGGAGGAGATTGCATATGCCAGGAGTGGCCAAATTTACTGACCCTCCGACTTGCATACAACAATTTTCAGAAGTTTGAGAGCTAGGGCACACTTGCCAGGGCTCGGGCTTCAGCCCTGTGGGAGATGCCTGATGGGGCTCGGGGCTTCAGCCCCATGGGAGGTGCCTGACAGGGCTTGGGGTTTCAGCCCTGCTCCTGCTGAAGCCCCAAGCCCCAGCAGGTGTGCCCAACTGGGCTGAAGCCCTGAGACCCCCCCCCTCCCCGCTGCATGGCAGAGGTCACAAGCTCTCCCCCCCACCCCTCCAGTCTGGTAGGTGGAGAATGGGAGGGCGGTGTAGGGGGCTCCGCAAGCCGCATTTTAATGGTAAAAGAGCTGCATGTGGCTCACAAACCATGCAATGGGCCACCCAAATACTCTGAGAGAACCTGATTCAATACCAGGGATTTGGAGCAATCAAATTTTTCAGTTGCTCCGCTCTGGCTCCGCTCCAGCTCCGGGCACAAACCTACTGCTCTGTGTTCCAGCTCCGGGCTCTGCTCCAAAGCCCTGGGGAAAAACCCCCTCAGACCATACACCCCTCGTTGTCACCTACCACTCACGCTGGAACCCGTATGTATCATTTAACAGTTACAACCCATACTCAGTGGAGACCACATCTTGCAAGAAGTCTTTCCTGAACCCCCTCTTCTGGTCTTCAAACAACCCCCCCAACCTCTCTAAGCTCATTGTCAGAAGCAAGCTGCCCACAGACCAGGAAACACCAACTCAAAGAGGCTCCAGCTCCTACCAGAACAACAGATCCAAAACCTGCAGACATAGCTTCAGTGCTACGATGATCAATACCCACTCCAACATACCCTTCAAGATCCATGGGTCCTACATATGCCTATCACAACATGGGGTGCACCTCATATGATGCACTAAATGACAATTATGTGGGTGAAACAGAACAGTCACTACACTTTTGAATGAACTCATACAAAAAAATGATAAAAGACAAAGACCACCATATCACACGTGGTTTTCATCTTGCAACATGTGCAAACACCTTATCTGTTCCACCCTTGTATTTAGTTGTGACACTTTTGAGTGCCTTTCCCAGACCTGAACAAGAGCTTTGTGTAAGCTTGAATGATTGTGTCTTTCACCAACAGAAACTGGTTCAATAAAAAGACATTACCTCACCCACCTTGTCTCTCCAATATCCTGGGACCAACAGGTCTACAACAACACTGCAAATAACCATTATTTATTACAGAAAAGAAAGAAACACTGGTGTGAAGGTTGGAAAAGAAAGGTTATAAAAACAAAAGAGATGCAATAAATTACCTTTCAAAAAGTGTATTAGGTCGCTGCTTGACCATGTGCTAGAACTGTCCAGCATATAATTATTTTTTCCCTTTAAATTACAGGGGCATGTCTTTAGGAAGTGGGATAGGGGGCAAAGGTGTGTAGCAGCACATGTATTTTTCATTCTGGTTAACACGTATAGTTCTTGGTGTAGAACATGTCAGATAAATTTTTCACGACCTGTATATATACATACTTCAAAAGATATCCCTGTATATATTATGTGAAGTGAAATGAACAAAAAAAGTGTGTGGGGGGGGAGAGGATCAAAGAGGTCCTCTAAGCCTTACAGCTGTGCTTGGCTCATGTTATCAGACACTTCTTAAATCAAAATACAATGTAAAAATTATTACAGCATACCAAGTCCAGTAAAATGTGCACATTGACGAAGGTTATTTGAAGATTTTTTTCAACTGGAAATTGAACAGAGATGATAATTTTTTCTACTACCTGTAAAAAGACTGCTCCAAATTTGAGTTATTTTACTTAAAAATTGTGCCTGTCTTTTAAAAAAAAAAACATTTATTTAATAGCCAGCTGCTTATATGGCCATATTTTTGACTCCCTGGGTCTTGACATTCTTCCTACCACAACAAAACCTACAAGGTTTGCTTGTAAAAGTTAAGAATCTTTAAATTAGTGCTAAAAGAGCATGAGTGGGCTAGAAATATGCCCTGTTGTAAACATCAGAACAGGAGTTTTATTGAATTCATGCAATAAAAACCAAAAACAACAATCTTGATCTTTTGAAGTCAAAATGTCATTTTCCAAGGTAGCAGGCACCCTTCATTCTCCATTACAAAGGCTCTGTTTTGTCAAGCTGATTCAGTGCAAGTTGCTGATTTCTTGTGACTCCTACATGGATTCAGTGTCTTTAGAGCTTCATCCTAGAACTACAGTATATACTCACATTTAAGCCTTCAATTCATTTCCCTAACAACATTTTTGGAAATTAGTGTCCAGTTGTATAAACTGAAACCCCCCACTCCAAGTGCACATAAGATTGTGGCTGGTACACATCTTACCTATTAGATCTGCTCATAGATAAGTTCAAGTCATAATAGATCTTAAGGCCAGAAGGGACTATTATGAACGAACGCAGTATACAGTGGTAATATCTCCATATTTCTACTTCATATTCCCCTGCTTATCCACCCATGGATCACATTTTATTTCTTAGCCACTGCATCGTACAGGTAGTGCATATTTGGCTAGTTATTCATCATGACCCTTATGTCTCTGATTTCCAAAATACAGTCCCCATCCTATAAGTGTGACTTGCATTCTTGGTTCCTGGACGAACAACCTTGCAGTTAGCTGGAACAACATGTGCTTTAATACAATGAGCCTAGATCATGTGATCCAGATCACTCTGTAGAACAGATATGTCCTAATTAACTCTACCAAAGTTGGTAGTACTGGCAAACTACCAGTAAAGATTTTTTATTTCCTTACAGATAACTGGTAAAGATTTCGATATTGCATTTGTTCAAGAACAGATTCCTGTAGGATCCCATCAGAAATGCCCCACAGTATGATGACTCTCTATTTACAATTACTTTGAGATCTATCGGTTAACTAAGTTTGACTTCATTTTATATGAAGTATACTGATTTTTTGTAGTGACAGCTTTTTAATCAGAATTTTGTATGGTACTAAATCTTATGAACAGCACAGGCTACAAGATGCACCATAAGGTCAGCCTCTTTAGTCTATGTCCCAGGCAGTGACTTATGGACCTGCTTCTTGACCCAGGTAGGGACTGACAACTCCTCTCTTCCTTCTCAACCAGGGAACTTAAGCACGTGTCCTGGTGGATGGGGATAAAAGACTGGCAGCTCTCAGCCTCATTTGTACACTGACCCCCTGACTCCAACAAAAAGCTGCCTTTAAATTTTGGCATAAGTTTCACTGCACATAAACAAGAAAATGGTATATTAAAAATAATAAGGCTATATCTCAGTCAAATTTTCCCTACTACTTTTCCTGTGTTTTCATAAGCCTACGGTTAAGTGGTAAAAGAATATGCTTAATGGTTCCTGACATGTGTCTACTACTGAGTTAACTGCATGGTCCAGAATCTGTCAGATAATCAGATTCTCCTTTAATCTAGGTTATTTTAGAAATGTTTATAATATATATGGTAGATAGTGGAAATAATTGTTGAATAAGACATCCTGAAAGCCATAATCAAGGGTTTTAATACTATAATTCCATTGATCTGACATCAGACTGGATTATAATTTTTTTAAACTGAGTAGGATTTTCAAAATCAAAAAAATTAAAAGTCATAGTAATAATAATGCTCGGCATGATCAAGAATAAAGCCATTGAATGCATGAGTGTGTTAGTAAAGCTACATGTCTGGTACAGTACTCCTGCAGCCCTCATTGTTCAACTAAAAAGACATTTGTTCAGTTTAACAATTCAGATAAAATGTTAAAATATTAAATTAGATAAAGAGCTGTTAAAAATTAATGAGTTTCCCTGCTGTCAGGGATACTGCTGTATAGGCTAGCAAGGTTATAGATGACATATAGGAACTGAGATGCTTTAAGAGATTATATGGTATAGTATGCAATTTTCACAGGTTTAAACAAGACTACATTTATTGCTAAAAGTATCTCTATCATTTGGCATCATTATATTAAGAGAGAATCCGTATACTTCATCCACCAACCCATACAATCCCCACAGCACAGGTGGGCTGTAAGCATCCTTATCAGAAGTTAGAGGTTAATGACTTGTGTAGAGCAGGAATGTCTTTATGACAAAAAGTAGGGTCATTTTAGACCATCTCCAATACAAGAAAAGTCACTTTGTAGTTGGCAATGTACTGAAACACAAAGAAGATCTGCTTCTTCCCACTCGCATTCACAATCTGATAACTGCTCAAAAATAGCCTTTTGGTCAGGTAATAAGAATCTTTTAAAGTGTTTGATTATGTATTACTGTATACTGAGTTTCTTCATATTTAAATGATATACAGTCTAAACTGGCTTTATTTGGAAGATGCAAGTTATTTGACTGAAGATTTAGTAAGTATTACATACACAAAAATCAGTGAAACAAGATATTTTAAACTGAAGTGGAGACAGCCTCTTCTGTAAAGCAAATGTTTTGGTTTGTATTAAATTGTATTAATTCTTTTAAATACTTTAGTTCATAGATAGCAGTGTGTGAAGGAACGCAAAGGAAAGAGGCTATTGCCAGCAGAATATAAGCATATATTGCAATTACAGCACACCTATTTGATTGGATGCAAAAGCTTTACATATTTAAAAATAAACATTTCCTACTTCACATAACTAGGTATTCATTATTCAGGCTCTGAATTTGGTAGATATTTGTAGTTCATCTATACAATATTGGATTTTTTCCTTCTTACAATTGGAATCTTGCATAACAGAATATAAGAAAATGTACAAAATATGAGAAAAAAGTGCAGTAGGCTGACGGGGGACAGAACATGACATATCTCTTCAGGGAGAGAGGTTGTGATTAGTGCTGGCAGGGAAAATGCAGTGGCTGTGCCTGTTAACTATGTGGAACCCAAGGATTCAAGGGAAATCTTGTCACCAACCCCCCAGATGCTGGGGCATTATATGCAGTGTGCTAGCCCCTTGCACACTGTCCGGATCTCTCTCTAGTCCTATGGTAGCATGATTGGCTCTATGGACATGGTGACATTGGTTCTTTGTCTGCTGATACATGCTATCACCTATCCCTTCTTGCTGGGAGTAGAAACCATACATTGCAAATTTATGCTACAAGGAGCAGATTTAACTCAATGGGGACATTGATAGATTTCCAAGGGGAGCATGTGGTCTCTAGAGTAACTGTTCCTCATGTAAAAGTCCTTCTTAAGAGATCTGTGAAGGAGATTACCTTGATTTCTTGTGGCAGCGTTAGCCAGCGTACCCCTGGGAGATTGTCTAAAAACAATGCACTGCAGCTATCATAGTGCTGAGCACTGGGGCTGGTGTTCGAGTTGAGTCTGGCAGGCTGAATTGCTCGCTGGAAGAACAGGTTGAAAAAATGATCCAAGCGGGAAACGTTTTCCACCTGGCAAAAAGCACTGAACAAACATGAACTGGAAGTTAAAATAACATTGCGAGACTGGTACCTTGTTTGTATAATCCTCTATGCTATAGTAGATACTCCATTTGGATTAAAACAAAACAAACAAAAAAACCCACTCAGTGCTAAACAACAACAAAACACAAGGTTGTTACCCAGAATAAAAATAGGTTTGCTAGGAAAACAACTGGTACTTCGTAATACCAATAGTTCTGCAGTTTACTTCTTACAGCAAATTGCAGATTTTGAAATATGGCTCTAAAAGACATTCATCTCTTTGGTGGCCTGGATGAGTCTACCTGCTCCTTTTCTTTAGGATATTTAATGACTTTTTAATGTACCTGCCATTGTTGACTATTGTTTAATTGATGTCAACCAAAACAATTTTAAATAAAAAAGATTATACTATAGCATGTTCTTCATATTACCTTCAGAAAATGAGAAAAAACTTCTACTATTCCAAGTGTCTCCTAAAGTTGTACCAAAATAAACTGATTTATCCATCTTATTCAGTGTTTGATTCTTTTCTGAGATATACTGACAGCTGTGTACATGTATCTTTGAAACTTGCCCACGTATAAGAAGTGGTGTGTGCATGCTTATTAGAGTAAACATGAGACCCGATGTCATTTGTTCTAGGCAGAATAATTTGACAACATATTTTTTTTGCTATTTAACACAGGAATAGAAATAACTATTATGATTTTCACACTGAAATTATACTAACATCGGCCCTTGGCATTATTATTGAAAATTGCAGTAGCATTCAAAATGTGCTAGGTGATTTCTGAACATAGAGGAAGACAGTCCCTGCCTCAAATAAAGTTAAAAATTATGGATTGTACATTTTAGTAAAAATCTAATAATGTGAACCACCTAAATGTCTACAAGAATAGGTCCCAGTGGCTTCAATGGACCTTCTGACATGCCTAAAGTTAAGCACACATGCAAGTCTTTGCATGATCAGGACCAAAGCTATTTAAAAAAAACCTGCTTATCAAAGAAGGTTAAAATAATTTTATTAGTGTAGGGTTGGAACAAAAACAGACAAGAACATACAGACATCAGGCTTCCAGTGCTATACAATCCAGTGCAAAGCCATGTAAATACTAAAAGCAAAACACTTGGTATAGAAGCTTGCTGTCTGAGAGTTAACCTCAAAATTAGTTAATAAAAACATATCCTTTGGAAGCACTTACCTGTCCAAAGAACCATACATAAATTTTAAGGTTCTGACAACATCTGTAATCATGTTCCTTAGCTGAGAAAGAGGCACACTAGCAAAACAAAACAAAATAAAAAAAACACTTTAAACTGTGTTTACAATATGATGAAATGCATCATGGATAAAGAGAGGGTGAATTTCTTTATTGCTGCTGGCCTCACTGATTCACAATTTCTAATCCACACACAAAATTAGAACAGCCTGTCTCCACTTCATAGAAACTAAAAATGGAATAGCTCTATTAGGTCATTCAGTGTATTTCACTGCTGATGCAATGTTCTTGACAGTACATTTTCTAGCGTCTTGTCTGGTCTAGTTTTAAAAATCCCAAGAGACTGAGCTTCCATCACTTCCTTTTGGAAAATACTCCAACACTTCTCAGCAACTATTTAATACCAAAGCACTGTACTGAAGTCCCTTATTTTTTGACAATTCATTTTACAAAATATACCCCATACCATTTTAATAGTATAGCCTGATGTGTTATAATAAGTAAAAAAAATAATACAATTGTCAAAAGAAAAGGCATATTTGAATCAAGTTTATTTGCTTACTAATTTGCAAAGTTCAGTCCTTTATAATGGATCTCAAGATAAGTAGCATTGATAAGCAGGGTCCTACAATAACAGTAAAACTTAGCATTTCATAGAGTTTGTAAAACATTAATTATGCCTCAGAACATTCCTGCCAGATAGGACTTCCTCTTCCCCTGCAGGGTCTGCTCCGGGAGCAGGGTCAGACCCACCTCTGGGAACCTCTCCGGTTGCAGGAAGTTCTGTGGCTGCTGGCTGGGACAGATCCTGACCCTGGCGGGAGACTGCAGCCCCAACTGTCACCTCCCTCCCCAGCACACGGAGAGGCTGCAGCCCCTGCTGTCAGCCCCTGACCAGGCAGAAAGGCTGCGACCCCAGCTGTCACACCCCCATTCTCCCATGTGGAGAGGCTGCAGCCCCAGCTGTCAGCCCCCGACCTGGGTGGAGAGGTTGCGACCCAAACTATCACCCCTCCCTCCAATGCATAGAGGCTGCGGCTTGAGCTGTCATCCCCTCCCCTGTGTGGAGAAATTGTGACTCGAGCTGTCACTCCCCCTTGTGGAGAAGCTGCAGCTCGAGCTGTCACCCCCCATTGCAGAGAGGCTGCAGACCCAGCTGTCAGTCCCCGACCCAGGCGGAAAGCTGCCAGGAAAACATGGACGTATGGTAACCCACCTTCCCATACCCTGTGACCTTCACTTCTGTGCAGCTGCTGGTGGTGGCTCTGAGTTTAAAGCTTGGTGCCCGGCCTGCAGTCGCTGCTCTCTGGCTGCCCAGCTCTGAAGGCAGCGCCCTTGCCAGCAGCAGTGCAGATGTAAGGGTGGCAATCCCACAATCCCCTACAATAACCTTACAACCCCCCCAAAACCCTCTTTTGGGTCAGGACCCTCATGATTACAACAGTGTGAAATTTCAGATGTAAACATCTGAAACTGACTATTTTTAAAATCCTATGACCGTGAAATTGACCAAAATGGACTGTGAATTTGGTAGGGCCCTACACATACACTACATACTGTGACAAAGCTCTGTCCTCGTCTCTGTGGGTCCCGCACTTCCTGGCAGATTTCACTAGCCTCAAAGGCTCACTATGACCCTCCACGTAGCCCTTTTCTCTCTAGAGGCAGGGGTCACAGCCTACTGAGCCATTTTCATCATAGCCAGCAAGGGAGGTGAGGAGAAGCTACTCTCCCTTGCACAGTCTCTGTTGTCTCCCAGTCTCAGTGATTAATTCGAGGGGAGGGAAAGGGGGAGCCCGGGTCCAACCTCTACTCCGGGCTCCAACCCAGGGACCCTAATAGCATCAGCTATGGTAGCTGATTTTTTGGATACAGGACGCATACAATTCCCTGGGCCACTTCCCCACAGCAGCCCCCAGCTCCTTAATGTCTACTTCACCCTTACCTGAGGGCCTCCTTCCTTGTGCCCGAGATGGTTTGTACTGCTCAGTTCCTCCAACAGCACAGCTTCCTCCTACAGCTCCTGACACCCACGCACACCTGACTAACTGGGAGGCGTTTAACTAGTTTCAGCCAGCCCCTGATTGGCTTCAGGTGTATCAATCAACCCACTGTCTTCCCTGCCTTCTGGAAAGATCTTAATTGGCCCCGGGTGTCTTAATTGACCTGGAGCAGCTGCCATTTGCTTATCCTGGTAGCAAGGATTTGTTTAGCCTGTGTCTAATATATCTGTCTCCCACTACTTTACTATAGCCATCTGGCCTTGCCCCATCACAATACTTAAATAGTAATATACAGTAACTCCTCACTTAACATTGTAGTTATGTTCCTGAAAAATGCGACTTTAAGCAAAACGATGTTAAGCGAATCCAATTTCCCCATAAGAATTAATATAAATGAGGTTAGGTTAGGTTCCAGGGAATTTTTTTTCCACCAGACAAAAGAATACACACACACACACACACACACACTATAAGTTTTAAACAAACAATTTAATACTGGTACACAGTGATGATGATTGTGAAGCTTGGTTGAGGTGGAGGAGTCAGAGGGTGGGATATTTCCCAGGGAATGCCTTACTGCTAAATGATGAACTAGCAATTGGCTGAGCCCTTGAGGGTTAACTCTCACACTCTACAAGGCAGCAGGAATGGAGGGAGGGGAGACAGCATCACAGACACACCGTGTGTGTGTGTGAGAGAGAGATGCGCATTTCCCCTTTAAGTACACTGCCTTGTTAATTAGATCAGCTTGCTGAGAGCGCAGCTGCTGCCAGCAAGCTCCCTCCGTCCTGAGCCCTGTCGTGTGTCCCCCCTGCTCTGTGGAAGATGGGGTAAGCGGAGCAGGGGGGAGGGGGACACCCTGACATTATCCCCTTCTTCCTCCCCTCCCCCCCCGCACAGCAAGCAAGAGTCTCGGGAAGCAGCTCCAAGGCAGAGGGCAGGAGTAGCACATGGCAATGGGGGGAGGGACAGCTGAAATTGCTAGCCTGCTGGGCAGCTGCTGCACAGGGAACTTAGGGGAGCAGGGAGCTGATAGGGGGGCTGCTGGTTCCAAGCCCCCACCAGCTAGCTGCAACGGGCTGCTCTTCCTGCAAGCAGTGGGCAAAGCAGGCGGCTGCCAATCGACGTTAGAAGGGAGCATCACACAACTTTAAACGAGCATGTTCCCTAACTGATCAGCAACGTAACAACGAAACAACGTTAACCGGGACGACTTTAAGTGAGGAGTTACTGTACAATAGTTTTCCTTTAAGTGACTTACTCATAGTCACACAGAGATCAGTGGTAGAACTGGGAAAAAGAACTTGGGAGTTCCTGCCTCCCAGACCATGCACTCACTATTATTGTTATTTGTATGGCAGTAGCACCTACAGACCCCAATCAGGATTGCAGCCCCGTTGTGCTAAACTCTGTATACTCAGATAAAGAATAGAGTCCCTGCTGCAAAGAGATTACAATCCAAATCAGATACATCACATAACTATAATTTTTTCCCCACACAAATAGCAGTTTTTGTTCAGGGGATTTCAAGTATTCATAAAAGTCACTGTTTTTTTCAGTGACAAACTAGTTCTGTCAAGTTCTTGGCAGTGATTTTCCATACACCTCAAGCTGAATAATTCCTACATAGATGCAGAGTTACCAGCTATACAACTGAAAACATAGCTCTATACATATATTAGACTGACATAAGAAAGTTACTATTCCCAGGTCTTTGTACATTTCAATCATCTTCTAAAAAATAAACATGCTATGCTTAAAACTCACCTTTCCGCAGGAAGGCCAATCACAAGCAACTTGTCAGATTCTTTCCAGTAAACCACCTGAACCAGTTTCCCACATAAAAAAAGGGATGAGCTAGAAAAATAAAGCCAGAAGAAAATGTTTACTTAGGCTTTATGAAAGGTCATCATTTATTCTGAATGTTAATATATAAAGCTTCATGCTCACTTAAATACTGAGTATTCAGCTGGGTCATACAATTGCATTTATAGTTATGGAATTTGAAGTGCACACTCTACAAGTTATTTGTAAGGTAATCAACTACTGCACAGTAGATTTTTTAAACAAATTGGTAGGGATACTGGGAAAATATAACAATAAGATCCATTTCTTAACATTTCCACAAATGGTTACCGAAAAAACTGCTAGATATCTTTCCTTTTTTTCTAAATACAGCAGAATACTGGAACACACTAAAAAAAGGCAAAGAAAAAAATTTCTGGAGAGTGCAAACAAATTAGAAATATTGTCCAGTTTTAAATTCAGATGTATTTATACCAATGATTTTTGCAAAACACACCCGTCCAATGCGCACTGGGGACAGTTAAAATTCTCTACTACGTGGGAGCTCCAAAAGGCTCTGTCCCCTCTCAGGCTAGAAAAATGCCTTCTGGAGCTACAAGGATAGCAGCCACTGAACCACCCTTTAACAGCTCTCCTCTGGTCCTTGCCTCCTCATTGCCTCTTCCTGATTTCTTTGGAGTGGCTATGGATAAGAGGGATGCTAGCTTTGCACTGCCAAACTGGGCCAGGAATAGACCACCAGATCTGGCACCTGAAGTATAAATATCTGAAGAAAATGTGTCACTGCACAGTAACATGCACAGCATGCTGTTAATAGTAATGAGCTTATAGACAAGCAGCACTTCACATCCAACATACCTTACAAACTTCTATATAAACTGTAACTTTGTGAGCTGTATGTACAGGGATTGGTTCTTCAACCACTGAAATGCAGTCATTTGTATTTAATGGTACAAAGCAGTACTATTGTACACAAAAGAGTTTCAGATAAGAAATACAGAATACTTTTTCCAGTGGAAACTACAGGGAGAATTTAGCCACGCCAAGTATAATGACCGAGACACCAGGGTTAAAGCTCCTATTGTTACAAAATGGGCCTTGGGACAAACTACCACAAATAGCGAGGACTTGCTTTATGTTCCAACCAAAAGACTCCTGAAGTAACTCCATGCCCCATGTGAGAACCAAGTACTGTGTCAGAGAGATGAATGCCATCATCTCTTTCTGAGCCATTAAGGTGTTCTTTAGAGGTCTTTCACTTAGCTTACAAAGTTAACAGGATTTCAGCAGAAAGTGGTATGGCTATAGACTCTGGGCAACATTTTCAGTGGGCAAAACCTTGGTTATATTCTCATCTGAGAGACCCCACAAGTGATTTTGGCTCCTCAGTCTCTTTTGAAACAAGACTTCAGCACTTTAAAATTTTTTACCTGAAATAATGACAGAGGTAAGCCTGAACTGTTACAGTATCAGTGTATTAATCATAGAAATATATGGAGAATGTACATATTTTAAATGGAGAGTGAAGTGGGACAAAAAAGAGAGTTGGAATCCAATTATAATCTAGTTACCAGACTGTCTCAGATTAAATATAAAATCAACAGATTGGGTTTGTTGGTTGCTGCTAAACAAGTTGTTTTAGAAGACTGTAAATACCTCTCTGCCTAAATCGAAAGGACTGAGGAAGGTGGTCTTTGTGATTAAAGTACTGTATTGGGACTCAAGAGGTCTGGGTTCAATTTTGGGCTCTGCCACAGACTTGCTGTGCAACGTTGAGCAAGTTACTTAATCTCCCTCTGCCTCAATTCCCAATCTGTAAAATCTGAGTAACAATATTTTCTGAATCATGCAATTGCTGTGACAATTAATTCATTAATGTTTATGAGATGCTGAAATACTACCCTGATGGGGGACATGAAGCCGTAGACAGACTTGGTGGGTGTAACATCCTACAGTCATAATGGTACTGAAATTTTCACAACCACAGGATTTCCAACAAGTATTACTTTCCCCACCATTCCTATTACAGCCTTAGACATTTTAAATAGCAAATTAAGATATCACTGTATCAAAGTGAAATAAAGTCATAAAGAGTTTAGTTTAAAACTTAAAAAAACAAATAATTTCAGTTTTCAAGCTGTCTCTCCATGATTAAATCACTCTATTTTGATCCAATATTTATATTGTATAATAGTCAGTAGTGAGTTATTATAGAATTAAAGATCATTGCCATTCACCAGCACAAGAGTGACCGCCTTAGTCTTCTCCATCTTAAGATATTCTAATGTTCTGTACAAACAAAAAATTATTTACTGCACTACTAGTATCTATGTATAGAAAATAGAAAACACAGCAATTCATTATATACTCAACAACAACTCATACCTGAACAGAGGTGAAAATCAAAAGCTACTTTTCTGACTAAGGAAATGTTGGACAAAATACTGGTATTTTCTATTACATTTTCCAAACAATATGTAACAGCCTCTAGAAGCCATCAGAAATGATTTTACACTTTATAGTTTTTTACCAGCAAAAGTCAGTCTAAGTGTTTATGGATTTTTGTTACCGTTTCTTGAATACAAGAATAGAGAATGTGTAGGACATCTAGAAATAGGTTGCCTTAAGATGTTTTTAGACAGTTTGGAGCTGCCAGAAAATGCCTCTGTGGAAGAATCTCCATTCAGCATCCATAAAGATTTACAAGAAAATCATATAATTACTGGCTATGACTGATGAAGTGTGAGTCAAAGTACTGATACCTATATAGAATGTAAGAGGATGCAAGGGAGAACATATGTGCAAGTGCAAGAATTAGTGGTAAGTGTCTGGTGCCTAAAATATGCAGACTAGGTATATGCTAATGGTTTGTGAATAAGTGAAGCAAGAAAGCAACATACACTAGAAAAGGGAAGCTACAGTAAAGGAAGAAGCATTTTCACAACTTTTATAGGCTAGACTGTTATATCATGGTTAGAGCAGGAGGCTGCAATTCCTCAAACCAAGGGCAGAACATCCAGTTGTGTCAAGGAAGCAAGATCAGAACTGAAAAAAAAAAAAGAAAAAAAAAAGA
Source organism: Emys orbicularis (assembly GCF_028017835.1). NCBI lineage: Eukaryota > Metazoa > Chordata > Testudines > Emydidae > Emys > Emys orbicularis. The sequence goes on along the minus strand of NC_088687.1, from coordinate 46,668,631 downwards.
ACAAGGAGTACTTGGGACACCTTAGAGACTAACAAATTTATTTAGGCATAAGCTTTCGTGGGCTAAAACCCACTTCATCGGATGCATGCAGTGGAAAATACAGTAGGAAGATCTATGTATACAGAGAATATGAAAAATAAATGTGTTAGTTTTGAAGGTGCCACAAGTACTCCTCATTCTTTTTGCTGATACAGACTAACATGGCTACCACTCTGAAACCTGGGGGAGGGGGGGGAAGCAATTATTGAATCAATCAAAATGAGCAAATATTAATATTGAAGCACTTCAACAACGTAAGATAGGAGGAAAATTTAACCTAGATGTGCTGAGATTGCCTCAAAAGGGGAAAGAGGTTTTCATTATTATTTATTGCTTGTATTGTGCTAGTGCTAGACACTGCACAAACACAGAACAAAAAGACCATTCCTGCCCCAAAGAGCTTACATTGCAGGACATAATCTTCATGTTGCTTTAAAAAGCAAAAACAACTCTCCTCCTCCCTTAACTCTAATCAAATTAACTTTAAAGAAATGCTGTTAAGTAAATTAAGATTTTAAGTGGAGGACTTAGTCTGGCACATGCTGCTGATGTTCAGCCCGAATAAACTATACTTCAGTTGAATCAATAATTGCCAGAGCATTAGAATGCATTCACACAGTGTAGGGAGACAGAAAGAAGAGGCAGGGAAGATGACAAAGGAACATAAAAATATTAAAAACAATGCTAGATTTTCTCAACAGTTTAATGTTTTGATGCTTTAAAAAAAAGAAGCAGCACCATAGTATCAAAATGCTTAGAGCAAAATGGGGCGGGGGGGGGGGGGATACAGTGCCCAATATCTTTACTATTTACACTACATCAACAACAAAGTGATGGCTGTAGTCAATGTATTTACATTTTTATACGTGTATATAAACACAAATACAAAGCACCAGTAGTGGCTCCAAAGATAAGGTTTACAGCACAATTTACTTTTATTTTTTTTGAAGATTTTTTATATGAATATTTATATGAATAAGTTACCTATTTTAGGATCAGGTCAATACAGAAACTAATGCTTTCCACAATTTCTCTAACAATGACCCATGACAACCTGATAAACACTTTGGAGTCCCTATAAAAATCACTAGTTCTACCAGTTTTGTGCTTAAACAAACAAACAAACAAACAAACCAACAAACAAACAACAACAAGACGACTTTCTCCTTCTGATGCTAAGGACAGGTGGTGTGTTGTTGTTGTGATTTTTGAGCACTCCATTGTGGGTTTTCAGTTAGGCCTTTACAGTCTCCACCATGGAAGATGTTCCAGAAGTGACTTGAGACTAACAGCCCACTATCTGTGTCCAGCTCTATATACTGGGAGAGCTGTAGTCTGCATCTGTCAAACTGGGCAAGGCGATATACACTGCGTAGTCAGAAATGACCCTTTAGTGTAGATCAAGCATAGAACATTTCAACCCAAAAGGAGAATTTTTCAGAATTCAGGTGACCGCAGCCACAGAGGATGCTCCCTCACCCTGGATTTCTCTTTGCAAGTAGACTTCACACCCTCTTACCTAAGTTCACCACAATGTACTTTACTTACAAAGACGTATGGAGCTTCATTTCCCATCACCATAAGGTTTTCCCTAAACTTCAGTGTAGCTCTAGGCACAGGGGGAGAGGGTAGGGAGAGAGATCTCAACCTCTCTGAAATCATAGGTTTCTTGGCCTTTCCTTCCAGCCTTCCCTTCTCCCTTCTTATCTTCCATTTAACAGTCCCCAGCTGATGAGCTGAATCTCCTTGTTAACTAGTTAATCACCCAGTCCTAATCAATTATCTCCCAGTTTGGCCCATGCGGGGCCGCTTACAAAGTGCAAAAAGCGATGAGCTAGCCCTAAGCTACTCCAACTCTGTCACACCCTCACTAAGGTACATCAAGCATCTGACATGGACATCCAATGTCAGGAAGGCCACTGTACATGATGCATACCTCTTAAACCTGGCTCTCTTTGGATTCCCTATGAAACTGGTAGATGAGTTTAACTGCTAAGCATACCAACAATAAAGACAATATCCTAAACAATTAGATAATTTTATTCTAATTATGCTATCTATACTAACTATATTACTTGTTAAACTAAGGCACTCAATATTTATTTTGAGAGAAGGATCTGGAGAGGTTCACATCCGTGTGCTGCGGCAGATGGAAGGAACTAAGGAACTAAGGTGGCAGAGGGCCCCACTCCCCCTTTAATAGCTTTGGCCTCATAATGTTGGAAATGCTGAGGAAAGAGGTAAGTGGGATGCACCAGTGCTCTAATGAGACAGTTCCAACATCTGAACTGCAATGAAAAGGTTCCAACATCTGGTGCTTCCCAGGAGTGGGAATATGCAGAGGATACTCAAAGAAGTACACCTCTACCCCAATATAACGCAACCCGATACAACACAAATTCGGCTACAACGTGGTAAAGCGGCGCTCCGGGGGGGCGGGGCTTCGTGCTCCAGCAGATCAAAGCAAGTTCGATATAACGCGGTTTCACCTATAACGCGGTAAGATTTTTTGGCTCCCGAGGACAGCGTTATATAGGGGTAGAGGTGTAATAATGAGTTGCATAAACTGGAAAAGGTCATAGCCTTTCCATCACACTTAGGTCTTATCTACATAGGAAAGATTTTTCTGTGTTCAATCAAGTGTAAATTTCAATGAATGTAGTTACACTAGCATAACCCCCCTCCCCCATGTAGGTACTTTTATTTTGGTACAACAGTGCCTTTTTTCAATTTAGCTTATGTTGCTTTGGAAGGGCTTTAACCTGAACTAGAAAAAGGCACTCACACCAGAATAAGAGTGTCCACACTGGGGATTATACGACTATAACTATACACCTGTATAGCTGGTAAAACTTTCCAATGCTTCCTTAGAAAATGGCTGACAACAGCAGTTCTTGTGCTAAATGCTTTTTTGTGCACACGTGAATATATTGTACCATCCAGTACATATCCACGTTATAAACCAGGAACATCAGTCACTGAAGATTACCACTTATAACCAGTTCACTGTGACAGGCTTGATACTTAGACATTTATGGACTGATGTGACTAGCACAGAATATATAAATCAGGAGTCAAGAGGGAGTAACGAACTAAAAATGGAACTTACTTCTAGTTTGTGAAGATGGCTGATCCTCATTATTCCTCTTTTTCCTTCACTGGCTTCCTATTCCCAAAGATTTCTTCTTCCCATTTTTATACAGCTTCATTAACTTCTCTCTACCTTACATATAACCAGGGTCCCATGTATTCTCTGGCCACATCTACATTTGGAGGTAGGGGTGTGATTCCCAGCTCATGTAGACATACTTTCACTAGCTCTCATTGAACTAGCGTGATAACAGTAATAGTGCAGTCATGGTAGTAGCATTGGCAGCATTTGCATGGGCCAACCACCCTGTGTATGTACCCAAGGAGTCCAGGCTGGTTTGTACTTAGGGTAGCTAGCTCATGCTGCCGCTTGCCATGGCCTGTGCTACCATGACTATACTACTATTTTCAGCTATGCGAGCTAGTGTGAGTATGTCTATGTGAGCCAGGAATCACACCCCCAGTTCTAAGTGTAGACATACTCTCAGATTCTAAGGCTGTGCAATTTGCCATGCAAATGTGTTCTATGGTTTAAGCTTTCAGTTTTTAAAACTATTATGCCCCAGATTTTATAGCTGAGAAGAAAATCTTGAACTTGAAATGTGAACTAAGTTTAAAACTGTTGCATTCTCGTTTTCTTGAGTCTGCAAACAGTCTTAAAATAATGGGTGAGATTCTGTGCTGCACCTTTAAAGATGATGCAGTTACGTGCTGAGAATACAAACATCGTTGACAAATCAAAAACAAAAACTCGTGAAATAAAATTAATTTAATATCAAAATTAATAAATAGGAGTTACTGTACCGACTATCACTCATGTTCATATGTAACTGAGTTATAATCTTAGTTTTTTAATTTAAATTAAGCTGCTACAGAATGTCCATTCTACCTTACTAAAATGAAACAGAATCCAGGAATCTTGCTAAAGAATTTAGATCAAGGTTGACTGTGAGTTCATTAGATCAGATCCTGTGATACGTTACATATTATACTACATTTCTAGCCACCGAGACCTAAAAGCAAAGAAACAGCCCAATATCACATAACCATTCACGGTACAGCCACATTAGGCAGACCAACTCAAGCAGGCTATACCAAATAAAACGTTACAGATTAGAAGGTAAACTCATTCTTGTTTTGACTAGGCATAATAACAAAACCTGACGTACAGATGTTTTCTTCAGTATAGATAAAAAGAAAGGGAAGTTAAAAAATAAACAAAAAGGTTTTGTATTAAGTTGAAAATATGTTACCTGATAATGTGGGCTCCAGTCACATTTTCCAGCATATCACAGAGAGTGAGAAATATTCCTCTCACACTTTTCAGCTTTTGGGATGCTTCTGATATGGGGTATTGGTAAAGAATTTCTTGCTGTCAGGATATCAAATTATTAGTTAGTTAAGCAAAGGAAAAGATTGCTAAGGAAAAAGTATATCCGCAACATCAGTTATTTTAGTCCTGAAAACTTTTATCACATACCTTCCCAGCATGTTATCTAGCACTGGTTTGTTGGGGGATTTCCAGACCTTGCTACAAACTTGCAAAGTTTTTAAGCATGTGCATATATATATATATATATATGTTTGTAAAAAAAGACTTTTGTAAATCTTTACTATAAGGGCAAATATATACAAAAATTAAAAACAACGTTTTGAAGAATTTCACATCTTAAAAATATTGTCATTTTAAAAAACAACAGTCCCGTGGAATCAGATTTGTTCGTGTTCGTACAGCAATCTGAACATGTGATCTGGCTCTTGAATGGAAATCTGTGAACCCCTTACTCACAATGGCGAGCATTTACTCACACTAATAGAACTACGGCCTTCTTCATTTTTCAATTATGAGTTGTCGGTTTACAGCCCCTCTAAAGATCAGGCCCTAAACTACAACATAAATACACGGCCTTTCTACACATACATCACTGATGATATATTTACATATAAAGCAAGATATTAGTAGGTACATACGGAAAAAATTCATAGGTCATTAACAAATATGGTGCTGAGCATGCAATTGTTTACACGTGATTGCACAGGAGCAGAAGTCTGCCTAAGGGCAAAAAATTGCAGAATCAGTAATTGTAGGGATAATAAATCTTTAGGTAAATGATTTTACCTGATTCTTTCCAGTCTTTTAAATTCCTAGGTTCTTAAAAGGGAAATGCCGTAGTTACTTATTTTACATAACAATTATATTAATTACTTCAGAAACCTTTAACTTAAAGCACTTTTGTGTGGGAATAATAAACTAAAGGATAATAATGTCCACATACTTGGTGCAGTTTGTCAACCCATGAAAATGTACAGAGCTAATAACTGATACCTACAGAGATACTGCAACCTATACAGTGTTTTCAATCTTTACTAGATGGCCTGGAAATAATCTAATTGAAATATCAAGTCTACCCAAGATAAAGAGGCCAGGAGATACTATTAAAAATTAAATTATCTTTCTTAAATAAAAGCAACAGTGAATTCATTAACTTTTATTTCATATGACAAAGCACATCCAGACTGTGCCAAAATTTCATTGGGAAATTTTCTTTTCAATCAGATTAAAAGAATTTCAAGTCTCACTATTGAGAGAACTGGCAAGCTCTGCCACTCTCATTCAATTTAATTAACTCTATTTTTAAATACTTGTTTGCAACAAGGATTTTCTGCATCAACCGCTCATCAAGAAAAAAAGCCTTTTCTAATTACAGCATTGCAATGGGTTAGAAAAAAAAAATCTTTTCTTTCCCAATGAACAGGGACCTTTACACTGTTCATTTGAGAAATAACTATACACTTTCCCAGGGAAAGAAAAGACAAACATAACAAAAGATCCCAGCAGCACCATCTATATATTAATGAGTTAGTAAGGTTCAGTATCTATCACCACACAAGCAGATCAGTTGTCTTCCAAGCAAGTTGAAAAGTGTCATTTTGTCTAAATGGTGCAAAGGCCCAGGACAATTGAATTAATAAATGACAAAGTAGTTAATCTTAAAAGAATACAATATTTTCTGAACAGAACACTAAAATATTGCTTGGAAATATTCTTTTGTCAGTAAATCCCACCTCTTCTATTTCCATTATCCTCACTTCTCATATAATGAACTGCAAAGAAACAGTTTGCTTTAATCAGAACAGTCTTGGCACCAAGAAAGATGGCTGAAAGGACTCCTGTCAAAATAGAGATGACCAGCTAAAAACCTCCCACAATCTTCAAACACAGGACACTGACAAAGGATGTTTTAAGTTGTCCTTACAGCGCAGTGAAAGGAGACAATAGTCCGCTGCTTTGCTGTACACAAGAAGACTGTGAGCTCTGCAAATTCATTCAAAAGCTATTAAAATAGGAACTATTACTGCAGAATTTACATGGTAAGTATTTGTAAAAGTCAACAGGGTCTCATTAGTTGCTCAATAATGCTTGCTTTACATAGAAACTAAACAAATACTTCCAATACTGATATCAATCATTTAGAAAAGACATGAATAACATTATTCTCTTAAAACATGAAATCACTGGAAGACTGTCCAAGTACAGAAATCTGTTACAATGGAATGAAATATTTACTCTGTTCTAAAAAGCCCAACTGAGACCCAACCTACCAGCTGAATCCGTGATTACACGGAAGACTAATTTCCTTATAGGCAGATGACTTTTACATTATGATACAACAGCCAGAGCTCTGTGAGGCTTAGGATTCTCTAATTCTGCTTTTGAGTGCCCAGGGCTCATAAGTGGGAGAAACTAGTATAAATTGCCATTATTTACTAATGAGGCTAAGATGTGATCTGCACACCAAATCAGCCACAAAATAGAGATAAAAAGCCCAGTAAAGGATCACTTATAGAAGACAGATTGATAAGTTTCTTCATTTCTAAACCAAACTACTGTAAACTCTGGAATCTGGAACAGCATATCCTTATTCATTCACTGTTAATAGGATAACATTAAGGACAATTTTCTCCAAAAGGCATGGTGTTCTTTTGGTAAAATGTATGTTTTTAAGAGCTCAATTGTGCCATTTAGGCACAAAACAGCATTAGTGGCTGTTTAAGATTGCACCATCTCGGGGGTTGCTCAGAGAAGAATTTATCCCTGGAATGTAGGGGAAGCAGGCCAGCTGCAACCTCTTTTTCAAGGGTGTAGTGTACTACTCCTTATGATGTGCCAGTCCTGTATCACAGAAAAGTGTGGAGAAGGGATAGGACAATGGTGCCATGTGGGATAGCGACAGGGTGACCAGATAGCAAGTGTGAAAAATCAGGACGGGGGTGGGAGGTAATAGGAGCCCATATAAAAAAAAGCTCAACATATCAGGACTGTCCCTATAAAATCGGGACATCTGGTCACCCTAGGTAGCGAGGGAGTGGCCCTCGCATACCCAAGTGCAGGGACTGTACCTGTGCCACATCTAACTACCTCCTAATGAGGAAACTAGTAGCTCTGAAACCAGGTAAGCCTTGGTTATCCTTGTATTTTTTCACTATTTTAGTAATACACCTCTACCTCGATACAACGCTGTCCTCAGGAGCCAAAAAATCTTACCGCAATATAACTGCGTTATATTGAACTTGCTTTGATCCACCGGAGTGTGCAGCCCCGCCCCCCCGGAGCACTGCTTTGCCGCGTTATATCCGAATTCGTGTTATATCGGGTCGCGTTATATCGAGGTAGCGGTGTATTAAGTTTATATGTTTCACCAGGACAATGCTGTCTCTTTCTTTATAAGACAACTGTCTCTAGCTTTAACATATAGTCCACATTGGATGAACGGGGACAAGGAGCTGCAGCATAAGATTTTGAAAAGAAAAATTAACCATTCGCAACATGTTGTAAGTGAACTTTGATTAAGCTTCTTATTTTTATTCCATTGCCAGTTGAGAATACCTTATACGTTCTTATTGTGGGAAAATACCAAAGTGAGAAATGTTCTGAGATTTTCTGTACATTGATGGAAGTAGTCTTAGGTTGCAAAAAACAGCAGAAAGTGAACGAGAATGGTCCTGAAGGATTTATAAAAGACATTTGTATAAACTACTTTGTACCATAGCCACCTCTGACAGTGAAAGTGTAGTCTGCTAAATGATATGAGAGAGGCTTGAAAAGCAAAGCTTACAGCAGGAGCTGTCAAACTTCATTGCACCTCCTTCTGACAATAAAGATACTACATGACCTTGGGGGTGGGGTGGGGAGGGGAAGCGCATTGGAGCTTGAGCCGTGCCGCTGTGGGTGAGGAGAAAGGGGGCTGCAGGCCAAGCCCTGCCACCCTTGGTGGGAGGAGAGGGGGCTGTAGCCAGAGACCCATTGCCCCAGGTGGGGGTGGAGCTCAGGCTTCAGCTTCAGCCCTGGGTCCCAGCAAGTCTAATGCTGGCCCTAGCGACCCCATTAAAATGGGGTCACGACCCACTTTGGGATCCTGACCCACAGTTTGAGAACTGCTGGCTTACAGTATTATAATGTACCCTTTATCCCAATAGGGGGTGGGAGGGTAAGAGTGTGTGTGTTTTCAAAGAACATTACTAGGGTTGAAAAGTTAGGAAATGCCAGATTTATAGTTGCCTGTGTAGTGTTAATTCTGCCCCTCTGTCTGTCCATCCTATACGCTGACTGAAGCAGGAGTCCTGCAGAAAAAAATAACATGCGACAGTATCATAAGGCATACATACAAGGGGCTGAATTAAGTAGCTGTAAATCTGACATATCCTTACTTTCAAGAGTTTGATTTTGCAAACTAAACAATTTTTTTTTTTTAAATGTAGGGGGGAGGAACAGGGGTTAAAGTAATTTCTTAGGTTACCTTCCTCTCCCTCACAAAGGAAAAAGGTAAAAACAAATTCCTTTATGTGCATCTGTAACACTCTTCACTTCATAACACTTCATAATGCATTTTCAGAAGAGTTTAAACCCTAACCATCATCACTGCAGTGAAGACATCTGCCACTTAAACTACAGGACAAATTGCATTAGTTGGCAACTGGAGAAAGCTGTTATCCCAGCAGAGGGATGGACCACTAGGGATTAGTTAGCAGCAGGAGAGGAAAAGAACATAGTCTGGCCCAGCTTTTTCTCTCACCTGCTACCCTGGGAGTTTGGAAAGCTCCTGCTCTATATAGTGCCCAGAGTGAGGGGAAATGGGCTCCTGGGATCAAGTGCTGAGTCCAGGGGCAATTTAGGGTAGGGAGCCTGGTTGCCGCCCCATGTGATGCTCCTAAAGCAGCCCTGGAGTCATGTTGGGTCCAGGGCAGATAGTTGAGCTGGGCTGGGCTTCTATCTCTCCCTACCTGCTACAGCTGTTCTGATAATTCCCAGTCATTTCTCGTACAGTGTGTGCTGCTTCTGCTTTGTCAACGGAATGAACCCAACCTTAGAATGTTCGTGTGTTCAGTTATACTTGCACTCTGAAAACATTTTCCTGACAAACATAAGTGAGAGAAAGGAAATAGCAATTCTCAACAGTTTCCTATCTCAGCAAAAACGGAATGGAATTTCATAGGACAAAGAAAGGGCATGTCTGGAACATGAGGGTGTTGTTCGTGCCTAATATCAATGGCCTGCTGCAAACAATGGAAATGTTAATGTTTTTCAAAGAAAAGGTCCCATGAATCCTTTATAATGGAAAGTGTTAAACAACTTCAATATAGGGTTTGCTACCAGCTTCTCCCATAAAAACAATTCTGATGAGTTAGGATGCTTTGTACTTGTGCTTTACATTTATAAAGTGATGTTCAAAGCAGCATGATAAGAATATGGCAGGTAATTATTAAAACCTGAAGATATTCCTTCTCACTTTATTTCTAAGGACCTATGGTAATGTACTTTATCGAGGGACCTTCAGCAGTGCTGCAGTGTTTCAAAATGCAATTAAAGATTGTATGCTGGACTCCTAACTTTTTCCTGGAATTTCAGGCCTGATTTCTATAATAGACATAATAACTTTGCAGACACTTTGACCATAAGATGGAATCACTTAGAAAAGTATTAGTAAACATGAGGTACCTTTATTTAAAGTCACAACAATTGACATTATAATTAGACTCAGCAGAATCTGATTTTTAATTTTTTGCAATTTAGACTAATATTAATTTGTATTTTTAACTTTTTATTTTTTAACTATTTTAATTTTTAGTTGTAGGAAATTAAGCTGAGGTAGGGTAGAGGTTAGGGCAGCACTGACAGTGGGTGTGCCGCGGGCGTGCAGGAGGCTCTCTCGGCAAAGCAGAGACCCCTAGCCAGAGCTGCAAGGAGGAGGAAGAGCCCGCACTTGGGGAGGCCACCTCGTTACTAAACAGTTCCTGCACAGGACAGACCCATTCAGCAGTGGGTCTGTCCAGGCACCAGCGCAGCAAGCGCGTGCCTGGGGCTGCAAGCCGTGGGGGGCAGCCTGCCGGTCGCCATGAGGCCGGCAGTCAGGCGGCTTTCGGCGGCATGCCTGCAGGAGGTCCGCCAGTCCCGTGGTTTCGGCGGCAATTTGGCGGCAGGTACGCCGAAGCCGCAGCACTGGCAGACCTCCCGCAGTCATGCCGCCGAATCTGCGTGACCGCGGGCATGCCGCCGAAAGCCACCTGACTGCCGTGCTTGGGGCAGCAAAAACCATAGAGATGCCCCTGAGTGAGGTGGCCTCCCCTGCAACTGGGAGCTTGTCCTCCTCCTCTTCGCAGGCCTGGCCAGGGGTCTGCTGCTCTGCCCCACCAGAACTGCAGCCTTCTCAGCACCCACATGGATCCAGCATCTTTGTCTCTATGGCTGCGCCCTCTGTGGTTCCACTGTCACGGCCCAGCTCACTCACTCCCGTGACACCACGGTTGCAGAGGGCTTTCTGCACTGCTACAGGGCTGGTGACACTACATCCCTGCAGGTGCAAGGTGTAGGGGGAGGCTGCACTGACTGTTATTGATGGATTTTTTTCATCGATTTCAGTGTGTCACCTGAAATCAACATTTACTGACATCTAGTGATTTAAATTGAATCCTGCCTGTCTTTTGCTTCATTTGGTTGATCACATACCTCATCCTTAGATGTTTCAGAGTCCAATTTAAGCGTGAGGTACATAACAATATGAGGCATGCCTTGGATAGCCAGCTGAAGGTCCATATTATCTTCTCCCCATAGAAACTTGACGAGATTGTTCATAGCGGACTGTGCCTGTTTATACCTTTGTTGAGATGTTCCTTCATGCTCAAAGACTGAAGTTTCAAATGTAAGTTTCACCTATTAAAATAATTACATATATTATAAAAATGAGGCTGTACTTAAAGTCATGTTCAATGTCAAATAAATAAAAATATATTTTGGCTTTAAGAAGAGCTGTAATCTCGTCTATTCTTTTTTATGGTAGAGAGAGTTCTCTATAAAGAAATTTTTAAACACATATAAAAGACATAAGCATTGAAAAATCCCTGTGGTTTGAAGAAAGCCACTTATAAATTCAACGTTATATAACCACGTATTACCAATGACAAAGCCAGCTATTAAATGTTTTATCAACCATGTGAACTAGGCATGTGGCCTGATATGTTTTCATACTTGTTTTTTATGGTTTTGAAAACAGAAAAATACACTTCCTGCTCTGGATTTATTTGAACACACAATCTAGCACCACCATTTTGAAACATTATTACATAACTTGTTTCAAAATGGCATCATTTATACATTTACATGTTCTTAAGGTTCTTTTTCAAAAGTATTTTCTTAACATTTTAAACTCATCAGTTTAGAAAGGTATATTAGTGCAATGTAACCTGTGACGTTGTGCAGTCTATATGGTTTTATAAAAACTTGATAATAAGTCAATATAATGTAACTGGGATAGTTTTAGAGAAAATATGGTAATAAGCGAATATAACGTAACTGGGATATGCTTCATGCAAAAGGTCTCTTGTAAGGTATCATTACAAAGCTTATAATCTACTGAGTATGATCATCTGATTTGTATAAATGTATCACTCTTGTATCTAAAACTAGAAATATAAAATGTAACTCTGAGGGCCTATTGTAATTATGTAAAGTGTGGGCCATTAATGATGGTTTGGAATCTTGATGACTCCCATTAACCAGGACCATTGTCTGCAGATGGTTGTGTTTACCTGTTAGTCTTCCTGTATATGTGTGTGCTGGCAAGTGGGCAATGAAGTCTTGCAGTGACATGTGATCATGTCACCTGAACTGGAATCCATCTTTAACCTGGTGCTTTTCCAGTGAGGGGGGGTGGAAACCCAGAGGGACAAAGGGTTCCCGCCTTATGCAAAAGATATATAAAGGGGTGGAACAGAACAAAGGGCAGAGAGGAGCCATCATGAAGAATCCCCTAGCTACCACCTGAGCTGGAACAAGAGCTGTACCAGGGGAAAGAATTGTGCCCAGGCCTGGAAGGTGTCCAGTCTGAGAAAAACTTACTGAAGCATCTCTGAGGGTGAGATTATCTGTATTTAGCTTGATTAGACATAGATTTGCGCATTTTATTTTATTTTGCTTGGTGACTTACTTTGTTCTGTCTGTTACTACTTGGAACCACTTAAATCCTACTGTCTGTATTTAATAAAATCACTTTTTATTTAGTAATTTACTCAGAGTATGTATTAATACCTGGGGGAGCAAACAACTGTGCATATCTCTCTATCAGTGTTATAGAGGGCGAACAATTTATGAGTTTGCCCTGCATAAGCTTTATGCAGGGTAAAACGGATTTATCTGGGTTTAGATCCCATTGGGAGTTGGGCATCTGAGTGCTAAAGACAAGCACACATCTGTGAGCTGTTTTCAGGTAAACTTGCAGCTTTGGGACAAGTGATTCAGACCCTGGGTCTGTGTCTGGAGCCAGATGGGAGTGTCTGGCTCAGCAAGACAGGGTGCTGGAGTCCTGAGCTGGCAGGGAAAACAGAAGCAGGGGTAGTCTTTGCACATTAGGTGGCAGCTCCCAAGGGGGTTTTTGTGATCCAACCCGTCACATAACCTACCTAAGTTGGACCACAAACCACCAACAACCTTTTAGTACATTTTTAGAACTCAGTGGCCGTTGAATTCTTCACCACAAACTAACTTGCCAGTATATTTTCATTGTCCCTTGCCATATCAATTTTTTTTTAAAAAATTAAGCAGGAAAAGAAGAGCTGTGCTGATTTATGATTGGATGTTAACAACTGTCTTATATACCATCAGGGCCGGTGCAAGGAAGTTTTGCGCCCGAGGCGAAACTTCCACCTTGCGGACCCCCCCACCCTGCGGCAGCTCCCCGCCCGCCCTCCACCCTGAGGCGCTCCCCCCGCCCTGCCCTAAGGGCCCCCCCCGCGGCAGCTCCACCCCCCGGGGAGCCATGCGGCAGCTCTCCACCCCAGCTCACCTCTGCTCCGCCTCCTCCCCGAGCACGCCGCCGCCACTCTAATTCTCCTCTCCTCCCAGGCTTGCGGTGCCAAACAGCTGATTGGCGCCACAAGCCTGGGAGGCAGGAGAAGTGGAGCAGCGATGGCGTGCTCGGGGAGGGGGCGTAGCAGAGGTGAGCTGGGGTGGGAAGCCCTGCGGCAGCTCCTCCCCCCCCCGCCCTGAGGCACCCCCGCGGCAGCTCCTCACCCCCCCCGGCCTGGGGAGCCGTGCTGCGGCTCCCCACCCCAGCTCACCTCTGCTCCGCCTCCTTCCTGAGCACGCTGCCCCCGCTCTAATTCTTCTCCCCTCCCAGGCTTGCGGCGCCAAACAGCTGATTGGCGCTACAAGCCTGGGAGGCGGGAGAAGTGGAGTGGCGATCGCGTGCTCGGGGAGGGGGCGTAGGAACGCTGTAAAAAAAAAAATTGGGGGCACCGCTTTTTGGCGCCCCCAAATCTTGGCGCCCTAGGCAACCGCCTAGTTTGCCTAAATGGTAGCACCGGCCCTGTATACCATCAGTAGAAAGCACAAACATTTGTTGTGTTACCTGCTGTCCCAATTCTTCTAACAAGCAAAGCACTATCGAACTTGCTCTCGAGAGTGTGACTCTCATTTATAAAAAGACGATGATTAAATCCATTTTACAAAAAATTGTACAGTTGACAACTATTTTATATTACTTTCTTTAAAAAATAAATATAATTTTTAGCTTTGGATATATACATTGGAATTTTAAACAACATAAAATCCAAGTATAAGTTTGGTTTGGAACTGGATTCTTCATTTTTCAAAATGTGTTTTTAAATCTGCATTTTATGTACAGTAGGCTTATGAAAGTAATTTTAATTATTTTAAAAAATATTAAATTAATTAATAAAATTCTTACTTTTAATGAAAACTGCCATTAAGTATGGGAGAGGGAAAACAAAGGAATTTTTATTTCTTGTCTGAGCCTAAAATTGTACCTCTCAGAAAAGGGAAACAAAAGGTTTTACCTTCTTGGATGAAAGCTTGTTTGCCCATTTGGAAAGTAACTTCAAAATATCTGATCAGACGAAAGTTCCAAAGGCAGTATACTACATGCTAAAATGCTGTCTCCATTTAAAGCCAATGGGAGCTTGGTCATTGACTTTACTGGAACCTTATTCTGTCCAGTGAACTAGAGTAACTGATGTGAGAAAAAACGCTCATGCTTCCCCAATAGCAATTAAGCTTAAGAAGCCTGAACAAAAGGAAGTAGTGTGTGTGAAAAAAATATATATTTCAAAGAAAATCTAGCAAGTGATATGGACAGTATACAATATTCATGCTTGTCAAAAAAGAGCAGGAAAAAAGAAAAAGAAAAATAAGACTACCATGTACTGCAACCATTTCTACATCTGACCCTCCACTTTCCCATCCCAGCTTACTCCCTTCCCACTGATGGCCTTGAGCTTCTCCTCTCCCATTCCTGCCACTGCCAACCTCTTCCTCTTCCCCCTTGCCCTTTCTCCTCTTTTGAGCAGCACTGCATCCAACTCTTCTTCCCTCTCCCCCTCCACGTTCCTCCCCATCACTCTTCCTTTCTCTCTGATTTCAACTCATGGCTCTCCCTCTTCCTCTCATCACAATCTCCCATCGATATCTTCAGTGGCGTCAAACTTCCATTTTGATGACCCACCCATCCTTTAGCCACCTATCTTCTCACCCTCCCCTCCTCATTTGACCTACAGCCTTGGTTCAACTCACCCACTCACCAAATGGATATTCACTTGACATGATCTTCATCAAGCACTGCTTTCATCTCTGATCCATCACTGAGTTCCCCCTCTCTGACCATCATCTGGTCTCTTTCAGCATCACTCATCTGCCCCCTCCCTCTCACAGACCCTTCAGTGACTTCTAGGACAGGAATGGTGATGACTTCTCTTCTGCTCTCTGTCTCTCTTCCCTTTCTCCCATTGATATCGTTGTTGATTCTCTCCACGCTTAACTATCCTTCACCTTTGCCTCTTTTGCCCTCTATTCTGTCACTGCCACCCACAACTCTGGCTCACCTCCAATACCTGCTTCCTTCACTCCTGCTAAGTGTGTCTGTTGGAAAACCTGTGCCCATGCTGACAACCTTCACAACATATATGTTCTCTCCTCCTTCAGTTCTGGCATTTTCCTAGCCAAGGGATACTCCCACACTACCTATCCTCTCTCAAACACTGAGATGTTGACTCTCGCCTCCACTCTGCCAGCGATGCCAGCCTCCATCAACCATTTGGTATATTTTCAAATAACATTGTGATTTTTCCTATGCTGCCCCTCATACATGTGAGCTCCCCATAAACATCCACAAAACCACCTCATTGTCTTCCTTCAAATCTCCCATTTAAAACTCCCCTTTGCTGTGACGTCTACAAAAAACTTGATAACAGAGATGCAGCTGATGTGCTATGACCGCTGTCTATCATGCTCTCATTGTTTCTTTGGACTCCCCCATTTGTCTGTGTCTACCTCATCTCTTATCATACATGGAATGTACATTCTTTGGGGCATGGACAATTTTTTTGTTCAGCATCTAGCACAATGGGGCCCTCATTCATAACCGGAGGTTCCTAGATGCTACAAGTAATACAAAAACAACATGGAGTCTAGGGACAGGACAAAATGATGCCACAAAGTTGGTGGTTGTGCATGTCTTCCTATCCTTCCATATGGGAAAGGGGAAAATCCTATAAGACAATCTTGTATCTTCCACTCTTGGCCATTCCCTTTTCCAGCTTCAGTAGAGTTTCTGGTTCAAGAAGACACAGCTGACATGAAAAAAGCATATTAAGAAAAGGATAATCTGAATACCAAGAAAGCCAAATATCCAAAAAGATGGTTTTTATTATGTGCAGAGATGGCAGTGTCGCCTATTTAAAGTTGCCTGACACCTCCCTGTTATAAAACCCTGTTTTCAGTAGCTTATAACTTGCCAAACTAACTGTTCAGGCTGAAATTTTCCATGCCAGGTGTCTGCCTCTGACTGAATATTTTTGGAAAGTTTCAACTAAAATGGTTCAATGATTTCCAAGAATGCAGTTAGGGAAAAATATGTTGTTTTGCCCACTTTAAAAATTCTTACAACCATTTCATTGAGAAACTCTAGAATCTCTATTCTGTTGGAGCAGGAACTATGCCTTTTGCTTTCCTCATGAAAAGCCAAATTTAGCCAAGTTATAAGACCCTGAAAATCACAGTTTGCACAAAGTAGAAGTTTATTAGACGCTGGCAACATTCTCCAAAGACTCCATCTGTACTGAGCATGCACCACCCCAAGGATACATG
Organism: Emys orbicularis; assembly: GCF_028017835.1. Classification (NCBI taxonomy): domain Eukaryota; kingdom Metazoa; phylum Chordata; order Testudines; family Emydidae; genus Emys; species Emys orbicularis. The sequence goes on along the minus strand of NC_088687.1, from coordinate 46,651,848 downwards.
CATTGAGTAGAACGTTCCCTATAATTGCTCCGCCCAGCTGCCAGGGGCTACTGTGGTGCTGGGCAGCGGAATTGAGGGAGACAATCTTTTTTTGTGCTCTCAATGCTCTTGCTGCTTGCGTCCAAGCAGCATGGAGGAGGAGGAGGATGAAGACCTCTTACTCAAATGCAGAGGGGTGAGGTGCAGAAACGGGGATAGGAGCACAAGCCAGACAGAGCAGGTTAATGGGAGCAAAGGGGGCAGGGAGAGAAGGATTCATAATCACACCACCACCACTCCACTCCAGAACTGAACTTAGGATTCCTAAGACTTAGGAAATATAAATTCATCCATCTTATTCAGTGAGCACCATTCATCCTGTGCACTGAATGAGGCAAGAGTCCTGTGGAAAAATAGTATGTGATCAATTACAGCCTGTATCAAAATACACAAGGGGACCACATTAAAGTTGCACAGGCAACCTGCATTCTGGCCTTTCCTACCTTTTGAGCGCTTGACTTTACAACCTAAATAATACTTTTTCCACATAGTTTATTTGTATGTAATATCTACATATGGTGATAATCACTTACTTTGAAATCATTTATATATACAGTACTCTAAGCAGCTGGTAGTACCATGCATCCAAAATTCTGCATCATCAATTCTATATACCAGTTACAGGGACAAGTTCACTGCTGGTGTACACAGGTGTGTTGTATTCTTTTGTGAGAACATGGCTGTAAGCCTCAGGGTCATGGCTAAATTCTGACATTCTGTCTACTTAAGATTTCTCTGTCATTTCAAATATTTAAAGATATTCTTCACTCTCTCCTGAGTGGAGGAAAGCTGTCACCTTTACCTTAGAAGTGGTTACCTTTCAGTGATACATGACATGATCTCTAGCAGTGGTGAAATGACTGGTTGACCCCATCTCCACAAGCACAACTTCAAACTGGCCCTCCTCTACACAAGCTGGAAGTGACTTTCTTCCCATGTCTTGAGCCACCTTTTGTCATCCACAATTGCCCCTTTTACCTTCAATCATTTGCTTCCCTATCATCCTGTCATCTGGGAATGGGGAGCAAACTAGAAGTTTAGCTGCTCCCAACTCTGGGCTTTAAGGCTAGAGGTAGTCCACAAGCAGACCTGGAACATGTGGGACTACAACATCAGTGCTGTGGGTTACAGGCAGCTCAGGGAATCATCCATTTAAAAAAAGGTCATTTTAATGGACACCCATTAAAAAACAAAAACAAAACACTTTTCCTTACTTCCCCCACTTAAAATAAATCAGGGTGAAGGAAGCCCAAAGTCCATATATATATATTCTGTAAAGATTGCCAAGTGCTTTGGGATCTTTGGCTGAAAGACAATCCAGAAATGTCAGTTACATTCACTTAACTGAATGTTTTCAAAGTATTTGGTTAAAATAGATCCTGGAGAAAATCAGAGATTTTTTTCTTATTGTTACCCTTATGACTAGGGTATGGTAGCCTGTGTGTCTTGCAATAATTTCATGGGACATAAAGAAACACAGTCAGCCAAGCTAAATTAAATTAAGTAAATCACTGTATTTACTTAAGCCTGTTCTAATATAGGGTCTGGTTTTCTTTTCTAAACAGTGGTAAAAGAAAATGAATCTTGGGTCCAGACTCATCAATATTCTTATGAGCAAAGCTAAGCAGAAGTGGGTCAACACTAGCAGTGATCTGTGTCAAATTAAGTAGCAGCTGGTTTGGTTACAGTGAGTTAAAATGTAGGTCCTGTATGGAACTAACAGTGTAAATATTCGGGATTCTCTCAGATCTTTCTGAGGCTGGGGTATTCTGTAGTCTCTAGATCATGTTCAAAGACTGCTGTAAAACCTTCAGATATTCAGTGAAAGTCTGGTTTGTTAAAATAAGGATATTTTTGTTTAGCTTTTTATTTACTTCTGTATCTCTCTACCTATTGTATTATTTGCATTGTGGTAGCACCCAAACGCCTCAGAATCAGGGCATGATTGTGCTAGGTGCTGTGGAAGCAGACAGGTAGATGTGGTCCTTGCCTTGAAAAAATACAGTCTGATGTAGCAACTGTTTGTGGTGCTGGGTGGGCCTTTGTGGTGCTGGGTGGGCATATTTTACAAATATGCTAAACTGGGCATTATCTATCCAAAAATTGATATTTGTTAAGATAAGCACAATCCTAGAAGTACTGCTCGTGGGCAAGATAAACTATATTCACATTCACTGGGGCTAAGAGAAGTTAGAGAATTTTTTTCTGAAAAGGCAGATAGCAAAAAGTTATGTATATTTTTTGTATGTATAAGTTATGTATACTCACAAAAGAGCTGTGACAACTTATTATGGAAATAACTGACTTAGAACATTACAGTTTGTCTTATGCAGCTGCAACCTTCTTATATCCAATGTCTTTTGCAACGCTTAGCGAATGATAATACACTAACCACTCAGTTTGTGAACAAGCAATCTTTCTTACTAAAGCTTGCAAGCAACAAAACTTCTGTTTCTGCTGCACCATGAACAGAATGTTTTCAATTGCAAAAAAACAGAACTATATATTAAAATTCTCCAACAGTCTATTTAGGTAATCACTCTTCTGGCTTGACTTAAGCTGGTTCAGTTACTGGGGAATAATTGCACTTTAATAAAAGGTTTTGGAAAACCAACATGAGAAACAGTTATACATTTCAAGCAATCACTATCTGTTTGACAGATTTACTGACAATGGAAATGTTAAGGCTGCATTAACATTAACTACTATAAAAAAGTTTACATGGGATGTTTGAGCAACAATATATATGCTCTAATTTAACAAGGATACAGTTAATTAAGCAACATTGTCTGCTTTTCACATTCAGTAAACAATAGTAGCTACAGCAACTACCTATTTTGTCAAAGGCAGGATGCGACAGGATTCTTCTACAGTGGAGTTCTGCCAATACTTGACCACAACTTCACTAGTTTAGTCAAGCTCCATGGTGTCAAATATCTTGGAAACCTTCCTAAACTGACACACTAGCACTTAGACTTACTGCAACTGCAGATGTACAACCTACAAACACTAGCACCAACTTTGCTGTAAATGGCAGTGTGGTCATCTGAGCGTAATGACCTAGAAATCAAAAATTCTAGTTGCTGTTCACCTTCTGAATGGTAAACATATCTTTACTATTATTACTTATTTTTGTATACCATTAGAAGAAAACAGTCAGGTTCCCAATACACTAGACAAGTTTATTGTATAGGAAATGTTTATCTGTAGGAGTAGGAGTTGGATTAAATCTTGAACTATTTGATCAGCATTAAGAATAGTGTACACACACAGGGACATTCTGTGATGAGAAAAAAGTTTCGTTTTTAATTTCCATCTCTCATCTCACATTATAAATCTGTACAATGTCCCTGGTGAGGTAGATTTAACAAAGTAACTTGAAATATTTAATTATCTGGAACATGGGTAGCATGAAAATTAACAATTTCTAAGATAAACTAATTGTTTTAATAGTATATACATTTGTATCTGCTCAGTGGCTCCTAGAAATATGGTCAATTTCAACAGTCTCAGAAGTAATGTATACTGCTTGTTATTTTGGGTAAGGCTATCTTTGTCAAAACAGCATGCAGGGGTTCATCACACATTAGAGAATTACGGTGTGCACATGTAACTGGGGTGCTATTCACTGCTGTAAACCCTAACTAGCTATAGTGTGCAAGACAAGAGTTATAGTTTACAATTTGAACATAAACACTAATGTTAACGTTAAAAAATTAACCTTAAAATGAAAAAAATAAGCCTTGCAATATTGTTGTTAGAAAGGTTTACAAAAATAAATAAATACAGATCAATGCATCCAGTGTACAGCATTAAAAGGGAAATGCAAACTACACTGTGACAATAGCACTTCAGCACAATATTACATTCTAAGTACAAGAAACTGATTCAGCTTCCTGAAGAAAAGTTACTACTACAATTCTGTAAACGGTTTCCTTTTTAAAAGTTGCTCAGTGAACAATTACCAAGTTCAACCCCCTCTTATTTTTAAGTGCCTACTCTGAAAGCTGTGAGACCACAGCAAAATTTTGTTAGCTGTGGATAAAAGCTTCTGAAGGTATGTCTACCTTGCAAAAAACAAACAAACAAAAACCCCACAGCAGTGAGTGTCAGAGACTGGGTCTACAGACTTGGGCTCGTGCTACAGAGCTAAAAACAGCCATGTAGATGTTCCAGCTCAGGCTGGTGCTCGGGCTCTGAAGCCTAGGGAAGCGGGTGGGCCAACTTTCCAATTGCACAAAACTGAACACCCTTGCCCCATCCCCTTCCCCGCCTCTTCCCTGAGGCCCCACCCTACTCCGCCCCTTCTCCAAGGCTCCGCCTCCCTCGCACTCCTTCCCCCCTCCCTCCATCACTCACTCTCCCCCACCCTCACTCACTTTCACCAGGATGGGGCAGGGAGTTGGGGTGCGGGAGGGGGTGAGGGCTCCGGCTGTGGGTGCAGGCTGTGGGGTGGGGCTGGGGATGAGGGGTTCAGAATGCAGAAGGGGGCTCAGGGCTGCGGCAGGGATTGGGGTGTGGGAGGGGGTGTGGGCTCTGGCTGGGGGTGTGGGCTCTGAGGTGGGGCTGGATGAGGGGATTGGGGTGTGGGAGAGGTGCGGGGTGCAGGCTCAGGGAGGGAGTTAGTTTGCAGGAGAGGGTTCCGACATGGGGCAGGGTGTTGGGGTGTGGGCTTCAGGGGACGCTTACCTCAGGCAGCTCCCAGAAGCAACCGGTATGTCCGGCTCCTAGGCGGAGGGGCGGCCAGGGGGATCTGCATGTTGCCCACGCCTGCAGGTGCCACCCCCATGGTTCCCAAACAATGGGAGCTGCGGAGCCAGTATTCAGGACAGGGGCACCCCTATGTCTAGGACCCAGACATGCCAGCTGCTTCTGGGAGCCAGGGCAGGTAGGGAGCCTGCCTTAGCCCTCCTGCGCCACCAACTGGACTTTTAGCATCTTGGTCAGCAGTGCTGACCGAAGCCGCCAGGATCCCTTTTCGACCAGGCGCTCCAGTCAAAAACCGGACGCCTGGCAACCATAGTGGGCTTCAGGGCCTGAGCTCCAGCCTGAGCCAGAAATCTATATGGCTATTTTTAATGCTGCAGTGTGAGCCCCACAAGCCCAAGTCTGTAGCCCTAGGCTCTGAGACTCTGCTGCGGTTTTTTGTTTTGCAGTGTACATAAGAACATAAGAATGGCCATACTGGGTCAGACAAAAGGTCCATCCAGCCCAATATCCTGTCTGCCAACAGTGGCCAATGCCAAGTGCCCCAGAGGGAGTGAACCTAACAGGTAATGATCAAGTGATCTCTCTCCTGCCATCCATCTCCACCCTCTGACAAACAGAGGCTAGGGACACCATTCCTTACCCATCCTGGCTAATAGCCATTAATGGACTTAACCTCCATGAATTTATCTAGTTCTCTTTTAAACCCTGTTATAGTCCTAGCCTTCACAACCTCCTCAGGCAAGGAGTTCCACAGGTTGACTGTGCGCTGTGTGAAGAACTTCCTTTTATTTGTTTTAAACCTGCTGCCCATTAATTTCATTTGGTGGCCCCTAGTTCTTATATTATGGGAACTAGTAAATAACTTTTTCTTATTCACTTTCTCCACACCACTCATGATTTTATAGACCTCTATCATATCCCCGTCTCCTCTTTTTCAAGCTGAAATGTCCTAGTCTCTTTAATCTCTCCTCATATGGGACCCGTTCCAAACCCCTAATCATTTTAGTTGCCCTTCTCTGAACCTTTTCTAATGCCAGTATATCTTTTTTGAGATAAGGAGACCACATCTGTACACAGTATTCAAGATGTGGGCGTACCATGGATTTATATAAGGGCAATAAGATATTCTCCGTCTTATTCTCTATCCCTTTTTTAATGATTCCTAACATCCTGTTTGCTTTTTTGACTGCCACTGCACACTGCATGGACGTCTTCAGAGAACTATCCACGATGACTCCAATATCTCTTTCCTGATTAGTTGTAGCTAAATTAGCCCCCATCATATTGTATGTAGAGTTGGGGTTATTTTTTCCCAATCTTTACATTTATCCACATTAAATTTCATTTGCCATTTTGTTGCCCAATCACTTAGTTTTGTGAAATCTTTTTGAAGTTCTTCACAGTCTGCTTTGGTCTTAACTATCTTGAGCAGTTTAGTATCATCTGCAAACTTTGCCACCTCACTGTTTACCCCCTTATCCAGATCATTTATGAATAAGTTGAATAGGATTGGTCCTAGGACTGACCCTTGGGGAACACCATTAGTTACCCTTCTCCATTCTGAAAATTTACCATTTATTCCTACCCTTTGATCCATCCCTGTCCTTTAACCAGTTCTCAATCCATGAAAGGATCTTCCCTCTTATCCCATGACAACTTAATTTACATAAGAGCCTTTGGTGAGGGACCTTGTCAAAGGTTTTCTGGAAATCTAGTGTAGACATATCCTTAGCCTCAAACATAAGGCCAGATTATCTGTGCTTTGTACCACACCACCAGCACCATAGTCGGGCCTAAAACTAGCATAAGCAGCCCAAGGAAGTTTACCCAGTACAAAGGTAATCCCTGATGACATAGAGCTGATATAAGGGCTCTCACACCACCTTCTCTCCCTGTTGCTGGTATAGTAGGGGAAAGGGGGCATGGCTGGAGTGCCCCTAAATCATGCTGATCCTTAGTTGTAGTTTCAGCCCCTTAGGTGGCATCTGCAGAGAACATAAAGTAATCCTCAGAAAACTCTAATTCAGTACAAAGGGGATGGCACTGGGATCATGGAAATGCATATGTGAACTTTAAGCCACCTTTTTACCATTCCTGAATGTGCTGGTCAATCACACTCCAGAAACTGGCCCCAAGTCTGTATGAAGCCACTCACTTAACCACTGATTTAAAAATAGAGATACAGAGCACATGGAATCAAATGTTTATATAGAGATTTTCCAGCAGCAAAACAGAGCGCCATAAGGGAATAGAAATAAACCATAATAGACCACATATGTAACATTACAGTATGTAAGCAAACTACAGAAATTTAACAGATACATAATAAATAACATTGGTACAGGAAAGGAATATCAGCAAAGTCTGAGAGGTTTTCCAGAGCTCTCACTGCCTCAATCTTGTCTAACTATTTACAGATACAGTAACTTTTATTCTACTCAAACCTTAACTTCACTGAGTAAAGGAAGATGCTTTCAAATCGGTCGTTACGAACTCTTTTTTCAGTGGAAGCAGAATGTATCTGCTTATTAGAGGAAAACAGACCCAGATTGGGAAAGATATAATTGAACTGTTATGTCTATATATCTCCATTGCAGGCAGCATAGAGGCTGTATGTCAGAGGTCAAAAAGTCTACTTGCTGTTTTCCCAGTAGCAGAATCTATAAACTTGTTATCTTGACTCCAGGATCCTTGTTCAGCTAGAAGAGCAAGTATGGGGGGGAAAGGATGACATCCCCCATCTTAATCAGGGGCAATATCTTTAATATACATTTTAAACAAAAAGTTGTTGGATTTGTCATATGTGCCTTCTGGGAGTCCAAGATCTCAATTTGATTTAGCAGAGATCTCAACAGCGTACCATCTAAATGCTCTTATGGTTAACAGGCAAGTTGTTTTTCCCTGGATGTGACTTTGTGGCCATCATTTATATTGACAAAAATTATTTTAAATTATCTATCTAGATACTTACATGATTCCCATTACCACAATAAAGAGCATCTTGCCAAGACAACCTATAATTCAAAAATCCTCTTACACTCACTCTTCATCATATATATCCCCAATGTGGATTACAAACTAACAAACTCCCCATTATTCACCCACCACTTCTGACCAACCGTGTACTTGTCCATTATTATTAGCAAGACAGTGATATTTTGCCTCATACCTAACATCTACAGACCAGACATTCAACTTTCCCCATCTCAACTAGCCAGTATGATCAAGGCACCGCAACATTTCATATATTATCCTCTATTTACAGAGATCATAGTGTTCAAAGTTGCAATTTTCACAGCAACTATTGTGACGTTGTGCAGTCTACATGGTTTTATAAAAACATAATAATAAGTGAATATAATGTAACTGGGATAGTTTTATAAAAAATTTGATAATAAGTAACTATAATGCAAATGGGATATGCTTTGTGCAAAAGGTCTCTTGTAAGGTATCATTACAAAGCTCATAATCTACTGAGTGTGATCATCCTATTTGTAGAAATGTACCACTCTTGTATCTAAAACTAGAAATATAAAATGTAACTCTGAGGGCCTATTGTAATTATGTAAAGTGTGGGCCATTAATGATGGTTTGGAATCTTGATGACTCCCATTGTCTGCAGATGGCTGTTTACCTGTGAGTCTCCCTGTATATGTGTGTGCTGGCAAGTGAGTAATGAAGTCTTGCAGTGACATGTGATCATGTCACCTGAACTGGAATCCATCTTTAACCTGGTGCTTTTCCAGTGAGGGGAGGGGGTGGAAACTCAGAGGGACAAAGGGTTCCCGCCTTATGCAAAAGATATATAAAGGGGTGGAAGAGAACTGAGAGGGAGAGAGAGGAGCCATCATGGAGAATCCCCTAGATAACACCTAAGCTGGAACAGAAGCTGTACCAGGGGAAAGAATTGTGCCCAGGCCTGGAAGGTGTCCAGTCTGAGAAAAACTTACTGAAGCATCTCTGAGGGTGAGATTATCTGTATTTAGTTTGATTAGGCATAGATTTGCGCATTTTATTTTATTTTGCTTGTGACTTACTTTGTTCTGTCTGTTACTACTTTGAACCACTTAAATCCTACTGTCTGTATTTAATAAAATCACTTTTTATTTAGTAATTTACTCAGAGTATGTATTAATACCTGGGGGAGCAAACAACTGTGCATATCTCTCTATCAGTGTTATAGAGGGCGAACAATTTATGAGTTTGCCCTGCATAAGCTTTATGCAGGGTAAAACGGATTTATCTGGGTTTAAACCCCATTGGGAGTTGGGCATTTGAGTGCTAAAGACAAGCACACTCCTGTGAGCTGGTTTTCAGGTAAACTTGCAGCTTTGGGACAAGTGATTCAGACCCTGAGTCTTTGTTAGAGCAGACAGGAGTGTCTGGCTCAGCGAGACGGGGTGCTGGAGTCCTGAGCTGGCAGGGAAAACAGAAGCAGGGGTAGTCTTTGCACATTGGGTGGCAGCTCCCAAGGGGGTTTCTGTGATCCAACCCGTCACAGTGGCGTAGTCGAGCAGGATCTGTGCACAGCTGATTGCTTTGAGATACTGGTAGTGATTTTAAGTGAGTTTTAAGTGTGGTGGCTGGAGAACAGACAAAGTGGTTACTGGTTTGTTATTTTCTGTTTGCTTATTTCGGGAAAGGGAAGTAGGGACAGAAAAGGAAGCAAAATAAGTAAGAATGAAGATCAAAAGAAGCTAAAACTACACAAGTTGCAAATTGCCCAGAAAGACTGAACAATGGGCGCTGGGAATGTCTCAGTTAACTAAGAAGCCCCTGAGCTGAGTACATCTCAGTTTCAGTGAACTGCAGATGGGTGTGGCCCAACCTCTGTCTGTGCTGAAGCTGACTGGAGTGTCTAACCTAGCAAGACAGGAGAGGAGGGGTGCCTGTTCTGGCAGGAGGGTGTTCTCTGTGGTATCCCAGCTCATCGAGTGGTGGTCTCAAGGGAAGACAAATGGAAACTGATGTACAATTTGCCTGGGAAAAGGCTGACCTGGAAAAAGAAAAGGCTGCCCACCAACCTGGACTTAAGAGACAAAGCAATTAAGACCCAGAAGCATGACCTGGCTGTAATGGAGTGGAAGAGGTGCACAGAGACATGTATCCTGGAGCTGGAAGTTGGGGTCCTGGTGACTGCTGCGGTGGGAACAAACCCCAAGGACTCTAGCTGGAAGCAAACCCAACCTGAGTGAAAGGGGGGGGATTTTGCTGGCCAGCGAAAGGTCCCTCATAGCTGGTAGCTGTGAGCCTACAGCTGGGTCAGGGTCTCTTTCCCTTTTGGGGGACACAGGAGTGTCTGCCCCATAGGGGAGCCCAAAAACGAATTTTAGGTATACTGCCTCCACCATGGTCAGTGTCCAAGTCTCTGGCAGTAAGTTCAGGAGGAGGGTGTGACGTTGTGCAGTCTACATGGTTTTATAAAAACATAATAATAAGTGAATATAATGTAACTGGGATAGTTTTATAAAAAATTTGATAATAAGTAACTATAATGCAAATGGGATATGCTTTGTGCAAAAGGTCTCTTGTAAGGTATCATTACAAAGCTCATAATCTACTGAGTGTGATCATCCTATTTGTAGAAATGTACCACTCTTGTATCTAAAACTAGAAATATAAAATGTAACTCTGAGGGCCTATTGTAATTATGTAAAGTGTGGGCCATTAATGATGGTTTGGAATCTTGATGACTCCCATTGTCTGCAGATGGCTGTTTACCTGTGAGTCTCCCTGTATATGTGTGTGCTGGCAAGTGAGTAATGAAGTCTTGCAGTGACATGTGATCATGTCACCTGAACTGGAATCCATCTTTAACCTGGTGCTTTTCCAGTGAGGGGAGGGGGTGGAAACTCAGAGGGACAAAGGGTTCCCGCCTTATGCAAAAGATATATAAAGGGGTGGAAGAGAACTGAGAGGGAGAGAGAGGAGCCATCATGGAGAATCCCCTAGATAACACCTAAGCTGGAACAGAAGCTGTACCAGGGGAAAGAATTGTGCCCAGGCCTGGAAGGTGTCCAGTCTGAGAAAAACTTACTGAAGCATCTCTGAGGGTGAGATTATCTGTATTTAGTTTGATTAGGCATAGATTTGCGCATTTTATTTTATTTTGCTTGTGACTTACTTTGTTCTGTCTGTTACTACTTTGAACCACTTAAATCCTACTGTCTGTATTTAATAAAATCACTTTTTATTTAGTAATTTACTCAGAGTATGTATTAATACCTGGGGGAGCAAACAACTGTGCATATCTCTCTATCAGTGTTATAGAGGGCGAACAATTTATGAGTTTGCCCTGCATAAGCTTTATGCAGGGTAAAACGGATTTATCTGGGTTTAAACCCCATTGGGAGTTGGGCATTTGAGTGCTAAAGACAAGCACACTCCTGTGAGCTGGTTTTCAGGTAAACTTGCAGCTTTGGGACAAGTGATTCAGACCCTGAGTCTTTGTTAGAGCAGACAGGAGTGTCTGGCTCAGCGAGACGGGGTGCTGGAGTCCTGAGCTGGCAGGGAAAACAGAAGCAGGGGTAGTCTTTGCACATTGGGTGGCAGCTCCCAAGGGGGTTTCTGTGATCCAACCCGTCTACTTTCCCCATCTCAACTAGCCAGTATGATCAAGGCACCGCAACATTTCATATATTATCCTCTATTTACAGAGATCATAGTGTTCAAAGTTGCAATTTTCACAGCAACTATAACTTGGCTCTTTGCATACACGTAATATTTATTGGGCAGTGGTAAATATATAAAAAACACAGTATACATTTCTATTAAAAGTACTATACCTGCATCGGGCCTGGAATGCAAGACAAAACCCTTTCTATATTCTCAGCATTCACATCAACATCATTTACAGCAACAAGGGCATCTCCTGGAGACAAAAAACAAACAAAAAAAAGGAACAAATAAATACAGGGTGTATGCAAACACCATACAAAAGTCAACAGTATGTTCTCTTCAAATTTAAAATATCATCCAGTACTCTCAGATGATTTTCCTTAAATATAAGTAGGCTGCTATTAAATACATCATTTACACAAGAGAAAAGCCAAAGATTAATAGCCTGATCCTCTAAGCCTTTACTACTAAGCTAGGGTTTACTACTGCATATTGATGTCACTTTTCAAAGACAACATTCGAAGTTCTTTCTCTTTATCCAGGCTTATATCATTGCATGTCTTTTGATGTCTTATCATGGATGTCCCATAATTTCTTCAAATCAAACATGTCCAAAACTGAACTTTTTCCTGACCCATCTCTGTTCATCTTTAGCTCCCTCTCCACTGACAAATGAACGCTACTCCTCTCTGCTATCCTCTTAATCATGCAAGCCTGCAACCTCAGAATCATCTTGGACTCCTACCTCTTCTTATATCCAGGCTCTTGCCAAATTGTGAGGCTGCTTCTACAAGATAATCAAAATTCACTTCTGTATCCCTACTACCAAAACTGTAGCCAATCACCTCATTATCTGCTCCTCCTGTCCAGTTTGCTGCCTCTCCACTCTATTCAATATGCTGCAACTAAAGGTATCTTTCTTGCTGCTGCTTCAGTCATATTATGCCCACCTCATTTCAGTCCCTTCATTTGCTTTTAGTCTCATTCCACCTCAAGGTTTAACGCATCATTCTTTTTTTCAAGGCCCTGCATAATGCTGTCTTATCTACCTCACTTATTTCTTACTACACTCCCCATCATGCACTAATCTACTAACTCCTCCTACCTAACCACATGCTTTGTTTCTTCCCACTTGTGACTTGCCTATTCCCACTCCACTCCCCACTCCTGGAACAGCCAAATACACCCTCAAGTTCCTAGTAAAGACTCTTTTTATTATCCTTTAGTCTATATGCCACAACATCTTTTCGCTCTCTCCCCACATCCTCCTTTCAGAGGATTCTTTCTGTTAACGGAAAGTAAATTAGAATTACAAGTTCAGCTCCCAAAAAGGTTTTTGTTTTTTAAAAAGGAAGAAGTTGGAAAGAACAAAAACACCCACACTAGACAACTTTTCCAAATTAGTTGTATCAGTGTGTGCTGCCTGCCTGGAGCCAAGACATTATGGATAGGCTGCAGCGGCTCGTTTGTCCCTCTGACCACTACTCCAGGCTGCTCATCCATATGGGCATTGATGATATTGCCAGGTATGACCCTGAGCAGATCAGCAGTGACTACAGAGATTTGGGAGCAAGGGTGAAGGAGTCAGGGGCACAAATTGTGCTCTCATCCATCCTCCCATTGAGGATAAGGGCCCAGGCAGGAACATCCGCCTTCTGGAGATGAATGCCTGGCTGTGCTGATAGCGTCAACAGGAGGGCTTTGGCTTTCTCGATCATGAGATGGTGTTCCAGGAAGAAGGACTGTTGGGAAGAGATGGGGCCCACCTGACCAAGAAGGGGAAGAGCATCTTTGGGCACTGACTTGCCACCCTAGTGAGGAAGGCTTTAAACTAGGTTCAAAGGGGGGGGCAGGTGACAAAAGCCTACAGGTAAGCATAAAATAACAGAGGGCAAGGTGGGGTGAAGGGAAGACATGGAAATTTACAATAGGGACATAGGAGCAACAAGAAGATAATCAGTGGGAGAATCTGCTCAATGTCTAGATGCAACTGCAAGGAGTATGGGGAATAAACAGGAAGAATTGGAAGTATTAGTACATAAGCTAAATTATGAATTGGTGAGATAAGTTGCATGACTGGAATATTGGTATAGAGGATATAGCTTGTTCAGGAGGGACAGGCAGGGTAGAAAGGGAGGAGGTGTTGAATTATACATCAAGAATATATACACTTGTTCTGAGGTCCAGAAGAAGGTGTGAGGCAGACCAGATGAGAGTCTCTGGATAAAGAAAAAAGGGGTAAAAATAGGGTTAATGTCATGGTAGGGGTCTACTATAGACCACCAAATCAGGAAGAAGAGGTGGACGAGGCATTTCTAAAACAAATAACAGAAATATCCAAAACACAAGACTGGGTAGTAATGGGGGACTTTAACTATCCAGATACATATTGGAAAAGTAATACAGAAAAACACAAAATTTCCAGAAAGTTCTTGGAATGTATTGGGGACAATTTTTTGTTTCAGAAAGAGGAGGAAGTAACAAGGGGGACAGCTATTTTAGACTTGATTGTGTCTAACAGGGAGGAACTGGTAGCAAATATGAAGGTGGAAGGCAAGTTGGGTGAAAGTGATCATGAAATGATAGATTTTGTGATTCAAAGGAAAGGAGGGAGAGAGCAGCAAAATAAGGATAATGGACTTTGAAAAAGCAGACTTTAACAGACCCATAGAACTGGTACGTAAGGTCCCATGGGAAGAAAATCTAAGGGAAAATTTTCAGGAGAGCTGGTAGTTTCCAAAGAGACAATATTAAAGGCACAACTGTAAACTATCCTAAAGTGAAGGAAAGATTGGAAGACTAGTAAGAGGCCAATATGGCTCCATCAGGAGTGCTTTTAATTACCTGAAAATCAAAAAGGAATCCTACAAAAAGCGGAAACATGAACTATTTGCTATGGAGGAGTACCAAAGAATAGCATAAGCATGTAGGAGAACATCAGAAAGGCTAACAAAATGAGTTAAACTTACAATGGGACATAAAAGGCAATAAGAAGAGGTTCTTTAAATAAATTAGGAGCAAGAAAAAAAATGAAGGAAAGAATAGGTCATTTACTAAGCATGGAAGGAGAGCTAATAACTGATGACATCACAAAGGCTGAGATGTTTAATACTTATTTTACTTCAAACGTCTCTAAAAAGATTAATGGCGACTAGATACTCAACAGAGTTATTAACAACAAGCGGGAAGCAGTGCAAGCCGAAATAGAGGAGAACAAGTTAAAGGATATTTACATAAAAGTTAAATGTATTAAAATCAGCAGGGTCTGATGAAATTCATCCTAAAATACTTAGGCCTGGTCTACACTAGGTGGTGGTGGTGGGGGGGGTGCGTGTGCTAAGTCGGTCTAAGTTACGCAACTTCAGCTACGAAAATAGCGTAGCTGAAATCGACGTACTTAGAGCTACTTACCATGGTGTCTTCACTGCGGTAGGTCGACTGCTGACGCTCCTCCGTCGACTCCACCTACGTTTCTCGCTCCAGTGGGCTAGAAATTAGATGGGCAGGTGGTACTGCCACCCACTTCCTCCTCTGTTTCTTGCTTAGGCACCTAACTCCAGAAGAGGGTTCACAACTGAGGCCTGATCTACACTGGGGGAGGGGGGTGGGGTGTTGATGTAAGATACGCAACTTCAGCTACGGGAATAGCGTAGCTGAAGTCGACGTATCTTATTTCGACTTACCTCCCGTCCTCACGGCGCGGGATCGATGGCCGCGGCTCCCCCATCGACTCCGCCACTTGCCCTGGAGGAGTTCCGGAGTCGATGGGAGCGCGTTCGGGGATCTAGACGAGACGCGATATATCGATCCCCGATAGATCGATCGCTACCCGCCGATCCGGCGGGTAGTCTGGACGTACCCTGAGAATTCTAAGCAGAGATAAGTGCCTAATTTCCTTTGAGGAGCAAGTTGTAGGCCACACCTCCCTTCCGGGCATTTCCTAATGGCTAGTTTAGGGCTTGTCTGTATAAACACTTAGTTCATGGCAAGCTGGAATGTAAATCTACCCCCCTGCACAATAGGTGTCTCTGTGGACCATGCTGCTGCACACTAAAAGTTCCTTAGTGTGGTTTAATCTACTGCTATTTCAAAATGGGCTAGATCAAAGCACACTAGGGACCTTTCAGCATATGAACTCTGCTGTTGTGAGGACACAGTGTGGGGCAGGGTAAAATGGAGTGCATTAACACCTTGGTTTGCCACAAAGCGTTTGTATATACAAGCCCTTAGGCAGCTCCCCACTCAGCTTGCTGGCTTTTGTGGATCCCATCCTTAGATGCCCCTCTCTCCACATGCATTGTATAGGGAGTGTAAGCTTGTAACTTGGGGCTGTGAATTGCACTGGGTGGCATGACCTCTAAAAGTTAGGCATTGCAACACCTAATTCTCTTTGCAGATTTAGTCCCTTGTCTAACCACTTCTATAATAGAGGCTACTGAACTGCACCGAGTAATTCCAGCACTGAACCCTATAACTTGTGGCTGAAATAGATTTCTTTGGGGAAGATATGCTTGATTTAAAATTATCTTCTCTATTTAAAGTCTTCAAGTGATGGGGAATCCTCTACAAGCTGTTCCACTGGCTAATTATCCTCCCTTAAAAATCTGTGCTTTATTTTCAGTTTGAATTTTTCAGGCTACAGTTTTGATAACACTTTCTTTCTACAGACAGGAAAAATAGCTCAATTAGTTGATCATTTGCATGGTTGTCTATGCTTTCCGTCTATAGAAAATGAAGGCAAGCTATGATGAAAAAATGAGTTTCTCATTTAAATTTTCAAAGTGATTAGTTGCATGGCCATTCTTATTTCTTGTGGGAATGAGTTGAAAATCCTAAATTCTGCACTTAATAATCAAGTTGAAAAGCAAGAGAAATTTCCTTGTGACTTATATAGACCTCTATGATATACAAAGACTCTCTCAAAAAAGTTCAAACAAACCACCTGCAAAAATGAACTGCTGCCAAGCCAAAGTCAATGGAGAGAGCATGTCTATTATTGACCAGAATTGTTAATGTCTTTCTTTGAGTAAGTTGAGTAAGTTGCCTAGCAAGAGGTAATTAGATCTTCTTTACAGAGAAGAAGAACTGGTTTACAAATCGGCCAGTTTTAAACTAAGCATTTTCTTCTGAGCACATTTGAGGCAGATAAGCTCATGCTTAATAGGTCAAATCTTCTCATTAGCATTCTCAATTTTTTAAAGCATTCTGTCTTTAATCTTCCCTTTTATTTATTTTATTGAGAAGAAAAGAGTAAATCAATGTCAAACAGTGACAACTTCTTCTTTTGAGGTTCTTTATCAGTAAACAAACTCTGTGATTCTCTAGAGTACCTGCATTCTTTATTTTTTGGGAGGAGCTGGGCAAATTTTCATCTCAAGAGCTTTCTCGGTTTCTAATAGGGTTCAGTCTTCACAACCCTGCTGGGGACATGCAAACTGTCTAGGGAGATTGTGAGATGTTTTGAGCTAGGCAACTCCTCAAGATACTAATGATATTCAACTTTACTTCTCCTTTCCACATAACCCAGATTCTGCTCTCTCATTAGCTAACAGAGATAGCAGTTCTCCCATGATGCTGGGTTCATCTCAGTCCAAAGAAGGCTGAAATAATTTTGGTAGGAAGTGGAATAAATTTGGAGAGGATTGTGAATGTACTCACAGTGGTGGGGTATTTCTACCCTTCAGTTCAGTGGTTGAAAGATCTTGGAATCTGACTGAAACCCTTCCCCTTTGACAGTGGCAGGCTTAAGCGTATCTTATCTTTTTTGGCTAGATGTTTATTTAAAGTAATTGAAAATAAAACAGAAAGGGACTGAAGATTATATAAAAGATTGTCTTTATTCAATAGAACAGGGACCTGAAACTTTCTTAGTAACACTTGACATTAGATTTTGAAGCACAATTCCCTCTAATTATTAATACCCCCAAAAAAGGAAGTGTGTTACAAACAACAGCACTGATAAAATCCCTTTTTATTATAATAGCAAAATGTCATGGGTTTCCTTAGGATAACATCCCAAGGAATGTTATCCTTTCAAATAATGGTAGATCTCTCTACCATTCTCTCTCCAGTTTGTATTTCTTCTGATTTACACCACAGGAAAGGCTTTGGCCTGTTTAGTCCTTGGCATGAGCATCACTTCTTCCCAATGAACAAAAAAAAAAAATCTCTCCCACACATTCAGGCTGCAGCATATGGTCTCTTAGTTTTGTCCCCTTCTAACTCTATAGGTTCATCTCACCTACCCATTTAATGCAAAGCACATACGGACTTTTCTTTTATGGGATTTAGTGATTATACCAGCTGTGCACTATTGGGCTTTGGTATGCAGAATTGGACTTTAGCCAATCACAGCTTAATTTTCCAGAGGTGTTGAGCACTTACAGCTGCCCCTGAAGTCAATGGACCCTGTGGGTATTCAGCAGCTCCCTAAAACCCACCCAACAGTTTCTAGGGGCAGAAGTAATTACATTTATTTTATTTCACATTTTGAATGTTTTAAAAATACATAGGATGTCCTCATCAGCCCCATAGGTATTGTAGATATTATCCCTCTTTTAAGGATGAGGAAACTGAGGCAGAGTTAAATGGCTTGCCCAAAGCAACCAAGGGGAATCCATACCAGCACAACAGAAATCATGGGTTCCTGATTCTGTAGGTGGTGTCCACACTATGATAGTAGAGACAGAAATCACAAACATTGTATGTTAAGAGGTTATGTTATCAAGAAATGTGTTTTTGTATGAACATAGTTGGTAGAATAGAATTAGCGAAGTGCCATATTATGCAATACTTTAGTACAGGATGTTTAAGACGATCATTTAGAAGGGATGCTCAAACTAGGGGTCATGACTCCTCATGGGGTCGCGAGGTTATTGCATGGGGGGGGCGGGTCGCGAGCTATCAGCCTCCACCCCCCAAGCCTCACTTCGCCTCCAGCATTTATAATGGTGTTAAATATATAAAAACGTGTTTTTAATTTATAAGAGGGGTTCGCACTCAGAGGCTTGCTGTGAGAAAGGGGTTATCAGTACAAAAGTTTGAGAACCCCTGAATTACGGGCACTAGAGGAAATATAAAAAGTTGTTCCAGATTACTGGCATTGCTTAATAAAACAAATTTGTTTACTAGGGAATTCAAAATTTTTAGACCACTGTCTGCACAACAGTAATCGTTTAATCCTCTGCCAAGTGAGAAAGTTCAAACCAGCTGCACACATTTTAGTGGGAACGTAAACACCTTAATATTTTTAAGTGAAAGGAAGACTTTCATACTTCCCATGTGATGTTTCAATTTCCTGAAGCGGAAAATTTTCAACTGCCTTTTAAAAGCAGTATTTATGCTGTATGTACTCAAAGTGTTTTATCATTTGATGCCTAACAGTTCATGTATTTAAAAACTTCCGTTCTTGCAGTAAATATTTATTCTATTAAATTTATAATAATGTAAGCATACACTATAAATAAAATCAGCTTTTTAGAGACTCCAAGCAGTCCTACAGGTGGTTCCCATTTTTTAAAAATGCCTTATTTTGTATAGATCACTCATGGTATAGTTGAGGAAAGCTACATTTCTCAGAGTCATCCTCTGAGGCTATACGGAAAGAATAGGAGCAACCAAATGCATAGAGAACCTTAATCCAGTAAAGGAAAAATAATCACCACTGGGGGAGAAGAGGTTACAAATTCTGGTATGAACATGGACTTATTTAGTAAATATGGCTACCATTTCTTAAAGAGACAATGTCACTTTGAAATCTAGCCCATTTAAAAAAAAAAATGAATTAAGAATAATGGATGGATACAATACATGCAAAAGCCCCCCTGCCAATTTTTTTGTAGTTTTACAACCACATTTGCCTATTTAAGGTAATATTCCCTCCCCTTTGTTGCATACGAAACACTCAAAAAACAACAGCAGAAATTGATTAACTAGCATAGGATCTGAAATAGAAGGTGGGCTGGTTTTGGTTTATGCATTATATACTGTAATAGAGGCCTTGCCTA
This sequence comes from Emys orbicularis, assembly GCF_028017835.1. Taxonomy (NCBI): domain Eukaryota; kingdom Metazoa; phylum Chordata; order Testudines; family Emydidae; genus Emys; species Emys orbicularis. The sequence continues at coordinate 46,632,475 of NC_088687.1, read as the reverse complement.
CATATAAACTTGTACTGGTACAACTCTTTTGTACCCACTGATTTCAGTTTAAGAGTGGCTTATTGCAGTTCAGCTCATACATGTGCCTAACCAAATTAAGCTAAACCAAAATAAATATGCTGATATAGTCTTTTTGCAAGTTTAAATTTTATTTAAAAAAACCCACATCTTATGTTAAAGTGATGCAGATCTTTATACCATAGATTCTGCATGCCAAATGCTGCCCTCATAATTCCCAAATTATACTCTTATACTTTCAGTGGGTTATACAGGTGTAAATGAGTGCATCCTTTGAAAACAATGCATTTTCACAGCTAGTGCTGCAAATGTATCTTTGTTAACAATTCTGATTATGCACAAGCTAGAAAAAAATTTTAGTTTACTTTCCAAGGGTTGTTTAGGTTCTACACGGCTGATAGCAAAAGCCTCCCTTTTTGTTAAGGGAGATATAGAGGGCTTTAATGGACACCAAGCAGACGTGTTGAGTAAGAAGGTGGATTTTGACAGTTTTAAAAAGAACCACACTTTAATGGTAGATTTTGCTTTGTGTACCTCTTCTATATCTATCCAGGCCAGGGCTATACAAAGTATCCAGAAATTGTTTTAATTGTTGAAATTTGTTTTGAATGTAAAAAAAACAATTCATGTTTTAGTATTTGATCTACGGTTGTAATTGTTTTGTTCGCATTTCTGCAAGCAAAGGCACTGTTAAGTAATGTATATTAAATATATCAACAGACGCTCTGTTTAAGAGGTAGGGAACACTAGTGAAATCACAGCAATCGCTGTTTTAGGAGTACTTGTGAAGCAGCAACAAATAAACTATCTGCAGAGCAGATCTAACAGGTCAGAACTTGGGTTAATAAGTACATCTTAAGAAAAATAAAATCATCATCATAAATGTGTAACAGATGGCTCTTCCCTCCCAGCACCTAGAGAAAGTATAATTGAGCTTTTGTATAAAAAGAATTTTTCTGATTCTCAGTCCTCAAAGAATTCCAGAGTAGTAACAAAAAACAAAAGAAAGCCTAATAGAACAGTTCTGCTGGATTGATAACATAGGAACTAAAAAGAAAAAACAAAACAAAACAGGTAAATGTATTTATTTCGCCTCCTTAAATCTATTTCACCAGTTCAGATGCAGGAGATTTTGAAAAGCAGTACATAAATCACTAGGATAAGTTTAAGGTCCAGTTAGCACCTGATGCACAGTACCTTCCCCACTACCCCTGTATCAGACAAGACTGTCACTCTGTATTAGTAGTACCGTATATAGAACTGAGTTGGCTTCTTTGCAAATCTCTAATGAAGTTGCCTCTTAGTCAAAGATGAAAGCTATTACTCAGACACTTCCCCTCCCGGGCTCCGGCTGCTGTGCTCCTCCCCTGACTCTTTGGCTCTGTTTAAGAGCCGAGCTGCCCGAGCGCTACCGGGCAGCCTCCAGACCCTGCGCCCCCGGCTGGGCGCTTTCCCTCCCGGGCTCCAGCTGCGCTGGGGAAGCGCCGGCCGGGGGCGCAGGGTCTGGGGGCTGCCTGGCAAACCGTGAAGCCGGTAGCGCTCGGGCAGCCCTTTTCGCGTGGCTGGGAGGGAGGAGGGGGAATGCGGGGCACTCAGGGGAGGGGGCGGAGTTGGGGCAGGGCCGGGGGTGGGAAAGGGGCAGGGCCAGGGCCCCGTGGAGTGTCCTCTTTTTTTATTTTTTAAATATGGTAACCCTACCCATGCCTCTGGACCCTGCACCCCCAGAGCCCGGGAGGGGAAGTGCCCGGCCGGCGGCTCAGGGTCCGGAGGCATGGGGGCTGCCCGAAGCCGGTAGCGCTCGGCTTTAAACAGAGCAGAAGAGTCAAGGTAGGGAGCACAGCAGCCGCGGGAGGGGAAGTGCCCGACCGGCGGTATTTTTCCCGGACATGTTTGGCTTTTTGGCAATTCCCCCCGGACGGGGGTTTGATTACCAAAAAGCCGGACATGTCCAGGAAAAACCGGACGTATGGTAACCCTAAGTAATCCTGAATCCTGTGGCACCTTATAGACTAACAGATGTATTGGAGCATAAGCTTCGTATTCACCCAAGAAAGCTTATGCTCCAATACATCTGTTAGTCTACAAGGTGCCACAGGACTCTGTCGCTTTTTACAGATCCAGACTAACACAGCTATCCCTCTGATAGCCTAAGTACATTCAGGATTACTATGTCTACACAACAGCCATGCCGCTAAAAGTCATGCAGCATAGCCGTTGTTTGTCAGCAGGAGGGAGCTCTCCTGCCAACAAAAAACTTCCACCCCCAACGAGCAGCGTTTGCTTTGTCAGCAGGAGAGCGCTCCTGCCAACAAAGCACTATTCATACCGGCGCTTGTTGTCGGCAAAACTTTTGTCTGTTGGGGTGGTTTTTTTTTTTTAAAAAAACACCTCTGAAAGACAAAGTTGTGTCATTCAGTTGCCAGTGTAGACATAGCCTTGGTCTCTCTCGAGTTCTTATATCATGTTAGGAGACAAAAGTACCTTTGTGTTCTCTGAGGGAGTAAAGGAAGCCATGAATGGCAATCAGATACCACGGTGATGAGTGCAGTAACAGAACGAATGGAAGTCAATAGGTGGGTCAGTATGGGAATGATTGTGTAGCTATAGCACAGAAGGCACTGTGTAGTACTAAAAAACTAGGATGCCACAGTATTAACCTTTCAGTCTCTGCAAGAATTTTCCTCCCCATGCATGCTTCTTCTAAACATTTGGGCCACTGTGTGACTTCCAGTAGCATCGCTTAAGTAACAGCCTTCCCACAAGACAGGGGGACCCAGTTCTCCCCTCTCTCTAATTAACTCAATTAGAAGGGAAGGAACCAATCATACTGGCATCTCTTATCACAAGCCTCTTCTGTCTTTAGAAGCCATTTTTTTCTTGGCTTGTTTTGGTGGGCCTTTTTATCTTTATTAGCTCTTTCACCAGAACAGAAAAAACTGGAAGGAGAAAAATTCAGCACTGGAAAAAAGAGAACAATGTACAGTTTTATAAAATTAAATGAATAATTAGACCACTTATCAGAAGATTTTATAAAATACTGAACATGTTCAAAGTTCCAAGTTTTGATCATCTTTACTAGAATTTTTGCAGGATCACCTCAATGTACAAAAGTCTATTTTAAAATAAGCTTTGCTTTGAAAGTTTAGATCTGCATCTGCACCTCACTGACCTGATCAAAACAAGCTGAGTGTATAAGGTTTCCTTTTGTGACGTTTTCTATCTTGAGAAAAGTGAAAGATTGAGACTCAGTAACAAACTGAGACGTTTCAACCAGCATCTCTGGTAGAAAAGGAGAATCTTTCCCTTATATCTCTACTTTCTTTTCACATGCAACCAATAGGCATCCTAGACACAGAAATTCAGGAATTATGAGTCAGGCAGCAACTATTGAGTGTGTATGAGAAGTGGCATCAAACTCACTTACTCCATTACCCCCCATCTAATACTAGAGAAGACCTATACTCATAAATCTTAACTAGGTTAGCAAAGAATAGGGAAATGTTAGCCTAAGAGTGACACTGAACAGATACTAAATGGAGACTATAGTTAATAGTTTCTTGGAATGACTGATAAAGCAGCAAAAGTAAAAGATTATTCATGATCCTTAAGAATGAAGCTGGGCAAGCAAAAGTGGTTTCGCAAAAATACAAAAGGACTTACATTTGCAAAGAGGATCTGAAATAAGAGCCATTACAAACACAATAGGCCTAGCTGCTTGTTACTTTGAGCAGAAAAATAAAAACAACATTCAGAGCAACAACGAAAAAAACCCCACAACTTTTTTGGACTAATGAAGACCTGAGGGGTGGGTTTGTTTTAATTCTGACTGGGATGGTGAACTATGATGGACCTCTGTGATGATTTGGGGATCTGTCTTTACAATTAGCGAATTCTGTGTGAGATTATAAACTTTGTATGTATCCTTATCAAGCTGCAACTTCAATTTTTAGCGTGGAAGCTAGTTGCTTTCTCTATGTGCTTTGGTATTTCAGTCCAGCCTGGAGGCAAAAGGGCAAACCAAAAAGGGTTGTTGACTTAAATGCTCGATCATTGTAGTGTAACAGCTGTAGACAAGAGTGACTCCCAGCCAGGATAATTCGTTTGTCAGGGGAGAGGTGATCTGACAATGAAGTCACTGGACTCAGTGGTCACCTGTTGAGGCTGACTAGGAAGTCATCTGACAGAGGAGACAGGAAGGCTATAACAGGCAGAAACTATTCTATTCCTCTCTCTTTGACCACTTTTCACCAACTTAAGATGAAAGAAGCTGCTGCGGGAGATAGATGAGACAGAGGGGTGGACCCTACATACCTGAACACAGATTGTCCCCCACACACTGCCATGGTGAGGGAAATGCATGTAGTTGTTTTTTTAAATGGAGGTTGTTAAATAAAGAGCAAAGTGTCTGTTATATGCTACACCTACCACGTGCCTCTTGAGAGAATCTGCAGCCCAGAAAGGTCAGACCTTTGGTGGGATTCTAGGATTATATAAGCTACTGGGGTATCCTGGGAGTGCTGGAAGTGGGGGCCTACATTTCCATGAGAGAGTAACAGAGTTAGTGCCCTGGAAATATGCCAGGCAGAGCACAAGGGAAGCCTGCTAAGACCCAGGGAGGCTTAAAACACTTGGGAGATCCAGATGTGCTAAGTGGCCAAGAGAAGACTACTCAACTGGAGCTGTCACAATATACAGAAAGATTTAGTTTTAGAACATCTTTGTAGTAAACAGTTTAAACAGACCTGGATACAGTATTTTTGTTTTGTTTTTGAAAACACACAGGGCTATTTGACAGCAAATTTTTGGTACCAGAACTGGTGTATTTCTTCTCAGAATATAAAATGTAACCATGATTCTGACCATCTATATGGTTAAGTATTGCAAGAGAATATATTACTTCCATATGCAACCTTTGATGTTTTTTAAATGGTGTGGTGCACAAATAGACAGATGTTCAATCTTAAGTGTTAAGCTATAGTGATACAAATTTCAGAATTAACTGGACAAGATACCTTAAGGCACTATTTTAAGGAACTATGAAAAAAAGTCCATTAAAAATGTTAAGAAAGTAACTGCCTTGTCCATCTTTCTTGTTAGCCCATTTGGTTGTAAAACAAAGTGCTTAATCTGCAGTATTAATCTGCAATATTATTAAACTTTGACAGCTATTAAAGTAGCTACCATACTTCTCATTGAGAATACAATCTCAGAGCTGTATGAGATTACTTGAAAAAGTCAGGTGTTCTGTCTGCCAGGGATACAAAACTAATATCTACAGAGTTCTGATTTAGAAATCAAATTAGAAAGTTAAATTAGATATGCCAAGTGTCCCAAGACGGTTACTAATATAGTCAAAGAACAGCACTTCAAAATGTTCACGTTCAGAGGGAAAAGTTGTTTAATGCCTGGTTCTCAAGGTTATGATGAGCAGTGAGATCACATATTGTTTTACAGAGTAACAAATGCATATAGGCAAAGTAGTGTATTGTTCTGCAGGCCCTTATTGGTAAGAGATGAGAGAAGTAGAGTTCTAGCAACATTGGTTAGCCTGAACCATACCATTTTGATAAGCTTAACAACTGATAAACTAGTAATTCTTGTGAGTATTTAGATCAATTTAAACTTGAAGTACATCTAAATAAAGAAATGCTCAATTCAGGGCAGGATTCTTGAATCTCATCTTAAACTTTTTCTTTTAAGTGATATTTTAGACCATAATACACTTGTATTTTTCTTTTCTCTTCATGTTAGTACCATGTATGTATCTAAAATTAAACAGGAGGGTCAGCCTGCAGAACTGCACTTCTGGTTTTAACCAGAGTTTGGGTGTACACTCATAAGGACCTGGCTATCTTGCCTTCTGATATACAATACAGCAATGCTAAACCAGAAGGGTTTCTGACTGGAACAAACTAAATTAAAAGTGGTTTACAAAAAAAAAATTAAGTGTTTGGGTTTTTAATTGTACATCCCTTATGCCAACTGCATTAAAATCCAAGCATTTAGTTTATGCAAAATATCTCTGGTGCTAGATACCACATATAGATTTCAGAGTACCCAATGTTCACTGCACATGTATAATTTAGAGTATTTTTATATGGAAATTATACTTTTTATGCCACTTGGCACAGGATGTAGCACATTTTCCCTGTTCAAAGCTGAATGATGGCAGTATGCTTTAAAGTATTTTGTTTCCAACATGTAAAAATAAGGTTATATTGGTTGATGGTAGCTCAGGACATGTAATAAACTACCAACCTCTGAGGTTTAAGTAACTGGGACATCTGTTTAAAACAAAACAAAGATTTCATTTCTCCACACCCTCTTAACATGCTATTGCCTCCTTAGCTCTTAAGGATAAATGCAATACTGACATACCTGCCATGGAAACAGAAACAGTTGAGGAGTTAATCTCATCTCCTAGGCCTGGTACTTGTCATAGTGATCTGCCTGTATGCCCATTCTGGTAGACAAAATCAGGAGAGAAGAGAATACTACTTTAACTCAGGACTAGTGTGACTAGGGTGACCAGATGTCCCAATTGTATAGAGACAGTCCTGATATTCAGGGTTTGTGTCTCATATAGGTGCCTATTACCTCTTACCGCCTGTCCTGCTTTTTCACACTTGCTGTCTGGTCATCTTAAGTGTGACCCAAGCGAAGGAATTACAGTTAGTGTGGTGGTAGGCATTTACAAACTGTTGGTTAATGAAATTTATGCATATAAACCAGGGCCTATCAAGCTGAAGATACAGCCTGAGTCTCCCTCCAACCTTATTTATATATTAGCCCTTTCCTATTTTATGGCACAACTTGAAGGGTTATTCATTTTTTTTACAAGGGAATATTCTTTAATACTCTTATCCAAAACATGCACTATTGAGTCAATGTGTGATCTGTCTTTATGTATACAAGGTGGAATTTTCAAGAGTGCTTACGTGATTTGACTTTCAAATGGGACTTGTGCTCCTAAATTATTTAAGAGTTTTTGAAAATCCCATCCAGAGTATACATCTTCACTCCCTTCTCTCCAGAGAACAATTTGAAGGCTAATATCACCAGTCCTTTACAGATGAACAGGTAGAGGTTTTGTGCAGTATGTATCTGTTCTCACAATACATTTAGACTATTATACTTACAGACTGTTTCCTCTTGAGCATTTAAGGTAATTGCAGAATTTCCACCAAGATCCTGTAAAATGGTGGCCTAGGACTTTCATTCCTCCCCCCCGCCCACATGGTTCCCTTACCCAACATGCTTCCCTCCCATACTTTAATTTAGTTTCAGAATACACACATATACATACATTTCAAAGCTTCATACTTTGGATCACACAGTGACTGTCTTATTGGATTACCACAAAATTGCCACGGGGATAACTGCATCTCTGATCCCTTTGTAGTCTCCTTGAGGGCACTCCTACTCAGATCTCAGGCCTCTAGCCATCATCTTTTTCAGGGTAGGAATTCATGTCCCTCTCCCTCCAGACTAGGGATTTGGGCTGTAATTTCCTTGCAAGTTACAGTTAGGGTTGCCAGCCCTCCGGGATTGTCCTGAAGTCTCCAAGAATAAAAGATTAATCTTTAATTAAAGATTATGTCATGTGATGAAAGCTCTAAGAATACATCCAACCAAAATTGGGAACCCTAGTTACAGTGCTTCTCCAAGCAAATCTCACTTTAGAAGAACTGCAGGTGCTGGACTATCTACCAGAAACTATGACAGGTTTACCAGTGACCAATCAATTTTCACAAACCACAGTACATTTAGGACAAAAACATTACAGAGAAAAAAGGTATTACAAAACCAAAAGTCTACATGCAGGCTAATCTCACCAGGCACAGGATTCTCGTAGGTCCATACACCAGTTTATCAGTTCTTTGTTCCACAGTGCCTCACACACTGAATCAGCTCAGGCTCACCCTTTACACAGTTTGGAGCCTTTGTTTGCTGCTCCTCTTGAACCCAGTCAAAACTAGTATATGCAGTCCCACTTATCTTGTCTCCCTCTCCAACCATGGTACTCCTACAGACTTCTTCAGCTGCCTAGAGATTTGCATTAATTGCCCCCAGTGATCCAAGACCCAACAGAAAACTGACTCAGCATGCCAGGAGCACAAAAACCCATTAATTGCTTATTGGCAATAGTCTATGAATAGCCTATGTGCCTATAGCTCAGTGTGGATAAAAATTGATTTTTTTAAAAATAAAAATATGGGTTTTTTTTATTTAAATACAAATTTTTTATTTTAATTACAATGTTTTTCTTTTAGAAGATAAACCTGTTTCAAATGAAATCCGAATTTAATATCAACTATGTTGACGCCTAAACTACTTTTAAGATAGCTGTAAATGTGGATCATATTTTGATAAGAGAAGTATATGTATCCAAAACATATGGTTGTTTTGTTTAATAAAAATAAGTTATATACGCTGTTTTGCGTTCAACTAAATTCCAGTTACAGTAGAACCTCAGAGTTATGAGCTGACCAGCTCAAATATACTTAAAATCTCAGAAATATTTAAGTTATCCTTTATGTCTACTGAAAATGCTTGTTAGAGGTTTTGCTGCAATTTAAAGAGTAAATTAGTATCTGCATTGGTTTTAATCAGAGCAAGCACATGTCAGTGTTCATTGGGTTACTTACCAATCAAGATTTGACCTGTTTTTATGGCTGAGCTGCCTGGGACCAAGCCATGAACTACAAGCTTCTCTTCATTGATCCCTTTGTTGCTTCTGTCTTGTTCTCCTTGCTTTTCAGCTCTTCTGCTGCTCCATGAAGACTGATGAACAATCCCTACCAATGCCTCCAGAAGCTTAAGTTTTTCCCCTGCTCCATCATTGGGTAGTCTTTTGGGATTTACATAAACACATACATCTTTGTACCGTTGCTGGACTATGACTCCCACCTTCTGAGTGGATTGGTGTTTCAGTATGGAGGTTGGGCCAGAAGGATGCCCACAACTACCACCAGTTCCTTTCTTACCAGAATGCTTTGGTAAAAGGCTTTTCTTTTTTAAAATTTTGGTGATTTTTTTCAGTCTGGGTTCATACTTTCTTTCTTTTCGTGGTCCCTCTTGAATTACCTCAGCTTCATTGTCACGGAACCTGACATGATTCACTGCAGGCACCTCCGAAGAGCTGTCTTGAAGAAGAGTTTCTTCTTCACCTTCACTCAGTTCTAGATAAAATAATTCCCCATTTTTCTGCACACTGTCCAACCATTCAGGCTCAAGGTCGCTGAGAGAGAGAGAGAGAGAGAGAAACACAATTAAATGCTAATGCAGACAAGGAAGATAGCAATACCAACTACGTTTGTTTACTTCGGGGAGTGAGTGAGAAAAAGTCTCCCTCTTGAACTTCTATGGCCTTGGTGCTCTAGCTCATGTTGAATATAAAAATCCTTACGGGAAGAAAAGAAAGGAAAAAAAAGCAGTGGGAGAACCACAACTGCCCTTCCAGAGTCTGAAGTAGCTTTTTATAGTGTCTTACTATTCATCCATTGCAAAAGCATCATTCACAGAAGCCAATTTCATTGAACCGTTCCTTTCACAGCCATGTCTGAATAAGTAACCATTATCCATCAGAGTGAGGGGTTCTCTTTTAGTCAAACAAGAATGACATCTTGTCCATTCTCTCCCACGTTTCTCCCTTAAGCCATCTGAAAGAACAGTTGTATTGATGGCATTTATGAACAGCATACAAATAAAAATTGAGTTAGCAGTGTACTTTAGCAATAAAAGATAACAGACTATCAATCCTTTGTTTATGGGAAGATTTCCACCTCCCTTCCCTATCCCAACTAGGTTTATTTTTAAGTATCAATAAAATAAGCTTCCATTTAGAACTGATAACAGTACAATATTAGTTCCATAGTCAGTCTAAATTAAGAGTACTCTTTTGGTAATATAGGTTTCCATGGGTTTAGGTGAGTAAAGCACATTATATGCAGTCAGCTATATAACTGAAGATCTAAGGGACAATTGAGGTGACTCCAACTGGACAGATTTCTGATGGAATGTTTATGAAGGAACTCCATGATACTGTTTTTCCTTCCTGAGGCCCCCATGAGAGCCCTTCTGAGGGAGATCCACAGTTTTGGTTACTTAGATTGTAACGTCTTGGAAGCAGGGAATATATTTTTTCTGTGTTTGTACAGCACCTACCATAATGGGGTCCTAGCCCACACCTGGACTCCTAATTGCCAAGATAATATAAATAACTTGGTGGCAGAAGGAGTCATTCTGCACAGCATTCTCCATCTGCAGACAAACAAACATCTGCACACAAGTTCATGCTGCTTGGGGGGGAAATTAACTGAGTCTCCATGTCTCTCCCATCCTCATCCCCATTATCCATCCTCCAGCTTCCACAGGAGGACTGCAGCTGGGGAGGGAGGAGCAAGCAGAGCAGCAGCATAGAGGGATCAAATTTGTGCAGGCCTGGGAGTTTCCTTCCCCATGGATCTGCAAGATAGTGGGGCCACAATACCTACACAGCCTCACCCATCCACTAAGGCTCTTCTTTCCTGGGTAAAGATTTGAAAGAAACTGTATAAGTTGAACATCAGAAAACATTCTTCCTCCCCCTCAATACAATACGGCCTCAGGACATGAAATGCGTTAGAGAAGTAGGCATGAGCATGAATGACCTTGGTTCATTAGTAGGGATTTTGACACTGAAGTAGTGGGAACAATAAACTGATTAGAGCAGGATATCAGTTTTCATACAGATTTACTCTTTGAAACCTATGAATTACATCCAACTAGCATTGCTGTGCTTTCAGAGTCAGCTACAAAACATCTGCGCAGGTTTCTTGGTAAAAATGTGAATAAAGTTGTACTAGAATGGAAGGATGTATAAGCTGTGCTCTGATCTTACAGACAAACAAAAAACTTCAAAAGCAATAGAGGCAGACAGAAATATGACTGCTTTTAAAAATTACAAATTAAGAACATAGGTCATCTATGCAACACAGTGAAGTACTTCAACCTCCAACAATTAGGCCACATGATACTGTGCAAAAACTGAGTTTATCTTCACTAGTTGTTCTCCTCTCCCTCTGCTGAAACCAAATCTAAAACTATTATAGTATTATAGAAATATTTCCAATAATTGTCTACCCACACACATATTTGTTACTTTCTAAACAAAAATAAATCTGTACTAACGGATTAAGTTTTTAATAGAATTTTAACCACACAATGACAAATGGGGAAAGGAGAAAAGAGGTCCCATAGGTTTTTAGTGCATATGAATCACACCCAAAACATGGTAACTACAGCTGGTATGGAATTTTCTGATGAAACAGGTTTTTGGCAGAAAATGCTAATTTGTTGAAATGTTTTGTGGAAATATGTTGTTTTTGACAAACTTCTTATGAAGCAGGCAGGGTTTCGTCAGAACCCTGCCTGGTTTCTGCCAGCTTGCCTGGTGGGCTGCTGAGGAGACCAGTATCTAGGGCTTTTAGGATCTATGCTGAACAGTTGGGGAGCCCTGGCTCTGCAGCAGGAAGTCTGGAAGCCCCAAGAACTCCAGCTTGAAAAAGGCTCACAGTGCTTCCAAGCTGATTGGGAGCCAGAGCTCATGGCTCGGCGGCAAACTCTGAGGCTATGGTTCAGCCTCTCGCGGAGGTGGATTAACTAAGCTGATGGGAGAAACTCGCTCTCGTTGGCTTAAAGCAGTGCTGGGCTGCGTGCGGGCCACAGATTGCCCACCACTGGCTTAGAGCATCTTCACTAAAGTGCTACAGGGGCATAACTGCATCAGTAAAGCTGTGCTGATGCAGCATTTTAAGCTTAGACCTGCCCTTAGTTACAAGATGGTCATCTGCAGGGAACAGGATTTGCCTCCAGAAGAAGCATAACACTCTAATGAGATGCATAGAAGCAGTGTAACTGTGAACCTTACTGGTGTTTCTGGAAGAGAAGAATTCCTACGCACACTTCCAGACCTTACTGTAGTAGCAGAGCTACTCTGAGGCTGCTACTCCAGCCTTAATCTAAAATAGTCACTACAACAGAGGCTGGAGTAGTATAATCAAAAGGAAGGTTAGACAACAGGTTAGACAACAGTAGCAAGGTTATTTCAGGATTCTGATCTCAGGGAAAGGATCAGGCAGTAGGTTAGCTGTGCAGAAGTAACAGGTTTCTGTAGATTTCAAGGTGTTTGCTACTTCTGTGGGCTGAGGCCCTTACTCATTCCACCAAGCATAGCAAGGAACCACAGAAAACTCAAGCTACATTTACACTACGGAACTGTACTGGCACAGCTCTGGCACCATAGGGTAGCCTCAGTCCATGTCTACACTACAAATTTATGTTGACCTAGCTTATGTCAGCATACAGCCATCACAGTTATTAACTCGCTTGTGCATACTTGGCTCCTTGTGCTTGTGGTGTGCATCCTCACCAGAAGTGCTTGTATTGACTATATTGTCAGTGTGGGACATTGTGAGGTGGCTCCTCAAAGCCAGTAACAATCGATGTGTAAGCCATGAAGGGTCTACACTGACATTGCGTGGACCTATTTACATTGACCATGACTGTATGCCACTCAGGAAGGTGATGTTACTAAATCAGCAGAGAGGCACTTACATCACCAGGAGCCAAATTAAGTGAAGATACTCTCACAGCTAGGTTGATGCAAGGCAACTTAAATCAACCTAATCCTGCAGTGTAGACCAGGCCACAGTCTATATCAAACAATCATAGCTAAGTCAACTGAGACATTTTTCCCCATCAATCTAGCTGCATGTTCACTGGGGTTAGGCCAGCATAGCTACAGAGTTCAGGTGGGTGGATTTTTCACATACCTGTGATGTAGCTACGTCAACCTAAATTTTAAGTGTAGGCGAGGCTTTAGCCTACAACCAGCACAAAATGAACAATGTTTTGGAAACAGAATAAAAAAAAAATCAGTTTTCCGCCCAGAACTTGGGGAAGTGGGGAATCAACATGGTTTATGTTTTAGTTAGGGGAAGGAACAACAGTGTAACCCTACAACAACCATCTGTAGCCATCTGAAATCAACAGAAGCTCCTGGGAGCAAATCACACCACTTATCTAGGTATCTAAATATGGACTTAAGAGCCTAACTTTAGGTTTTCAGATCCCAGCTGCCATAATCTGCAGAAATGCATAATGCTTGGCACATTCATATTTATGCATGAATAGTTATTTTAATTGTAATAAACTGTTACAAATATTACTTTTAACAGCCAAGTCCCCTTCTGGGAGCTATTTAAATTATTAAGACTAACATAATTGATTAACTGAACCTCCCTATATGGACTCAAATATAAAGGACTGAAACTGTAGTGAGGCCATTTCCCCTTTTACAGTACCTTCCGCCCAAGAATCTCAAAGCACCTTCTGACAGGACAGGGAGCCCTTCCTACCCCTTTTCTATGGTGGGAAACAGAGGCACAGAGCGCGAAGCTGTTTGCCCGAGTTCTCACAACTGAAGAGTGGAAAGGGGGAGCATGAAATCCAAGTTCTTCTCAATGGAGCTGGGTGGCAGGAGCCTCAGGATGCCGAGGTGCGCTTTCTCACACCTGGTGCCCTGGAAGCCAGCCAGCCTAGGAGCGAAGGCTGCAGCGCCTGACCCCAGGGGACGGAGCACCCTGGCCAGAACTGAGTCCTTCCCTCCCGATAGCGAGGGCCAGAAAACACGGTCACTCTCTACCCCAGACCCACGGGGGTGGGGGCGCCCTTACTCAGAGCCCCCGGAGAACGATGCAGAGCAGGAGCCGGTCTCGCTGCTTTCGTCGCCGCCGCCCGCAGCTTCTTCCTCCTGCCGCGGCGCCGGGTCCCGGGGCATCTCGAACGACAGTGGCTCTTCCATGCCGGGGGGGGGGGGGGGGTCTCACCCCACCACTACGGAGCCCAGCAGCCCCCAGCCGCCATGACACCAACACCCGGAAACACGAGGGCGACATGTGATGCCCATCCCGCCCTTCTATTGGTGCCGCCGGCCGGGTGCCATGGAGATGGGAGAAGCCCTGTTGAGCGAGAGAGGCCGGTGGCGGCGAGGCAGCTCCTGGGTAGCGCCGTCGGGCTCGGGCTCTGACTCCTCCCTGCCTGAGCCCCCCCGCCCCCCACGCGGCACAGGGTCCGGGCCTGCGGAACAGCGCGGGGGGCTCCCCGCTAGGCGCGGGCTCTGGCCCGGCCTCAGCCCCGGAGCGCTCCCCCCAGGCGCTGTGCGGTCAGTAGAGACAAGGGCAGGCGGGGCCGGAGCAACAGACACGACCCCTGTGCCCTAACGGCGCCTGTGGCCGCATGCCAGGGTGAGGGTACCGATTCCCATCCCACGTCTCAGCCTGAATAGCGGACTGCGCCTTCTTTTGCGAGGGATCAGGCAGAAAAGCGAGGGATAGACCCTGGCACCAGCAGTGGAAAGACTCAGGGCTTAGGCGTATTTCACACCATAATAATAAGCTCTGCTCTTATTCAAGGCTTTTCATCATTCGCTCTCCTACCGCTTTGCAAAAGGAGTCAGTATTGTCATCACCACTTTACTGGTAGGGAAACTGAGGTACGGTGAGGTAGAGTGATTTGCCTAAAGTCACCCAGCAGAACTGGTGACAAAGCTAAGGACAGAACCTAGGTGTTTTGAGTCTGCTCACTTTCTATCCACCAGGCCCCACTCCCTTCCCCAGAACGGAACTAAGGTAAAATAGAAACTGAACATAAACTTTTGGGCTTATTTCCAGTAGTGATTCCCCCTTACACCTGCTATCCCAAAAGCAAGCATGTGTTCAAATACAACCACTATTTGGGATAAACTGATGGCTTGCTTATTGCTAGAAGGCGCATAATACATCAATATGATTGACTCAACAGAAGCAAATGTTTACATGGAATCATCTTTAATTTTGCTAATTGCTTCATGTGAAATTATAGTTTTCAAAACAAACGAACAAACAAAATGAAAAGGGTCACTTTGGGAAGTTCATGTGGCCTGTAATAATTTTCAAACATTTTGGAATCCAGCTCATTTTTTAAGGAACTCTAAACCTTTCCCAAACCATAGATCTTGTTCCAGTAATAAAAAAAAGCAGAAGTTAAAACCCTGAAATTCTTTTCAATTCAAATCTAATGCAATTACTAGTTAATAATGTACTTTAAAGCCCTATCCACACTACAGCTTTGAATTGTGTTTGTAACACATTACTGATATGGGGAGTCCAGTGGCACCTTAAAGACTAACAGATTTATTTGGGCATAAGTTTTCATGGGTAAAAAACCCACGTCTTCAGATGCGGCATCTGAAGAAATGGTTTTTTTTTTTACCCACGAAAGTTTATGCCCAAATAAATCTGTTAGTCTTTAAGGTGCCACCAGACTCCTCGTTGTTTTTGTGGATACAGACTAACACGGGTACCCCTCTGATTACTAGTATGGTTAGCTGTAAACATTGTTCAGGTCTACAACTACAAGGTTAAAGCTTATTGATTAGTTGCCACAACAGCAGTTTAACCTTTACCAGAGGCTTTGGCTGGTTCATGGTCATTTTTCATTATGGCCTTAGATAGCTTAGAATTTAAGATATGTAGACAAAACTACTGCCTTTAACCTGCTAAATTGGCTGAGTTGAAGCCTTGGGAAATCCTAGGCTTTGAATTGATCGATTTAGCACATGTTAAAAGCAGTGTGCCATTTCACTATACTTAAAATGTGCTAGTTAGAGCGTGAAAGTCAACATGTTAATATCACAACTTTAAATCCCAGCCCAGAAAATGCCTGAGGCCTTTTATTAGGAGGGGGGTAGGGAGGGGGGGTGGAAGTGTTTTTAACATGTTAGCTAACTGTTGAAATTCCAGTGCAGACAAGGCAAGTTGTAGTTTTAACATGTTATCTGGCTGAGTTTCTGTAATCTCCTAAAATTCTCTGAACATATCAATATAGCAGTGAATAAAGGAGAACCAGTTGACAATTTATTGAGAATTCCAAAAGGCCTTTGACAGGATCCTGCACAAGAGGCTCCTAAAGAAGCTAAGTAGGCCCTGGGTGAGAAGCAAAAATATCATCATATATCAAAAACTGGCTTGGAGACAGAAAGCATGGGATTAAATGGACAGTTTTCACCTTGGCAAAAAAGGTTAACAGCAGAGTGCCTCAAGGTTTCATACTAGGTCCCAAGCGTTTAATACATTTATTAAATGATCTGAAAGGTAGGTGAGTAGTGAAGTAGCAAGTTTGCAGATGACACAAAGTTATTTAGGTTAGTCTGAACCACAGAGGAGTGAAGAACTTCAGAGACCTAAATGAGCAACACATTGGTAAATGAAATTCAGTGTCAACAAATGCAGAATAATACACATCGGAGGAAAAAAATTAAGGTATCCAACAGGGTTCTATCAACTCAAAAACTGGGTGTCACAGTAAACAGTTCAATGAAAACCTATGCTGGATGCGCAGCTGTAGTCAATAACCACAACAAGATGTTAGGGTGCATACAGAATGGGATGGGATAGAATTGTTGGAACATTTCTAAAAGTGTGGAATTGATCTGTGTTCTGAAGATCTAGACATTACACTGCTGGAGCTTATTGCAGTAGGTGTAAGATTCTAGTGTGAAACTTCTGTACTTGAGACAGTCTCACAGAAAATGTTAACTAGTGAACAGAGGACTCCAAGTGAATTAACAAAGGAGTGCTTTGGACACATATCTTTCTTAGCTACACAACTAACTTTTCAACTGGAACTGTTACAGAAATCTCAGACTAGAATTTTGTGGTTCCTCTGAAGTAGGCTCTAGGCAAGACTTGTGCTTTTGCCCCTAAAAGTAAAAGCCTGTTATCTATGAATGCAAGTATATAGGCTTAGTCATACAACTCCATCCACATATAGGGAAGGATACATGTATATATGCGCTTCTTATGGAAGAAAATAAGAGAAAATTAAGAAAACATGTAGTAGTACAAAAAAACCCTAACTGTTCAGTTCAGCTTCAGGATAGGAAGTAATAGGCAGGGTTTAAGCTTTTCCTATCTTAGGTGACATAAAAATTTCACTGAAAGTATACCAGTCTTAATGGTGGAGAATTCTTAAACAAGTTCAGACCTATGACTTCTATTTTAGACTAGCACATGGTAATTTTAAGGCATGGCATAAAGGCAAGATAAAAGAAGGCAAGTCAGAGTATATTACTTCCAGATAAGCAGGAGGGTAAACCCCAACTTCTCAAGCAATTCAACTCCTCAAAATGAAACATTCCGGATAAACAGGAAATACATGAACTCCTCCAAATTACCCAGTGTCTGGTGATTTTCTAAATGGAATATTACACAAGAAATCAGGATTTTAATAAAGAGTTGGAGGTGAGATATTCAATCCCTCCCTGCTTAATTCCATTTATATTTGCTAGCACCTTTAATGCAGCGAACAGCACATGAAAATGTCTCTGTTGAGAAGTGATGGGACCATCTGGCATAGACTGTTATGTTAAATTTCACTGAGTTCAAGGGTTGGTTAATTGTTTCCAGTTGTTAGTTCAACAAGTGAGAAGTACAGATTTCCCTCCCCAAAAGAAGGAAAGCCCATGTACTGCTGTTTTCGAGGATAACCGTATTAGGGAGCAAAGCACCACAGAACATCTGTTTACTGAAAAGCAGTAGTGGCAAATCTCCCAAATATGTTTTCTGAAACATTTATGATTTTTGCTGGTGTGGAAACAACCAAGCAAAGGCACTGTCTCCCACAGCAGGATGTTATTTGAATAGAGACAGAATTTCCCATAAGATCTCTGTAGAAGGGAAAACCCTGACACCATTCCCTACACAGAAGAATTTGAAATAATCATTCATATGGAAGACCCTTTATATTTAACATGATTAGCTGGACTGGTACTACTCTTGACTTGGAAGTCTAGTGTACCTTCTCTCCAATGCTTCCTGCATTAACAACAAACAGACGTTCTGCCACAGGCTATCTCCTATTAGACAACTGGTTAATGCATTACTTTATATAAATGAAAATAGAGATAGTTATTGACTAAATTGAAAATTAAACTATTGCTTTTGAGTATTATTTTCTCCACTGTTATTCACTGGTAATTGGCTTTTCTAATGGGAAGTTGCAAAAGGAAGGTCTGGCATTTGCAGAAAATGTGTTCTCTTTTGTGGTAGAAGGATAAAGAATGGTTGTTTTGCTTTTATAAATATGGAAGTGCCCTCACTCTCTTATAGCACAGTCTGGTCTTGTTGTGTCAATAGGCCAATCTTAACACCTTACCTAGGAACCATGATTAAACATAATTTGCTAGAAAGATGCCAGCATGATTTCTTTGGTTAGTGTAGACAAGATATAGCCATGGGTCTTGGGTGTGGCTGAATTCCCCTCCATGCAGGACTGAAAGTGATGGCATGGTGACTGCATGCCACCTTTGCACCTCCTGTATTTGGGGCCAGCCAGGGTTGCTTCAACTCATGGCTGTTATCTATGGCCCTGAAGGACCACTGCAGGAATAGCTAGAGCTCAGAGATTTTTTCAGCCACACCCTTTCCCCTCCATCTACACCCCCAATGTCAGAGGCTATGGGTGTGTTGGCGGGGGGGGGGGGGGGAGGGGGAGGAATGTGCATATATCTGTTGTGCTGCTGGTTCTATTGGGGTAGAGATTCCCCCTAAGCCAGGACAATTTCCTGGTGGCTGGATCTGCCAGCTCTGTGGCCCCTTTGCATAGTATAGCCAGTATAAATAGACCATAGCAAACAATGAATGTGCTTTGACAACAACAGAATGTGCCTTTCTTAACTGCCAATGCTTAACATTTTAAATGGTCCCCAGCTTTCTTCTTCTCCCCCATTTTCCACTGGACTTTGAAGTTACAGGTTTTGTTTCTTTAAAGATAACGAAGAAGACTATACAAGATTATTTGCTGCTTTTATTTAATATCTGAAATTCAGGTCTGTTCGACTTGTTTTTCTCTTGGAAGACTCTATGGTCAACTGGAGAACTAGTAGGAATATGATATTATAAATACCAAGCAAGTAAAACCACAGTGGAGCGGGGAAGTGATTTTCATTTTAGTTTAAGATTCTGTTTATTTTTGTTAATGCCTAATTTGCTCAAATAACTGAAACAAAGTTGGAAGAAAAAAAACCCCTCTTTTGTTAAGAGCAACAAGGAGTCCCGTGGCACCTTAAAGACTAACAGATTTATTTGAGCAAAAAAGATTTTATTTTGATAAAGATTCACTACCCTGGCCCTTTCAATGTAGGGGTACATTTGTTTTCTCCAAGGGACATCTGGTAATCAGCAAAACAGGGAAGGGAAGACATACAAATATGAAAAAAAATGTAAAGTTAAAAACAAGCAGAAAAAAAGCTTGTGTTTGAAGGGTGAGTGGCATGGACTTTCAGGTCTTTAATACTTTATAAAAGCAAACAAACAAGCATCATAAAACCTTTTGTTCACAACTTTGCTGCTATTACTGTGTGGGGACAGTTTACTTCAAAGCAAGGTGAATTTAATAGGGAAACTGTGTTCATTTTAGATTAGTGTATTTAAATTAAGATAACCTAAAGCCATAGTGAAGGCTACCTTTGTGACAGAAAATAATAGAAACTTTGAGGAAAAAGCCTTCAGGTTTGCAAATACCACATACAAAATAAGTAAATGCAGATTTCACTTTTTTTTTTTTGCCTCTTTCCATTTCCTCTGTCATTGGTGTCCTCAGTGCAGTAAGAAGAACAAATATTGGAAGACAAATATCAAAAAAAAATAATCAGGAAGACCACACCAACCCATGTGACTCCTTTGGGGGAGTATTTTATAGAGTCACCAACTACTTTAATTTCCAGCAACCATTGCCTATTAGCATTTAAAGTAGTAATAATTTGAAGTCGGATTTTTCCACAACTTGCTTTTTTTTTTGTTAAATTCCACAGCCTTTATTAGGATCACTTAGATATGGCATAAAGGTCAAGCACAAAGAATACAGTGATTCTTTGCAGTCAGTCAAAATGCAAATGTAAGTACAAATAGTACTCCAGTGCATGGAAAGTAAATTAA
Source organism: Emys orbicularis (assembly GCF_028017835.1). Lineage (NCBI taxonomy): Eukaryota > Metazoa > Chordata > Testudines > Emydidae > Emys > Emys orbicularis. Next base: position 46,612,439 of record NC_088687.1, on the reverse strand, counting down.
AATAAGAAATACTACTGGGCAACATTTTGCTACTGTGACTTAAAAAAACCCACAACACCCACTCAGCTTTACAGTCTCTGACAAATGCATCCATACTGTTCAGATTTCAGAGGGTCCCCAGTCGCATATGGGAGCATTTATCTGTAATTCAGATAAAGTTGCTTCACAATGGAATATGAGGGCAGGTCTATTCCAGAATTCCCTATCTACTTATTTCCAGGGTAGTATTTGTCTCTATTTTCATAGCTACAATTTTGTAGATATTGATTTTAAACTTTTTTCAGTAGCAGCTGTGTTAATAATTAGGTTTCATTTTCAGTAGCGATATCTATTTGGAGCTGGCACTGACATGACAGATTGCATTTCATTTGCAATAGTAAATAAAATAATTTAGCAGAAAGTGTGTTTTGAGAAACAGATGCTCTATTAGACAGGCTACTTATGTGAGCTTTTATTAAATACTGCTCAATAGAATCATTTTCGTATTGTAACGTGTGGTTTAGTCATGAGCCTTTTCTAGTTAGTGCTGGGAAATTGTCTTTGGGGTCTTTTTTAAGCGTCCTTTCTTTACTAGCCCCTTTGATAAGGTCTCATTGTGAGTGCTTCTTTGGGAAAACTGTGGAAAATTGCATGTTAGGGATGGTGAGGGCGGGGAAGGGGGAAAGAAGCAATTTCTTTTCAGCGTTCCTCTTGCACTCTCAAAGGTGCAGACGATTTCCCATCTGGCATAGCGTTGTGCTTTTTTAAAAAAAGCAGAAAAATTCAAGATGATCATGTAAGTGATTCCTCTTGTCCCCTCCCCCAACATTTCTATTAAGTGTAAGCCTGTATATTGCCCCTCAAATTGTATTGCTTAGATTTTTATAGTGCCCTTACAAAGTATCAATACAGCCTTCCTTCCCTCTCTATGTGGCAACTACAGGAAATGCCAGTACCCTTAAAACAGGGAGCTAAACAAGAGAATTATTACTTACTGTATTCTAAAATCAGCCAGCCCTTTTATTTAGTCTTAGCATTAAAGAGGTAAAAATTCTTCTCATCCTCTTGGTTACCCGACACAAATAGCCCCGGCTCAATATTCTCTCCATCTAATCCATTTTACCCCCATGCCTCCGAATCGTACATCTCCTATAATGCTTTGAAAGTTTGGGTTTCTTATCGAACATACTTCTTTTGTAGGTCAGACATTAAACATTTCCCCATCCTCGACTGAATAACAGAAAAAGGGGGAAACAGCACAGTCTTATTTCCTGTCTGAACAACAAAAGACTCTCTGCCCACTAATCACCCTCCTGGAGAAAGCGGAAAGTTAATAACTGCGTCTCCCAGTTTTAATTTTTAGCTGGTTCTGAGAGCGGTAGTAGTTACTGCACTGAACTGCTGCCTCTTGTAAGTATCATGTGTCTGTTACAGCACGGCCACAGCGTGTCATGCACAGGAGCAGGGTCTGTAAACTAAGCAACGAGCACAGTGAGAGATGATCTCTTATTTACCTTTCGCTATAACGGAAACTCATTGCTCAGTGGCTGAGGGTGTCACACAGTAGTTCTTAGCCCTTCCAGTTTTTTTTTTTTTTTTTAAGTTTAGCAATACACCCCTTTCCGGGGTGCCTAGAGAGAAGGGGTTGGAGAAGTTCCCTTTACCATAGCATATTAGTGGAATTACAGGAGATCCTGTTGCCTGTGTGTGTACGGGAGTCAGAGGGACTTCAGATCCGACTGCTCCTGTCCCAGAGGAAGCAGCTAGAAAGAAGTGGAAAACAAGAATTGCCAATGCCTTTCAGCTACATTAAAAAATAATAATCAAAACCAGTTCTTCACCAGTCTGAACTGAGTGCCTGGTGGGAAAGGGAAGGTCTGTGAGCTCCCTCTCCTGCCTTTCAGCTCCCTTCCCCCTCACACTAACCTGTGCAGTAGGATACTTTGCACTGAGTCCAGATCCTCCAGATTCCTGGTGACAGGTCTCGGGATGCTGTACCTGCCAACGCTGAACATGCTGCACAGGAGAGGCCACTTCATTGCAGACACAGAACTGCTCGCCAGGTTTCACGCAAGCCCCTCTCCCCGAGTGCTAGTGATCAGCTGCGTGACTGCACCGGGGTGGGTTAGCTATTTCAGAGCAATGAGCAAGCTTGTCATTTCAGGAGAAGTAGAGAGGAAGGATTGAATGTTCCCTCCGAGCAATTCTTCTGTGATCCAAAGAAAACATGAGTCGAACAGTTTCTGCCTCCAGAGAGCAGGGGAATCTCCTCCTTCCCCCAAAAGCCGATGCCTGCAGATACCAGCGCTCACTCAAGAGCTTTCCTGAATGTTTTGAGAAAGGGCCCAGTGTCTACCCGAAGAAGGAGAGAGTCGCTTGCTACTGAGGCTACTGCTCCAACCTCCAAGGCAAACTTCTAATCTGCAGATGAAACTTTGAAAGCAATTCAAACCGAGCAGGTGGGAGCTGTTCAATTCTCCTGCTTCCTCCCGGACTTCCCCTGGTCCTAAAGTCCTCCACGCATCGTCTGCTAGGGATCAAGGTAACTTTTGGGGGTGCAAAGCAACAGAGGGTCCTGTGGCACCTTTAAGACTAACAGAAGTATTGGGAGCATAAGCTTTCCTGGGTAAGAACCTCACTTCTTCAGATGGGGGGTGGAAGTCCCAAACGGCAGGCCTGGAATCAACTGTTTGTTCCATGAAAAAACAGGTACTAACTTTTCTGGTTCTAAGGACATAATGATCTCTTACCTTCTGAATCCTGTGAATGTAAAGGGAACTGAAATTATGAACTGCTTCACAGTCTGTTGTCAGCTATAGCAACTGGCCTGCCTTGTAATGTAGTAAGGAACTGAAGAATGCTGTTAATATGATATGATGTTGCTGTTAGTCTATCCCCCCACCACAAAAAAATAGATATGGGTCTGTGGAAATGAACTCAAGTTTTGTATAAAGTAAAACAATTCTTTACTGGCAGCTCTAGATCCTTCAGGTAACAACTTCTTCCACTCAGCCAGGGCTCCTGCAATGTCGGAAAATCTTTTTTTGACATATTTTACTGGCAGTTGCAATAGTGAATACTCTTGCACCCGCCAGTTTTATTCTTCGTCATTACAAATGTATATGAAAAATGAAAAATAAAAGAACATACAGAATTTCATCCAACCTAGGGTGGTGTTGGGTGTGTTGTGAATACAAAAACAAGCAAACAAATAAAAAAACTGAACACTCCTCATCAAAGAATCTAGTTGCCTTTACATAGTTATTGAATCACAGGAGGCAATGTTTCCTTTACATCAAACATAGCTCCATTTAAGTAAATGGTGTAAATCTGGTTTGAGGACCATATCCTCTGCCATTCTCATTTCCTATTTATAAATTATAGTCTTTCATATGATGGAAGCCAGGTTTTTCTTCTGCTTAATTCTTTGTGAAATGCCTTCATGAGGAGATGAGTTTTGCATCATTTCCAGAACTTAACAAGACTTGGCTTTATCCTGATTTCCAGTGATAGGTAGTTCCAGAGTTTGGGACTGTGAACTGATAAGATCCTTGGTATTGTCTCCCTAGTCTCTCTCAGCCATAGTATGCAAGATAATCATTGTAAATACAGCACAGCAATGAAAAAGGAGTGGTTCCTAAGACAGTCCAATAAGGTCCTTAAAGATCAGGACCACTACCATGAAACAGATCTGATAATAAACAGGAACTAGGTGAAAGTTGTGGAGAACTGATGTTAGCTGCTCTGCTCTCTTCAACATGACCACTTGGGAGTTAGGCCACCATGTAGTGGAAAAGCTGCACCTTTCTTGGAGTCTTTGCCTTCAGCTCCAGACTGATTGAGTAGCAATAGTCCAGCCTGGAGGTGATGAGTGCAGAATCACTATTGCTAGGTGGTTAGAGTTAATGTCATATTAATTCTGAGTGAGATGTCTCTAATGTCTGAGTGCCTAACTTCTTTCTCTGGTAAGGGTCAGAAATTCTGACAGAGACAGTCTCCTCAGAATTCTACTATTACAAAGTATGTTGTTAGATATTTTTGTATACATATCTTTCATCTTCATTCCCACAAAGGCTTTATTGTGAGCTTTAAAGCCAGGTCTGTATTGCTAGGGAGGTAGAGGGTTATGCAGAAGTGTGGTACTCAAGTAGCAGTTGCTGGAGGCATTATGAATGTATGGTACTAACTTCCAGGGCCACTTAGCTGAGCGTGCTTAGAAGAGGCTCTTGCACTGTCCACCACACTGGCTTTGGAAGGTGTGCAGGGCAGAGCACTGGTCACATCCCCGTCTTGCCAAGACCCACCCACTTTAAGGTGTAGTACACCTGGTTGCACTATGGTGCTTCCTGCACTAGGTGTGCATCAGGGAGAAAAGGAACGGTCATGAGTTTTGTTTCCCTCTTTCATGTAGCTGCTTCAGTATCCTTACAAAATATTTGCCACAGCCAAGGGGCTGTTCAGAAAGAGAGAGTATAAGTGGTACATTCCAACTCCTATGTGGATTACAGTGGACAGAAAAAAGAGATTAGCTAATACTGCTAAGAGCAGCATCAACTAATCCCAAAACATTTTGTTACTCTCCTTGGAGGAGTCACAGAGCACAACCAGCGCTCAGTTGCCAATGGCAGCAGGAGCAGGAGCCAGCCGTGCTGCCATTGTATGTATGAGCTCTGAGGAGCACTGAGGGAATAGTCCCTTCATAAGCCAAGATAGGATCTGAAAAGTTTAGAATAGGATATCTTTTGGATTCTCGGCTTCAGCATTTTGTCTGGCCTTGCCTCCAATTTGCCCTCCCTACATTCCTGCTGGCCTTGCAAAGTGGAACAATATTGCATAATAGCAACACACAAAAAGTGGTAGAAGTTTTGTATTATTTTGTTCCCTTCCATTTTTTATGCCTTACGGAAACATAGGTGTTACAGTCATTTTGGACTCAGAGGGCTGTGTATTTAACCAATTTAGTTAGGACAATGTAAAACCTAGTTCTGGTACTAGCGTTTGCTGGTGAAGCACAACAGTAGAATGACACATTGAACATTAAAATCAGATTGTGTTGCCAGTAGACTTTCCATGCAACTTGTTAGCTTTTCTCCATCTTTCAGCTACTTCTCCCAAGAGACCATTTATTGCTTTTCCTGTAGTTATGCACCTAATTCTATTTTTAATGATATTATCTGCTGTGAGCAATATTACATTTTGAACACACTCATAACAAAATGCATGTGAAAAATCTTTATTAGAATCTTTTATGCCTCAGGACAAAAAGAGCTTGTAAAATAAATTAAAATTTTTTAAAGCCCCCAAAGCTTGCCAAAATGTGAAAGTGTAAAATATTTGGTTTAGGATTACTTTGGCTTATGAGGTACAGTAACAAAAGATCCAACAGGGCCTTGCTGTTGACAAACTGATAAAATCACAAAGTTTAAAGTCCAATAAAATATATCGCTACACAGTAATTTGTACATTTTCCAAGGTCACTACACCTCAGATCAATACATCCAGATAACAGAAGTGACAAAAAGAAAGAAGAGGAACAATCCAAATGTGATGCAGTGAATACATTCAAGAAAGTATATTTTCTTTCCTGGATCTATTTATGTTCCTACAGCTGTAGACAAGTTCCTCACAGCTAAAGAAAAAGCTCCAAGCAAGCAGGACTAATCCTCAAACATGATTTCTGCAAATTTTTAACCTTTGACATTTACAAGAATTATTTTAGTTGAGTCTTGAGCATGTAAATTTGAGATCACTAAACTACAGAGATTACAAAATTACTATTTTATTGTAATTTTTTTCAGGATTTTACAGAGTACCCCAGAAGTAGCTATTTATATATGCTAGGAAGGAAAAGATGTTAGGGATCACTATATTTGAAATCTGTCCACTTTTATTACTTAGCTCTTATTACAAGAAACAGTTTTGGGAGGGATGGGGAAGGGGAATCCAGGATGTATTTTTAACCTATTGAAATGCATTGGACTAGAGAGAGTTTATGGAAGAACAGAAATGTAACATTAAAAAAATTAAGGGAATGAAGAAAAAGAAACAAACTCTTTAAAGTGGCACCCTGCCTGCCAGAAAAATTCCAGTGCATCTGGTCCCACTCTCCACCTGAAAAGCTTTACTGTCAGACCCTTTAAAAGGGCTCCCCACTTTTGACTGTGTTGATTATTGTTTATAATGTAAGAAAGATTGGGAAGGATTGTTATGTTATGTTTATGAAATAAATTTTTGCCTAATACTGCACACTATGTAAGGTTATTAGCACTTGTCCTTGGCTTGACACGCTATACTGGCCTCTGTGGTACTATCCAGTTGGCCCTCTGAAGTGTGTGATCCAATGGAGCTAGGGAGTAATATCGTGAGGAGATTTTCAATCCCTAACCTTTGAAGGAAATGTTGATGACTTCTTTTAAAGACACAGTTGTTAGGCCCTTGCTCAAGAAACTCTCTCGTGACAGTGTTTCTATCATCTTCCTTTCTGGAGGAAGATTAGGAAGAAGGTGATATTGAATCAACTTTTGCTATATCTGGAGTATTCAGATTTCCTTGACTGTGGCTGGTTGGGTTTTAGGCCTGGATATGGCCAAAATGACATTGTTTTAATTGGTTAATGATCTCCTTCTGGCAATGGATAAAAATCAAATGCTCATTCTTTTAGATCTATTGTTTGCCATTGATACCATTAACCACAAGGTGTTAATACTATTATAGATCTTGGTAGGGATAGATGAAGTCATACAGAAGTGGCTCTGCTCTTGTCTTTCAAAGAGTACCCAAAAGGAAATGTAGGATAATTGCTTATTGGCCATAAATGTTTTATAATGGGAGATTTATTCTGTCACTCCTCCTGAGGGAGCATGGACTGGTGCATATGTCCAATATTGAGATGATAAACAACTTTACATTTCTATTTCCTTGAACCTGGCTAATGTGGTTGATTGACTAACACACTATCTTGCTGGGATCTAGGCTTGGATGAGAGTGAGCTGGCTTGGCTGTCATTCCATCTGGCTAAGACTGAAGTTATGATGGTAGTTTGAAGGAATTCAATAGGATTTGAGGAGTTGGCAGAAACCATTCACCTCTTTTTTTCTTTCCTTTTTTTTTTTTTAGGATCAGCCCTTTAGGTCAGATTTTTGATTTATAGTTATAGTGACAAGTAAATCCACAACTGCAGCTTGTTGCCTATATTAAGTGGATTTCAGTTACAGCCCTGAGTATGGGTTTACCTGCTTGGCTGTTATAACCAGGTCAGTAACCAATTCTCAGCAGGCACTGACAATAGAGAGATTTTCTTTTCTGATTATGTCACCTGTACACCCTTTCTTATTTTTAATCTAAGAAATAGCTTCCTCATCTGTAGATGCTAAGCAGAAGCTTTACGTTACCACATAGAAGAAAAAAGAACAAAGAAAACTGCTAAACTAGCACTGTTGTGTTGTCTATCTATTTAGAATGTGACTATTTTCCTCAACTTCTTCATACACAATGCCAAACATGCTTAATACCAGTGCTTAATAAACAATCATAACAATTCTGCAGCTGTGGCAATTGCTGCACAATCAAGGGGTGGCTGCATAAATTAGTACAAAATCAGCCATTTTTATCAGTGAAGTTAGCCTTACAATATGTCAAGCTACGAAGTAGACACTTATAGAAAAATTTCCCTCTCTGTGCCAAGAATGCGCCTCAATCCTAAACTGCAGTGTAATTTGGTTTCCATGTTTGTTCAGTCCACAGTTAGTAGTTGTTGTGGTGGTGGTTTTGTGGTGTGGACATCTGTTCTCCAAGAATTGGACAGACTATTGAGCAGCCATAACAAGGTAATAACTGGACTAAATTTGAACATGTGACTTAAAGATGAAAGGTTCACTATCCCCTTAACAAACCTGTGCTCTAAACCAGTGATTCTCAATCAGGGGTATGTATACTCCTGGGGGTACACAGAGGCTACTCAGAGGTACATCAACTCATCTAGATATTTGCCTAGTTTTACAACAGGCTACATAAAAAATACTGGTACAATATTTATATTCCAGTTGATTTATTTTATATTGTATGGTAAAAATGAAAAAGTAAGCAATTTTTCAGTAATAGTGTGCTGTAATACTTCTGTATTTTTATGTCTGACTTTGTAAGCAAGTAGTTTTTAAGTGAGGTGAAACTTGGGGGTATGCAAGACAAATCAGACTCCTGAAAGTAGTACAGTAGTCTGGAAAAATTCAGAGCCACTGCTCTAAACCGTTCAGTTTGTCCACTATCCTATATCCTATGTTACTTCTCTAAATTTTTACCCTTCTTTTGTTTGTTTTTGAGATTCTGGTTAATGACCTCAGTGGCTCCACACCTACATGATGGTTGCACCTCCCATTGGAGGAGAGGGGGCTCTAAAAAGTCAGAGGCAGCAGCATGCCCTTTCCTTCCCCCAACAGAAAATATGGATACACACCTTAGGAGTAGCTAGGATTCTTTCTACCCCTACTGAGGAAGCCAGGGGTGGCTTACCCCTGCAGGTGTATCCCCAGGTGTATCTGCTTGGGACAGGTTGGGTCAGGCTCATTACCTTCTTTTCCTCCTTTATATACGGAGTTCTCTGTTGGGTTGGTGCTGGTGGGGTCCCCAGAGCAGCAGGTCTTGGTATTAACATCCCACTAAAATTCATGAGACAGTTCATACCTCTGAGAATTATGATGTCAGACTCCTGGCAGATGTCACTGCAGTGGTCATGCTGGGTTCATAGTTTATTTGCAACCATTAAGGCTTGAGACTTAATTATTTAAAAAAAAAATGAAAGTTGAGATTTTGATGTCATCACATGACTCTAGAAACTGTGCCTGTATTGCCTATGCCTTAATCCAACTCTGGTTAATGCATATTAATGAGCATCTTCAAAAGAAAGGCATAGATTGAAGAAAAATAGAAGGAAGGGAGCGGGGAAAAGTAGAGTGAAAACAGTAGGAAGAAAGACAGGGAAAAGAAGTGTTTGTTTTTTCTATTCCTTTTTATGTGTCCCTTGTCTGTCCTTCCTCCTTTCTTTGTGTATCATGTCCTAATTACCCAAATATTAAATAAATATATCTTCATCTTTTCTTCCCTCTCCTGGATGCATTTCTGATCTCCAGTTCCTCCATCCTTTTCCCCCTACACACAGAATAAGCTCTGTCTATTCTGAACTAAAATAAAAATGCAGGCAGCTATTTGCATAAAGCCTGTTCCTGGTTGTAGTATATACAGTGATGAAAATTTACTGAGTCAAATTATTCCTTGGTGTAATATGACTGAAATCAATGGTGTTGCATTAGGGGTAAATTTGGGACATTATATCATTCAAAGTGTGATTATCTCATGCCTACCCCATGCAGGAGAACAAAAGGTTAACAGGAGTTTGAGACCTCAGTTAGCTCACCTTGCTGCACCTGGAGGGTGTGTCAAGCTTGATTTGTTATTAGACCCTAGTGTTGAGGAGCTGGGGCTTTATAAAAGAAGGAAGTGAAAGCTATAAGGAGGTTTAGGGAAGACCGAGAAACCAGTGAGCGCTGAGGTCATGTGTTCATTTTCGCTGGAATCTCTGTGGTGGGCCTTAAAAAGGGGGCAGGTCACAGGCAGCTCGTTCTGAAGGAGCAATGTTCCAGCAGACAAAGGAGGAGCTGGTGGACGGGGAACCAGAGGAGAGCCTCTGTTAAACACCAACTAGAGGGAGGTAGGAAGTTGCTATATGAAACAAGAAGATGCAAATTTTAACTGTTAAACCAAGGTCCCTAGACCATTGTCCAGGGCCTGGATTCCCCTACCAGCTCTGAGGAAAGGGTGCATAAGTCTGATATAAGGCATATTGATGCCAAGGTAGGGTGGAAGACTGAACCTAACTGACAGGCTGAGGAAAAGCCCCAAAGGTGGCAGAAGGCTGTCTTGTGTTGTACTCTTGTTTACCTGGGAAGGGTGGAATTAAATTGTGACCTGGCTGGAGGGCTGTCACAAGAAGAGGTATATTACCACGGGACTGGAGAGACTGTTGGTGAGGGATGCTAGAGAAGAGATCATCTGCTATGCTGGGCCCAGCTACAAGAGAGCACTTCAGTGGTGAGTCCCCATAGAGCAACAATCAGTAAAATTACTAAGGCTTTTATAGTCCCTGTGCTCTTTTGTGTCAGCCCTCCCTCAGCTAGGCTGATATGATGGGATATCTTGACCAGGATAGTGATTAGGGTTATAAAAACTGAAAAGACTGGCAGATCATTTTAACATTTTTATAGGTCTTTTATTTTTACTCTAGCACCATATGCACACTAGAAAAGTGTAGCTGTTTTTTAGTTGCCCTGGTACTAGCAAAGGTACAAACTCTGGTGTAGACAGGACTCAATTTTCAGCATTGTCATTGCTCTGACCCTCTGAGAGATTACAAATATTTTCCAGGTTGAGTTTTGCTATTTGATCCCTTCTGTGCTTTACCATTTACTCAGTGAAAGAGTATCTCTGAAATACACTCCTCCTATAAAGCCAGACTTAGCTTGTAAATCTTAAAGTTGTGTTTAGTTGAATAACTGTTCTATGCAGAATTACTTCTGCAACTTATAGTGGCTAGAGGATAAGACTGGGATCAGGATTCCTTTTGGGCTGCTCTGATTTACACTAAAGACCAGACTGGTTTCCGGCTGGTTCCAGGAGCTCCAAAGGTGGTTACCATTGCCTCTTATGTGGCTGTATGCTGAGTGCAGATTGGCCAGATCAGAAAACTTGGTTCAGAACATTTAAAGTATTCAGTATTCCTAAACCACAGAGTTCACAAATCACAACTTAGAACCCCCAAAATCATGACTTAAAAACATAGATTTTTTTTTCTTAAAATGATTTTTGGTCTGTTTTCTGTTTTTTAGCTTCCTCCTAAGAACTCCCCCAGGTGTGTGACAATTACAGACTGAAATCCAAACTTCTACACATAACTGTGTGTACACACACACACACACCTACACCTGTTTTCCCCACTCTCCAGTTCCCCAGATAGGATCCTGCAGTCCCTGAAACCTCTCGTCCGGGCTGGCTTCTTCAATCCCCTATTGTCCCAGCAAGGTCCTATATTCTCCATATTCCCTGGCAGGTTCCAGCTGCTGTCCCCTCTTTCCAGCCTGCAGGGTAAGGGGCTGCCCTGGCCTGTTACCTCCATTAACTCTCTTGTCCTGCACTGTCATGGTGAGGTTGAGGCTATGGTTGCTAATCTTCAAGGGGAGGGGGGCGTCCAGCTCTGCCCTGCTCAGAGTACACCTGGGATACAACTACACTAGAATAAGACCTGCAGCACAGGTGTGGCTGGCCTGGGGTGGCTGACTTTGGCTCAGGCTGCAGGGCTAAAAACTGCACTGTAAGTGTTCAGGCTTGAGCCCAGACTTTTAGCCCTGTAGCCTAAGTTAATTGAGCTGGGCTCTGAAAGTGTCTAACTGCAGTGTAGACATAGTCATGGCTGGTCCATGCTAGCTGACTCTGGCTTGGGCTAAGGGGCTGTTTAATTCTGGTGTAGACCTTCAGATTGGAGTCCAGGCTCTAGGACTTTGAGAGTTAAGAGGGTCCCAAAGCTTGGGCTGCAGCTTGAGCCCTAATGTCTACACTGCAGTTAAACAGCTGCTTAGTCTGAGCCCCATGAGCCTGAGTCAGCTGGCAGGCAACAGCCATGGGTGTCTAATTGCAGTGTTAACATACTGTGAGACTTGGGGCTGTGGGTTTTTTATTGCGATATAGACCTACCCATGGATGCCTGGATACTGCAGGCAGCTGCCTGTGGCAGAGTGGCTTCTAGTGGCCAAAGGAGAAAACTGTAGGTAACTTAAGCAAAATTCCTGAGCTGTTTGTGTTTTATGATAGGATCCCCACAAAAGCAGCTGCAATAACTCTGCTCATGTTGGCAGCACTGCGTGTTATACCTGTTTTTTCAGTTTGATACAAATAATCCTGGAAACAATATTATGCTAGTGTAATTATGTCTTCTGGAACTTCCTCAGCAATCCAAGACTTATTGAAAATTGACATTAATGGTCCATTGAACTCCTCGGCTCGCTCTCGGCTCGCTCTTTCAACAAGATGCAAGTTATCTGGATTTGCTGATTTAAAAATGTCTAACTTTAGTAGCTTCTGTTAAACATCCTCCAGAGATACTAGTGGAATGGAAAGAGTGTTTTGCCATATGATGAGATTGTATCATCTGTTTTTTTCCAAATACAGAACAGAAATATTTATTGAACACTTCTGCCTTTTCTGAATAATTATTATTGATAATTCTACCATTTCCATCTAGTAACAGACCAAAACCATTGTCAGGACTTTTTGTTGTTGTTCCTAATATATATATTTTTAAAACCTTCCATATTGTCCTTAACTCCACTGACCATAGATTTCTCCTTGTCTCTTTGCTTCCCTTATCAACTTTCTACAATTCTTATCTTCTGATTTATATTCATTACTATCAACTTCCCCTTTCTTCCATTTGTTATATATATTTTATAGCTGCCATCGCTTCCCCTCTAAATCAGTGCATTTTTTTTTTTAAAAACAGCCTGGCCTTCCCCCGCCCCCCCGCCACAATTGTGGGATTGTGGCTTTTGGGGCATGTAGTAAGGTGTTCTTAAATGATTCACAATTATCATTCACATTTTTCTGATTCGATTCTTCCTCTCAGCTGATCTGGCTTGTAATTGTTTCCAGCTTTGTGAAACTGGACCCATTAAAGCACCAAACATGTATTTTACTAGTCTGGTCTTTATTCTTCTTGCAAGTTATGGGATCAAGTCATGATCACTTGTACCTAAGCTACCATTATTTTTTTTCCTATGGTCATTTTCTCTTTAGGATAAGATCTAATAAAGAATTCCCCCATGTTGGGAACTCAACTTTTGAGTTAAGAAATTTAATCTATAATAAGCAACAGAGGGTCCTGTGGCACCTTTAAGACTAACAGAAGTATTGGGAGCATAAGCTTTCGTGGGTAAGAACCTCACTTCTTCAGATGCACTTGCATCTTAAAGGTGCCACAGGATCCTCTGTTGCTTTTTACAGATTCAGACTAACACGGCTACCCCTCTGATACTTAATCTATAATGTTTAGACATTCCAAGGATGTTTTAGTCCTGGCAGTATGACACCTCCAGCATATGCCACTCAAATTGAAGTCCTTCTGTGATCGCACAGTTCTTTTCCCCCCTACATGTTATAGATAGGCGCATAAGGAGGCGGTCATCCTGTTCACTAGTGAAATTTGGTGATCTGTAGCAGATGCCAACTAATATCCCATCTTGTGCTTTATCTGTTAGGATATTGATCCATAAGCATTCAAGTTCACTTTCTCCAAAAATTTTCAGTGACTTGGAAACAGGTAATGCCATTTTTGACAGAATGTCCCTCTCTCCCCCTCCTGTCCACTTTATAGACTGTGTGTCAGCTGGTTGTAACTGAAATTCCACTTTTGTGGGTTTAAGCCACGCTCTTAGAAGCAAATGTAGTATTTTTGTGGATTAAGCATTTATATAACTCTTTTCAACATGAGTTAATCAGGATTATTTGCAAAAGGTTAAGACATTTTATTTTTATGTTTCATATCGTGTATGCTCTGAAAATCCATAGTTCCTTAAAATGCTGAATACATGATCATTAAAGCAGTCACATAACTGGCCTATAATTTGATGCAATAGATACTTTTCTCTCTAGTTTAGATTTTTCTCAAAATTTATCCTTTTAATATCTAAATATTTCACATGCTTTCTAAAAATAGAAAAATAGCACCATCTGGTGTCAGAGTTTTTTACCTTTAACTCCTATATACTTGTTGGGGATTCTTTCTTATTATCCAGAGAATTGGTACAAAAGCTAAATGTGGAACTCGGGCTTTTGAAGGGCTCCTGCACATTGGGCTCCTACGCATCTTCTAAAGTAAAATAGTAACACATATTCTTTCATGTGAACAGAAAAAATGGTTTTAAAGAATGAATCACAAAGTTATTTTGAGAAAATTAAAAGACGATAGGAAAAGAAATGGGGAGATTTTTCAAAAGCACAGAGGGGAGTTCGTGGTGTGTGACTTTTGAAAACCTCCCCCTTAGTGAAGACAAATAATTCTAATCAGACTTTTGCTGTACTGTTTCACGGCTCCTTTATCATACACTCTGCAAGGTCTAATCCCCAGTCAGACCTATGTTCTGGGCATTTGCTGCAGCATTAGAGGAGAGATCTCTCATGTTGTTGCACTCAGGACACAGGAAGCAATGGATAGAAAGATAAGGTTGGCACTATGGGGAGAGGGGAACCCCCCCCCCCCACTGAGCTGTCATGCCAGAAATGGGCAAATCCTAATATTTGATTACACAAGGGATGAACATGACCTTGAGAAGACTACGCTTACTCAGCCACTGAAAGCTTGAAAAGAATAAAGAAAAATCTATAACAGTGGGGAGGGGGGGAGAAGAGAACAACAGTTTTATGAGAGTGATTGATTAGGGTGGCAGCTGACAGGAGGGGAAGAAGTAAGCAGTGGTACAAATGAAAGCTGTGAATAAATAGCACTCTCCCAAATTTTACTGAGAAAGGAAGAAGACAGTCCGGGTAGCCTTTGTTCAAGAGAAAGGGGGTCAAATATTTGTTCTGCTCCTAGTACAATGGAGTCCTGGTCCATGACTAGGTATCATAGGGTCTATGTTAATATAAATAATGTTTCCTTGTCAATGTGGGAGACCAGAGCTTGTTTGAATGCAGAAAAAAGGACAAGAGAGGAAATAATGAGTAACAAAAGGGATAAAGCAGAGGTTCTCAAACTTTTGTACTGGTGACCCCTTTCACACAGCAAGCCTCTGAGTGCGACCCCCCCCTCCCTTTATAAATTAAAAACACCTTTTTATATATTTAACACCATTATAAATGCTGAAGGCAAAACGGGGTTTGGAGTGGAGGCTGACAGCTTCCGATCCCCAGTTTGAGAACCATTGAGATAAAGAACTGTGAAAAAGCATAGAAGGAAGGGAATCCTAACTTTAGACCATTAGGCAGATGCAGTTTAGAGCCAAAATAGGAGAATTAAACTATTTTGGTCTTGCATGGTTGCACAGAGGCAGAAGAGTATAAGGATGAGCACAGGTACTCAGATTGTCACTGGTCAGAGGAGTACATGGATTGCTACTTTTGTGTGTCTCCTAGGGTGCAAATTGCTTCAAGGGGGAGGGAAAAGGGGTAGGGAGAAGGTGGAGCCATTGACCTACCTCACTCAATATGAAATGAAAATGGCTGGCTGCAGAGAAAGAAGCTGTTCCAGCCTAAGGTATGGTGTAGCTTGCCTGTCTACCAGTGTGCTGGCAACTACAGGAAGGATTGTGACTCCCTCCCTTCCCCCCTCCCCCGTCCCCATCGCTGCTCAGCTGCAGGGGGAGGGGTCACTGTATGGGGAGCTGCTCCCCTGTCCGCCCAACCCCGATGCATCCGGACCCCCCCCCCCGCCCTCAGAGCCAGAACCTCTAGCTGAGCCTCATCCACGCCACCGAGTCCCTGGACCCGAATCCCCACCCTGCTGAGCCTCACCACCTGCATGTGGAGCCCCATGCACTTGGATCACCCCCTGGCGAGCCCTGCACCCAGACCCCCCCCCCCCCCGCCGAGCTCTACCCTCTTACATGCAGATCCCCATTGAGCCCCTCCCCCCTGCATCTGGATCCCCACCCATTCACCCAGTCCACTCTCCGCTGAGTCCCCCACATTCAACCCCCCACCACAATGAGCCCCACCCTCCCTGCACCTAGACCCCCCTACAGAGCTCCCCACACCCAGTCCCCTCTGCTGAGCCCCAACCATCTTCACCTAGACCACCCTGAAGAATCCCATACCCCCTGCACCCGAACCCCCCAAGAAGCCCCTCTGTATCCAGCTGCCCCCTGCATCCCACCGAGCTGCCTGCACCCATATTGCCCCACACAGAAATCTCTTGCCCCACACTTGGATCCTGCTGGGCTGAGCCTGCTTGCCCCACACCTGGATCGGGGGGGCCAGGGCTGGGTGTGTGTATGAGTCTCTGTCCCTCTCACTTGCTATCTTAGTGCACCTGGTGTGGAAGGGCAGGCCTGGCCCTTTTGCTATGTCAGGGTCAGGTGCAGTCTCGCTACCGAATCCATGTCCTAGGGAGGGATGGGGGCTTCAGGGTAATCTCCCACCTCCATGCAGCCAGTGGCCTGTGCTCCCCACTGCCATGCTGGAGCCTCTATATTTATTTATTGACAAACAAAATTTGCAGAATTTTAAAAGATTGTGTGCAGAATTTTTATTTTTTTGGTGCAGAATTCCCTCAGGAGTAACTATAACCCACAGATCCTTTTCAGCAGTACTCCTTCCTAAACAATCATTTCCTATTGTCTATTTGTGCAATTGGTTATTCCTTTCTAAGTGCAGTACTTTTGCTCCACCCTCTTCCCCCCCCCCCCCGGCAGTGCCCTCCCCTAAGAATTTCATCCTGTTTATTTCAGATCGTTTCTCCAGGTTTTTCAAGATCATCTTGAATTCTAATCCTGTCCTCCAAAGTGCTTGCAACCCCTCCACAAACTTTAAAAGTGTATTCTCTATGCCATTATCCAATTATTTATGAAGATACTGAATAGAACCAGACCTAGGAAAGATCCCTGCAGGGCTCCACTTGATTTGCCTTTCTAGCTTGACTGAGTATGATTTTCCAACCAGTTGTGCACACATCTAGGTTATATTTCACTAGTTTCCTTATGAGATGATCATGTGAGACAATACCAAAAGCATTACCAAAGTTGAGATAGATCACATGTACTGGTTTTCCCCCCCATCCACATTGTTTGTTACCCTGCCAAAGAAGGATATTAGGCTGGTCTGAAAGGATTTGTTCTTGACAAATCCATGTGGACTGTTACTTATCACTAGGGCTCCGTGTTTGTCACGGAGGTTGCGGAAGTCACGGATTCCATGACTTCTGCAGTGGCCAGTGTGGCTGACCCCAGGGCCACCCAAGCAGCTGGCCCTGGAGCCAGCTGCTCAGGCAGCCATGGAGACAGCCACACCATCCGCTGCTGGAGTGGCTCTGCAGCCAGACTCTCGGGCAGCCCAGCACCGAGCTGCACCGAGCTCCACCAGCCACTGCTGGAGTGGCCCCGGCGCCAGCTGCACTGGCCGCTGCTCTGGCAGCCCCAGGCAGCTATCCCCAGGGCCTGTCTGAGTGGTGGCTGATGCAGCTGGCCCTGGGGACCACCTGAGCAGCAGTCCTGGGGGCGGCTGGAGCAGCTGCAGTTTGGCGGTTCCCAGCAGCGGTCCCTTCCCTCACCCATGGTGATGTCCGGAGCACCGCTGCCCCCCCCCCGAGCTTCCCCCACCCCCCAGGCAGCTGGTGCCTTGGGCTATGTCCCCCTCCACCCTGGCAGTGTCCCCCTAAGCTTCAATCAGGGGTATTTATGGCTGTGATTTTTTTGTTTTGTTTCTTGCCTGTGACCTATCCATGAATTTTACTAAAAATACCCATGATTACTTATCACCTTCTTATCTTCTAGGTGCTTACAAATTAATTATTTGCTCCATTATCTTTCTGGGTACCAAAGTTAAGCTGACTGATCTATAGTTCCCTGGGTTGTCCTTATTTACATTTTTGTAGATAGTATGACCAGTGATATACCTACTGTTCCCTTCACTCTGTGGTCTATTTATTTATAATTTTTAAAGGTGAACTGTAAATCATTCTTGTAAAATGACTTGTTTTACAAAAACAATCACAGAAAGCATCCCACTAACAAGATCAGTATGAATAAATCATTACACAGCAGCTCCATGTCAGTCACAACATAAATTTGGAAAGTTTAACATCCAAAAGTGTATAAATCATTTTTTAAATGGAAGTCAGTTTAGTAAGGAAGAACTAAACAGCCCTTCTTGCCTTGGTCATAAAATGCTGGTTAGATAGGTAATATAAGGGATAAAAAGCAGTGATACTGAGTGACACTAAGGAGAATATAAATTCAGAGATTAAGTATTAGTGTTCTAGAAAAAGTGTATTTGTAAAAATAACTTTTTTGAGTAATTGAATATTGGCAAATCATTTCTCTGTGTGAAAACAGGCTATACCTGATTAATTTAATTACCTAGATACTGTGTATATCTTTCCAGGTGTGCAGTGAGGGTGAACTTCACCCCCCGAGATAGCTAACAAAAAGCTCTTTGTGCTGGCCTGTTGTACAGAGGTGGTTTATCCTGAATGAGGCAGGGTTCTGTAGAAGTCAGTGTTGGCTTGGCCACCCCCAGTTTCACCTTTTAATAATCTGATTTGTTCCAGTTGTAAAAATCTGTCCTCATTTAGCTCTACAAAAGAAGTTAAAGATGTAAAAAATAAATAAATGGGTATATTAAAAAAATACTTTGTTTAAAGAATCAGTTGAGGTTGCTAAGGGGTAATGATCACATCACATTATTGCCTCTCACATAAAACATAAGCACTTTATGTGAATGAATGAATGAATGCTTTAATTGTGAAACTTACTTATTTTTTGGACCATGTATGTTCTAATCAAGTATAATGATGCATATTTCATCACAGCACAACCTTAATTCTGACCCACAGTATTGTTCTTTCAGCAGTAACCTTAAGAAACCCGCTAACACAACTGTTAAAAAAAATTATGTATGTGGACATTGACACACACTGACCTAATTCAAGTTCACATACATAGATCAATACTATACAAAAATATATACTTTAAAATACACACTAGTCTCAAGAAACAGCAATTACAAGCACTTTTCCAAAAGATGCAACTAATAACCATATTTACTACTATAATCTTTTAAGAATATCCCTTCAATAGTTAATGAAATAAAGATCACAAGAATATATTTAAAATATTAACAAACAAACCACCCAACAGCCCAGAAGTCAAACCCACCCCAGATAAGAATAAAGCCCCTTTCCAGTAACAGAGACTCTACAAAAAGGCAGGCAATACTAACATCACTTCATAGATCTTTGGTGACTGCAATAGGCCAAGATGGGGCAGGGAGGTGCAATTTGCAGGGTTGAGCCCATTCTGTACTTGGTGAATGGAAAGTGTTATAAAGCAAATACATTTAGGCTACCAGTTACGATTAATAGGCCTAAAATTAAAACAGATCTATTGGTTTTAGAAAGGAAAATAACAGTGTATAAATTTCAGAAATTTTAAATTAAAAGGGTTTAAAATTACACATTCAATGGATCTGTAAATGATTCTGCTTCAGCAAAGAATAGAATACATTGAGAAATTATTATTGCTTCATTTCCTATTAGAAAATCAAAATGTTCACAGTATTTTAGCTTGCAAAAATGGGAGCAGCAAAAAAAAAAAAAAAAAAATTAGATTTCCTACCTCTTTGGTGATATACTAGCTCTGTTGAAGTCAATGGGAGTTTTGCCATTGACTTCAAGGGGCCAGGTTTTCACACATTGGTCAATCACCTTTCAGACTGAGTATCTAGTGTACATTAGCTTCTGTGTCCACTTCTCATGTATGGACATTAGCAGTAGAACAGGTTTCTCAGTACGCTGTATCCGCTTTAAAAACACCTGTAAAATTATTGGCCATGGTACTCTAAGTTATGCTAAAAATAGTATGTAATTACATGCTCAGCTTTATTATTGAAGTTTAAGCAGTCCAGATACTGATGTATTAGGATAACCTAAATGATCCAGGCAATTATCTCCCAGCTTTGTGTTCTTCAGTTTAAAATAAATT